>NW_024544721.1:1428750-2857500 GCF_018167655.1 Microtus oregoni
AAAATATACAAACAACAAAAGATAATATACAAACATCAAGTTCCTAGATTGCTAAGCATATCAGAAAGAATTGTCCAAAGATTATGATTAGAGTAAAAAATACCATGGAAAATCATAGACTATTATTTTAGCAGAACACTTTTAATTAGTAGTAGATTACAGTGAAAACATGTTTCATGTTTTCCATATATAATTTACATAAGATCAAACTAGACAAAATCCATATCTAGATGACAGAACAAGTCAGAATGTTCTATCCCTAGCTAAGGAACTATGACAACTGAGGGCTGATGAAGGAGAGACAGTCATCTTTGTCACTAAGAGGCTACCTGTGCTTCAGTAGATGGTCCTGTAACCATACATATAGAGTCAACAGCAAATGAACACAATTGGTTTGATAGAGAAAGAGAAACAGGAAAGAGGGAGAGAGCATGAAGTTGAGAGTGAATATCATTGTGGTCCTATAAAAAGTATTGGAGGATCAAAAACCCATTGTCATTGTTCTTAAGTTCTCAGGAGTCCTCATTGTCTGCTATGTTCACCAAGTCTGGTTTTATCCCATGCTTTTTCAGACCCAGGCCAGCTGGCCTTGGTGAGTTCCCGATAGAACATCCCCATTGTCTCAGTGTGTGGGTGCACCCCTCGCGGTCCTGAGTTCCTTGCTCATGCTCCCTCTCCTTCTCCTCCTGATTTGGACCTTGAGATTTCAGTCCAGTGCTCCAATGTGGATCTCTGTCTCTGTCTCCTTTCATCACCCGATGAAGGTTAATATTCAGGAGGATGCCTACATGCTTGTCTTTGGATTCACCTTCTTATTTACTGCACGTACTGGCTTTGGGGGAGCCTAGGCAGTTTGGATGCTCACCTTACTAAACCTGGATGGAGGTGGGTGGTCCTTGGACTTCCCACAGGTCAGGGAACCCTGATTGCTCTTAGAGCTGATGAGGGAGAGGGACTTGATCGGTGGAGGGGGAGGGAAATGGGAGGCTGTGGCGGGGAGGAGGCAGAAATCCTTAATAAATAAATGAATATAAAAAAATAATAAAATTCAGTGATAATAAAAAAAGTATTGGAGGGAATGAAGGAAAGGGTTGAATTTGATAGTTTATTTTGATAAAATATAAAAATTAAGCTGGGCGGTGGTGGCGCACGCCTTTAATACCAGCACTTGGGAGGCAGAAGCAGGAGGATCTCTGTGAGTTCGAGACCAGCCTGGTCTACAAGAGCTAGTTCCAGGACAGGCTCCAAAACCACAGAGAAACCCTGTCTCGAAAAGCTAAAAACTAAAAAACAAAAATTAAGTAAAAATTTAAAAAATTCTCAATGTGAAGTTTTCTGTTTTGTTCTGACCCTTCTCTTATAAGCATTAACCAATCTTTTTTCTCTTATGGGTGTGGAATCAGCTAAGACACAGAACTAAAACTTTAGAAAGAAAACATTGCAGGAAGAAAAGAGATGTGTAAACTTACTGGAGAAAGGTATTAACATTAAATAGTAAAAATGCACAACCACTTAGCTTTTCTATTACTGATCTTGACATTTTGTCAATAATGGACCCTTCATTTAATAGTATGAAATTCTGTTTTAGTAATTTTGAGCTATATGTGTAAGTTTAAATAAAATACAATGTTTAAAATGTCATGTTAAATACAATTTCCCCTTTTGTAAAAACAAGTAGAAAATAAGAAGATACTCAAATAACTAAACTCATTAGAAATAAAAGCAATATTTTTCACTCTAACAACCTAATAAAATAGCGAAATTATGTCAAAAAACTCTCAAAAAGATACGCTCAAATTAAACATATCCTTCAAAATATTTTAAATAGTGGCTCAGAGATAGTCGTATTAGCACACTCTAATTGAGAGTTCAAAGTCACCATTCCCTAAGTACTATAGTGACTTTAAATGCAGGGTGGTTTGCTTGAGAACTTGACTTAAAATTCAGGAAATATCACTGTGAATTTGAATGTGTTATTTGCCTTTAGGGAAGTTCATTAATAATGCTAAATTTTTGTGTTGGTGTATAAATTGAATAGTGTATGTAAAATACTAAGCACAGTGTCTACTAAATAGTAATCATTCAATAGACTTTTCATAGAATTTCAGGCAGAAAATTTCTAGAATCTTAATAAAGTCTTTTCAATAATAATTTTAAACTTTGAAAAGTACATAAAACTCTATTATTTTATCTATGATTCCTTAAGTTTGAATTCAGATTGCTCCCTCATGAATCATCACTACAAATGATTAATCTACATTTGATTTCTATCAAAACCCCAAAACGATGGAACATGTATTTTCATAGCCAGGTATAGGCTATATATATATATATATATATATATATATATATATATATATATATATATATATATCTTTAGACTAAAACAGCAGTGTTATAACTAATAGAAACTTAGTGTGAAGAAAATACTAATAAAAGTACAAAAATTAGAAAAATCTGTTACTACAACTGATGACTTAGCACTCATTCAATAATTGAAAAAGCAATTATGCAGAGCATAGTAGTAACATAGTTGATTGGATAGTATTGTCAGTTTCTATGTTCTTGCTATTATTTATAAAATAACCCATCCAACAGCAACAGAATACATTCTTTTCAAGTTCATGATGAATAGTCAATCATTCTGTTCTTTTTATATAATATTCCCTTTCACAAATGTGAAACAATATAAACAATGAAACACTTTAGAGAATGGGTTTAGTGTAGAAATAAATACTGATAAAATTCTATTGCCAGAAAAACAAAATTAAATAACATATCAAATTAATTTACAATCAAATTAATTGATTAAATATCACATACATCAAAGTATAAACCTGAAGAGAAATTTGCAATTTAGGAGAAATTTAAAGAACTTTGATGTAGTAAAAATATCATGGGATCCATACAGACAAAACAATTTGTACATGTAAATGTATTATACCTAATGCAACTCTTAGAACAGAAGAGAATCAGCAATCTTAACAGTTGCTGTATAAAAATAGGAAAAACAAGAATAATGTAAGACTAACATGAACAGCAGATATAATATGAACTAAAGCAGAAATCCATGAAATTGAAAGCAGGAAAATATATTGGAAATCTAATCAACGAAATGTTCCTGCCAAAAGATGAATGTAACTGATAAAACCAGCCCATTTAGCTAAGGACAATAAAAAGCAAATTGCAAAGTGACAGGAAGCAAGTTAACTACTATTAAACAAAGTACCTTAAAATTATTTTTAAAAAATCTGCTTTGGATTATTATCCCTAAAATTTCATAATCTGATAGAATTTATTCGATATATCAACAGTACCTATGAATAAAGCTGAAGAATATAATCTAAGCAGGTATATTTTCCTTTGATAAATTGGAAAAATAAATAAATTTATATAAGAAACATTCTCCCAGGTACAGAGGACTTTAATAAAGAATCCTTTGAAACATTGAAGAAGAAATTATATTCATGCCCCTTAATCTTTTCCAAAATTTAGCAGAGTTGATGCATACTAACTCATATTTTAAGTTTAATATTAGTATATGTATGGAGCATGTGGGGTAGAGGAGTTATATAAAAATTATACAACTGCAAAATTGTGCCATTTGGGTATATTGGCAATGTCAGTTAAAGGCACTTGAATAACAGCTGGTATGTAAAGATCATTCTGACCTTCATGTTGCTTTCTAACAGCAGCAGATGAAATTCCCAGGTGAAAAGAATTCTCCTTATCCTCAGGGATGAACAGGGGAAACTGAAAGAGTTCTGTACAATATATTAAAAGCAAAACTCTTATCCTTTTTGTTGTCATTCTAGATACTTATAAAACAATTCATAGCTTGCTACAGTTTTCTCATTAGCTGAATTTGCAACTTTATAATCTTAAACATACACAAGCTTCAAGGCTGTTACATTCATGTAGAAGAATGGTTGCTTTATACTTATTGTTAGATACTCTGAAGCAGTAGCTGCTTTAATTAAACTAACAATCTTAAAGTAAGTTTCCTATTTACTAAAAATTATCACAGATCATGTAAATACAGTACAACTTTAGTCTGGGTTTATTTATTTTATTTGGGGAAAATTAGCACTTTGTATAAGGATGTTGTTTCTTTACCCCAAATCTTCTGAAAGGTTCAAGTAGGACAGTTGTTTATGATAAGAATCCTTCAAAAAAGCTGCTTTCAGATGCAAATATACAGTTTTTGAAAGGGATTCCTACTTCAATTATGTCTGAATAAAAATTGAAGATGTTTTGGCTTAAAATCAATAAGCTTTCTGTGTCCAAAACATGTAAACAAAAAATGAATCCCAATGCAGGTGCAAATGATGCAGTATCTCTCATCCTCCAAATTTTCTCCCTGATGTATCATCCAAAAGAAAATTTTTGTTGTTTACCATGCATTTATGATATAAAGAAAAATATAAACCTCCCTGAGAAAATCAAAGAAAACTTTGTATTTTCACATCCTTACCCAGCTCAAATACTTAGAAGCCTAACAACTGGTTCCCTAGTACAGGGAGAGGTATATTCATTTTTTTCCAGACTGGGGATTGAATTCAAGTGAACAGACTTCAGCAAGTACTTTTACCTAGCATCTCGTCAGTCCTGGAGTGTGCTCTTAGCTTGCATGAGGAGTCCTGAATTTGATCCCTTTTTGTTCCTATACACACACACACACACACACACACACACACACACACACACACACACACAAACAAACAAACTTAAAAACTGTGAATCTCAGAGAAATTGAGAGATAAATAGTAGGTAGCAACTACCAGCTGCTAGAGAGGTCAAGAAAGAATGAGAGAAAGGAAAATGATCAATTATAGTTACATAAGAGCTAAAAGAAAGTTCTAGTGAAATATGTAATTGTAATGTGGCTACAGGTAATTATAGCTATTATATATTTCTAAAATGTACATGAAAACTTTTACTTATTTTCCTCATAAGAGTTGATAAATTTAGCAGAAAATAGATATATTAAAATAGGTCCAAATATTATATAATGTGTTTACATCAAAACATCATTTGTTATCCTAAAACATGTAGAATTTTATGCTTTGTTTATCAGTTAAAATAAATTGCAATGCAACATTTTCAGCAAAAATGCTTACAAATTACAATTTTAAACAATACAGAAGCTCTCAAAACAAAATGAATGCTTGTGGAAACAGAGTAAGTTACATATAAACTGAACTGGGCATACATATTAAGTTGTGAAGAACCAAATTGTGTGAAAAGGTTATGAAGATGAATTATTTAACAGAATTTTATTCAAATTTAAGTCTCAAATTCTTGTGTTTGAGGATAATGAGCTCATTCTTTTTGGTATAAAGAAAAATTATCTCATGTGCAATTTTATCTTTTGTTTTAAGGAAGCAACATGAAGGCCAAAGTGATCTTTTTGCTATTATTCAGGGGTGTTTAACTTAAATACTGACTATATCAGAATAATATTTTCCAACTTATTTACAATTAACTCATTCAGAAAAAGTACAAAATATCTAAATAGACATCAAAGGGGAAAATTCTACCATTTTAAATGAATAGGAAAAGAAGTTCAACAAAATATTTCATTAGATGATCTCAAACTTCAACAGCAATGTAACAGTACCACAACCTACTCAAATTAATAAAATAAAAAAGCCAAATATGATCTGACAAGGCTGTGAAACAACACAAGTTTAGTTGTTACTAATGTGAATTAGAATTGTAGGCACTTTAGAAGGCTGAAGTTTTTATTAAGTTGAGCAGACATGTAATATATTTCAGTCATATTGCTAGTTATTTTTTCAAAGTTTGAAAAATGTTGTCTTCAAAAGCATTTACACAAAAATGTATATATCATAATTGCTCATAATATTCCAGTAGATAGCTAAGATGCCATTTAAAAATTGAATGGATGAATCCTAATGCTATTATATATACATTGAATAATTACACAGTTAAATACAAATTTACTATTATCATGTCAAAGATGGATATAACCTTTCAACATATTCTGTGGACAAAAATGATTCTGCAAAACCTCCCTACTAGAATATTACAATTGCACATATTCTTATAAGAAAAAGTAGGATTGTAATACATATGCTCTCAACAAAGATCTCAAGAAATTGTAGTTGAATAAATAGGTAAAGAACAGGGCTTTCTGGTACCATGATGATGGAGGAGGGTCATCTGTCTATCTGTTGTTTCATTGGTTAACTAATAAAGGAAACTGCTTGGCCTGATAGGTCAGAACATAGGTAAGAGGGGTAGACAGAACAGAATGCTGGGAGGAAGAAGGCAGTGAGGCAGACGCTATAGCTCTTCTCTCCAAGATGGACGCAGGTTAAGATCCTTCCTGGTAAGCCACCACCTCGTGGTGCTACACAGATTTTTAGAAATGGGTTAACCAAGATGTGAGTATTAGCCAGTAAGAGGCTAGATCTAATGGGCCAAGCGGTGTTTAAAAGAATATAGTTTCCATGTAATTATTTCGGGGTATCAGCTAACTAGGTGGCCGTGAGCCAGGGTGGCAAGAACTCATCCCACCACTCCTACTACACCATGAAACCTGTTGCTTTGGGAGACAGCATTCAGGACATTCTTAGCTCAGGGGTTTCTGTGCCCAGTTTCTGAAGTATGTGTTATCTTCAGCAATAGAGACTTATATTCCACTTTGAAGGGGGGAACAAAATGCATCAGCAATAGGGCATATATTTGAAGAATCACTTGAACTGCCCTGGCTAACAACCTAGATGGTTTCTCATGTCTGGCATTGCAGTTTTGATAGATGGTCACTAGCTCTTGGAAGAAGTGTTAGCATTCCAGATGATAATACTCATTTAAAACTGTATATTTATATCTGTACAAGGAAATGCATGTACTAGAGGTTTGGGGGTTAAATAGTTAATCGTAGGATTTTTTTTTTGTGACATTTTCAAACATCC
This sequence comes from Microtus oregoni, assembly GCF_018167655.1. Taxonomy (NCBI): domain Eukaryota; kingdom Metazoa; phylum Chordata; class Mammalia; order Rodentia; family Cricetidae; genus Microtus; species Microtus oregoni. Next base: position 1,435,692 of record NW_024544721.1, read on the forward strand.
TTACTTGCTGTAGGATAATGCTCTTGTACCCTCTAAATTTTTGTTACTTGTATTGGTTTAATAAAATGCTGATTGGCCAGTAGCCAGGCATGAAGTATAGGTGGGGTAACCAGACTAGGAGAATTCTGGGACAAGGAAAGACTCAATCTGCAGTCAACACCCAGATACAGAGGAACCAAGAGGAAAATGCTGTACTAAGAAAAGGTACTAAGCCATGTGGCTAAACATAGATAAAAATTATGGGTTAACATAAGTTTGTAAGAGCTAGTTAATAATAAGTCTGAACTAATAAGACAGTTTATAATTAATATAAGCCTCTGTGTGTTTTTTTGGGACTGAATTTAGATAGGCAGAGTAAACAGAACAGAGTGCTGGGAGAAAGAAGCAGATTCAGTCAGTCGTCATGATTCTCCCACTTCAGACAGACACGGGTTAAGAGCTTCCCTGGTAAGCCACCTCATGGGCTACACAGATTATTAGAAATGGGTTAGATCAATATGTAAGAGCTAGCCAATAAGAGGCTGGAACTAATGAGCCAAGCAGTGTTTAAAAGAATACAGTTTCCGTGTAATTATTTCAGGTAAAACTAGCCAGGTGGCAGGAAGCGGCCTGCTGCCCTTATCTCAACAGAAGACAGATGACATTGTTATCTTATGACATTTTGTTTATTATAAATATGTATAGAATATAAAGTAGTGTTTAGGTACTTTTATGCATAGATTTTTTCATGTATGCTTCTTCTTTCTTTGACTGATGAGAGGGACAAATAGAAACAAAGTTTGTTTTCTAATATGATTTTCTAATAAAGGAACCAGAATTCCTTGAGCATACAGCTGGCTTCAGAATGGGACATTAAGTGGACAAAGTAAGATTGCTAAAACTTCTAGAATGAAAACATTTTGAGACTATGAAAAGAAAGGAAAGCTCCTTATTAATTAGGTAATACCAGATCGACAAAATATTCTTTAAATTTTCTAATTGCCAATGTTTGACTAATTTGGCATGAGAATGTATGTAGGTCATTGCAGGCAAGCTTTTGGGTTGATTTTGAGATTGTGAGACGCATTGTTTGGAGAGCGTTGCTTGCTCATATTATGTGTAAGTAAAGAAGTTAGGCTGTTAAGTGAATTATTACAAGATGGAGTGTGCATAACCAAAAACCTGAGTCCCAAGAATTTTTTTTTTTTTTTTACTGATTCACAATGTCAGTTATTATTGCACGGTTCTCTACATTTAATGGGTGATATGAAACATACAGGCTATTAAAACATAAAAAAGAGAGTTTTGAAAATATATCCAAATATGATGTCTCAAAAAAACAGAAAGAATCAATTAGGTCTCAGTGGAGTAGCAAGAATCAGCAAAGGATGACAAGGCTTAAAGCATGAGATGCACAAGCAGGTGGTAATCAGGAAACAGTCCTACCTCAAGAAACTGATAACAGATGGCTAAGGTGAGCAGATGTTAAGCAATGACTTTATAACTGCTAGAGAAGAATTGTGGCTTGTACAAGGAAAGTTCCTTGATGAACTCATAGAAAAGATTTTCTAAATTTCTTTAAAATGTGATTTTAAATTTAAAAAAAAAAGGAGGCCATACGTGTTCAGGTGCTTTTAAAATTTCTTTAGGCTTTATTTTTATATACATTTTTACTTAAAATAGAGCTACCTCATTTTTCCTTTCCGTTTCCTCCGTCCAATCCTGATCATATTCTGCCCCATTCTTAAACTGATGGGCCCTTTTTTATTAGTATTGTTATATATGTCATCATTTTTGAATACAAGGCATGAATGCAAGTGGTCCATCTTTCATGCAGAAGTGAAAGGATTTTTCTCAAGGTTCTAAAAGCACAAAATCTTACACCGAAAGGGAGGGTCTAACATTGTATAAACATCAATTATTTTCATATTTTTTGGCTTGACTAGGTTGAAATAGTTTCTTTTGTTTTTGTATGATTTTGAACACTGATGAGAATAAATAAATTGCATTGAAATTTTACTTATGATCTTTTAATTAAATGTGTTTAATCTCAATAATGTCTCATGGAAACGTAGTCTGATTGTAATAAAGGTATAGATTAATTTGATTTTCAAAAATAAAAATTGAAGTTAATATAAATATAAATTTATTCTATATAAATAATATGGATTTTCCTTTTACTTTAAAGTTTTTTTGAGATTATATTATGTTGAAAACATTTCTTACCTTCCTTTCCTCCAAACACTTCTAAATTTCCTGCTGTTCTTTATCAAATACATAGCTTCTTTTCATTACTTGTTATTACATGCATATATGTATATATATATATATATATACCTAATAAAACCTGCTCCATTTGTATAATATTATTTATGTGTATGTTTTCAGGGTTGACCATTTGGTATGTGCTCTTGCCTGGGGAAGAATACTTCTCCCTCTTATTTGTGCCTCAATGGACAGGTAATTTTTGCACTTAAATTGGAAATATATTTCTATTATGTTCTGCTAAAATTAATATTTCATGCTTTGATAGTCAGACTCTTGAATTCATTTCTGTCCATCGCTCATGCAGGATTTCAGTTACTGTCCATGTACATTTGGAATCCTTCACTTTTAAAGCATTAAATCACATTTAAAGAACCAATGAAACAAAACAGTAACATTAAAATACATAGTCTAAACAGGAAGTTTATAGATAATCAAGTAACACATTGAAGAAGCAGTGAACAAGTGAATACTAAAGGGGAGATTGAGGGAAACAGAAGCAGACACAGAGAGGGAATGAATTTTGTCAAATGCACGCTTTCCTTTTAATTCTTTTGAGCACAGATTTCTGCATTCTCTTTTTGTTTTATTTTAGCCCCATTTACAAGAATGACCTCAATCAATATCTAGCCTTTGACATTTGAAATTATGCATATTTTCCAGTCTCTTATCTCAGTGGAATTTTTCTCATTAGCCTCTTTTTATTCCTTCAGTACAGAATCGTCAACTAAGGGGTAGTCCTAATGTTGTAGCTAACACTCTTATCTGGAACTGAATTATGCTTTTTATGGCAAATTTTTGTAAGGTGATTTTGCTTACAAAATACCCACTTAAGATAGGATCGCCAGTTGAAATACGAGATAGCAAGCTATATTTGATTCTCAAGCAAATTGTTTCTGTTTGCTTCCAAGTAAGCAGGAACAAAATCAATTATTCATTTGAAATTCAAATTAAAATCACACCTGGTTTGTGAATTATTGCTAAACTGGCTGTCAGGTAAAAGAAGGGACCACTGATTGCAACAATTCTATGCTAGCTTCACTCACACAAGTTTTCATCTATTTACTTTTCATAACAGCTCTGTGATGTATGAATTACCACCATATTAGATAATGAAAAATAATCTCAGGGATTTATGTAAGACTATGCAAATAAAACCAGGAATTCACATTTCAATTAGTTCACTAACACAGAACTTAATCCACCTTGCTCTCCACAGCACTAGCTCTTTCCCCATCCTTGCTGTTAAAATTGGAATCAAACAAAGTCATAAAAAAGACCTGAATTTTTTTTCACCCAAAACATTTGAACACAGTTTCTTTGTTTGAAACTTTAAATTATGAAAATATTCTCATTTTTGCACAATGTATAAAATCACCATGCGCTCCTTTTTTTGCCTGGAAAAATCTACATTTTCAATATTGTTTCACATCTGTACCGTCATATTTCCTCTTAGTGTTTTAACATGAGTCTAAAATCACATGTCATTTAATCTCCTATTCTTTTCAGAATCTTCTCTTATAATTAAATAGTTGACTAAACAACCATATTTTCTTACCTTCTCAAAATAATTTCTGTCTTTTCTAATAATACTTGTTCCTGTCAGTCAAATGACTTCATTAACTTGGAATTAGGTGTATTTTGTAAAATCAGTACTTATAAGTACTTTGAACAACCGATAAGCTACTATAAAGTGTTGACTAAAATTAAAGGAAAATGTTAAGAATGTAGAACCACACATTACTATGGTAATTGAGTAAATCATGAATTTGTTTATTTTCAAAAATATCAGAAACAATACCTTTAAAAAAACATTGTCATTATCCATAGAAACAATACTTGGATTCTTTTTCTCCTCTTTTCCCCAATTTAAAGATTACCAGAAGAATATTAAGGTAGGCCTCCTGGTACATGTCTATCATAGGATCTACTTCAGAGACTACTGTTAGAAGATTGCAATTCCATGGCATACCTGAATTGTAGAAAAAGTTCAAAACCACTTTGTAAATTAGTATAATATCATCTAAATTGTTCAAATAAAATTTTAAAGGAGTATGGATTATAATTCAATGGTAATAGGTTTGGTTAGAATGCACAAGTCCCTGGGTTGAAATATGAAAAACAAATGACCCTAAGGCAGAATTCCATTATTCAAGATACAAAACCCTTTTTATCTATAGCCTGCCACTGTTATTAATCAGTAAAAAATTAAAAAAAATGTTTGGGGAAGGGATAAAATGTCCATTTTGGAAAATGCTTAGACATTCTTTAATAAATAAAATTAATGTTGTCATTAGTGGCAGCTCTAAGCAAAACTTTTATTTTTTTCTTATAGATAAGTACTCTTTGGGGAGATGAATATTACTGCAGTCATATTGTGCTTTCAGTTAATGAGATGTAGTTTCTATTTGTTAGAATTTTATGGTAATGAAGCTTATAATTTACTGACAAACTGGCTTGCTTTCAAAACATTCTCTTATTGCACTGATTTTTTTTTTGCATCAGAAACATTGATGTGCTAATTTGTGTGTTTATGGCAGCAGATGTGCACCTTCACTGAAAGGCTGGCAGAGTGAGTGAGCGAAAAGAACAGCAGAAAAGAAAAAAAAAGCAAGAGGTGCTCCGAGTTTTCAGTGGCTCACAATGCACAGAAAGAAATGCAACGATGGCACAGCTTCTTTGAAACATTCAGGAGCTCATTAACTTTGTTTTCTTAAATATCAAATACTCATCAAAATTTTTGGTAGAGTCACAAATATGCTGTTTGCCAAATACTTTTATCCAGTATAAAACATGAAGGGCAAAAGTCATCATCGAACATTCAGAAGCTGTTACAGGAAGTCATTAAATTAAAATTAGTTGCAAAGCACATCCCTATCCTAAAATGTTCTTCTAAGTAAGGCATAATACATTTATTAACAACAACTTTAGAGTGAGGACTTTTATAGTGAAGATATCTGTTTTGTTTTCAGTCCAGCCTCTAAATCTTATGGCTCCTCAGAATAAAAGTATTACTCCCCAATTCTACCCCTAACTTTGTCAATGCTAGTAAGACAGCCGGGAAACAAAACTACTAGTATCTCAACTTTTCTTTTGCCAGGAAACAGAAATATTCTAATCACAACTTTATCATCTAAAATAGAGGACATAAAACCATGATTGTTTTGCAAGCATCCTCATTAAACACAAAGCAAAATACAAATCTTGATGCAACACATGTAATGAGAAAAAGATCAAGGGAGGGTAAGCTGTTCATAGTGCTTTAACTCTTAATGCATGGTAGAAAATGAGAAGTTAGGATAGGGAAACATAAGTTCATGTATGGCTAGAAAGAAATAATTCAAAAGCAATTGCTGATCATCTTAGTTTCAGAAAAGCTTCAAGAAAATGCATTATACTCAGTTAAAGAAACAACACAAGTAGATTAATAAACAGTACTGGATTATAGTTTCAATTAAGGTATGTTTATATATTGCAGCTAAATATTTAACTGTGATTTTTTTCACCATTGTTTTGTGAAGATTTAAAATCTGTAACAAAATAGAGTTACTAAAATATGTAAGCAAAATTATAATACACATAGTTTCTGCCCTGGAAAATCTTCAAAGATAGAGAGACAACGTATTTCACTAGCAAGAGCATAAAATACAACATATACCAAGAATGTAAATTTATATTTGCTTTAAGAATGTAATTTATACAAGTGAGGTATTAAATAGCATAATCATTACATATCATCCAATGTGATTTCTTCTTATAAAATTTTATTTATGCACATAAATTCATTGTATAACCTTAAGTATGACATTCTGTTTTTATACATTATATCTAATAGCATAAACATTCAGCGTATATTTACTAAATGTATAATAGCATTCTTAAATTTTCATTTCAAAGAGAAGGTAAGCATGCAAGATAACTCAGTGGGTAAATGTGCTTGCTATCAAGCTGAGAACCAGTGTTGTGTCCCTGAGACTACACTGCTGGAAGAGAGAACTTGACCCTACAAGTTGCCTTTTGACCCTCATACAAACACTGTGGCATGTGGCCATCCTCTCCTTCACACTCTACACAAATTAAACAAATGCATAAATGTTAGGAAAAAATAGAACAACACCCTGTTTCAAAATGCAGAAACTAAGAGTTATATAAGGGATTGTGGTGAATACCAAAATTTTAAATACTTCATAGTAAATATCTTGATACTTCATATAATTTCAAATAATAGCTATAGATACTTTGAAAATAATAAAACTTAGATCTCACATCACAAAACAGAAATGAGTACTTCAGTGATGATAACTTATGGAATTTCAGGGTCTCTGTACATGTCTAAGCATTGATTATCAGGATTCCAGTTTATACTCAGAAGAACAGTGAGTATATGCCGAAACATTATCTAAACCGAAAATGAAAGTGGTAACCAGAAGTATATATTTTAGCAGAGAACCAATTTATGATTATTTAAATGATAATGACCTTTATGAATTACATTTACAAACCAGTCACAGGCATCATTAGTAGAGATGAATATCAGAAAGGAACAACATAAGTGAAAGCTCTGACTGATCTAAAAAATACACTATTACCCTGGCTTAAACCCTTCTCCACATTCCACTTTGGCCCTTTAAATTACTGTTCCTCAGAACAGGATAGAAAAAAATATTAAAACTGCAGTTCCCTTTGTAACACCTACTGATTAGCTCTTGCTTATCTCACTTATAAAAATTAGAAATAATATGACCAGTATTACCTATTTCATAAACTGTCAGTGAACCTCATAATATAATAGATAAATAAGCTTTTTAGTGTAGGATACTAAGGGATTATGCCCTGACTGAAATCTTTCCACAGTGCTTTGATTTTTGAAATACGGAATAAGTGTTGATCTATCAAAATTAGATGAAAATTGTGGTTGAATAATTCATTCTACACTCCAGACTTAAAAAAATTCATATTTAGAATTCACCCAGATATAACAGAATTATAAAACATAATTCTTTTTTTTAATTTATTTTTTCTTGGAAAACAAATTTCCACCTCCTCCCATCCTCCCATTTCCCTACCCTTCCTCCCACTCCTTTCCCCTCCCTCTACAGACGGAAGAGCAGTCAGGTGGAAAGTTCAAGGTCCTCCCCCCTCCATCTAGGTCTAGGAAGGTGAGCATTCAAACTGACTAGGCTCTGACAAAGCCAGAACAAGAAGTAGGATCAAACCATCAGTCCTCATTGTTCAGAGAGTCCGGTTTTATCCCATGCTTTTTCAGTTCCAGTCCAGCTGGCCTTGGTGAGCTCACAATAGATCAGTCCCTCTGTCTCAGTGGGTGGGTGCACCCCTCAAGGTCCCGACTTCCTTGCTCATGTTCTCCCTCCATCTGCTCCTCATTGAGACCTTGGGAGCTTATTCCGGTGCTCCAATATGGGTCTCTGTCTCTATCTCCATCCATCGCCCGATGAAGGTTCTATGGTGATATGCAAGGTATTCATCAGTGTGGTTATAGGATAGAGCCATTTCAGGTTCTTTATCCTCAGCTGCCCAAGGCACTAACTGGGGACATCCTCCTGGGCACCTGGGAGGCCCTCTAGGTTCAGGTCTCTTGCCCACCCTAAGCTAGATCCCTTAATTAAGATATATGCTTCCCTGTTACCATCCTTCCTTTATCCCAAACATCCCAATTCCCCAAGTTCTCCCCATCCTCCCCTTCTCACATTTATCTCCCCATCTCCCGTTACCCCTATCCCACCCCACCCCCAAGATCCCAATTTTTGCTCGGCAATCTTGTCTACTTCCCATATCCAGGAGGATAACTATATGATTTTCTTTGGGTTCACCTTCTTACTTAGCTTCTTTAGGTTCACCAATTGTAGGCTCCGTGACCCTTATTTATGGCTAGAAACCAATTATGAGTGAGTACACCCCATATTCATCTTTTTGGGTCTGGGTTACCTCACTCAGGATAGTGTTTTCTATTTCCATCCATTTGCATGCAAAATTCGAGAAGTCATTGTTTTTTTTTTTACTGCTGAGTAGTACTCTAATGTGTATATATTCCACACTTTCTTCATCCATTCTTCCATTGAAGGACATCTAGGTTGTTTCCAGGTTCTGGCTATTACAAATAATGCTGCTATGAACATAGTTGAACAAATGCTTTTGTAATATGATAGGGCATCTCTTGGGTATATTCCCAAGAGTGGTATTGCTGGGTCCTGGGGCAGGTTGATCCCAAATTTCCTTAGAAACCGCCACACTGATTTCCAACGTGGTTGGACAAGTTTGCATTCTCACCAGCAATGGATGAGTGTGCCCCTTACTCCACATCCTCTCCAGCAAAGGCTATTACTGGTGTTTTGATTTTAGCCATTCTGACAGGTGTAAGATGATTTCTCAAAGTTGTTTTGATTTGCATTTCCCTGATCGCTAAGGAGGTTGAGCATTCTTAAAAAGTGAAAGTTTTAATTTCATGGAATGTTATATTTTTCTTTTAAATGAAAGTAAAAGGCTTTTTAATTTCATTGTTTATCCGATACCATTTCAATCACATAATAGTCAAATTGGAACACATTTATACACACATAAATATCTAAAATTATTTATAAGGTTCAATTAGTTTTCCAACCTCAGCTCAAGTTACAGAGAAAAAGAATATTATCATTTAGAAATATATATATATATATATACACACACACACACACACACACATACACACATATAATCAAATAAAGACAGAGTATGTATCTTTGCAAAGGGTATTATAAATAAAATATGATTTTATTTGTAATTAAAAACTTTGTTCCTTCTGGGACAAAAACCTCCCAATTATTTCATTTTGTGTTTCATCTATTATGTAACTCAGTTAAAAGAGAGCTCTGTTCCTTCAAACAATTGCTTAACTATGACCAGCTTTTCCACACTTGCAGTTCAAACTAATATAGTTAAATTAATAATACAATTTTTTTGCAATTGGTTGAGTCTGTCATTCAATTAAATTTTTTGTTTCAACAAAAAGCAATTTTTGACACAATAGCAAGGCAGCAGAATGAGTTCGTGTATTTAAATATATTGGGGAAACAATTTTCTTTCCTTTCATATAAAAGATTGTTCTCTTTGTCATCACTTTATTTTATAAATTTATTTTTTATCATTCTTTATCTTTAGGGATGGAATCAGTTTCAGATGAAATTTATTTCTTATTACTTTCATAACTAGAATTTGCTAATTTGAAATGTTAGTGAAATCCTAAAATTATCCTAAATTGTTAGGATTTGACTTTGTAAGATCTAATTATTTAATTGTTATTGTACTAATAGCATTCTATATTTGCTTAGGAAAAGACAAGGAATGAGGGAGTTATAAAAATGAAATTACCCAAAACAAGTATTTTTAATTACAATTGCAATTGCAATTTTGTTACTATAAAGTCAAATTAGCATTTCTATGGTCTTTTCATGCGTCCCCTCAAGCAATCATCAAAAATCTACATATTAATGATGTTTGCTCATATCTAGCTGTAAATGTGTAAGCAAAGTCAGTAGGTACAGGTTTCACGAAAATGGACAAATTCCAGGAGGAACTTTGATAAGGTTTCCTTCCCAGACGTTAAATTTGTACTTTAATTATACTTTATTCTATAAATGCAATCACGCATGAGCAATGAGAGTGTTTGAAGGGAAAAATCCTTTAAAATAACTGCCTTTGGTTGACAAGTTAAGCAATTGATGCATGTTTAATTATAACACATTCAAGCTTTTAAAGAAGTGTTGTAGCTTTAAGCAATGAGAACCTCTGAAGCAAGACTTTCTATTGCTTTTTGTCAGATTGATATAAATTTGCCTCAGGCAGTGCTGCTGGCCAAAAAACAATCTGAGTAGATTAAAAACCAAGGCAGATGGGCTTCTATAAATTGAGAGTAATCAACCCATAGATAGTTTTCATTGTAACCAGTTTTGACCATTATTTAAAGCATAATGTACTATTTAACTATGCTCTTTTTATTAATGGTTCATTTTAATGTATTCTTTATTAATGGCTCAGAAAAAGCAGAGTGATTCTATAGAGAAGCCATTATTAGCAAGGAAAAATAGATCTGTAGTTTCATCCCTTCTTTAGTATTATTCTCTCTCTCTCTCTCTCTCTCTCTCTCTCTCTCTCTCTCTCTCCCTCTCTCTCTCTTTCTCTCTCTCTCCTCTCAGTTTACGCACTAAAACATGTATTTATGTTGAAATGTATTCAAGTTAAGCATAAAACATCTGCCTATTATTTTTACTCATCAAATGTCATTTTATGGCAACTAGTGTTTAGATCAATATAATTTCTTAAAAGCTCTGGAGATTGTAAAAATAATGTGGGAAAGGGAAGAACTAATCAAGTACAGCTATGAAGTGGTCATGTTTTGTGATTTATGTATCTAAGACTTTAAGTATAAGGATAGAGTCTGTAATAGCAGTAATTAAATTATAATTAGTACATAATTCATTAAGGCAGCAAATTCTAATGTATTTCTACATTCTACCACTAAGAAAAATATCAAGGAAGTCAAATTTGCTCTTAGAAAATGGAGTGTTAATTTACTTCAAATTTTTCTTCCATATTATTCAGAACAGCCTTTCTCACAACTTCAAGAGATATACAACATCTTCATATCAACCTAAGCAATGTCAACTGTTAACAAAACTTTATACTAAGTACTGTTCTAAACTCTGTTCCATCCCCAGGGTATTTAAGCTATTCATTCAAATTTTACTCTTTCATTTAATAATATTTATTGAAGCTTCATAAGACACTTGGTTCAAAGTGCTAACAAGTGGTTTAGTGAAATATAAAGCTTATAGAATGGTGATAGGTCTGGTTAATAAGACATATTGCAAGATTATAAATAAAATATACATGTATGACCTTTAAAAAGTATATAATTGAAAATTCCATGACTTTAATTTTTATTATCTTCATAGAAGTCATTTCAACTCATGTCTTGGACAAACAGAAATTTCTGCTTTTGAAGAACTGATATATTAATTGGGGAGATATAAAATAAGCAATATTTAAATACTGACAAATGCAATTAAAATTGTACTGATTAGGAGCCAGAGAATAATTTGGGAGATAGTTCAGTTGTGAGCCTTGTGAAGAATATCCCTGAAAAGGTGATTTTTGTAAACAAGTTTTTAAAAGTTCATGTAATTATACTTTGTTTCAGGCTGTCAAATGCAAAATTCAGAGACTATGATGGATTTAATATGGTCCTAACAGTATTCAAATTGGGGTACTGTAGCGGTGTAAACGAATGCAGACAGATTGTAACAATATATATAGCTTTAATGTCGAAATAGACTTACAGAACCACCGTTTCAGTGGAGACCAGGAAGGCAGAAGCGACAGCTGGGAGCTCGCTTGCCAAATTTATAGGCAGACATTAGCCTGAGGCGAACAAGCCCCCCAAGGGGCTGGACTTATCCCGACAGGGTACAAATGGCACAAGTCACAACAGTCTTGCAAATTACATCAAAAAATTTAGGCATTGTAGCCTGCTTTTGTGGAATTCCAACCAGCTCCCAGATCAAGACAGAGATATTTATTAACAATTATATATGCTTGCCCTTAATTTATGCTTGACCCACTAGCTCTTGTATCTTAATTCAACCTGTTTCTCTTCATCTGTTTTGCCTCAAGCTTCCTACCTTTTTTTCATTCTTCATGTCTTACTTTCCTGCTTTCTCTGTGTCTTTCTGTCTATGGCCTGCCTGTCCTGTGTGTCCCCCTTTAAGTTTCCCTCATTCTCCTCTCCCTAGAGTTTAGGTTTCTCCTCCTACTTATTCTTTCTGCCAATCAGTCACACTTATCCCTCTACTGCCTAGATATTGGTCATTCAGAATTTTTTTAATTTTTAAAACAATCATATTTTACATATCAATTCCAGTTCCCTCTCCCTTCTGTACTCCTGCACCCTCCAAATTTTCCCCACCCTAACCCCTCATCCACTCCTCATAGAGGTGAGGTCTCCCATGAGGAGTCAACAATGTCTCTTACATCACTGAGGCAGGACCAAGGAGCAATATTATTAGCAAAGGGGCCAATACCATGATGAGGAAACTCAGCAACAGAAACAGCTGACCCAAGCAAGTGGGAGCTCATTAATTCCGGACTGACAGTTGGGGAACCTGCATTAGTCCCTCTGAATGTGGGTGACAGTTGGGTGGCTTGCATAGATTGTTGGGCCACTAGGGTATGAGCCCCAAAGAACCAATTCATGAACTATGGATAAATACTGGTTCCATTGGTAGATAATATTGCTCCTCCCTCTCTTTGATTGTACTCTTGAAGTTTAGCCCAGTAGTTAGCTAGGGGTCTCTGCATCTGCTTCCATCAATTGCTGAATGAAGGTTCTATGATGACAATTAAGGTGTCATCAATACAGGGAAAGGGGAGTTAAGACACCCTTTCCACTATTGCTAAGATTCTTAGCTGTGGTCATCCTTATGGATTCCTGGGAATTTCCGTAGGACCTGATTTCTTACAAACCCCATAATGGCTCCTTCTTTCAAGGTATATCTTTCTTTGTTCTTCCTCTCTGTTCTTCCTGAACTCTACCTTCCAGATCCCTCATGTTTTCCTCCCCACTCTCCTTCTCCACTCCCCACTCCCCTACCCCTCTTTCCTCCCCTCACACTGCCAATTTATTGTGGAGATCTTGTGTACTTCCTTTTCCTGGAGGGAATCTATATATGTCTCTCTTAAGGTTCTCCTTGTTTCCTGTTTCCTCTGGGGTTGTGGACAGCAGATTGGTTGTCCTTTGTTTTATGTCTAATATTCATTTATGAGTGAATACATATTGTATTTGTTTTTCTGTGACTGGGTTACCATACTCATGTTGTTGTTTTTTTTTTCTAATTCCATCCATTTGCCTGCAAATTTGAGGATGTCATTGAGTTTTACTGCTGAGTAGTACTCCGTTGTGTAAATGTATCACATTTTCTTTATCCACTCTTTGGTTGAGGGACATTTAGGTTGTTTCCAGTTTCTGGCTATTATAAATAATGCTCTTTTGAACATAGTTGAGAAAGTTTTATTGTAGTATGAGTGTGCATCCCTTAGGTATATTCACAAGAGTGTTATAGCTGGATATTGAGGTATATTGATTCCTAATTATCTGAGAAACCACCATACTGATTTCCAAAGCACCTATACAAGTTTGAACTCCCACCAGCAATTAGACAAATCAGGTGCCTTAGGCAGGTAAGGTGAAACAAATATAACACATCTTTAATAGTTAAACAAACTCAACATAAGCAAATGGACTTACCTTTACTTAGTTAAAATAAAATTCCATAACAAGGCATCATGCTAGGAGTATTAAAATATCATTTAAAATTTAAAATAAAACTGTGAAATACTCTGGTTTGAGTTTATTATGTTGATGGTGGCAGGTTCCTGTTTTGTTTTGTTTAGATAAGCTGTAACTTCCAATGATCCCCAAATTGCCTGGATCTGAAACCCCTTAACATTTATTGTTGAAGGAGCTGCGGGTTACATTCCTGCTGCCCTGCTCCCAGCTGCCTGGCTAGCTTATGCCCTGAAATAACAACACACAAACTGTAATCATATAAACACTGCTTGGCCCATTTCTATTAATCACCGGGAATATTCTAGCCTACATCCACTCTGGGTCGGAGCTTTATCGCATCTGCCTCAGAGAGCAGAGCTATGGCATCTGTCTGAGGTGTCTTACCTCACTTCCTCTTCCCCCCAGCATTCTGTTCTGTTTACTCCACCCACTTATGTTCTAACCTATCAGGGCCAAGCAGTTTCTTTATTAATTAACCAATGACCTTCCTCCATCAATTTATGATTAGACTCTTTTCCATTTAAGAATATTAATGCTTTCCAGATTTGAGGGCAATTCTGTTGTCACTGTCACTTCCCTGTCTACTTTCCAGTATATAGTGGTTTTTGAAGAGAATTGTTTCCATATACTCATATGCTGTAGAGCAATCCTTTTCTACACTATGAAAATGTTTTGTTCTCGTTTGCTTATAAAAAGCTGATTGGCCAATAGCACAACAGCCAGGCTAGGAGAATTCTGTGAAGAGGAAAGCTGGAGACAGAGAGTTACCAGGAAACACAAGGAAGCAAGATGAGAACATTGTACTGAGAAAAGCTACCAAATCATAGGGCTTTAGATATATAGGAGTTACAGGTTAATTTAAATGTAAGAGTTAGCTTGTAACAAGCCCGATTTATCAGTCAAGCATTTATAAATTATATTAAGCCTGTGTCAGTTATTTTCAAGCAGGCAGTCTGGAGAGGAACCCTCCACTCATACTCATGTAATTAATTGCTTGATCCCAAGTTTGTGGACTGTTTTGGGAAGGATTAGGAGGTACTGTAGTGACATTTCTATTGTATTTTGATAAAAAAGAGACTGCATGAAGATCTGAGAGTAAAACAGTCCCACTGGTTAGCCTTAAAGACCAGGTTATGGTAACACACACCTTTAATCCCAGTAGCCACAATGACATGCATCTTTAATCCTAGTAGCTGCATTAGTTGCTATAGAAATTGGATAGTGTATGTTTTTAATTCCAATGGTGCACACCTTTAATTCCAGCCCTAGAGAGGATTATAAAATGGGGAAAGGCAGCTCTCAGACACAATCTCATTCTGAGATTCCTGGAGGCAGGATCATCATTTCAGACTGATGTCAAGATAAGAGCCAGTGGTTGGCTGTTTTGCTTTTTGGATCTTCAGGTTGAACCCCAATTTCTGACCCTGAGTTTTTATTAATCGTGCTTCATTATCTAGTACATCACAAGGTCAGTGCTGTTGCCAAGGAAGGCAGTCAAGAGCATCCAGCCACTTCTGGACAAATCTGGGGACTTGGACACATAGAAGAGATAGAGGTATGTGGCATTTTCCAAAGGTAGCATGGTCTTCAAATGAGTTATTGTTCTTTTACATCTACAAAATATTTGAGTTTTCTAAGTTGCAAACAAAATAAAAGCTATTTCGCTTATGTATTTAATTCTTTTAGAATAAAATTTGTATATACTTCTGTAATAAAAA
Organism: Microtus oregoni; assembly: GCF_018167655.1. Taxonomy (NCBI): domain Eukaryota; kingdom Metazoa; phylum Chordata; class Mammalia; order Rodentia; family Cricetidae; genus Microtus; species Microtus oregoni. The sequence continues at coordinate 1,450,995 of NW_024544721.1, forward strand.
TAATTGCCCTTAATTTTAAAAAAAGATAAGAGCAGGTGGCTGGCTGTTTTACTTCTCATTTCTTTAGGCAATCTTTATTAGTTGAAATGCTACTACAAGGTGTGACTTTGTTGGAGGAGGTATGTCACTGGAGGTGGGCTTTGAAGTTTCAATAGTTGAAATGCTACTACAAGGTGTGACTTTGTTGGAGGAGGTATGTCACTGGAGGTGGGCTTTGAAGTTTCAATAGCCCCTGCCAATCCCGGTCTTTCTGCCTAAAACTTGTGAATAGGATATAATTTCTCAACTGCTACTCAAGCCCCGTGCTTATGCTCCAATGCTCCTTACTAAGAAGGTCATGGACTCACCTCATTAAACAGTAAGCAAGCACCCATTTAAACATTTTCTTCTATAAGTGCCTTGGTCATGTTGTCTCTTCACAGCAGTAAAAAGGCAACAAAGATGCTATACAATCCAGTCTAAATGTCTCAGTTAGAACTTTGAGCCTTATTTTGGGGTATCTCCTTGAATTTCATTGTCTATTGATATGCCCAACTTTCATCTCTGTGATATAGATATGAATAATTTACATTAGTCTAGATTTTGCTTTATTGATAGAGATTTATGGTCAATTTTGTTATATGTATAAGTGTTTCTGATTTTGATTAAGGTATTGTGATTGTGTAGTTCATTTAAATATGTAATGTATAATTAGGAAATATAAGTTGTTAATAGATAATCATAAATAATAGTCAAGTTTGTAGTCATGTTAGTTAATATTTTCTAGATGTGCATAGATATATTTTAGATAGACATTCTTCATGTCTTTCAAAGATTACAGAATAGGACATTTAATGTTTTAATAACTGAGGACTTTTCATGACAATGAGACACTCTGCTCCTGGCAGCACCAATCTACTTCAAGAGGAAGATGGGCATCGAAGAGGATCCTTATGGAGTTTGATAGCCATTTGGGCAAGAAACTGCTCTTGCCTGGACTATTGCATAAACTGGACACAGAGAACCCACAGAGAGAGGACTACTGAACTTGTCTAAGGTGAGATGATCTTTCGGGGTTCCTGATTCATGAAAGAGTCCGCGAGACATTCTGCAGGACACAACAGATAGTGACTGAACTGACTTTGAATTTTCCTGCTTTATGGAAATGTCTGCTGGATACCATGGGCCTGAAGGCTGAAGATGGATGCCCCAATGATACAGAGGAACTTTGGGTGACTGTCCAGGCAGCGAGATGTCTCTGTCATTTCTAGAGTTTTAAAAGCTGCTTACTTCTTGTTTGCTTAGGTAGTATTGTATCTTTCTGGAGTCTTTGATGGAGTTAAGAATAGTTAGTTATAGTTATAGTTTTCCTTAGTTATGATAAAGATTATTGTAACTTTTACTTGATAACTGTTTTGTTATATGTAATTTTGCTATGTTAAAGCCTTTTTTTTGTTTAAACCGAAAAAGGGGAAATGATGGAGGAAGGTCATTGGCTAATAAAGGCACTGCCCTGGCCCATTTTATTGGTTAGAGGATAGGTGGGAGGAGTAAACAGAACAGAACGCTGGGAGGAACAGGAAGTGAGGTCAGACTCCACAGCTCTGCTCTCTTGAGCAGATGCCTCAGCGGAGATGCCATGCCCTGCTCCCTGGCAGACACACGGGATGAAGCTCCGACCCAGGATGGACATAGGCTAGAATCTTCCTGGTAAGCGCACCTTGGGGTGCCATACACAGATGATTGGAAATGGGCTAAATTAATATGTGAGAATTAGCCTAGAAGAGAATGGGCCAAGCAGTGTTTAATAGAATACAGTGTCCGTGTAATTATTTCGGGGCATAAGCTAGCCGAGCAGGCAGCCGGGGTGCTGGGGACGCAGCCCCGCCGCCCTTATTGCAACATCTCTGTATATTTATATGCTTCTACCTCATTGTTTTTGTTTGCATCTGACACAATTATCTGATTTTCCTTAATATTACTACATGATTCTATACGTCACTATCCATAATATTCATGACTTATAAAATCCAAATACTTACACATTTGGATAAAAAGGGAGACTGAAAATTGCAGCAAAGAGATGAATGCATATATATTAGGGAGTGAGGGAATGGGTTGTAGTCTTGTAAATGTTAATACTAACCAGTTAGTACTATATATTCCAGCTGCTTACATCTGATGCTTAATTATTCTGTAGACAATTCATGAACATCTTTAAATATTTATCAGATTTTGTTAGTTGTGGTACTTGAATTCAATAGTATCTGACATATATAGAAGTCAGACTTCTCAGTTCCTTAATCAAGTACTAAAGTTGTTCATTCATAAGATTAAAATGACAAATGAAATAATTGATTAGGACAACATTTTATTTTTGTTATTTCAGCTAGTGGAGTGAGTTTTTTTTGCATAGTTTGATGGTCTTATTTTTTATACCTCATAAAACTGGGGTTATTGTTTTAAAAAGGCTATACAAAAGTTTCAACAGTTTTTCTGGGAAGTACATTTTTAGAATCTGTTCATAGTTTTGTTTCAAAATATTCTACGTCTTAAATGATGGTACTTTTAAGAATAGTACTTACATAAATAGCTCTGAGAATCTTATTATTGTACTGCTTTATTGATTTACAATCATAAGATAAAAACACAGTTGTTATGTAGGAGAAGATATTTCCAGTTTCTATTGACAACAGTATTTTTTTAGTCTGAATTGCTAAAAAAAAACAAAATCGTAAGTCATATTTATTTAAATAATGTAAACTGAAGGTAACGCTTTTGTATTTTGTGTATGATGTATCTATAAAGCACATAATGGATCACGTTGCAAACTAATATTTCAATTCTAAATAATCAGATTATAAAATTTTCTTCTAAATTATGACAAGAGAATGATAGATTGCATTTTAGATCTGAATTTTCTTAACAGATGATTGAGAGCTATTCTAATTTTGCTGGTAGACTGGGGGAGGGTGGGCATGGAAAAAAGGAAGCATCAAACAGGATGTGTGGCAGGGAATGAAGGGAGAGAGAACTGGGAGAGAAGACTGGAAATGGAGGACATTTTGTGGGGTGATGTGTAAACCTGTTCAGTAGAAATTAAGAAAACTAGGGTGACCCCAGTGAGGACTTCTAGTAACAGCAGATTCAGAGCCTAAACTGGCCATCCTCTGTAACAAGGCAGTGCTTCCAGAGGTGGGAATGGGACACCAACTTATCCTCAGAATCTTATTCTTTTTTATTTAAAAAAAAAAACAAACATTTATTTATTTATTATGTGTACAGCATTCCTTCCATGTGTGCCCAGAAGCCAGAACGGGGAACCAGGTCTCATTATAGATGGCTGTGAGCCACCATGTGGTTGCTGGGAATTGATCTCAGGACCTCTGGAAGAGCAGTCAGTACTCTTAGCCACTGAGCCTTCTCTCCAGCCAGAATCTTATTCTTACAAGCTGTCCCTTCTGTAAGATGTACTGAGGCAATGTAGCCTCAGAACTTGTGAGAGTGGCAAATCAATGAAAGGTCTAATTTGAGGCTTGCACCTCAAGGGAAAAAAATGCCTGACAATGCCTAGATAACTAGGAATCAGTGGCTGGAAAAAATAATCAATAAAATGATTCCTAACAATGTGTTTATATACTCATAGATCTGTGCTTAGCCCAAATGACAGAGTGAGCACACACATTGCAGCTCTCCATTGTGTTCATCATCTTGATGCCCAGGGAATCCAGTGGAAGAGGGAAGAGAAGAAATGTAGGAGCCACAGGGATCGACAAAACCAGGGGAAGCATGGCCCACAGATTTCAAATAAGCAGGCCCTAGGGCCTCACAAAGTCAGAAGCAGCAATAATGGAGTCTACAAGTGTTTGTGCTAGGTCCTCTGCATATATGCTATGGTTGTCAGTTTGGTAATTTTGGGGGACATCCCCTAACAGTAGGAGTGGTATCTATGACTATTTTACCTGCTCTTGAGATCCTTTTCCTTCTTCTGGACTGCATCACCCAGCCCTGATATGTGGGTTTATTCCTAGTCTTATTGTACCTTGTTATATGGTGTTCAGTTGATATCCCTGGGAGGCTTGTCGTTTTCTAAAGAAAAATAGAAGAGGAGTGGATCTAGGAAAGAGGGGTGATAGGAATAGAAAGAGAAGAAACTGTGGTAGAGATATATTGCAAACAAAAACAAATGTAAAAAATCAAAAAGCTACTTCAGAATAGTTTCAGTGATGTAGGGGTAAGAGCTATTTGTGCTGCCCTGTGACCTATAAGAGTTTTGAGTATTTGAAATAGGACTAGGATATTGGTTAAAATCTCTTGAAAGAAAAACCCAATATTGTAATGTAAGAAATTATTTGGTTGGTGTGACTTTTTCTACTGATTATTTCTAATATAAAACTGTATGAATACAAAATTTAACACTTGAAATACTATACAATTATTAGTGGGCATAATAAAGCTGAGAGGAAACGGCAACACATTGTGAACTACTTTAATGTCAAGAAGCTTAGTGCTACATTAAATATTTATTTACATAGATAATTTTGAAGTAGAATGAGCAATTTATTGAGTTTCTTATACATAGCTACAAAAATATTCAATTAAAATACCTACCAAATTAGTTGATAAATATTTTCTAGCACAATATAAATTATTGTGTAATTTTCTCAAAACTTATCAATTCATACATCCAATAAAGAGACTGTTATAAAAATGATAATGAAAAAGAATACCACATTACTACGCCATGCCTCTTGAGAGTATTCAGTTTTGAATTGAAATTACAATTTATTTTATTTCTATTTTTCATATATTTTTATGAATTTCATTAAAGTATGACTTAATCACATTCTTTCCCATCTCTACCTCTTCATAGATCTTTCCCATCTCTAGACATCAAACTTCATGCTCTCTCTTTTAAACCAAAACACAGGAAAAATGCCACTATAAAACAGAGGTCAATTTGTGTTGGATGACTGACTACTCCTGACCTTGAGATCTTCCTGGAATGTGTTTGATACAGCCAATGTCACTCCATTGAAGAAAATCGATTTCCACTGCCCCAGACGCTTTGATTTATGAATTGAATCCTTCCCAGTGGTGAGAGATTGTGCCTGTTTCCCTTCCTTTCTGACAGAATTTTGTCTGGCTTAGACTGTACTGGTCTTGTATAATCTATCACAGACTTTTTGAGGTCATATATTCATTTGCGTTTTGTGACTGCAAAATGTTTTTCATTAATATTATCCACAACCTAGGGTTCTTACAATCTTTAAGCCCCCTCTTCCTCATAGACCCCCAATTGTTGAGGGGAAGAATTTGTTAAAGACATTTCATTTAAGGGTAAGTATGCCAAAAATCTCTCACTTTTACCATTATGTCTAGGTGTAGTTCTCTGTGTTTATTACCATGTAATTCAAGAAAGGCATCTTTTATGAGGACTAAGTGAGTAATGCACCAATCTATGGGTAAAGCAATAAGTTCTTAAGAGTCACTTTATTCCTATTTTCATCTAGCAGAATGATAGTCCACTATGGTCCATGAGTTCTCTAGTCTCAGATTCTTGGCCTTATCAACAGTATCAGGTATGGATTCCATTTCATGAAGTGAGTCTAACGTCCAATAAAAATGTTGTCAGTTACTTCCTTAACATTTATGTCATCATTGCACACAGGGCAATTGTAGGCAGGGTGCTATTATACCTCTAAGAGTTGATACTTCTGTGAGACTGATGATTCTTTGTGTCCTCTAGCAACTTGTATAATATATAATATAGTCTAGCAGATTATATAATATAGTCCAGCAGAGTGAACAGAAGCCAGTAAGGGTAAATATTCCAATTGTGTACCAGCTACATACTCCTTGTTCTATTCAATAGAAATATTTCATCTTCAATAATAAAATCTTACTGTCACATTGGCACTAGAAACGAATAACATTAAAATAGACTGTAAGTGTTTGGGGGTAGATGTGTCTATGGGATTTCCTTGACCAGCAACCCAGAAATAAGGAACACATTTCTCTTTCTGAGTGTTTTATTTGATACCATATGATGTGTAGATGGGGCATTGTGTTATATTATGACTTCATTTATATTTGTTATATATGTATATATTATATTGGCAAACTTCTACAATAGTGGGCTTTCATTTGGTCTTTTAAAAGAACTTTATTGTTAGTTATCTTTCCCCATACTCCTTCCCATCCTCATCCATTTAATTATCCTGTTCCAATTTCTGGTTTATCACTTTATAACACTATACTTTATTTCCCCTTCCTTGGAAGAGCCCCTCATCTCTGATCCCTTTGTAGCTTCTGATCTTCTGTGCTGATTCCATTCTCAGTTTCTTAAGTTACCTAAAGTTCTTTGTGTTAAGGCATCTGGGCTCTTCCACTATCCATTCTCTTAAACATATAAAAAGTTTCCTTAGCTAGGTGGTGATGCACACCTTTAATCTTAGCACTCGGGAGGCAGAGGAAAGCAGATTGCTGCGAGTTTGAGGCCAGCCTGGTCTGTGGAGCTAGTTCTAGGACAGCTAAGGCTACACAGAGAAATCTTGTATCAAAAAAAAAAAAAAGAAAATCAAAAAATAAATTCTCTACCTGAGGATTTGCAGCATAGCTCAAATAATCTCTATGCTTAGACTGTGCAACAAAAAGAATGAGGCAGACAGAGAGAGAGAGAGAGAGAGAGAGAGAGAGAGAGAGAGAGAGAGAGAGAGAGAGAGAGAGAGGGTGGCCAAAGAGAGAGGAGATAGATTGGCAGACACAGAGATTACTTTTTAATATTTAATATTTTTAATGGCAGAGCAAAGTCCAGTTTATGACTCTTGACATACAATGTACTTCACATTTCTCCAATTAAGAGATGAATTCTCTTTTGTCATGAAGATTATTTATAATGAATAAGAATTTTATTTTCCTAATAATTTGAACAAATTTGTAGAAGGCATTGGAATATTGTTTAAAGTAAAGATGTACTTTAGATCTGGAGACTGGTCTTGATATATATTTTAGGATGACCCTAAACTGATAATTTCCTTTTATATGACATTTGTTTTTTAATAAATAAAATATGACCACTCATAGCAGTCAGTCCATTTCTCTATCTTCACCAGTAAGGTAACTAAATCCATAGGTTTTTAACTTTTAGATTTGTCTTTACATTTTTACCTATTTCCAAATGAAGTGATTATTCTGCATTTCTTCTAATTTGAGTTTTTCTCTCCTGATTTCTCAGATTAGAAAATATGACACCACATTTAGAGTTGTGCTACCCTCATTCCTCTCTTGTTTGTCAGATCATCATTTCCACAGTTCTCCAAGAAAGATTACATGTTCTACAAAGTTATTTATTCTACATCTGAAATGTACTATGTTTCAACTAGATATACCTACATTATAGAAGAAAATAGTTTCTTTTCATTTTGAAGTTAACTTATATACTCTGTTTCCTCTTCAGTATTCTTGTTAAGAAACTTTTCATTCTTTTAAAAATATGTTTAATATTTTTATTATGGTGAAGCTGGAACTCCTAAATTTAGCAAGTTTTTTTTTGGTTTTAAATTTATTATTTTCTCTTCTATAATTTTATGCATGGATGTAGTGTATACTGTTCTATCTCCTCTGATTCCTACAATCTTTCCTCCACCTGTTTACCAGGGTTCAACAAGATCTGACTGAAGTAACCCAATGGAGTCTTCCAATTTAGACTATCTTTCTATATAATATCTAGTTGTGTATCTATGTACCCACTCCCACATATGGCCACAGGTAGCTTGTTTTATGAAAACTGAAAAACATATCAATCTATGAGTACAGCAGAATATCATTAAGAATAATTTATTTTATTTTTTAAGTGTTTTGTGGCAGAGCCTCCTAAAAGAGCTGAAGGTTTTTTGTGCTAATGCTGAATTAGGAAGGCTCTCTTAAAGAAGCCGAATCTCTGCTCACCACCAGCAAACAGAGCCTAACAGAGTAAAGATAGTTTCCAAGAAACTGTGCTTGACTCTGTTTTTGTCTGTCTAGAATAATTTGGTTAGAGCTTTCTCAGGCTGTATGTGGAAGTTCTTGCCAAACATTTGGGCACCATTTGTAGATGGAAGTTTATGTCTTGACTGGTCCCATAGCCAATCAGTATGTAAGAAACACACAGAAGTTTATATTAATTATAAACTTTTTGTACTATTAGCTCAGGCTTATTATTAACTAGATCTTATAACTTAAATTATCCCATAATTCTTGTGTATGTTTATCCAAGTTGCTTGGTACCTTTTATCTGTTTGCTTGGGCTCAGGGTGGTGATTGTGTCTCTGCTTTTTCTCTTCCCAGAATTATGTTAGGCTGATTGCCCCACCTATACTTCCTGCCTAGCTAACGGCCTATCAGTGTTTTATTAAACTAAGTGACAATTCATTACAGTGTACAATAGCATTATCCCACAGCAACCCTGAGAGATTTAAGGATCGCTATCACACATCTTTGACCAACGACTGAAGCAAAAGCCACACAGTCCCACCACAAGAAGCCTTGATTAGTTAGGAAAAATGCCAGTTCTGACTCCATACCCTACATTAATAGGATTCCTTACTAGGATCATACTCAAAAAAACCAGAAAGTTTCCACTGTACTGTTTCTACCCTCACCATGGCCCTGTTTCCATACTCTCACTCCATCGCATCTCACACTAATCTGATCCCTATCACTTATTTCCCCACCTGCCAGAAGTTCACCCCCAAAATTGATTCATTTTCCAGCATCTTTGTAGGCATGGCTTTGTAGATATATATTGTTTAAATTTGATTTTATCAGGGACTTTCTTACATTCTCCATCTATGGTAATTGAAAGTTTTGCTGGGTATAATAATCTCAACAGGCATTCATGGTCTCTTAGAGTCTGCCACCCATCTGCCCAGGTTCTCCTGGCTTTCAGTATCTGCATTGAGAAATCAGGTGTAATTCTAAGAGATCTGTATTACATGTTATGTAGAGTGATCAGTTAGTAGAGCACAAGACTCAATCTCAGGGTCATGTGTTTGAATCCCACTTTGGATGCCAAATATAGCATGATTAATAAAAACCCAGAGTCAGATATTGGGGTTCAACCTAAATGTCAGAAAAGAAAAAAACTTTCAACTACTGCTTCTTACCTCTACCTCAGTCTGAATTGGTGATCTTGCCTCCTCAGAATGAGACTCAGCCTGAGACCTGTCTCCTCCCCTCATATTTTCTAGGAAAAAAAAATTTAATAGCATTAACAAAAACCCCGAAGACAGATAATGACGTTTAACCTGGAGGTTGGAAAAACAAAAAAAAAGCAAGCCACTAACTCTTACTTCTCTCTCAGTTCGAACTAGCAATCCTGCCATGCATACCTTTAATTCCAGCACTAGAGTGGAATATAAAATAGGAAGAGACAGAAACTTGCTCTCTTTCAGTCTGAAGAATTAATAGAGATACGAGCTTTCTAGTAACTTGGCTGTTTTGCTTTTCTGACCTTCAGGTTGAACCTCAATATCTGTCTTTATGTTTCTATTAATCATACTACATTGTTTCTTGTTCATTTTCTCTTGCAGATCTTAATATTCTTTCTTTGCTCTGTATGTTTATTGTTTTGCTTGTTTTGTGATAAGGGTACTATATTTTTGGTCCAATCTATTTGGATTTCTCTTAGTTTATTCTACTTTTAGAGTCATCTCTTTCTTTAGGATAGGAAAAATGTCTTATTTTCTTATATGATTTATTGAAAATACTTTATAGGCCTTTGAGCTATGATGCTTCTTTTTCCTTTATTTCCATTATTCTTAGATGTATTCTGATCATAATACTCCAGGTTTCCTGGATGCTTTGCTTTGTCGTTTCTTTTTACGCTTTACTCTTTGGGGGACCTGCTGCTTATCTCCTAAATAAACACGGAAACTTATTTTTATTTATGAATTCCAGCCTTAGTTTGGTTTATGCCTAGAAAGCTTTTCTTAAATTATCCCTCTTCTAGATTTTATCTTTCTCGATTTCTGTATACCTTTTCTTCCTTTTTATTCCTTTTCTGGTGGTATGACTGGGTGGCTGGCCCCTGGCATCCTCCTCCCCTCCTATTTTTGATCCTTCTTTACTTTATTTCTATTTATTTTTCCTGCCTGGCAACCCTGCCTGTCTTTTCTCCTGCCTAGATATTGGATGTTCAGCTCTTTATTAAACCAATCAGATGTTTTAAGCATGCAAATTAACACAGCTTCATGGAGTTAAACAAATGCAACATAAAAATGCAGCATATCTTTGCATTGTTAAATAAATATTCCACAGAATAAAATAATATCACAATCTTTAATATTCCATAACAGTTTTGTGTCAGGAAAATTTTATATTTATCATTTCCCTTCCCTCTACTCCTGAAAGTTGTCCCTCAACTGCCTTTCTCTCTGCATTTTCTCACTTTCTATCTTATATTAGAAAAGATTAGTCTTCTAAGAGATACTAACAAAGCATGACAGTATAAAATATAATAAAATGAAACAATAGAGATCACATAGAAGTTTGTTATGGCAACCCAACAAAAAGCAAAGAGTCAACAACAGAGGCACAAGAGTCAGAGATTCACCTGTTCTCATAATCAGTATTTCCATAAATTCTAAGTTAACAGGTATAATATATATGCAAAACATCTGACACATGTCCATGTAGTCCCTTTGCTTGCTGCTCTGTGAGCTCATATATGTCTTACTTATTTGATTCAGATTGTTTTCCATTATATGCTTCTAAATTATCCAGCATCTAGCTTTACTCGTTTAGACAGTGATAGCCATGGGATCCTTTTCATATTGTTGGTCTCAAATTAGACAAGTTGTTGGTTTGCCATTCCCACAAGCTTTACACATCTATTGCCTCTGTTCATCTCCCAGGAGGAATATATTGTAGGCTGTAAGTTTTGTGGGTGGGTAGATGTCCCAGTCCCACCACTAAAAGCTGCACGGTTATAGATAGAAGTCAAATTAGTCTCAATATCCTCTATCACTAGGAGGAGTCCTCTCTAGTGTTACCCTTGTAGAATCCTAAGAGTTTCTACTACACTAGGTTTCTGCATCACTCTGGAAATGTCTTCAAATGCACTGTCTCGTCCTGTTCTCTCTCTCTCTCTCTCTCTCTCTCTCTCTCTCTCTCTCTCTCTCTCTCTCTCTCTCTCTCGCTCTCTCTCTCTCCATCCCATCCCACCTACTTCCTACTTCCTCACCCGATATTACCTGGTCTCAGTCCCACCTGCCCGAAATCCACCCTCAAAATTTATTCTATTCCATTTACAAGAATGTCAAACTTAGGGCCCTCCTTGTTACTTAGACTTTCTGGATATATGGGTTGGTTCATATTTATCATTTACTTAGTAACTAATATCAACTTATAAGTGAATATATGCCATGTTTCTCTTTTGGGGTATGGGTTGCCACACTCAGGATCATTTTTTCTAGTTCCATCCTTTTGCCTGAAGATTTCATTATGTCATTATATAACATTTGAGTAATATTATATTGTGTAAATGTACCATATTTTCATATCCATTTTTATGTTGATAAACACGTAGGCTGTTTCCAGTTTCTGGCTATTGTGAATAAAGCTCTTGAAAACATAGCTGATCACATGTCTTCAACAAATGGTGCTGGTTTCCTTGGATGTCTGCATGTTGAAGAATGCAAATAGGTCCATATTTATCACCCAACATAAAACTCAAGTCAATGTGGATCAACTATCTCAACGTAAAAAACAAATACAAGAAATCTGATAGATGAGAAGGTAGGGACTAGCCTTGAACACATTGGCAAAGGAGACAACTTCCTGGACAGAACCAATAGTTCAGACGCTAAGATTAATATTTAATAAATGAGATCTCATAAAATTGAAAAGCTTCTATAAGGCAAAGGACACTGCTAACAGAACACTACAGCAGCCTATCTAATGGGAAAATATTTTCACTACCTCCACATCCGAAAGAGGGCTAATATCAAAATATTTAAAGAACTAAAGAAGCTAAATATCAGAAAAAAAATAATCCAACTTTTAAATATGGGGTACAGATCTAAACATAGAATTCTCACCAGAGAAAATACAAATTGCTGAAAATCAAAGAAATGTTCAACATCCTTGACCATTAGTTAAATGTAAATCAAATCTACTCTGAGATTCCACCTTACACCTGTCTGAATGGTTAAGATCAATAATACAAGGGACAACTCATGTTGGAGAGGATGTAGAGCAAGGGCAACACTTCTTCACAGCTTGTGCAAGTGCAAATTTGTACAGCTATTATGGATACCAATATGGCAATTACTCAAAGAATTGAGAATCAATCTACCTAAAGATGAGCTATACCACTCTTAGGCATATGCCAAAGCCCGACTTGTCCAAAAACAGATATACTTGCTCAATTGTATTTTCCTTATTGCTTCTATTTTCATTTTCAGGTCTTTTACAGTTTTATCAGTTTCCTTCAACTGTCTGCATTCTTCTTCTTTTTTTTTTTTTTAGTTTTATTTAAGGGAGTTATTCATTTCCTCCATTTGTTTGTATTTTCCTGGCTTTCTTTTAAGGTATTTATTCATTTCCTATTTAAAGAGCTCTACAGTCTTCAAATAGGTGGATTTAAAGTCCTTTTCATCTTTTTCAGCTATGGTTGGAATATTCAGGGACTACTACGGTAAGATAGTGGGGTTTCAATGAAGACATTTTGTCTTGTAATTCTCTTCTTATGATTCTGTCTAGGTATCTGGTTTTTGAGGTGATTATAGGTTTAAGAGTTTGTTTCTGGGCTTATTTTTAAAGGGATAGCATTTTGTTCCTTAGTTTCTGTGTCTTATCTGAATTTCCAGAGTGTGTTGAATATGTTTTTGCTTATTTTATTAGCCTGTTCATCTGGTATGTTCACAGGGAATGCCTCTGGTATTGGAGGCTGAGATGCAGTTGTCAGTGGAGGGATACCAGTAAGGAGGTGATAATCTGTGGAATCCTCAGGAAATGTGGGCAGAGTGCAAGGGAGACCACAGTTGGCAATCTGTTGGAGCTCTAAAGGGGAGAATTAAGGATTGCATATAAGGGAACAGAAAGACCGGAGAATGTCTGAAGGTAGCCTACGTGGTTTTCTGTCATGCGATGACCTGAAATTTAGCAAGGATGAATGTTTGATATGAGGGCTTAGATACAGTGATGTGGGTGGGAGTGAGGAGGGAATGGTCTATAAGATCTGTTTTATTTATTTATTTACTTGTAAAATAGAATAAGATATTTAATATGGAGATATTTTGAATGACCATGGCCAAGAATGTAGTTTCAGGTTATCCTAAGTTCCCTATTCCAATGGTTAAACAGCTTCATGAAGTTTTGACAGTTTTACAGAACAAAGACAGTCATAAATCAAGACAAGTTGAAAATACCTCGGAAGTTACTTCAAAGAGGTGGCTACAGCAAGATGTGGAAAGCTTTTCTTTAGACCCAAGATGCTTCCTACTGATATTGTTAGGTTTTTGTTTGGAGAAAGATAGTAGTCTGCTTAGTAAATGGTTTTTAAATTTAAAAAAAAAAATCTATTAACTAAAACTACGTTAGTTCATACACATAGGTAAACAAGGAATGACTCCGGAGGACTAAAACAAGCCGAAGATAAGTCAGATAACTGGATTTACAAGATTCCACTTTTTACCATACTACAGTTCTAATCAAGCAATCTCTGCAGGCATAGCTTTTTTTCCAGGAGATCTTCATCACAGTTTCTGTGGCACAGAATCCTACCACAAGCTAAGTAGCTGTTGACGATTGACTGCTTTTGGGAGAGAAAGAGATTAGTTTTCTTTGGGTGTGTGGCCTCTGCTGGGTTGACCAAGCCCTTTAAGAGTAAAAAAGTAATGCTGATTATCACTACTATACATATATTAACTTTCTTAGAATTGTAAACTTTATGACAGAATTTAATACAATAATAACTTTTCTGAGAAATTATTCTCAAGTAACAGTGCTCTAACAATTAAAAGAAAAACGTTTCTGGGTAAATTCTATTACTCAAAATATAAGTTCTCAGATAATGTCTAAGTTTTAGCTATGACATTCTCTTTCCTACAACATTCAACAACTCCTACATTCAAAAATCTCCTTTGTTTCAATTCCTTCCATTTTATCATGATAAGGTGTGGTTACATACTAGAAAGACTATGAAATGATCCCTTTATATGTGTGTGTGTGTGTGTGTGTGTGTGTGTGTGTGTGTGTGTGTGTGTGTTGTGGTCTTTTTGTTTGTTTGTTTTGAGACAGGGTTTCTCTGTAGCTCTGGAGCCTTTCCTGAAACTAGCTTTTGTAAACCAGGCTGGCATCAAACTCGTGAAGATCCACCTGTCTCTTCCTCTTGAGTGCTGAGATAAAAGGTGTGTGCACCAACACCGCCCAGCCCTATAATTTTTATATATAAATATTTCCATAAAATTTTTTTTAGCTAATTGGTAATTATAATTTCTGAGTCATTTCTAAATTCTCAAAACACTATTTAATTTCTTACTATTTAATATCTCATTTGTCTTCTGTCCTCAGATAGTGAGCATTTAATGTTTTACATTATATTTTTTCTGCCAGTATTCTTCCATCTTAATTGCTTTGCTCCTGTATGGTTTCTCCTCTTCAATTTTCTAGAATTGCATAATTTTATATAGTTTTCATAGTGTTGTAAGATAAAGCAAGGGTAGTATTATGTCTTCTGTTTAATGAAAGTCACAACCACCTTGATTTTTCTTATCTTTTTAGATGCAAATGTTCTCATTTAGAATTTTTAAGAAATAATGTCTATCCCATAAAACTTTAAATTTTTGGAATTGCCTCAGTTCCATCATTTGTTTTAATATTTCCGATGTTTTGTGTAAACAAACAAAGCCCATCTATACTCTTAATGGAAGCACAGCTTGTTTATGATCATAATTGCTAAGTATGCCTTCTACTTGAGAAGGCATTGCTTACTCACCCATGCCATTTTAGAATGTATAAGGAGCCTGAGATATGAAGACTTAAATAAGTTATCTGTATAAATTATCTAATTATAGGACAGTTTAATCTAAATAGAAACTGCAGAGTTAATTTATTGTTGCTTATAAGTATGTGATTGCAGAGTTGGCCACTTAACATTGTATAAACAATAAAGGTGATCATTTGACTCCTATTTTCTTAGTTTTAGGAATTGGGGGACTATTGAAGGGTTTCAGATGCACCCATTCTACAATGTTCATGTAGGTTTGGGTTAGTCTCCCTTCATGGATATCAATATCTACATATACTGAAACTCATTATATAAAATGATATATTTCCAAATATGCCATGAACATCCTCCTATATTGTTTAAATAAACCTAGTTTACTTATAATACCTAATACAGTGTAAATGTGAAGACTTATTTTTATTGTTTAAGGAAGAGCAGTAAGGTGTGACAAAATCTTTACAACTCAATACAGTAGCCTCTTAGCTCTAATTCTATAACACACATAAATACTGCAGGGTAAATTATACTCAGTCAATGAATGGGATATGTACCAAGCATCTATGAAATTGTGGGAGAATATTCTTATATACCACTTCATTTGTATGGATTTGGACTATTACTTGGCATTCCACAAGTTCAAATTTTTCTGTCAGGAAAAAAATGTCCCACCATTTTTGTTTTGGGTTGTTGGATACCACAAATAAAGTACTCATACTCACAGAGGGCTTAATTTACAAAGATTTACTCTGAACTCTTACTGTGGTAATATATGCCTCAGCTAGGCATAAGGAACTTAAAAATCACTACATATTCAAAACACATCTCAACACGAAAGATTTTAAAACACTTATCTACAAATAATGTAACACACAAAGACATGAAGTGTCCTTCTTATGTGGAATTCTATAAATTTGTTCCTAAAATGCTTCTTTTCCACATGTCAAAACCAAGAAATTATCAGAATAAAACCCTACTAGAAATATAAATACAACTGGACAAGAGACTGGAAAAGTACTTTTGTACTTGGAATTCCTTCGAGAAGAGGGAACATTCAGAACATATTTTTTTTCTCAGAAAGTATTTAACTCTTATGAACAGCAGAAAGATTCTATTGTACAGTTTTTCAAAGATAAGGGAATCACAAGAACATTAATAAAACACATGCAGCTTAGTGTTGCATAAGGGAAGAGGTAATGTAGAATTATTTTTCAAAACAGAATAATGCATGCCTGAGGCCCTTCTCTTCAGTAGAACAGGAAAATAATTTTTAAAATGTGTGAGTTATAGTTCATGTGAGTTATAGTTCACAACATTAATTAGATGTAGTAGTATACTACATATGCAGGTTTGTCATTTCTTTATTTTCATCAACATAGACACAATTTAAGTAAATGAAAATTTAAATAGTCAATCAACTATTGGGAATTTCTTAAAATTGGTATAGCAATGATTTTATTTACCAGACTTCATCTCTTGTACCTCATGCTTAATCCATATTCCAGACTCAACATGGTTCACTAAGCTGGTAATCTGCTCAATTTCAGTAAATTCACCTTCCTAGTACTATTTTGTCCTAGGGATGGGTTTCCTAATTGTTTTCCAATATAGAGTTATCGTCCCTGAAACACATACATACAGGCAATACTTAATAGACTCTGTAGATTTTATTTATATGATGATTCATTCATTTATGTATGTTACAAAAATGGTTAAAGAAGAGGAGGGCTTAAATTTAATGGGGATCTGAGAAGCACATGAGAAGTAAAATAAAGAAGAATGAGGAGGAAATTACATAATTATATTGTAATTTAGATGAGTAGTTTTATTTGTAAATAAACAAATAAATATTTAGGAATACAAAATTATATTTCTAGAACCTATTTTTGCCTGTGGAAAGAGTTGGCCTAAAATTAGTAAGCAGACAAATATATTTTCTCTGGACATCAACTGAAGGTCAGACAAAACGTTGGTTTGTGAAGATTCAATGAACTGCAAGGCAATGTTTACTATATCATAGTTTTCATTTCTTTACATTTATTGAGATTGGACAATATGCTAGCTGTAAATATAATGAGCAAAATATGATTCCTTAAGTAGAGTTTGAAACATTGTTCTGGATAATTAAAGAGAAATGGTTGTGAATGCCATTGTATTCATTTTTTTTCTGAAATTTTTAATAAAGACAACAAAAGGATCGGATGACTGTAATTGTGAATAAAGAAAGACTCATTAAGTTCTTACTGTGATTGTAACTGTAAGAAAATACTTGATCATGACTAGTGCATGTGAAGTAATAAGAGGACAATGTGTAAAAGAAAAAATAAAGAAAATGCTACATAATCCAGTTATAGCCTGTTCTGGTTTCTTTTCTTGTTGCTATTATAGAACATTCTAACAAAATGTACTCAAGGGAGCAATTTGTTCTCTTCCTCACAGTTGGAAGCACAGTCTTACATGATGGGAAATTCAAGGCAACAGGAGCTTGAAGGAGCTGCTTATGAAAGATTCACAAACAGGATGTAGAGAGCAATGAATGACTGCATACTAGTACTCATATTTGCTTTAATTCATTTCATATGACCCCATAACTCATGGTGATTTCCCCCAAATACTGAAGATGGTTCTTCTTAAATCAATGACATAATCAAAAACTTTCAAAGCTATAGGTGTTTTTTGTCATTAATTTGTTTGTTTATAATGTGTAATTCCTTTGATAGGTTTTTAGAAACATTTGAAGTTATTTCTGTCAGAATCTTACTATTATATCTCATAATTGAAGTGATGGTCATTTGACTTGCAAATGATTATTTCAAAAGTAGTTTGAGAATTTACTTGAGACACTGAAGAGATGGCTCACTATTTAACCACTGAATAAGCCTAGACTCCTAAAAAATATAATTAACCCTTGCTCCAGGAGCAGATAGAGATGGAATCAAGATACTTGCTGAGGTTCTTCTTGTCTTTAGCCACAAAAATGTAAAGCCCAGCTCTAGGGGGAGACTGTCGGAAAGAATAAGTGAAGAGTGATTCAGGAAGATTTTTATGTGCTCTTCTGCTTCTGTGCTGTCTACACACTCAACCACATACACCCGAACACCCAATTATACACAATCAAGCACACATGTACATATGCATGCACACAGAAATTATCTAAGCAGAAATCAGTAATGTTATAAAATGAGGATTTTCTATATTGTTTAACATGTGCAGTCATCAATGATTCAAGGCCAAGGACTATATATTGAAGATTATCAAATATATTCACACATTTTTATTTTTGAATAAAGTTTCTTTTGGAAGAACTCAACATATAGTAGGAAAGTTTTGATAAAGGTAGCATTTCTACATAAGTTTCTATTGGCAAAGGTATTTCTTTATTCAGTCTTTGCCATGCCTTTTTAAAGACCTTTATCATTTGAAATTTTGCTATCTGAGAAACCTTTCAGCACAATTGTTGCTGTCTATTTTCTGCTTAAAAATTTTAAAAAGCATCTTTTTACAAACAGGAAGAAACATAAAGCTCTAATAAATGTCACTCATTACATGGCTTCAACCTGTCTTTTCTATCTTGTCCATAGGTCTTACAGGCAGAATTAATGACTTTCATATGTGATCTTCAAAAGTGAAACAAATAATTTTGAGAACAATTGGCAACCCCTCTTTTTTTAATGCAGAAAGGGTATGTATATAACCTGTGAATGTTATGCACTGCCCTTATCTTTCACGAGGGTGTCTTAAATGTCTGAAGGCAATTATTTCACTATTATTGTAATGTCTCACATCTAAGTTTGCTTTTGGCTTATTTTTTTAATTTATAATAGAAATATTTTAGGGCAAGAGGAAATGGCTCAGGGTTTGCTGCATAAATATAAGAGCCTGAATTCAGGGACTGCAGCACTGATATAAAAGCTGGACATAACAGCACATGTCTATAACTCCAGAACTAGAAATTAAAACAAGGTTAATAATAGGACCTTGTCAGCTAGTCAGTATAGTTGAGCCAGAAAAACTAAAAATTCACTTATATGTCCCTTTTTCAAATAATAATGTTGATAGAGAGAAGAAAAATACAACTAATGTTGATTTTTGTTTACATGCAGTTGTAGTGATATTTTGTTCATGTTTTAACAAATAAAGCTTGCCTGAAGATCAGAGTTCAGAGTTAAGCCACTGGAGGCCAGCGAGTGGTAGCAGGCACCTTCACTCACATGACTATGGAGACAGAGGGATCTCTGTTAATTCAAGGTCACCCTGGGCTACACAAGATTGAGTCTTTATTAATGAAACAGAGGTCATACAAAGATGATCCCAGAACTTGGAATCCCATGCCTTTATCCAAGCATTAGGGAGGTAGAGAAAGGAGTGATATGCCTTTGTGAAGAGAGTAATATAAGGCTTGAGGAGACAGGAGCTCATTGCAATCTGAGGTATGGTGCAAACAGTTGCAGTCTGAGGTTTGGTGGAGACAGTTGAAGGCTGAGATTTTGTTGAGACAGTTGTAGTCTGAGGATGTGTCTGGAGCAGTCTGAGGACAGGATCACCTCTTCAGTCTGAGTATTGGTAGAGATAAAGGGTCTCTCTAGTGGCTGGCTACACTGCTCCTTTGATCTCTCTGCTTTCAACCCTAATAACTGATTCTGGGTTTTTATTATTAAACACAATTAGAACTCATGATACATACACACATGTGTATGAATGGGTACCAGCATGCATATCTATAAATACGAACATCTCTATTTATACAGTGCAGGCACACACAGACACCACAAAATAAGATGAAAACTTTCTATAAGGGGGATTCTTTTCTGCTTTATAAAATTTTACTCTTCGGAGCCTGAGCCAGAGACCTCTGTGGGACCAGGCCCAAGTCATGAACTTCTGCTGGAGTGTGCATATGCCAGGGACATCTATGGAAACAGGCCTGAATCAGTGACCTCAGCTGAAACAGGCCTGAAGCAGCAAACTCCACAGGAACAGGTATAAGGGAGCAGACTTTAAAGGAAAAGCAAGACTGTGGCTAAAGGGAGTAGGCCTGAACCAGAATTCTCTGTAGGACCCGGTCCCAGCCAGGGACCTCCGTGGTAGCAGGATGAAGCAAGGGACATCTGTGGGAACAGGCCTGAGCTAGCTATCTCAGCCGGAGCAGCCATGAGCCAGTGACCTCCACTGGAACAGACCTGAGGCAACAACATCCACAGGAACAGGTACAAGGGAGTCACCACTGAGGGGTCAGGCCTGGAACAGAGACCCATGCTGGGCTGGGTATGAATCAGCAACCAATTGAGGTAGAAGACCTGAGCCAGCAACATTTGCTGGAGCAGGCCCAATCCAATAATCTCTGCTGGAGCAGGCCTGACCCAGCAACCTCTGCTCAAGCTCAAGCAAGCCTGAGCCAGCAACCTCTGCCTGAGCAGGCTCAGGGCAGCAACCTCAGCAGAAACAGCTCCAAGCAAGCACTTTCCATGGGAACGGGCCTAAATTATCCCCCGTATAGCAGGGCTACCCCTGGGAGTGCTGAATTACCTTCAAAATCAGGGAGTGACTTGAATTGTGGTGCTGACTATACCACGAGGAGAAACCATCTGAGCTTTGAATTCACTGGCACCTGGAAGATTGATCACCAGAGTCTCAGATAGCCCCAACTACAATAATCAGAGAAAAAGCTGGGTAGACAAGATAAGAACACACAACACTACAATGAGCAATACAACACCAGTAAAAACTAGTGATCATACAACAGCAAGACTTGAACAACCAAATATAGATGAAGCAGAAGAAAGTGAGCTAAAAAAATAACTTTAGGAGAATGTTTGTGGCCCTTAAAGAGAAAAGGAAAAATTCCCTCAAAGAAATGAAGGGAAAGACAAATTAAAAAAAATGGAAGACATCAACAAATCCCTTAAAGAAAACCAAGAAAAAGCAATCAAACATATGAAAGAAACTATTCAAAGCTTGAATACTGAAATAGAGAAAATAAAGAAAACACAAGTTGCGGGAATTATAGAAACAGAAATCATGAAAAAATGATCAGGAACCACAAATCCAAGCATAGACAGGAGAATACAAGAGATGGGAGAGAGAATCTCAAGCGCTGAAGATCCAATAGAGGAAATAGACTCATTGGTCAAAGAAAACATCAAATCTAACAAAATGTTAAAATATCCAGGAAATATGGGACACCATGAAAAGACCAACATCCCTTCATGATAAAGGTTTCAGAGAGCAGGTGTACAAAGAACATACCTACACATAATGAAGGTAATATATAGCAAGGCAAATGCCAACATCAAACTAAGTGGAGAGAAACTCGTGGTGATCCCACTGCAATCAGAAAAAAGGCAAAGTTGCCCAGCCATGAAATAGCCACTCAGAATAACATATTATTTGCAATACCGTTTAGCCAATAGCTTAAACGTATTTCTGGCTAAACTCATATCCTAAACTAACCCATCTCTATTATTCTGTATCTTGCCACGTGGCTGTGGCTTACCAGCTAAAGTTCCCACCATCTGTCTCAAGCACTGGATGCATGGCTTCTAACTCTGCCTTCCTCCTCCCATACTATAGCCCAAGCCAGTTTTCATTATCCATTAATCAATAAAATCAATACATAAACAGAAGGACCTCCCACAATATTTCCCCTTTTCTGTTTTAACAAAAAGGAAGGCTTTAACTTTAACATAGTAAAATTACATATAGCAAACATGTATCAAACATGAATTACAGTTACAATATTTGTATCTATTTTATCTTTTATCATAATTGAGGAAAACTATAACTATAACCATTTATTCTTCAACTCCATCAAAGACTCCAGAAGGATATAATCTTACCTAAGTAAACAAGAAGTTCAATGTAAGCAACTTTCAAAACTCTAGAACTGACAGAGACATCTTGCTGCCCAGACAGTCACCCAAAGGTCTGCTGCACGGTTGGGCATCCATCTTTGACTTACAGGCCCATAGTGTCTAGCACTTTTCCATGAAACAGGAAATTTAAATTACAGTTCCACCTATATTGGCAGTTTGTCAGTCATTTTCTTCTGTGTCTTGCAGAAGTTCTGGCAGACTCTTTCATAAAGCAGCAACCCAAAAGGATCATATCACCTTTAGGCAAGTTCAGCAGTCATTTCTCTGTGGGTTCTGCATCTCCAGTTCAAAAGTCCAGGCAGAAGCAGTTCTTGCCCAAATGGCTAGCAAACCCCAGAAAGAGTCTCTTTGATGCCCATCTGCCTATTGAAGTAATTGGTGTTTCCAGGAGCAGATGTGTCTCATTGTCATGTAAACTCCTAAGTTATTAAACCATTTTAAATACCATATTCTGAAGGTCTTTGAAAGAGGTTAAGAATACTTATCCATCTAAAATACATCTCTGTACATCTAGAAAATCTAACAAGACTACAATCTTGACTATTATAGATGACTTTCTATTAAGCTTTATTTCTTAATTATACATTACATTTTTAAATGAGCTGTACAAACACAATATTTAATCAAGTGCAGAAATATACATATAACAAAATAGACCTTCAATTTATATCAATAAACCAAGATCTACACCAATGCAAATTATATATATAAATTATATATATATATAACTTATATATAAAACACACACACACACACACACACATATATATATATATATATATATATATATTCTCCCTTTAAATATAAAGGAACATTTAAAAACAATATTTTGGAATATGGGCATACTTTTGTCCAAACTTCTTCCAGCTGTTTATTGGGCAAAGTGATTTTTTGAGGGGTGTTCAAGGCAACGTTTCAGGGGAATTGTTCCATCAAACCACACCAGTCTGGAAGCAATCCATAGGTTCTCATCCTCCTTGAAAACAAAAGAAGAACCCATTTTCCAAAGCAAAATATCCTTAGACCCAAATTTGGAAGTCATAATTCCTATATGATATACATACTGCTTTAACTTAGCAGCTGATACAATGAAATGTCTCTCTGTACTTTTCTCCTTCACAGTCAAAAAATTCAAAGAAATCATAATAATTATATAATACAGACGTTCTGTGAATTTTTCATCTTTACGTGCCTTGTTTTTCTTTACTCCTTTTAAATTATGACTGTCTGTACTCTGTCTTTTAAAGACATGTGCTCAATTATGGTCATAGTGGCATTGCTTGACATTGACAGAACCTCAAAACAACCTAAATACCTACCCCTCGACTGAAGAATGGATAAGGAAAATGTGATACATTTGCACAATTGAGTACTAGGCAGCAGAAAAAAATAGTGACATCTTGAAATTTGCAAACAAATGGATGGATCTAGAAAACATCATTTTGAATGTGGTAAACCAGACCAGGTCTCTTGCCAACCCTAAGATGGCTCCCTTAATTAAGATATGTGCTTCCCTGCTCCACTATCCAACCTTCCTTTATCCCAATCATCCCGTTTCCCCAAGTTCCCCCCATCCTCCCCTTCTCACTTTCTCTCCTCATCTTCCCTTACCCCCCTCCCACTCCCCCCCAAGATCCCAATTTTTTACCCAGCAATCTTGTCTACTTCCCATAACCAGGAGGATAGCTATATGTTTTTCTTTGGGTTCACCTTCTTATTTAGCTTCTTTAGGATATCATATTATAGACTCACTAACCTTTATTTGTGGCCAGAACCCAATTATGAGTGAGTACATCCCATGTTCATTTTTTGGGTCTGGATTACCTCACTCAGGATAGTGTTTTCTATTTCCATCCATTTGCATGCAAAATTCGAGAAGTCATTGTTTTTTACCGCTGAGTAGTACTCTAATGTGTATATGTTCCACAATTTCTTCATCCATTCTTCCATTGAAGGACATCTAGGTTGTTTCCAAGTTCTGGCTATTACAAATAATGCTGCTATGAACATAGTTAAACAAATGTCCTTGTCATATGATCGGGCATCTCTTGGATATATTCCCAAGAGTGGTATTGCTGGGTCTAGGGGTAGGTTGATCGCGAATTTCCTGAGAAACCGAAACACTGATTTCCAAAGTGGTTGCACAAGTTTGCTTTCCCACCAGCAATGGATGAGGGTACCCCTTCCTCCACAGCCTCTCCAGCAAAGGCTATCATTGGTGTTTTTGAATTTAGACATTCTGACAGGTGTAAGATGATATCTCAAAGTTGTTTTGATTTGCATTTCCCTGATAGCTAAGGAGGTTGAGCATGACCTTAAGTATCTTTTGGCCATTTGAACTTCTTCTGTTGAGAATTCTTTGTTCAGATCAGTGCCCCATTTTTTTAATTGGGTTAATTAGCATTTTAAAGTCTAGTTTCTTGAGTCCTTTATGTATTTTGGAGATCAGACCTTTGTCTGTTGCAGGGTTGGTGAAGATCTTCTCCCAGTCAATAGGTTGCCTTTTTGTCTTAGTGACAGTGTCCTTTGCTTTACAGAAGCTTCTCAGTTTCAGTAGGTCCCATTTATTCAATGTTGTCCTTAATGTCTGTGCTGCTGGGATTATACCTAAGAAGCGATCGCCTGTGCCCATATGTTGTAGGGTACTTCCCACTTTCTCTTCTATCAGGTTCAGTGTGTTCAGATTGATATTGAGGTCTTTGATCCATTTGGACTTGAGTTTTGTGCATGGTGATAGATATGGGTCTATTTTCATTCTTCTACAGGTTGACATCCAGTTGTGCCAGCACCATTTGTTGAAGATACTTTCTTTCTTCCATTGTATATTTTTAGCTCCTTTATCGAAAATGAGGTGTTCATAGGTTTGTGGGATAGAATCCGGGTCTTCTATACGATTCCATTGGGCTCCCAGGTGCCTAGGGCGATGTCCACAGTTAGTTCCTGGGGAAGCTGAGGATAGGGAACCTGAAATGACCCTATCCTATAGCCATATTGATGAATATCTTACATATCACCATAGAACCTTCATCTGGCAATGGATGGAGATAGAGACAGAGACCCACACTGGAGCAGTGGACTGAGCTCCCAATGTTCCAATGAGGAGCAGAAGGAGGGAGAACATGAGCAAAGAAGTCAGGACCACAAGGGGTGCACACACCCACTGAGACAGTGGGGCTGATCTATTGGGAGCTCACCAAGGCCAGGTGGACTGTGACTGAAAAAGCATGGGATAAAACTGGACTCTCTGAATACGGCGAACAATGAGGGCTGTTGAGAAGCCAAGGACAATGGCACTGGCTCTTGATCCTACTTCATGTTCTGGCTTTGTGGGAGTCTAGCCAGTTTGGATGTTCACCTTCCTAGACAAGGATGGAGGAGGGGGGGACTTTTGACTTTCCACAGGGCAGGGAACCCTAACTGCTCTTCAGACTGGAGAGGGAGGGGGAGAGGAGTGGGGGAGAGGGAGGGGGAGAGGAGTGGGGGAGAGGGAGAGGGAGAGGAGTGGGGGGAGGGGAGGGAAATGGGAGGCTGGGAGGAGGCAGAATTTTTTTCTTCAATAAAATAAATAAATAAAAATTAAAGTAATTCACATATCTAAAAAAAAAAACAGACCAGAAATACAAATATCACATGTAGTCACTCATTAGTGGCTTTTCTACATAAAGCAAAGAAAACCAGCTTACAATTCACAATCCCAGAGAACCTAGACAACAATGAGGTCCTTAAGAGAGACATACATGGATATAATCTACATGGGAAGTAGAAAAAGGCAAGATCTGAGTAAACTGGGAGCATGGGGACCATGGGAGAGGGTTGATGGGAAGGGAAGAGGAAGGCAGGGGAGCACAGAAAAATATAGAGCTCAATAAAAATACTGTTTATAGCATGTTTATCATACTTCATTTATTGTTATTTTTCCTCTGAGATAATAAAAACTTACTAAGAGTTTGTTGTACTCATCTTCATATGCATGATGCTAGTTACAACAGAAAGGAATATCTCATAAAGTAACTAAATAAGAAGCTGAATGCAGAGCCTGGGTATTGGGTCAGTGGAAGGTTTCCTTATCTATCACAGGTGAAATTGTGAGGTATACCATATCCTCTAAAATATATTATCAAAAAAGTAGAGACTGATATACTTATATTTTATTAAGATATATAATTTCTTAAAATGAGATAGAAATCTACTCATTTATTGAATGTATAAATGGTAGATATTAAGGTCAAGTTCATTAAAAATCAGCACTTAAGAACTTTTTCAGATATTGCCTGGGGCCACTCATCTATGCTTTGAGGATCAATTAGCAGAAATTTTAAAGTAAAATACACTTCGTTTACATTCACAGGTGACTTATCTGATGAAGACTACAAAATGATATTAATTATGCACAGGAGCAGTGAAGTATATTTCATCTTATGCTCTATCAAAAGCAAGTCACTGTGAAATGAAGAGAGTGATTTAATAACACACAATGCATAAAAGATCCTCTCCACCTTAAAGGTCTTCAGGACAGAGTAGTAATTTGATTTCTGTTTTGCTGTGTTATTTCCACTTAATGGTCTTTAGTCCTTTCTCCTTATTATAAATGTAATTTTTAAGGGTCAAATTAATTTAATTTCACTTTGGTTTTGGGATGCTTAAATGCAAGGTTGCGTAAACCACTAGCATAATACATGTGCGCTGCAAAAATTTCTGCCAAGGCATCCTAAGTCACCAAAACAACTTCATTAAACAGGGTACATAGAGGAACTCACAGCTATACTATAATTGAAAATTGTGGATATTTGAGCCAATATCAACATTAAAAAACAATCCCGTGCTTTCTTGCATTCTTTGCTCCATTACTAGAATGTTTCTCCCACCCTTTCTTGTTTCACAATAACATACCTTCTCAAGGCACTCTCAAATTTTCTTTCTTGTGGGATGTTTTTACTTGTTGCCTTCTGCCAAATTATAGTCCTTTAAACAGTTTGAGTGAAGTAAATCATCTCTTTAGTAGGTTCTATTAAGCTGTTTAGCACTTTGATCACCATAGCTCAGCAAATGAATTGTGACTTCGTGGAAAGAAGTGAACATGTGCTTCATTGTTTTTGATCCATTTTCAAAATATTCCATTATATTTGTTCTTAACTTGGTTATCTTGATATATGTGTACTGTATTTAAATTATTTTGTTGCCTCTCTCTCCTCTCTGAAGCAGTTCACTTCATTGTGCTGCCTCCTGAGTTTATGACACTTTCTGTAACTATTATTGATCCTTGTACTATAATATTTAAAAAATATTTTTAATTATTACTTATCTTGACCAACAAAGAAAGTTTAATAGAAACAAAGCTAATCACAGAGAAAAGGTGTCTAGGGAACTCTAAGACCATAATGTACCTCCCTAATATTCATATTAACTGTGAAGTTTATTGTTAAATACCTAAATGACCTGAGGGTTATTCTTCTACGTATTGTAGCTCAATTCTACTATTTCTTTTGATTACCTCCGGGCATTTACATTTTCTTACACTTTTATGTCTTTTCTGTGTTATGTGAACAATAAACTAATAAAATAATAACAATATTTATTCTGTAGGCTGTCGAATCTGGGATGTCTGGAAGGCAAAGCAAGTAAACGAACACAGGATTCTGATGCAAGCTGGCAGGCTATCAGCAACAGAGCTGGTTCCTCTCTCTCTCTCTGTCTCTCTCTCTGTCTCTCTGTCTCTCTCTCTCTCTCTCTCTCTCTCTCTCTCTCTCTCTCTCTCTCTCTCTCTCTCTCCCATGAGCTTCAAACCCCAGTCTTTTATTTTCAATTTTACACAAGGAAATTGATTCTTTTTTTCTTATCACAGGTTATTATTATTGCATGGGCAAAGCAGTTCATAAAAAGTAAAAAGATTTGTTAAAATCAGAACATCATCATTCATCATCATATTTCCCCAGTTCCCAAGCCCCATACCAGCCACTATATTCTTAATTTTTAGCTGAGTTAATCATAAACCAAGGCTTTCACCTCAAAGGCTAACTGCTTATGGTTTACAGTGGGTTTTACTCCATTGTCATACTTTTGCCCTGGTTGTTCCTCCCAATTCCAATGCATATCATTTTGATTTATAGGGCCATAGGCAGTCAGCCCCCAAACCCTAGGTTGTTCAGAAACATTAATTCGTCATAGCCAAATTCCTTTCTGTTTCAGTATACTTCAGTGTAATTCTTTTGCCGAGTTTCATAACCAGGCAAAGAACATGTTTTGCATTTTCCCCAATTATTTTAGTGCCTACCAGCTCTATCAGATCATGAAGATTCATATTATCGTACAGCACATCCATTCTTTCAGAAGCCACTGGTGTGGCAGGAAAAATATACCATGAAGGACAAGTACACTTATAGATTTGCTATAACCAGAATCATTTGTAACATTGGTAAATGCATATGCAGATGCCATAGAAGTGGTTCTAAGGGCACATGGGTGTTTTCTCCTTGGCTCCCAAGTAACAAGCTCATTTCGCTGCCACTGGGTTGCCTGGAGAGAACTGCTTCCTGCATCTCAGGATTCATGCAAGAAGGGGGGTTATGCTTTGCCATCACTGGCACATTTTATTGAATAATTTGAGGAGTATTGGTATTACTTCTTCTTTGAAAGTCTGGTATAATTCTATCCTGAGTGCATTTTGACATGGTTATTTCTTAGCTAAAAGATTTTAATTTGCTGCTTTTTTCTTATTGTATGTTACAAATCCATTTAAACTATCCATTTCACCTTGATGTAGTTTTCATAGGTTGTAAGTATCTAGAATTTTTTTTAATGTACAATGAACTAAAAGGTTTGAATATCAATAAAAGAAAAGAATTAAGAATGTAGCATGGAAATAAATAGAACATTCTCAAATTATGAAATACAAATGAATAAAAGTATTTGTCAAAAGTTCAGCATTCTTATTAAATTAAAAACACTCTGAGATTTTTGTTACACCAGTAACAGTGGCTGTGATTTTCAAAAATGAGGACAATTGCTGGTTTGTATGTGAAGGAAGAGGAACATTTATTCACCACCAGTAAGATTACATACTATTGCAGTAACAGTGGAAATTGGTGTGCACTTCCCTCACAATGTTTGATATAGATGTAAAACAATACCATCTTGGCCACATGACTAAAGGACTCTATATTCAATTATAGAGATCTGTGCTCTTCATGTTCATTTGTGTTCTGTTCACAGAACATAGAAACAGTCTAGATACACATCAACTGATAAATGGATAGCAAAAATGCAGTAAATGTATACAATGGAGTATAATTTTACTGTTGAAATGAAATTATGAAATTTAAAGGGAAATGGATGGTGCAGGAAACAATAGACCCATGAAAGACTAATGTTACATGTTCTCTCTTATTTATGGCTATTAGCTTAGTATCATTAGATATTTGTGTTTCATTTGGAATACCCACAGAGGTTAGGTAAATAGGAGGGGAGTATGTAGAATGGGGATTTCAAGGCTAGGGAGGTAGAATCCACTGGCATAAAGATAGGTACTAATGGAATGTGAAAATGTTTGGGAATTGTGCTTCCGTGCTCCCCTATCCAACCTTCCTTTATCCCAATCATCCTTTTGCCCCAAGTTCCCCCCATCCTCCCCTTCTCCCTTTTCTCTCCCCATCTCCCCTTACCCCCATCCCACCACCCCCAAGATCCCAATTTTCTCCCCGGCAATTTTGTCTACTTCCCATAGCCAAGAGGATAACTATATGTTTTTCCTTGGGTTCACCTTTTTACTTAGCTTCTTTAGGTTCACCAATTGTAGGCTCCGTGACCCTTATTTATGGCTAGAAACCAATTATGAGTGAGTGCATCCCATGTTCATCTTTTTGGGTCTGGGTTACCTCACTCAGTATAGTGTTTTCTATTTCCATCCATTTGCATGCAAAATTCTAGAAGTCATTGTTTTTTACCGCAGCGTAGTACTCTAATGTGTATATATTCCACACTTTCTTAGGGTTGGCAAGAGACTTGAACCTAGAGTGGCTCCCAGGAGCCCAAGGCGATGTCCCCGGTTAGTTCCTTGGGCAGCTGAGGATAGGGAACCTAAAATGACCCTATCCTATAGCAATACTGAAGAATATCTTGCATATCACCATAGAACCTTCATCTGGTGATGGATGGAGATAGAGACAGAGACCCACACTGGAGCACTGGACTGAGTTCCCAAGGTCCCAATGAGGAGCAGAAGGAGGGAGAACATGAGTAAAGAAGTCGGGACCATGAGGTGTGCACCCACCCACTGAGACAGTGGGGCTGATCTATTGGGAGCTCACGAAGGTCAGCTGGACTGTGACTGAAAAAGCATGGGGTAAAACCAGACTTTGAACATGGCGAACAATGAGGGCTGATGAGAAACCAAGGACCATGGCACGCGGTTTTGATTCTACTTAATGTGCTGGCTTTGTGGGAGCCTAGCCAGTTTCGATGTTCACCTTCTTAGATATGGATGGAGGGGGGAGGACCTAGGACTTACCACAGGGCAGGGAACCCTGACTGCTCTTTGGACTGGAGAGGGAGGGGGAGAGAAGTAGGGGGAGGGGGAGAAGGGTGGGAGGAGGGGGAGGGAAATGGGTGGCTGGGAGGAGGCGGAAACTTGTTTTTTTTCCTTTTCTCAATAAAAAAAAGAGGAAAAATAAGTTGGGAAACAGAAAGGTAGGAATACAGTGGGTAATTACTAACACTAAACTTTTTTTGAAAAATGACAAGAAAAGCTCCAACTAATACATAACTTTCTTCAAATATACATACACAGGTATGAAAGAGTTTAAATGGAGTCACACTCTCATGGGTAGCATTGTGCTTTTTGTACACCATAGTTGAACAAGTCAAAAACATCAATGCCAGGAATGAGTTTCTTTTGAAGTTGTAGATAAGCAAGGCTACATAGACTCTAAAACATTCCAAACTACTGAAATTTCTCTTTGTTACCATAACATTCCAGAACATAACAGTAAGCTTATTGAAAAATACACAAATTTGATACTGATCTAGAATCTACATTGATGTTGGCTAGCTTTCACAGTGCAAGAAGATGCCATGCATGCCTCAGGAGGATACAAATATTCATCATTCTTAGTGACATATCAACAAACTCAAGACATGCTTTCTAGATAAAAAGGTGGTATTAATATTTGGAAAATGCATTTTTATTGAATTTAAGTTCCAATAAAATAAAACACATACAGGATAGTGTGGGAAGTTCTTCTGTTTATGTGTTGCTTTTATTCGTTAATGAATAAATCTATTTTATCCAGTGGCTTAGCAGAATAGGGCAAGGCAGAAGTTCCAAGCAGTTAGAGGAGAAGAGAGTAGGCAGTAGGGGTAAGCTATGGAGTTGCCAGCTGGAGTTTTGCTGGTAGGCCACAACCTCATGGTGAGGCACAGATTAATAGAAATGTGTTAATTTAGGATGTAAGAGCTAGCCAGTAAGAAACTAGAGGTAGCAGGCCAAGCAGTGATTTAACTAACACAATTTCTGTGTGATTATTTCAGGGCTGAGCAACCAGGAACAAACTAGTAGCCTGGGCCAACAACAGGACATCGGCAGTGGGGTTATAACCTGTGGCTAGGCAAGTATAGGTTCTAAAGCAGAACTTACTACTATTATTCTGCTAAATGAAAATAGTATTAAAATGACTCTTAATTATTTATAATTGTAGCAACATATTACAAATCTCAGCAGAGAAAATTATCCTGGCAGTAGATAAGGCTTAACACAGAGATCCAAAATTTATCAAGGTACAGAGAATAATAGATTGCAGAATTTTCAAGCCTAATGGGACAATTATACAACTGATAATAGTGGGTGAATAGAATGAACATTGTTTTGTGGATAAAACATGTCATTTTCACATATGAGTCTAAAGCAATCGTGACTGCATGAACAAAATCTGTGAAAGCTCAAGCCAGACAAAAATCCCAACATGGAAGGGGTTGTAGGTACAAGGTTTCAACTACAACAAAGAGGACAATGGCAACTGATAGCTCCTGGGAGAGGGAGAGTCAGTTGTCTTCAAGCATCTGTTCCCTGTTAGATCATCCACATTCTTGTAGATAGCCACACACCCAAAAGGATATTGGCAGCATAAATTAGTCTTGAATACACAGAGTTGTGTGGATAAAGTTGTGTGGGGTGGGGGGTGGGGTGGAGAGATGGTTCAGAGGTTAAGAGCACTGGCTGCACTGACTGCTCTCCCAAAGGTCCTGAGTTCAATTCCCAGCAACCACATGGTGGCTCACAACCATCTGTAATGAGATCTGGTGTGTGCCCTCTTCTGACCTGCAGACATCCATGCAGACAGACTGCTGTATACATAATAAATAAATAAATCTTAAAAAAAAGGAACGTTGTGCGGATCTGGAAAGGATTGAAAATTATCAAAATACACTGCATTTAATTCTCTAATAGTTTATAAGATTTTTCAAAATCCACTGTATTGACAATTCAGTGGAATAAAATTAGAAATTTGATTTGCTGTTTATCCCAAAGTGTATGCTAACATGTAGTTAATGCAGTATCAATTTTCTCATTTATATAATCATGGGATTAGGGTCTAAATCTGTATTTGTCTGACTTCAGAAATTACTAGAGTCAGGCTACCTATGATATATGTATGGGACACATTTCCAACTGCTTTACCATAATTAAATGTATATGTTTTTCTCCAGTAAATTACTTACTGCCTCAAATTAGCATGTAGAGTATTTAGTATAATGTTTATATTTAGAATAAGGGGAAGTCAGGTTAGGTACAATTAACTTATTATACCCTAGACAGTTTTCTCTTCTAGGATTTTCTCTTGCAATTGATGAAGGAAAAAATGAGGCTGATAAATAACATATAATCTATAATAAGTGAGTTGTATATAACCTGTATAGTTTATAATACAAGAGTTAGGAGACATATAGAAGGTGACCTGGGAAGGCTAGCTTAACTAATTGAGGCAGGCCAGACTCACACATTGGTCCTTCCACTACACCCTAATTACTCAATAAAAACTTATATTCTTATTTTACCCACTTATTTCCAGACCTTCACCATGGCTTTGCTACCTTGGTTTTTGTTTGGCTTTGCTGATTTTCTGATACTACAGCACAGGCTAAAGCTAAGTAAACTGCTACCTCAGCATGTCACTATAAAATGGCGAAATATATTGACTCTATGTCAAACATCAAACTGATCTTTTAAATTGCTTTGCTGATTTATAAGGCTTTGTTTACTGTAGGCTTATGTTTGATATATAATGACTAACTCTTGATACTTAGAATGGATTGTACACATTTTTGGAACAGAGTAAGACACTTTATCACTTGCCAAAAAAAAATTGACACCACCTTTGATTTTGGCACTGATAAAAGAACAAACACTTTTAACTTGCCAGTAGATAAGTACCATAAACAGCTAATAAACAGATTGGAGTAGGAATAGCATGGGTAAAAATAAATGGATTGGTAAGTATATTCTATATTATCATTGATTTTTATACCATAGGACAATTGGGATAGGTGATTAGGATGACTATTTGTAAATGCAATCCTTCATAAAAGGAGTATATTATAGAGTTAATGCTGTTCATAAAATGTTAGGGATATTTATGTAAAGTGCACTAATCTTTATTTAAATAAATTCTAATTTTCACTGATGAATTTACTATTATGATGTGGGAAGGTCATTTGTCAATCTGTTGTTTCATTGATTGATTATTAAAGAAAACTGTTTAGCCTGATAGGTCAGAAAATTAGGTAGGCAGAGTAAACAGAACAGAATGCTGGGAAGAAGGGAAGTGAGGCAGACGCCATGCTGCTCCTCTCCAGGCCAGATGAGATGAAGTTCCAGCCCAAGATGGATGTATACTAGAATCTTCCTGGTAAGACACCACCTCATGGTGCTACACAGATTATTAGATATGGGCTAAGCAAGATATGAGAGTTAGCCAAGAAGAGGATAGATATAATGGGCAGGCAGTGTTTATATGAATACAGTTTGTGTGTTGTTATTTCTGGTATAAATCTAGCTGTGCAGGAACTGGGTGGAATAAAAAGCAGGCCTGCCTGCAGCTCCTTCTACACTCTTACATTGGTTTCTTTGCTAAGGCTTATAGCTGTTAATGAAGTCTGCAAATGTGTCCTCTTGTTTTATCATCATACACAGTCTTCATTCTGCTTGTGATACACTATCCTGTGCTCTCACTATTTAGTGCATTCCTGCTTTTTAGTTCTTAGCCCAATAAAATAGCTTAAGCTTAAGCCATTTAACTTTTCTTTTCAGCACACAAAATAGTAACAGCATTGTGATTTTATGTGTAATTTGTTTCACCTAATCCAATTCTTAGATAGATGAAAAAATAATGTATGCTTTGTGAAAAACTGTTTCCTTTATCTTCCTATACACAAGTGTGTGGTCACATATGTATAGAGACACAGAGATTTTTCTTTTGACCCAGGAGGCAAGTTTAAATAATTTCTATCAACAGGGTAGAGTTTCTCAACTTCTTTTAAAAGTGTAGTTTAATAAAAATTTCATATCCTGTGACTACATTGGACTGTATATTGTGAGAAATGTCAAATGAGTACTCAATATTGTATCTGATGACTCAGTACCTCCAGAAGCATGTCTTCTTTTGCTGGGGGAGAGAGATGAATATTTATAAATGAAAAATATAGAGAAGACAGACAGCTATATATAGATGATGGATAAATGCATATTTATACACATACATGCTGTGGGAGAGTGGTCTGTACCTTGGCACTTGTACTTTTAAATAAACACTGGTTGGCCAGTAGCCAGGCAGGAAGTATGGGCGGGGTGACCAGGCAGGAAGTAGAGGCAGGGCAATGAGAATTCTGGGAAGAGGGTAATTTCAGTATGCAGTCATCACCCAAACACAAAGGAAGCCAGACACCGAGCAAGCAAGATGTGACTGCCTCGCCGAAAAAGGTATCAAACCATGTGGCTCACACAGGCAAGTATTACAAGCTAACATATGTTATGAGAGGGAATAAGAAGCCTGAGCTAATAGGCCAGTCAGTTTTATTATTAGACCTCAGTGTACTTCTTCGAGACTGAATGAATGCAGGACCAGGTGGGACAGAAACCTCAGTCAACACATACATAAAGATAAAAGTGTCTTAGTTTATGTGATTCTGGAAGGTAAAAGCTACAAACTAAAATCCCTGGGATCCTGGGTATGTACTCCAGTCTAGGTTGAAAACCCTAGAATCAAGAAAATGGATAATACACTTTTTATTCTGAGACTGAAATCCTGAAAACCTGGCAGCTGCTTGTATAACACTTTGCCCCCAAGGTCAGAGAAGTTTGAGTTTTGATGGCCATGGATAAAAAGAGTTTCATAGCTAAGGAAAAGAGAGAGATAATTCATCTTATCTCTGAACTTTTGTTCTCTCCCAGACCCTGGGTACTTGGGTGATTCCAACACACAGTGAGAAAATACAGACCACTTAGAGACACTCACATTCACAGAGATACTCTATGATCTAACTAGTCATTCATTAATCTAGTCATGTTGACACCTAACATTTACCACTAAACACTTTTACTTTTAAGTAACATTTTGTCAGTATTTGGGTCTGTGAATTAAAGGAGCAGTATTATGGACAAATGATGAAATATTTTTCAGCAATCCTACCAATAAGATGGCATCAGATCTGAAATAAATGCCCAAATTGAAATGTAATAATCAGAAACCATATTTTCTCATATACTTGTCAATAGTATGAATGAGTTTTAAACTACCGAGTTTAAACTTTCTTTTCTCACTTTGTTTTGAGGACAAAGATTGATTTATTCATATAGGATACTGAAGCCTATCACATAATATAGGTCTCGTAATAAGAAACTCCTCCCTCTTTAGAATGTACATGACTGTCCTGTAGACAACGTGCTAATTGAAAAGTTCAGAGAAGTAAAACAACAAAACTAGTTTAGTCTCAGTAATTAGCTCTATTATGTCTAACAATATCTTTAATGTTTATCCATTTTATTATCTTTATTTGTCAAACTCACTTCTCAGCCATGCTTACCTTTTCTATGGAGAGGAACAAATGAAATGGCAAATATAAACATTCTGAAAAGTTAGAATTAATATTCAGAAACAAACATGATACAAGTCTTTTGCCATGATCAGAGAACTATTTCACTATGTTGCAGAGAGTGTTCATTTCAAACCATTAGAGAGTGAGGTTCATTCTCTGAACACTCAGGTTAACTTGCATAATCATCCTTATACGCATCAGTTGAGCTACTTCCAGCACTTAAAGAACACTATAAATCTCTAAGTTCCCTTTTAGCTCCGCCTGCTGAATCAGTCTTTGTGCAAGCATCCCCTCCAGTGTGTAATATTTTGAAGAAACTTTAAAGAAAATTTTGTGTCCAGAGATTGCTGATTCAGGAAAATGAACGAGGTGACAGAGATGCATTTGCAGTATTTCATTTATAGGAGTCATCTGGCCAAAGCTACACTAATGAGAAGGCACCTGTTTAGCCAAAGAAAGCATGTTGCTTTCAAATCACATATATGCTTCTGATTTGGAAATATGACATGCAGAGTAAATATATATCGCTACATTTTAAAGGTACTGTTCTCTGCATTAAAAAGTTCACATTTAATTTATAATACATCATAATTCCTTATTCCTATATCTCCATACATAATACAATAGATACTGGAAAATGCAGCTGCAGTGTGTTATGCCACAATGCCACACACCATGAAAATAAGAAAGTACTCTTTCTTACAATGCATAAAATAAATCAAACTATTCATAAACATGACTGACAGAAAATAGCTCTCTCTGGCATAAAATTATGCCACAACTGCTTTACTCAGACACCTAGAGTTTGACTGGCATATTCTTACTCTTATATATTGGTAATTCTTGTCTTTAGTAAACCAGAGATTTCTCAAATCTTTTTCACACTTATTAGCCACCACACTGAGATAACATGTTAAAATATTATATTAAAAGGAATCATCTTTTGACAGGAAAGCACATGTACTGGTAATAGGTGTTATACTGTGAATGGTGGCATCAGGATGCAATTTGAATGATGTCTTCAAACTAGCTTACTAAAGAAATTCACTCAAAAATGTATTCTATAAACTACTAGAATGCTTCTTGGAATAATCTATACTCATTTTTTATAGGAAGACAAAGAAAATGCTGTCCAGTTAAACTTTAAAGTGACAATTTATTGTCAAATCTGAACTTTCTTGGTACTAGCTGGTTGATAAAATATTAAATACTTTTACTGTGAAAAAAAAAGATTTCTGTAACTTTACCTTTGCAGTAATTTACTATTTATTTTTTTGACAGGGAGAAAAACACGCTTGCTTATATCAATCTTAAAAAGAGAGAGGTTGGAGAACTAAGTTAAGTACTTTAGCCTATTGTATGTTTATGTTCATATAAACAACTTTTTGTTGAGTTGATTCTTATGAAAATCTCAGTAAATAATCTCATAGACCTAATAATGCATTTGACTGGTCATTATTCACATTCTCTTCCTTCTGTCAAGCCATTGTGTGAAAGAGATTGAAGATGTCTTTCACTGTTTTAATAATGTTTTATTCAAATATCAATGTGTATTTTTATTTTCTGAACTTAACATAATCTATGAATTAACAATATTTCCAGGCAAGTAATGGATCAATATGTTACTTTCAGAGAAGTATTTTATCCCTATTATATTTTTCAAAGGAATTATCTTTTAATCACTAAATCATGGACTTCATTACCAAGTTTAAAAGATTATACAACCCATAAAGAAAAATCTTCAACAGATATAGAAGGTGTGTCTAACAAATGAAACAAGGTATATCTAACAAAAGACTACTTTCCTATAAATTTTCATCATGAAAATTGTTCAGAAGCATTTAGAACATGTAACTTTATCAAACTGACGGATTTTCTATACTTAAAATATGTATTGCCTTATATTAATTTAGATGAAGTAGTATCACAATTAGAATTAACACAATAAAGCGTCATGTATTTGGTAGATTACTTATATCCCTTAAGCTTTGCTTCATTCTATCTCAAAACTATGATGTTTTTCAAATAATCACCCCAAGGAATTTACTTTAAATTTTATCCAAGCATCTTTTCATATATTATTTTGCTTTAAAGTTTAAAAATGAGTCCTTGAATTCTATTTTGTCATTTACTTTTCTAAACTGATGTGAAGGTTATTAACTAAAGATTAACCTTTTCAAATTAAGATCATATCATCTAAACAGGCCAAAGAAGCAGGTAGACAAAGAATAAAGTTGTACCTATTGCTCCTCTCTTATAAATCCAATCCCCTAGTCTTACCTCAAGCTCTGTAGTAGACTATCTTCTGCTACCTCTTTCCCTCTCTGGCTCCAACTTCTGATGATCATGCCTGTCTTCACCTCAAATCTTCCTTTGGCCACATCCCTTTGTCTCAGCCACCAAACTCCAACAGGCATTCACTGAGAATTTGCCAAACAACTTTTTCACAAAAGCAAATAGGCCAGAGAAGCAGGTAGGCTAGTTTCAAATCATGGTTCTCTCTCCATTTCCATATTCATATCTAATGTGTCCATATCATCCCCAGTTCTGTAGCAGACTACTTGTGGCTTCTCCTCACTGTCTGGCCCCATTCCCAGTAAACTAAGTGTATCTTGGTGAAAACGTTGCTTTTCTTCCTTGGGTGAACCTCTTCAGCTCAACCCTTCTAGCATATCCCCATTCCTAAGTATCAGCTCTCAGAACCTAGAAATACATTCTAAATAGAACCCCCTGTTGCTACACAGAGCAGAATTCTAGAAGTATTCCGTAACTGCAAAACAGGACAACACTCTCCTCAGGGCCAGAGTGGGCAACAGAAAATAAGAAACAAAATATCTACACAACAAAATCAGGACCACATCTCAGTATCTAAAATTACAACCAATCCCAGATACTTAAACACCAGCATAAAAACACAGTCAATGTAGTCCAGAAAAAATGTCTCCACTAGAGCCCAACAACTCTACCACAGTAGTTTGGAGAAAAGCTACATAGCACCTCAGAACACTCTTTTTGAATAGAATAAAGGTTCCTAAAAAGGAAATGAATAAATACATTAAAGAATACATGAAAACACAAATAAACAGTGGAAGGAAATGAAATAAATAGTTCATGACCCTGGTGAGAGAATCAATAAATAAAATGCAAACTAAAGGACATCGGGGAAAGAAAATTTAATAATTTAAAAAGGAAATTTGGAGGCA
The DNA here is from genome assembly GCF_018167655.1 of Microtus oregoni. Lineage (NCBI taxonomy): Eukaryota > Metazoa > Chordata > Mammalia > Rodentia > Cricetidae > Microtus > Microtus oregoni. The sequence goes on from NW_024544721.1 coordinate 1,490,120, forward strand.
AGCCTCGCAATAAGAAGAAGAGAAATTGAAGAAAGAATCTCAGACATTGAAGACAATATAAAAGGCAAGGATACCTCAATCAAAAAAAATGTTATATAAACAAATATCCAGGCAAAAAATCCAGAAAATACCAAATATATGAATAATAGAAGAAGAAACCAAGGTCAAAGGCATAGAAAATATGTTTTGTAAATCATGAAAGAAAATTTTCCTACAATAAATAAGGGGCTACTTATCAAGTTACAAGAAGCATAGATCCTGGAAAATAGACTGTACCAGAAAGGAAATTCACCCTAGTAATAATATTCAAACATTAAACACACAGAACAAAGAAAGAATTTTAAAAGCTGCAAGGGAAAGAACTAAATAACATCTAAATCAGACTTATTATATTAGCATGTCTTCTCAGTGGAGACTGCAAAAGCCAGAAAGGCATAGACAGATGTACTACAAATTCTAATAAACACAGATGATGGCACAGACTACTATATCCCCCAATTTTTCAATCACAATAGATGGAGAAAATGACAAAATAAAACCAAATTTAATTAGTATCTGTCTACAGATTCAGCCCTACAGAAGGTCATAGAAGCAAAACTCCAACCTGGAGAAGCTAAACATACAGAACAACAACAAAAAAATCCAACCAAGAAAATAAAAATAGGAAAACAAAACCAAACAAAAACTACCACAGGAACACAATAAGTAAAATCAATAAGCACTATTCATTAGTAGCTCTCAACATCAATGGTCTAGATTCCACTGAAGAAGACACAGACTATCATAATATGTGTGATAACTGGATCTATCCTCCTACATTTAGGAAATGCACGTCGATATTAACAATAGTAGAAAACCAGTATAGTCATTTTAATATATGACAAAATAGACTTCAAAACAAAACTAATCAAATGAGAAAGAGAAAGGCACACATGCTAATAAAAATTCACCAAGAAATGATTTCTAGTCTCACTAACTATGCATCAAAGACAAAGAATTTCTACTAAAGCATAAATCACATGTTGATTCACACATACTGATGATGATAGACTTCAGTACCCAACTGTCATCAATAGACAGGACATTTATACAAAACAGAGAAATGCAGAGCTAATTTAAGTTGTAAAACAAATGGATCAAAAAGATAATTTTAGAACATTTTACCTCCAAAACAAAATAATATACCTCCTCAGCACCTCATTAAATTTTCCACAAAATTGACCACTTATTTGGACACAAAACAGCTCTCAGCAGATACAAGAAAATTGAAATAACATCCTGCATCATATTAGACCATCATGGATCAAAACTGGAAATCACAGCAGAAGCATCAGAATGCTTACAAAATCATGGAAACTGTTTGTCTTTCTGAGTCTGTATTACCTCACTTAGGATGGCCCACAAGTAGAGCAAAGGATAATCAGCCTGTAGTCCATGATCCCAGAGAAGCTAGTTAAGAAGAAAAAAAAAACTCTGAGAAAGACATACATAGATCCCACTGGGAAGGGGAAATAGATAAGATCTTCTGTGAAAATTGGTAACATGCTGGGGGGAGAAGGGAGGGCAGAAGGAGAGGGGGAGGGAAGAAGTGGAGGGAAAACTCTTATCCAAATTAACTAAAAGGCAGAGAGATCCTATGGCAGCCCTCAAAATCAACTAACCTTAGTTCAAGGGAGCTCACAGAATCTGGATTGATAGCAACAGAGCCTGCTTCGGACCAACCTAGGCCCTGTACATATTTGTGCTGGTTGTATAGCTTGTTCTTCTTGTGGGATCTCTAACAGTGGAAACAGGGCATTGTCCCCAAAACTTTGACTGGATCTTGGAACCTATTCTTTATACAGGTTTGCCTTGCTGGGCCTTAATACAAGGGGTAGAGCTGAGTCCTACCTTTACTTGATATGCCATGCTTTGTTTATACCCCTGGGAGGCCTACCCCTTTCTATACAGAAGCAGAGTAGGAGTGGATGGAAGAGAAAGCAGGGGGGAGAAGGAAAAGAATTGGAGGTGAGGAGGGAGGGGAAACTGAGATTGGGATGTAAAATAAATGAATAAATTTAATTAATAAAAATAAATCTTTTAAAATGAAAAAAAATGTTCTATTCATGATTTCACTTGGAAATGTTTCAGGTCTCATTAAAAAGAAATATAATGGAGACAGACAGTTTAAATACAGAATCATTTTGGTAATATGTATTGGAAGAAGAAAGTTCAGCTTACCTATACTTTACCTATACACTCTAATGTACCTATATTAAGTATATAACATTTGATTTTGCTAGCTTGATATTGGCTATATTTGTTGAGTTAGGTTTTATATTTAATGTATGTTTTTCATTGACAGACACTAGCTAAATTATAAGAAATACATTCCTTGTTACTCTATGTTCAAAAATAAGTTTGATTTCATTACTAAAAATGTCTGCAATCAAATTTCTCATGTGTAGAAAGATGAAAGAACACCTTGTTCCTCCTTATTGAATGATTGATGCAATAGGTTCACAGGGTTCTGTCTCTCCAGTATTCTCTACTTTGTCTTTCATGAAGCCTAAACTATGCTTTAAGAAATTTCAGTGATGACTAACTGACTGCCATCCTTCATTTCTTATCCTGTATCTGACAATGATCATCACCAAGTTATGAAGTGCACTTCAATTTAAAAATGTATCGAAAGATAAATTCAGAAGGTAGGCATTTCAGTTGCCATTTTCTACTTTTATTGTTGGAAAACTGTTTCATGTAACATGCTCTGATCATGCATTTCCTTTTCTGCAATTTGTCCCAGATCTTCTCCCACATATCTACCTACTGAACTTTATGCCTCGCCCCTCTATGCATTCAACTCTATGCCTTTTCTCTTTGAAAACAAACAAGCAAATAAAAAAGGAAAAGCCAAAAAAGCTACAGGCACATGCAAAGAGACAAACACATTAAAAAAAACACTCAAAAATATACATAAATAGCAATCAAAATACAAACAAAAAAGCAAGAAGACAAAAAAAAAAACACAGACAAAGCAATTTTAGACAATCTACAAAAATACCACCGAGTTCATTTTATTTTTGCTAACTACTGATGAATATAGTTTAAATCATTAAGTGTTTTTAATATACCTAGTGAGAGTCCGTTTGAGAAAATTAATTCTTTCTTTGCTGTTAGGTATACATTGCAAGTAGATTCTTCGTTATGCATGGGGACTTCTGTTTACTTCCTTCTTCCAGTGAGGGGATATTACTGGGTTGAAAATTTGTAGGCCCTGCAAATGCTAACACAGTCTCTTTGAGTTCACATGAGCATCAATTCTCCTATATCTAGAGGACACTTTTTCCTTAGAGTCATCTATCACCTCTGGATCTTATATTCTTTCAGTCTTCTCTTCCATATTGCTCCCTGAGATACGAGGGGAGGATTTGATAGAGACACTCCACTTAAGACTAAGAATTATAGGTCTCTCATTCTCTGTACATTGTACTTATTGTAGGCTCTGTATTTGTTCACATTTACTAAAAAAGGAAGTTTTACTAATGATTGTTGAGCAAGAAACTGATCTGTGAGTATAGCAGAATATCATTAGGAGTCATTTTATTGCTATGTTCCTTTAGCAGAAAAATAGCCTTTGTTTTCTCCACTTGGCCCATGACCTCTTCAGTCTTAGGTTCTTGGCCATGTGACTAGTGTTAAGTATGGGTTTGATCTCATGTACCAGCCCTTAAAACCAATCAGAGAGTGGTTGGTTTTTTTCCATAACCACTACCTATATATTTTTTGCTTCTCTTTTAGTTCTAAGGTGTTTATAATAACATAGTCCAGAAGTAATAGTTATAAAATGAATAAATTGATGCTAGAAGATATTATAGCCACAAATTTTGATATTATTAGATAAATAGATTTATTTTCATTTTGACCATGTGTTTTGGAAGTAACAGAACTACAAATCTTGTTTTAACTATTATTGTAAATTTGTTTAATTTTAAAAATTTATTTTAAAGTTGACAAACTATAATTACATAAAATGCTTATATAATTATATGTGCATTATATATATATATATATACATCCTGATCACTGTTTCTGCTCCCTTCTCCCTTTACAGTCCCTTCCCACCACCACCGCTCTGTCCCCAAATTCACTCCCTGTTGAAGGAGCTGCGGGCCTCTTTCCACAGCCTGGCTCCCGGCTGCCTGGCTAGCTTATGCCCCAAAATAACAACACACAAATTGTATTCATTTAAACACTGCCTGGCCCATTAGCTCTAGCTTCTTACTGGCTAATTCTTACATCTTGATTACCCATTTCTATTAATGTGTGTAGCACCCCAAGGTGCGCTTACCGGGAAGATTCTAGCCTATGTAGATCTTGGGTGGGAGCTTCATTGTGTCTCCCCAGAGAGGAGAGCTATCGAGTCTAAGCTCACTTCCTCTTCCTCCCAGCATTCTGTTCTGTTTACTCTGCCTACCTAATTTTCTGTCCTATCAGAGCCAAGGCAGTTTCTTTATTTAACCAATGACCTTCCTCCATCAACTCCCCTTCCTTTCCTCTCCAGAGAAGGACAGACCTCCCATGCGTATGAAGCAAACATGGTATATTCATTAAGAATAGGCACCTCCGCTCCTATTTAGGCTGGACAAGGCAATCTTTATGGAATATTGTTCTAAATGGGCAAAGATGTGTTACATTTGTTTACAATGAAGAATATCACTTTTACTGAGTAAAAGTGTGTTACTTTTATTTATACTGCATTTATTTAACAATGTAAGGATGTGTTTTAAATTGTGTAAATTTGTGTTCCATCTGTTTCACCTTGCCTACCCTAAGGCACCTGATTGGTTTAATATAAAGGAAAATGGCCAATAAGTATGCAGGAGAGCAATAGATGGGGTTGACAGGCAAAGAGAATACATAGAAGAAATCTAGACTCAAGAAAGGGAGAACAAGAGAAGGATGAGGAGAGAATGAGACTGATTGCAGGGGCCAGCCACCCAGTGACATATTTTTCTATGTTGCACAATACCTTCATCTCTTGGATGAAGTCTACATGATCTTGCTGGATGATCTATTTGATGTGTTCCTAGACTTGTTTTGAGAGTCTTTGTTTGAGTAATACTAAAGATGAAAATTTATCTAGAGTTTTCTTTCTTTGTTGAGGTTTTGTGTCATTTTGGTAACTGTGGCTTTATAAAATTAATTTTCAATGTTCCTACTGCTTCTATTTTTCTGTGAGAGTTTGAGAAGTATTAATTAATACTACCTCTTCTTTAAAAGTCACATAGAATTTTGTGCTAAAACCATCTGTCACTGGGAATTACGTGATTGGAAAACTTTTAATGACTGCACCCATTTCCTTAGGGATTATAGGTCTGTTTAAATTGTTAGTTTAATCTTCATTTAACAATGCTAAATGATATTTATGGAGAAATTTGTTCATTTCTTTTAGACCTTCAATTTATTTTGGAGTTCAGGTTTTTGAGGTGTGACCTAATGATTCCTTGGTTTTCCTTGGTGTCACTCTGCTTCATTTCTGATTTTGTTGATTTGGATATTCTTTCTGCCTTTTAGTTAGTGGATAGGGGTTTGTCTCTCTTGTTTGTTTTCTAAAAAAAACAATTTTTTTCCCATTGGTTCTTTTCATCATTCTTTTGTGTTTCTATTATATTGATTTTTACCTCCAATTTGATCATTTCCTGGCGTCTACACAAATTGGGTCATTGGCTTCTTTTTTATCTAAACCATTCACGTGTGCTGTTAAGTTGCTAGCAAGAGATCAAATTGGCTTACAAAGGCACTTAATGCTATGAACATTCTTCTTAACAGCACTTTCATTGTGTCCAATAAGTTTGGGTATGTTTTGCATTAATTTTACTTGAATCCTAAGAAGTCTTTAATTTCTTTCTTTTTTTCTGCCTTGACCCAGTAGTCATTCTGTAGAGAATTTTTAAGTTTCCATGAGATTGTAGGCTTTCTGTTGTTTCTGTTGTTGAAATCTAGTTTTAATTTATCCTGGGTTGATAAGATACACAGGGTCATTTCAATTTTCTTTTATCTGTGTAAGCTTGCTTTGTGATCAAGTATGAGGTTAGTTTTTAGAAGGTATTATGAGGTGCTGCAAAGACAGTATATTCTTTTGTGTTTTGTGAAATATTGTGTAGATACCTCTTAGGTCAATTTGAGTCATAACATGTGCTAGCTCCATTATTTTTCTGTTTAGTTTCTTTCTGGTGTGAGAAGGGTATTGAAGTCTCACACAATAAATGTTTGAGTTTCGATGTATGAACTAAGATTTAGCAATATATCTTTTACAATGCGAGTGCTTCACTCATACCACAAGGACATTTGCCTAACTATGTTCATAGCAGCATTATTTGTGATATCCAGAACCTAAATATGACCCAGATGCCCCTCAGCTGAAAAATGGATAAAGAAAATGTGGCACATTTACACAAAGGAGTCTGACTCAGCAATAAAAAAAAAACAATGACATCTTGAAATTTGCAGGCAGATGAATGGAACTAGGAAAAATATCCTGATTGGGGTAACCCAGTCCCACAAAGACACACATGGTATGTAATCACTCTTAATTGGATATTAGATGAAAACAAGGATAACCAGTCTATAGACCACATCATCTGAGAAGCGAGGTAACAAAGAGCAACATAAATGGATCCCGCAGCAAAGGGAAAATAGACAAGAACTACTGAGAAAATTGGGAGCATGGGGGAAAGAGGGGGGGTGAAAGGAAAGGGGGAGAGGGTAAGAAAAGGGGAAAGGAGAACCAGACAGAGAGGGAGAGCAAGGAAAGAGATATCTTGATTGAGGGAGCATTTGGGAGGCTAGCAGGGAACCTTGCACTAGGGAAATTCCCAGGAATCCTCAAAACTGAACCTAGCTAAGACCCTAAGCAAGAGTGCAGAGGTTTGATATAGCCCTTGCACTGAAATCAGATTGATGACTATCTTAATTGTCATCATAGACCCTTCACTCAGAAACTGATGAAAGCAGAAGCAGATATACACAGCTAAGCAGTGGGTTGAGCTCCCAGAGTCCAGTCGAAGATGGGGGTGTGATAATGTGAGTAAAGTGGTCAAGACCACGATGGCAATACCCACAGAAACAGTTGTCACTGGCAGTGGAACCAGGAATCGTTTTTCAGGCTTGAACTCTCTTTGCAGGGATACCTTGATGAACTTAAATATAGTGGGGGAGGACCTTGGCTCTTCCTCAAAGTAATGTGGCATATTTTGTTGATTTCCCATGGGAAGCTTTAACCTCTCTGAGGAGTGTGCTGGGCTTGTGGTGGGTGGAATGAAGGGGAATGGGGGAAGAGAGCTAGAGGAAACTGCAGTTAGTATGTAAATTGAGAAATGATTGTTTTTTAAAAAAAACAAATTTTTAAAAAACGGAAATGCCCTTGCATTTGGGGACTAGATGTTCAGAATTGAGACATCATCCTCATGAATTTTTCCTTTGATGAGTATGAAATGTCCTTCTATTTCTCTTTTGAATAATAATAGTTGAAAGCCTATTTTGTTAGAAATTAAAATTTCTACACCTTCTTGGGACTATTTGCATGGAAAATCTTTTCAACTGTTAATTCTGAGGTAATAGCTACTTCTGATGTTGGGGTATGTTTATTGCATGCAGCAGAGGATGGATCTTGTTTTTGCATCCATTCCCGAAATCCTGTATGATTTGATCTTTTGATTAGAGAATCGTGTTCATTGATAGAAATATTAATCACCAATAATTGTTAGATTCTGGGGTTTATTTTGGGGTGGTGATGGTGGTAGTTGTGTGTGTGTGTGTGTGTGTGTGTGTGTGTGTGTGAGCATACTCACTTCCCTTTTGCATTTCCTAATGTGAAATTGTTTATTTCCCGTGTTCTTTGGTTGTAACTTACTTCCTTAGATGGGAACTTCCATTCTAGTACCTTATGTAGGGCTGGATTTGTGGATAGATATTGTTTAAATTTGACTTTGTCATGAAATATGTTTTTCTCCATGTATGATGATTGGAAATTTTGCTGGGTATAGTAACACGGCCTGGCATTTGTGGCTCTTAGAGTCTACAGCACATGTACCCAGGTCTTTCTGATTTTTAAAGTCTCCTTTGAGAATTCCTGGGTAATTCTAACAGGTCTCCCTTTATATGTCATTGGTCTTATTCCCTTGTAACTTTTAATATTCTTTGTTTGCTCTGTATGTTTAACGTTTTGATTATTATATCATGGGGGGCTTTCTTTTTCAGTTCAATCTATTAGGTGTTCTGTAAGCATCTTGTACCTTTATAATCATATCCTTGTTTAGCTTTTCTTCTATGATTTTATTGAAAATATTTTCTGGACCCTTGAGGTAGGAATGCTTTCGAATTCCTATTATTCTTAGGTGTGATATTTTTATGGTATTACAGATCTCCTGGATGCTTTGTGTTAGAAATATCTTGGATTTAACAGTTTCTTTCACTGATGTATCGATGTCTTCTATGGTAGCTTCTCAGTTCAGATTCTCTCTGCCATCTTTTGTATTCTGTTGGTGATGCTTATGTCTTTATGTCCTGCTCTCTTACTTAGATTGTCCATCTCCAGAATTCCCTTAGTTTGAATTTTCATTATTGATTTTATTTCCATTTTTAGGTCTTAAGTAGTTTTATTATTTTCCTTCATCTTTTTGTTAGTTTTTCTGGCTATCTTTAAGGGATTTATTCATTTTCTCTTTAATGGCCTCTATCATCTTCATAAAATTGGATTTAATGTCTTTTTCTTGTGCTTCTGTTTTGTTTGGAATATCCAGGGCTTGTTGTAGTAAGATTACAGTGCTCTGGCGGTACCATATTGCCCTGACTATTACTGGTTATGTTCTTACACTGGTCTCTAGTCATCTGGTTTGGGGCTATTATAGGTTCTCAATTTTTGAGTTTATTTTTGTTGAATTAATGTTTCAGGATTTTTTTTCTAGGTTTTTGCTTCCTTTCTGATTTTCTAGCCTAAGTGGCCTGTGGCTCTGGTGACGAAGGGGTCTTCAGATCTATTAGAGTGTCTCCACTGGGATTTTGGAGGCCTGTGTGGTCTCTGAGGTTCTAATACCAATTTGGCCTTTGGGAAAGAGTGGGTCTTCTGCCAGCGTGGTGGGCCAAGATATAGAGACCCCAGGGAAAGCGATGAGGTTCTGAACTGCTGTGCAGGCTTTTAAGTTATGTTAGCAGTTGGTGGGCAATGTCTTAGCTGGGGTTCGTAGTACTAGCATGGTCTCCAGTAGGATTATTCTGCTGGAATTGTGGGCCCAGATATGGAACCCAGGGAAGGGCAGAAACTACAAATCTTAAAACAAGTACTTACCCTGCTAACAGCTTTTAGAACCTGAACAAATATTGTTCTCTCTGTTTAAAATACTCAAGAATATTATCAGTGTCACCATCAAATAATATATTATATATGAAAATTTCTTTCCAGGCTGGTACTATAGCCTTTCAGTCAAGGCTTTTATTAATTATAACCTGTTTGGCCTATTAGTTCAGACTTATTACTAACTAGCTCTTACAACTTGAATTAATCCATAATTCATATCTTTGTCTAACTATGTGGCTTAGTAACTTTTCTCAGAGCAGCATTTTCATTTTGCTTCTTCTACATCTGGGTAGCTACTCTAAACTGATCCTTTCTTCTTCCCAGAATTCTCCCAGTCTTGTCACCCCACCTATACTTCCTGTTTGTCTACTGGCCAATCAGCATTTTATTAAACCAAGGTGAGTGATAAAACTTTACAGGGTAAAGAGATTGGAGACGCTTTTCTTAGAACCAAACCAGAAAGCAACTGTGGGAAAGAAGTTAATGTCTAGACCCATCTATTGACTTGACATTTTGGTGAGGATAAGGACAAAACTCATCCAGCAGATTGTGTTTTTTTTTTTTGAAATTACAAAAAGCATTTAATAAATTCAATGGAAACAAAATAATATAAATATTCAGACTGCGTTTTTTCAATCTTTATGTGCTTTTTTGATAATATTTTACTATATCTTTAAAGACTGTTTTTAAACTATTTCTTTTTATGACTGTCTATACTGTTATTTCTCTCTCTCTCTCTCCCAATCCTGTGTACATTTTTTAAACACACTGTGTCTTGCTTAGAGGTCTATTAATGTCTGAATTTGTCCTATTGTGTATCTGAAATACTTATCTGACAAAGAGTATTTTTTTTAAAATGCAAAGGGGTGTGGTTCCTATGGCTCAGATGCTGGCTCTGCCCCTCAGCCTTTCAATATAGCGGAGATATGTTTTTCCCTGCTTATAGAATAGTGGCCATTCTATGTTATTTAGAAATTTGAAGAGTCTGTTTTTGTTCCTTTCTTTATAGCTGGTACATGAAGTTAATAGCCTAAAAACAGCAGATGTACTCTCTAGAGATGGCTATCAAATTTGTTTGGTGTTGTTAAGAATTAAAACTAATGTATACAATGTCTCTTGGGGCCACTGCAATAAAATATGACAGATTAGATGGATTCTAAATAAACATACGTTTATCTCACTATTCAGGAGACTTGGGAAGACCAAGATGAAAACTCGGCAGATGTGGTATGGAGTGGAGCTCTTTCTCTCGCTGCAAAGAGAAGCTGCTCTTTGCAGTGTTCTCAAGTGTGACAATGACAAGCAAGTGCTATGGAGTCCCTTTCATTCAGTCAGTGATCTCGTTATTGGGGCTCCCACCCCTTTAGACCATCACTGTGGGGGCTTCAGTATTTGGACATTGGAGTTTGAGAGAGATGCAAACATGTAAACTGTAGTAGCTCCCATATCCATGCTTGAATAAACTAAATAAAAATATGTGTACTATTATTATGCTATTTATGTTTTTAGTGATTATTTTCAAGTTAGAGAATAACTGATAATTTGGCATATATACATCTGAAAAAGTGAATGCTAATGTCTATCTATCATCTATCTACCTTTCATCTATCTATCTACCTATCTATCTGCCACATAATTGTACAGAAATATATATTTTTGTGAGTCTGTGCATATCATGATGCCAGTGTGGAAGTCAGACTACAGCTTGCAACTGCCCCTTCTTTCCTTCATGTGGACCTCAGAGATCGAAATATGTAATAATATTTATATAAAAAAAACTTTACAGGGTAGAAGAGCATTATCCAATAGCACTATATGGCTCTAAAAATTCTATCATTATACATATGCTGTACAGACATTCACAGAGTCATAGAACATTTCAAGTAAACTATGATTCAGTGAATTGAAACAATATTTTCTGTTCATTTTGTTATCAATTTTCCACATAACACTGATCTAGCATTAGTTGATCTGAGCAACCTCATGAGAATATATAATCTTTATACCTATTTCTATCTAGATTTAAAATTTTATTGATATCAGGAGTTAAAATTATACTTCTCTTTAACTCTATGCCCATTATCGTACTAATACTTGATCATATTCCTAGAGATGTCATTTTCATGTTTTCTTTTCCCCTACAAATAAATATATAAGTGAGTTGGTTTATCCTTTTGGGGGGAAGGGACCCAACTATCAGTTTTAATAAAAATTGACTTCATGTTTGAAAACAGCTTTCTATAGAGGTCTTTTTATCCATCCATAGGGCTTGCCTATAAATTGGTATGCTCAACTAATGTTATCCTATATAATTTTATGTTTGAAAAGTGTATCTGAAAATTCATTTACCCATAGAAGAGCAAAGTGACAAAACAGTGCCATGCTCCTTATAAATCTCATATATAGTATGGCAACCTATGAGTCATTCTTATAAGTGTTGTAGACTTTATTATCTTACATAACTTATTCTTATAACGAAATATCAATCACATGGAACCAGCATAGACCTCAGTGTCATAATAAAAGTAGTGATTTTATAAATTCACTTTATTGTGTCTGCATGCAGTCAAGGAAGGCAGGGCCACAATAAATAATTTGTTTCTGCTTAATATAAGTTAACAATGAATATTTCAATGGAAAAATGAGAAACTTCACAGTATTAGTCCAAATATAAATCTATTCTATGAATTTTGAAAGGTTTCTTTTATGAGCTAGCATTATCTGTTTTTTTTTTATTTTGGGTAAATGAAGCAATAAGTTCACTTTTTGTTATTGCAGGGACAAATTTATATTAGTCAGGTCAATCAATGTTTCATTAATTTGTTTCATTTGTAAACATTATGAGAAAATACTGATAAATTACCTATGCTGGCATATCATAAATAAAGTAGAAAAAGCATAAAAATTAGAAAATAACAAAAACTTATCCAGACAAGATTCCCTTACAATATTGGGAGTATAGGGGTTGGGGTAGAAGGGCGAGCAGCAGGGGAGGATGAGGGGAGAAGGAGAGGGAGGAGAATAACTTGACGGAATAGAATAGTTGAAATGGGGAAAGGACAGATACAGAAAGCAAGGAAAGAGATATTTTAATTGAGGGGACCATTAGGAGTCTAGTAAGAAACCTGGGACTAGAGAAATTCTCAGGAATCTACAAGGATGACCCCAGTTAAGACCCTAAGCAATAGTGGGCAGTTACCTGAACTGGTCATGCCCTGTAGTCAGATTGATGACTATCTTACACATTACTATAGAACCTTCATCCAGCAACTGATGGAGCCAGGGTCAGAGATCTGAATCAAAGCACTGGGCTGAGCTCCCAATGTCCAATTGAAGAGTAGGAGGAGTGAGAATATGAGCAAAGAGGTTAAGACCATAAGGGGGACACCCACTGAAACAGCTTACCCAAGCTAACGGGAGTTCACCAATTCTGGCAGAACAGGGAAGGAACCAGCATAGGACCAAACTAGACCCTCTGAATGTTAGTGACTGTTGTATGGCTGGGGCAGACTGATGGACCACTGGCAGTGGCACCAGGATTTGCCCCTGCTGCTTTTACTGGCTTTTTGGAACCCATTGTCTCTGGATAGTTACCTTGCTTAGCCTGGATATAATAGGTAAGGCTCTGCAGGGGGTGAGTGGGGGATGGGGTGGGAAGGAAAGTGGAGAGAATAGAAGGAAGAGAGGGAATGGGAACTGGGTTTAGTATGTAAAATAGAAAAAAAGATAGTTTGCTTTATTTTAAAAAATAAAATAAAACGTGAAAAAACCTTATCCTTTCTTTTACACCTTAAGTTGGCAGAGAAGTTAATTTTTAGTGTAATGAAAAGCCTATAAATTTATATATAAAACACATATATGTTTTTAAAATGAATGTTTGTTATTAGCGTGTAAGTCACAGAAGCATAAATACAAGTAAACAAGAAAATACAGAATTTTTAAAGTCTTTTAAAAATTAATGTTAAAATACATTTATATTTTTATGTGTCAGATTAAGAAATTCTGATAGCATAAAATATTTAAAAAGTATTGACATATGTGAAAGTTTTCTAAGAACAACCTCACAGTATCTGCTCACATTTGAAAATCATGCTCTCTGAGGCTATGGAAGTATCTGTATAGATAATAGTGCTTGTAGCAAAAGGATCTGAGTTCAAACCCTAGATCACACATAATAAGATAGACATGATCATGGACCCCTGCAACTCGAGCACTGTAGGGAGCAGAGACAGATTGTTGCAGCTTGCTGGCTGCCAGGCTTTCTCAGCAGTATAAAGTAGTGAGTCCTCCTCTGATCTCTGCATTTATGCACATAGTTACAAGCACCCACAATCACGTGCAAATATATCATATATATGTACAACACACAGAAGCCATCCTATCTGACTCAAGAAATTTCCTTATTAGGAATATATCTGTCATTATACATCTATTACAAAGCAGCTAATTTAACTTTATTATATCTTTGTTCATAGTAGATAAAAGGGAAACAAAGTATATGTTCTTTTATTAGTAAAGAAGAGGAATAGATTCAATTACATAGGGTTTCTATACTATACTTGATTTTACAATTGGGTTGAATCTTTGTGAACTAATTTAAAAATCACAAATATTTTAAAAACAATCAAACAAACAAAGTATTGGGATTAGTGTACTACAATATTAGTTATATAAGTAGATAAATAACAGTGGGATTTTGAGATATTAAGTACATTTTAGGACAGACAATTGTCTACTTTTCATTATAGAGCCTTCACTTATTTGAAATGTTTGCTTTGTTCACAGTAAGTATGATACTTTGAGGATTAGAATAATTTAAAAGCCAAATTGGTACAAGGTGGAATAACAACTTTGGACTTTCTCGATATACCTTAGGGCATTATGCGTTTGTCACTCCTCTCTGTTTTCACTTTTAAAAATATCTTTCAAGATAATCATTTCCTCCACTTTATAAATGAAGAAAATATTGACAATAAATGTTATCTAATTTTACTAACTTTGCTACAATTTAATAATGAAAATATTATGTGTTTGTTTTCCAAAATCCCAAGCTTAGTTATAATTTGTGAAACATGGTTTTAAAGAGTCTAAGAAAATAATTAATTTTGACAAGTCTGAGGTATGAACTTAGTTCAGGCTCTTTCTAAACAGTAGCACTGTTAATTATCTATACTGTTTCACACAAATAGTATACCTCAACATGGTGAGAAATGATAGAATTCAGAACATCTAGTACTTTATGTAAAATATTTTTAAAATGATAAAAAATCAGAGACAAAGAACAAGTCATAGTATTCAATTAACACTTAATGTTTAGGTAGAGAAAGAATCAAAGATAACCAGAAAAACTTAAAGTAGTCATAATGGAAACTATGAAAATAGGAGACATCAGAGAAAAATAGTACAATGCAACTTTGTATATGATAACTTTCTTATAAATATGCTACATCTATGAACATCCATTGTTGGATTATATAATATATTGCATTGATGTTTCTCCCTATTATTTTAATTATCCCTATCATTTAAGTCTATTAGTTATCTTTAGTTGTTTTCCTTTAATATCCCTTTATATAAAATTTCGTATAAAAAGGAGTGACATAATTTCTACTCTCAGTCAAATACATTTTAATAAAAAATAGTTTAAATGAAATATAATTATATCACTGCTTGCCTTTCACACCGTTAATGCCTCCCATGCCCCCATTTCTATTCTCTCCCATGTCTCCCCTTACTTACTTCTAACTTGTTGCTTGTTTCCTTTGATTCTACTTTAAAATATTTTTATTTATTCTTCAACAATTTCATACATTTATGTAATGTAGTTTGATCATGGTCACTTCTTTCTCCCCTCTCTTATATCCTTTGCCTAGTCCCACATGAATGCTTCTATGCTTTCTTTATAATACTCTGAGTTTAATTATATAAGCTTGCACGTACATGGGTCTGAGGTTATTTATTGGATCATGGGGAGTTTACCAATGTCTACAACCCTGAAGAAATATCACTTCACCAACAACCATTAGGTGTCAGTAGATCCCCATCCAGTGGTGGAGTCTCATATGCTCCTCCCCCATCCCTAGTAGAATATTGAAAGGTTCCATTTGTGCAGGATCTTGTGCCAGTAACCACAGAAGTTGTGCATTCATGAGTGGAAGAGCCATAATACGTCAAATGATAGAATTTCATAGCACTTCTACTCATCCTTTGAATATCACATTTTTTTCTGACCCCTTTTCTGCACTGCTCCCTGAGGTCTCTAAAGACATTTACTTTCAACACTTTCAACTGGTTCACCACTGCCTGCTGTAAAAAGAAGCTTTCCTGAGTAAGATTGAAAACACGACTAATCTATAGCTATAAACAATGTTTAAGAAGCAGTTGAACAAAAAGAACAAAATAAAGTCATTAATTAAATCATTAGATCCTCAAGTAAAACTTTCAAAGTACCCTGGTTAACTGAGGGTAATTGCAAAGTAAACACCTTAAATGGAGTCTACTTCTTTCATGTGACTCCTTGCAAAGCCTTTTTAGTGTTCAAAGACAATATACCTTTTTCATCTTTTAAAAATGGCTGTATATGAGGAAATTAAAGATGAATACTATATAGAATATAATATTTGCTGTCATAATTACAACAAAGACTTGTTAAATCCTTTATTTCAATATATAACTCTCTATTATAAGTGTCTGCTCACATAGTTGTCCTTTATACTACAGCCATTATCATGAGGAAGTTCAATGCATGCCATAAAAGAGGAAAAGATAATAAATTTATTCATATATTTCTAAAACTATTCAGCAAAAATACTTGCTTTTTGAATATGACAACATCATTTAAAATTAATGATTAGATGATTAAGATTTCTTTTTGCACACTAAGTCTTTCAAAATTGAAATTAAGCTTATCTGTTTAAAAAAACTCAATTCAGTTTGTCTATAATTCCTGTACCCTTTTTGCTATAGATGTTGAGAGAGAACAACAAGGTACTATTTAACCTTTTCATCTACATTATACAGGATATATACCCTTGTATGTATATCATTTTTCTCTAGTATATAAATTATAGAAAATTAGTCTAAAAAGATGTTTTTGTTACTCTCCTTTTAACTTTTATATAAACTAAATAAAAACATCAATGAAATTTTATTAGATGTGCTCATTTTTATCTGTGATTGGGGATTAGGAACTGCTGACATGAGTTCAAAAGACTCTTTGAAAAGAATATTCAAAATTAAGATAGTTTCGTGATGGTTATTTTGGTCATCAATCGTGGTGGATATCACAAAGATTTTGGTAATCTTGGTGTAGCTAATCATATGGTCTTCAAGAATTCTGCATCATTCAGTGTGGCTCAGAGAAGCAAAAATGATGAACACTTATGACTCAGAGCAAGTAGAAGTGCTAGTTAAAATAACAGAAACTGTTCCATAAAATCAAATGAGAAATCTAAGGAAAGGAACAGTTGCAGGAGGCATTTATAAGATCAAATAAGAATGACCAAAAAAGCAGCTTCTGTAGATAAGAGATGAAATATACAGAATTTAAAAGAAAAGATTATTGAAAGCTACAATAGAACAGAACAAATCACATATATATATAGTTTAATCATTAGATTAACAACAGTATTCTGAGATAATCCTAAAATTAAAGATGATATGTCTTAATTACTTTTGTATTACTATGACAAAACACCATGGCCAAGGTAGTAGTTTACAAAAGGAGGTGTTTAATTATATTTCCAGAACATTAGAGTCCTTGCCGAGGAACAAAGGCATGGCAACAGAAACAGTTGAAAACTCACATCTCAAACAAGTTGAAGAGAGAAACTCTAGAAAAGGCGCAATTTTTTTGAAATAATAAAACTCCCAACCATAGTAACACACCCTCCTCCAACAAGACCACACCTTGTAATCCTTCCCAAACAAGTTCACCAACTGGGCATAAAATATTTAAGTGTATGTGCCTCTAGGGGCCATCCTCCTTCAAAACATTACAATATGTAATAATAAATTTCCATTTTTATCTTTTATTGAATTTTTCTTTGACAATTGTATACATGATTTTTGTAATACTTATTCCTCTCCAGTACTGTTCCTTTCTCATTAGAATTACCTTTCTCTCTAATTCCTTTTCAGGCCTGTTTTATTTTTAAATTTTGAGATTATAAGTTAATTTTAATATTTCTCTCTTCCAATTTTCCCTCCAAATCTTCCCATATTCCCCTCCATATCCGCACTCCCCTCATACTCATGTTCCCTTTTTTAAATAATTGACATTACATGCATAGATACATGATCTGGGATATCCCACTGTATGTGTGTTACTTTCATTGTTTAATGAATAAAGCTGATTTGGCATAAGGCAGGGCAGAATATAGCCAGGCCGAAAGGGATATATATAGAGAGAGAGTAAGCAGAGTCATGGAGACACCATGTAGCTGCGATGGAGAGAGATGCCACCGAAACCTTTCCAGTAAGCCACAGCCTATAACAATACAAAGATTAATAGAAATGGGTTAATTCGAGATGTAAGAGTTATTTAGAAATATGCCTGAGTCATTGGCTGAACAGTGTTGTAATGAATATAATTAATATAGTTTCTGTGTGATTATTTGGGTGTGGGGAGCCAGGAAATGAAACACAACCTCCACTTACATATACATACATAGACACATGAATATATTCTTACATAAACTTGAACAATCTATATAATGGTACTTGTATGTTTGCTTTCTGGATTGGGGCTTATTGGTTTGGATACCAGTTGGAATTTCCTTCCTAGAAATGGTAATTTCTCCCACTATCTGCAATTTTTACTTGCTTGTACTTTCTCTTGTAGGGTTGAGACCCCATAGGCTTGGCCCTGGTATGTCTGTTATCATCCCTGTTCAACTTAAGTTTAGGTAGTCATATTGGTGAGACTTTCTGAGTGTAGCTTCTGACACTTCTAAAAAACACTATCTCACAGTAAATTCCTTAATAATCTAGTTCCTACAATTTATCCACTGCCTCTTCGATAAGGTTCCCCGAGCCAAAGGTGTAGGAATGTTTTCTAGAAATATCCATTGATACAGGGCTTCACAACATTGCATTTGATTAATTATGGATTTCTGTAGTTGTCTCAATCTGTTAACAGAGACTGTTACTTGAGAGGTAGGTGGTGAGGACTACATGTAAATGTGAGTATAAGGACAGGGGTTTAAATTGTTATTAGGGATTATACTGCTTTAGTAAATTTTCAAGTTCTCCTCAAAGATCTGTGACTTCACTAGCACCAAGTAGTTTGCTAAGTTTCTAGTACCAGACATGGTTTTCTCTTGTTGAGCAGATATTAAATTCAATTAGAGGGTCATTGGTTATCAACAAATTTTGTGTGCCACTACTTCACTCTTAGGGTTATCATGACACTCTGGTTGCTCATAAGCATCATATCTGGGTACAAATGTCATTTGCTTTCATCCTTTGGAATCTTTCATGTACATTCTGGGATGATGAAAGCTACTTTTCAGAGAAGAAGTATGCATATCGGTTTAAGTTCAAGGGATTCTGTGCCTTGTGTCTGAAGTGTATGGTATCTTTAACAACAGGGACTTCCTTTCCACCCATGGGGGGGTCACATGAAGACAATAGCCATAGGCTGTATAATTTGTAATTACCTTGCATAGTCCAAACCAACAACTCAAGAGAGGGATTCTCATGTCTAGTATTGACATCCAGGTTTCTTACATGGGTTTTAGGGATTTAAAACAAGTCATCAGGGTTACATAACAAAAATTTATAAAAGATACATTTTCCACATACCTAGAGATGTGAATATTGTAAATATACATTTGATTATGCTACTTGAGCACAACCCCATTATTTGTTTTGTCAGTTACCCATGTATGAGAAAGCTTCCATAGCCTTATTTGTGAGTTCATATTCCTGTTACTGTCTTAATAGACTGTATTCCCTGAACTCTGAGGCAGGATCAGTGCTTGCTTGCTTCAGCTACCTCACTTCTTATCACAAAATTAGTCACAGGAAAAAGTAATTGATAAATGAACAATATAAATTACATACTATAATAAAAATGACATTATGGAACTCAGTAATATATAGAAGTAATGCAATCATATTGGAAACAACTTTAAAGTCACTTTCTGGAGAAAGCTATACTACTTCACAGAGAATAATATGACTCTTCAATCTAGCATAAAAGCAAACAAATTTTTATTGAACACAAAATAGCCATTGAATAATTATTAGTTGTTAATTTCTAGCACATTACAGAAATTACTTACTTCAATTTTATCTATTAACCTACAAGTACAAGCAATTTACAATAGGCAAATAGTGGTTGTGATGAATCAACTAAGACACAGTTGGCTTTTTATGTAACTCTTGTTTTTTCAGTGTGTCTACTTCAGGAATAAAAATTAAAAAGATATGTTAAATTTAACTCAGATAATCTTCAAGAAAATTTTCTCAATTCTAAGAGGATAAGTAAAAATAAAAAAGATTCAAATTTTGTCCATCATTAACAGTGCTTTAAAGCAACAGTTATCTCATGAGAGATGTTTTTGCTTAATTCAAGTAATTAATAGTAGTTAAGCAAGAATGATAAAGGAAAAATGCAGTGAAATACCATTTAAGCTAATGAGATATTTAATACTTTTCAAAGCACTGTCCTCTATCTTCATGAATGTTTCCAAATAATACTACCTTATCTTTTCCATTTGTTTTACAAACAAAAATACATCAATCACTTGTCAGTGCAACATAAATCTACCTCTAAGTTATAATTTAAGAGAAATTTGGTTGTATTAAGCAAGTCAAGATAACAATTAGTTAGAAGCAATAAATGAATACTTGTGCAACTAACATACAGTTGCTGAACATGAGTCAATTCATCACCATTTTCTTTTATCTCACAAAATATTGTTATTAAAATACTTGCTATTCACCTGAAGATTATTGGCTGCATGAACAAAATGATTTAAAAGACTCTATCTTGAAAATTGTAAAACCATAAAATAACTCTACTTACAAACAGAATTCTGAATCAAATTTTATTTTAAGCAGCCAGAACTTGTACAAATCTAAAATGCATTTAGATTAGTCTAGACAAATGTGAGTAGGTAAACATTTTTTTTTATTTTCTAGAATAAATTTTAGGTTTAAAAACATAAATGTGATGTGGGATTCCCCTCTGTATGCTATGAATATGTTTTATTACTATTGGTTATTAATGAAGCTCTTTTGGCCAGTAGCTTAGTAGAGTAAAGCCAAGTAGGTAATCTGAACAGGGATATAGAGAGAAAGTAGGCAGAGTCAAGGAAACACCATGTAGATGCTGAAGGAGAAAGATGCCAGTTGCCTGCCAGAACCTTAGGGGTAGGCTACAGCCTTGAGGTGATACACAGAGTAATAGAAATGAGTTAATTTAATCTGTAAGAGTTTGCTAAAAATATGCCTAAACTGTTGGCCAAACTATGTTTCAATTAATATAGTTTCTGTGTCAGGGTGACCGAGAAACAAACTAGTAGTCTCCACCTGTCTAAACATACTAAAAAATCACTACATATATAAGTGAATTTGTGTGTGTATGTTTGTACAAAGTAGTTTTCCTTTAAGCATAATGACAGGTATAAAAAAATTGAAATTTTCGTGTGTACATTGTTTCATCTAATTGTGAATAAATTTTGAAATAATTCTGAAAAGATTATCAGCAAGGTTTACAGTCAAACTCTATAAATTTGACTTGTTTATACCTGGTTTTCCTTATTTGCAGTTATCTTAAAAGAATAAAACATTGGGAATTTATTTTTAACTACTTGGAAATATATAGATAGAAGGTTATCAAAGTGCTATTTTCCATTGCTAGAGTTGCCTAGAGGACTACATTGTAAGAATCATTTTAACCAAGATAAGAGCCTCTTAGCAGTTTAATGTGCCAATCATTTGTGCTTAGGTACCCAGAATCATTATATATCAACTATTGGACAGTTTCATTTTAAAAGATGGATAATGTTATATGTGAAATACTTACAAAAATGTGAAAAAAGGATACTGATGTGCAAATGATAGAAAGTGGAAAATGTAAGAGGCTGGAGCTTGTGGAATTGACAGTTATTTAATTATAGGTAAAAATAAGTAACAAACGGTTCCCAACTTTATAATTATATAATATTATCTATCCATGCTGCTTTTGCAACAGTGCATGGACTATTTATTTCTCTTTTAAAGTTGAATCCTTTGGAAAATTAGACAGGAAAATATCTTTAAGGGAATCATGTACTAGAGGCTAGTTTACTTCTGTTACAAGTAAGGGTCAGTAGGTTCTATATTTTGTTGTGTCACATTTATAATAAACCTAGAATAAGATTAAGTGGATTCTGACTACAATCAATGGCTGTGATAAACACAAAATGAATAAAACCAGAACATGGATATGATAAAATTAAAATAGAAATTTAGGGAAATAAGTATTTTTATTCTTATTCAAGAGAGCTAATATATGCAATTACTAGATCAGAATATTCTTAGTTCTAAATAGCTACATAAATCCATAACATATTTTGTTTATATGTATTTATAATTTAACATGTTAAAAATTGGTGACAGTTCTAGTACAGGAGTACATTATTATGAGAACTGAAACACCAGAAATAAATGGTTCCCAAGACACATATCCAATATAAAGTTAAAAATAACCTTAAGGAAATCTCACAATGATCACCTTAATGATCTCAAAAACATTAAATTAATTTGCTGGGTTTATTTTGAAGTACTTAGTACCTCTGCATATGCTTTGCCTGTTAAATAACCCAACATCTAATTCTCAGTGTTACAGTTCAGTAATACTGGTTAACAGAGTTGAATGTGTGCTTATAGATATATATTTTTTAGATTTTATATGCATGTCCTATTGTGAATCTGTAATTTTTTATTATCCAGGAGCACTTCTTAAAATACTAAGCACTTCTTAAAAACTTAAATTGCACCATGTAAAGGTAATACGGTACCGCCTGTTTGCTGCCAGTCTAAACCTTAATTGCATTGTTATTAGGATAATTACGATAGTTTTGCCTGAGACCAGCACAGTTCAGCAAGGCAGGAGCTGAGCTGCTCCTGCCTCAGAGTCATTTGGTGCCCTTGAGCCTCGCAAAGTTCCAGGCACACAACAGTCCACATTGCCATCAAGCAAGCCATAGTGTCTGCTTGACTCAGCTTTCTTTCTCCCAGAATTCTGTTCTGTCTTCCCCGCCTACCTATGTTCTACCTATCAGGCCAAGCAGTTTCTTTATTAATTAACCAATGAAAGCAACAGATAGACAGATGACCCTCCTCCATCACAGAATTCTCCTCAACATCCACTGACTCTTCTCTCTGCACTCCCTTCAGTGAAGTTCCCTTAGCATGAAAGGTTGAAGGTTGATAAAGGTGATTCATCCACTCCTTTACACTCAGAGTTATTTATACTTGGTGCTTTGAACAGATAGAAGTTTCTACACTAACAATATACATAACAGAAATAAAGTTCTCTGATCAAAATTGATAATAACACAGATTTATTTCGAAGAATATTTGACAGCATGACAATTTGACACCAGAACCTTTCATCTTCCCATTTATGAACTTCTGACAAAGCTTAAAGTTTCATGCATTATATCCTTTGTATGGGGAAGACTTCATATTAAATCAGAAGGTGAATAGTTACCCATATAGTAAAAATACCATTATTGTACTTTAAGCACATCTTTTCAGCTCAGTAATATTTATAACTCTCAGAGTCCAGAAAAATGTATGACCACTGATTTGTTTTCTCTCCCAGCAGTATAAACAGTACCTTTTGTCACTATGTAAGCTGGTCAACAGGGAAAGCAGTTTCTGTTCAATTTGAGGTCAATTTTGCTATTTCCTATTTCCTACAAACACCATGTGTGATATCTTCAGAAATAGGGTTCTACTACCTAAATGGGCAACCAAGAGCAATGACAATAGCCCACGTATTTTTTGGGTGCCTCTGGGGACTTCTTGACCAAAAACTCAAAACCTGATTATTTATGGCTGGCCCTGAGATTTTCATTTTATTATATATGTCTTCTGAAATACTATGTTTAAGTTTTCAATTATACATCCCATTTTTATTCCCTCCCTTACTCCTTTAGAATATGCATTCCATTGAAATGATAGATAGGTAGATAGATAGATAGATAGATAGATAGATAGATAGATAGATAGATAGATAGATAGATAGATAGATCAAAGTAGATATGTGTTGGTATTAGAGGTATACTACAATACCTGGCAGGTTGGCTTCTACACAATAAGAGCTTGAAATTCATTAGTTGAAAGAATAAATAAATGTTTCTCAACTTGAAACACATATCAAGTAAGAGTGGTAAGTAATGAAATTTATATGTAAAGGAGATGCAATAACCAGAGAACCTAACAAAATTTCTAGATGTCACAGGGAAAATTAGTACAAAATTAGAGACAGTTAAACTATGGTTTTCTTCACAGACCTACTCTCCATTGGGGGAATGCTATTTCTCATTTGGTAGGCATTTTTATCTCTGCCTGAACATCAAAGACAGTTTTATAACTTAAAAGTAACTCTGATGCCTAGATTTACCTCCCAGAAATTCTGATGTTTGCAACAGCAGTTTCATCGCATCACCTACCATTATAAGTTATTGTTTCAACCATTTAAATAGCAAGTCGTTTAGAGCATAACTTCTTTTTATTTATTTATTTATTTATTAAGGATTTCTGCTTCCTCCCAGCCACCGCCTCCCATTTCCCTCCCCCTCTTGCATACAAATAGATGGAAATAGAAAACACTATCCTGAGTGAGGTAAGCCAGACCCAAAAAGAGGAACATGGGATGTACTCACTCATAATTGGTTTCTAGCCATAAATAAAGGACATTGAGCTTATAATTCATGTTCCTAGAGAAGCTAAATAAGAAGGTGAATCCAAAGACAAACACATAGGCATCCTCCTGAATATTAACCTTCATCAGGTGATGAAAGGAGACAGAGACAGAGACCCACACGGGAGCACCGGACAGAAATCTCAAGGTCCAAATCAGGAGTAGAGCATAACTTCTTAAACATTTTTTTCATTGATAATCACTTTTTGCCTGAGAAAATGTGGTATGACCCTAGAATTAATGGCCTATAAAACCAAAAACTTACTGAAAATAAGCCATAAAAAATTTTAGAGCTAAAATGGAAACCCAGTAAGCAAAGAGCTCACTCTCCAAGCATGAAGATCTGAGTTCAGTAGCCAAGCATCCATACAGTAAACTGGACACAGTGATGTGTGCCTGATATCCTTGAACTAGGGAGGAACCTGGAACTTTCTGGTCATCCAAATATCATATGTAATATAAGGATTTTGTACTGATAAGATATATGATGATGAGTTATAATAAGAAAATATCTTTGCTTTCTATAATTAAATCATTGTTATTTAATAATAGAGCTACATGGACGACAAAAGAACTACAATTTATAACTTATAATAATTTCAAATCAGGCCCAACATGTTTGAGGCAGTATTTGTGAGCACCCTGTTTTATAGGGAGACACACTATGCTAAATATAAATGTTAGATGTTCAATATCAATTCTGTACAAACGTTTCATGAAATAAAACTGCCAAATGATTCTTTAAGCACTTCAGATACATTAGCTGTTTGCCTTTAAGTTAATTTTTGGCTGTTGCATATTCTGAAAACTTTTAGTGTTACCATATTTTTCATGACACACACATTAAGTAGAATAACTCCTGTTTGTATGAGAAGCAACTGGGCTCAACCCATGGTATATGATTTTGGAAATAATCCATCATCTACAGTCCTCAAATGATGATGATAGTCATAAATATGTAGGGAAATACATGTACAAAATGAGATAATGGGCATTATGGAACTAAACAGAAAAAACTATTTCAGTAATTTGTTTTCTGCCACTTGTTTCTTATTTCTTTCTGCTCTCAAGGCTACTAATTATTTCAATATGTAGTTTTATCTAAGTAATACTATAACCTTATATTTCTAACACTACTGATGAAATCAGGGTGATCTCACTATTTAGCTATTTCTGTTTGTGTCAAAAATATTTTTTATTTCATTTCTTCAGTATTATTGTGTTCATACAGTAAGATCTTTGAATCAGGAAATTGGTTTTCAGAGTGATTGTTACAGTGCTTACTTTTGTCCTTACACAGGTTAGAATTTCTGAAGGTATATGTGTCTACATGAGGTATTAAAAATATGCTTCCTTCGTCACAGAAATATTCATTAAAATAAAACATTCTAGCACTAGTTAGGACATTTGTATCTTGTTACTTTTTATTTAAATATCATTATATAAACAAAAATTTATGGCAAATATTAAACTATTTCCAACAAGGTATCTAATGATTTTTGGTGGATTTATAATTCTTTTAGAACTTCAGTTTTTAAACACTTTTCACTTCCCCAAATACTAGTCATTTTTAGGGATAGGTCCCGCCTTTTGGGGGGTGTGTTCACCTTGGGCTAATGTCTGCCTATAAATTTGGTGAGCGTGCTCCCAGCCATTGCTTCTGCTTTCCTGGTCTCCGCGGGAACGGTGGTTCTGTAAGTCTATTTCTACATTAAAGCTATAGATATATATATTTTTTTACAATCTGTCTGCATTTGTTTATGCCATTACATTTTGGCGCCCAACATGGGGCTCGAACCCACGACCCTGGGATTAAGAGAAAAAAATATATCTCTATATATCTAGAAAATCTAACTAACATGACTGCAAGCTTTACTATTATCAATGATTATCCTTTAACAACCTATATTTCTTAATTATACAGTACATATTTAAATGAACTACACAATCACAATACCTTAATCGATAGCAGAAATATGCATATACATATAACAAAATTGACCTTAAATCTCTATCAATAAAGCAAAATCTATACTAATACAAATTATTTATATCTATATCAGTCATTGGGTTTAAATAAAAAGCTGTGTACCTGCCTATAAAGCACTAGTCTCTTTGTGTATCTACAGGTTTTCTTCTTCTGCATGTTTTCTATGAATTGTTTCTAAAATATTATGTTTCACCTATTTCTTAAATTTAGCATAATGATTTTGAGGGTGATTCAAGTTGTACCATTAACAATTTTTAATTTCTCAAAATATATATTATAATATTAGTTGAGTATATAATTAGCTGTATAGGACTGTCATGTTAAATTGCCATTAGTGTCTTATGACAACAAGTTATTTTCTTTTACCTATAGTTGTTAATTCCAGAAAAAAAATGGTGAGCATACTGTCAGACTCTATTTGAATTTCCTGACAAAGAATTCTCTTTGCTTGTTCTTTTTACTTTATCATTATATATTCATTTTTTAATTGATGGATTTCAATCTGACATTTTCACAAATCGTTTTGATCACACTCATTACTTTTTTACACTTTTTTTCTCACTCATAAAGGACACTTACTTGTAGGTACCATTCCTCCTTCCAAATAGTAGGTCTTCTTCTTTCAAGCATTTTAATATAAATACCATTTAGAAAAGAAACTGTACACTGTGGGTCTTTTTGAGACTGGCCAATTCCTGTTATCATTATCTCTTGTTCTCTGTTTTTTTTTAATCCACTCTCAGTAAATGTAATTCATTCCTACCATAATCTTTTTGCTTCTTCCTGGCCAGAAGGCTATTGATTATTTTCAGTATGCTATTATATATAAGTAACACTCCAAAGTTATTAAGTTTTGCCAACTACTGATGTTTTCAGGGTGATTTTACTCTTTATCTGTCTCTGCTGCAACACTGCCTCAGATTCTGATTTAAGGACATCTATTAATCCTTTCATCTCCCCAGCATCATACAGTGAGTTCTCCAAAACAATAGAATTGTGTTTGTTTTCAAGAGTTAGTGCTAAAATGTATTCTATTACAACAGTCTGAACCAACAGATTTCTTCGTGGGCCATTTTTCTTAAAACTATTCTAATGTGTAAGAGGTATCTGCTATAAAGTTAATTTGATTTTCCTAATGATATATGATCTGGAGCATCATTTAGATATATTGTTCACATGTAAATTCTATTTTTAAAAAATTCTTCACTGACTTTAAAAGTAAATGTTATGGGTCAAAAAGATAGTTCAGAAAGAAAAATCACTTTTCAAAGGGACTAATGGAACCCCAAAAAGTTGTTCTGCTATGTCTACACATATGCTTTCCACAAAAATAAATAAAATATATTTTTTAAATCAGTGGTTTGTATCTCAAGAAAAGGGAAGCATGATACATAGTTACAGATGGGATGGGAATAGGCTGGGTAGGGTGAATCAAATAGTGAGAGGGAAAGAAGAGGGATATATAAGGATATATAAAATATATCTATAAAGGAATATACAGAAGTAGAAATAAAACTAAGGTCCATTTGTTGGGTTATATGCAAACATAATACAACAAATCTTCTTAAGATATATACATGTAAAAAGGAAATCATAAATTGTAATCACAAAACACTGGAAGAGATAAAGCCCCAAGTAGATATGTCTTGCCACATAATAAAATCTAAATGACAGGAATTGGTTACATCAAAATTGACACCATGGAAGCTACCACACAACTCAGACAAGTCACTATTGGCTAAAGACAATACCTATATAACTCATTGACCATGGGTAAATCGAGCTGGTGCCTATCAAATGTTGTGGGATATTTGTACACTGTGTAAAGATGCATTGCTGTGATTGGTGAAATAATGACCGGAAAGGCCAATATCTGTCAGAGGAGGATAGGCAGGATTTCTGGGAGTGAGAGAAAGAGAAGCAGGAATCTAGGCACACATTGTATTATGCCAGCAAGATGAAGGGGAAGCAGGATGCGCAGTATGGAAATGAGGTAACTTGGACACGTGGCAGAATGTAGACTTAAAAATATGGGTTAATTAATTTACAAGAATTATTTAGGAAAAAGCCTAAGCTATTGCCAGCATTTTACAATTTATAATAAGTCCCTGTATAGTTATTTGTGGATTGGCAGTACCAGTAAAAGAAGTATGATTCAGTGTGGATGTAACCAAGCTAGGTGAAAGAAGTAGAGTAATAAATTCATGTTAATTTAAGTTGTAAGAGCTAGTGGGACAAGGCTAAGCTAATGGCTAGACTTTTATTTACAATTAATAATAAATCTCTGTGCCATTATTTGTAGACTGGTTTTCCCAACAAGAACTTACTGTTATAACCTATAGCCTTTACCCCTTCTGACTAGTATTAATGGCATGAGAAGGTACTCTGCAGAACCGCAGAGGCAAAAGGTAAACACAAACCTTGCTATAAAATCTTTGGTTTACATAGACAATTTGCCTGAAAGATGAGTTAGTGTAATAGCGACACAAAGATTTGGGAACAACCAACCACCATATGATCAGAATTCAGATATGCTCGATGAGGTCAAACTCATGTCTGATGACCACAGCCTGGCCAAGAACGCAAGACTTGAAATGTCAGGGACCTAAGGGGAAGATCAAATATTACTATTTATGGCATTCTACCACACTCTGATGTCTTTACCTTGCTCAGCCATAATTAGAGAATCTTCCTCCTGTAATAAATACGAATAAATATCCATGGTCATATAATGTGCACAGAATAAGTGACCTTGGAAAACGCAGTCCTAATTGGGATGTTCTCATCAAATTCCTCCCTTTAGGGTTCAGGGGACTATGAAGAAGAGGAAGTTGACAGATTGAAAGAGCAAGTTGGGGTGGAAGACAGCAAGGAATCAGTCCCTTCTTTATACAACATTACGGACAGACATGAACTCACAGAGACCGTGGCAGTAAAAAGGACCTAAACAAATTCAAGATACATGAGGTTCCATTGATGAGTTGGGAAGTAGATAAGGCCACCATGCCAAACCAAAAAAACTATGTCTAGCTGAGAACTATTGACAAAGGAAAAATTCATTTTCTTCAATGGAGGCTCACTGGGGAAACAAACCACACTTAAGGGCAAACCCCATGCCCATTAATAGATAGCTCATACAAAATGAACTCAATGGCATTTTTGAAGAAACTTATCTCAAAATAAATATTTGAGACTATCTTATTTTTATTTTTCTCAACTTACAGATCTTTGGCCTATATATTATCATGTCTGATTTTATTTTTATGGTCTATCTATATGTTCAAATGTGTGTATCTTAGTGTAAATATTGTGTCTTGTGCTTTTTTACTTTGTTTTATCATATTTTTATTTTAATTTTATTCTATTTTATTTTATTATGATTGTTTTTGTAGCTATTTATTTGTGTTCTAATATGAGAGACAAATAAAGGGTGTGGATTTGGGTGAGTGGGGAAGTGGGAAGGCTTAGGAAGGAGTTGGGAGAGGGTAACCCCTAATCAGAATATACTATGTGAAAAATATCTATTTTCAATTAAAAATGACAATGTTTTCCATTTTTCTATTTCCTTGAAAAGCACATTATTTTATAATTTGTTTGCGATATATCTTTTATCATTTCCCTCATTTCTATTTTAAAATATTTGTTCTATTATTATTGTTTGAGATGTTCATATACTAGTACTGCATTTATGTAATTTCTACCCCACATTCTCACCGATCTGACTTCTTCCCTGTTCCCTCCACTCCCTCTCAACTTATTGAAGTCTTCATGTTTCAGTGCTATTGACACAAACAGATAAATATATGAAATTTTCTATATATAAATAGAACTTTCTGAGTCAATTTAGAGTTATATATACACAGATACTCTCTCTCTCTCTCTCTCTCTCTCTCTCTCTCACACACACACACACACACACACACACACACACACACACACACACACAGAGAGAGAGAGAGAGAGAGAGAGAGAGAGAGAGAGAGAGAGAGAGAGAGAGAGAGAGAGAAAGAGAGGATTAGAAAATTCATTATGGGTTTATCCCTAGAGAAGACTAATCTGAACACAAATTTCTTAAAAGAAGAAACAAATATAAATATGAAATATTTTAATAGGTAATAATACAGTGGATTTCCACATGTCTTCTTCATACATTCTTAGTTTTTGTTCACTAGAGTTTATAAATTTATAACCATCACAATCATAGCTTTTTTCAAAGATCTGACTGAGTATACAAAACACTCTTAATACCTGGACCCATGCCCAGCAGTAGATTAACAACGTTAAAAAAAAAACACAATGCAATTTGTTGGAGTCATTTTTATTGTTTCAAAATGTTTTATTAGACCTTCCTTCCTTCCTTCCTCCCTCCCTCCCAACCTCCCTTCCTGTTAGTCTTTATTTCTTTTATTTTATATGTTCATTACATATATATTATGATTTCAAGTTTTGTGTTTCTATGAGATTTTTGTGTGAGCAAATCTATATGTCTCTGAGTCTGTATATGTTTCTTGATCTTTTTCTTTTGGCTCTTCTGTTTGTTTGTTGTATACTATTTTGGTTTGTTTTCTCATTTTTATCTAGTTTTATGTAATTATTATTACTATTTTTAAGATGACTGTATACTACTGAAATAGAGAAAAGATGTGCATTTGGGTGGGTGGAGAAGTGGAGAGGATGTGGAAGTAGTAGAGAGAGAAATACAATAAGAATAATATATTATATTGAAAATCTAATTTTAATAAAACATGCAGTTAACACAAGAGAATATATGCAAATATTATTTCTTTGTTCAAGGACTTATATACAGGTTCACACATGTAAGTTAGTTCAGTACAAGTATTTTCTGATTATTTTCTTTTGAATATAAAACTTGTTTATTCACCTCTCTCTTTCTTCTTCAATTTTTTTTATTTTCTTCCCTTTTGCCAGTGATTTTCAAAATGTGAATTTACTTTTCAGCATTTATGTAAACTATTGCAATTTTCTTCATTAGTACATAAAATATGCCTGTATTTAGTGCAGGTAAATACTTACAGTAGTGTGTGACACATAGGAACTTGTAGTAAAATTACGTGAGTGTATTTTTCCCAAAAGATTTCTTTTATTTGATACTAATTTAACTGAAATTGGAAGCATATGCTACCAATATTACCCTTAGTCAAATGTATAAACACTGCTTAGACACTAAAATCAACACTGGTAATAATTTTTCAGAACAATACTTAAACAACTTGAATTTTATGTACATTTGATCAGGTAAAACAATAAAATGCATTTTGCAGTATAAATAACATAGATTATCTCTAAATAGGCTAACAAAATTTACTGAAATATCCGTGCTTTATGCTTTAGAGAAAGTATTGTCTTCAATGGCATTTAACATTTTAATTGTATAAATTTTCAAATATTGGTCTTTCATATAAAACTTAAAGTGTGGTGCTTTTAAATTTAAAATACAATGCTGTTTGCCTTATGTCTAAAATGTTAGTAGACAGCTACATAGGCACTAAACAGTTAGTTAATGGATGAATAAAAGAAGGATGTGATTACAAGTTGAGAAGATGAATTACATTTTTCATTGAGGTCAGTGTGTTTCTGTAAATTAAAACTTGGCTTTAGAAAGACAAATTAGGACAGTGAAAATAGCTACTCTCAGAAGTTGACTATTTGAGACATGTGTAAACTATCTGACAGATACCCCCACCTCAGTTCAATACAGCCTATATTTTTTGACATACACATATTCAGAGATATAACCAGGAGTATGTGCTGTGACTGAATCTTTCAATTATATATGTTACCCTGCCATTTTACAGATGTAGTTGAGTGCACACAGTACAGGTGTTCTGTATTATCTGACTTCCTCAAATGTGTATGTACCTTAAACATTCCTAATTTAGCACTGTCACTAAAACAGAGTTGTCAAGGTAAAATTAAGCCAGTGGATTATGTCAAGTGTGTGGCCAGATATTTGACCACAAGTCTGTGTGTCTATAGTGATGTGAATGTGACACCTCTTAACTTACTTGCATTCATCTATTACTCTGGAACATGCAGCTTCATAAAGCCCTGAATTAATCTTTAGGGAGAAGAATGCCTAATAAAGAACACAATAATGTGCAGTAGCTGTGGCCATAAATTTGATGAAAGGTTTCCTGAAAGCCACAGCAAAGGGTAATATGAGTCCACTTATTAGCTCTGTGTTGATGTTATTTATGTTCTGTGACCCATGGGGAGATAAGAGATTTTATTTTGCTGCCTAAGATCCATCCCAGAACCTGGGAATATTAGTTCTTTGGGACTAGTATTTATATACTTACTGGGACATAGGTATCTTCTAAGGAAATGCTTTTTTTTTTCCACAAAAGAATCTTACAGAACTTTTGTTTGTGTTGTTGTTTTTGTTTTGTTTGAGTTGTATTTAATTCTTTTTATCATGTGGTTTGACAACTGATGTGTGTGTGTGTGTGTGTGTGTGTGTGTGTGTGTGTGTGTGTGTGTGCCTTTTGGATTTTCAAAAATGAAAAAAAAATGAAAGAATAGTGAACATGCATAAAATCCTACAATAATTTTCTATGAAACATGTTTAGAGAGTATACAATCAAAGTGAAACAGTGCGGGCTTTATTGGAAATAGTTCCAAGAATATTCTCTTCTAGTTTTACAGCAATTCAGTACCTGTTGAGAGTTGAAGTTGTAGAGTTTCATTACTACCCGGGTCTGTTGGACAGTATTGTATGTATTCAAATTTTATAACTTTGTATAATTTATTGTTTTCAGAATTGATTTAATACAATGATCATGTTTTATTGCACTCTATGCTTTTAAATGACTGTAGTTCACAACAGAAGTGAAAAAAGAAAAATGTTGGTAGTATAGAATGTATTCCTTTAGCTATTTCACTGAACTTTGTTTTTACTATCAAATCATAAATATTACACCTTATTATTTTCTTTTCAATGCAATATTTCCATTTTTGTTAATTTCATACAATGTATTTAATTATACTCAACTCTCACGCCTTCCTCTAACTCATCCTAGATTTCTACCTCTCATCTCCCCACCCCAACTATCTGTCCCCTTTTACTGATTAATATCTCATCAACCTCAATTTGCATTGCCCCTATTCTCAAGTTATATCAGGCATCCAGTGTAGTAGGTCATATGCTCAGATACCTGTACACTCTGGTGTGTCAGGCCATCCACTTCATACTATAATGTTGGCTGGCTTGATCATTTTTAAATCTGTCTTGTGCAGATAACTACAGCTTCTGTGATTTCATGAGTTCAGTGGTTGGTTCTCTCATGTCCAGCAGGTACTCCTTCAGTCTTCTCCTCCTCAAGATCTATCTCTTACAGTTTCACAATGGGTCCTGAGCCTTAGTTGAAGGGACAAAGTGACTATCCCATTTGTGGATGAGGACTATAGTAACAGTTATTTTCCACATTTTGGCGAGATTTCTGTTTCGTAGTTAAATACCCTACACCACAAAGGAAACTTCTCTAATGATATTCGAGAGTTGCATTAATCTAAAAGTTACAGAAGTAAAAATTAGAATGCAGGTTGTTACTGTGTTTGTTTAGTAGAAAAACGGTAGTAAATTTTACCCTGGGGACTTTGATCTCTGCAGTATGGTTTCTTGGCCAGATTTCCAGAACCATGTGTGAATTACCTCCTGTAAAAGGGGCTTTAAATGTAATCAGAAAGCAGTTAATTATTTCTGTAACTTTGTGTCATTATTGGACCAATTTAAAAAGATCACAGTCAGATTAACATTATTTAAGACCTTTCCCCTCAAAAGCCTATAAAGAACCTTCCAAAACTTTGAAAGCTAATCATCAGAGAGGAATATTCATTTTCAGTGGATTCAATGGAAGGTTATCTATGGTATACTTAGAAAGCAAATATATTTTATCCTCTAAAATAAAGAATTAGAGTTATGGTAACATAAGCAACATATACAATGAAAAACTGGGAACCTTGAAGTATAAAAGTTATAAACTATGCATTCCAAAATCTATTATCATAATAATAGAGAACATTAACATATGTCTTTCTCATATTTATTTATTTCTGGTGGAAATGTAAACTTGTATAGTCACTTTGGAAAACAGTGTGGAGGTTGCACCAAGAAAACCCAAACAAACAAAAAGTAAAAAGAGATCTACTATATGATACACCTATAACACTATTGCGTGTATGACTCTGTGTCCAACTCTAGTAATATCTGTTCATCCATGTTCACTGTTATTCTACTCACAATAGTCAGTAAATGGAAGCAGAATACAAGTCAATCAGCTAATGAATATATAATCACAATATGATATACTTGGATAACAAAATATTATTCACCCATTAAGAAAAATGATTTGTGAAATTTACAGCTAAGTGGATCTGGAAATAATAATTTTGAGTTAATATAGACCCAGAGAAAGAAATGAATGTTATATGCTTTCTCTTACCTGTGGATGTTAGCCTTGAATTTTCAGATACTTTTCATTAGTAATACACATAGAGTTTGGCGATTAACAACAGGATGTGAGAAATGCAAATCAAGACAACTTTAAGATACCATCTTACACCTTCCAGAATGGCTAAAATCAAAAACACCAATGATAGCCTTTGCTGGAGAGGTTGTGGGGTAAGGGGTACACTCATCCATTGCTGGTGGGAATACAAACTTGTGCAACCACTTTGGAAAGCAGTGTGGTGGTTTCTCAGGAAATTCGGGATCAACCTACCCCTGGACCCAGCAATACCACTCGTGGGAATATACCCAAGAGATGCCCTATCATACAACAAAAGTATATGCTCAACTATGTTCATAGCAGCATTGTTTGTAATAGACAGAACCTGGAAACAACCTAGATGCCCTTCAACGGAAGAATGAATGAAGAAAGTATGGAATATATACATATTAGAGTACTACTCAGCAGTAAAAAACAATGACTTCTTGAATTTTACATGCAAATCAATGGAAATAGAAAACACTATCCCGAGTGTGGTAACCCAGACCCAAAAAGAGGAACATGGAATGTACTCACTCATAATTGGTTTCTAGCCATAAATAAAAGACATTGAGCCTATAATTCCTGATCCTAGAGAAGCTAAATAAGATGGTGAACCCAAAGAAAGACATATAGTCATCCTCCTGGAGATTAACTTTCATCAGGCGATGAAAGCAGACAGAGACAGAGACCCAAATTGGAACACCAGAATGAAATCCCAAGGTCCAAATCAGGAGCAGAAGGAGAGAGACCACGAGCAAGGAACTAGGACAGCGAGGGGTGCACCCACATACTGAGACATTAGGGAATGATCTATCAGGAACTCAACAAGGCCAGTTGGACTGGGTCTGAAAAAGCATGGGATAAAACCGGACTCGCTGAATATAGTGGACTATGAGGACTGCTGAGAAGTCAAGATCAGTGACACTGGGCTTTGATCCTACTGCATGTACTGCCTTTGTGGGAGCCTAGGCAGTTTGGATGCTCACCTTACTAGACCTGGAAGGAGGTGGGAGGTCCTTGGACTTCCCACAAGGCATGGAACCAGGATTGCTCTTCGGGCTGATGAGGGAGGGGAACTTGATTGGTGCAGGGGGAGGGATATGGGAGGCGGTGGAGGGGAGGAGGCAGAAATCTTTAATAAATAAATAACTAAAAAAAAGAGAGAAAGTGGTTCCAAAGGTTCGGAAATAGAGAAAACTGGGAGAGCAACTTAAAAGTATTGCGATAGAAAGTGTTAAAAGTCATATGTAAATCAAATGCTGTAGAAACTGTTTAACACATACAAACCCATATACACATACAGGTTTGGGGGGAAGGAGTTATAACATATAACATTTCAGCAATGCCCCTACTAGACATGAGAGGTTAACACATTAAAATCAAGAGCCAGGAATGGGTTACCTCTTTCAGAGTGGTCATTGGTGAGTAAATTCTCATAGATTTCATATCATTTGAAAAATGATCTTGATTACCCTTTAGAACTTCATGGTAAGAGTCCAATGCTGAAGATACCACATATTTAATTATAGAGAAATAAAGGAAGCATAGACCTTCACTTGTGCTGTATGTTGTGATGCAAGCTACTGAGAGAGAAAAGTAATCACCAGTCACATTTAACCGTGAACCCTGTTTGCTAAAATGATGATTGGCTTGAGAAAACCTGGACACAACAGTAGAATGGACATCATGGGAATAACCAACTGCTTTGTAGCTGCATTTAAATTCTGTTCCACAAGAGGAAACCCATATAGGGTAGTATTTTATAATTCAGAATATATTACTGGATAGGTTATAAGCTCTAGGGAGAACATATTATTAATATGATGCTAAACAGACATATAATTAAACCAACTGTTAATGTCAATGGTTACACACACACACACACACACACACACACACACACACACATATATATATATATATATATATATATATATATATATATATATATATATAATCTCTCAACCCTCATCTGTTTGCCGTACCTGATGATAAGCCTAAGCCTAGTTACCAACAACTGGACAATGCATAGAGAGTAAGAGGCTGCAGAAAGATCAGATATAAAGCAGGTATACATATTGCACACCATGATCACATCCTATCAAGGATGAGGGATCATTTTGAAAGAAAAAAATTGTAAGAATTGAAATTGGGGGAGAACTATAGGAAACATCTTCTGGATGTGAAGTTGTATATATGAATTCACTGATATCAGAACAGAATATAAAAATAAAGGTGTAAACCCAAGCTAGATTACAGCATGGATACTGGAGTTGATCACATAATTCCATCCTTAATCGTGGGTGCTATTGACAATTGTTACCTGAAAAGAAAAGAGGAGGCAATTTTCCATAAAATGATATGAAGAACCTGTAACATTGCCAAAAAGTCCAGTAGAAGGTCATACATCCAAGAATATTTGAAGCACACCAATTGGACTTGAAAAGTTTAAAATCATAGGACAGAGGACACAAGGTTGGGTAGGTAGGGAAAAAGTGTTGGGTCTGCAGCAAGATCAGAAAGTGAGTGATAAAAGGACCGAGACACATTGTATGTCACTCAGAAAACTAATTTTAAAAAAAGTGTGTGACCTTACTTTTTCTTTCGCTTGTATGTGCATGTGTAAGTGGTGGTATATAAATGGGACAGTGTGCATATGTCACACTGCACTCTAGAGGCGAGAAAACAGCAAAGGGTGTCAGTCCTCCCTGTCAAGTTTGTTTTGAAGCAGGGTCTCTTGTCATGAACCCACTGTACATACAGTTTAACTAGCCAATGACTCCAGGGATTCTCCTGTCTCCCTCCCATGAACTGTAGAAGTAATGGGGTTAAAGACATAAGCTGCCATCTTGTTTTAAAGTATGGCTTCTGCAGATTTGATCTTAAGCCCTCATGCTTCTGTATGGCCTTATTTTTAAGTAGAAAGTGATTTATTAAATGGCTAATGAAACCAAAGAAGTGCCAAATATCTGGCCCTGGCTGCTGCAGATCCAGAACTGTGTAGCCAGGATAACAAAGCAGGAAATACATACCCACAACAAGTAAACAGGCTCATCAAATCTACCCTGAACTTAGCCGTGAGCTCAGTGCATCCCCCCATTTTTTTTAATTTAAAGGACAATATAAACTGATTACAACTTGTCTTTCCTCTTCTCTCCCAGTTTCACTTCACCTCCCCTCTCATTTGAATCCACTTTCTTTCTGTCTCTCATTAGAAAAGAATGGGATTCTAAGAGATAACAAAACAAACAAAAATATAATAATATAAAACATAATAAGATGAAACAAAAGCCATCACATCAAAGTTGGACAAGGAAAACCAACAGAACAAATACAAAAAAACAAGAGAAGGTACAAGGATCAAAGACCCATTTTACATATTCAGGAATTTGATAAAAAAATACCAAACTGAAAGTTATAATATATACATAGAGAACCTGGTGCATCCCTGTGTTAGTCCTCTACTAACATTTGAGCTCATATGAGTTCATATTAGCTTTGCTCCTATGAGGGTCTTGTTCTCCTGATATTCTCTATCCCCTCTGGCTCTCATGTTCTTTTTGCCTCCTCTTCTACAGGGAACTCTGAGCTCTGAGGGAGGTTTTTGACAGAGATAGCTCACTTACACCTGTGTTCTCCAAGGTCTCTCTCTCTCTCTTTCTTTCTCTCTCTTTCTCCCCCCCCCCCCCCTCTCTCTCTCTCTCTCTCTCTCTCTCTCTCTCTCTCTCTCTGTGTGTGTGTATGTATGTGTGTGTAATGTCTGGCTGTGGACTGTTTTTGTTTATATCTGCTGCAGGAGAAAGGTTTTTTTTTATGATGGCTGAATATGTCACTGATCTATGAGTGTAGCAGAATATCATTAGGAGTCATTTAATAAACACTTTTTTCTCTTTTCTTATTTCTCTCTCTTTCTCTCGTGCGTACATGGGCAGGCATGCGTGCTTTCTCTTTTGTTTTTATTTGTTTAAAAAGAAAACAAATGATGTTTTTTTTTCATTTTGCATACCAATCCCAGTTCCTACACCCTCCCCTCCTCCCCTTCCCTCCACATAACCCCTTCACCTTCCACTCTTCAGAGAGGGTAAAGCACATTACTTTGAGGAAGGTTGAAGGCCATCCCTACTATATATAGGCTGAGCAAGGTATCCATCCAAAGAGCATAGGTTCCAAAAAAGCCTGTACATGCAGTAGGGATAAATCCTTTTACCACTGCCAACTGTCCTGTAATCTTCCACAGCCATACAACTGCCACCTATATTTTGTAGGTCTAGTTTGGATCTACACTGCTCCCTTCCCTGTACAGATGAAGTTGGTGAGCTCCCATTCAGGTAAACTGTTTCAGTGGATGTATCAATCATGGTCTTGAAGCCTTGCCCATATTCTCACTCCTCCCATGTAGATGGAGCAGCAGGCTGCATTCCTGATGCCCAGCCTCTGACCACCTGGCTAGCTTATGCCCCAAAATAACAACACACAAATTGTATTCATTTAAATACTGCCTGGTGCATTATATCTAGTCTCTTCTTGGCTAATTCACATATCTTGCTTAACCCATTTCTAATAATCTGTGTAGCACCACCTCGTGCTGTCTTACCTGGAAAGATTCAACATGTCTGACCTGGCGACTGGCTCCATTGCATCTGACTTCATTTCCTTTCTTCCCAGAATTCTGTTCTGTTTACTCTGCCTACCTAATTTTCTGTCCAATCAAAGGCCAAGGCAGTATCTTTATTAACCAATGAAAGTAGAAGGCCCTCCTACATCATGCCCACTCTTCAATTGGACATTGGGTGCTCAGCTTAGTGCTCCTATGTAATTCTCTGCCTTTGTTTCCGTCAGTTGCTGGATGAAGATTCTATGGTGAAATTTAAGGTAGTCATCAGCCTGACTACAGAGCAAGGCCAGTTTGGGCACCTCTCCTCTATTGCTTAGGGTCTTAGCTGGGGTCATCCTTGTGTATTCCTGGAAATTTCTCTAGTGCCAAGTTTCTTGCTAGCCTCAAAATGGCTCTCTCAATCAAACTATCTC
Organism: Microtus oregoni; assembly: GCF_018167655.1. NCBI lineage: Eukaryota > Metazoa > Chordata > Mammalia > Rodentia > Cricetidae > Microtus > Microtus oregoni. Next base: position 1,529,908 of record NW_024544721.1, read on the forward strand.
TTTCTTTGCTCTCATCTCTGTCCTACCCCCATCTCCACTATCCTGTTCTCTCAAGTTCTTCTCCCCTCTCCCCTTCTCCCCTTCTGCTCTCCCTACTCCCACAACTCTCATAATCGCAATTTTGTCAAGCACTCTGTTTTCCCTTTCCAGGTCTATCTATGTATGTTTTTCTTAGGGTTCACCTTGTTACTTAGCTCCTCTAGGATAATGAACTATAGGCTCAATGTCCTTTGCTTTACAGCTAGTATCCACTTATCAGCAGCCTTCCTATATACAAATGATAAATCAGAGAAACATCACACTTCACAATATCCACAAATAACATAAAATATCTTGGGTAACATTAACCAAAGAAGTGAAAGACCCATTCGACAAAAACTTTAAGTCTTTGAAGAAAGAAAGTGAAGAAGATATGAGAAAATGGAAAGATCTACCTTGTTCTTGGATAGGTAAGATCAACATAATAAAATGGCCATCCTACAAAAACCAATCAATAGATTTAATGCAATACCCATCAAACTCCCAACACAATTCTTCACAGACCTTGTTTTGTTTTTTGAGACAAGTGTTCTCTGTGTAGCTTTGGAACCTGTCCTGGAACTCACTATGTAGACCAGGCTGGCCTCAAACTCACAGATTCACCTGCCTCTGTCTTTCAATACCTTTGGTTTAAAGGTATATGACACCCCTCCTGGCACCACAGTTTTTTCTAAGACCAGTAGTATTTTGTTTTATGCTAAACTCTGAGCTATCTAATCTCTGGTTCTTCGTGTCCTGAGCAATACCAGGGAAGGGTTCCGTCTCATAGAGTGGCCCTGAAGTTAAATCAGATGTTCTTTAGATACTTCAACAAAATTGTGCCACCATTGTCCTAGTATAATTTGCAGGCATGAAAGATTGTATATGAAATGGCTTGTAGCTTGATTGGTGCTTATATTTCTCTTTTGGTAGAGTGTAGAGTCCCTTCCTGTACCAAAGACTCTAGGCCACTCTTGGCACCATCTTCACTTCTGTATGTTCAATGAGTTGTGTGGGTGTTGTATTCAGTAATGGGACCTTGTCAGTTTGTGGAGAGCAACCTATTGTTTGCAACATACTGGGTTGTTTGTAGATTTCCATGGGACCATTGAAGAAATGAAGCTCTCTTTCAAGTTCAATTTCCTGACATTTATTAAATCAATAAAAAAAAATGTACACTCAGTATCATGTATTTTTAAGATACCAGTTTATTAATGTGAAAATAATTCATGGTCCTGTGATCTGAAAAGAATGAGAGCCTGTAAAAATAATAAAATAAGTCTTTGTAAAATAATAATAAAACAATAATAGTAATCCAATAATAATGTCACATATTAATAATGACAGTATCTGTGGAGACCGAGACAGATATAGATCCCAAATTCAATGTCAGATTAGAAAGTATAAAAAACAGCCTAGAAAGGAATAGATATGTCTATTCCAGTGATAGCACTTGCATAGCATACACAATGCCCTGTCTTTAAGCCTCACTATTAGATAAAAATTAATTGATTATTTAATGGCAAGTTTAAGAAAAACAATAAAGTATAAGATCAAGGGCTATTTTATGAAAATGCAAAAGATGGGGACATATAAGAGTAAGGAGTAAAAAAATCCATGAGTAAATTTTATAAAAGTTGTTCAAAATAAATATCACCTTAATCTAATAAGAAAATACTGATGATTCTTTTCTGAAATGAAGAAGAGGCAAGTATATACCAGTATTTAAAATAGATGCATGCATGTGAATTAGCTAAGACTGAAAAGTACTAAAACCTCATTTTGCAAATAAAAAATATATAATATAAAACTATATTTGATGATCAAAATAGGATTAATAGAAGAATTTTAAAAGTGAATAAAAACCTTAATTATCAATAGGTAGACTGGGAATACAGAGACATTTGTGGACTACCATTGTTTTCCTTTCTGTTTTACTGTATTTAAATACAATTTTTCATTTTGAAGGGAGATAATATTTTAAAACATTATTTTTCTCTTTTAATTATTTATTGCAAAATTTCTATTTATTAACAATGTATCTTGGTCATATCCACCCTCAATACCTCCCTCCAACTAACCCTAGAACCCTCAGCACATTTTTCTTACAATTTCTATGTTTAAGAAAATATCTGAATATTCAGTTAAGTGAAAAGTAGAGGAAATTTAGGTGTTTAAAATGAGCAATGGTTTTCCATTTTCCTTAATGTTTCAATTAGCATTTTCAATGAATGTAGTTTTGGGGGAAAGTGAGTCAAAAACACATTATACACATCCTACAATTTTAAGTTAAGCAAATATATTTTAGGGATCTATGGGAACATAGAGATTAAATAATATGTTATCTTTTCTTATTTTGACTATGCATTATATGTGTTAGGATTATACATCTTTTAGAAAGAATATACAAAGCAATATATTATTAAAATAGAATTCTGCAAATAATTGTGTGTTTGTTTTCTGAAACCTGTCAATAGAATAAGTTACCTCCAAACACAAATTTTTAAACTTAGTTGTTTATGATTTATTAAAAATATGCATAAATGTTCTGTAATGCTGTAATACTCTCCTATTTGAAATGTTTCATTCAAGAAACATATTGTGCACACCACTTTAATTCCCACATTGATGTTAACATATAATCTTTTTCATTGCACATTTTATGGCTAGCAGGTGAATCATTCATAGTACATTCATGCTGCTTAAATTTTTCTGAAGCAGAGTTGAAGGTAAAATGATTAAAGTTCTCAGGTCTGAAAATTTGATGGCTCCCTGATGGGATTTTCATTTCCAAGGAGACTGGATACCCCATATCTCTTTGCTGTAGCAATTTAGAAACACTCAGACCAAAACCCTATCAAAATGAAAAGCTATAGGAAGAGGTAAATCCTGAATGTTTACTTAACAACTTAAAATTCTAAATCTGTTTTGTGTAGCAAATGAAACTGCAAAAAAAAAACTTTTATGTTCTAAGTTCAGACTCATGTTTTATTTTCTTTAGATCAAGGTTGCTGTATGCTGTTGTGCTTTTAGGTAGGTATAGTACTATATAATGTTACAGAAACGATTGACTTTTACAATTACCAATTATGATTTATGGTAAAAAGCATAACATTTCATTAACAAGATAATAGGATAATAAAAGAAAATGTGTGTCTACTCTCAATACCCCTAGCGAACAAATAAATAGGCTGGTAATATGGGTATGATGATCGACTTTTCCTGTCAATTTTACATGAGGTAGACTCCCTTGGAAAGGGTTTTAAGGAGGGATTTTCTAGGTTGAGTTGCTCTGCAAGCACGTTTGTGGGGTATTTTCTTACTTAAGTAAGTCTGCTAAGGGAAGGCAAGCCCACTGTGTTTGGCACCATTACCTATGCAGGGTATTCTATACTGTGCAAGAGTGCAGAGATTCAGCAGAGCATAAACAAACAAATATTAATATTAGATATCAATTAATATTTCTAAACTCTCAACAGTGGTTGTTATATGATAACATAGTTGGAGTTTCTGCCTTGACCCTCACAATGATTGATTATAATATATAGTTACAAACCAAAATAAACCCACTTTCTCTTCTATATTCAATAGTTAGTTTTTCAAAAGAAAACTAAAAAATTTACATGGAGTATTTAAAAGGTTTGCTATTTGGCAAATTGTTGTGTTACTGTAGGCAACTGGCTTCATTGATTTCCTATATTAATATGGTTTTCAATTTAATATTGTTTCATGTATGTATACACACATACATAATGTTATATATGTGTGTATGTTAGTAATATGATCAGTAACAACTTCTTGAAGTTATAGTGTATAGAACAATAAAGTCAAAACACACGATTTTTTTGCAAATAAATTAAGATAACTGATGTAATAGTGGATTTGTTTTCAATTACGCATTAAAAATATCATTGCTTGCTTTTCAGATGTAAGTTTATGTAATACAAATGAGGACACAACTTTTAATGCTTTAGATGCATTAAAATGCATCATTTTCATCAGACTTGTCATATTTGGTATTGATAGGAGGATCATACCTTACACAAAATGATCAATCATACATTGCCACAGACCGGCTCAGGGGAGCCACTTAGACCGTGGGAGAAGCAGGGTTTTGGTAACAGGAAGGCACATGTTCGGCGAATGACAGACAGACACAACACACAAGAGAGTGGTTGGAATCTGCTGCAATTTTACTGAATTTATGTTTTCATTATATAGTATTCAAACAAAGAACAAATCAGAAGGTCATGTATCATTAGTTGGCACAGTATGAAAGCTTCTTTTAGTCACATCAGCAATATTTAAGAAAAGTGCATTATAAGGAACAGGTGTTAGACATAAAACATCCTTAGAAGAGGAAATCTTGTCCTTGGGAATGTAAACCTCAGGCAAGTGGTTTCGTCTTATGAATAGAAAGTTTCTGTCTCATTATTGCTATCATAGCCCTTCCTCTTTCTAAACCTTTATTTGATCTAGTGACCAAATATACCTAATCAGTTATCTGCACCTGTTGAACTATACTTTTTAGTACCTTCTTATGCAGCAGACATCATGTGGGTTGGGGTCTAGCAAGCCTATCCATAAAGTTTAAAGTATAATATAACAGTCTTTGTCCATCAACATTAACCCATCTATTCCCTTGCTCATCATACACCCTGTGTATGACAAAGGTTCTGCTGTAGTCTTATACATTTCCATACTGTGCTTTCTTATCCCAGAGCTGTTTCTGAAGAGAATGATCCTTGTCTTGTATATATATAGAATATCATTATTAGAAAAGAGATTGTGCAAAACTCATATCCCGCATAGCCAGCTAATCGAGAAACTCATCTATGCCTCAGCTGTGGCTAATACCAGGCTGTTTGCCATTGACCTCCAGGAAGCCTAGTCCCATGGGACACGTAGTTCCCGACAGGCATAATGACATATGTCATGTAACACAGACAACACTGGAGTTGGTGTGGAAATACATGATGTGTAAGAAGTGAGGAAAATAATACTGTGTAAAATGAAAAATAAATAAGTGAGTTCCAAATATGAGTTTTATATTAATTTTGATGCAGTGCTCATACAATGATCTTTCAATGTAGAATGTGTGTGATTAAATCAAATTCAACTTTCATTACTGTGAAAGAAAACGAATATCACAAAGTAGAGAAATAATTTTTATTATAAAAGATGTAAGTATATTTCTTACTTAGAATAATTTTGCTTCTTGAGACTTAAGGGTTGAATCAGAAATATCTTGAAAAGAAAATACTGTATTATTCTTAAATTCACTATGGTATAAGTCTAAAAAAAATCAATTTTACATTTAAAAGCAACTTTAATGAAATGAAGATCTTCTGAAATACAAGCATCATCATTATGCTTGAATTTTACCAAAATTATTTTCTTTTTTTATATATTTTATTTTTTTATTGAGAAAAGGAAAAAAAGTTTCCCCCTCCTCCCAGCCTCCCATTTCCCTCCCCCTCCTCCCACCCTTCTCCCCCTCCCCCCACTCCTCTCCCCCTCCCTCTCCAGTCCAAAGAGCAGTCAGGGTTCCCTGCCTTGAGGAAAGTCCAAGGTCCTCCCCCCTCCGTCCATGTCTAGGAAGGTGAACATCCAAACTGGCTAGGCTCCACATAGCCAGAACATGAAGTAGGATGAAAACCCCGTGCCATTGTCCTTGGCTTCTCATCAGCCCTCATTGCTCGCCATATTCATCATGTTTATCAGCTGTAAAAATTCTTTGGTGGAGTTTTGGGGGTCGCTTATGTACACTATCATATCATCTGCAAATAACGAAAGTTTCACTTCTTCCTTTCCAATTCGAATCCCCTTGATCCCCTTATGTTGTCTTATTGCTATTGCTAGAACTTCAAGCACTATATTGAAGAGGTATGGCGAGAGTGGACAGTCTTGTCTTGTTCCTGAGTTTTGTGGGATGGCTTTGAGTTTCTCTCCGTTTAATTTGATGTTAGCTGTCGGCTTGCTGTATATAGCTTTTATTATATTTAGGTATGACCCTTGTATCCCTAATCTCTCCAAGACTTTTATCATAAAGGGATGTTGAATTGTGTCAAATGCTTTTTCAGCATCTAATGAAATGATCATATGATTTTTTTCTTTCAGTTTATTTATATGATGGATTACATTGATACATTTTCATATGTTGAACCAGCCCTGCATCTCTCGGATGAAGCCTACTTGATCATAATGGATAATTTTCCTAATGTGTTCTTGGATACGGTTTGCCAGTCTATTGTTGAGGATTTTTGCATAGATATTCATGAGTGAGATAGGCCTGTAATTCACTTTCTTGGTTGAAACTTTGTGCGGTTTTGGTATCAGAGTGACTGTAGCTTCATAAAAGGAATTTGGCAATGACTCTTCTGTTTCTATATTGTGAAATACATTAAGGAGTATAGGTATTAGGTCTTCTTGGAAGTTCTGGTAGAATTCTGCATTGAAACTATCTGGCCCTGGGCTTTTTTTGGTAGGGAGGTTTTTGATAACAGCTTCTAATTATTCGCGATGAACAGGTCTATTTAGGTTGTTCACCTGGTCTTGGTTTAACTTTGGTATATGGTATTTATCTTAAAAAGTGTCCATTTCTTTTACATTTTCCAGTTTTGTGGCATACATGCTTTTGTAGTAAGATCTAATGATTCTCTGAAATTCCTCTGTGTCTGTGGTTATGTCCCCCTTTTCATTTCAGATCCTATTAATTTGCATATTCTCCCTCTGCCGTTTGATTAGATTGGATACAGATTTATCAATCTTGTTGATTTTCTCCAGGAACCAGCTTTTTGTTTCATTGATTCTTTGTATTGTTCTCTGTGTTTCTATTTTGATGATTTCAGCCCTCAGATTGATTATTTCCATTCTTCTACTCCTCCTAGGTGAGTCTGCTTCTTTTTTTTTCTAGAGTTTTCAGGTGGGCTGTTAAGTCTCCAATGTGTGCTTTCTCTGTTTTCTTTAAGTGGGCACTTAGTGCTATGAACGATCCGCTCAGGACTGCTTTCATAGTGTCCCATAAGTTTGAGTAGGTTGTTTCTTTATTTTCATTGAATTCGAGGAAGACTTTAATTTCTTTCTTTATTTCTTCCTTGATCCAGGTGTGGTTCAGTAGTTGACTGTTCAGTTTCCATGAGTTTGTAGGCTTTCTGGGGATAGCATTGTTGTTGAATTCAAACTTTAATCCATGGTGATCTGATAAGACACAGGAGGTTACGAATATTTTTTTTTGTTACTGTGGAAGTTTTCTTTGTTACCAAGTATGTGTTCAATTTTCGAGAAGGTTCCATGAGCTGCAGAGAAGAAGGTATAGTCTTTCCTATTTGGGTGGAATTTTTTATAGATGTCTGTTAAGTCCATTTGAATCATTACCTCCATTAATTCTCTTATTTCTCTGTTAGGTTTCTGTCTGATTGACCTGTCCATTGGTGAGAGAGGAGTGTTGAAGTCTCCTACTATTAATGTGTGCCCTTTGATGGCAGCGTTGAGTTGTAGTAATGTTTCTTTTACGTACGTGGGTGCTTTTATATTAGGGGCATAGATATTCAGGATTGAGATTTCATCCTGATGAATTGTTCCTGTTATGAGTATAAAATGTCCTTCTCCATCTCTTCTGATTGATTTAAGTTTGAAGTCAACTTTGTTAGAAATTAGTATAGCCACTCCTGCTTGTTTCTTAGGTCCATTTGCTTGATAAACCATTTCCCATCCCTTTACTCTGAGTAGGTGCCTGACTTTGTGGTTGAGGTGTGTTTCTTGTAAACAGCAGAATGTTGGATCCTGTTTTCGTATCCAATCTCTTAGCTTGTGCCTTTTTATAGGTGAGTTGAGCCCATTAACATTAAGTGATATTAATGACCAGTGGTTGTTAACTCCGGTCACTTTTTTAGTAGTAGAGTTTGTGTGTTTCCTTTCTTTGAATTGTGCTGGTGAAGGGTCTCTAGATGTTTGAGTTATTGTGGTTATTGTTGGACTCCTTGGTTAGTGATTTTCCTTCTATTACTTTCTGTAAGGCTGGATTTGTGGCTACGTATTGTTTAAATTTGTTTTTATCCTGGAAAATTTTGTTTTCTCCATTTATAGTGAATGAAAGCTTGGCTGGGTATAGTAGTCTGGGCTTGCATCCATGGTCTCTTAGTTTCTGCAGAACATCTATCCAGGCCCTTCTGGCTTTCATTGTTTCCATAGAGAAATCAGGTGTAAGTCTGATAGGTTTACCTTTATAAGTAACTTGGCCTTTTTCCTTTGCAGCTCTTAATATTCTTTCTTTATTCTGTATGTTTTGTGTTTTGATTATTATATGGCGAGGAGATGTTTTTTTTTTTTTTTTTTTGGTCCAGCCTATTCGGTGTTCTGTATGCTTCTTGAACCTTCAAAGGAATATCCTTCTTTAGGTTGGGAAAGTTTTCGTCTATAATTTTATTAAATATATTTTCTGGACCGTTGAGCTGTACTTCTTCTCCTTCTTCTATCCCAATTATTCTTAGGTTTGATCTTTTTATTGTGTCCAGATTTCCTGAATGTTTTGTGATGAGAATTTGTTGGTTTTGCTGTTTTCTTTGATCAGTGTGTTTATTTTCTCTATGGTATCTTCAGTGTCTGAAATTCGTTCTTCTATCTCTTGTAATCTGTAGGTAGTACTTGTCTCTGTAGTTCCTGTTCGTTTACTCAGATTTTCCATCTCCATCCTTCACTTGGTTTGTGTTTACTTTATTACTTCCATTTCATTCTTCATGTTTTGAACTGCTTCCCTTACCTGTTTGATTGCTTTTTCTTGTTTCTCTTGGTTTTCTTGGGTATCTTTGAGTGCTTTATTCATTTCCTCCCCCTTTTTGTTTGTGATCTCTAATTGTTTATGGCAGTTTTTCACCTCCTGTTTAAGGTCTTCTATTATTTTCATATAATTCACTTTTGAGTCGATTTCTTCTAATTCTTCTAGAGTAGGGTGTACAATTCTTCTTATTTCGGGATCCCTGGATTCTGGTGATGTCATGTTGCCTTTCAGGTTGTTGGAGGAATTCTTGCCTTGGCGCCTTCCCATCTCTTCCTTCAATGGACCCATGAGAGGCTTGGTGTCTTGGTCCAGTCTTTGCTGTGACTGACTCTCTGGGTGTAACTCTTCAGTGTAGAAGCAGGAACCATCCAGTCCAGATGGAACTCCTCAGCACTTGAACATAGATGCCTGGTAGTCCAATGACCCGCGGACAAAAGGGAGAACTTGGGGGGCAGGGCGGGGATGAGTAGAACACAGGACACCCTGCCACAAAAGCTGACGGTGTGCATGCTCCCTTTCTGGGGAGACCTTGAGGCCTGCCTGGTAGGCAGGCACTCACCTCTCTGGGGGGGGGGGGGCGTCGTGTGTAAGAAAGACAGCCCTGCAGAAGGAGCTGGGGGATGGGGGTTTGTGCTCTCTTCTGGGACAATCTGCCCCTGGATAGCACACACTCACCCCTCCAGATGGAACTCCTCAGTACCTAAACAGGGCCACCTGGTAGCCCAATGATCCGGAAACAAAAGAAAAAACCGGGCAGGTAGTGCGAGATCCGGGAAAGCACAGGCACCCATGGAGCACAAGCTGAAGGTGCCCGGGCTTCCTTTCAGGGTCCTTGAGGCCTTCCCTGTAGGCAGGCACTCACTGCTCTGGGTGGGTAGCCTTAGTGTAGGAGCAGAAAAATGTTCCTGAGCAAAAGACCTAGCAGAAAACTCAGGCTTGTGGGGGGGGGGGGTCGTGTGTAAGAAAGGCAGCCCTGTAGAAGGAGCTTGGCGAGGTGGGGTTGTGTTCTCTTCCGGGACAATCCTCCCCTGGATAGCACACACTCACCCGTCCAGATGGAACTCCTCAGTACCTAAACAGGGCCGCCTGGTAGCCGATGATCCCATAACTATTTTCTTTAAAGATAAATATAACTGCAATATTTCACAAATCTAAGTGAGATCTTATAGAAAAACTTACTGCTTAAGTTTTTTGTTCAAAATAATTTTGGGGAGGTTGAGATAGGGTTTCACTCTTTAACATCCGTAGCAGTCCTGGAAGAAGTTCTGTATACCAGGCTGGCCTTGAACTCAGAGAGATCTGCCTGCCTCTGCCTGCCAAGTAAGTGCTGGGATTACAGTCATGTGCCAGTATCATCTGGCTCAAAATAAAAAAAAAAATAAATAAATGAAGTCAGCAATGAATCAAATGTCCCACTCAGTGAAAGGTCTACCTAGCGCTATCTGCCATTATTTGAATTTCCCATAATTTGAATTTTCTAGGAGATACATGAACAAACATCTATGCATCTCAATAAGACATGTGTAAGAAACAAAGAAAATATTCCACCCAGGTCTAGTTTAGAAACCAGAGAAATTATGAGTATTAATTACAACAGTTTTGAATGAGGATATACTTAGAAAAAAAATGAACCTTGGTATTTCAGTCCGGTGCTCCAATGTGGGTCTCTGTTTCTGTCTCCTTTCATCGCCTGATGAAGGTTAATATCCAGAAGGATGACTATATGTTTTTCTTTGGGTTCACCTTATTTAGCTTCTCTAGGATCAGGAATTATAGGCTCAATGTCCTTTATTTATGGCTAGAAACCAATTATGAGTGAGTACATCCCATGTTCCTCTTTTTGGGTCTGGGTTACCTGACTCAGGATAGTGTTTTCTATTTCTGTCCATTTGCACGCATTGTTTTTTACTGCTGAGTAGTACTCTAATATGTATCTATTCCATACTTTCTTCATCCATTCTTCCACTGAAGGGCATCTAGGTTGTTTCCAGGTTCTGTCTATTACAAACAATGCTGCTATGAACATAGTTGAGCATATACTTTTGTTGTATGATAGGGCATCTCTTGGGTATATTCCCAAGAGTGGTATTGCTGGGTCCAGGGGTAGATTGATCCCAAATTTCCTGAGAAACCACCACACTGCTTTCCAAAGTAGTTGCACAAGTTTGCATTCCCACCAGCAATGGATGAGTGTACCCCTTACTCCACAACCTCTCCAGCAACGGCTATCATTGGTGTTTCTGATTTTAGCCATTCTGACAGGTGTAAGATGGTATCTTAAAGTTGTCTTGATTTGCATTGGAGCACCAGACTGAAATCCCAAGGTCCAAATCAGGAGCAGAAGGAGAGTGAGCATGAGCAAGGAACTCAGGACTGCGAGGGATACATCCACACACTGAGACAATGGGGATGTTCTTTCAGGAACTCATCAAGGCCAGTTGGCCTGCATCTGAAAAAGCATGGGATAAAACCGGACTCGCTGAACATAGTAGACAATGGGGACTACTGAGAACTCAAGAACAATGGCAATGGGTTTTGATCCTATTGCAAGTACTGGCTTTGTGGGAGCCTAGGCAGTTTGGATGCTCACCTAACTAGACCTGGAAGGAGGTGGGTGGTCCTCAGGGAACCCTGATTGCTCTTCGGGGTAATGAGGGAGGGGGACTTGATTGGGGAAGGGGGAGGGAAATGGGAGGCGGTGGAGGGGAGGAGGCAGAAATCTTTAATAAATAAATAAATGAATTGATAAAAAAACTCAAAAGGAAAAGAAAAAAAAGAAAAAAAAAGGATGACAGAAGGGCAACTGAATCACTGGAAATCCTACTTCAGTATTATGGAGGTCACTTCTGAAAGCTAGATTCCTCAAGCTTGTCATACAATTTACATGAAACTCTGCTGTCTGCGGAGTTTCCAATCCCATGCAGTTGTTACCCCATATGCAAACTTGGATAGGGGCCATGTGAATCTTTTGAACTTCTGAAGAGTCTTCTTTGCCAACCAAAAACTTATTTTATTCATAATCAAAAGAAAATCATAAATGTAGATCCACCGTATGACGGAAGTATAAAAAGAAGTACCTGTATCTAATTTTATCTTCACAAGATGATTTTGAGATCCATCTACATGGAGAGAAAATGGAAACTGGTTAAGCACAGAGGAAAAAATTGATGTTGCTTTCAGCTCCCCAGATTCTTGCACGTATTCCCAAGATACATTTATCAAATCAGTATAAAATTGTGCACAATTCTGGAGATTCTTAACTCCAGACTTCTGAGTATTTCCTGCATCTAATGAACCTCTATAAAGGAAAATTTTAATTTGCAGTAAATAGTTACACAATGTTTTCTTTTGTAATTATGTAAAATTCACTGGTATATAATGTCAGGATCACAGGAACTACAATATAAATATACATAAACACTTGGCAAATTCCTCACTTTTGTTCTTTGAAACTTCTAATGTATTTATGTGAAATTTATTATATATTTAAGTTTATTTCATCTTCCTCTCTTAGGTATTTACTTCTTTATTTAATAATAATCATAGGTATAATTTATTGTTCTTAGGATTTAGGACAATTTTTATTTATTCTTTGTTTTATTCTTCTCTCATACATTATATCCGAACTACAGTTTCCCCTTCTTCTTCTTCTCCTCCCAGTCTTTTCTCTTACCTTTTCTCTCTCCCAGATCTTCCTTCCCTCCATTTCCATACATAAAACAGCAGGCATACCAGAGATATCATCCAAGCATAACATAGTATGCTACTATATGAGCAGGCACATACCATTACATCAAGACTTCACAAGATAACTCAGTAGGCGAAGAAGAAGTCTCATAAGTAGGCAAAAAGAATCACAGACTTCCCCATTCCCAATGTGAGGAATTCTATAAGAACACTAAAACTCTTCAGCCATAACATACAGGCAGAGGAAATAGGTCAGAGCCCTATAGGCTCCCAGATCTCTGCAAGAAGCTATGAGTCTTAATCAATTGATTTTATGGGACATGTTGTAGTGTCTCTGACCATTCTGGTTCTTCTGATACTTCCCTCCTTCTCCTCAGGACTGTGAGACTCTGCATCTGATCCTCTCAGTTCCTGGGTGAAATCTCTCTGGTCTCTTTGATGATGGTTTTGCTAGGCTCTAGTCCCCAAAACTCTGCAGGCAGGCTGCAGGTTGAAGGTTTATGAATGGATTGTCCCAATCCTTCCACTGCAGGCCTTGCCTGGTTACAGCAGATGACATGTAACAGCTCTGTGTCATCGATTAATAGGCATCTTTGGTAGGGTAACTCATGTAGATTCCATGGAGTTTCCTTTGTACTAGATTTCCATCTCACCCCTGAGATGCCTCCCAATTCCAGTCATTTCTCCCAATATTTATTTTCCCCTCTCTTGATGCCTCTTGTACCTAACTACACCCACATTCAGTTGACCTCATCAAATCTATTCTATTTTCCATTCCAAGGGAGATCATTGTGTCTCCCCTTAATCCCTCCTTGTTACTTAGCCTCTCTGTGTCTTCCTATGAATGCATACTGAATATTTCTGGGATATAAAAACTGTTCCTTGTATTTCCAATTTGAAAATACAAAAGGCATAAAAAGAATATACTTTTAAATTGAGGAAAGGCAAAAAAAAATATAGACTACCACATTCAGTAGTCTGCATTTGTTTCATTTTGCCTGCCTAAGACATTTGATTGGTCTCTTAAAGAGGTGATTGGCCAATAGCTAGGCAAAGAAAGGATAGTGGGAGATGGCCAACTGAAAGAATAAATAGGAGGAGAAAGCTAGAGAAAGAAGAACAAGAAGAGAGAAAAGAGTGAGTAGTAATAGGGGATTATGCCAGGGGCAATAATCCAGGCAGATACCAGCCAGAGGGACGTGAAAAGCATGGAAAATAAGCTATAAAGAAGGAAAGAAAAATAAAAGTCCTGAGGAAAAAAGTAGATAAAGAGAAACATGTTATTCTAAGTTAAAAGAACTAGTAAGAAATAAACATAAACTAGGTCGAACATTTATAACTAATTAGAAGTCTCTGTGTCATGATTTGGTCATCTAAAAGCAAAAGACTGGTACATGCTAGAGTATTTTAGGCCAAAATCAATCATTATTCTGTGCACATTACAGATGACAATATGCCACTTCTATCAAAGTTTTAGTGAAGAAAAGTTTTTCTTTTATCTTTTGACTAAACAAATTGTATAGAAAAATGGAATTTTAGTCTTTCCTTTCTCCCTTCTCTCTCCCCTACTCCCCTTCCCTTACCCCCACCCCTACCCCCATCCCCATGCTTCCAAATTTTTGCCTGGAAATCTTATTTCCTTCCAATTTCCAGGAGGATCTATATATGTTTTTCTTTGGGCACACCTTGTTATTTGGCTTCTTTAGGCTTGTGAACTATAGGCTTAATGTCCTTTGTTTATGGCTAGAGTCCACTAATAAATGAGTACATGACATAATCATCTTTTTTGGGTCTGGGTTATCTCACTCAGGATAGTGTTTTCTATTTCTATCCATTTGCCTGCAAATTTCAATATGTCATTGCTTTTTACTGCTGAGTAGTACTTTAATGTGTATATATTCCACACTTTCTTTATCCATTCTTCCATTGAGGGGCATCTAGGTTGTTTCCAGGTTCTGGCTATTACAAATAATGCTGCTATGAACATAATTGAACAAATGCTTTTGTAGTATGATTGGGCATCTCTTGGGTATATTCCCAAGAATGGTATTGATGGATCCTGAGGTAGATTGATTCCCAATTTCCTGAGAAACCGCCACACTGATTTCTGAAGTGGTTGTACAAGTTTGCATTCCCACCAGCAATGGATGAGTGTTTCCCTTACTCCACATCCTCTCTAGCATAGGCTATCATTGGTGTTTTTGATTTTAGCCATTCTGACAGGTGTAAGATGGTATCTCAATGTTGTTTTGATTTGCATTTCCCTGATTGCTAAGGAGGTTGAACAAGACCTTAAGTGTCTTTTGGCCATTTAAACTTCGTCTGATGAGAATTTTCTTTTCAGTTCAGTACCCCATTTTTAATTGTGTTAATTAGAATTTTCATGTCTAGTTTTGTGAGTTCTTTATATATTTTAGAGATCAGACCTTTGTCTGATGCGGGGTTGGTGAAGATCTTCTCCCAATCAGTAGGATGCTTTTTTGTCTTAATGACAATGTCCTTTGCTTTACAGAAGCTTCTCAGTTTCAGGAGGTCCCATTTATTCATTGTTGCTCTTGTTGTCTGTGCTACTTGGAGAGAGCTTGGGGGAGTGGGAGGGTGAAGATGGAGGAAGGGCAGATATAGGAACATGGAAGAAGATATCTACATTAAGGGAGCCATTTTAGGGTTGACAAGAGACTTGGCTCTTGAAAGAATCCCGGGTGTCCACTGGGATGTCCTCAGCTAGGTCCTTGGGCAACAGAGCAGAGGGTGCCTGAACTGGCCTTACCCCACTATCATGCTGATGATTATCTCAAATATCACATAGAATCTTCGTCCAGCAAAGGACGGAGATAGAGACAGAGACCCTCATCAGAACAACGAACTGAGCCCCCAAGGTCCAGTTGAAGAGCAGATGGAGGGAGAAGATGAGCAAGGAAGTCTGGACCATGAAGGGTTGGTCTACCCACTGAGACTGTGTGCCTGTTCTATTGGGAGCTCATCAAGTCCAGCTTGACTGGGACTGAACGAGCATGCGATCAAAAGGAACTCTCTGAATGTGGCTGACAATGGGGACTGACTGAAAAGCCATTGATAAAGGCACTGGTGGGACTTGTTTCTACTGCACGTACTGGCTTTTTGGGACCCTAGTCTATTTGGATGCAAAGTTTCCTAGGCCTAGCGGTAGGGGGCAGGGCCTTGGACTTCCCACAGGGCAGGGTTCTCTGCCCCTCTTAAGGATGGAGAGAGAGGGAGGAAGGAGAGGGGGGAGCAGAAGGGGAATGGAAGGAAGGGAAGAAGTGTAAATTTTTTAATGGAAAAAATACAAAAATACAAAAATATAAAAATGGAATTTTAGTTTAGATATAGCATCAATATTAATAAATAATATTTGTTTTTTCAAGACAGGGTTTCTCTGTAACTTTGGAGCCTGTCCTGGAACTAGCTTGTGTAGACCAGGCTAGCCTCAATCTCAGAGAGATCTGTTTGCCTCTGCCTCCTGAGTGCTGGGATTAAAAGCATGTACCATTACTGCCCAGCTGTTCCGTATATATTGTGTCTTGTAGGTTCTCGTGTTTACTTTTCTTTATGATGACACAACTGTAATTTTATTCCTATTTTTTATCCAGAATATTGATTCATTTTTCCTGTTTACAGTATTGAACAACGTATTTTCTTATCTTAAATCTTACTAAATTTCAAACTGTAAGACTCACATAATGAATATATGGATTTATCAAGTAGAATTAATCTAATAATGAATAAACACAAGACTTCACTTACTCCTCTATTTTTTTTGTCTATGCTATATTTTGTTTAACCCTCATCACAGCCAGAGACATAGGATATTATTTTTACTTCCTGAAGGTTAAATACTGTTGATAAAATGACATACTTGTGAATGAGATGGTACAAATTTAATCACAAGTGGTCTAGCTAGAAAGTCTGTGATTCTGATAGCCACCTTGCTGCAGACATCTGATGTCAATATTTTGATCTATTATTTTTTACTTTTTCGTGAAGCCAGAAATGCCTTCTACATCTCTGCTTTCACAACAAAATAAAATTTTAAAAAGAAGGAAAAAAGAATCATTATCAAGCCGACTTTCTCTCTGTCCTTATTTTTCTCATTTATATATTATATATGTACTAAAATGTATATACATATTATATGATAATTCTCTAGTGTGCAAAGTTTAAAAAAATCTAAATAAAACCATCTTTTTCTTCAAAAGTGTATATTTTAATGTTTTGTCTTATCATCAGGGTGCATGATATTCATAACAATTGAAAGTGAATGGACTTGAATTTCCAAAATTTATAATACTCTGCTTTTTTTCAGTATTTTTATCACCTTGTAGAGATCCCTCAGATTTCATTAGTGCCTTGCTGACCTCTTTGTTGCTGTTTCACAGGCTTTTGCTTTTATAAAGTTATTCAGTATGATATCTATTCTGCCAGAACTCAGAATCTCACTAAGAAGCCCTGGTCAAACATGTTTTGCTAGTGTGGAGCCTTGATAACCATATACAGTCTTGTCTACAAAAACACATTGTCAGTAAACAGTTCACCATGGTCTATTCTCAATGAAATCAAGTCTTGTTCTATGGTCATTTAGGTAGTTTTAAGGCATGCTTTCAGTTTTACACATTGACTGCTTATTCCTTAGATAAGTAAGTAAGTAATGAAGTAAGTAATTCTGGACTTGCCAGAATGTATGTTAATTTCAACTGCATAATTTAGACATTTACTCATTCATTTCTAGTCAATAAATTAACAGTGGTGAAAATCTGAGTTTTATTACTGTTAGTATTAAAGAAAATGGTAGTCCTAAGTATTCAACATTGGTAAGTACCCAAGTTGATCTTTATAAATAAGAATGATGTTTCTGAGAAGTCAGATAGAATATATATATATATGCATATATATATGCATATATATATATGTATATATATATGATAGATTGACTGATGATACGTAATTTTTTAAAAGGAAACGAAAAAGAGTCAGAAACTCAGTTGTTACAACCAGTATTAATTTAGAATATTTAGTTATCATTTCTATGATGGATTTGTTTGAATCTCTTTCTACCTAAGCATGGGATTATTTCCTTGTTTGTAAACTCTTGGTGTGTGTGGACAACAGAAAGGTAGCTATAGCTGAAGAAGTGTAATATTACTTTGACCAAAATGAACTTGTTTGAAATTGTACTATTCCCTGTGTTCACTAGAGAATAATTAAACATATATTTCCCTGTTTGCGTTTTATTGCATAACATATCCTTAGAAAAAGAAGATAAAATACAATAGAAAATGAGGAATAAAGATATTATATGAAAATGATATTGAGTTGAGCAATGTTAAATACTACTGATCATGTGCTTTTTAATTTTTATTTTCAATTTAATGGTTCTTATTTGATGTGAGATTCCCCTCTGTATGCTGTGAATATCAGTGGTTAATAAAGAAACTGCTTTGAGCCTGTAGCAGAGCTATGGGGGAACAGAACTAGGCAGAGAAAACTAAACTGAATGCTGGCAGAAAGAAGGGCAGAGTAAAGAGAAGCCAGGTAGCCCGCACCAGAGACAGATGCCAGATAGAACTTTGCTAGTAAGCCACTGCCATGTGGCGATACACAGATTAATGGAGATGCGTTAAATTAATATCTAAGAGTTAGCCAATAAGACGCTAGAGCTAATGGGCCAAGCAGTGATTTAAATAATATGGTTTCTTTGTGATTATTTCGGGGTTCTGAGCAAAATGACAGTTTCCTAAGTTCATAAACAGTATCATTTTTTTAAAAGGAAGGTAAAGTGCTGTGCTAAAATGATTACCTCTGCTACACTTATATTAATCATGTTATTATGAATTATATATTTAAGAATAAAGATTTGATCATAACATCATTTTTGATTAATAGATGTTTAGTCATAAGGATTTAATTTCTCTATATACCAAATTTTCTAAGACCTTTTCAAAGACACCAATCTTTGGGAATTAAAGGGTATTGTATTGGGGAGTAGCTACTTTCATATACTCATTAACAGAATGTGACCTTTTTAGTCAGTAATACAGAACTCTATCAATCATAATTTTAAATCATTTTCAGTAAAAACTTATTTGTTACAGTCAAATCATTTCTTCTTCAGTCATTAATATCTTTCAAACAGCAACAAAAAATCACTATTATATGTAGACTCAAAATAAAGCTCAGAAAGGAAAGAGATCACTTTTAATAACTTAATTCTCATAATTGTAAACAATTTGTCATTTTGACTCACTCAGATTCTCAATGTAGCAAGAAAAGATATATGCCTAATATATTCAAATAGACTTCTGTTTTCATATGACATCTAATATTAAGTTAAAATTTCTGTGACTGAAAAAGCATGGGATAAAACTGGACTCTCTGAACATAGCGAAAAATGAGGGCTGATGAGATGCAAAGGACAATGGCACGGGGTTTTGATCCTGCTTAATGTGCTGCCTTTGTGGGAGCCTAGCCAGTTTGGATGTTCACCTTCCTAGATATGGATAGAGGGGGGAGGACCTAGGACTTACCACAGGGCAGGGAACCCTGACTGCTCTTTGGACTGGAGAGGGAGGGGAAAAGGAGTGGGGGGAGGGGGAGAAGGGTGGGAGGAGGGGGAGAAGGGTGGGAGGATGGGGAGGGAAATGGGAGGCTGGGAGGAGGTGGAAACTTGTTTTTTTTTTCTCATTTTCTCAATAAAAAAAAAATTCTGGCATGTGGGTTCTAGCTAGGCTTTAATTTTCAATGTATTTATATATAGGGTGCGCATTTCACACCTATCTTAAAATTCCAAAATAAATCTATGTTATCTCTTTCTATATATTTATTGTGAGATGATTCTTTTTGTGATAATTTATTAAAAATATTTGTGATGATATAAAATTCAAGTCCCTGAATTTTGGTGTGCGTACTCTTAAATGATAAACTCCAGTTTATGCTAATTAGGTTTAGGAAGACTTTAAGTTGCTCAATACAAATTATTTATAATATTTTAAATCCCAGGAGAACTTTATAAAATCCAATCTTATATGTATAAAATTTTCAGTAGATAATAGATAATCTTTTCAGAAAATAGTCAAGGAGTCTCACTACCCATTTTTGTTTCCTTTCTTTAGGAAACTACATAATCCTACAAATAGTTTGGCAAACATTTTTTTTTAACCATGTACATGTTCTTGTTCAAAACTTTTAAGATTAAAATTACAGCTTTATTAGGTGGCTGCCATAAATTATACTTACATAAGCAATATAATAGAGTAAGTGTGTATGAATTCAAAGTGCATGGATGAAAGACAGGAATAATTTCCTTGATCAAATCAGTACTTCTTATTTTGCTGCATGTGTGCTTCTTAATTTACAATTAAAGGTCAGAACAGTTTATGCTGCTTCATTGTAAAGGATCCTATCCTCAAATTTTCATAGTTTGAATAGGTAGGTTAGATTACATACCTATGTTGTTATAAAATGTATAAATAGTCTTGGTGTGACCAATAATAAATGTACTCAATATAAGTCATATCCTAGGAATTTATGCTCTAGAAACATTGATGGACTAGTGTTAAGTTTCATTCCGTGTTTTCAATAGTAAAAACAATGACAAAATATAATTTTCTATATGTGGTGGAGTGGGATAAAGTTTCAAAATTTAATATTCGGTGATTTGGTTATTATATTGGTGATGAAAAACAAGTTTAGCTAATACTTTATCAGGTTTTGTCTTTCAGTTATTAATTTAGGAAGAATGGAAATAAACAAAATAGTTCATTGGTCAATGGAAAACCTCATGAACTTTATTATGGGCATCCAGTTGACTTGGAATCATTTAAAATATATTTGATATTTAAATATCTCTTGTTAAATACATTGCTATGGCTGATACTATAATATATTTAAAGATACATCTAAGAAGAAGGGATGTTAGCAGATTTTGACAGCCTGAAAAATGAAGAAGAGTGAAGTAGATTTTCAGCTCAATCACTACCAACATAGTTCTATGTGGTAGAAAACCTTTTAGATCAAGTCAGTGAATTCTGATGGACATTAAGAACTAACACAAAATAAAGCATGAGTTGTTTGGAGATTTCCATACCACACCTCTAGCTAACAACACGATTAAATGTAACCCATTCTCATTACTACAATCTTCATTAGATGGTGAGAGACATCCATCTGGGGTTCTGTCTTACACATTATTTGATGATTTACATATGTAAATATTACAGGAAACTTCTACTGCATTAGGTTTCCATATGATTGATTCCTCAAATTTCCCTTAATTTTTAACTGCCCTCACGACTATCCATTCCTATCCTGTATCCTATTCCCTTCTTGTTTGACCCTACCATTCCAGGCTATTGCCAAGGTTATTGATGGCTTTTATAAAGTGAAGGTAAGGCCCTATTGTGGAAGACAACACTTATACAGTTCATTAAACATACAGAAGTCAAGCTGGTGCCCACCTAGAGCTTTCACTCCTGTGGACCAGTATTTATGGTACTGGAAGGTATGTTTTACTCTGTCAAAGGAGAACAGTAAATACCAACCCAGTTACAAAACTCTCCATCAACAAGAATGACATAGTTGAAAGTAATTCTGGTGCATTAACGGCACAAAGCATGCATGTAACCTAGAAATATCTGCTTTGTGTTAAGAACCACTCCATGAGATGGAACCCTTACCCAACACTGCCTGAGTGGCCAAGAACCTGAGAACAGATAGCCCATGAACCTAAAGGAAAACTAAATGCTATTGTTATATTAAAGCAGCAAAACAATAAAATGACTCCAAACTACATTCTGCTATACTTAGATCAGTTTGCGTCCATGACATTATTAGAGAAGTTTCTTCCATCAGCAATTAGGAACAAATACAGAGACCCAGAGTCAGTAAATGTGCAGAGCAAGAGATCTTGGAAAAATTTAACCATAAAGAAATGTCTCAATCAAATGTTTCCCTTTAGGGTTCAGAGAACTCTGTTAAAGCAGCAACAGAAAAATGTGGGCTGGAGGACAGCAAGGAATAAAGGCTTTCTAGACACAATAGGGATGGAACATGGTAACATGCACAGGGCCCACACATTTCTGTACTAGAAGAGATCCTAGAACTGAAAGAAGTAGACAAACTCACCAACCACTAACCCAAAAGCTATCTCCAATTGATAGCCAATTGCAAATGAAATAGTTTTCTCCAAGGAAGTTTCATTGGGGAAGCAAACCACTCATAATGATAGGTCTATGCCCAGTAGTATATGGCTAACACAGAACAAAAGGACATGTTTGGTGGTTCTTTCTTTCATAATGTTAAGTCAGTGTAATTTGTCCCCTATCTTACAGGTCTATTGCTTATATATTATAGGTTCCAGTTTTAGTTTTTTGTGGGATTTCTGAGTATGCGTATGTCTCTGTATTTCTACGCATTTCTTATGCTTTTTGCCTGTTTTTATTTGTCACATTTTATTATTTATTTATTTTGTTTTAAATCATATTTTTTATTATTTTAAGCAATCTTTAAATATAAAATACTTTGGTAGGATTCTTCCCCTCCCCATGTCCTCCCAAATTTTCTTTCCCTTTCTAATAATCCAACTTTTAGTTTTTTCTCAACAAACAAAAACCCAGTGCAACATCAACCCTCCACAAAACAAGAAAGCAAAATAAAACTAAGTCCCTCCAAAATAAATTATAATCAAATAAATATATACAAAACAAATCTGTCTTCCATTATGTGTTGGTCAACTACTCATGAACATGAGGCCTGTTCTGAAGTAGTTAAAATACCAGTGTCACTGTCCTGGAGAAAACTGATTTCTCATTTTCCTAGCAGGTATAAGTGACAGTTCAATTCTTAAGCTTAACCTTAGTGGCTAGGTATTCATTCATTCATTCATTCATTCATTTCGCTATCTATCCATTCTTGTATAAAAATATTCCTTAGATGTCTGGTTTTTTTTCTAACTAGAGACCGAAAGACTGTGAATGCAGATGGGAGAGGAGCGGAGGAAGAATTTGGATGAGTAGGGGAAGGGGAAACAACTATCAGAATATATAACATGAGAACTACAAAAATCTATTTCAAATGAAGCAAAAAGAAAGAAATAAGAAAAACCACAAAGGGGCATACCGACCGACGGGAGGGCTGGACGGCTGTCAAGATGGTGCAGACTCAGGACACCAAGAGGAAAGTCTGTTCTTACTACGATGGTGATGTTGGAAACTACTGTTATGGACAAGGCCACCCGATGAAGCCTCACCGAATCTGGATGACTCACAATTTACTGCTCAACTACGGTCTCTACCGATAAATGGAAATCTATCTTCCTCACAAAGCCAATGCTGAGGAGATGACCAAGGACTATAGTGATGACTACATAAAATTTTTGCGTTCCATTCGCCCAGATAGCATGTCTGAGTACAGCAAGCAGATGCAGAGATTCAACGTTGGTGAGGACTGTCCTGTATTTGATGGCTTGTTTGAGTTCTGTCAGCTGTCTACTCGTGGCTCTGTGGCAAGTGCTGTGAAACTTAATAAGCAGCAGACAGACATCGCTGTGAACTGGGCTGGGGGTCTGCATCATGCAAAGAAGTCTGAAGCATCTGGTTTCTGTTACGTCAATGATATCCTCTTGGCCATCCTGGAACTGCTAAAGTATCACCAGTGGGTGCTGTATATTGACATTGATATTCACCATGGCGATGGTGTGGAAGAGGCCTTCTATTCCACAGATCGGGTCATGACCGTGTCCTTTCATAAATATGGAGAATACTTCCCAGGAACTGGGGACCTACGGGATATCGGGGCTGGCAAAGGCAAGTACTACGCTGTTAACTACCCCCTCCGAGATGGGATCGATGACGAGTCCTATGAAGCCATTTTCTAGCCAGTCATGTCCAAAGTAATGGAGATGTTCCAGCCGAGTGCAGTGATCTTACAGTGTGGATCAGATTCCCTATCTGGGGATCGGTTAGGTTGCTTCAATCTGACCATCAAAGGGCATGCCAAATGTGTGGAGTTTGTCAAGAGTTTCAACTTGCCTATGCTGATGCTGGGAGGAGGTGGATATGCCATCCGGAATGTTGCTCAGTGCTGGACTTATGAAACAGCTGTGGCCCTGGACACAGAAATCCCTAATGAACTGCCATACAATGACTACTTTGAATACTTTGGACCGGACTTCAAACTTCACATCAGTCCTTCCAATATGACTAACCAGAACACTAATGAATACCTGGAGAAGATCAAGCAGAGGATCTTAAAGAACTTGAGAATGCTGCCCCATGCGCCTGGCGTCCAAATGCAGGCAATCCCTGAGGATGTCATTCCAGAGGAGAGTGGTGACGAGGATGAAGAAGACCCTGGCAAACGCATCTCCATCTGCTCCTCTGACAAACGGATTGCCTGTGAGGAAGAATTTTCTGATTCAGATGAGGAGGGAGAAGGTGGTCGCAAGAACTCTTCTAATTTCAAAAAAGCCAAAAGAGTCAAAACAGAGGATGAAAAAGAAAAAGATCCAGAAGAGAAAAAGGAAGTCACAGAAGAGGAAAAAACCAAGGAGGAGAAGCCAGAAGCCAAAGGGGTCAAAGAAGAGGTCAAGTTAGCCTGAGCAAGATCTGCAACTCTGGCAGCTTCCCAATTTCTCAGATTTTATATTTTCTATTCCTCTGTGTATTTATATAAAATATATTAAATATAATGTCTCCAAGGACTAGATAGGAACCAGGGACCAGATCTGTTCTGTTTATACCCTTCCCACCAGACTCAGGCAAGCAGAAAAACGCCCACTGCCCTGTCTCCCCCAACTCTGCAGGTGGAGGTGTTAGCCTAGCTTCCTTTTTGAGATATTTTCATTTTGTGAGACTCTTTGTAATAAAACAGCACATTTCTATACAAAAAAAGAAAAAGAAAAAGAAAAACCACAAAGCATAAAATGTGAAGTCTGCAAGCTGGGGCTCTATTTCATAACAGTGCAACATTAATGTAATTGTGACACTAATTTGTAGTGTTTCAAGTATCTTGGACAAATGAAAAAAGAAAATTATTTCCAATTGTATTATATTAACTAGACATTCTTTCAATAACCCTATTAAAATTGTGCGGGGAACTTTTTGCCAGGCTTGAAGTTTGCACTTGAAAGTGTCTTTTAATTATTTTCTACATTGCTAGGAATAAACCAAATTGGCAGTTAAAGATATTAAAATTTAATTTAAGAAGTAAGTAAAAGAGTGTCTAAAAATATGTTTTGAAAGATTATTGTCAAACAATGTGATAGAATGAAGTGTTCAGGGAAGTAGAAATATATATTCAGTCATTGTTCATCATAGTGAAGCATATATAATTTTTTTCATGGAGTCTAATAAAAAGTTCAATAGATTTAATAGTTTATGGTGGGGATCATTTCACTTTCTCTTTTTTCTTGAGAAAAACATTTTATTGTAATGAATACTAATCAGGATATAATTATGAAGCTCAGTTTTTTAAGTGAAGAAATAATTTCATAGGACTTGGATTTTCTTTCATTTGAACAATTTTATTTGGATTATGAAATACAGCCAAACAAATAGGAATGGGATTTATTGAGCACAATCTACCATAAATTGACATATCAGTATGAAATACCTGTCTTTAAAATGACTGAAAATATGAAAAATATCATTGAAATGAATATATGTGATACTTATTAAGGTAAGATTTGTTAAAAGTTTTATACCTTCTATTTCTCTAACTTATTGTAGTAGTAGCATATTTTTTTCCTGTTATTGACCTCCTACACCAGGAAATATTTTGCCAGTATTATGATAAACTATGCATAAAACTAAGAAGGCTGCTGTGCAACATAAATCACAATTTCTCATGGAGAAAAATGAATTGTAGATCCAAAATGTAGGGTTATAAAAACTACTATCAACAAGTAAATGTCAGGAAAATATAAATTATTTTCACTGAGCATGGTAACAAGTGCAAATAAAAGAACTGCAATAAATAACTAGTTATAATAAATTTGTTGCAATAAAACAATTCATTGAAAGGTTGTAGTAAAATATTCTAAGTAAAATTTATAATATAATATTAATGTTTAATTGTTACTTTGTTAATAAGTCACATGATTTGTCATCACTTATAATATAGAGAGAATGGAATCTGATATTTATAACTTTATGTTGATATTGTTCAACTGAAAAGAGAATATCCTGAATTTTTAAGTTATGTAAATATTTGCGGTCTCCAATATATTCCTGTACATTCTACTTAACAGAACCTTATGTTTAATAATACTTA
This sequence comes from Microtus oregoni, assembly GCF_018167655.1. NCBI lineage: Eukaryota > Metazoa > Chordata > Mammalia > Rodentia > Cricetidae > Microtus > Microtus oregoni. The sequence goes on from NW_024544721.1 coordinate 1,555,676, forward strand.
AGAGTAACAGCAGTGCTTCAAAAATAAGAGCTTCCAGAACATTCTTTTCTTATATTTTGTGGGAACTGAGATAGTATAATCATGTTTTAACTTCATTATATTACTTACTAACTTTGTTGATTTACATCATTATTAAAATCAGTTATCTACTAGTGGTAAAAACAGGAGTTTTCAATCTTATAATTATCATTAAAAAATCACTAGCAGCTATAAAAATATACACGTTCAGGTGTATAACAAACTACAACAAAATAAGACAGGCAAGAGATTATTTGAGAAATATTTTCAACGCTAGTTACTCAAAGAGTACTTTGTTTTGAGTTATACAATTTTCTTCCTGAAAAATTCATTTCCTTGAACATATTTTAACATTTAATGTATAGCTAATGAGAGCTTATTCACTAGACCATATAAGACTGTGGTTCTCAGTGTTGCCCAGATTTTGGAATGAATCTAAGTGTATTCAAATTTTTCCACAGTCAGTTATTAGATACTTTCTTTATGATACTCAGTTTCAACACTTGGAAAATAAAATATTCCATGATAAGATTAAATTTAAACAATATCTATCTCCAAATCTAGCACTACAGAAGGTGCTGAAGGAAAAATATAATCTACAGATGTTAACCACACACATGAATAAACAGAAAATATGTAATCTCACACAAACAAAATCAAAATAAGGAAATCACACACACACACCCACACACACACACAAAACCATGACCATCAGCAACAGCACCACTGGCACCACAATCAGCATAACCAAAGTAACAGATCAACCATCATTGGTCACTGATATTTCTCAATATTAGTGGCCTCAATTTACCAGTTTAAAAAAAAAAACAACACAGACAAACAGAATGGAAGGATAAACAGCATCTATCCTTCTCCTTCATCCAAGAAACAAACCTCAACATAAACGATAGAAAATACCTCATGGTAAGTAATTGAAAAAAGATATTCCAAGCAAATAGATTTGAGAAGAAGCAAGCTGGTGTTGCTATTTTAATATCTAAAAAATTGGACTTTAAACCAAAACTAATCAAAAGAGATAGGGAAGGACTCTGCATACTCATCAAAGAAAAAATTCGCCAGTATTACATATCAATTCTTAATATTTATGCCTCAAACACAAGGCCACAAACTTTTCTAAAAGTAAAACTACAACAGCTTAAATCACATATTAACCCTCACAACCTGTGTGAGGGAGACTTCAGTATTCCACTCTCAGTAATGGAATATCATTCAGAAAAAAAAATAAACAGAGAAATACTGGAACAAACAGACATTATGACTCAAATGAGCCTAACAAATATTTACAGAACATTTCATCCACCACAAATGAATATATGTTCTTCTTTGTACCTCATAGAACTTCCTACCAGTTTCAGCAATATACAGTTTCACTGCAATCTCCATCAAAATTCCAACACAATTCTTTACAGAGTTTGAAAGGACACTTCCCAAGTTCACATGAAAAAAAAAAAAAAACACTGCCCACCTTCATTCAGGCAAATGCTGAGTCAGCCCAGGGGCCCTTCAATTGTACATTATTACATCAAGTATTGCATGGCAACATCATGCATTGCATAAATGTTTATGGCTCTGGGTGCATGAGTAAGCGCTTGCTTTTAAGTACTGCCTGTCCCACCTGTTCAGCCCTTTACTCCCTCCTCTCAGTCGACGGCCACAACCTCCTCTTACCTCTGCCTTTTCCTAATAAATTTCCAAGTGGGTTTGTTGAGATCTGTGGTTCATTCTTTACTGACACAGCTACTGCCAAACAACAACAGCTATAGTAATAAAAAACACAAAATATTAGCATAAAAACAGATATGTTGATCCCTGGAATAGAGTTGAAGATATAAACATAAATCCACACACCTATGTAACCTGACTTTTTATGTATTTTGATGTGAAAAAAGTACACACTGAGGGAAAAAAAAGTATCTTCAGCAAATGCTGCTGATCAAATTTTATATCTACATGGAAAAGAATGCAAATAGATCCGTATTTATCACCCTGTACAAAACTCAAGTCTTATTTGACCCAAGCCCTCAACATAAAGCTGCATACACTGAACCTTTTAGAAAAGAAAGTGTGGAATAGCCTTGCATGCATTGGCACAGGAGAAAACTTTCTGTCCAAAATATTAATAGAGCAATCACTAAGATCCACAATTAATAAATGGTATCCCAAGAAACTGATAAGCTTCTGTAAGGTAAAGTACACTGTCAATTGGACAAGGAGTCAGCCTATAAAATGGAAAAGATATTTTTTCCAACTCCACATCTTACAGATTAGTAATATCCAGAATATATAACGAACTTAAGAAACTGGTTATCAAAAGAACCCAAAAATCAAATTTAAGAATTGAGTAAAAATCTAGTCAGAGAATTCTCAATAGAGTAATCACAAGTGGCTGAGAAACACTCAAAGAAATATTCAACATTCTTACATACCAAGTAAAGGAAAAATATTACTACTTTGAGATTCCATCTTAAATCTCTAAGAATCACTAAATCAATAATACAAGTGGCATCTCATGCTGGAGAAGATGTGGGGCAAGGGGAACATTGCTTCATTATTGATGGGAATGAAAACTTGTACAGCCATTGTAGAAATCAATATAGCATCTCCTCAGATAATTGGGAATTGATCTACTTCAAGTCCCAGCTGAAACACTCTTGGGCATATGCCCAAAGGACCTTCCATCCTACCACAAGGGCACTTGCTCATCTATGCCATTGTAGCTTTATTCATAACTATTAGAAACTGGAAATAACCTAGATGCCCCTCAATATAAGAACAGATTTTAAAATATGGTACATTTACACAACAGAGTAGTCACAGGCAAAAACAAAATTGGGGTATATATTGACAAATGAGAAAGCAACCTACCCGAGGAGGCATCAAATTTTCCATTGAGAATAGAAGTTGAGTTAGCCTTAAGTAATTAGATAAATAGTTGATTTCTCAGGAATATTTGGGCCTTAGGTTAGAAAATTAGGTTTGAATATTTACTGCTACTAATAGAAAACAATGGTTAGAAATAATTAATAAACTTGCTCTTGCTAAGGAAGTTTTAGCAACCTCTAGACCTCAAGAACCAGTACAATAAAAACAGTGTTAGGCATAATTGATATTTCAACAGCTACACATATTGTAACAGTTAGCAAACATGTATGCATGACAAATACTGCTAATTTCCTAATCATAATTCACTTTTCGTTCTCCCTAATTTAAGTAACTATTATTTCTTCAGGATCAATACAGGACAGAGAGCCACAATACAATATTTACTAAGTTTTTTTCACATGTAGGACTATCAGTATAATAATGAGATATAATTTGTTGTTTTGGCACTGGGTTTTGATCCCACTGCATGTACTGGCTTTGTGGGAGCCTAGCCTGTTTGGATGCTCACCTTCCTAGACCTGGATGGAGGGGGGAGGACCTTGGACTGCCCACAGGGCAGGGAACCCTGACTGCTCTTTGTACTGGAGAGGGAGGGGGAGGGGATGGGGCGTAGGGAGTGTGGGGAGGGGGAGGGAAAAGGGAGGTGGGGAGGAGGCAAAAATTTTTAATAAAAATAAAAAATAAAAAATAATGAGATATAAATCACTACCTTAAACATATGAAGAACCGGAGAAAATGAAAGACCCCTGGGCTGGGCCTCTAAACACATTGTGGGGCCATCTTATCAGCTCTGTATTATCTAAAATACAAGTTACTATTACAGAGGGGAAGAGTTATTTATTAGATAATTATATTCTAGATCTGTCTTGCTAAGAATAAAACAGACCCAACAGGCACATGAGAAATTTGAAACTTCTCTAAGGGTTATTCCAATATTAATGTGTTTCATTGCTTTATTTTCTCTACAACATGTCTTCTCTTTGTTTTTCCATCTCCAGTCATCTGCCAGGGCATTTCACATTCTTCACTCCTTTAGTTTCTACAATTATGTATTCTGGTTTTTATAATTATGTATTCTCTGTGCTGGGTAAGTTTTTCCAAATTTTCAAATATCTATCTTAGCTGACTCCTCAGGATTATCATAAACATATTTTTCTTAATGCTTAATTATACAACAAATTATGAATATATCCTCTCACAATTATTCCTTAAGCTTTTTCCCCATCAATTTGGAATTTTCTCAGTTGTGTATTGCATGTGAAACTTAGTGGAAGAAGACATCCTTTCATACCATGACTTGTAGCTTTAGGGTATACCTGAAATGCTTTTCAGTTTCAGGACTCCTTTGAAACACTTAGCTGAGCTGCATTTGAAAAAAAAAAAATCATTCATCTGTATTTGGATGTCCTTTTATTAAGAAAATGCATAGATTTTGTGTCTATTATAGATTCATTTCAGATTCAGCCTTTGGTTCAAAAGTTGAAAGTAGTCATCTCCCTAATTCATCTCCATACTGAAATACATTTTCAATAGGTAGTCAAATCTCATTTCTTCGCACCAAATTTCAATGACTACATGTGCCTAATATTGAAATTCAAGTCTAATATATCATTTTCTTTAGAAATATATTGGATTCAAACATTATAATGCATTCATTTCTAAATCTAAACTTAGTATTTTATTTCTTAATTATCAACATATTGGTTCTATTAGTATTTGGCTTTTGGTGCTATATGTTAAGCACACATGCATGCCAAAGAAAAAGAAACAAAAGAAAAGAAAACCTCACTACATCATTCCATTATCATGACAAATATGGTCCTATATCTTCTCCATATGATTCACAGACCTTGTAGATATTTATAATTAGATCTTTTTTAGTAGTTTTATAGTAACATTCAAGGAACATACTAAAATAACCAAGAATCTTACTGATTAAAAATTGCATTGTTTTATAAAATTTCCCTTATATTATGAAATCAAAAAGTGTGACAAATTTCATATCTCTCATATGGCATGTAATGATCATGGAAATCACAATTTCTGATATCACAAGTACAGAACTGGAAAACTGAAGATGATTAATTTTTTAGATTCATATTTATTATAGAACAATATCCAGATTTCAAACAACAAGATTAAACATAAACAATATATTGTAAGTCAACTTCTCATAAAAATAATTCAAAGATTTGTCACATGATATTCAAGTACTTTAATTTTAATATTCATCATCATATTTATGAAAATTTCTGAATTCTAATGTTAATGTATTACTATAAAAGAGCATCATTATAAACTCTTTGTGAAAAAAAAATCTCATAATCTAATTTGTGATTTTTCAAGCTCTTCTTAAACTGTAGTTGCACAATATGTGACCTACTCAATAATTTAAAGAGTTTGTCTTAATTTGATTAACAACATTAATGCCATTTCTGGAGTTGTATATTGTTCACAAAGACACTAGTGCTTAAGAGTGACTGAAAATATGGTGAAATGCCAAAACGCCTAGAAGGGTAAATTGTGTTTATCATCTTTCACAAAGAAAGCTGTTTTTCTAGTTGCTTTTCAAATATAGAAGTAATTTTGAAAATCATGAATGACACATCTCAATTTAAAAAAAAATACTTGTTTTCCTGAGAAAAATGAACATACATATGTAAAGCAATTAAACTAAATGGATCAGATATAAGCCAAATTTTCTTCCATTCTCTCTACTAACTATAATATGAAAACTTTATAATTGGATTTCCTTTGCTTTGTTAGTGACAGATCCTCAAATCATTTCTAAAATGCATTTATACTTTAAAAATTAATATAAACAAACATTTCAATTTTCTCCTAACTTTATCAATTGATGCAATTTGGATGATAGGTTAATTTTTGGTGTCATGGAAAGAACTTGGCAGGGTTTAAGGGCAGAGATGAATATTTCAAATACAGGTGGTCAAAGAGTGACAAATGACTACCATACTAAGTTAGTGTAGTGTGCAGAGTGAGGAAACAATTACTCAACTCTGTGTGCATGTATAGACCAAAGAAAGTAATGGCAGCTGAACCTGAGGCTACATAGTGGAGCCCTTAAGTTACTATCTAAGGATACAAAATGTTGTTTCCCACAATAAATACAAAAACTGTATTGTTAAACAGAAGAACTGATGTGAAAGTTGTTGTATTAAAAAGAAAACATGTGAGAAGAAAATAGGACTATTTTTAAAGAGATGTGTAGTTTTTGGTGATGACCACTTTTCAAAGAGTAAAAATAAAGGCAAAATAAACAAGTGAATAACTAATTAAGCAAAGTAATGAGCTTTAAGTTGGGTGAGATAATAGCAGTTACAAAAGGCGAAGAAGATAAACTTCACAAAATTAACCTAAGCAAGTTCATTTAATATAGAGCAAAAGTGGATAAATAGATTTATTATAACATACCATGCAAATTTTCTATCAACAAAATAATTGGAAGGCATATAAAAACTATAAAATTTGTTTTATACCCAGAAATGACAAAGTCATTAAATTTTAATCTATAGAATTAGTAGGGAAAAGACATTAAGGCAATAGTTATTAATATGTACAAACATTTAAAGAAGCATATTTTAATAATTAAAATTTTACCATATTGATCCAAAAGTAGCAAAAATGAAATATATTAGACTACAAAATTAACAAAATCAAAATTATATAATCTAAAACAGGGAAAGTTGAAAGCAAAATGTTTTAGAAGGGGACCAGATTATACTAGAGAGTATAGATATTAAGTAAATATTAGGACAGGACATTGCAATGAGGCAATCTTAAGAGCTGAGAAGAGAGTTTGAAACAAAAATAGAGCTTCTGGATATGAGGTAACATATCAATTTAGCAGAATGGAAATTTTTATTGGGAGGACTGTGAAGTTTGGTTTACTAGGTGAAAAAACTATGTTTGAATAATTTAGAATGAGAAGACATGAAAATAAGTCACCTAAATAATTATACTAATTAGAGGATATTTATACATTCCTAAAAGCCTGTTATTTTAAAAATTAATAGAAAGAAAAATATATGAACATATTTATAACAAAGTTTTAATTAAAGATTAAAATCTCCCCACGTCCATTTAAAAATGCTTTATATGTAAAATTCTATAACGCGGTGATGAAATAATCTGATTTATTCATAAAAATATTCAGGTATGTAAAGAAAAAGAATTATTCCCCTAAAACATTATGTAGGGACAAAACCTCTAAGTAAATTCTGGCAAACTATAATTAGGAATGGATGAAGGGTGTTTTTACCCTATGACAAAGCAGAGTTTACTTCAAAATGGAAGAGTTTATTTAACATCAGAAAAACAGTAAATTTAGTAAAAGGTATTTTCAGAATAATGTAAAATAATGTGTTAGCATCTTAATAGATACAGAAATATGATTTAACAGAATCCTACATCTTTTCATAATAAAAGCACTCAAGTTGTTAGGAATAGAATTGTACATTCTCTACCTCATAAAGTACATTTATTGAAAACTCGAAGCTGAGATCATATTAAATTATGAAAGACTAAATGCTTTCCCCTTCCAATTAGGAACAATAAAGTATATTTGTTTTAGACAGCTCTGCTCTATGTTATACTAGAAATCTTTTAAGGAAAATAAGACAGTGTAATAAATAATAAGCATTGGTATCAGAAAATAAATGATAAAAGAAACTTTGTTCATAGATGTCAATATACTATATGTGGAAAATCCCAAGGAACTCCCTTACTAAAAAAAAACTGATTATGATTGATAAGTCCTGCAAGGTAATAGCATGCAAAATCAATATCCAAAATCAATTATATTCCTGTGTACTTTACTAGTCTGCAAAATAATTTATGAAGCCATTTCCATTTGCAATAACAGTCCTTAAGAATAAATTAACATGAACATTTTAGGTCCATGTATTGGAAGATTCAACATTCTGAGACAGGCAAGTCTTAGCCAAATTAACCTATAAATTAAAAAGAATAAACTCACGGCACTCTCCTCTGTAAAATTCAACAAGCTGGTATTAAAATTCCTATGAAAATACAAGGAAATGGAAGAATCAATATAACCTTTAAAAAGAACAATATTTGACAATTCACAGGTGTCTATTGCCAAATTCTCATCACAATTACTATAAATGATATGATTTGGGTCTAGAAAAAAAATATATATATGCATATATATAAAAAATTGAAAGAATCAGGATAATTGTTGGATTTATGATTGTGTATTTTAGATAAAGTTGTTTTGTCAATTAAGTGAGTGAAAGGTTGTGCTTGATTTTTACAGTCCAGATTATTGACTTATTAATCAAAAAAACTAGAACAATTGACAATGTTTATGCAAAAAGATGAATTTGGGTATTTTCCCGATACTATACACAAAGATTAACTTGACAAAACTAAGTCTTAAAGAGAAAATCTAAAATGATATGTAATAGAAGGAAATGATAACTATTATTAAGCAGAGATTTTTGTACATATAATATACTACACAAAGGATGGTACACATTTTTAAATGCCATACTTACACTTTACCAACAGGAAAATGTACATTTCATAAAGTTAAGATGATATCTACAATATAATCCACTCTTGGCATATACCCAGAGAATTATAAGTCATACTATACAGATGCCTGTTCCTTCTTTTTCAAAGCTACTCTACTCACAATTGTCAGAAAATGGTCAATACCTAGAGGTCCATCACCTAGTGAATGGATAATTAAAATGTTACATATTTATATCATGAAATATTATTTACATGTTAAGAACAATTAAATTATGAAATTTGATCATATATAGATGGAATACTCACTCAGAGTAAGGTAACTCAGACTCAGAAAGTCAAATGTCACATGTTTTCTCTCATCTTTTGATATTAGATTCAAATCTTCAGATATGGGTGTTTCATAGAGGTCAGGAAATTACTTAGGAGCCATACTGAGGGGCTTCAAGATGAGGAAAGCCTAGAATACTATGGGATAACGTGTTAAAGAGGAATAAATGAACAAGGAAAATTAAACTGCACTAGGGGAATGAGGGCTAAGGTAAAGGAAAGGACATGGGGAGAAATTAATAACACTAAAAACCATCTCAAAAACACAGACAAAAGTATACTGCTACAAAGTTTTAATATGTACACAATCTTTTAAATGGAGCTGCACAGTGATGGCACATGTCTTTAATCTCAGCACTTGGGAGGCAAAGGCAGGCAAATCTCTGTGTTCTGTGTTTGAGACCAGCCTAGTGTACAGAGTGAGTTCTGGAGGCTAATAACCACATGGAGAATTGTCTTGAAAAACCAACTAAATAAATAAATTGTGGCTATCCTCTAACAATACAAGAATGATGTTACTAGACACAAGAAGCTAATAAAAAATCCACTGTCTAAAATGAGTCCGTAATTTCTTCAGCATCAAATACCGATAAACTCCAAATATTACATAACATTGTCATTGCTCTTTGTTAGACTCCACAAGTTTTCCATAGGACTCCATTGCTGAGTACACCACCTACTAGAGAAGTAAAACTTGGAAAAGTTAAGATGGGAATGACCGGTTAGCTTTATCCTTAGTGGCTAGCTTTCACACTGCTGGAAGGTTGTATTCAAGATACTGGAGAAGAAAAGTAGTACCCCAATCATACCCTACCATAAAACCTGTGAGCTACAGTAATGAATGGCCTGAAAAATCATGCCCACTGGTGCCATAGTGGCATAGACAACATGGGAGTAACCAACCATTTTCTAATTGAATTTAAGTCCCAATCCTCAAGATAATATTCACACCTACCAGCATTACTGAGTCAATAACATACAAATATGCAATCCATGGGCCCCATGGAAAAATCTACAGCTATTATTCTATTAAATGAACATAGTATCAAACTCATTCCAAATGACTATTGGCCATTAGCAATTGTTAGCAAATGGGATAGGGTGAGATAGTTTTCTCTAAGAGTGTAGAGTCCCTGGTAAATTGACCATGCTTTAGTGAACGCCTATACATACACCCAAGAATATTTTGGCATCACAAATTGTTCTTGAAATTTTAAAAAGAAATGCAAAAATTAGTGGGTTGCAAAGTGGTTGTGTCTGGGAAGAATTATGGACGGTAAAACTTGATTTAGTGATGCATACTTTTAATCACAGTACTTGGAATACAGAGGTAGGTAAATCATTGTGAGTTTGAAGTTAGCCTGTTCTACATAGCCATTTCCAGAACACACAGCATTCCATAGTAAAAGCTGTCTCAAATAAAAACAAAAGAAAAGAAAAAGAAAATTGCTGAGTAAACAAAGGATAATATGAGGGCAGGTTAAATGATTCTTCCATGATACCATAAATGGGAAGTTTCAGATAAAAAAAATGAAGTACATATTTTGAAGAGCATAGCAATACAGAAAAGCTACTAATAATTTGGTAAGTGGTCCATTGCTCGATCATGGTATTTTAGTAGATATGGAGATAAAATTAAAACCCTACACAGGCTCATTGAAGACAATACAATGACCTTGCCCTTATCACCAGTTTAAAACCCAGTGGTCAGATATTTTGTACAGTTATATCCACTGGATAGGAGACAGACATTGAAAAAAATTCTATTTGTTATTTTCCACATTTTGAGCACTATTGTCAGGTGCTCTCTTGAGGAGGGATCTATTACTTGATACTCAGCTTCTCTAGAGACATAAATATAAGGAATAATCACTACTCAGGTAGCCTGACTTCATCCTAGTACAATGTCTATGTGAGATATGTCTTTGAGAGAATGTGGTGGTTTGCATGAGAATGAGCTCCCTGTTCCCAGACAGTGAAGAGTTTATGAAAGATTACAAGGTGTGGCCTTCTAAGGGGAATGTGCATCATTAGGGTGTAGGCTTTGAAATATTGCTCAAATGGAATTCAAGAACAAGGGCAGTTTCCAGTGCAAACATGCTGTAGAACTGGGCATGTTAGGCCACATGATTCTGGATTTATCAAGAAGAGTACAGGAATAAATTGGTTGTGGAGTCTTCTTAAAAGGTTAAAGAAAGCCATTGTTTAGGCCAAGCATGTGACTGGAAGTCCCTGCACAAACGTCTGGAGAGGCAATATGAGAATCTGAGAAGCTGAAGCATGTACTTTGTTGGAGAACCCCAGATATTGGAAATGCCAAAGCTCTGGTATATGCAGGCAGGCTTTGTAACCAGCCCAAGACAGAAAACTTTGTTGTGATCAGCAAATAAGGAAAGGTAGTAATATCTGGTAAGGCCTTTAATGTCAGACATGGAGTTGCAGGATTTGGAGTTTGGTTGGCTGCCTTTGTTCTTCATTTGGTCCCGTAATTCTTCCTATACTTCCTTTCCTCCCTCTTAGAATGAGAATGTATATTCTGTATCATTATATGTTGGATGTATGTGATCTGTTTTTAGATTTTGATTTTACAGGGTGTTACAGATAAGAAATTGTCTTGAGGCTCAAAAGAGACTTTGAACTTTGATCTTTTAAACAGTGTTGAGACGGTTAGAATCTATGGGGACCTTCAATGTTGGGCTAAATGTATATTTGCGTATGATATGACTATGAGTCTGTGGAGGTCAGAGAGTGGAATATAGTGGTTTGGATGAGAGTGGTCTCCATAGGCTCATATATTTGAATGCTTGGTACAGAGTAGAAAAGATTAGGTGTTGTGGCATTGTTGGAGGAGGCATATAACTGGAGGGCTTTGAGATTTTAAAAGCCAACACCAATGGCAATGGGTTTTTTATCCTACTGCACGTACTGGCTTTGTGGGAGCCTAGGCAGTTTGGATGCTCACCTTACTAGACCTGGATGGAGGTGGGTGGTCCTTGGACTTCCCACAGGTCAGGGAACCCTGATTGCTCTTCGAGCTGATGAGGGAGGGGGACTTGATCAGGGGAGGGGGAGGGAAATGGGAGGCGGTGGCGGGGAAGAGGCAGAAATCCTTAAATAAATAAATAAATAAATAAATAAATAAATAAATAAATAAATAAATAAAAATAAAAGCCAACACCAGGTCCAATTTCTCTCTCTCTCTCTCACCCCCTCCCCCTCTCCCTCCCCCCTCTCTCTCTGTGTCTGTTGCATGCTTTCAGGATGTAATCTTTTAGCAACTAGTCTAGCACAATTCCTACTAGTCTAGCGCTATTCCTACTTGCTAACTGCCATGTCCCTCACCATGATAAACCAACCCTTTGAAGTGGTAAATACATGCTCAGTTAAATACTTTCTTCTGTAAGCTGCCTTGGCCAAGGTGCCTTTTCATTGTAATGGAACAGTAACTAAGACAGAGACAGTCATAAAGTAGGAGGGCATTGGGTTTAGAGACACTGAGTTTAGATAATGTGGGGCTTGGGCTATTAAGGCTAGAGTGATCAGAGGTTTATATGTGTTCCATCTGTGGATACACAACTGTGTTGGTATTTGTGAATCAGAGAGCTCTGAAATGAATGAGAATCTGTTTGGCACACAGGCTTCAAAGCTGATTTTCACCAAAAGCAGACCCCAATATTAAATGAAGAGAAAATTTTAAAAATTAAAGTGATATTGATGCTGACCATAAACTCTTGGTCCTTCTCACTTCACAGCAAACACGCACGTGTATGTGCACACACACACACACACACACACACGTATATATACATATTATATATATATATATATATATTTTAACATATGCATATGATCTACTATAGGAAAAGCAGTATACAATTAAGCACTATAATCCAGTTCCCTGGCATTATTACTGCTTCTATAGACTTACCATACTTTAGTTAATCATCAAAAATACACCTTTAAATCTACAGATATCTTATAAATAATTAATTTTTTTATAAACAATGATGGACAATATCTTCCATCAGCTTTTCCTCAAAATACAAGTGCTTCAAAAATAACATTCAACCTTATTACATACATAAGTTCAGTCACATTCAACAGTGCATCATCAAATAAGGAAGGGCCTTAGAGGCCCTACCTTTCCCAGAGGATCCATTAGATTGTTAAGAATCACTGGAGAGAGGGGAATTACTTTCTTCAGCAGTATGGCCATTGGTTAACTGCCCATGTTCCAAAAACTAACCACTTTCTCATGATGGGAGGAATCTGAATTAAACTCTATAGATCACACAGAAAAGAAAAAGACATAAAAGGAAGACGAAGAAGCAGTTCAGTCAGAGTGGAAGAGGAAAAGAAATAAAAGATGATAATTGAAGGTGAATATGATACTATACACTTATATGCAGTTATTAAATAAATAAAAATAATATTCAAGTAAATATTTAGTAGCATCACATTACTATATAAGCATTTGCTGTTAACTTATATGTCAGTAAGCATAATGTTCAGTTAATAAAAATAAGGGAAATTTCAAACTATTTCTTACAGACATGTTAATATTTATATTCAGTTGCTTTTATGTAACTATCAAATTCAAACTCATACTTACTTTGTATACAGCAGTAATTAGGGAAACAATTACCAAACCCCCATGATGCCTATTTGACCCCTCCCCCCAAAAAATCATTTTGATATCTGAAGAATTGTTTTTAACCCTTGAGTCATCCATATACTAAATTCATTTTCTGTTTTTACATTTGCCAGTGCTGATTTTTAAAGAAGTAATTTCACCATTATATTCAATTATTCCTGTAGCTTAGGAAGGTGTGAGGTGAATAATTATTTTGTTGATTAATGTGGTGTTGGGGAGAATGTATACTCTAATGTTTAAAGATCACCTTCATTAAAGGGACACGGAAAAGCTCATTGTGGTCTACATTGTCAGCTTCCTGCGTTTTTTATATTTTGCTGTTTCTTGTTAGTGTCCATTATGGAAATTAGCAGAGCTATAAAAATAATTATGAAAAGTTTTGTCACATCATTTTTCAGATAATCAATTAGATGTCCCAAAATTTTATATTGAATAGTTTGTCTTTAGATTGTTCTTTTAGGACGTTGCTTTTATTACATGATGAAATCTTTGGAAAATACATAATAACCATTCTATTTTTCCTTCAAAAAGAGTTATTCTATTAAAATATTTATGACACTTAAAACATAGTAGATTAAATATCTCTTCATTAGTATACTATATTGTTTTAAATGCTCCATTTACCTTATTCTTTTAGTATCAGTGATTAAATCCAGAATTTTACAAGTAATAAACAAAGCTTGTCCCATTGAGCTACATATGAATTTTTAAACTCATTAATTAATAAACATACATCAATAAATATTTAAATTTAAGCATCTCTGTGATATATTTTATTAATATTACAACTATACAGTTATGTGGCCTACTTGGGTCAAAAGGTATTGATATTCATATTTTCATTGTTTGTGTTTTCTTGTGTGTTTTAGGAACCTCTGCACTGACTTGTATGCTTCTTTAAACAAGTTTACACTCCTATAGGCAAAGAATAAATGTGCCTCTTATATCATTTTGGTATTTATTATTGCTTGAGTCTTTAATGATAGTCTTTCTGACTTAAGTGAGATGAAATTTCAAAAGAGATTTAATTTGTGTTTTTCTGGTGAAAAAAATACTAAATATTGATTACCAATATTTTTCTTTCCAGAACTGTCTATTTATTAGCCCATTTATTCATTAGACTATTTATGAGATTTTCCCATTTTGAATTTTTAATTAGTGGTTCTCTATATACTGTAGCTATTATTCTTCTGTTATGTGTCAGTAGTGCATCCTGTTTGTTACTAGGGCTCTGTACTATGGTTTCAGAGCAGATATTGGTATGAGTCCAGCAATATTTTCCCTGCTTATGATTACTTAAGATATTTTAGGAAATTTATTTATTTATTCAGCTATCTGTCTATCTATCTATCTATCTATCTATCTATCTATCTATCTATCTATCTATCTATCATCTATCTATCTTGTGTGTTTCCAAATGAATTTTCTCATTATTTTGTTTTTTATTCTGTGGAAAATATAATTGTAGCTCAATGGGGATTGAATTCAATCTATAGATAATTTTGTCTAATATAGCCATATTTATGTTATTGATTCTGCTAATCTAAGATCATGGAAAGTCATTCCAAATTCTGAAGTCCAATTCTGAAGTCCTATTTAATGTTTTAGCACCTTAAAATTTTATTGGATAAATTTTGAGCCTCCATTGCTAGACTTGTTGCTAGATATTTTACTGATAATTAAGCTATAATGGTGTCTCTGATTTCTTCCTTGGAAATTTCATTACTAGTATAAACGTAGTCAACTTGTTTTTCATGATCAACTTGTCTCAGATTCTTCAGCATAGTCTACTGGCCAGTGGCACCACAACTGTCTCTTATGATTTCTGCATGTTTAAGTTGTGTTTGGCTAATTTGCTAAAATTGTTTCTCAGATGTGATTTGTTGTAGTCCTGAGTGTCTATCTTAAAAATGTAAGAATATGCCATCTGCAAACACAGGTCCTTCCATTACATCCTTTCCTATCCATATCTCTATTATTCAATTCCCTTGTCTTATTGTTTTTGCTAAGACTTCACTGTATTGACTAATAATATTAAGGAAAGGCAGTTTTGCTTTCTTTTTTATTTCAGTATAATTGCATCAAGTTTTTCCCACATTTAGTCTATGTTTGGTATATCTTTTTTGTATATACATTTGGTTGTGTTATGTTCTGTCTATTACTAGTTACTTCATGAATTTTCATGGGAAGATTCACTGAATATTATAAAAGGCCTTTACTATGTCTATTGAAGCTTCCTGCCTTTATGACACTTATCAAAGATGATATTTGAAACCAAATTAATATCCCATGGAACTAACCTACTTGGTTATGGTGAATGGTCTTCATATGTCTATGAATTGTTTATATAATTTACTGATAATTTTAAAATATAATCATTATAAACATTTTATGTTTTTTTTTCTCTGTCTTTACGTGGTTTTGAAAACAGGGTAATATTTACTTGGTAAATGGAACACTATAGAGATTTTTCTCTTTTTCTTCCATCTAACACTTTGAAAATATTGATCTTAGCTCTTGTATAAATGTTTGGTGGAACAAAGCAGCTCAACCACCAAGTCTTGAGCTTTTTCTTTGAGCAGAGACTTTTAGTTGTTGCTTGAATCTATTTACTTACTCAGGATTTGTTAATGTTCTTTATATGTTTTTTATTTAATTTTTATATGTCATGTACACTAAGATTGTATATGTTTCCTTTAGATTTTCAGTTTTAGGAATGAGTTTACCGTTTACCTAGTGATCTTCTAGATACTTAAATCAATTGTAACTTCATATTTTTCATATATAAATTTATATGTATTTGACTATTTTCTAAAAGTCTTTTCTCTTTTTTTCTTTTTTGATGTAAGAATTTTCAATATAATCCTTTCTCACTTTACATAGCTTTCCTCATTCTCACTCCCTCCTCTCTTCCTACCACACCCTTCCCCCATCCACTCCTCAGAAAAGGTAAGGCTTCCCATGGGGAATCAAAAAAGTCTGACATGTCACTTCAAGGCAGGACCAAGGTCCCCCTCCACCCTTTGTATATCTGGGCTGAGTAAGGTTTCCCTCCAAAAAGTATGTGCTTCAAGATGCCAGTTCAAGCACCAGGGACAAATCCTGGTCCCACTGCCAGTGGCCTCACAGACGTACCCAGTCTCATAACTCTCCCCCACATTCAGTTCGCTTAGTTTGTTTCTGTGCAGGTTCCCCCACTAACAGTCCAGAGTCGGTGAGCTGAGGACAGTTCTTTCTGTGGGAATATCTGGTTAACTATTGGCTAACCTTGTTTCTAAGATCTGTTTTCGGCTGGTTGTATTGTTCTTAAATTTATTCGCCATTTAATTAATTTTTACCCTTCTCTTTATTTAATCTTTTGAAGTATCCCCTTTGGGTTTGGCATGATCTTGTTTGTCTAAGAATTTGAGGTTCATCAACGTGTTATCTATTTTTAGTTTTCTGAATTTTTTAGATAAAATCATTCACTAGTACAAACTTTCTTCTTATACTTGCCTTAGCTATAGTCCAGAGGTTTTTATTGATTGGCTTTCACTTTTGTTTTATTCTAAGAACGTTTATATTTCCTCCTTGAATTCTTCAGCAACCCACTGTTCATTCAGTGTTGACCTGTTCATTATTCAATTATTTGTATTGTTTCTCTACTGTTGCTGACACTGATTTCTAATGTTATTACCTCATTTCCTGATATAATAAGAAAAATAATTAAATTCTATATATTTATTATGATTTGCTTTGTGACCTAGAATAACCTTGTTTTTAGAGAAAACATCATAATTACTTTGATTTTGTATTCTCTATCAGTTGGTTGGAGTAGTCTGTAAAAATTTCTTGGGAAATTTTATTTAGGATATAGTATTTTTATTTTAATAATAATGTCATTCTTTGAAAGTTTCATAGTTTTGTTTCTGTTTCTATGATTAAGCACTAACCAAAAGAACCTTTAGGAGGAAAACATTTATTTAGGTTACACATTCTGATCCCAGTTGATCAATGAGGGAAATCAGAACAGGAACTCAAGCAGGAGCAGAGTCAAGGCCCATGGAAGAAAGCTGCTTTATGGTTGCTATTCATTGCTTGATCAGTTTGATTTCTTCCATAACAATGGAAAATCTGGCCAAGGAGCCACCTCCCACAATGTGCTAAGCCTTCACTCATAAATCATTAAACCCCTCCAATTATTCACACAAAGCTAATTTCACATTGTCATGTTTGATAGAGGGCCTGTAGTACAGCTTTGGCCCTCCAAACCACAGCCTCTCTGTGTTATCCCTGAGGAAATATTTCCCCGATGATTTGAATTAATGATGCTGATCCCTTATTAATCACAGTTAGTTTTTAAACCCCAGATAACAAGCATTGATATACCCAGTAAGGCAAAGGTCTTGCTTTAGTGGTGCTCATATCTTGTTAACCACAGCTGATTCTCCAGTGTCATTTGACAGGAAATCATAGATTCATAATTTACAATGTCATACAAAAAGCCCCAATAGAATCAATCTTTCCTCTGAAACTTCACAAGCCAGATCTTCATCAACTACATTTATCTTCAATATTTCTATCTTGCAAACTCCCACAGAACAACCCATTAAGGATTAATCACTAAACATGCAAAGATTTTTCATCTCAAAGTTTCAAATTCCTTCCGCAATCCTCCCAGGAAACAATATGATCCAGTACATCTCAGCAATACCCAGGTTTCCTGGTACCATTTTTGTAAGTCTGTTTTTCTTCTATAGTGATAGAACACTGCCCCAAAATTCTACTTATGGGTTCCTTCCTTGGTTTCCCTTGATGACTGACTATAATCTGTAAGCTAAGATAAACGTTTCCTTCACCCAAGTTCATATTATTCAATGTTTTATCACAGCAACAACAACAACAAAAAAAAAAACTGGGGCACATACTTTTATTCAAGGTGTACTGTTAGGATCTACTGACTATTATTCCCCCACAACTTTTCTTATTGTCTTGCTATACATCTACCTGGCAACTTCAAGCCTTCTTTTATTTTATTTAAAAATCCCCTGAATACAGTTATTACTGCCAATATATGCATGAGTGGTTGACCGTCCACTATGGCATGAGCAACCTACCACTGACCATGTGTCAAAAAAGAATCCCTCTCCCTTGATATTGACAGCCATCAATTGCCAATAGCTCCACTGATATGTATAGTGCCACAGAATTCCTTCCCCATTCTTGATGATATATTCATTAATCTGAAGTTATGAAGGGCTTGTGCAGGTATATACAGCTTCTATGAGATGATGTGTCCAATAGGCATATCATGTCCAGATGTTGGCACTTCAGAACGCTCCTCCCCTACTACCAGGTCTTAAATTATTTCTGCTTGCCTCCATTCTACATTCTAACTTACACTGTATCAGAAAACAGTAATATGCACACCGGTGATGTAGAAAATAGAGCAGTTGTTTTTTATGCAGTCCTAGAACTTGAATGCTACAATATTGAACTGGTTGTAGAAATGTTCCTACTAGTACAGTATGCATAATAATTATGGAGGTTTTTTTAGTTACTGTTCTTGTATGGTGAATTAACACAATGATCAAGGTAACTTATAAAGAAAGGCATTTAACTGTGATCTTGATTACTGTTTCAGAGGGTTATTCCATGCCCATCATGGTGGTGAGCAGAGAGGGATGGTGTTGGAGCTGTAATTGAGAACTTTACATATTGATAAACAGTGTGAGGAGGGAGAGGGAGAGGGAGAGGGAGGGAGAGAGAAAGAGAGAGAGAGAGAGAGAGAGAGAGAGAGAGAGAGAGAGAGAGAGAGAGAGAGAGAGAGGAGTGGGATTTTATTTTCTTTTCTATTTTTTTGTTTTTTCAAGACAGGGTTTGGAGTGGGCTTTTTAAATCATAAGCCCACTGCCAGTGGCACATCTTGCCCCCAAAAGGCTACACCTTTCAGTTCTTTTTATCAGTTCCACTTCCTGGAGACAAAGTGTTCAAATATAAGTGTAGTCATACTTTCCTTTGGGAGATCAGATCACAAAAATTTGTCACAAACTTATTATTAATTATGAAAGCTCATCCTTAGCTTAACTTTGTTTCTAACTAGCTCTTATAACTTAATTTAATCTGCATGCTGCCGTCTGGCCCATAGTTTTACCTCTTCTCCTGCATGCCCTGTTTCCTATCCATTTCCCCTAGTATCTCTCCTGTGCCTAGATTCATCTCATCTTCCTCTCTCTCTCTCCCCAGAAGTCTTATCTAACCTCTCCCTGCCTAGCTATTGTCCATTCCGCTGTTTTTTAAACCAATCTGAAGGTACCTTGTCAAAGACACATCTTCACAGTATGAAAAATGATTATTCAACAATATGTATGATCCTCTGGTGGCATTCTCATTCAAACTACCTCAGAGAATAACCACTGTCTTTCTGATTGGACATGAGATCTGCTCCTCAAGTGGATTTTCATTCTTATGACTCTAAACCTTGGCAAAAACACATGTCTATGGAGACAATAGGCTTCAAGAGGGCAATCTACTGTGGTTTTGCTAAATTTTTATGCTCTGTTTATGTTGTATTCATAGATTTGTGATGAACTAAACTTTGGTTAGAAAAGCTTTTTTTTTTAGTGGGTGGTCATTAATGTACAATTTCATACATGGTCAAAATGCCAATTATCAGTAAGTCTGAGTGCTCAAATATTGATTAGATATCTATGTCTACCTCCCACCATTCAAGACTCAGAAACTTTAATGAGGAGGGGGAATGTCTTAATTTCATGTCTGTTGCTGTACAGAGACACAATGACCAAAGAAAACTACAAAAGAAAGCATTTTAACTGGGGGTTACATATAGTAATCAGAGGATGAGACCATGAACATCATAGAATGAAGCATGACAATTGGCAATCAAGGTGCTGGGGAAGTAGCTGAGAACTCCTATTTTATCTACAAAGATGAGGAATAGAGCAAGCAAGACTGGCATGGCAAGGGCTTTTGAAATCTAAAAGCCTACCTCAAGTGGTACCCCTCCTCCAAGTTCACATCTCCTAATTCTTAATAGTTCTCTAACTGGAAAACAAACATTAAAATGTAGTACCTTAAGGGACCATTACCATTATAGTTACTGTGGTACAGTAATAACATATACTGCAGTTTAATCCAAATGTCATTATTTTAGCGTGGACAATGCACATAAAATTTTGAATGTTGAAATCACCCATTATTATTGTGTCAAGAACTAACATGCCTTCGATGTTTATAAATACTGTTTTTATAAGGTTGGGGGCATCAAATTTTATTTTTATATGATTATTTTTTAATTATTTTTAAATGATTATTTAGAAAGCACACACCATGTGACACTATCCTACTCAATTCCAGTCTTTCCATGTTTAAACTTCTTCTTATGATCTCCCACCACATCCAAAATCAAGTCTATTCTTTGTTGTGCATATATTCACTGGAGCATTGTCAAGGTCCCAGTGGCCAGCCCTCCAAGAGAGGATGAGTCTTTCTGTGCAGAAAGACTACACCAGAAGTCATCAGCTAAGGAGAGCCAAGCAGTGGTCAGAGCAGGGTGGCACTAGTTCTCCTGCAAGTGGTGAGCTTGGCTTTCCTACACTCACCAGGCAAAGCCAGCTCTCCTCTGATGGGTAGGGTCTGATATATTTATTACTGTTGTGAATTATCATTTTAATAAATTTTGACAATATGACATAATTATATCATTTAGACCTTTCCCTTTCTCTCTCTAAGCCCTCTCAAATACCCTCCTTACTCAAATATATACACTTTTTTCAATTGTTGAAATATTTATATTTATTTTACTAAATACAACTTTATCAGTCTGTATAATGTTACTGATATGCACATGTTTTCAGCGTGAACATTTGGCATGTATTAAATAATTGTGATCTTGTCTGGAAAAGACTATTTCTCCAGTTCTCAGCATTGCTTAGTTGTTGCAGTTCTTTGTCTCTTGCTGAAGCTTCACGTGCTTTCCTCTTACACAAAATTATAACAGAAAACTTATTTGTTTTTTGAGACAGGGTTTCTCTGTGGTTTTGGAGCCTGTCCTGGAACTAGCTCTTGTAGACCAGGCTGGCTTCGAACTCACAGAGATCGGCCTGCCTCTACCTCCCGAGTGCTGGGATTAAAGACATGCGCCACCACTGCCCAGCAACAGAAAACTTACCAAACCTAGAAAAAATTATGGACACTTGAGATCAAGGTACAACTATAATTCTAAATATACATGACAACATGCTTATAAATAATATAATATAGTTAAGAGTTCAAAACAATTTTATTAATGTTTTAAGGCAAAATTCTAAATTCATCTACAAAGGCAAAATTATTATAAAAGCATTATGCTTTGCATGAACAACTCTTATAACCAAGAAAGTGTGGAACACAGCACCAATAGAGATGCTATTATAAAATTTTCTGGAAAGATTTTATTTAATAAATTATATTTGCTTTTAACTGTTATCTCAGATCCTTATTCTACCTTGTAGAGTCTCAGATTTATTCTTTTAAATGTATCCTAGAAATGTTGAAAGTTTATATTGTACTCACATTTTTAATATATATCTAAATATATTAATATGCTTGTATTATTGTCCTTTATCAAATATGTTTATTTTTCTGTTTAATTTCTTTTCATATATATGTGAGGCTGGTTTGGGAATAACTTTTTCTATGTATCTGAATATTTTTATTGTTGCAATTTTCAAGCATCCTAGGATTATCTGTTAAGTTTCTGACATTCTTATTTTTTTCAGTAGATTATTTTTATTACTTTATAAATAATACCATTCAAAATTTCCACTTCCTCTCCTCCTCCCTCTTCCCTCCTGCTCCACTACTCCCCTCCCCCTCCCCCTCCAGTCCTAATAGCAGGCAGGGTACCCTGCCGTGTGGGAAGTCCAAGGCCCTCCCCACTCTATCCAGGCCTAAGAAGGTATGCATGCCAAATCCAGCTGGACTGGGACTGATTGAGCATGGGATCAAACTGGACCCTCTGAATGTCGCTGACAATTGGGGCAGACTGAGAAGCCAATGATGATAATGGCACTGGGATTTGTCTCTATTGCATGTACTGTCTTTTTGGGACCCTATTCTATTTGGAGACATTCTTATTCTTGCTCTTTATTTGAAATAGTCAGTTTTGTCTTACTCAGATTTTATAAAGTTTATGTGGAGGATAATAATTCTTGTAGGTAATTCTAGTATGTATATATTATTATATAATAATGCTTTTATGTCTATAAACCACTAATTTTTCAGAGTTCCAGAAAAGTTTGGTTATAATGGAATTAAACAAACATTAATAAATCAGAGGCAGGATATCAATAAGCACTGAAATTCCAGATTAATAAAACCAAGATGGCTTCATTTGCGACTTCATAAATCTTTTTTTTCTTTTTTGTGGATATAAGTTTTAGAGATATACGATGAAAATATATGCCTCTTTCTAATTTTAATAATACTCTTTAATGATATATATTTTCAAATACAGTATAAAATTCATTGATTCTTTTATAAATGATAATTTTTGTACTTTATGTTTTGTCAACATCAAGATCATACTAAAATTCAAAGCTATTAAGTTATTTAATGTTTATTTCTAAAAGTTTTACAGCTTTGAAATAAAATCCTATTACCATATTATATATCATAAGCTTTAAAAATACTTGTCACTATTTTATGATTATAGGTGTTCATAGGTGTTTTGTCTGAGAAGACCAGAAGATAATATTCCATACATTGGAACTGAAGATCAAGGATTATGAGCTGCCGTGTGGGCATTATTTGTTGAAACAAGGTATTCTGAAAGAAAACCCAGTGCTCTTAAGCATTGAGCCATCTTTCCAATCAGGTATATAATCTTTATTTTCCCGCTTTTTTCTTTCAGTTTCCTTACAAAATTACTCTGTTAATGATCTTAAGAATATTCTGTAACTGATTTCAAATGAAGGATATATGCTTTTCTTCATAATTTGACTTTATTTTGAACTCTTTATACGTGGTATAGATTATTTTACATGCTTTCTTATTTAAGAGAAAGGAAGATAAAAATAAAAAATAAAAAGAAAGAAACAAAAACAAGAAGGAAGGAAAGAAAGGACGGAGAAAGAAACCTAGAAAATGAAGTCAGCAAAATAATTGACTTTAAGACACCGCACTTTGTGTTAGGACAAAGTGTGGTGTGAAGTAATATTTCCGTTTTATTCCTATGCATATTTGTGTGTCTCATTTTTTATCTAACTGTGTGTATTTTTCCTGTGTGGGATCCACAGGCTTCTCCCCTCAGTGACCAATGTCAGTTATTACAAATATTTATGCTAATAGAGTGTAGTAAAGATAGCAATCATTGTATACTAATAACATAACTTACAAGTTTACAAAACAAATTTAATTAGATGTATTTTCATGTATTGATTAATGATAATTCATTTTTTTCTTTGTAACAAATATTTAGGTTAATGATCCCTAGTAAAATGCTTACAAATATGTAAAAAAAAAATTTCTAACAAATGGAACTATGTGACCATGGGCTTTATGCTGAGTTGAAATAAATTGTACTTCATCAAATAACTTTCTGCTTCAAAGTTGACTGAATAAAAAATTGTCCTTGAGTTTAAGATGCCTGATCTAATTGACATTTCAGATTAACTCAGCTTTCCTAATGTTTAAATATTTTTTCCCATTTTAGTGCTAACATGGGCAAATGATTGTTGAAATCACAGAATCACAAGCAATTTATTAGTGAGAAAAACGTTCTTTTAAAATTCAATTCATTCTTTCACACAAACACAGAACTATGCAAATTCAAACTTTCTTGCAATTCAAGTAACTTCTACAATGGAGGAATAAGCCTCTTACCAAGATTGAATTTGCTATTGTGCATGTTACAAGCTGAACAAACAGAGATTGTAGAAGGCTCTGTTCATTCATGTGCCTCCTTTAAAAAAACAAATACCAGTTTAATATAAATGGAAATGAGGGCAACATTAGTGTGAACACACATCTTGATCCATTGTAACCTAATAATAAAAGCCATACATTTTTTGAAGCAGGATAAATGGATAACGTCATATATTTTAGAATCTAAATCATCACTGTTTTTTGTTCAGAATTTCTTCTCTGCTGAATTTTATTTTGCGGGATGAAATGATTTTAAAATGTAGCTCTGACTCTAATGCTGATGTGCACAAGTAAACATCTAATTATTACAATTTTGCAAAAAAATCCATAGTTTACCAAATAAAACCTGAAGGCCTGTTTTGTAAAATTGTGGCGTTCAACATTTATAACAAGAGCATAGATCATAGCTGCATAAAAAAAATATACTTTGCTTCAGATTGATGATCTCAGCAACATTGTTATAGTGAGTAGATGGGATTGAACTTTTTTTTTTTACATTGTAAGGTGATAATGAATGAAAAATATGTGAACACTGTTTGTGGTTTATTTCTAATTCCCAAAGGACAGATTTCTTTCTACTTTCTACCTTTCGATCAGTTTCTTTTTTTTTTTATTGAGAAAAGGAAAAAAAAACAATTTTCCGCCTCCTCCCAGCCTCCCATTTCCCTCCCCCTCCTCTCACCCTTCTCCCCCTCCCCCCATTCCTCTTCCCCTCCCTCTCCAGTCCAAAGAGCAGTCAAAGGTTCCCTGCCCTGTGGAAAGTTCAAGGTCCTACCCCCTCCTTCCATATCTAGGGAGATGAACATCCAAACTGGCTAGGTTCCCACGAAGTCAGAACATTAGGTAGGATCAAAACCCCGTGCCATTGTCCTTGGCTTCTCATCAGCCCTCATTGTTTGCCACGTTCAGAGAGTCCGGTTTTATCCCATGCTTGTTCAGTCACAGTCCAGCTGGCCTTGGTGAGCTCCCAATAGATCAGCCCCACTGTCTCAGTGGGTGGGTGCACCCATCGTGGTCCTGACTTCCTTGCTCATCTTCTCCCTCCTTCTGCTCCTCATTGGAACCTTGGGAGCTCAGTCCAGTGCTCTAGTGTGGGTCTCTATCTCTATCTCCATCCATCACCAGATGAAGGTTCTATGGTGATATGCAAGATATTCGTCAGTATTGCTATAGGATAGGGTCATTTCAGGTTCCCTATCCTCAGCTGCCCAAGGAACTAACTGGGACATCACCTTGTGCTCCTGGGAGCCACTCTAGGTTCAAGTCTCTTGCCAACCCTAAGTTGGCTCCCTTAACTAAGAATTGTGCTTCCGTGCTCCCCTATCCAGCCTTCCTTTATCCCAATCATCTTTTTTCCCCAAGTTCCCACATCCTCCCCTTCTCACTTTTCTCTCCCCATCTCCCCTTACCCCCATCCCACTCGACCCCCAAGATCCCAATTTTCTCCCCGGCAATTTTGTCTACTTCCCATAGCCAAGAAGATAACTGTATGTTTTTCCTTGGGTTCACCTTCTTATTTAGCTTCTTTAGGTTCACCACTTGTAAACTCTGTAACCCTTATTTATGGCTAGAAACCAATTATGAGTGAGTACATCCCATGTTCATTTTTTGGGTCTGGGTTACCTCACTCAGTATAGTGTTTTCTATTTCCGTCAATTTGCATGCAAAATTGGAGAAGTCATTGAAACCACACCATAGTACTCTTGTGTGTATATATTCCACACTTTCTTCGTCCACTCTTCCTTTGAAGGGCATCTAGGTTGTTTCCAGGTTCTGGGTATTACAAATAGTACTGCTATGAACATAGTTGAACAAATGCTCTTGTCATATGATAGGGCATCTCTTGGGTATATTCCTAAGAGTGGTATTGCTGGGTCCAGGGGTAGGTTGATCCCGAATTTCCTGAGAAACCGAGACACTGATTTCCAAAGTGGTTGCATATGATTGCATTCCCACCAGCAATGGATGAGGATACCCCTTCCTCCACAGCCTCTCCAGCAAAGGCTATCATTGGTGTTTTTGATTTTAGCCATTCTGACAGGTGTAAGATGATATCTCAAAGTTGTTTTGATTTGCATTCCCCTGATCTCTAAGGAGGTTGAGCATGACCTTAAGTGACTTTTGGCCATTTGAACTTCTGTTGAGAATTCTCTGTTCAGTTCAGTGCCCCATTTTTTAATTGGGTTAATTAGCATTTTAAAGTCTAGTTTCTTGTGTTCTCTATATATTTTGGAGATCAGACCTTTGTCTGTTGTGGGGTTGGTGAAGATCTTCTCCCAGTCAGTAGGTTGCCTTTTTGTCTTAATGACAGTGTCCTTTGCTTTACAGAAGCTTCTCAGTTTTAGTAGGTCCCATTTATTCAATGTTGCCCTTAATGTCTGTGCTGCTGGGGTTATACATAGGAAGTGATCTCCTGTGCCCATTTGTTGTAGGGTACTTCCCACTTTCTCTTCTATGAGGTTCAGTGTGTTTGGACTGATATTGAGGTCTTTAATCCATTTGGACTTGAGTTTTGTGCATGGTGATAGATATGGGTCTATTTTCATTCTTCTACAGGTTGACATCCAGTTGTGCCAGCACCATTTGTTGAAGATGCTTTCTTTCTTCCATTGTATACTTTTAGCTCCTTTATCGAAAATGAGGTGTTCATAGGTTTGTGGGTTAAAATTGGGTCTTCTATACGATTCCATTGGTTGACTTCTCTGTTTTTATGCCAGTACCACACTGTTTTCATCACTGTAGCTCTGTAATAGAGTTTGAAGTCAGGGATGGTAATGCCTCCAGAAGATCCTTTATTGTATAGGATTGTTTTGGCTATCCTGGGTTTTTTGTTTCTCCATATAAAGTTGATTATTGTCCTCTCAAGATCTGTGAAGAATTTTGATGGGACCTTGATGGGGATTGCATTGAATCTATAAATTGCCTTTGGTAGAATTGCCATTTTTACTATGTTGATCCTCCCAATCCAAGAGCAAGGGAGATCCTTCCATTTTCTGGTATCCTCCTCTGTAGTAATAAGGGCGGCGGGGCCGCTTCCCCAGCACCCCAGCCGCCCGCTCGGCTAGCTTATGCCCCGAAATAACAACACACAAACTGTATTCATTTAATCACTGCTTGGCCCTTTAGCCCTAGCCCTTACTGGCTAATTCTCACATCCCGATCAACCCATCTCTAATAATCTGTGAGAACCGGTCTTACTGGGAAGATTCTAGCCTAGTCCATCCTGGGTTGGAGCTTCATGCCCGGAGCGGGGCATGGCGTCTCTCTCAGGCGCAGAGCTGTGGAGTCCCTGAGCTCACTTCCTCTTCCTCCCAGCGTCCTATTCTGTTTTCTCCTCCCACCTATCTTCTAACCAATAAAATGGGCCAGGGCAGTTCCTTTATTAGCCAATGACCTTCCTCCATCATTTCCCCTTTTTCGGTTTAAACAAAAAAAAAAATGGCTTTAACTTTAACATAGCAAAATTACATATAACCAAACAGTTATCAAGTAAAAGTTACAATAATCTTTATCATAACTAAAGAAAACTATAACTAACTATTCTTAACTCCATCAAAGACTCCAGAAAGATATAATATTGCCTAAGTAAACAAGAACTAAGAAACTTCAAACTCTAGAAATGACAAAGACATCTCGCTGCCTGGACAGTCACCCAAAGTTCTTTTGTACCGTTGGGGCATCCATCTTCAGCCTTCAGGCCCATGGTATCCAGCAGACATTTCCATAAAGCAGGAAAATTCAAAGTCAGTTCAGTCACTATCTGTTGTGTCCTGCAGAATATCTCGCAGACTCTTTCAAAATGAATCAGGAACCCCGAAAGATCATCTCACCTTAGGCAAGTTCAGTAGTCCTCTCTCTGCGGGTTCTCTGTGTCCAGTTTATGCAGTAGTCCAGGCAAGAGCAGTTTCTTGCCCAAATGGCTATCAAACTCCATAAGGTGCCTCTTCGATGCCCATCTTCCTCTTGAAGTACATTGGTGCTGCCAGGAGCAGAGTGTCTCATTGTCATGAAAAGTCCTAAGTTATTAAAACATTAAATGTCCTATTCTGTAATCTTTGAAAGACATGAAGAATGTCTATCTAACTGAAATACATCTCTATATATCTAGAAAATCTAACTAACATGACTACAAGCTTTACTATTATCGATGATTATCCATTAACAACCTATATTTCTTAATTATACAGTACATTTTTAAATGAACTACACAATCACAATACCTTAATCAAAATCAGAAACACTTATACATATAACAAAATTGACCTTAAATCTCTATCAATAAAGCAAAATCTATACTAATGTAAATTATTCATATCTATATCATATCCCCCTTAAAATGTAAAAGAACGTTTATAAACCATATTTGGGAACATGGGCGCAGTTATTTCTCTCCAAACTGCTTCCTGCTGAATGGGGGCGTCGTTAATTAGGTCTTTCATGGTATAACCTGTGTGCTAGTTTCATCTCAGTTGGCAGTTGAGCGAAGCAATTTTTTGAAGGCGTTCACACCAACCCTTCGGGAGGGCGTGGTCCATCATACCAAATCGGAATAGAAGAAATGAACAGCGTCTCATCCTCTGTGAAAACAAAATAAGAAACTCCTCTCCAAAGCATCATGTCCTTAGATCCAAATTTCAAAGTCAAGGCATTTTCACAATATTTATGTTGGATTAGTTCAGCAGCATTTATAAATAAATATCTTTTAGCAGCTGTTGCTCCTTCCTCAGCATTCAAATAATTCAAAGAGATCATAATAGCATACAGTATCAAGATTCTCTGTGTATTTTCCATCTTTGTACAGCTTTGTTTTAACCTCTATTTTGTTTATTTTTACTTTTAACTCTTTGCTTTTTGAGACAGGTTCTCTGTATCTTTGACCTGAAGTAACTCTGTAGACCAGGCTGTCTTTGAACTCTCAGAGATCCGCCTGTCTCTGCCTCCCAGGCATTGGGATTAAAGGCGTGTGCTACCACACACAACAACTCTCTTCCTTTTTTTGTTTTTTACTTTAAGAACTTCAACTTTTAGTCTGCATATATTTTTAACACACTGTAAACCATTTAAAAATTTTCTTTGTCTTTGAATCTCTCTTTACTGTATATCTCTCTTTTTCTGACCACACGAGCCTTTAAATTACTGAGCAATATGGGTAGGATTAAAGGCGTGGCTTTGCCAGCTAGATCCAGTCCATTCCTTAGCTTTCCAGCCTCATGGCTGATATACAGGCTGTAGCCATGTTTACTGCAACAACTGTATGGCATTTCAAGGTCCCTGCCAGCAAGTGAGCTACAACAGACAACACTCACATCCTCTCTTGGTAGCCGGCCCTCCTGCCTCAAACAGTCAGAGTTTGCCCTGGCAGGATGGCCCAGAAAGCCAGCATTTTTAAACGGCGCAGCTTTTTTCCTGCTACGGCTGAAAACCGAAAAGCATGCATTCAGCTTTTCGTCAACACCGTTTAAGTGTTTCGTGGCAGGACCTCTTAATGAGCTGCAGGCTTTGCAGCTAAAGCTGAGTCAGGAAGCCTCTCTTAGATGAGGTGCTTGCTTGCCTCTGGCAAGCAGAGCAGACCCGAGGACACAGCGAGTCTAGTTGCCATCAAACTAATCGTAGCACTTTACTCCATTTATGCTCTATTCAAAAGCTCTGTCTCCCACAGGAGCCAGACAGAGATCGCAATGGCAGCACAGCCCCAGGAAGTCGCGCTTTAAAATGACACAGCGTTTTTTTTTTTTTTTTCTGCTACTGTTGCCGAATCAGGAAATCTCTCTACAGCACGCCACCAACAAACAGCAAAAATCTGTGTTAAACTCTCGCTCCCTTATTTTTAAGCCTTCTCAGGTTTTTTAAGTGGGTTTAGTTGTCCACACGTCTGGGCGCCAACTGTAGTAATAAGGGCTGCGGGGCCGCTTCCCCAGCACCCCAGCCGCCCGCTAGGCTAGCTTATGCCCCGAAATAACAACACACAAACTGTATTCATTTAATCACTGCTTGGCCCTTTAGCCCTAGCCCTTACTGGCTAATTCTCACATCCCGATCAACCCATCTCTAATAATCTGTGAGAACCGGTCTTACCGGGAAGATTCTAGCCTAGTCCATCCTGGGTCGGAGCTTCATGCCCTGAGCGGGGCATGGCGTCTCTCTCAGGAGTCTGCTCCGGAGAGCAGAGCTGTGGAGTCTCTGAGCTCACTTCCTCTTCCTCCCAGCGTCCTATTCTGTTTTCTCCTCCCACCTATCTTCTAACCAATAAAATGGGCCAGGGCAGTTCCTTTATTAGCCAATGACCTTCCTCCATCACTCCTCAATTTCTTTCTTCAATGCCTTAAAGTTCTTGTCAAATAGATTTTTCACTTCCTTGGTTAGAGTTACCCCAAGATATTTTATGCTGTTTGTGGCTATCGTGAAAGGTGAAGCTTCTCTGATTTCCCTCTCTGCTTCCAATTCTTTTGTGTATAAGACGGCGACTGATTTTTTGGAGTTGATCTTGTATCCTGCCACATTACTAAAGGTGTTTATCAGCTATAAAAGTTCTTTGGTGGAGTTTTGTGGGTCGCTTATGTACACTATCATATCACCTGCAAATAATGAAAGTTTAACTTCTTTCTTTCCAATTCGAATCCCCTTCATCCCCTTATGTTGTCTTATTGCTATTGCTAGAACTTCAAGCACTATATTGAAGAGGTATGGCGATAGTGGATAGCCTTGTCGTGTTCCTGGTTTTAGTGGCATGTCTTTGAGTTTCTCTCCATTTAATTTAATGTTAGTTGTTGGCTTGATGTATATGGCTTTTATTATATTTAGGTATGACCCTTGTATCCCTAATCTCTCCAAGACTTTTATCATAAAGGGATGTTGAATTTTGTCAAATGCTTTTTCAGCATCTAATGAAATGATCATATGGTTTTTTTCTTTCAGGTTATTTATATGATGGATTACATTGATAGATTTTCTTTTTTTTTTATTATCAACCTTTAGGTTTATTAGCTCAGGTTTATCATTAACTAGCTCTTACAATTTAAATTAACCAATTTTTTGGTCTGTATTTAGCCATGTGACTTGGCACCTTTTTTCAGTGAGACCTTCTCATCTTGCTTCCTCTGTGTCTAGCAGGTGACTGAGTCTGTGCCATTCCTCTTCTCAGAGTTCTTTTAGTCTGGTCACACACATACTCTTCATGCCTAGATACTAGCCAATCAATGTTTTATTAAACCAATATGAGTGACAAATCTTTACAGAGTAAAAAAAAAAAATCCCACAGCATTTCTCCTTTTCTCTTGTCAAAACAAATCCTAGAAACTATTCTCCTTTGTTTAGCTTTTTTACGGAAATTTGTCTTTGTTTAGTGTGCTGGTTACAAATTGATAGATTTTCATATGTTGAACCAGCCCTGCATCTCTGGGATGAAGCCTACTTGATCATAATGGATAATTTTTCTATAAGTTCATTGGTCAGTTAATTGATCCAGGTTTCTTTGAGATGTAACACTTTATTTTCTTCAAAATTCACATATAGATTATATTAAACTGTTATTTAATAATTATAATAAAAACATCAGCAATACATTTTGCTAAGAATGTGAAGAGAAAGTATCATGTATTCATTGATGGTGAGAATATTAATAGTACACACATTGATAGTACAAGGAGGATACATTAAAGCTAAAATGTGCCAGTTATCAAACTTCTTGTTACTTACTCAAAGGAGATGAAGTAAAAGCAATATTCAGCAATTGCTTAACAAGTAGAGAGCAATGTATTTGATGACAATTACCACACAAAAATCTGCATACCAAAGATCAACCTGTATATCCTGATCGCTACAACATTATTCTCCATGACTGAGCTATGGAATTAACTTAGCTGCACAGCCAGTGATGAGAGTATAAATAAAATTCAGTGTATTTATGAACTGAAATGCTAGTCTGCCATACAAAGAATGTAATCCTATCACATGCAACAATGTTGATGAAACTGTAGTTCATTTTGTATAGCCAAATTGAGTAATTGAGAAATGACTGATATTCTAACTAGCATAACTTTTTCAAAAGTGTTGGCAAATTTTATTATAGATTCCTTTATACTACATATACATTCAGTAATTAATTGGATTTGAAATTATACTATAATTACTTCATTGTGAAATTAAAACTAGATTTTAAACTACCCAAGTGTACATATGCCTTTATGTAGTATGAAAGATGTTTTTTGATACACTAAAGAATCATTTAATGGTTTGTTGAAATACTATTATCAAAGTAGAATTTACTCCTGTAAATGTAGTAAATTGATTTGTTCAAAATTATATTTTAAAAGGAGAATGTGAATAATACTTAAAGTATAACGTTTTCAATGAATATATATGGATATATATATATATATATATATATATATATATATATGACAAACTCATTTTTGATATTCTAAAATTTGTAAATGATTTGGCCCAAAATTAAATTCTGAATATTGGAGCAAATTTATGTGCTCAGCAATTATGTTATCTCTACGTACTGATAGATTTTCCCTATGTTTACCTTCAAAGTTTAAATAATTTGAAAATACCTATGAAAGTCTCAGCCTGTATTTTGAAGTGACATAGACATAACCACGAAAGTGGCAAATGGGGAACATAGCTTTTTAGATTGTGGAAAGTATCTCATTATGTTCATTGTCTTTAGTATTCATAACTTTGTTTTAAGTCTTCCAATAAATTGATTTATGAAATATTTAGATTATAAATTTATAAAATGAAGTTCAGAAAATTCATGAAATGACATTATCGTCTTCTCCAAGTGATATTTGTTTAATAAGAAAGAACTTTCTACACATATAGATGAATTTTTAAAAGTCATTAATAATGAAATATTTATGTATTATTTGCTTTTTCAGTTGAGAAAATGCTTAAGAGGAAATTACTTTTCCAAAATATAGTATTCTTGAAAATTTCTGTATTATTAAAAACCATATTTTTATTTTAAAATTTTTCTGAGGCAGGTTTTTTTCTGTTGCTTTGGGACCTATCCTGGAAGTAGCTCTTGCAGACCCTGCTGACATTGAACTCACAGAGATCTGCCTGCCTCTGCCTCCTGTGTGCTGGGATTAAAGGCATGCGCCTCCAACACCCAGCTAATTTTAAGATTTGTTAGACTTCCCCTTTTCTATCCTAATAATTCTTTTTCATTGCATGACTAATTCTAATTGCCGGATTAACCAGAAAAAAAAAAGATTTTAAAAGGTATCTAGTTCTACTACAATTTGATATGCTAAGGCTGACTGATATGCATGGGAGACCTGCCTTTTTTTGGAGAGAAAGGAGGAGTGAATGGGGGGAGGGAAGGTGGGGAGAGGGAAGATTTAGGGGATGGAAGGTTGAAGAAAAGACCTGGAAGGAGAGGAGAGAGGGAGTGGAAACTGATCAGGCTGGAAATAAATCAATTAATTTTTAAAAATTAAAGAAGAGAATTATTATTTTATCAAGTGGTATTTTAAATGTTTTGTTTGTAATGTCAACAATAATTTTTGAAACCAGTGGTTTTCCCTCTGTTTTCATTAGTTTATTTTCTGTTTGGATCAGAATGAGCACGTCTAAAACTGTAGAAAAATCAACACCTAGGGTAGACAAAAAACAATGAATTTAAAAAGAAGTAGCATATAGGTGATTTCTTTCTTTTTTACTTTTACTTTTAAAAATGTATACATAGTATACATGTGGTTGACAGTTGCATGGCTGCGGAAGACTGAGGGGCCACTGGTAATGGCACCAGGATTTGTCCCTACTGCGTAAACTGGCCTTTTGGGATCCTATTCTCTTTGGATGATACCTTGCTCTGCCCAGATATAGTAGGGAGGGCCTTGGACCTTCCACAAAGCCACATGCCTTACCCTCTCTAAGGATTAGATGGGGGGTGGGGGTGGCAGGAATGGGAGGAGGACAGGGAGTGGTATTTTTTTAAAAAAACTATTAAATTACAATAAATAAATAAAAATGTATACAGAATATTCTGCTCACAGTTTCCCCTCTCCCTACCTCCCATCTACTTAACTCTGTGCCCTTCTGTCCTTTCTTTCTCTCCCTTTATAATACAAACACGGAAACAAATAAGTAATTTTAAAAATGGAAAACACAAAAAAATGCACAAACAAAAATCTACCATAGTCCATAAAAAAAAATCACAAAACCTGAAACTATAATATAAAAGACAAGTAAGACAATAAAAAATCCCAAACAAAGAAAGATGAGACATAAAATGTCTTACAAAATATCTGCTCATTTGTTTAGTTTTGATTATCTACTTCTGGACATGAGACCTACAAGGTGGTTATTATACTTAGTGAGAACTCCATTGGAGAGAACTAACTTTTCTTTTGCAAACTGATAACTTATTGCTTAGGGCTGGGAGTTGGTATCCACAACCTAGTCTTAGTTCTAAAACCCCATCTGGCTAAAACTTGCACTGACCATATGGGTGTTGCCACTGTCTCTGTGAGTTCATATGTGTATCAGTTCTGTTGTGTTTGGAGAACTCTATTTCCTAGGTGAATTAAATATTACTTTTAAAAGTCTCAAAAATGTTAAGGAAATGTTTGAATAAGTTAGAGTAGATATTTTTGGTTGCTATAAATTTTGCTGCTTAACAGCTATGATAAAACAATTAGCATTATTTTAAAATTTATCTTATTGATTAGCCCATTTAAGCTATGATGTGATTTATCACAGCTAATACCTCTGAGAAATACATGTCTTGATGATAACAATCAACAATTTTACAGAATTAACATAGTGATACTACAATAGGCACTTTTAATGGGCATTTTTAAAACTAGCAGGTTCCCAGTTTTGTTCTAGGACTAAAATAATGGTTCATTCCTATGCAACTTATTAGCTGAGACAAATATGAATATTCTCAGGCAGTATGACAACTTGTTTTCATCAGGCTAAGAAAAATACTCATGCACTAATACCTCCAAACTACTGAAATCAAGAACAAGACAAAGTTGTTAACTCTCTCCATATCTATTCAATATAGTTCTTGATGTCCTAGCTAGAGCAATAAGACAACAAATGGAGATCAAGGGGATACAAATCAGAAAAGAAGTCAAACTCTCACTATTTGCTGATGATATGATAGTTTACATATGTGACCCCAAAAATTCTACCAAGGAACTTTTACGGCTCATAAACACTTTCAGTAATGTATCAGGATACAAGATTAACTCAAAAAAAAAAAAATCAGTAACCCTCCTTTACACAGATGATAAATGGACCTGGAAAGAAATCAGAGAAATATCACTCCTCACAATAGCCATAAATAGCATAAAATATCTCAGAGCAACTCTAACCAAACAAACAGAAGACCTGTATGATAAGAACTTTAAATCTTTGAAGAAACAAATTGAAGAAGACACCAGGAAATGGAAAGGTCTGCCATGCGCTTGGGTAGGTAGAATTAACATAGTAAAAATGGCATTCTTAGCAAAAGCAATCTACAAATTTAATGCAACGCTGATCAAAATCCCAGCAAAATTCTTCACAGACCTTGAAAGAAGAGTACTCAACTTTATATGGAAAAGCAAAAAACCCAGGATAGCCAAAACAATCCTGTACACTAAAGGAACTTCTGGAGGCATCAGTCCCTTACTTCAAACTCTACTACAGAGCTACAGTACTGAAAATAGCCTGGCACTGGCATAAAACCAGACAGGAGGACCAGTGGAACCCAATTGAAGACAATATCCACACACCTACGAGCACCTGGTTTCTGGCAAGAAAGCAAAAAGTAACAAATGGGAAAAAAGAAAGCATATTTAACAAATTGTGCTGCCATATCTGGATATCAACATGTAGAAGAATGAAAATTGATCCAGGTATATTACCATGCATAAAACTCAAGGCCAAATGGATCAAAGACCTCAACATAAAGCCAGCCACACTGAACCTCATAGAAGAGAAAATTGGAAGTACACTTGAACACATTGACACAGGCGACCACTTTCTAACTAGAGCCCCAGTACCACAGACACTGAGGAAAGCAATTAATAAATGGGACCTCCTGAAACTGAAAAGGTTCTATAAAGCAAAGAATACAGTCAACAAGACAAAATATCGGCCTACAGAATGGGAAAAGATCTTGACTCCACATCAGACAGACGACTTATCTCCAAATTATATAAAGAACTCAAGAAATTGGTCATCAAGAGAACAAATAATACAATAAAAATGGAGTTTAGACAGAAACAGAGAACTCTCAACAGAGGAATCTAAAAATTGCTGAAATACAATTGAGGAAATGCTCAACATCCTTAGTCATCAGAGAGATGCAAATCAAAATAACTCTGATATTCCAAGATTAAAAAAACACTGATGACAATTTATGCTGGAGAGGTTGTGGGGAAAAGGGAACACTCCTGCATTGCTGGTGGGAATGCAAACTGGTACAGCCCCTTTGGATATCAGTATGGCGATTTCTCAGAAAATTTGGAAACAACCTTCCTCAAGACCCAGCAATTCCACTTTTGGATATATTTCCAAAGGATGCTCAAGGACATATGTTCAAATATGTTCATAGTTGCATTGTTTGTCATAGTTTGAACCTGGAAACAAACAAAATGCCCCTCGTCGTTAGAACCTGGAAACAACCAAAATAGAACCTGGAAACAACCAAAATGTCCCACGTCCTACGAATGGATGAGGAAAATGTGGTACATTTACACAATGGAGCACAGCAGAAAACAATAATAACATCTTGAAATTTGTAGGCAAGGGGATAGATCTAGAAAACATCATATTGAGTAAGGTAACCCAGACCCAGAAAGACACATATATCATATTTACCCACTTATAAGTGGCTTTTATACATAAAGTAAAAAAAAAAGCCTACAAATCACAATCCCAGAGAACCAAGACAACAATGGGGACTCTAAGAGAGACATACATGGATCTAGTCCACATGGGAAGTAGAAAAAGACAAGATCTCCTGAGAAAATTCGGAGCATGTGGACCATGGGAAAGGGTTGAAGGGGAGGAGAGAGGAAGAAGGGAGTGGATCAGAGAAAAATGTATACCTCAACAAAATTAAGAAAAAAAAACGGGAAAAATATAGGGTGGATAGAAAAAAAAACAGAAAATTAAATTAAACCAACAGAGACACAGGAAAATTTGAAATCCTACTAGAGTATAAACATTAGTTACTGAGGATTGTCATTCATTTTCCCTCAGATTATAAAATTTTGAAGTGTTAATTTACAAATATTTAGTTATAGGACAAGAAAATATAATGTCTGGTGAAATATGTTCTGATCTTATAGGACCAATAATAACAAGTCATAATCTTAATAGTTTTTCAACTTATCCAGAGTATTTCTCTAGCCTCCCCCGCCACAAAAGCAGTCATTGATGATTTGAGATAAGAATCCATTATGGAACATCAATAAAATCTAGTTTAATGAACAATGCTTAAACTTTATATGAAATATTTTGCATCATATTGGTAACTAAACACACCTGCTAAAGTTTCAGGAAATACTTGCTCCATACGGTAGCTTTCCTCTGTGTACTATACCTCTTCCCTAATATCAAACCAGAGACTTTTATTATTAGAACATAAGTGGTCATCATTCAGCAGGGGTTTAATGTCCCCTCAGTTTAGTATTCTCAAATTATAACACTTTCTAAAGTGACACAAGAATATTAAAAGTATATAACACATTGGTTCCACAAAATTAATATTGGGATTAATGTGATTATGGCAAAGAATGCATATTCTTAACACTCCAATATAGACACTGTTGTAGCTCATGAAGATTGACTTTTGTTTTAACACAGTATATATTATATAATTGTAATCATTTTCTTACCATTTTATTTTCTCTAATAATTCATTGACATCATATCAAAATGGATAATTTTAGTACTGTTAATTTTATTTTTTATTTTTAACATGCATCAAAATTCATGAAATCATTTCATTAAATGAATGCCATTAAATTAATTTCAGTATTTTGATAGAAAACATTTGAGTGGATCAGCTACTTCACACTTTGACTACTGCTTTAAAATTATTCTCTTCATAGAAATACTGACAGTAGAGCTGTGTGGTCAAAGGATATTTACAATTTATAGCATATAGTTAACACTGAAACATGAAATATTTTAGATCCTATGGCAATTTGTTTTACCATTAGAGCTGAAACACAAGTATTTAAGCTTTCATACATAAGGTGACTTCACTTTGGATGCATTTCCAAAAATATTCAATAACCACTTGCCTTTTTTTGAAAAATATGTAAAAATTATTTGTATGTTTTACTAAGATAATATTGCTCATACTTTGGGCTGTTTTCTTTATATACCACAAATGAAAATAATAAGCTGTGAGTAGTGCTGATATTTTTTTCTGCATTATAGCTTTTTAAAGTTCCGTTTATTATTTTACTTTAAAATTTTATACTCACACATATACAATATGAACATGATGAACATTCTGCCCTACTTCATGTATGACTTTTATTATTTGATAAATGAAACCTTAAACATTTATGTAACTTTAATTAGCTCATATGTTGAGCTTATGAAAGTTTCTACTAGGAATCTAAAAATCTGCAGATGACAAGCACAAAATTATATTGATTTCTTGCTAAATTCATGTTCCTTACAACTGTGTCATGTTTCACATGATAAGGTGAATAATCTATATCCTCGTCTTTATAAATAATGAGCACTTAATAATTAACCTGCAGCATTACTTTGAAGACTGAAAAATTGTTAATAAAAGCTTTTGTAATATGAAAGAAACTCAATAAATGCTTTTTTTCTTATGAGTTGCTACATAATTACGACTTGACATTAAGTCTATTTCTAGTATTTACAATTTACATAATGCATTTTCTAGCCATGCACTGGTAAAATTAGATGTATAGACACACTCTAGACTATCCTGCATTATGTGAGTATTTTTTAAAAACACTAATTTTGTAAGTTTTATATTTAAAAATTTTTCTTTTTAGATAATTTTCAAAAATACTACAGCATTTCAAATATGCTGAATCAAAATTTTCATATTACTATCAATAAATATTAGGAGGTTCTTTCATCACAAAATGCACTAACATGTATGTTACTATTAATTACAATTTCTAATTTAATGAAATTGCTTTAGTTTGTACTGAATTTCTTCTTACCCTTACTATATTTGTTTTATATTATATAATATTTATTTAGTGTACTATCCTGTTCATTACAGTCACAGATTTTTTTCTTCGTTTGGCGTTGGAGTTAGAACTAAGAACTTTGTTAGGCTTAGGAAATTGTTTTATCACTAAGTTACAACCCTAGAACTTGACTTGCTGAGTCAGGCCTTTGCTCTTTGTTACAGGCTCACATCCAACTAAGAACTCTCGCAAATCCAGATGCAAAGTGCTGGGATTATAAATGTGTGCCAACATGATAGCAAGTTCATAATGTCTCTAGTATATGTTCAATACCTCAAACAAGCTGAAAAGCTATTAAACTTTCTTAGTTATTAATATTTATGTATATATAAAAATGCAATCTGCTAAATCCATAGAAAAATTTCTTAGTCATTATTAATGCACACACAACTATATATATTATATACAATGTATACACAATATAGTACAATATATACAATCATGTATATGTATGCATATATACAATTTTCTGAGTTCATTTATTGTTGCATGTATGTATGTGTGTTCATTGCAGACCCTTTGGGATTGCATAACCTATCACAGCGTTCTTCATTGGAGGAGACTGAATCTTTTTTTCAGCTTGTAGATCTTCATCTAGAGGTAGAGAATTCAAGCCCTTTTTGCCATTATGCTGCTCTTATTTGGATGACAATATTGCTGCAATTTCATGGGTATAGCTCCATTATCATATCTAGACAATACAATTGCAGAGCAGATGTAGTTGTCTTCTGACATTAGCTACTCTTCTACTCCTCTTTTCAGTGCTGCACTCTGAGCCTTAGGTGGAGAGTTTGTATTTTAAATGTATCAGTTGTTGCCGAGCACTTCATTGCTCATTGTTCTCTGCATTTTAACCAGTTGTGGTTTTCTGCAGTGTTCTTCCATGATTCTCAAAAAAAGCTTCTTTGATGAGGCACGAGAGCTATACTTACTTGTGAATCTAGAATAAGGATTCACAATGCAGTTATAAATTATACTGGTTTATTAAAAGTAGCAGTAGTAGGTTTTACTCTAGAGTTAATTACTCTAGCCATGCATAGGTGGCTAGTTTTCCAGTACCAGGTATGAACTCCTTATTGAATGAGCAATAATTACTTACAGTTAGATGATTTGTTGGTTACTCACAATAAATACATGCCCTATTGCATCCTTGGGAATATTGTGCAATGCTGGTCACAATTGTCGTTCATAGGTATGACTTGTAGGTAGATCTAGTGATTACTCTTCTTCTTTGACATCTAGTATAAAACCTTCACGTTTTCTTATAAAATTATACCCATATTGAACAGCCTACCTAAATATCAACTCCAAGTGGATCAAAAACTTCAATGTGAAACTACAAGTGCTGAAACTGCTAGAAGAAAACATGGACAACTTCTACAAGACAGAAGTGTAGGAAAGGATCTTATGAAAAGAACTTATTCACTCAGGAATTCAAGGCAATTGACAACTAGAGCATCATAAATATATACAACAAAAAAATAACCAATAGTGTAAAGAAGAAAGCCACATAGTAAAAGACTCTTGCCTCCTATATGTCTGATAGGAAGTTAAAATCCAGAATACACAAATAATTTTTAAAAAAAAGCAAACAAGGGGTAAAAAACAAAAAAAAATGTCCAAATTAAAAATAAATAGGCTTGGAATCTGAGAAGAGAGTTATCAATTTTAGGATAAGAGATATTTCAAGAATATTTATCATCATTCTTATGAATTAGGAAAATACAAATAAAACAACTTTGAGAATCACTCCAGTTTGAATGGTTAAGATCAACATGACAGCCAATAACAAATGCTGATGGGGATGAGAAGAAAGAGGAACTCTATTCACTGTAGGTTATATTGTGAATTGAAGGAGCCATGTTGGATAACAGTGTGGCTAACTCTAAAAAGTTAAAAGTATATCCATTATACCACTTGGCATTTGTTGAATGCTTGGCATATGCACAAAAGACACACATTCTGCACCACAGACACTTTTCAGCCATGTTAATTCTCCTCTATTCATAGGTACTAGGAAATGTCACTTAGCTGGAGTGGAACAATGGCATATGTAATTCTATTCAAATTAAAAAAAACTAGATTATGAACGTTGCAAGAAAATAGATGGAACTAGAAAATATTACACTAATTGAAGTAATGCAGACAAATTCTGCCTGCTCTCTCTTGTATGTGATTCCTACCACTGAATCTTCACATGCAAATATATAACCTGAAGTAACCATAAAAAGCAGGAAAGTAAAGATGAACCAGTACAAGGGGGTGTGAAGAATTACAAAGAAGTCATCAGTAGGACACAGCTATTATAAAAAGAGAAATTGGGGAACTTAATAGGGGAGATTTAACTCTGTAGTGAGCAGGGAGAGCAATACATAGGAGGAAGAGGAAGGAGCCAAAATAACACTAAGGATTCTGATAAAGCCAAAGGAAAATATTATTTTATTTTACCTCAAAAATACATATGTACTACATATATATGTGTTTGTGTGTGTATATATATAAATATTTCTTCTCTCAATTAAACTCATAAATGTTATTTCTTTTATTCTTGAGGTTATAATACATATTAAATACATATATAAATAGTGAAAGTCAAATTATACTATTTGAAATGCTGCTCTCCTACAAGAGCCATAGATTTTCTACCAACATTCCCAGTACCAGACATGAGAAACTTCTCTTCATGTCATCGATCAGCAGAATCTAAGATCTGCTAAAATAATGTATGCTATAACAATTGTGCTTAGTTGCCGTTCAGGACATCTTGAAGGTAAGACCCTGTTGCTGAAGACACCACACACATAGAACCAAAGAGCAAATAAATAGTGAAATGAAAGAAAAGGAAATTTATTAGATGAAACACATTTTGAAAACGAGGGGGGAAATCTAGCAAAATTCCAAGTGCAACTTTAATGTACTGACAGGATGTTTATGATTAAGTATCCACCAAGACATATGAACAACAAAGCATTCCTGGTTAAAGTATGTGATTTATATTTAACCATTACTCTCTAAATTCCTGTCTTTTCTTCATGGTGGTCTGACAAGTTGTCTTATCTGCACTGTGTGAACTACCAATTTCCTCTTCTTTCTCGGGGAGATAAGTTTACCCTCTGGCTGGCAGCAGGTTTCAGCATTTTTCTTCTCTCTGGGTGAAATTCCTAGGTAAACTTCAAATCCCTGTGGTATCGTGTTTCAGCCATGTGGCATTGAAGGGGAGGTACAGAGGAGAACTTTTAGAATATCTTCATTTCTTACTAGCATGCCAATTATTATAGCAGTAATTATTTACTTTTATAGGAATGGTGAAATTCTTACCATAAGCAAAATTTCCATCTCATGTTTCCATAAGAAATTATAAATATTCTCACTTCTCTACATTTTCACTTATATTACCAGCTCTGGGAAGGATCATGGAAGCCTCAGTAACAAGGCCCTGTGTTCTGCCCGGTGTTACCAGTACCATAATATAGCATGCCATGAACCTACAGAACATAGAATCTAGCAACTCCTATCTTAAAACGAAGTCCCATGTGCTAGTTACCTACTAAATCTTGAGGCAAGTTTATAATTCAGTTTTGTTGTAACCTGTTACAGGTATTAAAGTGCTGGAATACAAGTCTGAAACTAGAGGTTAAGTATCTCCCCTTTCACCACACTGTTCTAGAGACACTATTAATATGCACTTTCAGATTCCTTAGAATTTTTAAAGGAAAATGGGCATATAAATAGCAGTTTTTACTCATGTGTTCATGGAGTATAATGATTACATTGTACTGCTCAGTGCTAGTATGTTCCACTACCAGGAGAATATTTCAAACAGAAGTGTGCCCTAGTTGCTCAATTGATTTGTACCTTGTGAAAATTTATTATTAGAATTTTGAGGATGTTTTTTTAGAAGCTTTAAAAGTAGTCTTTCTTTTCCACTCAACCAACTCTTCTGTAGCTAGTGACACAATGAATTATAAATATGCTATTAGAATTTCCTCTTAAAAGTATTGCTTCCAGGGCCTTACTTTTCTGGGTCATATTCCATTCATACCACTTGTCCTACTGATGACTCTTTACATGAAAATCATTTATCCCCATACCATAAATTCGTAAATTAATGGTTTATTTATTTTTATTTTTTTCTGAACAATCTCCTGGAAAATTATTTAAAAGTGAAATGGATGCTTGCATGGTTTCTTCTGGTGCCATGAAAGCTATTTCTCATGAAGGAGGCTTTCAGATTAGTTCTAGCTCAGGGGCCTCTTGGCCCTTTTCCTGAAGTAAATGGTGTCTTCATAAACTAGAGCTTATCTTCTACATCTGAGGAAACCAAGGACAATATCAATAAACTGTAATATTTTGGAAGTCTCTTGGACAGTCTTGAACTCAAAAGAGAGCTTCTCATGACTAGCGTTGGGGTTTTGCTGGATGATATTTGGATTTTGGAGGGAAAATTGACAGTTTAAATGAGAGAGTTTCAGTAAAAACTATGTATGCATATTTATACATAGACTTATTTGTGTTATAGTTCTTTTTTAAAGTTGATCGTTAATATGACAATTCCTTTTAACCATTTTAAGCATCCCTACTGTTATTTTATATTCCTTCTTCTGCATCTTTCATTGTTAGTAATTAGAGCCCCCCTCTCATTAACTTATAAAATGATTTATGTCTTGGTTTGGGTGTCTATGTAGGTGAAAACCTGACAGTCCATATTTATAAGTATGATGACTATGAACCACAACAATGATCAACTTGGCACAACAATTGAAGAATGCATTAAAAGTTTGTATATATAACTTGGTTGTAAGCACCTGCTCTATAATTAGATTGTATATCACTTAAAAAAGGGGAAATCATCTCTGGTACTGAAAACCTAACAAACTACTCAGAGTTAGTGAATTCATTGATCTTGGAGTAGAACTTACAACCACCACTTTAATAAGCAAGCACACCCTCTCCCCAATTGTACTCTAAATATTTTGATACCCACAGGTAACTGTATTCCTCATTTCTCATCAAGCGAACTTCTTTAAAAAGAAAAGAAAACAAAACTTCTCTTCGCAACAGATGGAGAACATTACAGAAAACTACAACCAATTAAAACACAGAGTTATGGAGCCTAGTCACACATGGTAAATATACTACAGAACTCCTAAATCTAGGGCACAAGGAACATTGCAGAAGAGGGGGCAGAAAGATTATAAAAACTAAAGAACCAGAGAGTTTGCTGAAGCACAATTAATAAAAACTCAGAGACAGATATTGGGGTTCAACCTGAAGACTAGCAAAGCAAAGCAGCCAGCCACTGGTTCTTAACTTGAAGTCAGTCAAAAAATCGTGATTCTGCCTCCAAGAAACCTTAGAATGAG
The DNA here is from genome assembly GCF_018167655.1 of Microtus oregoni. Taxonomy (NCBI): domain Eukaryota; kingdom Metazoa; phylum Chordata; class Mammalia; order Rodentia; family Cricetidae; genus Microtus; species Microtus oregoni. Next base: position 1,600,567 of record NW_024544721.1, read on the forward strand.
ACTGAGATTGAGAGCTGTCTCCTCCCATTTATAATCTTCTCCAGTTCTGAGATTAAAGATGTGTACCACAACCACCTGGCAAACTAGTGTGGCTACTGGGATTAAAGGTTTGCGTCATTGGGGCTTAGATTAAAAATGTGTGCCACAACTGCCTTGTCTGTAAGGCTGACCAGTGTGACTGTTTTAGTTTTCTGATCTTCAGGCAAGCATTATTTATTAGAATACAAATGAAATACCACTACAGTTTCCCATGAGATTGTTTCTTGACATGTTACACCCATTAAGTCTCACCAGCATACATGTGCTAAAAAGAATAAAATAGTAGACATGCTAAAGTGGAGGGAGGAAATCCTATGAGATTCAATCTACGCAAAGAACCACAGAAAACATAGAATGCTGAAATTAGGAGAAATAGTTTTTGCCTATGAAAAATGCCCTAGTTGTTTATCCATTTAAAAAGGTTCAACCCCATGAGCAAAGAAGTCGGGACCACGAGGGGTGCACCCACCCACTGAGACAGTGGAGCTGATCTATTGGGAGCTCACCAAGGCCAGCTAGACTGTGACTGAAAAAGCATGGGATAAAACTGGACTCTCTGAGCATGGCCAACAATGAGGGCTGATGAGAAGCCAAGGACAATGGCACAGGGTTTTGAACCTATGTAATGTGCTGGCTTTGTGGGAGCCTAGCCAGTTTGGATGTTCACCTTCCTAGAAATGGACAGAGAGGGGAGGACCTAGGACTTACCACAGGGCAGGGAACCCTGACTGCTCTTTGGACTGGAGAGGGAGGGGGAGAGGAGTGGGGGGAGGGGGAGAAGGGTGGGGGGAGGGGGAGAAGGGTGGGAGGAGGGGGAGGGAAATGGGAGGCTGGGAGGAGGTGGAAACTTGTTTTTTTTTTCTCCTTTTCTCAATAAAAAAATGGAAAAAAAATAAAAAAAATAAAAAGGTTCAACAGTAAAAATGAAAAAAGGAGGCCAGGAATTTGAAAGAGAAAAAGGGACAATACATAGGAAGGTTTGGAGGGAAGAAATGGAAAGATAAAATTATGTAATAATGTTATAAATTAAACAATTAAAGAAATATTTTAAAAGAAATGCTACAGAAATATTCATATAAAAAATAAGGATTGTCCAGGCATGAAAATTGCTTTGCATTTCAAATATTTGTCATTTAATCTCCAGAACCCACTAAAGATCCTTCTGTGTGTGTTTGTGGGGGTCACCTGTAGTTTTATTCTTGAAAGGCCAACATTGGCTCCCCAGAGAATGTCATTGTTGTTCAATTTTAAGGGGTATTTAATCTTTTTATCTTTAAATATGTCCATTGGATTTTTAGTACACCTAATACAGCATTAAGCTCTAAAAGTTCATTCTTGTTCTTCATTTTTTATGAACTAACTTGTATCTTCCTTATGTTTGTATGATTTATCAGGCCACTAAAAATATTAGGAAAGGGGTTCGAAAAACAGCTAAATGGTCACCAAAAATATTGGTTATCACTGGGTTCTTTTGCATGTGTGTAGAAGTGACACAGTTAAATACACTATAATTTTAAAAAATATAACCATTGAGTATAGTATGGAAATTTTGTTCAGTTGAACATTTATATGAAGAATGCAAATAATCAACTATATTTAAATATGATGGAGAAATAAAACTAGTTAGCAGTTAAAAAGAATATTTGAGCAAAAGTCTTAACAAAATCAAGAAGGCAAACCCTAATTTACTAATCCAGCATAAACCCAACCAACAATCTATAAACATTTGTCCATGTTCACACAGATAACTGTAGTCTGCACTGTATCAAGGAAACTTCTCTTTACAACAGAGACCACTACAGAAAACTAAAACCAAAAAAAAAATGCAGAGTTATGAAGCCTAGTTCCAATAGATACATCTACAAAACAGCTTCTGTTCTTAAGGCTCGGTGAACATTGAAGAAAAGGCAGCAGAAAGTTTGTAAAAGGCAGGGGATCATGGAATTTCCTATGAAATTGTGTTTCCAAATAACATCAGAACCTACATACATGAAGTCTCATCCACATTATTACCTAAGCATGAGCTTATTAAGGATGACACCAATGGATATTAGACCTTGATTATTACTCCTGTTTGTGAACTTATTTAAATGTGAAATAAACTGTGAGTCATTCCTCTGGGTGGGTCTGTGAGAATATTTCTAGGAAAAAGTAACTGAGAGGGATAGACCATCTGACAAATTAGATAGCACTCTCTGGCAATGGCTCATATGTAAAAATCTATAAAGCAAAAGTATTGCTGCCTGCGTTAACACGTTTGCTTCTTGATGGAACATTTATTTAAGATTTTGGTACACCTGAACAACCTTGCTGCTACAAGTGCTAAGTTTCTTTCACCTTCTATCATGCAATGAACATATAACTTTTCCCAAGAATCCTTTAGGTCTGTCTTTATTGTCAAATTGGAACTCCTGAAATATATAGTCTCATTGACTGAGAAGCTACTAGACTCTCATTGCTTCTAGTCCAAAGGAAGCCATTTTTAGTCAACACAGTTTAAGTAATGTAGATAATCTAATATATTATATTACATAATACATAGTCATTCTGCAAGTTCTGTTTCTCTAGAGTTCTCTAATACAGGAATACATACAAATTTTTAAAAATCTACATCAAGCTATAGCATCTCCTCAATCGTTATTTATCTCCCTTGAACTTAAATATTTTGAACTTGAAAATTTATGTGACTAACTAGGCTGGTTTTGTTTGTCCCCATGTTTATCTCTGGTGAGATTTATGTCAAACAATTTTTGGAACGAATATGATAGAAGTGACAGTGTTATCAATATTTTAGAACATAGTATTAAGGAAACAGAATTTTCCATTTATTATTCACCTTGTGATGCTAATGCTGATAATATGATTCAAGTGACAGTGACATTCATGGCATATTTAACATATATTTTATAATAATATTATTATATTGCACATACTCTTGTTTTAATTATGCATTCACTCAATAGTTTGAGTACACACTAAATTTTGTGCCTACATTATTACTCTTACTGATGTCTGGTAAATTTGCAATTCACCTTTCTTCTAAATTTATTTGTTGTCATTCAGTTGTGCACACCATTTTCTTCTTCCTTTCTCTTTCTTCCTCCTTTCACCCCTCCTTTCCTCCTTTCCTTCTTGTCTTATACATTAATTCTCTATGTGCAAAAGCTAATCTACATTTGCCCATATGAAAGAAGTTAGAATCAAATATCTTCAGGGATATCTGTGAAATATTTTTTAGATCAAGTTTTTGACATCAGAAGAATCCCCAGTCATAAAAATGGCAGAATATTTCCATGGGCTGGGTTCCAAGGCTAAGCTAAAAGAAGAAAAGGAACTGACAAGAAGTGTTCATCATCTCTCTCTGCTACTTAACTAAAATTTAAGTTCCTGAAGCCATGGTTTCACTTCCATAGTTTATCTTGAAACCAAACCCAAAAATAAACCCTTCTTTGAGTTGGCTATGTTAGCATTGTCACTATGATAAAACTAATATGTGATATTGCCATGGATCATGGATTTAATATTTAATCTATTTAACACATTTGTTTACTTATCTGTAGCAGGGAGGGGCTGTTTGTTCATCCTGGCTGCCCAGCTAGCTTAGCCCGGAAATAAGCACACAGAAACTGGATTAATTAAATCACTGCTTGGCCCATTAGCTCTAGTTTCTTATTGGCTAACCCTTACGGTGTAGGAGGTCGTTCTGTATTTGTGTTGCTTTCATTGGTTATTAAAGAAACTGCCTTAGCCAAGTTGATAGGGAGGATCTCAGGTAGGTGGGGAAGACTGAACAGAATTCTGGGAAGAAGGGCAGAGTGGCAGATGTCATGATTCTCCTGCCTAAGACGGATGCTGGTTAGACTTATGCCAGTAAGCCATAGTCAAGTGGTGATACACGTTAATGGAGATGGGTTAAACTAATATGTGAGAGTTATCCAATAAGAGGCTAGAAATAATGGGCCAGGCAGTGATTTACTTAATACAATTTCTGTGTGGTTATTTCGGGTATAAGCTAGCCAGGCAGCCGGGACAAACAAGGAGCCCAGCTCCTTCTACTACACTCTTATAGTAATTTAACACATTTCTCTTAATCTGTGTATCGCCATATGGCAGTGGCTTACCGGGTAAAATACCCAGCATCTGTCTCTAGCAGATCCATGGCATCTCTCTCATTCTGTCCTTCTTTCTCCCAGCATTCAGTTCGGTCTTCCCTGCCTACCTAAGCTCTGCCTTATCAACAGGCCAAGGGGACTCCCACATCATCTGTCTATTATTATTTATTTGAGTGCTCATATTTTCCCATGTCTCTTCCATGACAGTCTGTTTGGGATAGAGTCTATCCTTATTGAGTCATCACTTTTACATTAAAAACAAATTCTTTTCTGGCACAATATTTCTTTCTGTTTCATCTTATGTTTTTCCTGTCCTCCTCTCTCATATTCTTTTCTCCAAGAAACCCTAGTTTGTTCTTTGGAAGAGGGACAAGTGAAAAGAACATTTAAGACAAAGGTATAGGATGCTTATATATTTATTTTTCTTGGGAAAATCTAATAGAAGATTTTTTTTTTTTGGTTTTTTGAGAAAGGGTTTTTCTGAGGCTTTGGAGAATGTCCTGGAACTAGCACTTGTAGACCAGGCTGGCCTGAAACTCACAGAGATCTGCCTGCCTCTGCTTCCTGAGTGTTGGAATTAAAGACATGTGCCACCAATGCCTATGTAACTAGTGGAAGTTTTATATATTAAAAAATATTAAATTTTTTAAACTGGAGATTTGTCTCCAAAATATTTCATTCTCAATTACATTTATACTCTTTTCTAGTCTAGCATCTTGGAACGATTTGATTGAATTTTGTTTCTATACATTTATCACTTTCACTGTGTATCCCTTCCTTATACAAACCCCAAAAACTCTTTAATAAAGAGACAATATAGTTGTTTTGTAGTAAAGAACATAATTAAATAATGATATTAAGAAATGGTTTGGGAGTTTTCTCAGGAAGTAGAAACATGAATGCTCTTTCAGAGGACTGGAGTGTAATATCCAGCAACTATGTGTAAATCCAGTTTTAGGAGTTCCTTATTTTGCCTCCTTAATTCACACACATACATGTTCATATATTTGGGTAGATAAAGAATTTCAAATAAAGGTGCATTCTATAGTTCTGATAAATGTATAGCCTAATGAGACAGAAGGTTAATGGCAATTATTAATGTATTCATTTTCCAAACATTTATTAAGAGAATAGTATTTCTGAGGAAAATATCCATGTCTTTTGTGAAACCATTGAGAAAACAGTGTTTCTGTTTTCTGAGCATTATGTTCATAATGAAAATTGACAGATAAGAGACACAGTAGCTCTATTTCATGAGAAATGTTATGAAGAAAATTCCCTTTTCCACATGTTGGCTAAAGTACTGACTTAACTCTTTCTCATATTTTCAAAATTAACATTAATTTAGCATACCCTCAACTCCAATACTAAGTTTTATTTTTAATTATTTCCCAGATACCTCTATTAGCATATTTATTACACTATACTTAAAGATTACCATAGATATATAAGCTTTAGTATTAAATCCAGAAAAACTTATGCTGACTCTAATAAAAACTGTATACATCTTTGCCTTGATTTTCAGAATGTTTCCTTGCTTATCTGTACTTGTCCCCCCCCCCCCTTTTTTTATTTCTGTTACCGAGTTCATTCCTGACTCTGGGTCTTATTACTTCAACTGTTTAATATTCTTGAACTTATCTATCTTCTTATTGTTATATGAACTGCCCTGCCATTAAATTTAAGGTTAGATGATATCTTCTAGGAGAGATTTCTCTTAACTAATCACTCAAGCTTACTCAGTCATAAGCACTATTTTCTTATTTTTCTTTTGTTATCATGTCAATGAGTTATCTTTTTTTTTTCCTTCCAAAGAAGGCTGCACCTAGGCAGTCCATATGTGAATGATCATAAGGTTCTGTTGGTCTACTTGCCTTTTGAATACCCTTTTCTCTTTCTCTTGCTTCTCAAGATTTAGCATGCCATAAGAAGGGAGGAAAGAGAGATATTAGGATTTGGGGGGCCTAATGGAGAAGGTTGCTTACTGCTGGTTAAAGTAATAAAATAGGAGTTCTCCATCTGACACTGGTAGAAACATGATATTATAAACTGCCCAAAATATAAAATTACAAACATACTTTACCTCTCTCTCTTAAGAATTAAACCAGACAAGCTTGTCAGTCAACTGTTCAGACATCACCTCGAAAAAATGTGATAGAGCTGAAAACAAGTTAATAATATGGGAGGAATATCACGCCCTTAATGAGTGGATGCTTACAGCACTTCACTGTTCTGCTTGCTCACTTTTCTGATTTCTAACACAGTCTAATTTTCCTATTCCTCCCTTCTTTCTCTCTCTTCTTTGGAGACATGTCAGAATCCTACACATTCTTAAACATATACTCAGTCTTTTCACTAAAGGATTTATACTCTTCACAATAGAGATGGTTGAAGACCTCTATCATTGAGCCTGCTTGTCTTCTTGGAATTAAATTTATCCATTTCTCTTCCTTTTATCTATCTCATTCTTCCCACCACTTACTAACATTTACGACTTGCCTGTCCCGTTATTTTGGTTTTCCTCAAACTCTAAAACATTCACTGATTCTGTTTTTAAATTGTTATAATCATGGCCTTAAACTATTATCCCACAATATTCATTAACTATGCAAATATGAATGTTGTTAAATGACCACAAGCATATTACTATTTTTTGAAGGAGTGTAGACAATTTTATGAATCAAGCTAACCAAAATTACATGAATTTTTGAGTACTTCTAGCACTTAATATCTGGTTGATAAAATTATCACAAAAAATGAAGAACCTGACCTCCATTTGTATGCCTGTTAAGTATATTACACTGAAAGAGTGCTTGGTTAGATGAAGGACATCCTCTGTTGTGAATTTTTGACAGTCCAAATCTTCCCACTTTTCAGTCTTCTTTCCTACAACTCAATCATGGATGATAGTTCCCAGAGCACTTCCCAATAAATCACCTACATCTCAGTGACTATTTCTTAGAGACATAAACTGTAACTTTCATAATCCAAGAACAATTGAACAATAATAAATAAAATCTAATTCTGAAAAGTAAATGTTGACAATGAGGAAAAATATTTAATTTTCTCTTGTACTGTAAGATAACAGATACTCCTATAAATACCACATAAAAATGGTGGATGATTCAGGGGCTCATTCTGCAAATAACATAATATCCTCAGGACTGCCTTTAAGTGAAACAGATATATATATATATATATATATTTACACAACCTGAATTCCCAATGAAGCTTGCAGATACATTTCCATAAATACATGAAAAAGATTAAATTTCTCCAAATACTCTAAAGAACATTAATTTTCATCTATTATATTTTCCTTATAGTAATAAGGCATCAGATGTGTTAAAGCTAGCCATTTTCTACTGTATTATGGAATATTTCTATTTCCATTCTCAACTTACAATGCCTATTATTCATTACTCTTAAGTATATTAGAATAAAATATTTTGAAATAAATTGCTCTGTATTACAATAAAAGGCTCTTGAGGATTCACACTGCACATTTCCAATAAGATTTAATCAACCTTTAATCCTTTCCCTGCTTATTTTAAAATCAGGTACCTTGTGATAACGCCAAAAACACAAAGAAGAAATTGCTGGATTTTCATCAGTTAGCCAGCTTGTTTGAAAGCTGATAGCTTGCCACAAGTGAAATCTGTAATGTAAAAGCAAAATTAACTAGAAGCCATCACTTTTGGAAAGTAGACAAACACATCATTTCTTATCTTGTCCTTTTGACCTCCATCTGCTTTCTGTATTTGAATGCTGAATATAAAAGAAGACTATTTAAAAGCAAATTGTACATATATGCATCAAATTACTGTCTGGTGATGCATATAGAGAGTCAGTTGCAGTGAAACAGAATGTTCCAGAATGTCCCCTGGGGTTAGGCTTCCAAGTAAAAGAACAGCTTCTAGACAACATCATCAAATAGGTTGCTTTTACGATCACCCAGCAGAACAAACTGAGGAAACTGAAGAGTATGCTGGAGTTCTGAATTGAACTTCCTTTTTGTGGCTTAGCCTCCCAAGGATCAGTTTTCAGTGTCTAATTTTTTTTTCAAACCATGAGATAAATAGAAACATTTCTTGGAAAAGATTTACTTTTTAACTATCTTTAATACATTTTTTGTATTGTTTTGTTTATACTCGACTATTTTATTCTTATTCTCTATTCCTCTTACAAACCAGCTTTATCCTCAGACAAAGTGCCTTGGAAGGGACTTAAAAATATTTCAGTCTGAAATTGAGGAGAGGAAACTCCATTGTACAGTCAGCTCTACAGTTAACTCGAGCAGCATGTGATACCTTATCATTTATTTATATATTACACTAGACACTTAAATCATCCATGTGTCTTGTCAGGTCATTTTCATATCTATTATAACACAGGATAAGTCTATTTAATCCATTTACAGCTAAATGCAATCACATATTTGTTAACTGTAAAGGTGTGGCTTTTTCCTTAGAGACCTACCTTTACTGGTTAGTTTGGTGCTTTTGCAGCAGTGAGACCTTTGATTTGTCTTCTTCAGTTTAGTCACCTTGTTGATTGAACAGCCTAAAACGTTTATGTATTTGTTTTAACTTACACATTTGTTTTTTATCATAGTATTTCCCATTCCAAGTATTTAGGGCCCAATTTTGGAAGCCTTGAGATGATGACTACTCTTGATGAAGGGGCTAGATATATCCTTCCCTAGGAGGCACACTAAAGAAAGACAGGTAAAAGACATTACTTCCTTACATGGGGTTATCCAGAGGTTCTTGGTTGGAAAAGGTGGTAATGATGGTCAAGTGTTGGCAACCCTTAGTCAGTATTATTTCAACGTTTAGGGCCTGAAGTTGAGAAAATGTCAATCCAAGGACCAAAGTACTAAAACAAAGTTAAAACGGCAAGAAAGGCACTAGGCTTGGTGATATGAGAAACAGCTAATTTTGTTGCCTGGAAAGTCTCACTGATCTGACTTCTAGAGTAGCCTCAGGAATAATTTGTTCAACTGTGGAAGAAACAACGCAGATTTGTCAGTTAAGGAGACAGAAAGTGCTCAAACACGGTTTTGTAATGAGTGTGAGGGGACTCAGGGGTACATATCTGATGGTAATATTCAGGGTATGCTGTGCAGAGAAAGTATAAAGATTTACATTGTTTAGGGCTTGAGTTGCTCTTTCTTGGTGTTCATTTTTGTTCCTTTTCAGAAAGTAGGGTTTAATCTTTGAGAAGTTAAAGCAGTTAGGATTTTTATTCAAGTTAATAAACTGTCCCTTTTAAACTAACTAAAGTAGGCTATGTGAATGGCAGCTATTTCCTTGTTTATGCATTCCTTTTGGGTGTTCAAGACCCTGAAGGTGACCACAGATAAACTTTTACTTTAGTCAGCTGAGATTCCTTAGGGATTACGCCTAAGGATTTAAGATAATTCCCTTGGCTCCTTTAACTTTTCCTCTAGCAGCCTTGTTATCTGTAGGGATGCCTGAGGGGCCTGCTGTACACAAAACTTCCTTAGGCAGTATGGGAAAGTTGTCCCTGTCTATTGAATCTTCTTCCCACAGGATGTGTACTGGCTAGAGTTGAATCTCCAGTGACTCTATGACCTGTCTAATAAAGAAGACAAATGACTTACCAGGGGAGTTCCATCATCTCTAGGTCCTGGCTGAGCTAAGGAGGGCTAAAATATCAGTAGTCCTTTTGGATCCTCTTATCCTCATTGGTATAGACTTCTAAGGATCTGTTGCTAAATTCCCAGAGGAAATGATTTACCATTCTTGTAATTTTAATCTCTAGTAGTACTTAAAAAATGATTGGACCAAAAAATTTTAAATAAATCCTGATTTTATTAAAAATTAGTAACATCAAATGTATGAAATCTAACAAAGTCAGTAAAACATAATATTTTCTTGATTAGATTTAATTGCATTTTCCATGCCAGTTCTCACAAATGCTAACATTAGTACATCAAAAATTTTGAGAATATTAATAACATTTAATCATCAAACATATACCACCTCTAAAACTCATCCTTAAGTATCCTTGTGTATCTTCCTCAGACATTGTGAAGTGATTTAGCTGTAAGGTATTTTTGTTATTGTTCTATAAAATACATCTTTTCAAAAACATTTTCTTTTAACCCTTTTGACTAAAAATTTGTCCTCTTACCCTTTTAATATTATTTTCAAGTTTATTTACACTTTTCTGTTTATTTTATTTCCTTAGACAACATTTGAAACAAAATTATATCCTTGGCATAAGATAAAAAAAATTAAGATTACCTATAAATATATTATTAAACTGCCAAGCCAACTTTTCATTATTTTAAGCCTCAGGCCAGCCTCCTCACTGCTTATATTCTTACAACTTTTTCTTACTATGGTCTTTCAGAGTTTGGGAGTTAAAGTTTTACATTTTAGCCAGGGTCTACTGAACTATCAGTGACCTTGAGCAGTGAACATTCTTTGTAAACAAGAAAATGCAGAACAGAGAATACAAAGAGAGCCAAAATCTTTACATTTTAACCTCAGTGTGAGATACAAAAGGCATTTACTTATTTTGTTCGAGGGTGAGAAGCAGAGGACTGGGTTTTTAAGGTGGGCCTCATCACTCCTTTACCATTCCATGTGACTCCGTTTATGCTTTTGAAGAGTCCCTCCTTCAAAACAGAAATGAAGTTGTTTTGTAGATCTTGGAACCCACACTGAAATATCAGCAAATAAGTAGTAACAGTCAAATCAAGTGCATACAGTCATGCACCAGAAAGCAACATTGGATGCTGAAGTAGTCAACTGGATCTTTCTCTCCATGAAAACAGCTTCCCATGGCTGAAAGATTAGCTTCTCTTCCCCATAAGGGACACTTTATTTTATTTTGCTTTTAATTTAATTAAATTAATTTATTTATTTTATGTCATGATTGCAGTTTCCCCTCCCTAGGTGGAAGGCCTCCCATGGGTATCAGGAAAGCATGGCATATCAAGTTTCTGTAAGTCTAAGCACCTCCCCTTGTATCTGAATAAGCAAGGCCACCCAATATGAGGAATAAATTCCCAAGAACCAGACAAAGCATTAGGGACAGTTCCTGTTCCCACTGTTAGGATTTCCACAATCAGACCAAACTATACAACTGTTACATATAGGGCCTAGGTTGAACCCATGTAGGCTCCCTGGTGATTCGTTCAGATTCTGTGAATTTCTATGAGCCAGGTTAGTTGTTTCTATGGGCTTTCTTGTGATGTACTTGGCCCTTCTTGCTCCTCCAGTCCTTCATCCCTCTCTTCAGCAGGATTGCCTGAGCTTGGCCTAATGTTTGGTTATGGGTCTCTGCATCTGTTTTCATCAGATACTGAATGAAGACTCTTTGATGACAATTGGGGCAGGCATCAATCTGGTCACAGTAGATGCCCAGTTCAGGCTATATATTCACTATTGCTAGGAGTCTTAGCTGGGGTCGTCCTTGTAGATTCCTGGGAGTTTCCTTTGCATCAGGTTGCTACCTTTCCCAGAAATTCACGCCCCCCCCCCCCCTGTTTCCAACAATCTTTCGATACTCTCCCTTTCTATCCACTCTCTTATTTTACTTTTTAAATTTATTCCTCTCACATATTACATACCTACTTCAGCTTCCCCTCCCTCATCTCCTCAGTTCTCACCAACTTCCTTCTCCAAATCTACTGCTCCTGCATTTCATATACATATCAACTGAACACAACATAACAGAATACAATAAGACTAGGCACAAACAACCTTGATATAGACACTTTTTATTCATTAGGTAAACAGTGCTAACATCCTTCGGAAAGTGATTTGCTTTTAAATTGATTTTGAAAGCACAATGTTCTTAATCTTGAGCTGTTTTGCTGTTTTTCCAATTCCCTATTACAGACCATGGAGGCCCAGTCCTAATGGCTTGGCTTTAAAATGTGGGAAAGTCTGGCCTGAAAATAGGGAAAAGCTGGTTAATCTTGGTTCTAGAGCTGGCTTTCCAGTGAGCGAAAGCAACATATGAAAACCTAGTAATATAATATATATTACAGCGGAGCATGGATATTTTAAAAAATATATTTTGGGAAATTAACACTAAAGTTATCTCTTTCCAAGCTTTTCATTTTATTGAAAATGTTTGAACATTAATTCAACCCCTATATTCTAGCTGTATTCAAATTCATATGTATTTATAATTCTCTTTGTTTGGTTTTTTAGGTTTATCAATTTATTTTTACTAGTGGCATCAAATTTGTCGACAAACAACTGTTCATGGCACTTTCTTATAATATAATACTTTAAAAATATGTTGTAATGTACAATGGTCATTTCTGATTTTATTAATTTAGGTTTTCTTCTGTTTTTCTTAATTATCCAAGATCCCCTTTTCATCCTAATTTTAAAGAAACAATTTTTATCCATTATTTTCTACATACCTAAACTAATTATTTGAATTATTTATATATTTTGAGTCTCAATCTCATGTCACCCAAGATGGCCTCAGATTTGCTAAGTAGCAGGAAACAAACTTGAACATGTGAACCCTTTGATCCTCCTCTGTCCTCAGCTTCTCAAATGCTGGGATAACAAGACAATGCCATTACACTTGATATCTGTTTTAGTTATTTGTACTCTAATTTACACAGATTTCAGCTCTGTTATTTTTATGATCCCTTAAATTGTGAGGTCCTGCTTTTACTTGAGATCATTCTCATTTTTGCATCATTTATTTTTCCCTGCTTGCTTCCCATTTGATATAAGCAAATAAAATTATAAATATTTCTATTGTGGTGTTTTTGTAACATGATCATTTTTGATAAATTATACTTTCATTTGCATATGACATAAGGTATCTAATGTATATACATATATTTCACTTATTTTGACTCATTAATTATAAGGATGAATTATTTATTATCTATTCTTTTGTGTTCTTCCAATTGTTTTCTATCATTCTATGGTGCCATTCCAATTTGTAAATTATATAGGCTGGCAATATTTTAAAATTTAGTTATATGACCTAGCATTAGGTTGGTCATATAGTATCTTCCATGTTTGAGAAAATATTGCTTTTGCTGTTCATAAAAAGAGTGTTCTGTAAATAAATTGTAGGTTCACTTGATGTATAGTTTTCTTTTAAGTTATCTGTTTCCTACCTAAATATCCATTTGGCTTTACTTACATTATTAAATGTAAATGTTGACTTTCCCAACAATTATTGGAGATCTTCCTATTTATCCCATCCATTTTGGCAGCATTTACTTGGTGCCCCGTTAGATCCATAGTTTAGTTTACAAAGTTTACCATTATTTTATTGTATTTATTTATTTAGGTTTTTCAAGTAAGGGTTTCTATGTGCAACAACCCTGGCTGTCATCGAACTCACTTTGTAAACCAGGATGGCCTCAAACTCACATCTTGAGTGCTGGGATTAAAGGTGGGGATCATCACATCTGGCTAATTGTTATTAATTTTTGATGAACTGATATTTTTTCAACATATGTGCTTTTGTTCTTATACCAGTTCTCCACATAAAGTTACATTCCCATGAGAGATGCCACCATTTCCTCCTGAGCACTAGCCCCAACCTGCTGCTCAACCCTCCAGGCTTTCCTGATCCCTAGGGGAGTGATTTAGTGGAGACAGGCCATTCAGAACTGAATGTTCCAACATCTCTCAGTAGTGGGACTCTGTATTTGTTCCCATCTACTTCAGGAAGAAGCTGCTCTGATGAGGGCTGAGCAAGGTTGATTCAAGCAAAGGGATGGTTATGGAGAAGCACAGTCTCCTGCTGCTTTGGTGTGAGTTTGTGAGACAGTACTCCACCCTGCTGAACCAGGTCCAGGGCATGATGCATAAATTTTATGGAAAGAACTCTTTCTGTGCCCACAGGGGCCTGGATTCCAAGAAGAACCCAGCAGACACAGTCTGAGGAAAGATATAATTCCACAAAAAGTGATGTTACACAATTACACCAACTGCCAAACAAAGGTTCACTATGGGAATACTCACATGACTCTGAAAGATGGGATGGTGGCCTAAGTGATCGTCTCACAACAATCAGGATCTGCAGAGGTTTATGCAGGCCTTTGTCCTCGGTCCTGAGGGCTCTGTTGCAAGCAAATTCTATGTTCACAATGACATATTCAGATACCAAGGTGAGGTCTTGGGTGCTTTGTCACTGAGGCAAAGGAGGAACCTGAAGAAGAAATAGAAGAATCTTACAAAAGACAGCAGACACCCGAGGTCATGCCTGATGATTTGGGAACTTTCTATGATCAGACTGTCAGCAATGATTTAGTGGAGCATTTGGAAAACCCTCTTGTGGAACTAGAGCCAGAACAAGAGATGGAGCTGGACTAGGAAACTGTGTCCAACATCCTGAGCCTGCAGTAGGGGAAGTTGCTTCTGAGGATGTGCAGAAAAGCATATTCCTAGTCCCAATGAACTTCACCCCAATATAGGAGAACTTGTAGGACATTTTCTTGAACAACCATGACAGTAAGACTTCCTTTCAGAGGGATAGAGACACCATCTCACGCGGTCAAAGTACCACCTTCACAGCCCATACAGAATCTAAACCTGAATCTCAATTTCTACCACAAAAGCCTCAGAGAGTTCAGAAAGGTTAAGAGGAATGGATTAATTATTCCTCCTTATTGGGGGACTCTGTCAATCTGTGAGACTAGTGAAACAGGTGAAGTGGAATCTCAATGGATGGTAAGGCACTGTGACAGTCACCAGCTCTTCATCAGGAACCTGCCACATGAGGTTGCCAACTTGGAACTGATATAATTTTTCCACAATTATGGGAATGTGGTGGAACTGCGCATTAACAGTGGCGAGAAATTACCCAACTTCAATTTTGTTCTGTTTGATAATTCTGAGCCTGTTCAGGTCCTTAACAGTAGGCCATCATGTTCTGAGATGTGGAAGAGAAGACTCCTACTGCCAGGAAAGACCATCTCAGGAATCACCTTCATGGACCCAGAGGCTCAAAGCAGGCCTAACTGAGCAGCTAAATGAGAGGCCCTTACCACAGAGGTATGGTGCAGAAACCAAGTTTTGTCATGGGCAGGAGGATTGCAATTCCAAGGCAGTGAACTACTTGGTCTTGATCTCCACAGAGCACACAGCCCCTTCTCCTGCATAATATTGTATCCCTTCAAGCAGGCTTTGTTGTCTCAAAGTAGTCTACTCTAAAATGCTTTAGTTTGAACAATTTTAATTTCATTTGTGTTCATGCTATTTGTCCCACCATCCCACTTCTTTACTGCCCTGACCTATTAGCCCTTCACTTTCGGTTATCTTGAATGATATTTTAGAAGAAACAGATATTTCAAGAAGAGGGAAGACTGACCTCCCTGCTCACAATACAGACTGGAGTTTTTGGAGTCATTCCCCAAAGGAGTATGTCTCATTTCTCACTAACAATGGATGTTTCATTTACTGGGAGACACAGAATTTGATAAACATTTCAGAAAAAATAAAAAGAAAATCCATATTATTTGTCACATGTCAGGACTCCCTTCTGGTGTGGCAAAATTGTCTTTTGACAACTGCTGTTGAGTCCATGCTAGTGTGGATACTGAATAAAAGATGTTTCCAGAACTTTGTTCTTTTGACATGTGATTAGCAAATAGTTCTAAACTTCCATTTATACAATTGGATATTAAATTTATGTACCTTGTCAAGTTCTAGAACACAGCTAAGGACTTTTGTTTTGAATAGTTAGGTTTTGTGGGGGTTTTGTTGTTGTTGTTGTTTTAAGGTAAAGCTTTTCATGCTTTATTTGCATTTGTTAAAAAAAAAAAGAAAAAAGGGGGATAAAAATATCTCCACAAGAAAATAAACTTGCCAAAATCTGATAACAAAACCAAGCAACACTGTGCCTTCTATTTATCTTTGATTTCGGTTCCAGCAATTGTTTAAAGAAAACTAATAAAGTTTCTATATTCGTGTTAGAAAAAGATGTTACATTCATCAGATGTTGACATATCTTCCTCAGCTTTCTTATGTGTACTATTTTCAGCTTCAATTTTCATCCTTTACGTTTGTATATCTTTATTGGTAAAGTAAATCCCTTATAAAGTATGCAGTTGGATTATATTTCATCCATTCTGCTAATATATACCTTTATATTAGGGATTCAAATCTATTCATTTTAAAGTACATATTAATAGAGATTCAAAATTTCCATTTTATTGTTTATTTTTTTTGTGTAGTGCAAATATATTACTCCTTCTTATATTTCTGATTTTCCAAAGTGGATTTTCTATAGTGGGATGATTTGGTTCTTTCTTCTCTTTTCTCTGTATATTCTATATACATTTGTCTATGTCTGTCATGATGCTTACATATTATTTATAAATTTATATTCCTATTTTATGCCCATTTAAGCAATTTCTATCATACTTGTACACTATAATGTGCATTCATGAAGAAAGATTTATAATTTCTATAGATTTTTCTACACAAAATAAACAACCAACACCCCCCCCCCAACAAACACACAGTTAGGGCTGGAAAGATAGCTTAGGTAGAAAAGGGGTTAACTTTGCAGACTGAATTCCTATAGTAAGGTAGTAAACAGAGACAGGAGAACATCCAGAAGCTCTTAGGCCACTTAGCCTAAAATATACAGCAGAGTAACATAAATATCAACAAAAACATTGCCTCAAGAAAACTGAAGACAATATCTATCAAAACACTTGATCTTGAACTCTGACCTCCGCACTTATGATGTGGCATGCAATCTGCCAAAAATAAAAATAAAAAGAGAAACACAAAATGAATGAAAATTAATAAATAATGAAATTAAAAACATAAGTTATAAAGGTAGGCCCATTTTTTTTTTACTTTTATTAGTGATTTATGTATTTCCACTCCTCTAGGATTCTATGATTTTAGCCTAAACCTTTCTTCCTGACTTTTGAAGGACACTGTTCCATTCACAAAATTTTGGTTACTTATTTTTCTTTAAAAACATTAAAAATATAAAATACATCTGTTTGTCCTCTGACGTTTCTGGTTGAAATTTGCTGATAGTTATATTGAGAATGCTCTTAATGAAAACTACTCCACAATTTTCAAAGTATTCTACTGTTGGTGTATTTTCATATAGTTACTGTATTAGTTAATTTTCTGTTGACAATATAAAACACCATGACCAAGGCAACTAATGGAAGAGGTTGTTCCCATTTAAGTTTCTAGAGGATTAGGAATCCATCATGACAGGGAGGTAGAGAATTCCTTCATTTGCCTAAATTCCAAATTCCACAAGCAACCTCTACAGAAATTACTTCACTATGTTCATTCTGGGTCAAGAAAATGAATTAGAAACAGCTGTTGACTCCTTGAACTTAAAACTATGCAATATGAAAATAATGAGAAAAAATTCCAGCAGTTTTTCTAACATTTTATCTTATTTTTCTTGCTTTATCAAACAACTTGTCACCACATTTCTTTCACTATTATGCAAGTGCTAGTTATTTTTCTTTTCTTTCTATATGAAGAAAAATTTAGTTTAGGTTTTACTTTTATTTTCAGATTAGAGACTATTTTAGTTCTTTAAAAAAAAATTTGGGGGGGACCACATACTTCACCAGAGGACATGCTGGCTATGAGAACTCCAGGTAGGTTGCTTAGACTCTGACCTCCCCCATTCTCTCAATGTACCACCAACACTATCTTAAATCTTCCTTCCCATCATCATCACTGTGTCCCAGTGCTAACTCAGGCAGAGACTCCCTGCTTGACAAGAAGCTAATCCCTCCTCCAGAATTCCATGTAGTCTTCCAACCCACAGACCTCCCTGTCACTCTCAGTGCCCACCCCACACATTATCTGGAATCTCTACTACCCTTCTCATCAACATGTCCCAGCCCCCAAATTGGGAGAAGACTCTTCTTTGCTTGACCAGAATCCTAAGCAGCCTCCAGATGTCCAGGCAAGCTACCCACCAGTACACCCCCTCCCCTCTTTCTCAATGCCCCTATGTGTTCTTATTGTCATGTCCCAAACCCCAACTTTTACAGAACCTCCTGCTCAACTAGAGGTCACACTGACTACTATTAGACCAAGCAACAACTGAAGTGGAGATTCCTTATTCAACCATGAGCCACACTAGCCAGGAGACCATGGAGGAAGCAAAAACCAAGGAGCAAAATACTCATTCAACAAAGACAAACTCAAGAATAAGCACCTAAACCTATAATCACCCCAAACCCAGATTCCTGGACACCATACATCAGCCAAGACAATTTGTCACCACCAGATATTATCTGTCCTACTAGAGCAAGCCCTCAATATTTCAACACTGCTGAAGCACAGGGAAAATTCCTTAAAACCAAATTGATGAAGATAATAAAGGTTCTTAAAGCAGAAATTAATAAAGCCCTTAAAGAAATAAATAATGTTTATGTTTAGTTACTAGTATCATTTTGTTTAAAAATGTTCTTTCTAAGTGTTGGCTTTAAAGTGAATTTATCTTAGTATTATAGTTATATGAAAATTATGGGGTTCATTTACACGGAGTTTTTTTAAATAAAATTCTTTGTAAAAAATACTGTTTTCTAGCTTTTGTAGTATATATGTATGATAACTTTAACATCCACGACAGTTAATACAATTGTTTCATCACTCTAAAAATGCTACTTTTATGTCAGATCCAGCAGATATTTTCATGTCTTTTCAAAGTGGCACATTTTGATGCCCACTTGATAAAGCGGTAGACATTTTGTAGCTTTTTAGAAACTTAGGTTTGACAAAAAGCAAACCTAAGAATAATAAAAATAGAGGAAGAAGAATCCTAGCTCAAAGACCCATACCTTATTGTCAAAAATAACCATAGGAGAAAATTTTCCTAACCTAAAGAAAGAGATGATCATAAAGGTACAAAAATCATACAGAATACCAAATCAACTGGAGAATATACTGGGTGGGTGGTTTTGTGTGTTAACTTGACACAAGTTAGAATCATCAGAAGAAGGATCCTTAGCTGAAGAAATGTCTCATTGAGATCCAACTATAAGGTATTTTCTCATTTTAGTGATCATTGGGGGAGGTCTCAGCCCATTGTTGGTGGTACCATGCCTGGGCTGCTGGTCCTGGGTTATATAAGAAGGTGGACTGAGGAAGTCATGGGAAACAAGCCAATAAGCAGCTTCCCTCCAAGGCTTCTGCATCAGCTCTAGCCTTCAGAAGCCTGCCCTGTTTGAGTTTCTCTTTTGTCTTCCTTCAGTGATCAATAGCAATGCTGAAGTGCAAGACAAATAAAACCTTTTCTCCCCAACTTGCCTTTTGGTCATGCTGTCTTGTCACGGCAATAAAAATCCTAACTAAGACATATTAGAAAAGAGAGTCCACTTGTCACATAATCAAAACACAAAACATACAGAAAGAGAGAATATTAAAAGTTGCAAGTGACATAAAAAGGCAGTCCTGTTAGAATTACATCTGACTTCTTAATGGAGACTCTAAAACCCACACAGACCTAGGACAGAAGAGATCGCAGATGCCAGTGCAGACTACTATACCCAGAAAACTTTCAAATACCCTAAATTGAGAAAACAATATATTTCATGATAAAGTCAAATTTAAACAATATTTACAAACCAAGCCATACAGAAGGTACTAGAAGGAAAATCTCAACTCAAGAATATCTACTACACCCATAAAAACACCCAAAAAATAGTCTCACACTAGTAAAACCAAAAGAAGGTAAGCACATGCACACAAACACACACACACACACACACACCACCACCACCACCATCACCACAACCATAGCCATCAACACCAACAATAGTAGAAATTAACAATTGATCATTGATATCTCTCAATATCAATGAACTTAATTCCCCAATAAAATGGATAACAGAATGGATATGCAAACAGGATCCATCTTCTGCTGCATATAAGAAACACACCTTAACAGGAAAGATAGCCATTACTTCAGAGTAAAGTGTTGAAAAAAAAATTTCCAAGCAAATAGATCTAAGAAGCAATCTGTTTTGTCCATTCTAAGAGTCAAAAAATAGATGTGAAGCCAAAATTCATCAAAAGAGATGATGAAGTATAATTCATATTCATCTAAGGAAAAATCCACCGAGAAAATGTTTCAGTTCTCAATATCTATGCCTCAAACTCAAGGGCAACCAGGTTTATTAAAGCAACATTACTAAAATGTAAATAACACATTGACCCTCACACATCAGCAGGGGGTGATATCACTATTCCACTCTCAACAACAAACAGGTCATCAAGCCAAAAACTAAACATAGAAATACTGGAGGTAACAGCTATTATAACCAAAATGGACCTAACACATATCTGTACCAGGCTGTTTCGTTGTGGGGCACAGACAAGCTCTCAAAACATGACACTGAAATTTGTTATTTTATTTTGAATGCTCAGCTTAGCTTAGGTTTGTTTCTGGCTAACTCTTTTTAACTTAGATTAACCTGCTTCTCTTTATCTACATGTTGCCTCGGGGCTTTTTACCTTTCTTTCCTTCTGTTTATCTTTCATGGCTTCTCAGGTCTGTTGTCTTGCAGCTGCCTGGCTTCTCGCCCTGGACATGCCCCTTATTCTCTTCTCCTTCTCTTCTTCTTTTGTTCTTCTCCCAGCCCAAGATTTCTTCTCCTACTTATTTTCTTTGTCTTCCAGCCTCACCTATCCCTCTTCTGTTTAGCTATTAGTTGTTCAGCTCTTTATTAGACCAATAAGGTGAAACAGGCAAGGTGAAACAAATGCAATGCATTTTTACATAATTAAACAAATGCAGCATAAAGAAATGTAACACATCGTTACATAGTTAAAGCAACATTCTACAACCAGACATTCAAAGAAGAACTGATACCACTAATCCTCAAACAATCCCACAAAGCAGAACCAGAAGCGACACTGCCAAATTCATTTTATAAGGTCACAGTCACCCTGATAAACAAACCACACAAAGATGCATGCAACAAGGAAAGAGAATTATAGATCAATTTTTATCATGAACATAAATGCAAAAATACTAAATAAACTACAAACAGAATCTAAGAAGACATCAAAAAGACCATGCACCGTGACCAAGTAGGCTTCTTTGCAGAAGTGCAGAAGTGGATCTGCATGTGAAAATCAGTCAATGTAATACACCATATTAAGAAACTGAAAGGAAAAAAAATGGCCATTTTATTAGTTGGTGAAAAATCCATTAATAAAATCCAGCACCCATTCATCATAAAATTGCTACAAAGAATAGGTAGATTTAGGAATATGCCTAAACATAATTAAATCAATATACAGCAAGTCTATACTCAATATCAAATTAAAGGAGAGAAACACATAGCAGTTCCATTGAAATCAGGACCAGTACAAGGCTGTCTGTCTGTTCTTTCCATATCTATTCAATATAGGACGTGAAGTTCTACCTAGAGCAATAAGATAATTGAAGTAGATTAGGGGGATATAAATTGGAAAGAAAGAAGTTAAAGTATCAATATTTGCCTATGCTATGATAATGTACATAATTTGACTCAAAAAATCACTGGTAGACATCTTCAGCAAAGAAGATGCATATAAGATCAACTAAAGAAATCAGTAGCCTTCCTATATACAAATGACAAGCTATCTAAGAAAAACTTGGAGAAACAACACCCTTCAAGATAGCCACAAACAATATAAAATAACTTGGGTAACTCTAGTCAAGCAAGTGAATGACTTATATGACAAAAACTTCAAGTTTTCAAAGAACGAAATTGAAGACGATATCAGAAAATAGAAAGATCCCGCATGCTCATGGATCAGTAGGATCAATATAGTACAAATAAATGTCCAACCTACCAAAAGCTGATGTGGGAGGGTCTTCTGTTTTGTGTTGATTTCATTGGTTAATAAAGAAGCTGCCTTGGCCATTTGATAAGCCAGCCCTTATGTGGGTGGAGTAGACAGAGCAGAATGCTGGGAGGAAGAGGGAAGTGAGGCAATCGCCATGCTTCTCCTCTCTCGGTCAGCCGCCATGGAACCAGCTGCCAGGTCAGACATGCTGAATCTTTCCCGGTAAGCCACCACCTCCTAGTGCTACACAGATTATTAGAAATGGGTTAATCAAGATATGAGAGTTGGCCAATAAGAGGCTAGAAATAATGGGTCAGGCAGTGTTTAAAAGAATACAGTTTCCGTGTAATTATTCTGGGGCTAAGCTAGCTGTTCACGAGCTGGGCAGGATGAAAACCAGGCCTGCCAGCGCCTCATCACTACAAAAGCAATCTAGAGATTCAAAGCAATAACTGTAAAAGACCAACACGAACTTTACAAACATTGAAAGGACAATACTTATATTCACATAAAAACAAAAGTCCAGGATAGCTAAAATAATCCTGAATAATAAAAGAACTTCTGGAATTACCATAATTACTGATTTCAAAGGTACTACAGAGATAAAGTAATAAAAACTACATGGTACTGTAAAAAACACACAGACAGGCTGATCAATGTAATTAAATCAGAAACCCAGACAGAAATCCTATGGACACATGATTTTGATAAAGAAGCCAGAAAAACATGATGAAAAAGGGAGTGCCTGGTAGAAAAGAAAGTGGGGGAATAGCCTTGCATTCACTGATGACAACTTCTTGCAGCACTGATGACAACTTCTTGAACAGAACACTGATAGTGCAGACACGAAGATCAGCAATTAATAAATGTGACCTCATGAAACTGAAAACTTCTGTAAGATAAGAGATACCATCAATAGGACAAACGATCAGTCTACAGAATGGGAAAAGACTTTTACCAATTCAATATCCAATAAAGGTCTAATATCCAAAATATATAAAGAATTCCAGAAACTAGGTATCAAAAAGTCATTCAATTTTTAAAAACAGAATACAGATCTAAAAAAAAATTCTCAATAGACAAAATTCAAATGTCCAATAAATATGTAAAGAAATGTTAAGCAATCTTTGATGTGGGAGTGATTTCTTATTAATAAAGAAACTGCCTAGACCCATTTGATAGGCCAACCCTTAGGTAGGCGGAGTAAACAGAACGGAATGCTGGGAGAAAGAAGCTGAGTCAGGGAGTCGCCATGATTCTCCCACTCCAGACAGACGCAGGTTAAGATCATTCCTGGTAAGCCAGCTCGTGGGCTACACAGATTAATAGAAATGGGTTAGATCAATATGTAAAAGCTAGCCAATAAGAAACTAAAACTAATGGGTCAGGCAGTGTTTAAAAGAATACAGTTTCCGTGTAATTATTTCGGGTAAAGCTAGCCGGGTGGCGGGACACAGCCCGCCACTCCGTATTTCAACAAATCTTAACTTCCAGGAAAATTTAATTTGAAATTACTTTGGGATTCCATCTTATACTTTTTTGGTGGCTAATTTAAAAACACAAGTGACAGCTCCTGCTGGAGAGGATGTGGAATAAGGGAAACACTCCTCCACTGCAGGTAGGAGTACAAATTTGTACGGCCACTTTGGAAATTAATAAGGTGGTTTCTCAGAAAATTGGTAATAGATCTACCTCAACACCCAAATATACCACTCCTGAACATATACTGAAAGGATACTGAATCCTACCACAAGGATAATTGATCAACTATGTTCATAGCAGCTTTATCTCAAATACAGAAACTGGAAATCACCTACATGTTCCTCAACTGAAGAATGGATAAGGAAAACATGGTACATTCACACAGTGAAGTATTACTCAGCTATTAAAAAATCATATCATGAAATTTGCAGAGAAATGAATAAAACTAGAAAATAATCATCCTGAATGGTGTCACCAGGACCACAAAGACAAACTTGGTATAAAGTTACTTATAAGTGAATATTAGCTGTTAAGTAAATGACAATTATGCTACAATCCACAGATCCGGAACAGACAAGAAACAAGGAGAACTCTAAAGGGGAGTGCATGGATCTCCCTGGGAAGGGGAAATAGAATAGATTTTGTGGTTGGATTTGGGGCAGGTGGGGACAGGACAAGGAGGAATCAGGTTTGGGGAGGAATGGGCGAGAGTACTGGGATCAACTATTGGAACTGGAGGACACCTGTAGTAAAAAGGGCGGAGGCGGGGCTGCATCCCCAACACCCCAGCCGCCTGACTGGCTAGCTTATGCCCCGAAATAATTACACGGACACTGTATTCCTCCAAACACTGCCTGGCCCATTATCTTCTAGGCTAATTCTCACATATTAATTTAGCCCACCTCTAATCATCTGTATGTAGCACCCCAAGGTGCGCTTACCGGGGAGATTCCAACCTAGTCCATCCTGGGTCGGAGCTTCATCCCAGGAGCGGGGCATGGCGTCTCTCTCTGAGGCGTCTGCTCCCGAGAGGAAAGCGGTCGAGTCTCTGAGCTCACTTCCTCTTCCTCCCAGCATTTTGTTCTGTTTACTCCTCCCACCTATCTTCTAACCAATAAAATGGGCCAGGGCAGTTCCTTTATTAGCCAATGACCTTCCTCCATCATTTCCCCTTTTTCGGTTTAAACAAAAAAAAAAAAAGGCTTTAACATAGCAAAATTACATATAACAAAACGGTTATCAAGTAAAAGTTACAATAATCTTTATCATAACTAAGGAAAACTATAACTATAACTAACTATTCTTAACTCCATCAAAGACTCAAGAAAGATATAATATTACCTAAGTAAACAAGAACAAAGAAACTTCAAACTCTAGAAATGACAAAGACATCTCGCTGCCTGGACAGTCACCCAAAGTTCTTTTGTACCGTTGGGGCATCCATCTTCAGCCTTCAGGCCCATGGTATCCAGCAGACATTTCCATAAAGCAGGAAAATTCAAAGTCAGTTCAGTCACTATCTGTTGTGTCCTGCAGAATGTCTCGCAGACTCTTTCGAAATGAATCAGGAACCCCGAAAGATCATCTCACCTTAGGCAAGTTCAGTGGTCCTCTCTCTGCAGGTTCTCTGTGTCCAGTTTATGCAATAGTCCGGGCAAGAGCAGTTTCTTGCCCAAATGGCTATCAAAACTCCATAACGAGCCTCTTCGATGCCCATCTTCCTCTTGAAGTAGATTGGTGCTGCCAGGAGCAGAGTGTCTCATTGTTATGAAAAGTCCTCAGTTATTAAAATATTAAATGTCCTATTCTGTAATCTTTGAAAGACATGAAGAATGTCTATCTAAAATATATCTCTATATATCTAGAAAATCTAACTAACATGACTACAAGCTTTACTATTATCGATGATTATCCATTAACAACCTATATTTCTTAATTATACAGTACATATTTAAATGAACTACACAATCACAATACCTTAATCAAAATCAGAAACACTTATACCTATAACAAAATTGACCTTAAATCTCTATCAATAAAGCAAAATCTATACTAATGTAAATTATTCATATCTATATCATATCCCCCTTTAAATGTAAAAGGACGTTTATAAACCATATTTGGGAACATGGACGCAGTTTTTTTCTCTCCAAAATGCTTCCTGCTGAATGGGGGCGTCGTTAATTAGGTCTTTCATGGCATAACCTGTGTGCTAGTTTCATCTCAGTTGGCAGTTGAGCGAAGCAATTTTCTGAAGATGTTCACTGCAACCCTTCAGGAGGGTGTGGTCCATCATACCAAATCGGAATAGAAGAAATGAACAGCGTCTCATCCTTTGTGAAAACAAAATAAGAAACTCCTTTCCAAAGCATCATGTCCTTAGATCCAAATTTCAAAGTTAAGGCATTTTCAAAGTATCTATGTTGGATTAGTTCAGCAGCATTTATAAACAAATATCTTTTAGCAGTTGTTTGTCCTTCCTCAGCATTCAAACAATTCAAAGAGAGCATAATAGCATACAGTATCAAAATTCTCTGTGTATTTTCCATCTTTGTGCAGCTTTGTTTTAACCTCTATTTTGTTTATTTTTACTTTTAACTCTTTGCTTTTTGGGACAGGTTCTCTGTATCTTTGACCTGAAGTAACTCTGTAGACCAGGCTGTCTTTGAACTCTCAGAGATCCGCCTGTCTCTGCCTCCCAGGCATTCGGGATTAAAGGTGTACACTACTACACCTTGAACTCACAGAGATCTGTTTGTCTCTGCCTTCTAGGCACTGGGATTAAAGGCGTGTGCTACCACACACAACAACTCTCTTCCTTTTTTTTGTTTTTTACTTTAAGAACTTCAACTTTTAGTCTGCATATATTTTTAACACACTTTAAACCATTTAGAAATTTTCTTTGTCTTTGAATCTCTCTTTACTGTATATCTCTCTTTTTCTGACCACACGAGTATTTAATTTACCAAGCAATATCAGTAGGATTAAAGGCGTGGCTTTGCCGGCTGGATCCAGCCCATTCCTTAGCTTTCCAGCCTCATGGCTGAGGTACTGGCTGTAGCCAGCAAGTGAGCTTCAGCAGCCTGTGCTTGCAAACCACACAAACCGCCTGCGTAAAAGAGTCAGAGTTTGTCCTGGCAGGACAGCCCAGAAAGCCAGCATTTTTAAACGGCGCAGCTTTTTTCCTGCTATGGCTGAAAACTGAAAAGCATGCGTTAAGCTTTTTGTCAACACCGTTTATGTGTTTCGTGGCAGGACCTCTTAATGAGCTGCAGGCTTTGCAGCTAAAGCTGAGTCAGGAAGCCTCTCTTAGATGAGGCGCTTGCTTGCCTCTAGCAAGCAGAGTAGAACCGAGAAATTGCTGCTACCAAGAAACCAGGCACAATGCTTTCATTTTGTTCTAGAATTACTTCCCAAGCTGTCTCAGGCTTTATGTGGAAGCAGTTGTCCACGTGGACGCCATATGTAGTAAAAAGGGTGGCGGCGGGGCTGCATCCCCAACACCCCAGCCGCCTGACTGGCTAGCTCATGCCCCGAAATAATTACACGGACACTGTATTCCTCCAAACACTGCCTGGCCCATTATCTTCTAGGCTAATTCTCACATATTAATTTAGCCCACCTCTAATCATCTGTATGTAGCACCCCAAGGTGCGCTTACCGGGGAGATTCCAACCTAGTCCATCCTGGGTCGGAGCTTCATCCCAGGAGCGGGGCATGGCGTCTCTCTCTGAGGCGTCTGCTCCCGAGAGGAAAGCGGTCGAGTCTCTGAGCTCACTTCCTCTTCCTCCCAGCATTTTGTTCTGTTTACTCCTCCCACCTATCTTCTAACCAATAAAATGGGCCAGGGCAGTTCCTTTATTAGCCAATGACCTTCCTCCATCATTTCCCCTTTTTCGGTTTAAACAAAAAAAAAAAAGGCTTTAACATAGCAAAATTACATATAACAAAACGGTTATCAAGTAAAAGTTACAATAATCTTTATCATAACTAAGGAAAACTATAACTATAACTAACTATTCTTAACTCCATCAAAGACTCAAGAAAGATATAATATTACCTAAGTAAACAAGAACAAAGAAACTTCAAACTCTAGAAATGACAAAGACATCTCGCTGCCTGGACAGTCACCCAAAGTTCTTTTGTACCGTTGGGGCATCCATCTTCAGCCTTCAGGCCCATGGTATCCAGCAGACATTTCCATAAAGCAGGAAAATTCAAAGTCAGTTCAGTCACTATCTGTTGTGTCCTGCAGAATGTCTCGCAGACTCTTTCGAAATGAATCAGGAACCCCGAAAGATCATCTCACCTTAGGCAAGTTCAGTGGTCCTCTCTCTGCAGGTTCTCTGTGTCCAGTTTATGCAATAGTCCAGGCAAGAGCAGTTTCTTGCCCAAATGGCTATCAAAACTCCATAACGAGCCTCTTCGATGCCCATCTTCCTCTTGAAGTAGATTGGTGCTGCCAGGAGCAGAGTGTCTCATTGTTATGAAAAGTCCTCAGTTATTAAAATATTAAATGTCCTATTCTGTAATCTTTGAAAGACATGAAGAATGTCTATCTAAAATATATCTCTATATATCTAGAAAATCTAACTAACATGACTACAAGCTTTACTATTATCGATGATTATCCATTAACAACCTATATTTCTTAATTATACAGTACATATTTAAATGAACTACACAATCACAATACCTTAATCAAAATCAGAAACACTTATACCTATAACAAAATTGACCTTAAATCTCTATCAATAAAGCAAAATCTATACTAATGTAAATTATTCATATCTATATCATATCCCCCTTTAAATGTAAAAGGACGTTTATAAACCATATTTGGGAACATGGACGCAGTTTTTTTCTCTCCAAAATGCTTCCTGCTGAATGGGGGCGTCGTTAATTAGGTCTTTCATGGCATAACCTGTGTGCTAGTTTCATCTCAGTTGGCAGTTGAGCGAAGCAATTTTCTGAAGATGTTCACTGCAACCCTTCAGGAGGGTGTGGTCCATCATACCAAATCGGAATAGAAGAAATGAACAGCGTCTCATCCTTTGTGAAAACAAAATAAGAAACTCCTTTCCAAAGCATCATGTCCTTAGATCCAAATTTCAAAGTTAAGGCATTTTCAAAGTATCTATGTTGGATTAGTTCAGCAGCATTTATAAACAAATATCTTTTAGCAGTTGTTTGTCCTTCCTCAGCATTCAAACAATTCAAAGAGAGCATAATAGCATACAGTATCAAAATTCTCTGTGTATTTTCCATCTTTGTGCAGCTTTGTTTTAACCTCTATTTTGTTTATTTTTACTTTTAACTCTTTGCTTTTTGGGACAGGTTCTCTGTATCTTTGACCTGAAGTAACTCTGTAGACCAGGCTGTCTTTGAACTCTCAGAGATCCGCCTGTCTCTGCCTCCCAGGCATTCGGGATTAAAGGTGTACACTACTACACCTTGAACTCACAGAGATCTGTTTGTCTCTGCCTTCTAGGCACTGGGATTAAAGGCGTGTGCTACCACACACAACAACTCTCTTCCTTTTTTTTGTTTTTTACTTTAAGAACTTCAACTTTTAGTCTGCATATATTTTTAACACACTTTAAACCATTTAGAAATTTTCTTTGTCTTTGAATCTCTCTTTACTGTATATCTCTCTTTTTCTGACCACACGAGTATTTAATTTACCAAGCAATATCAGTAGGATTAAAGGCGTGGCTTTGCCGGCTGGATCCAGCCCATTCCTTAGCTTTCCAGCCTCATGGCTGAGGTACTGGCTGTAGCCAGCAAGTGAGCTTCAGCAGCCTGTGCTTGCAAACCACACAAACCGCCTGCGTAAAAGAGTCAGAGTTTGTCCTGGCAGGACAGCCCAGAAAGCCAGCATTTTTAAACGGCGCAGCTTTTTTCCTGCTATGGCTGAAAACTGAAAAGCATGCGTTAAGCTTTTTGTCAACACCGTTTATGTGTTTCGTGGCAGGACCTCTTAATGAGCTGCAGGCTTTGCAGCTAAAGCTGAGTCAGGAAGCCTCTCTTAGATGAGGCGCTTGCTTGCCTCTAGCAAGCAGAGTAGAACCGAGAAATTGCTGCTACCAAGAAACCAGGCACAATGCTTTCATTTTGTTCTAGAATTACTTCCCAAGCTGTCTCAGGCTTTATGTGGAAGCAGTTGTCCACGTGGACGCCATATGTAGTAAAAAGGGTGGCGGCGGGGCTGCATCCCCAACACCCCAGCCGCCTGACTGGCTAGCTCATGCCCCGAAATAATTACACGGACACTGTATTCCTCCAAACACTGCCTGGCCCATTATCTTCTAGGCTAATTCTCACATATTAATTTAGCCCACCTCTAATCATCTGTATGTAGCACCCCAAGGTGCGCTTACCGGGGAGATTCCAACCTAGTCCATCCTGGGTCGGAGCTTCATCCCAGGAGCGGGGCATGGCGTCTCTCTCTGAGGCGTCTGCTCCCGAGAGGAAAGCGGTCGAGTCTCTGAGCTCACTTCCTCTTCCTCCCAGCATTTTGTTCTGTTTACTCCTCCCACCTATCTTCTAACCAATAAAATGGGCCAGGGCAGTTCCTTTATTAGCCAATGACCTTCCTCCATCAGACACCTGGGGTCTAGGACACCAGGGAGCACAGGCTGAGGAATCCACTAAACATATTCCCTCTGGGCTCACAGAGAATGAAGCAGCAAATGGGGGGCCTGCATGGGTCTTCTCTAAGTCCTCTGCAAATGTTAATTTTGTTGGCATTGTGTTTGGCTGTGGCTCCTGACAGTGGGAGTGGAGGGGTGTCTCTTATTCTTGCCTGCTTTTGGAACGCTTTCTCTCCTACTGGATTGTCTTGCTCAGTTTTGAAGTAAGGATTTGTGCCTAGTCTTACTGTATTTTTGTGCTGTGTTCAGTTGATGTCCCTGGAAGGCCTGTACTTTTCTGTGGTAAGGTTGCAGGCGAGAGTGGATCTGGGACAGACGGGAGGTAGGGGAGAATTGGAAGGAGTTGAGAGAGGGGAATCGACAGTCCGGATACGTTGTATGAGAAAAGTATAGATAACAAAATTTTGTTGCATACTCTAGATTTTGTCCTTTCTTTTTATTTCTATGAAAGCACTTAGAGTTTCCTATTCCATTCATTCACAGATGTCGCTTGTATAGCAGTTTTTAAAGACTCAAAATTAACTTCTTGTCTTTGGCTATTTGTTGAAAGGATGCTTTTCAATTTGGCTATATATGAAAGGCATAGTTATCAACATTATTGTATTACCAGCATCAGTATGTTCCTGAATAAATCACACTACTTTTATCGTAGAGTGCTCTCCCATCTTTCTTATGGAAGGAGGTATTTAAAAAGGCAGGAGACAACTAACAAGAAAGAGGGCTCGTCCATGAAACACTATCTCGTGAGTATGATATATCAAGGAATAGTATAAACTTTGAAAAAACATTTGCCTACATAAGATTAATACAAGACCAAGCCAGAAAAACACTCACAGAGTAATAGATGAAAGAGGACTTGTCTAGCCATATATCAAGAGGAGCTTATAACAGCAGAAGCCTTCTGGAAGACAGGAAGTCATTATATTCAGTGGTGTAGTCACAGGACAGCTCTTCATGTTACACAGGATGCTTTCTTAAAACCTATACCCACTCAAGGAGCCCTGGTCAAACCTAGGGTCCCAAAGCAAAAACAAACAAACAAGAAAAAGAAAACAAAACTAAAACTTAAAAAATAAAACCAAATCAAAACAAACAAACAGAAAATCCCCAAAGTCATGAGAATATGCTGAGGTTTTTGTGAAGGGAAGAAGTGTGGGTAGGATTTAGAAGAAGGTAAGAGAGAGAAGGGTGATGAGTGCATTCAGAATTAATTAAATGAATGTATGAAATTTGAGTAAATACATTTTAAAAACTCATATTTCTTTCCTTTTAGACTTATATATTCATTTTTATTTATT
This sequence comes from Microtus oregoni, assembly GCF_018167655.1. Classification (NCBI taxonomy): domain Eukaryota; kingdom Metazoa; phylum Chordata; class Mammalia; order Rodentia; family Cricetidae; genus Microtus; species Microtus oregoni. The sequence goes on from NW_024544721.1 coordinate 1,631,955, forward strand.
TATTTTTTTTTTCGAGACAGGGTTTCTCTGTGGTTTTGGAGCCTGTCCTGGAACTATCTCTTGTAGACCAGGCTGGTCTCAAACTCACAGAGATCCGCCTGCCTCTGCCTCCCGAGTGCTGGGATTAAAGGCATGCGCCACCACCGCCCGGCTTATTCATTTTTATTTTTAATTATATGTTTTTATGTGTGTTTGTGTATGGGTATGCCCGGCTTATTCATTTTTATTTTTAATTATATGTTTTTATGTGTGTTTGTGTATGGGTATGTACATGGATACAGGCATCCATGGAGGCCAAAAAGACATAATATCCTCTCGATCTGGGATTATAGGTAGTCATGTGCTGTTTGACATGTACGTCTTCTACCAGAGCAGTACTTGTTCACAACTAATGGGTTATCTTTCCAATCTTTCAAATTTAATGTTTCTTATTAAATGGTAATCAGGAGATAACTATCATTGCCCAAATTTTATTGTTATTCCATAATCTTCCAGAATCTGTACTCATACAACTAAAGGACCAATAAATTAATTAGTATCCTAAAGTCCACCAATTATTAGTACAGCTATGGTTTAAATTTTCGTCTTGGCCTAAATAAATGTTTCTTCCCACAATATTTTCACCTACTACATTCTACTGGTGACTTACCAATGCTTCATACTTATTCTTTTGTATGTCTATAGGTTTTCAAAATCTTATGCTATTGCTTAAGTATCCTAAAGAATTTCATCTGCACAAATCTCACAACCCCACCAGCAGTGCAGTCTTCCACTAGAAAAAAAAAATTGCCTGAAACTAGTATACCACAATAAACACAAAAGGAAAGAAATATACATATATACTAATTTAAAATTAATTTAAGATCATCTCATCATATGGGCACTATCATAAGACTAATTAACTCTTAATCCGTAGATTGTGAAGAATTTTGTTCATCTCAATTGATGCTGGAAAAATTTATATTTTGAGGAAGCATAATAGACCTCTTCATTAAACTCAAATTAGAATAAAGTTTTCTTTTTTCTGAAAAATTCCTGGCCAGTGGAATTATGCAGTTTAATTGAGATCTAGTATCTAGCTTGTCAAATCTTAGTATTTCATGTCTGTTAGAGTGAAATTTAGTTTAGCCTAAATTACACTATTGATTTAGTAATTTGTTTTTAATTAGTTATATTCACTTAATTGTTTCTAGGTCTGTCATGACGTTTAAAAACGGGGTTGTGGAAATTTACTCCACAGTTTGTGTCTCTTTTTAAAAATTGATCACTTCTACTCAGAGAGTTTATGTAGAACAATTAGTCAAATGAATCTTTTCTAATTGATTTTTACATGTATGCTTAAAGAGTGGGTGCCATATGCTATAGTAATATACTCCAGATCATTGTTTATAACAGTCTAATAGTTGAAAGTCATCTATAGTGATAGAGGTGTATTTCACCTATCATCCCCTTATCATTCATATAATAAAATGTCCCACATCATCATGAAAATACTTCTTGTAAGCCAGGTCCTAAACATTTTGTATCAGTATCTAGGTGGGTTGGTTATCTTGAATCTTTAGTTAATGCCTGCTTCCTAGTACCCAAGATCTAACAGAGGTCCTTCATCAAGTCCCACAGCCTAGTCTGGATTATCTCTCTTTGCCCCATCACAACCTTCAACCTAATGTCAGGAAGCCAACTGTCACCTATTCATAATACTCACCTATTCTCATTTTATATCTACCATCACAGCTAAAAGATCTCTTGCACAACTTATGTCAGGGTCTAGCCCTGTGAGACTCTCTGATGTTCCTCTGCAGGTACTGTACCCAATCCCTCTGAGCTAGCCTAGTATATCAAGTGACTCTGCCTAAAATAAACAGCCCAGCTGAGCCAGCTACAATCTTACCAAGATTATCTCCAATAAAGAAAAACTTAAAGCAACTCTTTTAAAATAATGATTGCAACAGTGCTGCCACTATCTGTCTTTTCAATATAGTACTCTGTGATTTGTCTTGAGGCCTAGTATAGCAATGAAACTTACACATGACACTAGAAACTTATTCAACTACCAAGGGCTAGTGAGGTTATAGATCTTTGAAGAGGATCGATTATGGGAACTTACTAAAACAGGGTAATTTTTAACTGCATTTTAAATATTTATCCTTATATTCACAGGTAAGTGTAATGAATTGGAGAGGCTGCTTGTTGGCTTCTGGCTGCCTGGTTAGCTTAGACACAAAATAATCACACAGAAACTGCATTAATTAAATCACTGATTGTCCCATTAGCTTTAGCTCCTTATTGGCTAACTCTTACATCTTAATTTAACCCATTTCTATTAATCTGTGTATCACTATGTGGCAGTGGCTTACTGGCAAAGTTTTGGCATGTATGGCTTTGGCGGTGGCTCCATGGCTTCTCCTGAATCCACCCTTCTTTCTCACAGCCTAGTTTTCACTGCCTACCTAAGTTCTGCCTTGCTATAGGTCCAAAGGAGTTTTCTTTATTCATTAATGGTAATCACAGTGCACAGAGGGAAATCCCACATCAGGTAAGAGTAGCACTTCTTAACATGAAAACTTCTCTTTTCCACGCACAGAAAATAAGAACTTACAAAAAGAAAGAGAACAAGTAATCCTTTGGTGCAGTATTTCTGCTGAAGCTTGAGCAACACCACTTTTGAACCTAAGGTTCAGGCAACATAAAGAAAAAAGCAACAGAAAGATTATACAAGCTGCAATAACAGGATGTCTGCCGTGAGAATGAGTCTCACAACCATCTAGAGATACACACCATTTAGTCTCTACAACAATACAGTCTAAACAAGAACTAGAGTCCACCACCAACAGACAAGACAAGGAGGAAATCACACATGGTCTCCCCAATAGAAGAAGTCTCCAATTGGCTATCCAGATCTAAGTGTTCAGACATGAAATCATACATAAACTTGTAACATAATAAGGCCTGAGCAGGCTGTGCAGGTTATCTCTCTATATAATCCATGTAAATATTATACCTCTTTCTCTTTCCTCCTTCCAATCGTACAGATGTATCTTCCTTGCTCTTTCCCAAATACATTGCCTCTATACTATTTTTCTTTAAAGAAACATAGGAGGGGTTCAAAAGAAGAAAGAAAAAGGGATGCTGTGGGAAATGTTTTAACCCTGTAAGATTTGTTTCTTGTACTTGATTAATAAAATGCTGATTGACCAGTAGCCAGGCAGGAAATATAGGCAGGGCGACCAGGCAGGAAGTAGAGGTGGGGCAATGAGAACAAGAGAATTCTGGGAAAATGAAAGAGTTAGTCTGAAGTCATCACCCAGACTCAGAGGAAGCCAGACACAGAACAAGCAAGAGGTGACATCCTTGCCAAAAAAGGTACCAAGCCCCATGGCTAACACAGACAAGAATTGTGGGATAATATAAATTATAAGAGTTAATAAGAAGCCTGAGCTAATGGGCAAATCAGTTAATAAATAATGTATACCTCTGTGTGATTCTTTGGGGCTGAATGACTGCAGGACCGGTGGGACAGAAAACTCTGTCAACAGAGGGCTAATGATGTAATAACATTTTAGTTTCAAACTATAGAAAATAAAAAGTATCCTTTTATGCTGTGCAGTGGTGGTGCGCATCAATAATCTCAAAACTCGGAAGACAGAGGCAAGGAGATCTCTGAGTTTAAGGACAGACTGGTCTACATAGCAAGTTCCAGGCCACTCAGAGTTACACAGTGAAACATTGTTCCAACAAAACAAAACAAAAAATGTGCATACATACATATTAGAATTATTAAATAAAAATAGTACAGATGTCAAATTAAAAATTCTTCTAAGATATTAAATATTAAGCATATAACATTTAAATGTTGTATACTATGGCTCCATATGGTGTTTCAGTTAAATATTCTGTTTACTTTGCAAGGCATATGTAATATTGTATATCTTACCCACTTTCACAAAATGTATGGGTAGAATCTCCATAGGGAGACATGCAGACAAAGCAGAGCATGTCTGAAAGAAACTAGCAACTCTCAGTATTTCCTGTAGAACAATATCTAATAATGCAATGAAATTTTGGAAAACACTGAATGAAGCAAAACAGATTTGTTTCATGGAAAATATCTCTGAGGTTGTACATAAAAAGCATGCATGTTAAAATTTTCAAAAGAAATAAATTTGTACTAATCTGTCAAACTGCAAATTACATGCATGTATTATCTTTGCATTATGAATGATTATCCAAAATATATTTTAGAAATTATTGTATATAAGTGAATGTTCTTTTAATGTACCGTATTCAATCATACCTACTGAATGTTTCTATATACTTGTCACGAACTCTTATGCTGGACTGCTAACTATCAATGAGTGTGTATTAAGAGAAAGATTATGAAGGTATAGGTATTATTAATTATGTAAGTTCATGAAGGCAGAGTCTCCTTTATTATATAAGAGGACTCAGAGCAAACTCTATCTTCTGCAGTCAGGAAGAGTCCCTTTCCTAAGACACTAGTACCCTAATATCAGCTTTCCAACCTTAAGAACTGTGAAAAATAAATTTATGTTTTTTTAAGCCATTAAATACAAGGTACTTTTGTTTTTGTAGTCAAAGCTGAATAACACAGTACATCTGTATGATTTGGAACAAAATTTGATTTCTTGTTGATATCTGACATATGCTAGCATTTTCACACAATTTCAATCCCACTGTATATAAATTAGGGTTGCTTTGAGTTCTATTACCAGTATACGTTGACCTACAAATAAATGTCATCTACTACTATTGTTTTTCTAAATGATTTATTATGCAAACTTTATTTTTTTTTAAAAAAAATGTTGACTTGGAGCTATACAAATCCTGTGTTTCATCTGTAACTCCAGCTCTATAGGATCTAACATCTTTGGCTTCTGCAGGTACCTGCACTCAGACATATGCACTCCCACAGAGATACATAAGCACCCATGCAAAAATAAGAATAATGAACTTTAAAAGATCTCATTATTTCAAATATTCTTTTATAAGAACTTGACATAGTAGAAATGTTTTCAATATGAAAATCTGGAAAGCTTCTGTTTTTGAAAGCATGAAGCTTACCCATTTATGTATTTGTATTTTGCCAATAGTCAATAAAAAAAGTCAATCTGGGTATGGCAACATACTACTAATGGCAGGCCTCAGATGAGGAAGACTGAGGTAGCATGATTGTTGTGCCTATGGGCCTAGCTTAGGGAATATTTTTAGTTCTGGAATGTACGGGCAGTATAGTAGGGCCCCGTCTCAAAAAACAAACATACAAAACATTCTCAGTGTGCTGCACTGTGCTTTCTTATTGTTCTAACCATATTCAGATGTACTCCTTGTAAGTACACTTTTGAATCATCATTATAGTGCAAAATAATCTGTGTTTAGCTAGATAAGGAATAAGCAATCCTTACTGAGGCCTTTTTGAACCATTATTACATATAAAGGAAATTACTAAAGGAAATTAATATATAAAATTTTGAATACAGATATATACATAGACAAATTACTGATTTCTATTTTCATTTAATTCTCTACAATGTAACATTCAGCTCTGTTAGAAATTTCTCATCAATGAGTTAATTCAGGAAAATCAGACTCCCTTTTCAGTCCCTTTTCAGTGGAATAACAATGTTTACAGGCTAGACAATCAGAGTAATAAGTAATATACATGTTTTTATATAAAAATTAAATTTACTAAACTGCAAAACATACTAAGCACTGGTTTACTCCAAAGTATCTTTTAATAGGCTACAGAATTTGGGACTAAAAATGTTAGGAATTCAGAAGAAATACAGCACTCTAGTTTCCTTTTTGCTGCTATGATATAACACTTTAACCAAAGACAACAGGGGGAGAAAAGGGTTTATTTGGCTTGTATTTCTAATTCACAGTTCTTAACTGAAAGAAATTGGGGTAAAACTAGAGGCAAGAACCATAGATGAATGCTACTTGCTGACTTGCTTGTATGGCTACCATTTAAAATAAACCAAAACCATCTATCTGAGGAATCATGCAATCCTCACTGGACTGCTCTTTCCTACATCAATTGACAAATAAGGCTATTTTCCACAGACATTGAGGTTTCTCCTCTCAGATGACGTTAGGCTGTGTCGAGCTGACAAATAAGGTTAACCAGGAAATGTAGCAAACAGGAATTCCTTTGTTTACTCCTTTGTTAGCCATAATATGAAATCATGTGGATACATTTATTAAGCAGTTCTTCATTTGTTTAATTTGATTCCACACCTCTCTTTTCTCTCAAGTCAGAGTTTGAATGTTCTCTTATTGGGTAGCTATGCGAATGCATTTCAGTTTCATAGAATTTTTTATTTATTAAATAATTGACTAAAATGGAGAATCTCATTACCTTCAGACATCTGTCTTTCTGTCTATTGTCTTACATTCCATCTGGCCTTGCATAAAGTTGGTTGGAAGCAAGAATAAAGCTCTAGGAGGCAGATACATAGTGATCAAAAGAAAGAAAAAAGGTTTCTTTCATAATAAAATTTGCATGTGAGGCAGGTTACCTCAGACATGGCTGTGAGAAAGCAGGCATAACACTTGTTTTCTATCACTTCATAAAGAAGAAATTAAGAATTATCAACTACAAAGGAAAGGGTCGGTCCTTTGGTGATGAATATTGGTCCTATAATTATACAAAGTGTAATCTTAGTGTGATATGAGGGAAATTATATTGAAAATGTTGAATGCTTTCCTATTTCTTCTTCTATATTTGAATTTATACTATGCTATAATTGAGACCAATTTGATATATCCATGAAAACTCTTAAGTAGAACTATGCATTTGAACAAAAAATTCAATGTATACTAGCTAAATTTATAAGACAAGTAATTCTCTACAACTGAACTTTTACGTTTCATTTTTATATTATATCTTAAAAAAGAAAGCAACTCTTGCTCATCAACAAACAAAACTTATTATATTACTTATTTGGTAAGTAAAAATTCAGTACAAACCTCATAAATGTGTGTATACTAATGTGCATAAGTGTGTGTGTGTGCGTGCGTGCGTGTGTGTGTGTATGTGTTTGAGATAGGGTCTTACTATGTAGTCCAGACTGGTCTTGAACTAACAAAGATCTTCTTGACTCTCTGCTTCTGTAATTCAGATGACAGGATAAAGGCTTGCACATTATGGCCAGCAAGCCAGGATATATTTTAATTCCAGCTGTTTCATCTAGTAGGTATATAAATCTGCTTGCTGTCTTAGAGTTTTATGCATGTTTGGTAATATATTCAATGAGAGAAAAAGTGCATGTCTTCATTTGCCATGGTGAATATTTAATAAAACAGCTACTGTAGTGCTAAACAACTGTAATCCAAGTACTTAGGAGACTGCAACAGGATTATGACTGTGAGGTTACTGTAGACTATACACTAATTTTGAAGTTAGTCAGGAAAAGCTAGCAAAAGCCTGTTTCAACAATGAAAAAGTAAATAAATAAAAATAAATTATGTAGATGAATTGGCATAGTACTTGAATTCTTATTAAGTACTTAAAAATAGATGATAGTCTACCTTCTCTCTTGAGATCAATATAATCTAATTACGCATTTAGGTTATAGGCCAATTTAGTTCAGCTTAAAATTTCATCTATACATGTAAATCATACATATAGCTGAAAATAAACTTAAAATATGGTAACATTATATGTGTAAAGGTTTGTGGTACTGTGTATGTGTGTTTTCAGCAATTTCCCATTCTGTTTTATTTCTCAAATCTGCCCCCCTTTTCCAACTACCCACAAACACATTACAAGTATAAACAAGGATAAATCATAATGCATTTGGCTACAAATGGCAAAACATCCATAGAATCATATATTAGGCAATAACACAAATTCAATTGCATTTGACAAAAGTGGGAAGTAGGCAGTTTTAGAATTGCTTCATCAATTCAATGACACTAGAGTGCTAGGTGGTTATCTCATTCTTTTCTGGACATGAGAGTAAGATGGGTAGAACAATTCAAAACTAAAAAATTAAACAGAGAGAAAATATTTTCCATATTCTCATATATGTATATGTTCACAGAAAGTTTTCTTATGAAAATGATATATTTATGTACATATTTACTATATTGTTATTCTTATTCAGAAACATATAACTGTCAATTATCCCAGAACAAACATGTATTTTTAGTAGTTGCATGATTTTTATCATAGTACTATAATATATCCCACCTTTTAAGTATATTCACTTTTAATCAATTATTGTTCCTATGAATAGTTCCTAAATAAGAGTCCTTTCAAATACTGTTTCCTGCTGGATGCTCTACCTAATTGATTAAATTCCTAGAAATAGCATTACTGAAGATTATGTGCATTTTAACTGCAGTAGTCATTTTGCTCTCTCCCAAGGTTTATGATGTTCACATTTCTACCAGCAATATCTCAAGAGTATTGATTTTCTTAAATATCTGTCAGAAACAGATGTTACAATTTTAAAGATGTTACACATCTTGTGGATATTTTACTTTAAACTCACTCTAATTTGGGTATTTTCTTTTGAAAACAGGTTTCACTGCGTAGCCCAGCATAACCTCAAACTCAGTAATTCTCTGGCCTAGACTCCGTATTTCTAGGAATCAATTTTTAGTATCAATACATCCAATTTAACATTTGGAACACATATACACTACAGTGTTAATCAGTGAATATTTGAAATGCAAATGTATGTGAACACTTTGTATTCTAACTACTGATACTAATTAACTTATATATGTTATGGGAATCATTATAAGAATTTAAAAGAGTTCCTGGGCTGACATGTAACTCAGTTTGTGGAGCATTCCCTTGGCATTCAGGAGCTCTGAATTCCATCCCCATCATGATAAAACTAGGAGTGGTGATGCACATCTATATCACATGACTTGTAAAATTGAGGCAGGACAGTTAGAATTTAAAGGCCATCCTCAGCCACATAGTGAGTTTGAGGTTAGCCTGGGGTACACAAGACCATTTCTCAATAAACAAAACAAAATTTATATCCTTTGTGCTGTTTCAAGGAAACTCAATACAATTTATTGCTTACCAGGGACTCTATTAAGCTACTTAGTATTAAAAGTAAAATTAATTTTACCAATACTCAATTTACAGATGCACCATTACACTAGATCTCTATGTCAGTTTTGTATATAGGTAAGGAAGTATCCATGCAACAAATGGGCTATATTATTGCATTTTAAGGCTATTTTGACACATGGCAATTCACTTAATATTGTTTTTTCCGGGTGAATTTATATAAGATATTTGCAGTATTTATCTTTACAAAAATAATCTTTCCAAATTTGATGACCTATATTTAGTGTCAATAATACATTAATACACATAAAAATTCAAATATACAATTGCAAAATATGTACAATTAATTTCTTCATTGGAAATTTACGGGCAATTGATAAATTTACCACTGTAAACGAAGCCTCATTGTAGATAGTTTCCAAACAAAGGTTCAAATCTATTCTCTCCTCGTGTGATTTAGTCCTGAATAAAAAAGGTGTATAGAGTGCAAAAGTAAAAGTATAAGCCTCAAAGAGAAAGTGTTCCATATTTTCTTTCAGTCATGGATCCTTATTGTAATGTTCTGTCTCTTTAAGAGACAAGCCATGCCCACTCCCTTCCTGCTTGCAGCCTCTGCCCCACACTCTCTCTTCCTGTCCCCTCTCCTGGAGAGCCTGCCAACTTTCTCCTCCCCCCCCCTCTTTTTCTCTCTCTCCCCCTCTCTCCCCTTCTCCCCTTTTCCTTCCCCTCCATAACGCCCTAAATAAATATTCAACCTCAATCTGCATTGTGTGCCTATTCATGTCTCTGTCTCTTGCCTGCCCACCACGTGTATCCCTGCCCGGGACCAGCCACTACTTGGGGACCGGCAGCCATCTCTGTCTGTGACTGGCTGCTCTCAGGGCCCACTGCCTGCCACCACATGGCCCTCTACCACTACTTGAGGACCTACAGCATTTCTGCTCCCTACTGTAATGGAAAAAAATAAAGATGCTGCAAGATCCCTGGTGGCAGTAGGCAGGCATGTGGCGGCACTTGGCAGTTGAAGCAAACTGCGGATGGATGTTATTCTGTGCCCATTTGTCTTCTGTTTTCTTTGGAGAAAGTACAGTGATTTTAGGAGCCAACCTGTCTCTTTTTGTTATGAAAACTTTTTAATGATTAAATATTTAAATGTCATATTTTTGAGAACTCTGAGCAGTTGAGGACTGTTTATTAGGTATAACTACCATATAGAATCTGCCTGGAGGGCTGGGTCTGAGCTTGACTGCATTGGCTCTCAACTTAACAGGTAAGATTTACACTCATAAAAAGGACAGAAAGAAGAAAAAACTACTTGCAATAAAAGGTTAATGGCAGAACTGACAATAGTAGACTACAGCTTAATATATTTTAAGTGAGGGTTGGATTAAATATAAAGAATTTTTGTAAGAGACTTAAAAGTACATACCAGTTTAAAACATGAGACTTATTGTTTTTGTAGTCTGAAATGAGATGCAATAAACAATTATAACATTAAGCATAGGTACATTTAAGTTACATGTATGATCATACAGAGAAGGAGAGAAAACAGGAATTGGGCAAAGTAGATGCTCTTGGTGAGCCCTACCAAAGGCATGCCACTGTGCAAAACACGAGCAAGAGAGTCAACAAGAGGAATTTAGTGAAGAAAAAAAATAAGTAAACCAGAGGACAAGGCAGGGCATACATCAATAAATATGGGAGAACTTGGTCCCCTGACCTGGCTCTCAGCCAAGATGGTGGTGAAGTCACCTGACCCCAGTCAAAATGGCAGCAGCCACATGTTGTATGGAAAAGCCACTCAGTTAAGATGGCGGTAAAGTCACTTGACCTCAGTTAAGATGGTGGTGAGGTCACATGACCTCAGTCACAATGGCAGCAGTCACATGTATGAAAAAAGCTGCAAAGTTAAGATGGCGTTGAAGTCACCTGACTTCAGTTAAGATGGTCGTAAGGTCATATGACCTCAGTCAAAATGGCAGCAGTCACATGTTATATAAAAAAAAACACAGTTTTTGAGCTGTAGGGGTTTTAAGCTCAATAAGAGATAAAAAAAAAGCCACAATTTTTAGCTGCAGGGATTTTAAGTTTAATAATAAGAAAGACCTAGAGGCGTGATCCACCCTATTGCTGAGCTGCCATGCCACAAGTTGCCATGCCACAAGCAGCAGTGGGAAGTAAAAGGCTGGAACTGAAAAAGCCACACTATGCCACAAGCCACGGTGTGGAGCAAAAGGCTGGAATTGAAAAAAGCCACACCATGCTACAAACCATGTCAGGGTGAAAAAGGCTGGGACCAAAAAAGCCACACCATGCCACAAACCACGGCAGGGAGCAAAAGGCTGGGACTGAAAAAAGCCACACCATGCCACAAGCCACGGCAGGGAACAAAAGGCTGGATTTGAAAAAAGCCGCCTAGTAAATCCTACCAATCTTGTTGGCAGCAGTAACCATGGCAGGGTCCAATTGCCTGTGTGGTGACAGTAGTTAGAAAGCTTCCACAGACAGTACTCAGAAAGCTCCCATAAAAGTGGAGCTGACAGGATACCTGCAGAATGAAGGTAAGAGCTTAAGGCCTAGGGTTTTGGGACCTCTAAAAGTCTTCCACCTCAGAGTGTGGACAAACCTGGATGGCTTGCTACCCACAGCTGAAATTGTGAAAACCCATGAAACAGCGACACCACAAGGCCTATAGGTAGGGTGCAAATTGGCATGAACACCACAGGACCAATGAGCTGGTTGTCTCCTGACCCTGGGTTGAGTGCTATGGCCTGGCTGGATCTGGTCAGGGTGACTCAGAAGCCAGAGAGGCCACAGGCCACTCTGAGTGGCCTTTTACAGTGAAGGAAAAAAAGAAAAGATAAGAAAGGAAAGAAAGAGGATCTAAGGGACCTGGGGCCTTCAGTCATGGGTGGATTGGCCCCGGGGCCATTCCAAAAACAATTTAATCTGAGGGAAGCAACCATAACAGAATGAGAAGACTCACAAATGGAAGCCGGTGGTGGAAGTAGGAAAAAAATCTGGTTCAGGATCCCAATCTCTGGAGAGGAATTGGAATGTGAGACCCTATCCGAGTCACGGCACAAAATGTAATAGAAATGTTAAAAATGTTGCAGGATCCTCGGCAGCAGTAGGCAGCAGAAATGCTATAGGTTGCCAAGCAGTGGTAGTGGGTGGGCATGTGGCAGCAGGCAGCAGGTCCTGAGAGCAGCCAGTCCCAGTCAGAGATGGCTGCAATCCCCAAGCGATGGTGGGTCCCACACAGGGAGACACATGGTGGGCAGACAAGAGACAGAGACACAGATAGGCATGCCATGCAGAGTAAAGTTAAACAATTATTAGGTGGGTTATTGAGTAGAAGGAGAAAGAGAAGAGGGGAGAAAGAGAGAGGAGAGAGAGAAGAGAGAGAGATCGAAGTCGGGGAAGGGGAGAAGCTGCCTCTCTGGGAAGAAGATGGAAAGAGAGAGAGCGCAGGCCAGAAGCTGAGGATCAGTCTGCCTCAGCGGCTGGGGGAGGGAGTGGGCGTGGCTTGTCTCTTAAAGAGGCAGAACAATAATTACACCTACTGCCACCTCAGATGTAGGTCTCCTTCCACCATGTCTGTTCTCTGCTGCACACGCCAGGCTCACCAGTTCTGTTTCTGTCTTTGCCCCCGACCTTGCCATAGGAACACTGTCGCTTGCCTCTGTGTGGGTTCTGGGCACTCTAATTCAGTCCCTCATGCTGGCATGACCACGACAAGCACTTTATCCACTGAGCCATCTTCCCAACCGTCCCCGTCTTCCTTGCTGCCATACTCACCCGAGACGCCCTGGAAAGGGATGTGCAACCCTTCTTGGTAGTCCGGAGTGCAGCAGCATAGGTGCCAGCCTTCCCTTTCCGCAGTGCTTGACTGATAAGCTCTGTGGCCTGGATCAGATAAGCTGGGGCAGGTTCTCCATCTTCAGCCTCTCCCTTCTCCTGTCCTTCTGGCTCCCAGGGTTCCTGGTCCAGCCTTTTAGACTGTAGCTCTATGGCTGCTAGCTCACTGGTATGGGTGGGGGTGGTGTCTGTACTTTCTATAATAAAACAGGAATGATTCAAGCCAGACTGGCCTTCTTTCCCAGGGCCCAGCCCAAGATTACTTTGTTCATTACTTTACCAAACTGCCCCCACTGGAGGGGACTAGAACATGGAAATAGAAAATTCACTTGGATAAAGTAAACCATTTGCTTTCTGTATGCTTGGTTTGGCTGAGGAACTTTTTGGAAAGGCTTGGTTTATCATTGCTGTTGCATACACAAGGAAGCACAGGCATGGGTGTGCTGTCGCACCCGTGTAGAGGCCAGGGAACAAGTTTTAGGAGGGTCTGTTTCACCCTAGATGGATTCTGGGGATGGAATTCAGGTTGCCAGCCTCACAAGACAAGTGCTTTCAACCCCTGAGCCATCTTACTGACCCATGGCCTTGAGATCTTTCTGCCTCTGCCTGCAGCCGTGTGCCACTTGACCTCTTTTGTTTGTTTTATTAAAGATGGGATCTCACTATGTGGGCCTGGCTATTCTGTAATTTGCTATGTAGACTAGGCTGATCTTGAATTCACATATCTGACTGTCTTTAACTCCCTGAATGCTGGAATCAGAAATGTGTGCCACCATAGCCAGCTTTTCCATTGAAAAAGGGTATTACATGGTGCTGGAGAGATAGCTCAAACAGTTAAGAGCACAGGCTGCTCTTCCAGAGGTCCTGAGTTTAATTCCAAGCAACCACATGGTGGCTCACAACCACCTATAATGGGATCTGATCTCTTCTGGAATAAAGTCGATAGAACACTCACATACATTAAATAAATAAATAAATGTAAAAACAGTATGTTTAAAAAATTAAAAAGGAGAATATCTGTGAAATGATATGACAACATGAAACCCATCTCTTTGAATGATGAATATATGCTAACAATTTTAATGCAAACTGTCACATAAACAAAACATCATTGGAAACTATATTTCAAGCATATTTCAAAATCTCTCTAAATACAGAACATCAAAATTTAACAACTTATTTGTAGAAGTGCAAATCGCCAAGTATAATGGAAATGTTCAAAGAAGTAGAAAATTCACTAACTATAGTTTTACTTAAAATGCCAGAAGCTACAACTCTAAAGCCATACCAATATGAATCTCTAAACATGAACCAGAAAGGGGAAAAATATGGAAAGATGAAAGAGCTATGAAAAACTAAGGAATGCAGAGAATGGGAGAAATATTCTGCTCAAGTGAATAACACATCAATTGGTTTCTAATACCAAGCAGTCAGCCCTGAAAACATAATATAAGAAACATTCTAAAGACTGAGAAAGTTGTAAAGTTGTACTTCTGCATTCAGGAAAATCACACACACACACACACACACACACACACACACACACACACACACTCCTATTTATGAAGGAACAATTAATGGGGAAAAAAGAGAACATAAGTTTGAAACCAAGGAAGAAGGGATATATGGGAGAATTTGAAGAAAAGAAAAGGGAGAGAGAGAGAGTATAATTACATTATGATCTGAAAATAAAAGAGAAAATATATCTGTAGTTTTTGACTGGGATTAAATATGCATGATTTAAGAAACTCAAACATAATAGGCTGTTTTTAATTAGATCTTTGAAACTTTGTGAAATATCTTTGAGTTGTGACAGCCTTTCAACTCATAAACAGAAACACTTTTAAAATACAGATAAATGAACAGAAAACCAAATCCTTAAATGACTACATCACCAAGTATTATGAAATTTTAATGGCACTAAAATATTTAAAATAAATCAGTATTCTTTCATGGTAAGTGCATTTTGTATACTATAAATTTAAAGTCATATTTTAGAATGTTATTTTTTTAGTTTATTACATTTAATAAGCTTATTTTGTATATTTAATAGTACATATAATGTATTGATACAGCAGTTTGTGTTTGTTACATAAATAAATTGAAAATATCAAATAATTCTTATTAAAATTTTGGATATGTGAATTGGATAGAATTTTCTGCATACCCTGTGAAACTTCTAAGCTATTCAAAGTCAATTATTTCATCTCATAAAACATGCAACTGAGCACAATATTCATACAAAACCCTTAATATGTTTTTATAGAAATAAATACAACTACTTTCTAATGCTTTCAGTGGTTAAAAAATTACTCAGTGGATAGTGAGCATGCTATTTAAATTCATGAGGTCATGAATTTAAATCCCCAGCACCCATGTAACCAGTCAGGCAGCATTTCACCCACCTGTAGCTACAATACTTCTGGAGGTGGAGATAGGAAGATCACTGGCATTTACTGGCTACTAATCCAGATTCAGGCTCAATGAGAGATCTTGTCTCAAAGTAATAAAGTATAGAATAATAGAGTAGGATACTGAATGTCTTCCCCCTGACCTTTTCCTGTGTGCTAATGGCTGTATGGAGAAAAACCTTTACACATATGAACACACTGAAGAGAAAAAGATCATGATTTTGAGGCCAGTAAAATGGTTCAGGGATAAAGACAGTTGCCACCAAAACTTGTTAGAAGGAAAGAAGGAACTTCCAGTAAGTTGTCCTCTGACCTGAACATTTGCACACAGAGGTATGTCTGCGTTCTCTCCCTCCCCCCCCCCCCTCTCTCTCTCTCTCTCTCTCTCTCTCTCTCTCTCTCTCTCTCTCTCTCTCTCTCTCTCTCTCTTCCATACCCAGTAAATAAATATAAAATGAAAAGAAACTTGTTTTAAAATAGTCATGATTTCAGCACCACATTGAAGTCAATTCCCAGTCTTCTTAGGTTAATTTATGTAGTGACAGCAATGCTGATTGTGCTGTCTCTGCTCAGTTCTATTTATGACTGCCAGTTGCATGTCATAGAGTGAATACTGTTGAGGAGGGAGAGTGACATCTGTTTATTTGGTATTTTCCATCTCTAGTGCCAAATGTTCTCATGATCCCTTACAAGTCAAGAATGAAAGCCTCAAATTTGTAGCAAGAGTTCACTGTCAGTGCTTCAACTAGTAACAAAGGAGTAGCATTTTTTAAATTTGTTTTCATCTTCCCTATTCTTCATTGTTTTCATACATTCCATGTCTTGCTTCTTAAGACATGGAATGGGTTTTAATTTCAATAGTTACTAAATTTAGATTACAAGTTAGAGAGATCCATTTTTCTGTTTTTCTCCGAGGAAAATGCAGAACACTAGCACTAACAAAATAAACATATGAAGCATTTGCATTTCTGTAGTGATATCTACATTACTCTTTCTAATTAAAAATTATTTAACATATATATTTAATTTACTTGCTTTTATGTTTCAGTTTATGGTGTGTGCTAAGACTAGAAGACAGCATCAGATACCCTGATACTGCAGCTAAAGGTGGTTGTGAGCTGCTGTGTGGATGCTGGGAATATAACCTCGGTCCACTGGAAAGGCAGTCCTGTTCTTAGCCCCTAAGTTATCTCTTCAGCCCAACATTGTCTTTTTGCAGCCAAATGCTCTTTCTTATTTCATCATCAATGCAACCACTAATTTGTTATGTATACAATGCTTTTGTTTTAAGAAATTTATAGTAATTGAAGTTAGGAACATTGCTCAATGGTATAATTATCTAAAAATGTGTGGGACCTTGGGTTCAAATACAAACACCATAAAAGTATACAGTGATCTCATACACTTAAATTTATGCGAGTAGTTGCTCACCGATATGTGCCTTTCCACACAAGTTTTATAAAAAGCTTATTCATATAAGAAACCATGCATTTCTAAGTTTTTCTAGAAATTAAAGTTAGTGACCAATTTTAGTTGTATTTACGATTTGATAATGTTATATTTTCGAATATTGAAGCTTTATTTTGCCATTTTCACTAGACACATTGTGCCTTTGCATTGTGTAGGTATATTTGTAAATATTTCATTTATTTTAAAAATTATATAGTTTCATTTTTACTGTATTTCTAAATATTATCTGGGGTATGTATAAATATTGTTGGCTTTTGTACATTAACCTTGAATTCTGTGAACTCACTGAAGTTACTAGCTCTAGGAACTATTTTTGCAGATATCTTGGTATTTTATTGCCAAGTAGAGAGTTTTATTTCTTTTCCATTCGTATGCCTTCCTTCTGTTTCTTGTTTTATTAGATTAGAAAAAAATTCAGTTATGGTGAATAAAAATAATGAAAGCAGAAATCTTTGTCTTGTTTTTAATTTAAGAGACAAATAATCTAATTTCTCGACTTTAAATGAAATGTTTGCTTAAATGTTTGTGCATGTTCTTTTTAAAGTTCTATTACCAATTTGCTGAGAGCTTTAATCAGTAGAGATTGGATTTTGTTCAATAGTATTTTTGTGCCATTTAAAATAATCATATGATGTTTCTTATACTGTTGACATAGTTGTTTACACTGATTCTTTTTAAATGATGACTCAATCTTAAACAACTGGGTTAAATACAAATTGATCATTCTGTACAATTTCTGTTTATAGATTTAATTTGCCAATATTTTGTTGAGGATTATAGGATTAAAAATATGTTGGAATGTGTTCCCTTGTGCTAGGGAGGAACAGGGTGTTCTCAAAATTTATATATGGAAGCTTGGAAACTTATGAAAACAGACATCTGGTGAAATAATTCAGTTGGTAAAATACTGGAAATGCAAACATGAGAACCTGAGATTAATCCCCATCGCCCAAATAAAAACCAAAGTGTGGTGGCTCAGGTTTGTAATAGCAGTGCTAAGGTAACAGAACTATGCAGATCCCTGGGCCTGCCCGGCATGCAGTTTAGCCCATTTTATGAATTTCAAGTCAGTGAAAGACTGTGTTTCAAAGATAAAATGAACATCATCTGAGGAAGAACACTAGAGATTATGTTCTCCTCCCCACACCCCTTATGTGACCATGCTCAGAGATGAGGTTTTAATGAAATAATTAACGTTTAAGGATGTTATAAAGGTATGTCTTAACCCACTGAATTTGTTTTATAAGAAGCGAAAGTTCAAATATCTCCCTGTTCTCACAAAAGGAAGAGCCATGTGAGTACACTTGGATAAAGCAACTTGGCAACAATCTAAGAGGATAAACCATCTGAACTAAACCTATTTTGACACATGAACTAGCCTCGGGGACTAAGAAAATATATATCTATTGTCTGAAACATTTACTCTACTGTGGCATTTTGTTGCAGCAGCTTGAGTAACTTGGTACTCTTTTTTCAGGTTTTAAGAAAAATGTGTAAATTTAGTACTGTCTTTTTTAAAGTCTAATATAATTATCAGCAGAAACTATGTTGGGATATCACTTTTGTGTAATTAGAAATTAAGAATTGAAGATCCTTAATAGTTATACAAGCATCCCAAGCTTCTATTTATGTGGTTTGCTTACTGGTAACTGATAAGGTTACATATAGTACATGTATTGCAGAAAAGGTATTTTATTATTACGTGTGAGATAGCAGTTCATTTACCTTATTTGTTTAAATTATGTGTCTAAGATTGTTCACAGTAGTCTCTTATCATACCTTTGAAGTCTACAAGGGCTATAGTTATGTTTTCTATTTCATTCTCTTCATGTCAAATAGACTTCTGAGGAGTAAGTCAAAATAGTTAAGTATTTTAAAGCTTTCTTTTAATCATTTCCTTGCTTTGTCATTTTCACCTCATTTCATTACTGCTTCAGTCTTTATTATATCCTCCTGCTTGCATTGTGTTATTATTGCCTTTATTTAAATGAGAATTTAAGATTGTTCATGACCTTTAATTTGGGCAGTGATTTAGATGTTAACTATTCATTTTGATAGTTTATATTTTCACATTTACCCTTTCTATGCACTATTTTCAACCCTTTGAGGTTTTTCTCATCCATGGAACATTTAGTGTGTTCTTTAGTATTTGAAACTTTTCCTTTAAAATTTGCTATTATTTTCTTATTTAATTCCTTTAATTTTGTGAAATATCATAAGAACTTAATATTGAATATGATTTTAGATTGTTTTCCAACCTAGTATATATGTATTTTTGTGAATGTTCCACATGTACTAGAAATACATTGCCTACTTAAAGTCTTAAGTATTCTACCTACACCAAGAACCAAATCAAATGACAATTTGGGCTTCAATTTGACAACTTCACACATGTATATCATGCATTTTGGTCATGCTTCATGTTACACCACTTTCTCTTAGCAACTCAAACTGCATCTCTGTTTGCATCATTTTTTTTCTGATTGTAGCATCTTGGCGTGGATTTATTTCTACACATACTACTTTCATTCATTTAGTTTCTTGAATTTCTACTCATGGGAAGATCATTGTTTCTTGAGGGCAAAGAATAGTTCTGCTACCCACTCTTTCAGTCTTTTTGTTGATGACTAGATATGGAAACACAGCATTCTACTGATACCAGGGATGATTGAAAGTAAAAGTGCTTTGTTAAGTATCATTGATATAAGGTCGGGTAGAAGTTCAGGTTCCTAGTAAGTCTTCCTGTCACAGTTGAAAAGAAAAAAGGTAACACATTTGGATGATAAACCATTCTCAAGAGGTCTTTGTAAGACTATGTCATGATTAAGTGCCAGTGAAGGCTTAGCTCAACATAAAGGTCCATACTGACCTTAATCCTGCCAAAGAATGAGACTATAACATTAGTTTCTGCATCTGAGACAATGGACTAACAGCTTCCAATTTGGATCCATTGTAATAGTGTGTGGCAAATGATACAGGGTAAAGACTCATTTGGTGTCCTGTTGGAATAAGATATATATTGTCATCAAAGGTTGTCTATTGTTAGACTTCCAATTGCCCGGACCCATTATCTAGAAAAACAAAACAAAACAAAACAAAACAAAACAAAACAAAACAAAACAAAACAAAACAAAACAAAACAAAAAACAGGTTTTCATAGAGATTTTATCAGTTGCACTCATGGAGGTTTCTGGGTCAGAGGCTTCTGTAGCTTTCTGCACAGGGTTTACTTGACACAGGAAGGGCAGAGGGGAATTCGCTGTCTTATCTTTTTAATTACAAGGTTCAGTATCTACGCAATACTACCCTATCATTTACAGATTCCCATCATTTGTCAGTTGTGCTATGTAGAGGGTTTTTGTTAAAACATATTTTTGGTTCTGTTTTAATAGAGAAGACCTAAGAGCTTCAATTCCAATATTTCATTGTTTTTGGCTTTTATAATACTTACTTTCTGCCTCTACAGTGATTATGCTAGATGAAAATATTGAATGACGTTAAACACGTAAAGTTAACCATTTAACCATCCCTCATAGAACAGTAATCATCTTTTTTTTTTTTGAGCTCTAACTTCTATTGGGGAAAGGAGAAGAAGATTCAGCACACTTGATTTATTTTTTCTTTTTTAATTTCCAAGCCAAATGGTGTGGAGTTCAATCTCAATACCCCAGGCTTGCAGAAAGTCAAAATATATAATTTAAAATATCCCTTCTTCTGTCTATGGGATTTTTATTAGACTTTTAGAGATACATGGTCTTAAGAAAAAGACAGATGTGCTTTTTATTTCTTACTGTGTTATGTGTATTCTCCCATTGTTTGTTTCCCTACATGATCACAGAAAGAACTGTAATAGTGCTTGGTAGTCTAGAAAAATGCTGCTTTGGAATGGCATTACTGGCGATCATAGACTAAGTCTGAGAGTCCATAATCACATGATATAATGCTTCTACTCCTGGCATTCAACTTTTCCAAACATGTCATTCCAAAGTCCAAACATTTTTGTTGCTGCAATTTAGCCTTTTGAAATCTCTGTCATTCTAAGAATTTTTCATTCATTTGGCCAACACCCAAGAATTGAATAAGAACATGAAACCTGGATTTGGCCTACTTCAGTTCACTTAACAATTAATTGGTTTCAGAGAAAATCAGAATCTTTCTATATCTCAGTTTGCTGACCTATACAATAGGGATTGTAGGAGCTGTTTAAGCAGGATAGGAATTACAAAAGTCTTATAACAATGACTGTTCGTATGGTAGTTTTGCAAAGTGTAAGATAACAATAATTTATAACATATTCTGCATACTTAATACTCTATAGGTTTAATTCCCTCACCTATACCACAATAATCCATCTTGTTTGTCAAGTCATTCCCAGTACTCACATGGAAAGCTTCCAATTTAGAAGCAACACTGTGACATACTGTAGAGAGCTATCTCCTAAATGTAAGACTTCCTGCTTCCACCTGAAAGAAAAGAACATACATCAGTGTTTCTCAAACACTGTTCCAAGTTGCCGGGTGGTAGTGGCTCACACCTTTAATCCCAGCACTCGGGAGGCAGAGACAGGCAGATCTCTGTGAGTTCAAGGCCAGCCTGGTCTAAAAGAGCTAGTTCCAATACAGGCACCAAAGCTACAGAGAAACCCTGTCTTGAAAACAAACAAACAAACAAACAAACAAAGAATGTTCCAAATCACCTGCATCAAAATATTTAGGGATCCATCTATGGTGGGGTGCCAACTTTTGAAATGACTCCTGTCATTTTGATGAACACTAAAATTCAGGAGTTATTCATATACACAGCTTGTACCTGTTCACATAGCTCACTTATTTCTGAAATGTTTATTCATCTCATATGTAACAGTGGAACAAACTGAGTCTCCGTGTTTCTTCCATGAGGCACTATCTATAGTTTCTCACTGAACAGAGCAACCTATTTCATCTTTTCCTTTGCCATAAAAAGGATAACGTAGAAAAGGGTCAGAACTCTGAGACTGGAGCATGTTAGGGAGTACAAAGATGAGACAGATTAACTGAGATGGTGGGAAAGAACAACACATGGCTTGTACATGGAATTTACCCTTGAAGCGAAAGTGCAAAAAGTAGTAGAAATAAAATTAGCAAACTGTTTTGGGGCATTTGGGGGAGGGAACACTATGAAATAGTTCTTAAACGACATGATTAATCAGAAAAATGAATTCATGGCTCCCATTCTCAACAAACTACATTTTGTGGAGCGTATATAAGATATTTAGAGTCAGTATTATGCAAGAGCCTCTATGTAATGCATCCCTAATTAATTAAAGTCACACTTAACTACCAAGTATGTTCATCATGAGATGTGAGATCTTGAAGCAAAAACAAACAACAAACAAAACAAAATAAAATAAAAAACTATATGAAATTTTCCTTTCTGACTCCTGAGCTTCTATGAGCTAGACCACTATAGTTCTTTCCATTGCTTACTTTCTTCTAGAATATTCTCTGTTTCCGTATGTTCTCAAAATCCTGACCATCCTTCCTATTCCTAACTCAGAGATTCAGTGTTCTCTAAGGCCATGGACCACTTAAACTAATGATGGGAACTTGTATCCCCAGCTCCTCACTTGCTGTTTTCTACCCCCACTTCCTTAGTTCTCATAGCTAAAAGAGATGACAGTATCTCCAAAATACCCAACTTCACTTCTTCCTAGCCAATTCGCGCAACCCACCTGACGTTAAAGACTGTGGTCAGTCATCAAGGCCTGGGCATCATCATAGGCAGGCAGGATGTGGGGTCCAATGCTCTGTCTTTTGACATGGTCTGCTCAGATGATTCTGTTGCAGAAGCACAGAACATTTGAGGAGGGGGAAAGTGATTCATGGAAAATAAGTTACCAACAGCAGAAGGGCTGTTAAAACGAACAGGAACTGCTAGTTTCAAACACTTTTATTTTCTGCCTAGTTCAATATAAGACCTTAGTAAAGAGTCTTATGAGCACACTTTTGTTTTCTTCCTCAGACTCGAAAGATCACGGCTCTGTCTCATCCCATGGTTGACTACATATTAGGTTTCAGATTATATTGCAGTAGAGATTTGAAGGATATTTGGCTGCGGAGGAGGGGGTGACTGAGTTTGACTTGTTGGATCCGGAGGGTGCTGGACTACTGGCCCTAGAGTCATGTCTCCCTGTTCCTCCAAGCCCCTTTCTTGCTTTCCTAAGGCTTTTCTATCTTCTTGGCTTTACTGCTACCTACCGCCCCCTTCCGGCTGGGCATGAGCTACCCCCTATTGCCATGATCTCCCAACACTAATGCTCACCCTTCCACACCGCCCATCGCTTCTGCCATTTATAGTCAGCACCGTCCTGCCTCCTCTCCCTACACCATCCTCAGAGCCTGCCCCTCCCGCCCTGCTGTCCTAATCCTCCAGGGACTTGTCGCTCAAGGCCCAGAAGTCCACTCGCTGAGCTGGCTGGCAGCTGCTGCTCCACTCTAGCTCCTGCCGCACCTTCGGCCCTAGCAACGATCCTTCCGAGCTCGCTCGGCTCTTTCCGCCCAACCGCGCGTTGCTCGCCGGGTCACGCAGCTTTCACCTCCTTTGCCGCCCACGCGCTCAGGACTCCGCAGGCTCCCTGCCGCTCGGTCGCCTAGCCTCGGGCTCCCAGCGATTCCACGCTTCAGGCCGACACCGCGGCGCCGCCCTCTCCAGCAATACAGGAGACGCCACAGCCCGCAGGGCCCTCTGTCCGCTCGCCGACCACCATGGCCCCTCATCTAACAGGTAGCAGGAAGCGGAAAGCCGCCGAGGCAGAGGAGGGTGCGGGGAGCTCTTCGTCGCCAGGCCCCTCAGCGGTGATGGCGACAGCCGAAGCAGGCCAAGCCGAGGGGTCGCTTTTACTGGTCAAGAAGCCGCGGCTGCCCATGGCTCACCGCTCCTTCGTGCACTACCTGAAGGGCCGGGCGCTGGGCGAAGAGGGCCACCCGGGGCTGGCAGGCTTTGAGGACGACCTGCGCAGTTATGGGGTCCTCAGGCTGCCGGAGCTGCTGAGGGAGCGCCAGCTGACGCTTGGCCCCCTCAACAAGGTGTTCGCATCGCAGTGGCTAAATGCCAGGCAGGTGGTGTGTGGCACCAAGTGCAACACGCTTTTTGTGGTCGATGTCAAGACCGACCACATCATGCGCATTCCTCTGATGCGCGACAGGGTGCCCGACCTCTCCGGTGGCTCGCCCTCCTGTGGCATTCATGCTGTGGAGCTGAATCCCTCCAAGACCCTCATGGCCACTGGAGGGGAAAACCCCAACAGCCTGGCCGTCTACCAGCTGCCCACGCTGGATCCCGTGTGCCTAGGAGATTGCGAAGGCCACAGGGACTGGATCTTCGCCATCGCATGGATGAGTGACACTGTGGCTGTTACTGGTTCCCGCGATGGCACCCTGGCACTCTGGCAGGTGGATCCCGACATGTTCAATGGCAGCATCGCTTGGCACAAGGATGCGGGCCTTCCAGTGTATGCTCACATCCGTCCTACAGATATGGAGGCCATTCCCAAATCCGCTACCAATCCTAGTAACCGCAAAGTTCGAGCCCTTGCGTACAGCAACAAAAACCAGGAGCTGGGAGCCGTGTCTCTGGATGGCTACTTCCACCTGTGGAAACCCCGAAGCTCCCTGTCCAGGCTGCTGTCCCTAAGGCTGCCCTACTGCAGGGAGAACGTGTGCCTCACCTACTGTGATGAGTTGTCCCTCTATGCTGTCGGATCCCAGTCTCACGTTTCATTCCTGGATCTTCGCCAAGGCCAGCAGAACATCCCACCACTCTGCTCCCGAGAGGGAGGCACTGGTGTGCGTTCCCTGAGTGTCCACCAGCATATTGTCACCGTGGGAACAGGTCATGGTTCTCTGCTCTTCTATGACATCCGTGCCCAGAAGTTCCTCGAGGAAAGATCTGCAGCCAGTCCAGACATGTTTCCTGTGCCCTCTGGAAGGAAGCTCAAGCTCACCTGTGGCAGCGGCTGGATCAACCAGGATGATTTCTTAGAGAATTACGTTGCTGGTGTAGAGGATTTCCCCAATGCACTCTACACTCACTGCTACAACTGGCCAGAGATGAAGCTCTTCGTGGGTGGGGGCCCACTGGCCTCAGGCCTCCATGGCAACTATGCAGGCCTCTGGAGCTAAGGTTAGCTGAACTCCTTACAGAATGCATTTATCTTTCAGTTCAATCTAACTGAATGTCGTTTTCGTTTTCCACATGCTGTTTTAACTCTGTTTCTCTTTTTTTTTTCCTTTTTCTTTTTTCTTTCAGGTGGAGCAGGTCCTGATTAACCAGTGTACTTAGCAGAAAGAGAGGGGAAGACAGATGGAGCTGACAGAAGTCGCTTTGAGAAATTTTCTGCACCTCTCCACCATTCTTTGAACTGTTCATACAGATAATTTCCACCAATTCTTAGCTGTGCCGTCTTTGAGTGAGTGATCCATATAGTCTATATGTGGAAGATATCCCCGTTATAATGTTAGACTTGTGTATATGTTGTGTTATTTTACTATTAGCTGGTTTAAAGACAGTGCTTTTAGTTTTCATCACTTATGTGTGATATATGAACAAGATTTTCTAATAAACAGAGTTTAGTCATCTCTTGTGGAGCGCTAACCATAGTTTTACGGCATTGTTCCAATTGTAAAATACATTCCATGTTCCAGATTGCCTACTTTTGGAAATATGTCACTCATGAACTGTGATCATGGTGTATATAGTTTGTATGTTGTTGGTGCAAACGCACATTTCTAAAAAGTTTATTATCTGAAAATAGTTGTCATAGAATCTTGTGTATCTATCAGAATCTCAGTTGATGAGGACGGTTTAGGTATTCGAGTGTTCAAGTGTTCTGCTAATTTGAACTTGCAAAATTAATCCAAAAATCAGTATTTTTCTTTCAAGCCTTATTTTAGTTTTATGCTCTGTCTTCTTATTGATCAAAGAATGTACTTGTTTTCACTTCTTGCCTTAGTAGTATCAAGACTTGTGGATATATTTGAATGTTTGTGGTTGGAGTAACTTACACAGAGTTTCAGTGCCATCATCTGATGCAGGGATATTAAGTATAAATGTAGAATGTATGGCAGAGAGGGCAGAAAATACACTGCTCTAAGGTATAGACTGGATATTTTTGCTGTTGCTATTTTTCTTACCAAATGTTATATTTGAGCATATTTTAAACTTTCCAAAATCTGCCTATAAGTTAAGTTAAAAGAAAAAAAATGCAAAGAAAGAAAATGAGCCCATCCAGCTCACTGTGAAAGAAACACCCCCTCTTTATAAGCTCCAAATTAGATTTTATTTTGTGAGCTTCAAAGATTCATACTTAAAAGTGGGATATGTGTGTTACTAAAGCCTCTCATTCTGTGCCTCTAAAGGTAATAATATGTGATTGTGACAATGCTGTATGATTTTCCAATAGAGGAGCTGGGGATTAAAAAAGATAGGTCTGAGTGAAGAACTTTGCCATTCAGATTAACAGAGGTAGTGGGATGCTCTACAGGTGCATTGGACTTGTTCTTAGGTGAGAATACTGAGAATGATAAAGCAGCCAGGCCTTCCTCAAAACTGGCCAGGATAGGTTAGCCCAGGATTGGTATTGAGCCACGTTTCCTTTTCCCTAAACATCTGACATGTATTTTGCATTGGTGTTGACAAACTACATGCTGTTCAGTACCAAACCTAAATTGCTGAAAAGAATTACTTGTGAGTTAGATATACAAAATAGTCAAATTTTTGTTTATAGAGATTATGCAGGTTCATTCCGCAAATTATACAGTTTTGCTACATATCTGTGCAGTTCTTTTGCTTGCATGTATGGTTCCAACTCTCTTATAAGTGATTTGAGAGCAGAGATTGTAAACTGCAATCTTTTATTTCTTTATTTGTGTACCAAGGCCGAACAAAGGCAATCAGTTACTATTTACTGATTTTTTTTTTTTTTTTGCCAATGGAAACCTGCACTTCAAATTGTAAGAAATATTTGCTGTTGCATAATAAAGAACCTTGCTGTGTGATTCCCTCTCCTGTTTTTCTTTGAATTTTCCCTAATTCATTTTCAGGGCATGTTGTAGAACTTCATCCATTCATAAATAAAGTAATATGTGATACTTTGAAGATGAACAAAATTTTACTTTTCATATATAACTGAATATTAATCCTTTAAAATAAATTGAGATTTGAAGATTTCTTTAAAACAATCGGTTTACTTTACCAGAAATATATTTGAAAATTTTCAAATATAGGTTTTTAATTTAGAAATAACTTATATAGGTAATTAATTTGAAAAAAAAATAATCAAACTATTAGCTGCCTATTTTCTTATCAGTAGTAGGGTAGGGTATTGGGGGGTTCAATAGAAATGTTTGGAAATAAAGAAAAAAAATCCTTCTATATTGGATGAGATTTAAAATAAACAATAGAAGGTAAAGATTTAGTCTGAATTCTTCTCTGTATTGGTTCCTTTTTTCATGTAGGGGGGTTTTGTTTATTAGGGGAAAGGAAATGGGAAAAGGGGGGAAGGGAGTGGTGACCAGCTTCTGGGGACAGGAGTAGCAGAAGAGAAGAGAGGCAGAGATGTGGGAGAGAGGGGGAGAGGGAAAGAGAAAGAGAGAGAAAGGAATAAGGGAACGTAGTGAATGTGCACAGAAGATGCTCTACGTAGCTGCAGCTGAGGACATATCCTGTCAGGATGCCAAGAGCAGACCAGTACAGATGCCTGAATACTAACAGGCTAGCCTGGGACTAGCTACTAGGCAAGACTTAAACTCATCATCTGTCTCTACCTCCAGAGTGCTAGAACTAAAGGTATGTATCACTAAACCTGGCATAAATAAACCTTTTATAAGAATAAAAGGTATCATTTGTGATTCTGGGGACAAATTAGGAGGGGAGGTAGACACAATTAAATACATCTTTAACAGAAGCAATACTATAACTTCATTAAATGAAAATTGAATTACTGTTTAGCTGTTATGATTGTCTATATGACTTCATTTTATATTACATAATCAGAGCATATTCAGGTTACAAATTCTCTAAAAGTCTAATATGTACAGTTTTTCAGAATTCCTTGAACCTGGGCTTGTTGGTGCTTGCCTTTAATACTAGCAATTGGGCAGCAGAGGCAGAGGCAAGCAGATCTCTGAGTTCCAGGACAGACTAGTATATAGAGTGAGCTCCAAAACAGCCAGAGCTACACAGAGAAACCCTGTCTCAGACAAAGGAAAAATCATTTTCAGTGTTAACACAATCACCAGCTCACTTTAAATTTATGATTTTATATGGTATATACCTTTTAGAAGACAATCACAAGATTTGGCTAAGTTTTCATAGCTAAACAGCCTAATTGTGATTGTATTTCAATTTTAGAAAGTTGTAATAATTTTTAAATTATTAAATTCTGAACATAAGTGTCTATTGCAGTAATGTATAAACTGTGAATTTTGAAATATATATATATATATATATTACAGTTTTTGTACTTATATAAAACATGGTTTGATCAAATCCACCCCCCTGCACGCTGCTTCAACTTTTCCAGAATTAGAAATATATACCAGAGTGTAGGACCAACTTCTGGAGCTGCAGTTCTCAACCTGTGAGTTATGACTCCCTTGGGGATCATATATTAAATATCCTGCCCTCAGATATTTATATTATGATTCATAGCAGAGGTATAATTACAGTTACGAAGTAGCAATGAGATAACTTTATGGGTGGGGGTCACCACAACATGAGGAACCGTGTTAAAGGTGCACAGCAATAGGAAGGTTGAGAGTCACCTACTAGGAGTCTCAGCCCTGAAGAAAACTGGCTTTCCAATCCCCCAAAGTCCTCTGCTATCAAAAACTTCTCAATTACATGTGGGGCTTTGTGAGCAGCCCCTCAAAAATACCAACCTAGTAAGAAACTGAAAAGCACAGTCCATTTTAAATCTATAATGTATGTGTTACCTATCATTGCTGCCTGAAAAACAACCAATAACAACTCATTTATTTACTCCTGCAAGCATATTTCTGAAATGTTTATTTTCCTGTGTTTTATTCTTTGAACTGAATTGATTTCTATAATGTTTAAAGTAGAAGAAAAGATCTTTGAAATAAACATAGCCACTGAGGGGCTGAGAAAATGACTTGGTGGGTAGAAATGTTGTTCTACAAGCATGAGAACTTGCATATGGAACCTTAGAATTCACAGAAAAATACAGACACATGAATGTGTATTCTGTACCTGGAGGTCAGAAAAATGCAGGTCCTAAAACCTTGCTGACAAGCCTATTCAAAAAGGATAGCTACTGGTTCTAAGGTAAATTGCAATAGAGGAAATGACCAAATGTTTTCCTCTGGCCTCCACATTTACATTAGCAAGTAGCAACACACTCATAAATATACACCATACATATGCACTGTACATACAACACATATGCGCGTGCGCGCGCACACACACACACACACACACACACACACACTACAAAAGCCAGTGAAAGCAATTAAAGTTCCTCATCTAGCAAAAACATACGTGTTAAATTTAAGCACTAATGACAAACAAAATTTAATTCTCCAGAGGTTGATTTTCTCTGCCTATACTTAATGTTGAGCCACTTGTCAAAAACATTCAGTTCATTACACATTCAGAGTGATTTTAGAAAACAATTCACCAAACCATCCTGGATGGTTTTCTCAGAGCTTTGCAATTTCTGCAAGCATGTAACCTAGCTACATTAAGCCTGTCTCCATGTGAGCAGCTCAGGGACACAGTTCAGCCAGCAAGAACATTGTGTGCTAATAGGAACGGGAGAATAGAAAAGGCACAAGCCATAAGTGGTTGCTTTCAGGGATATTATTTTTAAATCATCTCAAAAGGGTACATAGAAGTACTATCACCACTAGCCTTATTAAAAATCGAGAGACATCTAGCTTTTGAGTTTGACATCAGTGAAAGGGCAGGGTGTTTTTAAGGTGAGGACTGCCACAAATTAGACGTATATGAAATCAGAGAGCTTTAAATGTTGTTCATTTTATAGAGGCAATGATCATTATTATCTAGGTCTTTCTCTGTTTTTCTTTTTTCCTTATTTATTATTCTGTTACATCATTTACAGAGCTAAGCTCTTATTTGAGCTTCTTTTCTGATTTTTATGGTCATTATTATTATACTTACCAGATTATAATGGAGTAATGACATGAGAGCCTTAAATACACTTCACCTCCCACTGAATATGAACTTTGTCATCCTCACAAAATATAATAGGCAAAAAAAAATAGGCAAAATATATGTGGTACTGAGTTATCCAATAAAATGTCAATACTTATATTGTTATTGGTTTTGTATATTTGAGATCCTGGGCATTAAACCTAGGGTCTTGCACTTGCTAGGAAAGTGTTTTATCACTGAGTTAGGTCCATCCCTTTTTTTTTCTTTTTTTAAAATTTATTTATTTATTTATTAAAAATTTCCACCTCCTCCCCTCCTCTGGGCTGGAGAGATGGCTCAGCTGTTAAAGGCTAGGCTCACAACCAAA
The DNA here is from genome assembly GCF_018167655.1 of Microtus oregoni. NCBI lineage: Eukaryota > Metazoa > Chordata > Mammalia > Rodentia > Cricetidae > Microtus > Microtus oregoni. The sequence goes on from NW_024544721.1 coordinate 1,662,292, forward strand.
AACTATATTTACTTCTTATACCTAGCAAAGGTCTTATTAAGTTGCCCAGTAGGCTTGAAACTTATTTTGTAGCCTAGTCTTTCCTTAAAATTGAAATCTCCCTGCCTCAATACTTGAGAATCTAACAATAGAGGTCTTTTTCACAAACCTATCTCATAAATTATTTTGAGAGAATATTGATCAGTGTTCAATGGTCAATAATGGGGCAAGTTTGGAAGTTGGAAACAATATAAAACAAGGTACAAGTTAGTGATTATGATGATTTTTATCAATGAATAATGTGGCTAGTCTGCTGTTTAATCATTGTATTTTGCCCCCCCCCCCCCCAGGGATAATACTGGATTTGGGAGACCAAAATGAAATGAAATGTGAATTATTATAAAACCATAAAAATGCAGATTTGTGTCCCCTTGATGTTGGCCACTTATTGAATCACCATAGATGTCTAAATTCTCTAAGCCTATATTTTAATTACTAAAACTCTCCATAATCTTACATTTTGGCTAATAAATATGGGCATATTAATTCTTTTCCTTTCTAGGTACCGATTAATTTTGGTAGAGTAATATGTATTTTTACTTGATTATTTAAATAGTTTATGTCCAATTTGGAAAATTAGACATAAAATGCTGTACGAGGTCCTTCTTTCTATGTGTTATTTAATATTTCTATGTATTGGTTAATGAATAAAGAAACTACCTTGACCTAGTTGATATGGCAGGGTAGGTAGGGAAGGCAGAACTGAATGCTGGGAGGAAGAAAGACAAAAACACAGAGAGACACCATGGAGCCGCCAGAGACAGACATGCCGAATTTTTCCAGATAAGCACTGCTTTGCGGCGATACACAAATCAATAGAAATGGGTTAAACTAAGATGTAAGAGTTAGCCAATAAGAAGTTAGAGCTAATGGGCCAAGCAGTGAATTAATGAATGTAGTTTCTGTGTGGTTATTTTGGGGCTAAGCTAGCTGGGCGGCTGGGAGGAATAAGCGGGCCCTCCTTCTGCAACAATAAAATACAAGGATAAAATCATTTCTAAGAATTACAGGTTACTACTGGCAACAAGTTAGTATCCATCATCTAAGATATTCTGTGTAAATATGTATAGATGTATACAGACCTATGTCATTATTACTCTAATGACAATATATTGTATAAATTATAATATGAACTCATTTTCATTCAATTAATGGCTCTACTTATCCCTCTCAATTAATATTCATCTAATTTGATAATTATGGTGCTATTACTATTGTTCTTATGATGATGACGATGATGATGCATATGTATATATGTATGTGAATATGCATGGACAGGCATATATGTGTCACAGCATACATACAGAGTACAGGGGAAAAAACAGAAAATTTTACAGAATAGGTTTTTCCTTCTAGTGGCTGACCCAGGTATTGGACTCAGGTTGTTTGATTTGCTTCACAAGTGATTTTACCATTGAGCCATAGGATATTTTCATGTATATATGATCAGTTATAAAGAAGAATATTTGAAGTTCTCAGGAAATTACTCTTATTACTAGAAATTATTGTAATGAAATATTAGACACTTAATCAAATATGACACTGTATACTAGTGCAGTAAATACTGATAACAAGCATTGAGTAGTGGCAATTTCTGTCTAAGTACATGTCTAATTTGATTATTTTCATTTAGATGCTAATTGGAACCTCTTGTACAAATTTGCAAATAAGCTGCTCAAGCTTCAACTCATACTAACCATTTTATTTAAGTATTTTCAAGTTGATTTGAACAAACATTAAACAAGATAGTTGACCATAAAGAATATCCGATTTAGAGGGTTATGATACAGGAGAGAAAGGATTAATTTTCCAATCACAAAATTTTTCAATACTTAAATAAAATGTGAGTAGGAGTTGCACCTATGGAAATTATTAAAGTGGTTCCTCAAAACTTTAAATTGAAAGTCATAGTCATAGAAGCCAATATGTCGTTATTATGGATATATGCAACATAAGTCAAATCAGAAAATAGCAGAATTATTCCCATACTCTTGTTTCTAGCAGGATTAATTAGACTGAAAGTATGCTTCCCTGAAATAACAAGAACACAAGGTTGCCTTAAATACCTAATTTAGGATCATAGATTCAATGTTTAATTGTAGCAAAATACTGTGGCATATAAGTTTTTAGTTTAGCCATATGAAATATTTTCACACTATGTAAATAATTTCCAGAACTTACGTGGGAATATGGAATTCAATACTCTCTAAACATCATCTCCACTTTCTCTTTCTTCCAACTCATCTAAATCATAATTCTTTTTTTCTTTTGCTGGAACTTTATTTATTGTAGGAATTTTATGTCAATGGACTTAAGTAGGATTTGTCTTCATGTGTTTTTCTTTGTCAGTGAAGTAATTAAATTAGCATAAAGACTTTGTTTCAACCATGTTTTATTATGTGACTTTTATTTTGTTTATTTCCTTTAAAAGACTGAGTAATTCACTGTGTAAACACAAAATATTTGCTTATCTACCCATTCTTAGCACGGAATCCAGGCCTCTTCTCTGTAGACTTTGGACACTCTAAATAACGCAATAGTCCTCCATAAATGTGTTTTCTGTTTTTCCACAGAAGTCATTATAAATGGCATAGGTAACCAAGCATGTTGGAAAATTGTTTTTAATTATTTATGCAATATGAATTAATAAAATAATTATGCTAATATAACAATACATCTTACTATTAAGGATAGACATCAACTCAGGATATTATTTCTGACTTCTCAGTTAGAAATGAAGTGTTCTCAATGAGGCATTCTTTAAAGTTAGGAGCATCCAGCTTTATAAATAATTATAATTACATTATTTAGATTTTTAAACTTTGAAAGATGTTATATTGAACTGAAATAATATTGTTTTCAGCCTTATTTGACATGTTGGAAAGTACAATAGTGCATAATTAGAAGTTTCTATTAAGATTACACCCATTTGTATTCACTTTCAGTAAAAAGGTAGTAATATAATTCATCTTATTTATTTCAAAAGTGGTTTAGTGACTAATTGTGTAAAATACTAACGATAATGTTATCTAAGCATTGAGTAATCATTTGTGTTTCTTTTTTTTTGTTTTTTTTTTTTAGTTGTTGCAAAAAAATATTTCCGCCTCTTCCTCCCCATTTCCCATTTCCCTCCACCTCCTTGCACACATCGCCCCCTCCCACCACTCCCCCACCCCTCTCCCCCTCCCCCCCACTCCATTCCCCCTCCCTCTCGAGAATGAAGAGCAGTCCAGATTCCCTGCCCTGCAGAAGTCCAAGGTCCTCCCACTTCTATCCAGGACCAGGAAGGTGACCATTCAAACAGCCTAGGCTCCCACAAAGCCAGTTCCTGTATTAGGATCGAAACCTAGTGCCATTGTCCTTGGCTTCTCATCAGCCTTCTTTGTCCGCCACGTTCAGAAAGTCCGGTTTCATCCCATGCGTATTCAGTCCCAGTCCCGCTGGCCTTCGTGAGCTCCCAATAGATCAGTTCCACTGTCACAGTGGGTGGGTGCACCCCTCGTGGTCCTGACTTCCTTGCTCATGTTCTCCCTCCTTCTGCTCCTCATTTGGATCTTAAGAGCTCACTCCGGTGCTCCAATTTGGGTCTCTGTCTCTATCTCGATCCATCCCCAGATGAAGGTTCTAAGGTGATATGCAAGATATTCATCAGTATGGCTATAGGATAGGGTCATTTTAGGTTCCCTCTCCTCAGTTGCTAAGATACGAGCTGGGAACATTTCCCTGGACACCTGCGAGCCACTCTAGAGTCAAGTCTCTTGCCACCCCTAAGATGGATCCCTTAATTAGGATATATATTTCTCTGTTCCCGTGTCCACCCTTCTTTATCCCAACCATCCCATTCTCCCAAGCTCCCCCATTCTCCCCTTCTCACATTTCTCACCCCATTTCCCCCTACCCCATGCCACCTCACCCCTAAGTTCCCAGGTTTTGCCATGCAATCTTGTCTACTTCTCATATCCAGGAGGATGACTATGTTTTTCTTTGGGTTCACCTTCTTATTTAGCTCCTCTAGGATCACAAATTATATGCTCAATGTCCTTTATTTATGACTAGAAACCAATTATGAGTGAGTACATCCCATGTTCATCTTTTTGGGCCTGGGACACCTCACTCAGGATAATGTTTTCTATTTCCATCCATTTGCATGCAAAAGTCACGAAGTCATTGTTTTTTACCGCTGAGCAGTACTCTAATATGTATATATTCCACACTTTCTTCATCCATTCTTCCATTGAAGGGCATCTAGGTTGTTTCCAGATTCTGGCTATTACAAATAATGCTGCTATGAACATAGTTGAACAAATGCTCTTATCAAATGATAGGGCATCTCTTGGGTATATTCCCAAGAGTGGTATTACTGGATCTTGGGATAGGTTGATCCCGAATTTCCTGAGAAATCACCACACTGATTTCCAAAGTGGTTGCACAAGTTTCCATTCCCACCAGCAATGGATGAGTGTGCCCCTTACACCACATCCTCTCCAGCAAAGGCTATCATTGGTGTTTTTGATTTCAGCCATTCTGACAGGTGTAAGATGGTATCTCAAAGTTGTTTTAATTTGCATTTCCCTGATCACCAAGGAGGATGAGCATGACCTTAAGTGTCTTTTGGCCATTTGAATTTCTTCTGTTGAGAATTCTCTGTTCAGTTCAGTGCCCCATTTTTAATTGGGATAATTAGCATTTTAAAGTCTAGTTTCTTGAGTTCTTTATGTATTTTGGAGATCAGACCTTTGTCTGTTGCAGGGTTGGTGAAGATCTTCTCCCATTCAGTGGGTTGCGTTTTTGTGTTAGTGACAGTGTCCTTTGCTTTACAGAAGCTTCTCAGTTTCAGGAGGTCCCATTTATTCAATGTTGTCCTTAATGACTGTGCTGCTGTGGATATGCGTAGGAAGTTATCTCCTGCGCCCGTATGTTGTAGAGTACTTTCCACTTTCTCTTCTATCAGGTTCAGTGTGTTCAGCCTGCTATTGAGGTCTTTAATCCATTTGGACTTGAGTTTTGTGCATGGCGATAGATATGGATCTATTTTCATTCTTCTACAGGTTGACAACCAGTTCTGCCAGCACCATTTGTTGAAGATGCTTTCTTTCTTCCATTGTATACTTTTAGTTCCTTTATCAAAAATCAGGTGTTCATAGGTTTGTGGGATAAAATCTGGGTTTCTACTCTATTCCATTGATCGACTTCTCTGTTTTTATGCAAATACCAAGCTGTTTTCAATACTGTAGCTCTGTAATAGAGTTTGAAGTCAGAGATAATAATGCCTCCAGAGGTTCCATTATTGTATAAGATTGTTTTGGCTCTCCTGGGTTTTTTGTTATTCCATATGAAGTTGATTAATGTCCTCTCAAGATCTGTGAAGAATTTCGATGGGATTTTAATGGGGATTGCATTGAATCTATAAATTGCCCTTGGTAGAATTGCCATTTTTACTATGTTGATCCTCCCAATCCAAGATCAAGGGAGATCCTTCCATTTTCTGGTATCCTCCTCAATTTCTTTCTCGAATGCCTTAAAGTTCTTGTCAAATAGATCTTTCACTTCCTTGGTTAGAGTTACCCCAAGATATTTTATGCTGTTTGTGGCTATCGTGAATGGTGAAGCTTCTCTGATTTCCCTCTCTGCTTCCATATCCTTTGTGTATAAGAGGGCGACTGATTTTTTGGAGTTTATCTTGTATCCTGCCACATTATTAAAGGTGTTTATCAGCTGTAGGAGTTCTTTGGTGGAGTTTTTGGGGTCACTCATGTACACTATCATATCACCTGCAAATAATGAAAGTTTAACTTCTTCCTTTCCATTTCAAATCCCTTTGATCCCTTTATGTTGTTTGATTGCTATTGCTAGAACTTCAAGTACTATATTGAAGAGGTATGGAGAGAGTGGACAGCCTTGTCGTGTTCCTGAATTTAGTGGGATGACTTTGAGTTTCTCTCCATTTAATTTGATATTAGCTGTCGGCTTGATATAAATAGCTTTTATTATTGTTAGGTATGACCCTTGTATCCCGAATGTCTCTAAGACCTTTATCATAAAGAAATGTTGAATTTTGTCAAATGCTTTTTCAGCATCTAATGAAATGATCATATGGTTTTTTTTTTTCTTTCAGTTTATTTATATGATGGATTACTTTGATAGATTTTCATATGTTGAACCAGCCCTGCATCCCTGGGATGAAGCCTACTTGATCATAAAGGATAATTTATCTAATGTGTTCTTGGATTCGGTTTGCCAGTAGTTTATTGAGGATTTTCGCATTGGTGTTCATGAGTGAGATTGGCCTATAATTCTCTTTCTTGGTTGAGTCTTTGTGTGGCTTTGGTATCAGGGTAACTGTAGCTTCATAAAAGGAATTTGGCAATGACTTTTCTGTTTCTATATTGTGAAATACATTAAGGAGTATAGGTATTAGGTCTTCTTGGAAATTCTGGTAGAATTCTGCATTGAAACCATATGGACCTGGGCTTTTTTTGGTAGGGAGGTTTTTTATGACAACTTCTAATACTTCGCGACTAACAGGTCTATTTAGATTGTTCACCTGGTCTTGGTCTAACTTTGGTATATGGTACTTATCTAAAAAAGTGTCCATTTCTTTAACATTCCAATTTTGTGGCATACAAGCTTTTGTAGTAAGATCTAATGATTTTCTGAATTTCCTCTGTGTCTGTACTTATTTCTCCCTTTTCATTTCTGATCTTGTTAATTTGTGTATTCTCTACCCACCGTTTGATTTGTTTGGATAGGGGTTTATCAATCTTGTTGATTTTCTCCCAGAGCCAGCTTTTTGTTTCATTGAATCTTTGGATTGTTTTCTGTGTTTCTATTTTGTTGATTTCAGCCCTTAGTTTGAGTATTTCCAGTCTTCTACTCCTCCTAGGAGAGTCTGCTTCTTTTTTTTTCTAGAGCTTTCAGGGGGGCTGTTAAGTCTTCAATGTGTGCTTTCTCTGTTTTCTTTAAGTGGGCACTTAGTGCTATGAACTTTCCTCTTAGCACTGCTTTCATAGTGTCCCATAGGTATGAGTATGTTCAGTCTTTATTTTCATTGAATTCAAGAAAGACTTTAATTTCTTTCATTATTTCTTCCTTGATCCAGGTGTGGTTCAGTAGTTGACTGTCCAGTTTCCATGAGTTCTTAGGCTTTCGGGGGGGGGGCATTGTTGTTGAATTCTAACTTTAATCCATGGTGATCCGATAAGACACAGGTGGTTACTAATATCTTTTTGTAAATGTGGAAGTTTGCTTTGTTACTGAGTATGTGGTCAATTTTCGAGAAGGTCCCATGAGCTGCAGAGAAGAAGGTATATTCTTTCCTATTTGGGTGGAATGATCTATAGATGTCTGCTAAGTCCATTTGATTCATTACCTCCCTTAATCCTCTTATTTCTCTGTTAGGTTTCTGTCTGATTGACCTGTCCATTGGTGAGAGAGGAGTGTTGAAGTCTCCTACTGTTAGTGTGTGCAGTTTGATGGCTGCCTTGAGTTTCAGCAATGTTTCTTTTATGTACGTGGCTGCTTTTATATTAGGGGCATAGATATTCAGGATTGAGACTTCATCCTGATGAATTGTTCCTGTTATGAGTATAAAATGTCCCTCTCCATCTCTTCTGATTGATTTAAGTTTGAAGTCAACTTTGTTAGAAATTAGTATGGCCACACCTGCTTGTTTCTTAGGTCCATTTGCTTGATAAACCATTTCCCATCCCTTTACTCTGAGTAGGTGCCTGTCTTTGTGGTTGAGGTGTGTTTCTTGTAAACAGCAGAATGTTGGATCCTGTTTTCTTTTCCAGTCTCTTAGCCTGTGCCTTTTTATATGTGAGTTGAGCCCATTGACATTAAGTGATATTAATGACCAGTGGTTGTTAACTCCGGTCACTTTTTAGTAGTAGAGTTTGTGTGTTTCCCTTCTTTGGGTTGTGCTGGTGAAGGGTCTCTAGATGTGGGAGTTATTGTGGTCATTGTTGGACTCCTTGGTTTGTGATTTTCCTTCTATTACTTTCTGTAAGGCTGGATTTGTGGCTACGTATTGTTTAAATTTGTTTTTATCCTGGAAAAATTTGTTTTCTCCATTTATAGTGAATGAAAGCTTGGCTGGGTATAGTAGTCTGTGCTTGCATCCATATTCTCTTAGTATCTGCAGTACATCTATCCAGGCCCTTCTGGCTTTCATGGTTTCCATAGAGAAGTCAGATGTAAGTCTGATAGGTTTACCTTTATAAGTAACTTGGCCTTTTTCCTTTGCAGCTCTTAATATTCTTTCTTTATTCTGTATGTTTTGTGTTTTGATTATTATATAGCGAGGAGATTTTTTTTTTTTTGGTCCAGTCTATTCAGTGTTCTGTATGCTTCTTGAACCTTCCAAGGAATATCTTTTTTTAGCTTGGGAAATTTTTCTTCTATAATTTTATTAAATATATTTTCTGGACCTTTGAGCTGTACTTCTTCTCATTTTTCTACCCCTATAATTCTTAGGTTTGGTCTTTTTATTGTGTCCCCGATTTTCTGAATATTTTGTGATGAGAATTTGTTGGTTTTGCTGTTTTCTTTGATCAGTGTGTTTATTTTCTCTATGGTATCTTCAGTGTCTGACATTCTTTCTTCTATCTCTTGTAATCTGTTGGTAGTACTTGTCTCTGTAGTTCCTGTTCATTTACCCAGATTTTCCATCTCCATCCTTCCTTCGGTTTGTGTTTTCTTCATTACTTCCATTTCATTCTTCAAGTCTTGAACCGCTTCCCTTACCTGTTTGATTTCTTTTTCTTGTTTCTCTTGGTTTTCTTGGGTATCTTTGAGTGATTTATTCATTTCCTCTACCTTTTTGTTTGTAATCTCTAATTGTTTATGGCAGTTTTTCACCTCCTGTTGAAGGTCCTCTATTATTTTCATATAATTCACTTTTGAGTCGATTTCTTCTAATTCTTCTGGAGTAGGGTGTACAGTTCTTTTTATTTCGGGATACCTGGATTCTGGTGATGTCATGTTGCCTTTCAGGTTGTTGGAGGAATTCTTGCATTGGTGCCTTCCCATCTCATCCTTCAAATGGAGCCAGGAGAGGCCTGGTGTCTTGGTCCAGACTTTGCTGTGACTGACTCTCTGGGTGTATCTCCTCAGTGTAGAAGCAGGAACCTTTCCCGTCCAGATAAAGCTCCTCAGCACCGAAACATGTATGCCTGGTAATCCAATGACCCGTGGACAAACGTGCAAACTTGGGGGGCAGGGCGGTGTCCTTTGAACACAGGAGACCCTGCCTCACAAGCTGAAGGTGCCCGCACTCCCTTTGTGGATCCTTGAGACTCTCTGTGTGGGTAGCCTTAATGTAGGAGCAGAAACCTGTTCCTGAGCAAAGACCAAGCATTCTTAGGGGGAGGGGGGAGTCCGTGTATAAGAAAGACAGCCCTGTAGAAGGAGCTGGGGGAGGGGGGTTGTGCTCTCTTCTGGGACAATCTGCCCCTGGATAGCACACACTCACCAGTCCAGATGGAGCTACTCAGCACCTTCATTTGTGTTTCTTACCTCTTTGATACAACTATTAGAAAATTTGCATAACAAGTAACCTAGAGAACTATAGAGATGGCTCAGTTAGAATTTATCATGAGGACCTGTTAGGATCTCCAGTACTGTCTTAGTCATTTTCTTTTCTCTCTCTCTCTCTCTCTCTCTCTCTCTCTCTCTCTCTCTCTCTCTCTCTCTCTCTCTCTCTCTGCTATGAAGAGACAGTATGACTAAAGCAACTCTTATAAAAGAAAGCATTTAATTAGGGACTTTCTTACATGTTCTGAGGGTTAGTCCATGGACATCATGGTTAGAATTAGATATGATGCTGTATCAATAGCTGAGAGTTATACATCCTGATCTGATGGAAGGAGGGAGAGAATGGAGGTGGTGGTGAGAGGGAGCATGAGTGGGAGAGGAAGAGTGACAGGGAGAGGAAGAGAAAAAGAAAGGGAAAAAGATGGACTGGGCCTAGTGTGGACTTTTTAAACCTCAAAGCCCATCCCCAGTGACAGACTTTCTCCAAAAATGCCATACCTATTCTAACAAGTACATTATCTCCCTAATCCTGTTAATCTTTTTCAAAAAATTCTACTTCCTGGTAATTAAACATTCAAATGTATGAGCCTTTAGAGGCCATTCTCCTTCATATCACCATATTCCACTCCTTGGATTGCATATCTATGTAGGCATATCATAATGCAGAAATGCATTCAGTCCAATTTCAAAAATCTTCATAGTCTATCACAGAATCAACAGGGTTTTAAAGCCAAAGTTTCTTCTTTGACCCAAGGATGTCTAACCTCCTGTGAAATCAAAACACAAATTACATACTTCCAACATACACTAGCACAAAAACAAGGGCCTTTACATTTTTAACATATCACTTCTCACAGTTTCATAATTACTCAATTAAACATAACTTAGTTTTTAGGATGTGTTTTTTTGTAGAAATTACATTGGTATTTCTAATACAACAGTAAGCATAGATTATATCATATAATACCATGCAGTGGCTTATTCTCAAAAGCAATGCAAACATTGCTTAGCATATGCCATATTAGATCTAAGGATGGTTTAACTATAATGTTTTGGTACTATATCACAAAAGAAATATTGAGTACACTCAAATGTGGACATTTTATCTCTTGAGTTTCTGAACAGTTGAAAAAGAAAAACAGATTTTTGAAAATTACAAAGGTTATTTCTGTATTGAACCAGAACTGAATGCAAAGTATGGATATTTAATTATGTAACAAGACAGATTTGAAATTGTTATGTAAAATGATTTCATTGGTTCTTACATTGATCTTATTTAGCTTATTTACCTTATAGAAAATGGAAATAAAAACCACGTTGATCTTATTTAGCTTACAGAAAATGGAAATACAAAACCATGTGAGAGATGTTTGACAAAGAAAATGGTTATGTTCCCAGAAAAACAACAAAAGTATAATATTAGATTTCTTATATTCATTCCTTTTAAGGAACTAAAAGAATAATTTAAACACCACAGCAAAAAGATTTTAAATAAAGGCTATAAGGAGCAAATAGCAATATTTTTCATAATATATGAGTATAAATTATTAAAATAATTCATAGAATTATGCTTTGGAGGATAAAGTATTAGTCAATAACCTATATTTTATGAGAAACAATAAATTTATTTAAGCATGGGAGCAATAAAAATATTTGCCATGTTAAGTACTCTAAACCTAGTTAACTACCCATGGCTGGAGTGGTCATAAATCTTAAAGGAGAACCTATTACTACAAATTTCCCAAACCAGTATGATTTCTAATTTCTTACTCTAAATATTTATTCTTATATTCATGTATCTCTCACACCTTACCAAAGAAGGTTTTGTTTTTGTTTTGTTTTTCAGCAGAGGGTGGGAACTACAAAGATCCAGAACTGTTTAACACGCATAGGATATAGCTATGAGATGCCCGACTCCAATTAGTGCAGCTTTAATGCAATCCCTTGAGGCTCTAAATGAAACATGCACCTTGACAAGAATTATTGACATGGTATCGTTGGTGGGAGATGTTCATAAGGCCCCACTCCTAGAAGACCAGAGACAGACAATCAATCACTTCATGGAGAAGATGGATAAGCTCTCTGATGTGTTATGATTACTCAAATCGTGAACACTATTGTCCATATTAACAATACTAAATTAACTTAGAAGATTATATATATATATATATGTTTTTGTATGTGTATAACACTAATAAACATTATTATTAGTGTTACATACATACATACATATATATATATATTTAATAATAATTAAAGAAGAAGCTGTGATGATTTTGAGTGTGAACTGGGATACACAGGAGGAGTTGGAATAGGGAGAGGGAGTGATGAAGTGAAAATGGAAAAATATGATACTCAGATATGAAATTATCAAGAAAATTCTAAAAGTTTAAAAAAAGATGTCATTTTCCAATGACCCATTATGAATCACAGCCTTTTCTGCAGATATTGCTTTATCGTGTCTTTAATTCTAACTTAAAGAGTGAATAGGCACTATTTTTAAACACTGTAACAAAAATCAACACTCATGATATTACCTAATAGTTACTGCTATGTCTAATATGACTGCTTACACAAAAGTGAGTTTTCTTTTCTTCAGAGATTAGTAAGAGTACAGTTTGTGCTTTTGAGTTATTTCCTTAAATTGTTGTAATGCACCAAGTGCTATTATTTATTTCTGTTTTATTTTTCTTTTCTAAGGAATGAGTATTGAACATTAACTAGGCAAGTAAGTACTTTATTTTCAATAAGGCATGTCTTCACCTCTTAGTTTGTAGGTCTTTTGTAATCATCAGGTGTTTTATGATTTTTTTGTTCTTTGCAGTAGTTTTAATAATAATATTAATTCTCTGAGGCTGGGCGGTAGTTGCACATGCCTTTGATCCCAGCACTCGGGAGGCAGAGGCAGGCGGATCTCTGTGAGTTCGAGGCCAGCCTGGTCTACAAGAGCTAGTTCCAGGACAGGAACCAAAAGCTACGGAGAAACCCTGTCTCGAAAAATCCAAATATATATATATATATATATATATATATATAAATTCTCTGAGAATTTCTACATATTTTGAAAATATTCACTCCTATCCAAATTATACCCATATCTACTCTCAGCTCCCTACCCACCCAACTTTGAGTTTTATTCTAACTTTTTCCCCATCAAGTCTACTTTGTGGTGCTCAACAAAATTTGGGAGTGGGACCTGCCCTGGTATATAGTTGACCTACAAAGGGTGACACCAATAAAGAAAACTGACTCTCTCTGTCCAAGAATTTGTCAAAAGCCAATAACTCCTCAACTAGTGGTAAGAATGTATGCCCACCTCCCTACTCAATGTTGGAATTTATCTGGCTTGAGCATGCACAATAGTAAAACCTATTTGTTTTCCTGAAATAATCTGCACTTGATTCTTATACATTTTAATTTTATGTATCTCATAGTTGGCTTTATTATCATTTAATTTTACTTTGTATAAGTGTATTGTTGAAAAATATAGCTCTAGAATAATTTGATTATTCCTTTTTTTCTTTTTAAATTCATTTTTCTTTGAGTATAATACATCCCAAACAAAGTTTACCCTTCTTGTACTCTCTCAGTATCCCTCCCTAGCTCTGCTTATTTCAGATCCATTCCTCAGTTTCCCTTCATAAAAGAGTAATCCTCCCAAGGACATGAATCAAATACACCAGAACAGGGTACAAAAACACTAGACACAAACACTCATATCAAGGCTCTGCAATGCAACCCAGTAGGAGGGAAAGGGACCCAAGAGCAGGCAAAAGAGTCACACACCCCCACTCCCACTGTTAGGAATTCCACACAATATGTTAACAACAATAATATATGTGTGCAGGCCCTATTGTAGAACCACAGAGGCTCCATGATGGTCACTTTGGTCTCTGTGATGAGCCTTGATTAGTTGATTCTGTGGATCAAGTTATACTATTTCTTCAACCACTCTGGCCCTTATAATTCTTCCTATCCATCTTCGGTAGGTTTTCCCCATGTCCAAGGGGAGGGATCTAATGGAGATCTCCAATTCCAGCTCTCTTTGTATATAATGTTGGCTGTGGGTCTGTGAATTTGGTCCCCTCTGCTGTTGAACTAAACATCTTATATGATTGGACTAGGCAGTAATCTATGAAAAAGGCAGAAAATCATTAGGAATAATTTTATGTTTTTTTTTTTCTATCCTAGGTCTCTGGGTAATCCAGCCTCCAGATTCTGGCCATTCAGGATGTATCAACTATGGGTTCTATCTTGAGACATGGGCCTCAAATTAGAGGGGTCAGTTGTTCGACATTTCCACAAGTTCTGTACTTGCCTGAGAACATCTTCTAGGCAGACTATATTGTATGTCAAAGTTTTGTGATTGGGTTGGTGTTCGAGTCCCACCACTGGAAGTTTTGCCTGGTTACAGATGATAACCAGTTCAGGCTTCATATCATCCATTATTATGAGTCCAAACTACAGTCACCCTTATAAAATACTGAGAGTTTCCATCTGTTGTAAGCCAACCTGATTTTTCCTCCTCCCATCTCCACCTGCTCCACATTCAACCACAAAATCTATTCTATTTCCCATTCCTAGAGCCATGTGTCCCCCTTAGAGTCTTCTTTGTCACTTAGACTTTCTGGGTCTGCAGATGGCAGCAAGATCATCATTTACTAACTATCTAATATCATCTTATAGATCAGTACATACCATATTTGTATTTGTGGGTCTGATTATCTCAGAATGATTTTTTTTTCAAATCCCATGTATTTGCCTGCAAATTTCATGGTTTCATGTTCTGGGTAACAGCTGAGTAGTACTCTGTTGTGTAAATGTGCCATATTTTTCCTCATCCATATTTTGGTTAGGACATCTAGGTTGTTCCCAATTTGGGGCTACAATGAATAAATCCACTATGAACATTGTTGAGTAAGTGTCCTTTGGGTATACACCCCAGAGTAGGATAGCTGAGTTTCGAGTTACATTCATTTCCAGTATTCTGAGGAATAGTCATATTGATTTCCATAGTGGGTGTATGAATATGCACTCCTGCTAGCAATGGAAGAGTGTTCCCCTTGCTCCATATCCTCTCCATAATGAGCTGACACTTTTGTTGTTGATCTTAGCCATTCTGACAGGTATAAGATGAAATTTAAAGTAGTTTTGACTTGCATTTCCCTGATGACTAAAGATGTTAAACTTTTCTTTAAGTGTTTCTTTGCCATTTGAGATTTCTTTATTGAGAATTCTCTGTTTAGATCTGTTCCCCATTTCTAATTGGATTATTTGGTTTGTTGTTATCTAGTTTCTTGAGTTCTTTATTAGCCACCTATTGGATGTGGAGCTGTTGAAAATATCTTCCCATTCTATATGCTGCTGTTTTGTCCTATTGACAGTGTCCTTTGCCTTACCAAAGTCTTTCAGTTTTATGAAGTCAAATTATTGTCAATCTCAGTGGCTGCACTATTGGTTTTCTGTTCATAAAGATGTCTTCTGTGTCAATGTATTCAAGGATATCTCCATAGTTTTTCTACCAGGTTCAGTGGATCTGGTTTTATGTTGAGACCTTTGATCCATTTGGAATTGAGTTTTCTGCAGAGTGATAAATATGTATCTATTTGCATCATTTTACATGCAGATATCCAGTTAGACCAGCACAATATTTGAAGATGCTTTCTTTTTTCCATTGTGTTTTTCTGGATTCACTATCAAAAATCAAGTGTCTATAGCTGAATGGTTTTATGGCTGGGGTTTCAATTTGATCTCATTGATCAAAGTGTCTGTTTTTATATGTTGTTACTGTAGCTTTCTAGTGCAGCTTGAAACCAGGGATGGAGATACCTCCAGAAGATTTTTTATTGTACAGGATTGTTTTAACTATCCTGGGTTTTTGTTTTTCCATATAAATTTGAGTGTTGTCTTTTCAATCTCTATAAAAAATTATGTTGGAATGTTAATATAATTAAATTTAACATGTAAAATGCCTTTAGTTGGATGGCCATATTTACTATGTTGGTCCTATTGATCCAAGAATTTGGGGCATTATTCCAGCTTCTGATGACTTCTTTAATGTTTTTCTTCAAAGATTTGAAAATTTATCATACAAATTTTTCATATGCTTTGTGTTACTCCAAATTATCTTATATTTTTGTGGCTATCGTGAATTGGTTATTTTAACTTTGAAAGGAATAGTTCTCATCAATCATAATTGTAATCTGATCATTATAATTTATGGATTAACTACTAAGAGGTTATACAGCATGGACTGATAATATAATATGAAGTAAATTATTCCCTGAATTTTATATTTAAAAGCTACCATTCATAATTGGAAATAAATTTACCACAAAACATTATTTTTTATTACTTAAAGTTAATCAATCTGAAAATAATACTTATATTTTGTGCTAATTAAATTATAAAGAAATGTTTTCACTGTTGGTAGAGGAGGGCCTATTTGTTCTTCCCAGCTGCCTGACTAGTTAACCCTGAAATATCCACACAGAAACTGTATTAATTAAATCACTGCTTGGTCCATTAGCTCTAGTTTCTTATTGGATAATTCTTACATCTTAATTTAACCCATTTTTATTGATCTATGTATCACCATGTGGCAGTGGCTTACTGGGTAAAATTCCCAGCATCTGTCTCTGGAGGCTCCATGGCATCTTTCTGTCCCTGCTTTCTTCCTCACAGAATTCAGTTGTCTTCGACTGCCTAAGTTCTGCCCTATCAGGCCAAGGCAGTTTCTTTATTCATTAACCAACAGAATCAACACATAGGGGGGACTCTAACGTCATTTCACTAACAGTTCCTTCAGAGGGGTGTGAGAATGAAATGATAAGAAAGTACAGAGAGGTTGTAATCTCTTATTATTGATCATGTTTGATTATGTAGAGAAAAATATTTAATGACTATATTGCTAAATAACCAGCTTTATCTCAAAAAATTTATGCGTTGGTAAATAAACACAAATTTGTGTGTCAAAAAAGTATATTATAATATTATACAAAATAAAAAACTTTAAAGAAATTGATTTTATTCAACACATGTATAGTTCATTTCAATTAGATTAGTCACAATTTCTTTGTATTTTGGTAATGCTCTTTAAAATTATGTTGGCATTGATTTAACAAGAAATGAAAACTGCACTACAAATGAAAAGTATGTTAATTTCAGAAGAAAGAGATTGCTTAAGAATGTCACAGAACATTTACATGATTTACTGTGGTTTTAGTTTAGTATATAAATAGTAGATCAGTACTTTGAATGGTATGTATTTAACAACAAAAATCAATTGTTTATAATTATATATTAATATGTTTAAGAGCATTATGGAAGTTGCAAATGCTACAGATTTTGTACAGATAAGATGAAAATGGATATTCTTCATGCATTTCAACTACCTTATTGACTAGGCAAAAAATACAGGTGCATTTTTTTAAAACATCCCAATGCATAATCTGTTTAAACTAAGTACCTATTTTTAGTTTTGTCTTCATTTTTAAAAGGCTTTTAAAACACATCTTGCTAACTGGTGTTTAATAATGGAGGAAAACACTGAATTATCTTTTCCTCAGTAATTTCAAATATTATTATGTGAGGATGCAATTGAAGAAAAGGTTGTGATTTTTTGAAACTTCTAAAATGATTTTTCCGTCAGGATCCAATATAATAGTGCATGGCTTTTTCATCTTTAAAATCAATTATATTCTGATTCTTTCCTCTTTATTAAGATAGTCAAGGATTTAGGACTAACAGCTTCCAAATTTCTTTTGTTTGTTTCTTTCTCTGTTGCTTATTTTGACTGCTGAGTCACAAAGGATTCAGATGAACAGGGCTTTTCATCATTTTTCATCATTTAAAATCAGTCTTTTCTCATTTTACATAACATTCTATTCTTTCTCCCTCCTATTCTTCCTCTCTTCCCTACATTCTCCCACCCCATGCCACTCAATTCCAGAGAGGGTAACAGGAGTTAATAAAGTCTGTCACACCACTTTGAGGCAGGACCAAGGGCCTCCCCACTACCTCTAGTCTGAGCAATCCCTCCAAAGAGAATGGGTTCCAAAAAGCTAGTTCAACCATTAGGGATAAATCCTAGTTCCATGGCTCAACAAATTACCCCAGGCACACAAGTGTCACCCACATTCAGAGAGCCTAATTTGGGCCTATGTAGGTTCTCCCTCTGTCAGTCCAGAGGCTGTGAGCTCCCACTAGTTCAGGTCAGGTGTTTCTGTGAGTATCACCAGTATTGTCTTGATCCTTTTGCTCATATTTTCACTCCTTTCTCTCTTCGAATGAACTCTGGAAGCTCAGTCCAGTGCTAGCTGTGGATCTCTGCATTTGTGTCCATCAGTTGCTGGATGAAGGTTCTATGATGACAAAGTGGCCATCAGTCTCCCTCTCCACTATTGCTTAGGGTCTTAGTTGGGCTCCTTCTTGTGGATTCATTTCCTAGGGCCTTGTTTATTCCTGTGCTAGTTCCTTCCCTATCCAGCCAGAGTTGGTGGACTCCTATTAGCTCAGGCACACTGTTTCTATTGGTATCTCTATCATGGTATTGACTTTTTTGTTCATATTCTTACTCCTTTCACTCTTCGACTGGACTTTTGGAGCTTAGCCCAGTACTCTACTGTGGCTCTCTGCCTCTGTTTCTATCAGCTGCTGGATGAAGGTTCTATAGTGACATTTAAGATAGCCATCAATCTGACTACAGGATATCTTTAATCCAACTTTAAAGAATGTCTAAATTTAATAGCATATAATATTTATTCTTTATCTGAATATAGTATGCCCCAGTCCCATTAATTTTATTTAAAAGATTGAATACGAACTAATTGTTTTTGTCAAATATTAGTTTTATACAACCATACATATGCATGCACATGCTGCATTTCCCCTCTTAATTCACCGATAAATGGACTTTAAAGTTGATTCTGTATCTTTGCTGCTATGAACGATACAGGAGCAAGCATAGATGTGCAAGGAAGTTCTTCAATTAGCATTGATAATCCAACTATAAAGCCTCGCTTTTATGTTTTAGTACTATTTATTCATTCTCTTATTACATTACTTATTTTGTATCTTCATCACTTTTACTTCTCATTTTTCTTATTTATAGGTAGCCATTATAATATTTTCATGGTATCTAATTTTAGGTTAAAAAGAGCATTTGAAAATATAAGCTATTGTGACTAAGGACATGGTTCATTCAGTAAAGTGCCAGCCCTATAAGTATGACGACTATAGGTCACTTACCCTGCATTCACTTAAAAACTACAGATGGTGCTGTATCTTGAGAGAGAAGGAAATTAATAGATCCTCAGAACTCATTGGTCAGTCTCTCCAACCCAGTAGCCCTAGGTTCAGTGATAGACTTTGTTTAAAATATAAGCAATGAGTGATGAGATAGACTCCTGATAGACATCTGGGTTGGTAAGCTTGCACACGGATGTGCACAGATCTCACCTATAAACATTGGCTCATCAATGAACCTTAAGTGCATGCAGAGACAGGGTGAAGAGAGAGAGAGGGGGAAGAGAGAGAGTGACGGTGAGAAAAAATAAAGAGGAAGAAAGTTTGTTGCTATTTGAGACATGTAATTTTTGGAATGAATTTCAAATTATAGGATTATGACACAATCACCAGTACAAGTTCCATAATACCTGTGTTGTATGACAATCAACTTAAACTGTGTTTTTGATATGCAGCTCACAACTGATCTATTTTATATCCAACCATTTTCATAGTGCATTTAATGATATAAAAGTGTTCTTTATATATATATGACTTAAAGTTGCTACTTCAAACTGTAATAAAGACATTATATTGAAATGGAGCAGGAGCATGTTGTAATTAAAGGTCACTGGAATGAAAAATAAATTTCTCCTTTCATTTGTTATATTTTTATTGCAATCCCTATTAGTGATATTCTATTGTTATGTGATCATATAACAATAATTTTCACTAAGTTTATTAAATACATTATCCAAAATTATTTAAAAGGTCTATATCCCATTTAAAATACCTACTTAAAAATTGCAAATAAGTAAAACATTTTTAAATATCCTCTTTCTAGACTTTAGCACTTATTTTAATATCTAACCTATTCTCTAGTGGCAGAAATACAAACTAGAATGGATTAACTGTTATGGTTGTTCAAATTGATTTTCTTCTTTATCAGCTCTTATTCAGCAAATGACAAGTTTGCTGACATAGCAGTGTACCATAAATTCAACCTTCCAGATTATATCAGTCCTCTAATTCAGTGTGGGCCTATCACTACAATTTCAATATGAAGAACTTAGTAAAACATCTTGAACCTGAATTAGGCATTTTATGCCATTTTCATGGGGAGAGGGAAATTTGGAAAAAACAGTCAAATAAGAAAAAGCACAAGGCGGCTCAAATTAGCCTTTATGAAAACATTTTACATAGGTTTTAAACTTGTTACAAGAATTTTTAAGTGGTTGAATATGAAGTAACAAGTATATATTATTAATATATATTTTTTTTATTTTTCGAGACTGGGTTTCTCCATAGCTTTTGGTTCCTGTCCTGGAACTAGCTCTTGTAGACCAGGCTGGCCTCGAACTCACAGAGATCCTCCTGCCTCTGCCTCCTGAGTGCAGGGATTAAAGGCTTGTGCCACCACCACCCGGCTTAATATATTTTGATAAGAGTAAATACAAACTTTATTTAATATAGCACCTCTCAAACATATTTGCTGCTTTTTCACAAAGATAAATTTCTGCATATGGGTTATTTCATTTTATGCATTTTGTTAAATAGTTGATTTCCTATTCCTCTCTATTAAAATTCTCACATCAATAAAAAGATTATATCTTATTTCAGACCGTATTTTCTGTATTATTAAATAAAAACTTGGTTCAATATATAAATTCCTTATTTAGCAGTTCCCTATATCTGCTACATCCATCACCTCACATATTTCTCTCATGTTCAAAATTTTAGCTGGTTCCCTCTTTCACTTTTCAATCTACTAACAGTGATTTTTTTTTTTTTACAACTAATTTCCAAATGTTCTTAAGGTCACATCTGATCTTCTTGAATTGTTTTAAAACAATGAACAACACTGTTTTCACTGCTGTCTCTTTAGCAACTCCTGTAATTGATTCATCAATTTCACATGAATTAAAAGTAACTTCCCCAATCCATCCCTGATATTTTCTATGTAATAACTTTTCCACATTTACCATTTTCACACTCATTTTTGCATTATTTTATAATATCCATCTTTGTTGCTAACTTCTTTTGATCCACTATTAAATATTTCTGCCTTTCAATATCTTATTTGTGTCTAGGACTCTTGTTTTCTACTTCTTAAAGATTGATTATATCATATATGCTATATGTAACTCATATGTAAGAAAATAATTTACAGCTGTCAATAAAAGCCTCTTTTTAAATACATATAGAATCTTAGTAAAAATAAAAGTTTATGTCAAATAAAATTCGTGTAGTCAAAATATATTCTTTTTTCTTTTTCTTTTTTTTTTTGAGACAGGGTTTCTCTGTATCAAAACATATTCTTAATCCTATAGACCATATCACAAATGTCATCCATTTCTTCTCAGATTTCTAAAGTTATCATTTCTCTTTTATTAATATCCCAAACTCTTATTACTCTGAATCAATTATATCTCCACAATATTTTTTTATTTTATCCATTTTAATACATTAATTTATTAACATTTCTCTAATTATTGGTTATTTATTGTTATACAACAGGTTCCTTATATTTACAATAGATTATTGCTACAGTATTATGCTTTTAAGTGCGGTTCATCAATAAAATTATTCATAGGGTACTTGTAAACTACTAAGAGATGACATTTTGAATTTGGTGTTATATTCATCTACAAGCCTTATTTACACTTGCACACATACACACATATATGTATATACACACATATATGTATATATATATATATATATACAGACATAAATAATTTGTTTTTAATAGTGGGTTGAAATATTCAGCACAAACTTTTTTGTTTCACTTCTAATGAAGAAAGGGGGCCTAAAGATTATTTCAATCAAAATTGACTAACAATTCAATAAATTATTCCTGTGTAACAAAACTATCAATGATTCTTGAACAATAGTATGGATGAACATAATAATATGTGTAAATGGTTGCATTCTTAAGAGAAAGCATGGAAATTTTTCGCATATCCATTCTTTTGCACCTACTATTTGCATATAATCGGTTTTCATCTTTTATAATAAAAGTTTAATCATATATACCGACATTTCCTGAATTATATAACTCATTCTAATACATCATCAAAGATACATAGTCTATTGTAGAAAACTACAAATGTTGCTAGACACTGGATCAAGCCCTTTGAGTGTCTGTGCTAACTTTAGTGTTGCTAGTGTCAGAATTCAGTAGAACTCTGAAGTACCCAGTTGGTCTTATAAAAACTTTAATTTTGTTGTGACAAAAAAATCATTGAAAATTAACTAAATATAAGATTTTGGTGCCTTAATACAGAATTGTTAGAACAGTGTTGACTTCTGGAAACATGGATTGGTAAGAACATGAAAAAAACAGGAGAAATGGAAGTTTTTTTGTGTGAATGTGTCAAGATTCTGGCAGTTGATAACTGCTGGAACTTGAAGAAACATCCTTTCTTGAAGATGTTCCCACTTATAGGCTTCATGTGTATGGTCCCCACATATGCATATGTGTGTAACACTAATTCAACTTAGTCAGATATTAAAAAGGAATACTGAAGAAGTGAAATTCATAGAGGGCATGTTGGTGGGATATAGGGAAATATGAAGAAGGAAAATGGGGGTAGATATTCTAATTTATCATCGTAAAAATGTATTAAATCTCACAAAAATAGAACAAAATTTTAATTAAAAATAAATTTTGATATTGTTGTTATGGGAATAAATATAGTTTTCTGGTGGTTAAAATACAAATTTAGAAGCTTTGGGGATATTATACAGTATGAAATTGTTTTCCACTCAAATTCATAGTGTTGGAGCCATAACCTACAGTACCTTAGAAAGTGATTGATTATTTTTGATGGCATAGTGATTAAGTAGATAATTAGGGTTAAATGAGGTCATATGGTAGGTCCCCACCTAATAAAACAAGCATTAGGAAACAAAAGCTTTCAGGCATGCTGTGATACATGAAAGGTGTACACACATTCAATAAAGAACACAGATAGGAATATTGAAGAATCTATTTCTGCAAAATAATAAGAAATCTAAAAAACTTCCAACTCTGATAGAATATTGATATTAAACATGCAGCTTCAAGATATGTGACATAGTGAATTTGCATTGTTCTGTGTTATTTTATGACAGCTTTCTAAACAAATACAGCAGGTTATTCATGAGGGAACAGTTGGTCTTATATGCATGTCATTATAAAGTTTATTTTGAGGATGGTACTGACTCCCATTCTAAATGTCAAATGGAACCAAGTGTAACATTCCAGAAGAAAAAGCAGATATGAAAACCCAGTAAAACTTGATTTAGAACAATGAGGCTACTGATTCACTGAATGTGATTATTATCCAGGCTATGATAGGTTCTATGGGTAAGAAGAACTACATGGGCACATCACACAATCTTAAAAATGCAAAACTGAACATTCTGAGAAGCCTAATGGATTTGCCCATTGATTCCTTTTATAGGTGTTGTAGAATATATTAATCCATTTTATTTATGAGAGACAGAGATAGAAATAGAGAAACAGAGATATGGAAAAGAAGTTTGACACGCATAAATGGACTTTATTACAGCCCACTGAGTCTATTGAGTTCGATCTATATGTACATAGGTATAGGGCTCCATCCATTGAAAGAGGGGCAACATAAACCTTTGGAGAATTCTCTAAGTCAATTGACAATTTTCTCCTCAGTGTGAATTAAAGGGTATGTGAAAGGGATCTATGAGGAGGTGGAGGGGGAAATTGAGGGGTGAATATGAGCCAAAGATATTGTTTTCATGTACAAAATTAGAAAAGAAAAAAAGAAAGAAAACAAATTTAAAAAGATTGTAGGTTAGATAGGAAAGATTTCTTGAAAAACTGTTAATGAAAGTTGGTGGAAAGACAGAAATCTTTTCTGGTGCCCCAGTACTAATGTGTTCTAAATAAAATTGTTTCATTTACTGCAGTTTGGGGAAAGAGAAAAAAAAGAAAAACTAGGAGACCTAGATTATAAATCATCCCTTGCTATCCATTAAGGATTTGTTACAATTTCAGGATATTACATCTACCAGATGGTCAATTCACTTATATAAAATTATATAGTATTTGCATATAACCTACAACCAGGAGCCTTTATATTTTAAACTATCTCTAGTTTATTTATAATATTTAATAGAATTTAAATATCAAGTAAACAGTTGCTATACAGTATTGTTGCGGAAATGATGACAAGAAAGTCATTGTGTCGGTTATTATAACAGACACTAAAATATTCAATTGGTGGTTTATTAATTGCTGAAGTTTATAAAGGAGTTTTTCTGTTGAGAATTCTGGAGACAAGAAAAAAGACAGTAGACAAAAATGAGAGAGGGAAAAGAGAGAGAGGAGACAGAATTTCTAAAAGAAAATATGTAGCTCTTGTTATTGACAGAAACAAAATAAGGGCAATGAGTAAAAATATTAAAATCTATGATACTTTCTCCTGATTTATAAACATCAATATTTATAATGGTTAATGGTTGAAAAAGAAAAATTTGGGGGATTCTGATGTAGGCAGGCCATTTGTCAATCTGTTGTTTCATTGGCTAATCAATAAAGAAAACTGCTTGGCCTGATAGGTCAAAAAATTAGGTAGGTGGCATAGACAGAATGGAATGCTGGGAAGAAGGGAAGTGAGTCAGACACCAAGCCACTCCTCTCCGGGGCAGACGAGATAAAGCTCCAGCCCAAGATAGAAGTATGCTAGAATCTTCCCAGTAAGCCACTGCCTCGTGGTGCTACACAGATTATTAGAAATGGGTTAAGCAAGGTATGAGAGTAAGCCAAGAAGGGACTAGATATAATGGGCCAGGCAGTGATAAATGAATGCAATTTGTGTGTTGTTATTTCGGGGCATAAACTAGCCAAGCAGCTGGGAGCCAGGCAGCAGGAACGAGGCCCACAGCTCTATCAACAGGATTCTAATATGAGATTATATTACATCATGTTTAATGTATTGCATAACATCCAATATAGGTTAAAATGAACTAACAGAATATAGAATTGAAATGATTCATAGCATTAAAATGGAAGTTTGCTTGCAAATTAAAAGTTTGCAAAAATCTGCAAAAAAGTTCATAAATCACTGTTCATAGAACAGTGATCACTACCTAGACAAGACCCTATGAACAGAGTTCTTCAATAAAGCTATGCTTGGTTCACAAACAGAAATTCTTAGATGAACAAATATCCCCTTTGGCGGGACACTATTCTGATAAGAGATGTCTTATTTGCTTTACCTGAAGTTTATATGGGAAGAGATGATTTAACTCACAGAGCAACAATTGTTAAAAGATTTAGTTTTATTTTTGGTGATTATAATATAATTATGTTATTTCTGCCTCACATTTTCTCCCACAAAGTTGTCCCATATGTGCTACCTTTCTTGATATCTTACAAATTCCTGTCTTTTTTTCTTATTTTTGTAATTTTGATAGTACTTTCATCTAACTAAAGCTTTTTATGTGGTTCTAAAGGAGCCCTTGAAAGTACAAGTGTTGACATAATTTAACTGAACAACTAGAAAATTATTGGAATTATGTGAAGTAATAGTAATATCTCTTATGTTTAAATATTATGTAGGAATGTAGACTGTATCTCATTAGAAAGCATTAATGATACTTAATAATTAAGGGCATGCACATTCCTGATTCAAACAATTTTAAATTGTTATCTTGAACTTACAAGTAACATTATATTACCCATACTATTTGCATAGATAAATTATTTGTACATAAGCAGATATTAAATTTGGAGTTATAATACAATTTGTGAGAGAGCCTCACAACAATGAGTGGTGGAACATTGGGTCATAGCATTCCCTTCTGAGGAATAATTATTCACTTAATGTGAATATTAATTGAAATTATTTTGCTTAAGTTTAAAGTTAGTTAGAAATTAATTCAAAATCTGAAATTCCAGTGATATCTTGAGTAATGCTTGAAAATCATCTAAGTAAGGAGGAAATTTCCAGAAAAAAATTTGTGGTATAACTGAAATTATTTGTGCAAAGCAGTGCTACTGACAGGATGAAAAGAGGTACTCAACATATGGAGCTAGTAGACTTTGCTGTGAAACTGATTCAGAAACATCAAGATGCACTTATGTCTATCATCACCTTAACAAAGTTCTATGAACAGTGATCACTACCTAGACAAGACCCCATGAACAGAGTTCTTCAATAAAGAAATGCTTTGCTCACAAACAGAAATTCCAAGATGAACAAATATCCCATTTGGCAGGACACTATCCTGATAAAAGAAGAGAAAACAAATCAGCTTGGTGATCTGAATTTCATGCTGCTCGCCACATTGTTTCAGGTTTTATTGACTCATGGGCAGTGACCAATGGTCTGGCCATATGATAAGACAGAAGGGCAGTGAATGACATGTCTTATCAAAGGTATACTTTTTCCCAGGCATAGCTGTGGGGGAAATCATGGGAATTTAAAAGCTGAATGAAAATAAGACATGACAATGCCCAGCAGAAGCATCCCATTTTGGATTTGGAAATTGACAGGAAATAATAAGTAGATATTTTATTGTACTTGCTTAAACTGACCATGAGGATCTATGAAATGAATAAATATAGAGACAGAACAAATATACTACAGCAGAGATAAACTGAATACAGTGGTGTTCCTCTTGCACACTATGAAATAAGGAATATCGATAAGAAATGATTTATGCCAATAAGACAGAAATAAACTGAAGATGCAGAGTGGAAGTTTTTATAGCTAGTTGTCAAGTCACATTAACACAAGATTACAAATTGATCAGGATAACAATTTATGCTGCCTAACAACTGATATATGTGTGTGTATGTGTGTGTGTGTTTGTGCTTGTGTGTGTGTGTTTGCAGTTTTACAGTGTTATAAAATAAAACAAAATAAATTACAGAAATAAACTACTGAGTCTCCTTATTTCACATCAAAGTATGTGCTATATCATAACAATGATATCATGGATGTCAACAGAATAATGATCCAATACAGACATGTAACTGGTAATGGAAATATGGTTTGCTTAAAAAAGAAGTAAAGAATTCTGTTAAAGAATAACATATATGATGTTTTAGGGTATGTTCATAATCAAAAATAAGATAAGTAATAATATCTAAACAATCAATAAACTTCTGTTTCTATATCCAATTCCATCAGAAACTATGGGAGAAAATGTTGCTAAAATCACATAATAATTCTCAGCTAGGATTTTAGTGTGGAAATTGTTTGCCATATTCACCATATCACTTGAAATATTTTTTTTTCCTGACAAGACACAATGTTAAAACAAACCAGGGAATAATCAAGTGTTCAAACCAGGGTTGTTATCCAAAGGGAATTTTCAACCATGCTGCCAAATGTTTGTGATGAAATTTAAAAGTTCTTCAGTGAGAAGGCCATGCATGCACTTCATTTGGGAAAACTATATTTTAGATTAAATGCATACATACATTTTAAAGCAACACGTTTTCTGTGTCCTAAAAGAAATTTAACTTAAATAGGAACTGAGCTAAAGAAATGAACAAATTATTTATGTGACGGGAGAAATGTATTTGTTTAAGAACTTGAAAATGGCACACAGAAAACAATGATACCATCCCTTAGTTCAATTCTAATAGATCCCTGATAGGATGCATACATATATTACAGAGACAGTTTCTGCATTAGGAACCTGGTATCATGAAAGTAAATTGCACATCACAGACTCCTTTTCTAAACAAAGTATTTTCATTCAATAAGATGATGATGAACAGATTCAACATTTTGATATTTCCCCTTTTATTGAAAATAGATTCTTTTGTCATACAGTATGTCCTGATTTCAGTTCCCCCTCCCTCTATTCTGCCCAGATCCTACCCACATCCCTTCAAGTCTGCATTCACTCCCTTTTTATCTCTCATTAAAAAAAAAAAGAATAGACTTCTAAGATATAGCTACCAAACATAACAAAATAAAATATAATAAGATGAAAACTATCACATTGAAGTTGGACAAGGCAAACCCACCAAAGGAAAAGAGCCCAAGAAGAAACATAAGAATCAGAGACCTACTTGTTCATACACTCAACACAATGAAAGTGTGGACCAGCTTTAGACCCATACGGGCCTGTACTTGCCACTTCAGTCTCTATGAGTTCATATAAGCTTTGCTCAGTTGTCTAAGAGGACCTTTTTTTCCTGGTGTCTTCTATCCCTTCTGTCTCTTATACTTCTCCTGCCTCCACTTGCACAGGATTCCCTAAGTTTTGAGAGGAGAAATTTGATGGAAGAATGCCATTTAGGACTGACTGTCCCAAGATATCTGTTTAAAAACCAGAAGGTTGATAGTATTATACAGAGTGCATATGTTTGGTAATTTTTTATAGTTCTTGATGCAGAGATCTTCAAGCTCTTACAATCTCCTGAGTGGCAGAAGTCACTTTCATTATTTATAACAAGTACTTTTTCTACAATAACTAAATTTATGCTGAGAAAGTGATTCTTGGTGGTCCTTAAACAGCTTCAGAATGGGATTTAGTTTCCAGGGAAACCAAATATTTGATTAAAGTGTTGGAACTTTCAAAAGCAACCTAACACTCACCTCCAGAGGACTGAAAAGGACGAGGGATTTGAGTTCATTCACCAATGACTAATAATTTAATCAATCATGTCGACATCAAGAAATTTCATTAAATATTTTAAACAATGTCATTCAAGATTATTCTGGATTAGTTATAGCTTTGGAGAATGTGAAAACTCACAAGGGCATGAGATATCGCTAATGTCTCATTTTCTTTCTTCCATACCTTCAGTATGCATGGTTTATGCATGGTTTTTAGCTGCTCCTAATTTGTATTCTTTAAAATAGTATATTTTAGCAGTTAAAGTTCTTTAAATTGTTCAAGTATATTATAAATAGTGTTGATGACATGTAAAGATCCTTGATTTTACAATCTGTTTTTCAGAAGTTCAAGTAGACTCTCAAGACTTTTTTGAAATACATCTTAAGTAAGGGCAGTCTTAGGGACCTGAAGCCATAACTTATGCTAGTAAGGAAATTTCTGACTTCCTAATTAATGTCAGAATTGAATGATTTTTTTTCAGTTATGGCCTTTCTGCTACACTTGGGTGGCTAGTGTCTATTCAGTAAATTTTTGGAGAACATGTTTTATATTGGAAATTTTAGAATTGTGGAATTTATAAAATATTTGATATATAGTTTTTTGTTTTTCCTAGATTCATACACTGAAACATGAATATGCACTGTGAGATTATTCAGAAGTGGGACCTTGAAAAATATAATTAAGGTTATGTAAAGTTGTGAATGTAGAGGGATCATGGTAGGGATTGATCCCTTATAAAGAAGCTAAAGGACAAGAATTTTCTCCTGATGTTAATACAAAACAAGCAAACAAAAATGGGCCTTTATAAAGAAAGTGATTCCACTGTCACTCTAACCTCAGGGTTTTACTTTGAGAAATTCAATTATATTTTTAATTCAGTTTATTATATTTTCTCATGACAGCTTAAATTCACCAATACAGTTTCAGAAAAAAAAAACATTAAGCAGGTATCAACTGTGAGACATTTGTGTCCTTGATAGTAGTAGTAGTAGTTGAGTATGAACCAAGGAGTTGAAACAAATGTGCTTTCATTTTTTTTTTGCTTTTATTCTCAGAGATTTCTGTTAGTATATTTCTGAATTTTAAGAAGAGAAAGAATCACTGAAGTGGCTGTAACATTGTTGTCTGCTAATAAGGTTTTATCTAGAATGAAGATGGTTTGTGTTCAGAAAGCCAAAAGATGAACTGCTAATTTTGGAAGGACTAATTTTCCATGATAAAAAGTAGAGGGAAGGATGACTACTGCTGCACAGTATGGACAGGGAGAATTGTGTGTGGTTCCAAATGATTCCCAGCAATTCCTCTTAGTGTCCTCTTGTAGCTGCAACTGGACACATGCAGTAGCCCCTACATGAAAATGATATTATTTCCAAGAACTCAGAAATTTCATGCTTGGAATTTGAAGTCATGTCTTTGGAAATATCCACAATGCTTGTTAAATTTATACTTAAATTGAGGAGCAATTTAAAGTAGTAGGAAAGGAAATAGTGTCAGGTCTCCATAGGGACCAACTATAATAAAAGCGCTAGTTTGTTCCAATAACTTTCTTCCTCTAAATGTGTCTTCATAAAGGAAATTCAAGGAAATGGTAGAATAGTTTCAGCTCATAATGGCATGGATGGTTACATTTGTACAGGACAGACTGTTCAGATTCTGTTAAGAGAACATGCTTCAGAGAGCACCATTTACTAAGGACCCCTAAGTTTCATAACTTCAGAGCTTATTTGCAAAACCCTGGAAGGTTTCTAGCCAATGATGAAACATGATAGAGGAATGAAAGTCAGACCTTTTTTGCTTGCCGCTGGAATTCTCTAATGACTAATCCTGTCTCAGAGCTTGTCAAAACCAGTCTTCCTCCTTTCGTGTTTACTCCACAGCAGTCACTCTTGCATTCTAAATGGAAGAGTCATGCTTCACATACCTGCTTCCTTTTGATCTTTCCTAGACATTCTCCAGAATTAATAGTTTGTAAAGCAAATCCTATAGCATTTTTTTCAGGATAATAAAATTAATACTTTCCATAGG
Organism: Microtus oregoni; assembly: GCF_018167655.1. Classification (NCBI taxonomy): domain Eukaryota; kingdom Metazoa; phylum Chordata; class Mammalia; order Rodentia; family Cricetidae; genus Microtus; species Microtus oregoni. The sequence goes on from NW_024544721.1 coordinate 1,692,721, forward strand.
AACTTGTCCTTCACAATAGGAGAAAGTCACTTTTAAGTGTGGTAAAAGATTTTTATATTTTTTCATGGCACTGCTTTTAGGTAAGATACTCTATTGTGTATTTTCTCATGTATGAGACTTTTTAACTGTTTATTAGCCCACTAACATGAACAAAAGAAATTTTATGAAACAATTTTCAGTAGAATAATTTAATAGTAATTCAGACTATACTGATTTTAAGTAGAATAAGTAATTTGTTCCAAGCTAGTGTTCCAAACACTGTTCATGTGTTTGACATTGGAGAATAGATATAGAAGATAACTACAAACAGATGTTACATTATTAAATTGAATGTAAATGAAATATGCTATAGTTTATATAGTACATTCAATTGGAAGTCAGGTAATTAATGACTATTTCTCAGGTAGAGTTACTGACTTTAGCCATAAGAAGCTGCTTTGCTGTGGTTGTTACTGCTGTTATATAAGGAAAGCGAGCCCAATAGGACGTGGATGCTGGTATCAGTGGACAGTGAATAATTGAAAGAACTTGCTTCTATTGGCTTTTAAGTTGCTGAAAATATCCTGGTTTCATAAGGCTGTAATAAATATAGCTACACAGAACCCTGTATTTGGAATTGCGATTTTGAAATTCTAGGTTATTTTATGTTTGATTTCTCCCCTTAAAGTTTCATACTCCAGATACTATTTATTTCTACATTTTGTCTGATTTTCCATTTTCTCAGAATGGTTTCGAAGCTACCATTTCCCTACTATCAATTCCTATGCCTCCTTTTGTTCCTGTGGAAAACCTAAGGGCACTGCAGTGTTCTACCTTGAATAATGATCAAGTTCTATTTGTCCTTCATTCCTGTTAGAAGAGATATGGTCACAATGGGTAGGCATTTAGAATATGGTAATAACTTGGTTCTATGAAAAGATCAAGAAGTGTTACGTTTCTAGTTATATATTTACCAGTTTTATCTGGTGTGGAATTAATAATTATTTATAGAGTTAATATTCATCTGTGCTAGAATTTCTGGTTTTAATTCAGGAGAAGGCCATTAGGGCTCCTGATGATGTCCTGTAGTTTTATTTATTTATTTTTTTGAGTTCCATACATTATGTAGCTAGTTTTAAGGTGGAAGAAAAAAATAATACAATGATAAGACTGATGAATAAATAGGCATAATTAATAGCTTGAGGAAACTTCTGATGTTTCTAAAGAAACAGTTAGGATCCTTTGAAAAGAAAAGAGCAAACTGATCCTCCCTTAAAGGGGCTCAGTAACTGGAGTATTATTATTTTACAGTATAATCAAAAGAAAGAAGAAAAGAAAGCCCCATGGACAGCAACACTTGGGATCAATTTTCAGTGCCATAACTCATTAAAACAAATAGCCCTGTAAATTATTTCAAATGTGATCAGCCACAGTAATAACACCTCCCCTAGGAATCAAATATTATAAAAAGTGATAAATAGACGAATTAATTTTAAACTATTCCAGAAGGCAGATACTGTATCTCAGTTACAGAAGCAGTCTATTTTTAGTTCAATATTGTAAGACCAGCTTTGATTGGAGAATATGATTATCGATAATTTGCATGGGGTTAATTAGTGTGAATGCAGGAATAGAAAATTTAAATAGCTATGTTGACCAAAGGTGAGATTTGCTAAAAACTTAAAAGGTACACAAAGGGGTTGGGATCTAAAGTGCTGGTAAAAGTGTAGTTATAGTTAGGCTTCAAGTAGCCTAGAATGGGTGGGAAGGAAATGAAGCAGCTAACAATAGAAATAATAACATAAAGCCCCAGCATGAGATGCAGAGACAAATACTATTCTGCAATCAGAGAAAATGAAGTTCACTGAAGTTGGGGATCCCTGAAATATAATTTATGTAATATTAAAACAAATTGCACATGTAAATAATAAAATCATCATTAATGTCAAATATAGAAGTCTAAGTGGGCTACCAAATTCTGTAATAGAGAATGAGAAATAAAATTAATATCAAGAATGCTAAGAACAGCAAAATATTAGAAACTTTAAAGAATGCAGATCAATTTTACTAAATGTATTAAAGTTATATTTTAAGGAAACACCGAGAAGACTTGATAATGAGGAATAATCCTTCAGATTATTCTCAAATTCAGTTTGAAAGTATGTTAATAAGTTTGGAATATAATTATTTTTTTCTGTTGTTGAATCTTCATTCAATTTTGGAATGAGTGTAATTCTGACTTCATAAAAACAATTTGGAAATGTTTCATCAGTTTCTATTTTATGGAATAATTTGAGGAGTATTGGTGTTAACTCTTTGAAGACTAGTGGAATTAAGCTCTGAATGCATCTTGTTCCTGAATTTTCATTTTAGTTGGGAGATTTTTGGCTATTGCTTTCAACCTAGGTGAGTGGTATGAGTCTATTTAAATTACTAAACACATCTTCAGTATCATTCACTGCAATTTTATATGATGAAATATAGATTTGAAGATATATATGTAAAATTGAGAGAAGTATTATTAGAATCTAAAATAAATAATAGGAAATCATATTAAATAGACAAAATATGATTTTATTTCTAATAGATATTGTTCTTCCAAATTAAACAAAAAAAGAATAAGTTCTGTTTTTCTCTAGATGGAAGACACATTCTTAGATCTTTATGACCACATTTGTAATTATTTTAGTCTCAGTTCAAATACTATATACCTATATAAAGCTTTCTTGTCATTTTTAGAAAATGTACCCACTTGTCCCTAAACATATTCATTAAAGAACCCTGTCCATCTTATTTTAAGCATCTAATCTTACTTTATGATTAATATGTTCATTTAGGTACATGCATAATTTTTATGAGAGGTGAAAACTAACTTATCTGTATGTATAAGGACAAATATTTATAGATTGTTGTTAGAGATTATGCTCGTTTACCAAATTTGTGATATAGGTTTTCCTCCAAGAACCATGACTTCATTCACAATGACTAGTTATATAGGTTTCCAGTACCAGGCATGGTTCCTCTCTTGTGCAACAAGTCTTAAGTACACTGAGGTATGAGTGACATCCTTAGGGTTTTCATGTTGTGCTTGTTGTTGTTGCTGTGTTTCATAGGGTCACTGTTTGATAGGTCTTGTGGCTGCCTCCATCCTTACTAAGTTTCTTTGGTGCCTTACTGATATTTTCTTTTCTTAGTATGCACCATGTGCTTTATTTTCAAAGCCAATAAAATAACAAACATCCTAAATTTCATGAGGTGTTCTTTGTACTACTTACAAATTTAGTTCACCATACATAGTACAGTCTTAAATATATTTATAAATGTGAAGAAGATACATCAAATGAAAACAAATACACACAAAAATTTATCTATACTACAATCTATTAAGTGAAACAATGAAAATTAAACATTTGCTTAGGATGTGAGATCATCCTTTTTGTATCCCTAAAATATGACTGTTTCAAGATATAAACCAAGTATTTTTTATCTCTAAAATCAAGTACAATTTTCAGTGAGCTCAAATTACCTGAATTAATCAGTTATCCCCTTTCAGAATAAAAATACTTGAGATATGCTACGAGGAGATTTTTATTTTATCTTTTTTTTACTTTAATAAATATGGATTTATAGTCATGTATAATGGAAAAAACACACTTTGCACTTTCAACAGACAGCTCTGTGGATATTATTGCTCAAGATGAAAGGGGGGTCTACAGTACCTGAGGAATATTTATTTATTTATTTATTTATTTATTTATTTATTTATTTATTTATTATTGAGAAAAGGAAAAAAAAGTTTCCGCCTCCTCCCAGCCTCCCATTTCCTTAAATATCTGTCCATGATTCTTAAGCCCTATTATGATGAGTTGCTGGCCAACAGTACATCACAGAAGAAAGCAATTATTCTCCTTCTTGGCAGCAAGGAAGTAAAATGGGTGGCAGAGAAGCTTCACCAAAGCCTTTAAAGGGAATATACTAGTGGCCTAACTTCCTCTTATTAGTTCCCAAATCCCAACGGATCTACCACAATACAACATAGCCTTGCAATGAAGTCGTTTTGCATATGTGCTTTTGGGAATACTCCAGATTCAAACTACAGTCTTTGTGTATTTATTACCATGTCATTGCAAATATTTTATTGTATTATCATTATGCAACATATTTGGTTTCATAGCTGCATTTAATTGTTAAAGAAAAAGGAAATTATTATTCATAGTAATACTTTCAATACCTAACTGAGCTTCTATTGTAGGTGTTAATTATTACACTGAAAGAAATTATTATGGAAGAAAGAATAGAAAATTTAATATTCATCTGCAGAAAAAGATAGGTCTGTTTACACTGAAAATTATTTTTTCTTAATTATAATAGGCTAGCTTATGAGTACTGTTGTAAATTTTACCTTATTTGTTTTTCCTTGACATCCAGATTTTTAACATTATTTTTCAGTTATTACTAAATTTTACAAGTATGTTCAATTCTTTATTAGTGGAACAGGTATTGGACATTCTATTCAAATGCCAATAAAGGAGACTGATCCTGGGCCAGTATCTGTCCTATGGTTTTACTGGGTACAGAGAATGGCAAGGCTACTGAGGAGGGTTATCTTCATGGTGTTTTTATTATCAGTATCTATTTCAAACATCATTTTTGATCACTTGCATTTTTAAATCTGTGCCCCTTTTGCTACTGAAAAATAATAGAGAACATAACCATGTATATTTATATAATATTAGATCTATCATTTTCTACAAAATATAAACTTTGAAGTCATTGTATATGTCTAAATAGTTTATGCACTTTTGTTAATATTTTGAATACTTTTTAAATGCATAATGTCCTTTAATCATATCTGCCTCTTCCATTCCATTTCAAAGCCATCCATACATTACCAATACTTTCCTTTCTCAATCTCATAATTCTCCTTTTCTTAAAAAAAACTGAGTCCAATTTTTATGGTATACATGCCCATATGTATAATGCATGGACAACCTACAAAAGGCCATAACCTTGAAAATATGGGCTCTCCCACCTCTGGGAATCATCAAGTTAAAAATCTCCTTACTGAGGTATAAGGAATGGTAAATCCCTCCCCCATACATACTATAATTTTAATTGGCTTGAGATTTTGTAGGTCTTTTTCTGAGTTCATATTCAGAAAATAGTGTTTCACAGTAGTCCTCTCCGACTTCTCTGTATTATAATCGCTCCAGAACTCACAGAGACTGAACCAGCAGCATAGGGCTTACACTCGTCTACAACAGCCCCTCTGCATAAATATTATCACTTTCAATTTAGTATTTTTATAGGATGAGTGTGTGAATGAGTAGGTCTCTGATTCTTGTGCCTTCTCTTGAGCTCTTTTCTTTCTGTTCCTTTGCCTTATCCACTTCGATGTGATGGCTTTTGTTTTATGTTATTGTTTGTTTTGTTGTTATCTCTTTGAAGACTATTATTTTCTATGAGAGACTGAAAGAATAGGACAGGAGGTGGGGAAGAACTGGGAGACATCGAGGGAAGAATAACTAATTAGGATATACTGTATAAGACTAGAATCTATTTTCAATAAAAGGGAAGGGAAAAACAACCAGTCTTTTTATCCCCTCTTTCAGAATATTCCTTGATCATTGGGCTAGTGTTTGTGAGTGTGTGCGCTTGTGTGTATGTGTATTTGTGTGTTTGATATAGATGCTACATTAAGAATAGTAGAATTCTCAGTTCTATGATATATGTTCAAGTCTTTATTCTACTTTATCTTCTGAAAGGAAATATTTCCAATAACTAACAAATGAGACCATGTGAAATTAAATTATTTCTACACAGAAATGGAAAGAGTTAATCAAGTAAAGACTAAATCTACATAACAGAAGAAATCTTTGCTAGCTATATACTTGGTAGATGATTAGTATCTAGAACAACTAAATAAATAAGTGCAGAAATACATTAAATGGACACGTCTCAAAATATGAAATACAAATAACCAATAAATGGAGGAAAAGATGTTCTACCTCATTATCTTCTGAATAAATAGATACTAACGCTAAATGAAATTTTTATCTCACTATAGTCCGAATGAAGATAATTAAAAAAAAAAACAAGATATCAAAAAAGAAAAAGTAAAAAAAAAAAAACGAAAACCAAGAAACGCTGGAGATGTTCACAAATGAGATAATTATGTATGTTAGTAAGAATGTTATTAAGATCAGCAACTATAGAAGTCAGTATGAAGGTTTTCAAGAAGACAACATGGATTTTGTATATGATGCTTCTGTAATCACCTTGGGTAAATATCCAAAAGATTCCAAATCAACATATCACAGAGATACTTACACATTAAGGTTTATTGCATCACTCACATTATGGAATGAAACTAGGTAATGAACAATAGTGGAGTAGATAAATAAAATATGATGTGCATCTACAAATATAATATTTTAGCCACAAAGAAGCAATTTATGCTATTTAAGAAAAAATAGGTGCAACTGGAAGTAATCTTATTTGGTGATTTCAAGTTAATCCTACATGAAATAATACATTTATATTCATACACATATGTTTTCTCTCATAACTGACTCCTAGATGTTATATGACTGCATCAAATTATATATGAGTATATGATATGAAAGTAAAAGCAAACTTGATTAAGAAAACAAGGGAGATTATCTATATGGACCTTGATAAATAGTTTCTGGGAGGCATGGAAGAAAATGTGCTGAATAAACAATGAATGTGTCTGTATGTAACATAGTTCAACTAACAATGGATTTATTATATGAAAAGTTTTTTTTAAAGTCTCAATATCAGACAGTAGTTATCTCCATATTAGTTATAGGTCAGGAAGGTATGATAGGTACCCAAAACAATATAGACAACCACCATTGTCTTTGGTTGCCTATAATAACTAGATGATAAGAACCTATTCCTGAAAATATCACATAATGTGGTTCAAGAAAATAGAAATTAGTTCTGAGTTGACAAGAAAATTCTCCTTGCTGGTTATCTTTCATAATTCTGAAAGGAGATATGCAGATACCTGGAGGAGAAAAGTTATTAATGGTCATACTCAAAACTGAACAATGCATTCAACAATTGATGGAGGAAGGTCATTGGTTAAAAAAAATAAAGAAACTGCTTGGCTGGCCCTCATAGGTTAAAACATAGGTGGGAGAAGTAAACAGAACAGAATGCTGGGAGGAAGAGGAAGTGAGCTCAGACTCCATGCTCCCCTCTCCCGGGGAAGACACACGTGATGAAGCAAGCCGCCAGGTCAAACATGCTGAATCTTTCCCAGTAAGACCGGTGCTACACAGTTTATTAGAGATGGGTTGATTGGGATATCAGAATTAGCCAGTAACAGCTAGAGCTAATGGGCCAAGCAGTGTTTTAAAGAATACAATTTGTTTGTTGTTATTTCTGGTGTAAAGCTAGCCATGCGGGAGCTGGGCTGGATGAAAAGCAGGCCCTCAGCTCCTACTACAAACAATACTGGTCTGTCAGGAAAGATATGGCCACTAGAGAAATATTAGCAAAACTGGTTATGGGAAGGATAAAATTCTCCCGTGAATAGATTTCAGGCTTGTTACACAAGAAGGAATTCATGGGTAGTATTGTAAAAATGGAAAGAACCTATTGAAGATGTTGTATTTTTCCAATTTTCTCAAAATGTCTTTTAAATATTTATATTTATATTCATATATTTGTTGTTCTTTCACCCTAGATCAGAGAAGCATCTTATTGCAGTAGATAGTGTTTAATGTAGAGGCTCACAATTGTTCAAAATACTGTGAATAAGATACCACAAGTGCTCCAATGTATATGGGATATCTTCATTACATGCAATCTAAAAGTATCATGGAAATTTATGAAAGAAAGAAACAATAATTTAAGAGAGGGACAATGCGTGAGGTGCAGTGAAATGCTTTCTTCTGTACATGTTATGACAATTGCGTACAGCAACAAATAGAATCCATGCTTACTCACAGGAGATCGTTATAAGATCAAGCCAGGAGAAAATTCCAGTCTGGTGTAGGGAGAGACTCTGGGAGACTATATATAAACTGGGGAGCTATTGGAAATAGGTGAGCACTGAGGGAGGAAGAGTCACATTTCTTTGGTTTAGTGACCAGAATTAAGTTGCCTGTGCCCAGTAGATGACCCAATACCAATACCCATAAGAGCAGAATTAACAGAATTCAGTGAGTTACAATAATCAAAACAATTTGGGAGGGTAATATATTTGAGGAACTTGGGTATTTGAAAGGAAGGGAATAAGGAGCGCAGATGTTCAAGATATGTTGTACACATATATGAAAATTTCAAATATAAGCTAAAATAAAATTTTATTTTGAAGTATTATTTAGCATAATTTTTAAAATGAAACTCATTCTGATATGATACAACATGTAAATAGGAAAGTTTATACCAGCAATATGAGTTTATCTTGGCTACTTTTTTGCTTTTGTTTCTTTTCCTTTTACATTTACACATATTTTTTATTAGTGGAAGTTGATCTTATTTTCAAATTTCCTACTAATATTTCTGCTACTTTAAATATTTTTCATATTTTGAAAATGAAAATTCTCTAGATGGTGGTGGTGCATACCTCTAATCCTAGTGCTCGAGAGGCAGAGGCAGGTGGATTTATATGAGTTTGAGGCCAGCATGGTCCACAGAGTTAATTCCAGTACAGCCAGGGTTACAGAGAAAAATTCTGCCTCAAAAAAAACAAAACATAAAAAAGAAGAAAATTCCATGTTGTCTGTTGCATTAAAATATTTGCTTAAATGTTATTAACTCATTTGTCTAAATAGCTTAATTCAGGCACTCTGGTTGAGAAATTTTCTGCTCATTGTCCATTTTACTGAATTAATGTATGGCCTGACATAAAACTAAATGTAAGAGATGGAAATCACATTTACATCTAATCATTTTGTTTATAATCTAATTTATTAAGTTTTGGAAATGTAAATTATGCCCATTTTATGAACTTAAATCTATAAATTAAGATGATAGGGAAAAGTGCACATTTGTATTATAGTAAAGCTTTCAACTTAGGTTTGGATAAATCTTTGAAAGCTTACTAAAATCCCTAATTCAGATTTTCTTCTGAATAAATCAGGCTTAATATTATGGAAAAGGATTATTTGATATGTGTAAGTTGAACTCTACTTGACCTGAATAGTGTTTTTTTTTTTTTTTGGTTTGTTTGTTTGTTTTTTTTTTTTTTTTGTCATCTTAACACAAGCTAGAATAATCTGAGAAAAGGGAACCACAATGAAAATCCCTCCGTATATTATTAACCTGTAGTTAAGCCACTGGGCTTGTTGTGAAAGGGCCTAAGCCTTTGTGAGTGGTGCCAACCATGAGCAGATGATCTTGAGAGTTTTTCACAATAAATAGAGAAAGAAATGAAGAAAGGAAGAAAGGAAGAAAGAAAGAAAGAAAGAAAGAAAGAAAGAAAGAAAGAAAGAAAGAAAGAAAGAAAGAAAGAAAGAAAAAAAGAAAGAGAGAGAAAGCAAGAAGGTTGAGAAGAAACCAGTATGCAGCATTTTTCCATGACCTCTGCTTCAGTTACTTCCTCTAAGTTATGACCTTGACTTCCTGCCCTCATTTCCTTTAGTTTTCAAGTGCCACTTGACAAATACATACTTTCTTCTTAAAGTTATTATTCACTATGCTGTTTAGCCATCAGAGCTGTTCCATATTTCGAATCAAGACTCTGTGGGTCTGGTGACAAGGGGCTTTAGAATCAGCTGTGTTTGAAATGAGCCCAGAACCACTAAAGTGAAACCTTCGTTTTGTAGGGATAATCAATGCTGATTAGGTGGAATTGAGAAATTAGTGGTGATGTAGAAGAGACCAGATCCTTGAGGAAAAATCTACTGAGAAGTGTTTACTCAGGGTCCAAACATATTCGCTGTGGTCCAGAAGTGGGGAAAGCTGTATCTCATGCCTTCAGGCAAACTTTGTAATGCAGAAGAGACTGGTACTGGTTTTGAAAGCATGAAGAAGTCAGGCAAAGCAAATGAGACTTAATACCATGAGAAGACACTCTTTAAGATGTAGCTTCAGATGTAGTAGAAGTCCATTTTTGAAGGGGTCATGGAGAGAAATTCATGATTGGTGTCACATGGCAGAGATCCTGCAGAAGCCACAGAGGCTTTGGGCGAAGGTTCATCTCAAGTGACTTGGGGATCCCCACATTTTGGAGTTTCCAGTACAATGGGATTACCTCTAAAGTTGGCATCTACTTGAAATGGAGGCAGCCTGAGTGTTTAAGACATACTGTGTATGCTGTACATGACATACCTGAATAAATAGAACTTCCCAGGCCCACTGGAGCCCAGGATTTACAGTGGGTCATAGACACAAAACACTGAAGTTTTATACTATTAAATTTAGGGTTTAATTTGATTTGATTGCGAGTTTGCCCTGTGTCTTTACTCTTGGAATAAGAAATTATGAAACTTTCTTCCTACAAGGTTCAAATGGGCTCACAGAGACTGAAGTGGCAAGCATGGCCCAGATCCTCAGTGTATATGTCAAAACTGTTACTTTAGTATATTTTTAGGATTCATAACAGTGGAAACAAGTGCATCTCTAGTTCTTTTGCCCTCTCTTGGGACTCTTCCCCCTATTGGGTTGCCTTTTATAGCCTCTGTAAGAGGGCTTTCACCTTGTCTTTTTATTTTTATTTTTTTACAGAAGAAAAAGTTTATTTGGGCCTTTGGTTCCAGAAACCATGCTAGTTGGGAAGGCATCAAGGCAGATGGCTGTAGTATAAAACTGGAATATGGCATTTTCAACCACAAACATAAAGCAGATCAGAGAAGAAACCTGAAGTGGAGCCAAGCTATGAACTCTCAAAGTTCATTTCCAGAGACATATTTCCTCCATCAAGGCCACACCACCTTCCTAAACAAAACATTTTGGGGTAAAAGAGAAAGGAGTAGTTGTAGTAAAATACTGTTTTATCTGTATTTAATAGGGGGTTGTTCACTTTTCAGATTTTGATGATAAGTCACTATTGCTAAAGACAGCACATACTTGAGTCATAGGACAAGGAAAGAAACCAAGTTAATACTCACCTGATAGCTTCATCCCTACTGCATTGGTTTCATAGTGCATGAAGTTTCTATTCATATTGTCCAAGGAGAAAACTAATCACAGGCCTTACCGAATTGTCAACCTTGGAAACTACAGTACTGACCTGCATGACAAGATATGACCATTAGATTAATACTGGCATGAATATGATAGGTATAACTTCTTTCTGACTGGATTTAAGTCACTGTTCACAAGATTAAACCCATACCTGGCACTATTATTGGGCCAAGATCCTATGGCAAAAGAGGTCATTGGTTGTTTTACTCTTTGCTCTTTGAGGGCTTGTCAACCACCTCCCAAATAAATATATGGAGACTTATTCTTATTTATGAATGCCTGGCCTTAGTTTGGCTTATTTCTAGCCAGCTTTTCTTAAATTATCCCATCTACCTTTTGCCTCTGGCCTTTTGCCTTTCTCTATTCTACATTCCTTTTTATTCCTTCTTATTCTGTGGCTGATTGCATAGCTCGGTGGCTGGCCTCTGGCATCCTCTTCTACTCCTCTAGATACTCCCTCTTCTCACTTTCTCCTTTTATTTATTCTCTCTGCATAGCTCCCCCAATCCCTCTCCTGCCTAGGTATTAGACATTCAGCTCTTTATTAGACCAACCAGGTGTTTTAGAAAGGAAAACTAACACAGCTTCACAGAGTTGAACCACATGCATGAGCAACATGCATGTTGCAACAGCATGCACAAAAGGTGTGTAAACCAAAGCCATGCCAAGTACCTTCGTGAAGATGGGGGTTGAGGACATTACTCCATCACTAGCCATAGAGCTATTGATGATTATTATCTGAAGGAAATACAGTTTTCTCAAAGAGTGTAGGCCCTGCTAAACTGGCCATGCTCCAGTAGGAGGTGACACATCCAAGAATATTTGAATATATAAACTAGTCTTGATGGATTTCAAATGTTTTCAAAAGAGTACAAAGTTGGGAGGGTACAGAATTAGAAGTGATGTGGGAAAATTCAGGGAGTGAATAAGATGAAAATACATTTCATGAAACTCTCAAAGAATTAATACTATTTCAAATTCAAGGAAGTGTAGAGATAATGCAACCCCTGGAATGTGAAACACACTTCCAATGCATTAGTATCTTGGTACCATTCCTTTGAGTATATATGTGTGCATATGTTACGGCATAAATGAATGGCAGACAGAAATTTTAATAAAATATTCAGCTTTAATAAAGGATGGACTTACAAGACCGAGGTTCCCGTGGAGAACACGAAAACAGAAGAAGAAAAGGCGGAGAGCATACCCGCAATATTTATAAGTAAATAATATCCTCAGGGGACCCCACCCTACAAGCAAGGTGATTGGCTGGGCTTCCCCTACATGCATAGATTTCCCTTTCTGTTGTGAAATATTTCTATACTAAAAGTAGCTTTAAATGCATTCATGCTGGGGCATGGATACATGGCTTAGCTTTTAAGAACACTTATTGCTCCAGCAGAGGCTCAGAGTTACAGACACAGTATTGATGTTAACTGGGTCACAAAGTATTGTAACTCCAACTTCAGCAGATCCTTCTGACTCACACGCACCTACATATATATAGTCACACATTATTTTCAATATCTTAAAGTATTATACAACCTCATCTGTCTTTCAGGTTTTTAAAAAGTTTATCATAATTTTAAAGTCTACTTATATTAAAAATTTTTATTCAATAATTTTATTATAATGTCAATACAATATATAGTGTGAGCTTTTGTGGAACTACTCCTAAAATTCATTAAAGGGAGAATAATTGAGTTGCAAAGGTATGTACTACAGTTGTCCTCCCTATACTTTTATCATTCTCCTACAGTGATGAATATCAACTTCTTTCAGATTTATGTAAAAATAAATAAATAAATTTATTATTAAATTTTTATTTAGAAATGCTTTGGCAGTAGAGTAGATTTTATAAAACATGTCTTGTTGTTTTAGCTTATCTTTATTCATAGCCAATTAATACTTTTCAAATGTTTATTGGTTGTTTACATTTTCCAATTTATTGTTGCTTATTATGTTATAGCTGGATAAGTTTTCTGCATTTATCAAAAATGATTTTGTCTTTATCATCTACTGATTTATGCCTTTTCTTGGAGCTGTTTTTCCATTCATGGTTGCTTGATTTTAATTATATAATTAAAATGGTTCTATATGAAAAAAATCTATCTTTTGGTATTCTAAATACTATACTGCTAATTTTAGCCAGAAGAAGGCACCTCTCACTTAAATGTTATACAACGACACACATAAATGTAGCAGACAAATACACACACAAATGTAGCAGACTTTCTTAGACTGCCAGCCCCCAAACCCTTAAATGGAGACTTGTTATTAGTTATGAATGCTTGACCCTACTATACGCTTGCCTCACAAGTTCTTATAACTTATATTAACCTGCTTCTCTTCATCTACATTTTGCCTCCAGGCTTTTTACCTTTCTTTCATTCTGTATATCCTACTTCCCTGCTCCCTCCTTGTTGGTCTAGCTGACTGGCATCTGTATAATTGGCTGGTCCCAGGTGGCTTTTTATATTTCTCCCTCATTCTCTCTTGAGCCTAGACTCCAACTCTTACTTATTCTCTCTGCCCACCAACCCCATCTATCCCTCTAGTGCTATTTACCATTCAGTATTTTATTAAACCAATCAGGTGTCTTAGGCAAGCAAGGCAAAACAAATGTGACACATTATTTCATGGTTAAATAAACACAGCATAAACAAGTGTGTCACATCTTTATATAGCTAAACAAGTGCAACATTAACAAATGCAACACATGTTTAAGTAGTTAAAGAGAAAAGTGGGATCTTGGGGGCGGGGTGGGATGGGGGTAAGGGGAGATGGGGAGAAAAAAGTGAGAAGGGGAGGATGGGGGGAACTTGGGGAAAAAAGATGATTGGGATAAAGGAAGGCTGGATAGGGGAGCATGGAAGCACAATTCTTAGTTAAGGGAGCCACCTTAGGGCTGGCAAGAGACTTGAACCTAGAGTGGCTCCCAGGAGCCCAAGGCGATGTCCCCAGTTAGTTCCTTGGGCAGCTGAGGATAGGGAACCTGAAATGACCCTATTCTATAGCCATACTGACGAATATCTTGCATATCACCATAGAACCTTCATCTGGTGATGGATGGAGATAGAGACAGAGACCCACACTGGAGCACTGGACTGAGCTCCCAAGGTCCCAATGAGGAGCAGAAGAAGGGAGAAGATGAGCAAGGAAGTCAGGACCACGAGGGGTGCACCCACCCACTGAAACAGTGGGACTGATCTATTGGGAGCTCACCAAGGCCAGCTGGACTGACTGAAAAAGCATGGGATAAAACCAGACTCTCTGAACATGGCGAACAATGAAGGCTGATGAGAAGCCAAGGACAATGGCACTGGGTTTTGATCCTACTTCATGTTCTGGCTTTGTGGGAGCCTAGCCAGTTTGGATGTTCACCTTCCTAGACATGGACAGAGTGGGGAGGACCTTGGACTTTCCACAGGGCAGGGAACCCTGACTGCTCTTTGGACTGGAGAGGGAGGGGGAGAGGAGTGGGGGGAGGCGGAGAAGGGTGGGAGGAGGGGGGGAATGGGAGGCTGGGAGGAGGGGGAAACTTTTTTTTCCTTTTCTCAATAAAAAAAAAGAATTTTTCTGCAACATAAATATTTTCACATAGTTAAACAAGGATTCCATTAGACAACACATAAATTAGTCTAGCTCTCAACCATCAACATAGAAGTTTCATTTTGTAGCAGATGATGGCTTTTACAGAGACTTCCAGCTGATCAACACGCAGAGAATAGGAGACCGTAGAGTTCTCGAATCTAAATGGGACAGTTGTAACATACTCCTTACCTTTTTATCTCAGGAAACAGTACAATAGTGGATAGAAAGATTTTAAGTCTGAGAGATCAATGAACACTGTTTTGAAACACACACCCACACATGCACATACACACAAACACACATACACACTTCATGAAGTTTTTTATCATTCATCATGTGGAACTAGATGGGATACATAAGTTAAGTGAGTATAGCGGTCTTACAGAGGACCAGGTTTGAATTCCTCACATCCATGAACATCATCTATCTTACAATCACCTCTATACAACTCCAGCCTTGGAAATATACCTCCTATGACTTACCTGGATACATACACTCATGTAACATAACCACATTCACACACACATAAATGCATAAAATAAATCTTAAAAATAAGTACATTACTCGCTACCCAATAAAAATACAAAATTTTTTCTTGGACATTTCTGTGATATATTTAGATTCATGTTAAACTGATCCTTTGTTTCAACTCAAGGTTCTTTCCTCCTACATCACCTTATTTCACTGCAGCTCCCAAAACATTCCCAATGTCATCTTTTTGATGATGATACTGTATTTCCCAGTGTTCTCCCTTAAATATGTCATAAACTAAGATGTTTCTTGCTATGTTTTTTGAGTTGCATTTAGGTCTTTCTTCTCAATTGCATAATCACTTAGGATATAGGATTAATTGGATTTTTATCATAGTTTTACACTTAGCTTTAACACAGAATAGGTATTTAATAGATGCATTTGATTAATTTCTTTAATTATATGATAAATTCTTATTTCAGTAAGTACAAGGGCAAATTTTAAAATGCATGATTTAAACAGTTATTCCTTAACTACAAAAATATTTTGTGTTATGCATGTGTGTGTAAACTCAGAATTCTGTATTATTTAGAGTATATAGTAATCAGATATAACTGCACATATTTTGTAATCATACTTCAGCTTGTAGCCTGCACAATTATAAAATTAGAAGAATATTTGAAGAAGCATTACTCTGTTGATTTTTGTCTATATCTAAACATAAAATTGCTAAATTTTTGGCACACATATATTTATGCTACCTCATTAAACAATAATTATATTTTCAGCACTTTAAAATTGTGAGCATTCTGATTGCTGCATAATGATGATTCAAGTAATAATGCTACTACACTAAATTTCATCCCTAATTCTTCTACATTGTAAGGCGAAGTATACATATTCAATATTATTAAAAATATAAACCTGGTCTGGTGAAATGGAAGGAGTAGATATTACTAAGATCTATGACATTACTACCCCAGGAAGCTAGCCAAATTTTCAGTACCAAGCATGATTTCTCTTCCATTTAGTGGATTTAGGTAGCTACTGGTTCACACCAACATGCAATTGTTACTTATTGCACTTTTACAGATATGTAACCTTACTGCTCATTGTCACGGTTTATAGGTATTGGACATCAATAGATCTGTTTGCTTGCTTTCTTCTTTGGAAACTTGCATAGTATTTTTTCTGGGACCATGGAAATAGACCACAGAAAGACAGAGACTTTCAAGCCTAATTAAGCTCAAATTATTTGAGTCTTCTCTCCTAAGAATGCAGTGTCTTCAGCCTCTGAGACAGTCTATATGGATAGTCTATATTGTTTGGGAAATCACTTGAAGTACCCTGACTAACCATTCAAAGGGTACTGGGGTTTTGTCACACTATAGTTCTTGTGGGGAGCATTGTCAAACTAAAGTGTGTAATTTCAAGATTTTGTGTACACAACACACACACACACAAACACACACGCATGAATATACATATGCATGTATAAATTGTTTACTTTTGTAGTTGTATAGAACTCCTTGTTTCCTTTCTTGGCAGCTTGCATTCATTTTCTAGTACTACAGCTGCTAGACAACTTCTATAACATATGTATGTTTACAACATTGTTTCAAGAAAACGAGAGATGAGGAGCATGGTAGAGAAAGGTTGGAAGGGACCTGGGATCTGCTAGAGGGATGAAAAGGAAGGAGGGAAGTGATGCAATTTCATTTCAATCAAATCATGTTTATAATAACTTGAGATTACAATAGAATTACATTACTTCTCCCTTCTCTTTCCTCACTACAACCCCTCCCATATATTCAGATGCTCTAAAATATGTAAAATGAAAACAGTGGCTGGTTATAGTAAACAATGAGGGCTTTTGATAAATGAGAGATCATGAGTTTGAGGTCAGATGTGCCAGTTCATGAAGACTAATTTTTAAAATGAATCAATGACTCGGTTACTGCAATTGTCTATTCTCTCTTTTGAAATACTTCATAAGAAAACAATTTTACTTTTAAAGCATCAATGATGTATTTAATGTTGATTAGATCAAGTTTTAAAGAAAAAAATTATGGGGTTTATATTTTCACAACCAATGCTAAAAGTATCTCAGAATTATTGACTCATATAACTTATTTAACAATGAAAACAGATGTAGAATATTATTTTTGTCTACATATTTTCCAAGAGTTTATTTAATGCCATTTCTGGTATGGTAAGATAATTTCTTGACTACCAAATTTTACTAGTTGAACAGGAATCCTTTTCTCTTTCTTTCTTTCTTTCTTTCTTTCTTTCTTTCTTTCTTTCTTTCTTTCTTTCTTTCTTTCCTTCCTTCCTTCCTTCCTTCCTTCCTTCCTTCCTTCCTTCCTTCCTTCCTTCTTTCTTTCTTTCTTTCTTTCTTTCTTTCTTTCTTTCTTTCTTTCTTTCTTTCTTTCTTTCTTTCTTTTTTTGTTGGGCTTTTTGAGACAGGGTTTTGTCGACTGAGGTTTTTGTCCTGCCCAGTTCCTGCAGCCACTAAGTCCCAAAGAAATCACACAGAGGTCTACATTAATTACAAAGCAATTGGCCTAGTATCTCATGCATTTTATTAACTCTTTTAACTTATAGTATCTCACAATTCTTGTCTGTGTTAGCCATGTGGCCTGGTACCTTTTTCGGTGAGAATGTCACATCTTGCTTGCTCTGTTTCTTGCTTCCTCACTTTCTGGGTGACTACTGCAGACTGAAACTTCCCTCTTCTCAGAATTCTTTTTGCCTCACCTCTACTTCCTGCATGCTCAACCCAAAAATACCTCCTGCCTGGCTTCTGGCCAATCAGCATTCATTTGAAATAAAAGTGGCAGGGTAGAGACCGTTGTCCCACAGCAAAGTTTCTTTTTGTAGCTTTGGTTGTTATGGAACATGTTCTGTAGATCATGCTGGTCTCAAAGTCACAGAGATTCACCTGCCTCTGCCTCCTGAGTGCTGAAATTAAAGGTTTGTGCCACCACTGCTGAATGAACAAGAAACTAGCTAATTGTATGGGTTCTATCAAACAATTCAAGCTAGAATGATCTTACAAATTAAACAAGGCTATATCTGCAAACAACTTTTGGTGAGATGACCAAGTAATTTTATTTAATGGAACTATGTTTTTTTTCTAGAAATACTGGTAAAGAAACATAATTTTAAAATATTGGTGGCAATAGATAATTATGAAAGATGCAAAAACAGTTATGAAACTGAAAAATTTCAGTTGTACCTGGTGTTTATAGTTTAACTTAATTACATTTTAAGACAGGGAGAAGTTATTAATAAGGGAGTGGTTTTAGAAGCATATAGTATAATATTTAGTATGCATGAACTTATTCTTCTGCAAATATATCAAATGACACATTTTGTTTCACATATCAAATGACAAAATATTTTTCATTGCTTCTATAACATAATATTGTTCTATTAAGGAATGTTGGAGGGAGATGTGACTATGTAGTACATAGCTACAAAAATAAAAAATGTTGATTTTCAGCAAAATACAGTACAATACAATTACAGCACTTAATCAAAAGTCACATAAGTACAACTGAATCCAACACAAAATAGCCCCCTATGAATTTAAGTACACCTATTGGATATTTTATAATGGCAATTGTTACACAGGATTGTTCATAAATTGCATTTTTTATTCTTCTAAGAGTTATCTTCCACTTCAACCACTCATTTATTCATTTAACACGAACAACAGCAATAACCATATTTTTGCTGAGAAAGAGCAAAATGACAGAGAGAAAGAGAGAAAGAGAGAGAGAGAAAGAGAGAGAGAGAGAGAGAGAGAGAGAGAGAGAGAGAGAGAGAGAGAGAGAGAGAGAGAGAGAGAGAGAGGCAGAGGCAAAGAGAACATGAATGGTATAGAGAAAAAGTAAAAATAAGTTTAGGTTTACTTTAAAGTTTATATCTAGTTCAATAAAATATACTATACAAATATGACAAGAAACATCTGTGTTAATAGTATAATACAGAAATAATACAACTAAGGAATATAATGATGGTCATAGAGGTAATGATGAGGCCTGTAACTAAATAAAATGTTTAAAGATGTCTCAAAATTTTTTTGTTTTTGGTTTTTGGTTTTGGTTTTTTGGAGCAGAGTTTCTCTGTAGCTTTGGAGCCTGTTATGGAACTAGCTCTTATAGATCAGGCTTGCCTCAGACTCACAGAGATGTCGCAAAATTTTAAATGAGCCTTGATAAAAGGAAAAACAAATCAACCATGAAATTATCATATTATAAAGTGTTCCATTGGAAATAGCAAATGAAAATTTCATGGGACAGAACTATTCTTAAGGTTTTCAAGGAATTCTCATGTTACTAGAAAACTGAGAAGAAGAAGAAGAAGTTATTGTGAAAAGGGAGCAGCTGTGCTCTGATGGTGGGGATATGAATTAGTACAGCCATTATGGCAAGTAGTTTTGAAGTCACTCATAGAATTAAAGGTATATCTAATACAAGATGTATTTATCCTACAACTGGGTATATATACAAAATAATAAAAACATCATATTGAAGAAATTGTATATTCTCTTGTATTCATAATAACAAAGAGTAAATCAGAACCGATGCATACTGAATAAAGTATATATACAATGATACAATATTCATATATTAAAGAATACATTTTTGTCATTCTAACATAATAGAATAAAATAGGCAATACTTTGGGTATAATCAAGTACAAAATAAAATATATCTATGTTCTCTTTCTTATGTGCAAAACAAACACATGTAACTCTTCAAAATTAAATGACAATCATGATTCCTAAGGTTTGAAAAGATGATGGAGAATAAAAAGTACTAGCAAACTGAAGTGTATAAAATGGAGAACTTATATAGTGTTAGTTGCAATGTAGTATAGCTTTCCTTTGTGTGAGTATCTTTTATTCACACAAAGAATAAATTTTTTGATACTTACCTTTACCAGGGTTTTCTAGTAACATTACTTAAACTGTACAATACAGTGTCCATTCCTTTATGCAATGATTAAGATTTTTCAGATATATGTCTTTAGAAGATAATGGTTTCCAATTTTTATCTCTTTGTTTTTAATAAAGAACTTCTTGGAATTCTCATTTTTTAGAGTATATATTCATCATGAGGTCAGGAACTTTGAGAAGTTAGTCTGACAAAAGTCTTGTAAGATTCATCTCTAGCAATTTTAGAAAGTGGTTTTTGCAGCACGCCTTCTAATTGGTCTTAATAATAAACACTCAAGTCAGCTATCAGAAGTGAAAGCTGAAGGACCAGAGAAGAAAGCAGCCAACCACTAGAGTTCTTACCTCTATCAATACTCTGTCCAAAAAGGTGATCCTGTCCTCAGACTGCATCCTCAGACTGACTGCATTGACTGAAAGCTCAGACTGACTGCTGCTCAGACTACAATGATTTCCTGTCTCTTCCCATTTATATTCCTCTCTCTGCCCAGCCATATCACTCTGTCTCCACCTCCCTAGTGCTGGGATTAAACATGATCAAGTGCTGGATCACCATGGTGTGAACTCTCTTTCTCTTTTAGACTGATTCAGTTTCACATAGCCCAATGTGGCCTTGAACAAACTGAGATCCCTCTACCTCCATCGCTAGAGTCCTGGGATTAAAGGTGTGTGGCCTCACTGCTCAGCCTCTAGTGGCTGCATTTTGCACTCTTTCCAGGTTTATTGATAAAACACAAACAAAAGATCATTAGAAGTTTTTTTTTTCAATTTTTGAAGGTAAGATTATATTTTGAATCCTGGCATGGAACTAGATTAACATAAAGACTATATATATGGGATAAAATAAATACCTGTTGTTTATAAATTAATCCTTTTATGGTATTTTATTAT
Organism: Microtus oregoni; assembly: GCF_018167655.1. Classification (NCBI taxonomy): domain Eukaryota; kingdom Metazoa; phylum Chordata; class Mammalia; order Rodentia; family Cricetidae; genus Microtus; species Microtus oregoni. Next base: position 1,713,785 of record NW_024544721.1, read on the forward strand.
AGTATCTTAGAAAATCCAAAACAAGAAAAGACATTTTACCTAACTCTTATTATAAGTGGGGAAAATTTATTTTTAAAATATTATTTTACTAACATGCAGCATTGGACACATTATTGGTCTAGTCTTTAAGAAGTCACCACATGTAGATCATGAGTACAGATGAGATCAATGTAAGTAGAAATCAGAAATATATGAATATGAAATATGTTGAGGGGTCAGCAGACTTAAAATCACTATAAATAAATATTAAGTTAAAATCTGTATTAGTTGTATGCACCATTAATGTTAAACTGAGGGTAAAATGTGAAATATTTTCACTAAACTGACTTAATAGGTTTCTTGTTGAAATGAACAAACCAGGGACAGAGTCAAAACCTAACTCTTGTCAGAATGGAACATTAAAAAAATTGGTGAGAGAAACTTTTTCTATGATGAACATAATTTGATATTAATATACTAATAAGATCACTTTAGAGAAATTCTAAACTGGAAAGTCAAAAGGTGAACATTTTCTGTAGTAGGAAGATCATTTGTTTGTTTCCTAGCTTCTCAGACTCCCAAAACAACCACACAGAAATTGTATTAATTAAATCACTGCTTGACCAATTACTTAAGCATATTGCTAGCTAGCTCTTACATCTAGTATTAACCCATCTCCATTATTTTACATTTTACAATGAGGTTCATGGCCTACTGGAAAGGTTTCAGCATGTCTGTCTCTGATTGCTCGATGGATTCTCCCCTGACTCAGCCTTCCTTCTCCCAGAATTCAGTTTAGTTTTCCCTGCCTAGCTCTGTTATACCCTGCTCTGCTATAGGCTCAAAGCAGTTTCTTTATTAACCAATGGCATTCACAGCATACAGAAGGGAATCCCACATCAATTCCCAAAATGATCAGTTACAGAAAACAATTTAGGGTTGCTTACTCTTTTTCTATATTTATATTATATCCCTAAGGTATAAATCAGCATTTTTAATTAAAAATTACATTTATTTGTAGTATATATGCACATGTGTAGTAGGATTTGTTGGGGTAGGCTGCTATTTCCTGACTGTCCTGACTCAAAATAATCACTAAGAAAATATGTTATTTACAATATTGCTTGGCTAATAGCTTAAGCACATTGCTAGCTAGCTCTTATATCCTAAATTAACCCATCTCCATTAAACTGTGCATCACCACGAGGTCGTGGCAAGGTTTTGGTGGGCTCCAGTGAAGGCATCTGCCTCTGGTGATGACTTATCATCTGACTCTGTCTTCTTTTCCCAGTATTAAGTTTAGTTTTCTTTCTTAGCTCTATTTTGCTAAGCCACTGGCTGAAAAGAGCTTTATTCATGAACCAATAAAAGCAACACATTGTAACATGAGGGCCTGCTTTGTTGGGATTTTTTCCCTGCCCAGTTCCCACAGCTGGCAAGTCCCAAAGAAAATCACACAGAGGTCTCCATAAGATTATAAACTGATTGGCCCATTAGCTCAGGCTTCTTATAATCTTGTAGCTTATATTAACCCATTATTTTTATCTGTGTTAGCCACATGGCTCAGTATCTTTTTCAGCAGGGCAGGTCACATCTTGCTTCTTCTGTGGGCTAGGGAGGACTGGGAGGAATGGGCTTTCTCCTTTCCAGAATTCTCCTGTTCTCATCGCTCTGCCTCTACTTCCTCTCTTGTTGACCTGCCTATACTTCCTGCCTGGCCAATCAGTGTTTATTTAAAACATGATTGACAGAATACAGACAATTCTCCCACACCAACACATAGAAGGACTTCCCACACCACACATGTGCATAGATCAGAAGATGGCATGTCAGAGTTGATTCCTTCCTACCAATATGTGGTTTCATACTGAAGTCCTTAGGTTTGGTAGTGATTATCAATACCCACTCTGCTATCTTGATGGCTCTAAAAATTGTTTTTATTTTGATAAAGAAACAAGTATTCTATTTATTTTGAAATTGGTAGTACTTACTAATATGTTTTTCTCAATGATAATACTTTTTAATATGCTACTCTGGAGACTCAAAATAATTAAAGCATCAAATGATTTGATACTAGTATAAAGTGTGAAGTGTTAAAAAATAATTTCTACAAGCTATTCATGCTGTCTTCCATCTGTAATCAGAGGTACTAAGAAGGAGAAAGCAGATGAATCTCATGTTTGAAGCAGGCATAAACACCTTTATCTAGAAATTTGATAATTAAAATGCAAAAAGAGTACTGCAATTATAACTTAGTAGTAAAATATTGTCTAACACGTTGATAATCGAGCTTCTTTCCACAATGCTTCATTGTATAAAAGAAAAACAACACAAGAATCCTTCTACAAATGTAGTAAAGTTGCAATTAAATTTCATGTTTTTCACGTATTAATTTATTAAAATTTTATATATATAATAGAGTATTGTAAATTTATCAAATGGTTACCATATTATTTACTTTTGTTATTTACATGAATAAAATGTCTAATATAAACAACTTAAGGAAGGAAATATTGGGGCTAACATTTTAAGAGAGTTACTGTTAATCACAAGGAAGAAAGAGTAGAATCTATGTGGGAGGTTGTAGCAGTTGTGCCTTACAATGTGAAACACCAGAAAGCAGAGAAAGCAACATCTAAGGCTTAACATTAGCAACCTACTATAATAAACTTTCTTTTAGGTCACCAAGCAATTCCCATATCATGACATAGAGACTTATTATTAGTTATGAATACTAGTCTTATTTTTGTCCCACTAACTCTTTTTTTTTAAATAACACATTTTTTTTTATTGAGAAAAGGAGAAAAACAAAACAAAACAAATTTCCACCTCCTCCCAGCCTCCCATTTCCCTCTTCCTCCTCCCACCCTTCTCCCCCTCCCTCTCCAGTCCAAAGTCCCACTAACTCTTATACTTTAAAATTTCCTGTTTCCCTTTATCTCTTTTGCCTTAGGGACTTTTACGTTTCTTTCATACTGTATGTCCTACTTCCCTGATTACTCCATCTCTGGATGGCTGGTGGCCACCTGGCTGAATGGCTCTGGGCACATATCTCTTTTTCTCCCTAGTTCTCTCCTCCTCTCTGGAGCCTGGATTCTTCCCCCTACTTATTTTCTCTGACTACCAACCCCACCCAGCACTCTGCTGCCTAACTATTGGCCATACATTTTTTTATTAGACCAATAATGTGACTCAAGCAAGCAAGGTGAAACAGTAACACATTTTTACACCATTAAACAAATGTGACATAAACAAATGTAGCACATCGTTCCCCAGTTAAAGTAATATTCCACAACAACCTACTTCATCAGCAAGGACCCACCACCTGATGGGTAAAAAGCCTTCCAAAGAGCACCATATGACAGGGACCATGGACTCAATTCTGGGACCTGTGAGCAATGTGGTAAATTCAAATAATAACTTTCTTTTACTCTAGACATTATGTTTCTATTCATCCTGATTATTTAAATCCTATATGAGCACATTCTTTTCTTCTTTGGTGCATGATATTTGCTTTCGTTATTAATATCAAGTTATTAGAAATTATAAAAATCTCCACTGAATGTATAAATATCTTCTTTTCTTTGGTAGGGAATTGAAAATAATTTATTAGTTTTCAAATGTCAAACATGTCATATACACTTGGCAGATATCCTTCTATTTTTTATTCAATCTTAATTATTTTTTAAATTTTATTAGCTGAGAGTAAATGTAGGATCAAGGTCATGGCTTCTTGTCAGATTTACATGTCTTTAGGTTTAATTCATCTATGTAAATTTTTAAAAAATGGAAGGAATTGTCTGAAATTTCATTAAATACGTCATTTAAAATTTTTATTACATTCATGTTTGTGCATGTGCATTCATATATTTATTTAATGCATGTTTATTTATGTGACCACATATATGTGATGGCATGTACATAGAGATCAGAGGACAACTGGCAGAAATCAGTTCTCTCTTTATACTTTGGGATCCAAATACCAAACTCAGGCCAAAAGTCTTAGTGACAAGTACTATAACCTGGTGTGATGAACCTTAGTTGTGTAATTCTGTAGAAAATTTGCTCAGGTAAAATCATACTTTTTATTCCCATTTTGTTTGCATATTTTTCTCTATTCTATCATAAAGCTATTTGTATATTCTACTAATGTAATTGCATAGTATTTTTAATTTCCACTGTTCCCATATATTTTATATGTATATTATTTTCAAAATATAACTTTTGATTAATGTGTTTTCCTTATACTCTTAATTTTAAGATGTAATTTGCATGCTATATAATTCATTTTTCATAATGATTCATTAATATACATTAAATTTTGAGATTTGTGGAAGTATTGCATCATCAAGTAAAATTTCAAATGTTTCATCTTAAAAAAATTTCTCATACTCATTTCAGTCAAGTTTCTTACCTTATACTCTTATATCTGTCTATAATTCATGCTAATAACAATACTATAATGGTATATAATTATAGTGGTCCGCCATATTTTATTTTAAGAAAGTGACAATTACTAGTTTAAGTTAACTATTCTATTATTAGTTTATTAGTTTCATTTTAATGACTAGATTTTGTTATCTTTTTGAAATTTTGACAATAAATTATATAATTTTGCAAGAACATTTCTTTTAATAATTTGTTTAAAATGTATTTAGGAGATATTTAGGTCATTCTTCCATATATTTGCATACCATTAGACTATTTCTCAAAAATTGGAAAGTATTAACATGACTATAAGGTGGAAAAAATGAGAGTGAAAAATAGGCAAAGAGTATTTATTTAAGGTGATGGTTGTTTATACACATTTTAAATTTAATAAGCATTTTTTAAAGAACATCATTCAATAAATTTATATTTTGATATGTTATTATACTAATATAATATGTAGAATACTATATACACAATAAACAAGGAATTATAGGAAGAATAAGATGATCATTTATATTTTCAATACTTAGGCATACTAAACTTGGAAAAGGATACCAACTATCTACATCTCATACAATACAATACCAAACTTAATGTTATATCTAGAGAAAAAAGTGTGTGTGTAAAACAATGAGTTCATAGCTATACTGTTTTTCTGTAATGTGACTTTAATTTCCATCACATATTCCTGAATATATTTGCAAATCCATAAGTATTGTATCCTTTTACATTTGATTTCATCTGTCTTTGATTTAAATGATATATGCATATATCATAATTACTTTTACCAGCATAATTCATATTGATTTTTTTCTGATAATTAGTCTTCATTTAGAATGCTATAATAAATAATCTTTTGCATACATATTTTCTTACCCTTCAAAGGCTGACATTTAATAGCAGGAATCAGACAGTAATAAGCTTGCTGTAAATACAAATTATACTGCCTTGTACAACTATTTTGCTAAGTAACATGCTTATTGATAGGATATGAATTAATTAAATTATTCTCTTTATTCACTACACGGTGTCCTTTCAATATCTCCTACTTAACTATTTCTGGAATTGTATTTCTTTGCAATTTTATTGACTTTTACTGAAAGCAAATTTATATTCATAAAGTGTTTACATCCTATGCTCAATTTTTTTGAATTTTTTTCTGTTAACCTTATGTAAAAGCTTTTACCCTTACATGTTCTCTCCTGTCTTAAAATAACACTGTAGAGTTCAAAAGGTAGATTATTTTAATGTAGTCAAGTTAAAAACTTTTTCCTTATTGTGATTTCTGCTTATTATTATAACTTTGAAAAAGATTTCTGAATTTCAAAATTACAAATATATAAGAATATTTAGTCATATACTCATATTTCCATGTTTTGAGCCTTAAATATTTACATAGTTTACAAAGTATGAGAAATTTTTGCTGAAGTATGATATGATACCTATATTTACTTATATCATAATCAATTTTCTTTGTCTTTGTGATATATGTCTGAGAGAAATGATAATATGAAGAGTCAATACATTTTATTAAAGCTACAACTATGTATACATGGGATTCAAGAGAGTTTGTGATGTAGAATTAACAATAATAATGTTCAAAGGATGATAAGAAAACATCAAGTAAGGAATATGAGCAGCTTGTTATAAAATGGATTTTAATGAGATCTGCATGAAAAACTATATGGATATTTAGCAGTTCAGCTCATGATTATCTTACTAAAGGTTATAATTAAAGACATGTTGTTGGGACTAGAACTACTATCTTCATTGGTTTGTCATAATATTGAACCCAGGGGGAAGTAGAAGAGGTCTTTTGAAAAATTGATAATATTAGTGACTTTTCCATTCTATGGTAAAACACCTTGATAAAATATATATGAAAAAGAAGTTATTTGTGCTCATGTTGAAGGAAGGAAGACCTGTCACCCAGAACAGAAAGCTGAGCATTCACATGTTGAATAGCAAATACAGAGCAGAGAGAGTGAACTAGAAATGCCATGAGGATTTAAAGACTCAAAGACCACCTTCGGCAACATATTACCTCCAAAACTGTCACACCTTCTAAACCTTCCCAAGGAGTACCACCAATTGGAGATCAAGTATCCAAAAGTTCAGAACTATAAGAAATATATTCAAATCTCTAAAATGGTGTTATTCGTTTAGTTGCAAATAAGTAAATCTATCAGAAAGATTCCCCTTTAGACATGAAAAGGATGGATGCTGTTTTTAAAAAGTGCTTCACAAACACTAGCATGATAAAACTGGGTGTGTCTTTATTATTACTTAGAATTCAATGAAAATGAAAGCAGATGATATGGAACTCCATGGGACACTATGAAAGCAGTGCTACGAGGAAAGTTCATAGCACAAAGTGCTCACATAAAAAAATATAAATGGAAAAAAAACCTCACATTAGTTACTTAAGAGCACACTTGAAAGTTCTTGAACAAAAAGAAGCATACATACCCAGAAGGAGTAGAAGACAGGAAATAATAAAATTGAGAGCTGAAATCAACAAATAGAAACAAAGAAAACAATACAAACAATCAATGAAACAAAGAGCTGGTTCCTGGAGAAAATCAACAAGATAGACAAACCCTTATCCAAACTAATCCAAAGGCAGAGAAAGTACATCCAAATTAGCAAAATCAGAAAAGAAAAGGGGGACATAACAGTGGACACTGAGTAAATTCAGAGAATCATTAAGTAATGCTACAAAAACCAGCACTCTAGAAAATTTAAAAGAAATGGACAATTTTCTAGATAGATACCATATAACAAAATTAAATCTAGATGAGGTGAATAATTTAAATAGACCTATAAACAGAAAAGAAATAGAAGCTGTCATCAGAAACCAAAAAAGCCCAGCGCAGGATGGTTTTAATGCAGAATTCTACCAGAACATCCAAAAAAGGCTAATATTTATACTCCTTAAAATGTTCAACATAATAGAAACAGAAGGAACATTGTCAAACTCTTTTTATAAAGCTGCAGTTACCCTGATACCAAAACTACACAAAGACTCAACCAAGAAAAAGAATTACAAACCAATCTCACTCATTAACATTGATGTAAAAATGCTTAGTAAAATACTAGCAAACTGAATCCAAGAACATATAAAAAAAATCATCCACCATGATCAAGTTGGCTTTATCCCTGAGATGATGGACTGGTTCAACATACAAAAATCTATCCATGTAATTCATCATATAAATAAACTGAAAGAAAAAAAAATGATCATTTCATTAGATGCTCAAAAAACATTCAACAAAATTCAACAACACTTCATGATAAAGGTGTTGGAGAGAACAAGGATACAAGGAAGATAACTGAATATATTTAAAGAAATATATTGCAAGCCAACAGCAAACATCAAATTAAATGGAGAGAAGTTTAAAGTGATTCCACTAAATCAAGAATAATACAAGGCTGTCTGCTATCCCTATATCTCTTCAATAGTTCTTGAAGGTATAGACATTCAGTAATGGGGCAGAATACATGATCAACTCAAAAAATCAGTAGTCCTCCTATATACAAATGATAAAGAAGCTGAAAAAGAAATCAGACAAATATCACCTTTCACAATAGCCACAAATAACATAAAATATCTTGAGGTAACATAAACCAACGAAGTGAAAGACCTATTTGACAAGGACTTTCAGTCTTGGAAAAGGATTCCAGAAAATGGAAAGATCTCCCATGCTCTTTGATAGGTAAGATCAACCTAATAAAAATGGCAATCCTACTAAAAGCAATCTATAGATTCAATGCAGTAACCATCAAAATTGCCCAAAAAATTCTTCACAAAACTTGAAAGAACAATAGTCAACTTCATAAAAAAAAAAAAGCAACAGGATGGCCGAAAAAATCCTGTACAATAAAGGAATTTTCACAAGCATCACCATCCCTGACATCAAGCTCTATTACAGGGCTACAGTAATGTAAACAGCTTGGTACTTGCATAAAAACAGAGAGATTGACCAATGGAATTGAACCAATGACCCAGATATTGATCCACACACCTTTGAATACCTGATTTTTAACAAAGAAGCTAAAAATATACAATGGAAAAAAAGAAAGTATCTTCAACAAATGGTGCCGGCATATTTGTATGTCAACATGTAGAAGAACAGAAATAGATCCATATCTGTTGCCATGCACAAAACTCAAATCCAAATAGATTAAAGACTTCAATATAAATCCGAACACAATGAACCTGACAGAAGAGAAAGTGGGTAGTAGTCTTCAATACATGGGCACAGGAGACCACTTCCTAAATATAACCCAAGTAGCACATACACTGAGAGAAACAATAAATAAATGGAACCTCCTGAATCTGTGAAGCTTCTGTAAAACAAAGGAACCAGTAAATAAGACAAAAAAGCAGCCTACTGAATGGGAAGAGATCTTCACCAACCCCACATCAGATGATGGAATGATCTCCAAAATATATAAAGAATTGAAGAATTTAATCATCAAAATTCTAAATAACCCATTTAAAAATGGGGTACAGAACTATACAGAGAATTCTCAAAAGAAGAATCTCAAATGGCCAAAAGATACTTAAGGAAATGTTCAACATCCTTAGCCATTAGAGAAATTCAAATCAAAACAACTCTGAGATACCATCTAACATCTGTCATAATGGCTAAGATAAAAAACACCAATAATAGCTTATACTGGAGAGAATGTGGAGTAAGGAGAACAGTCATCCATTACTGGTGGGAATGCAAACTTGTACAACCAATTTGTAAATCAGTATGGTGATTTCTCAGAAAATTGAGAATCAGCCTACCTCAGGATTCATCAATATCATTCTTGGGCATATACCCAAAAGATGTTCAATCATACTACAAAGTCATTTGTTCAACAATGTTCATAGCAGCATTATTTGTAATAGACAGAAGCTGGAAACAACCTAGATGCCCCTCAACCAAAGAATGGATAAAAAAAAATGTATCACATTTACACATTAGAGTAGATCTCAGAAGTAAATAATAATGACATTTTGAATTTTGCATGCAAATAGATGAAATTAGAAAACACTATTCTGAGTGAGGAAACCCAGACCCAAAAATGTGACTATAGTATGCACTCACTAATAAGTGAATTACTAGCTATAACAAAGGATATTGAGCCTATAGTTCATGATTCTAGAGAAGTAAGTAGTAAGGTGAACCCTAAGGAATATATACATATGTGTATTCCAGGTGGATACACACACACACACACACACACACACACACACACACACACACACACACACACACACAAACACACACATATGTATATATCCACCTGGAAAGTTGTAACAGACAAGATTGCCTGGCAAAACTGGGATCATAGGGGTGGGGGAGAAAGAGAGAATGGAAGGGGAGAGGGGAGGAGAACTTGGGGTAATGGGATAGTGGAGAAGGAGGAAGGACAGAGATGAAAGCAGGGAAAGAGACATCTTGATTGAGGGAGCCATTACAGGGTTAGCAAGAAATGTGGCTCTAGAGAAATTCCCAGGAATTCACAAGGATGACTCTAGCTAACACCCTAAGCAATAGAGGAGAGGGGACCAGATCTTGACTTGTCCTGTAGTCAGACTGATGAATATCTTAAATATCACCATAGAACCCTTATCCAGCAATTGATGGAAACAGAGGCACAGACCCACATTAGAGCACTGGACTGAGCTCCCAAACCAGTTGAAGACTGGGTGGAGTAAGGATTTGAGCAAAGAGATCAAACCCATGATGAGTTTACCCACGGAAACAGTCTACTGGAACTAATGGGAGCTCACCAACTCAAGCTGGACTGAGAAGCAACAAGCATTGGACCAAACTAGTCCCTCTGAATGTGGTTAACAGTTGCATGGCTGGGGCAGAGAGAGGGGCCACTGGCAGAGGCACCAGGATTTATTCTTACTGCATGTACTGGCTTTTTCGTACCTATTCCTTTCGGATGAATATCTTTTTCAGCCTAGATGTAGTAGGTAGGGCCTTAGACCTTCCCCAAAGCAATATGCCTTACCCACCCTGAGGACTGGATGGGGTTGGGTTGGGAGGCTATGTGGAGGGAATGGGAGGAGGGGATAGAGTGGGAACTTGGATTGATATGTACAATGAAAAAAGTTAGTTTTTTTTTCTTTTTTCAAAAAAAACCCAAATATTTAAAAAAAACTGGATGGGTCTTTATTATTACCTAGCATGTTAGAATTTTAAAAAAACAGCAAGTTATTGGAATGATTTTCCCCTGAGAATTAATGTACACTTAATTAAGTACATATTAATATTAAACATATTATACATTCTAAGAGCATAGATCATAGAAAGAATGAATGAATATTATCAAAAAATTAAAATATGATGAAGATATGTGATTTATTTGAAGTGCCAGTTGGCTGAGAGAACAGATGTAAATATCTCTATCTATCTATCTATCTATCTATCTATCTATCTATCTATCTATCTATCTATCTATATCTATCTCTGTATCTATCTATCTATCTATCTATCTATCTATCTATCTATCTATCTATCATCTATCTACATATTATCCATGCATCCACATATGTGTGTGTATGTTTGTGTGTGCATACAGAACAATTGATTTGGAAGAAATTATCATGTATGAATGTCACATGAACTATGTGGAAAGTTATGAAGAAAACACAGATAACTGTCATTTTCTAGGGAGCTACTCAATAATGTACATGAAAGTACCTAAAGAGGAAAATAGGAGCCTAAAAGGGAAGATAGGGAGAAATTAAGTTATGACTGATGTTGCAAGGCAAAAATGCATAATGTTACAATATCTCACCTTGCCACTTCTATTGTGTATTGCATGTCATTTTTCTAAAATCTGATTTACAGAATGGATGTATTTCATAAACTCTTTATCTCTCTATTCTTTAAAAATCATACTCATTGTTTAATCTCATACACAGATGTTGATTAAATAGGAAAATACTCTGTGGTGATTAATTTTCAGGCAATTCAATAATCAAGATGACTGTAATCACAGAATTGTTTTTTACTGTTTCTCTTGCAATAGAACAAAAATAACTTAGTTTTATTTTACTATTGAGTGAATTGCACTATGTTTATTTGCTCAAGCCTGAAAATCCAACTATAATTGAGTTATTTATTGCTCTCATGAGTAATTGCCAATCTTTAATAATGTTTTGCATTCTAAATGTGTGGATCAGCAAAAAGGGTATATGGACATAAAGGCTTTGATTTAAAAATACTGTTATGGACACCTGGGAACACCTCTAGAGTCAAGTCTCTTGCCAACCCTAAAATGGCTCCCTTAATTAAGATATCTTCTTCCCTGCTCCCATATCCACCCTTCCTCCACCCCAACCGTCCCATTCCCCCAAGCTCTCCCCATCCCCGCTTCTCACTTTTTTTCTCTCAAACTCCCCTTACCCTCACCCAAACCCCACCCCCAAGTTTCCAATTTTTGCCTGGCAATCTTGTCTGGAGAGGGAGCTTGAAATGGCCCTATCCTATAGCCATACTGACGAATATCTTGCATATCATCATAGAACCTTCATCTGGCGATGGATGGAGATAAAGACAGAGACCCACACTGGAGCACTGGACTGAGCTCCCAAGGTCCCAATGAGGAGCAGAAGGAGGGAGAACATGAGCAAGGAAGTCAGGACCGTGAGGGGTGCACCCATCCACTGAGACGATGGTACTAATCTAATAGGAGCTCACCAAGGCTAGCTGGACTGGGACTGATGCAGCATGTGATCAAACCGGACTCTCTGAATGTGGCTGACAATGAGGGATGACTGAGAAACCAAGGACAATGACACTGGGTTTTGATCCTACTTCATGTACTGGCTTTGTGGGAGCCTAGTCTGTTTGGATGCTCACCTTCCTAGACCTAGATGGAGCAGGAGAGAACCTTGGACTGCCCACAGGGCAGGGAACCCTGACTGCTCTTTGGACTGGGGAGGGAGGGGGAGGAGGATGGGGAAGGGGAGGGAAATGGGAGGAGGGGGAGGGAAAAAGGAGGAGGGGAGGTCGAAAATTTTAAGTATAAATAAAAATAAATAAATAAATACATAAAAAATAAAAATACTGTTATTCCATTACTAATTCTATTGTCAGTGAAGTTGTATGCAAACTATAAACACATATAAATGTAATTGCTCTCCTTTCATTTACAGATTTCTTTGTGAATAATCTTGAGTCCTCATTTTCATTTTGCTTTTATATTTTACTTAGATGTTAAAATATATCACAAAAATATAATTTTCCAGAAAATTTTAATTGGGGTTATTTTCAGTATCTCTAGAATTTAGCGCAGTATCCAAGATGTTTGGTAATTTTTTCCTGAATTCTAATGACCAATCTTAAATGTCAAAACACAATAAATCTGTATAAGATATACTCTAGAATATGTTAATAATATTATATGAGTTACCTAAGAAAATAATACCTCAGGAGATCTGCTTTCTAATAGATATCTAATATTATTAGTATTTCCAGGTGTAGTTCTATTTGGATTATACATGATGCTTTGTAGTGGATGTTAGTCAGGATTCATAGTTTTCTGAGGAAATATGTGACTACAAATTTATAGGCAAGATTTTAAATTTGAAAAGAAGTAGGCAAATAATAATGGAGCAGATTGATGTGGGTGAAGTGATGAATTCAGACTCATACATATTCTTATTTTGAATTTTAATTTAATAAAATATTTTTAAGTGGAGATATGACCAGAGTTTGTAGATTCAGGTAAGCTTTTACATATAAAACAGGAAGAATTAGTTTAATAGTTACACATTGAAACCATAAATATTAACAAAAAAATCCCTGGAAGACCATATAGAAGAGTTGAGTAGATGGAAAATAGCCATAATTCTTGATCTATAATTTATAATTTATTGCCAGGCAATTATATTATATCTTGCATATTATATTTTAATGTTGATGTTAAATTCTTAAATGAACAATATAGTATAATCTAGAATCAAGGCAAAAGATACACAATATTTTCTTATGTTACCTTAAGGTAAAAGTTCCAAAAGAGTGTCAAAGACTTAGCCTAGTTACGTATGTCGTATATGATAAAAGCAGACATTTAACTTGTCAAAGTTTAGTATATTTTCCAAATAAAGAACAGCCAAAACCTATAAAAAATAATTTATTATATTGACTTTGTCTGAATAGAGTAAGAAACAAAAGAAAATATTATCTGTCAGGAAATCAAAAAAATAATTAGTAACATAGATATGGGTTTATTGCACTATGTAGAGGTATTGAGTCATAATAGAAAATACAATGGTTCAAATACTATTCTACTGTCAGAAATCATAAGAGAAAAAATAGTATACATGTCTGGGTGGTGCCTCAAACTCTCATTAGTAGTATGTTTCATTGACATGAGGCTGTTTAGGAATCCGATGTACTGGTTTGGCAGGAGAAGCACCATGTGACTAACATACATTGAGGAAGCACAGGGAAGTAGCAAGGTTGTCCAGAAAATAAGAAAGATTTTTTTCCCAATTAAGAAAAATATAGGATGTAATTAACATGTTAAATCTCAGCCTTAAAATATGATAATATTCTGTTCCTAGAACAACAATTGATGTTATGAAGAGAGAAAATATTTGTGCAATGTTTCTTCCCCCAAAATTGTATCATTTAAGTCAGATATGCTTGGGCATGTGAGCATAAGCTACAGGGGATATTTCTACAATGAAAGAGAAACTGAATATAGAGAACAAAGAGAAGATGATTGATGGAAGAAAATCCTAGAGAACACTACATGAGGTGAGGTCAAGTGGTTGAAAATTTTATAATGTAGTTATATACTACATTAAGAACATTTATATGAGGAAGTTGACCTCCTAGCAGTTTTTGAAGTTCTCCACTGAATAGAACCATAATATATTTTGTATGCTTCAAAAGCATTCATTAATATTTTAATACACCTACACTTTTTATTGTTAGGTTGTCTTTAGTTCAAATTGTTTAAGTAGCTTCTTATTCTCACTAAAGTTATTTATGAAGTTGTATATGTGACTTTTCTTTTAATAGCTGTCCTTCAATTAGTATTCCTTGTTTTTAATTTCCTATTTATACTATGAGAAATTAAATATTAATAGATTGACTTTCATTTAACCTATAGCAAAAAAAATATTCTAGAAAAATGACTACAATTTTACTTGCCATGTCTTTTCTAAATATCTTGTTAGTACTTTTATTCATGCAGAAAAAGTACAAATTTATTGCAAGTGGCAATACCTAACTGCAAAATCCTATGTCTCTTTTATTCTAGCAGTAAGTATAAACATTCCTGGAAAATAAAATACTAGGATAGTCATGTCCAAGTTGGTATCAAATTTGGGTTATCAGAAATAACTATGAAAGGGAGGAACTTTGGAAACAATAAGGCCAAAAAACATATCATAGGATACCAGGAAAGTGACAAAATCATGTTCTGACATACACCCACATAACAAATTTGTGGCAACTATTCAGTAGCAAAATCACTTTATGAAACCTGGAAAATTAAATACATGATATAAAACTGTGAAATTCAAATGAGGAAAGATTTAGTAGAGAAGTCTTACATACTATACTGTAGAAACATATTTAATCTGACTCAAGCCTTGATTGTTTTCCTGAAAATAATATACATTCTTGTGTATTCATGAGAAGGTGCATCTACCTACCTCTGGAAACATAATTGTCAGTCTAACAGACAACCATTCAGACAGCCAAAGAACTAACCAAATCAGTTATAGACAGAGCAACGACTATATTATCCAGCATCTCATTAAAAATACATACATTGAGGCATTTTCATCAATACAAATACCCAATAGGAAAGATTTTCCAGATAAGAGAACATTTGTTCCTTCAAATAATATCATATTAACACAAGTCTACATGTAACAAGTAAAAACAAACAAATAATACATAGACAAATTAAACCAATACAGCTAATGGAAGCAAATCCAAAGAAATGAACACATTAATATTATTTTATAAATACAATAAAACTATTGTCACAAGCAATGTCAGAAGAAAAGGAGACTACAAAATAACAGAATTCTAAAAATTCTACATAAAATATCACTTCATAAAAGGGGCAAATATCATAAAATGAGAGACATTTGAGGATATTGTTAAAACAAACAATACAGTAGAATGTGTATGGGAAACATGATGCAGATAAAAATATTATAAGACATAATTAACACTAAAGGCTCTTGCGAGGGCTGTGATAAAACCTGCAATTATAGAGATACTTCCTGAAATACATGTAATGGCCCCTTTGTAAATTCTGTTCCTCAGTGAGTAGCTTTAAAAATATTCATATTCAAATGTAAAAAGCAGTTTAATGGGGTTGCTTTGTAACAGGAGTACATATTCCTACTAGAAACCACACACTAAAAATTACAAATGCTAGGACCAGATGTAGGTTATTTCTTTTTCAGTTGTTGACTAATGATGTCACATATTGTTATTAAAAATACTTTTGGACTTATTAGCAAAACTTTAGGACCTAATGGTAAGAACCTATTTATGAAGATCCCAGATGTTTCTGTCATAGAGCATGGGGAAATCATGCTAGTATTCATATGGAAGCTTTATCACTACTATTTCCCTTTCCATGGTTCTGGAAGGTACTCTGCAAGCTATTGAGGAAAGAAATCATCATCATTCCCACCCAGTTATAAACCTTGGAAACTATAGCAATGATTGGCCTGGCAAGATATGACCACTGGTTCAATATGAGTATAAATGGTGTGTCCATAACTAACCATTTTCTGATTGGATTTAAGTCTTACTCAATGAGATAGAACCCATGCTTGACATACTTAAAGGAACCTAAGAAATTGAAAATGAATAGCTCAAAGGCCCTAATAAAAAAAAACTAAACACTATTATTCTGTTGAACTGACTTGATATTAAATATTGAAAGACCCATAGACTAGATCATCTAACTCTATACAAAGAAACCCCACCCCAACTGGTCTACAGACAAAAAATATGATTGTGAAGTGCACAGAACTAAATAGGTCATTCACATCTTCACAGCAGAAGGGTCAGACAGATTGTTTGAGCCTGAATTAATCATAACCATTAAGGAAGTTGTGTTTTACAGTTACAACAAAACAGTTATACTCATGAACTCACAGTGATTAGGACAGCATGCACAAGACCTAAATAAACTCAAGCCAACCAAAGATCCCATCTTATAGGGGTTGTGATGCTTTGAGTACGGATGGATCACATAATATCACATATGATGAATATTTGGCTCCTACTTGATGGGTTGTAGGAGGTATAGCCTTGTTGGATGAGGTAAAGTTATGCCACTGGGTATAGGTTTTAAGATTTCAAAATCCTATTCCAGGGCCAGTCTTCCTCTTCCTCTTTGCCTGTTGCCTGTGGATAAGAATATAAACTCTTTTTTTTTTTTGGCATTTCACTTGTATTTTATTTTATTTATTTTTTAATTTATTTATTTATTAAAGATTTCTGTCTCTTCCCAGCCACCGCCTCCCATTTCTCTCCCCCTCCCCTAATTAAGTCCCCCCCCCCCTCAGCCCGAAAAGCAATCAGGGTTCCCTGTCCTGTGGGAAGTCCAAGGAACCGCCCACCTCCATCCAGGTCTAGTAAGTTGAGCATCCAAACTGCCTAGGCTCCCACAAAGCCAGTACGTGCAGTAGGATCCAGGTGCACCCACACACTGAGACAATGGGGATGTTCTACTGGGAACTCACCAAGACCAGCTGGCCTGGGTCTGGAAAAGCCTGGGATAAAACCGGACTCTCTGAACATAACGGACAAGAATATAAACTCTTAACTACTGCTCCAGCACCATGCCTACCTTCTGCTGCCATGGTTATCTCCATGGTGATCATGGACTAAGCATCTGGTACTTTAAACAATCTCCAATCAAATTACTTCTTTATTAAATTATCTTGGTTCTGGTGTTTCTTCTCAGTAATAGAATAACTAATAGATGAGTAAAGTGGAACTATTCACATTTGGAGAGGGGGAAGGACAGTCAATTTTGTTAATGATGTAACAGTTGGTGGGTTGGGCATACTGTAAGGCAGGAATCACTCTTAAGATCAGCTGGACAACAGAATTTAGTATCAATGGGGATATATATATATATATATATATATATATATATATATATATAGAGAGAGAGAGAGAGAGAGAGAGATTCAAAGTTGTATGTGAAGGCCAAGGAGGTTAGAGATGTTGATTATGGTAAGAGTTGGGTTGGGGGACAATATGTCCTCAAAGACTGATAAATAGGTCTTGAAAACAATATCCCAAATGGTTTAACATAGATTTCACAAGAAAATATAAAGAAACAGCAATTAATTATCAAAAGATGTCTATATCATATGCTATCTTGGAAATACATATAAAAATGGCATACTAATACACGTTTATTACAATGGCCAGGTTGCAAAAACAATACCAAAAGCTGGGAGCATGGGAAACAATGGCAGTTCTGACACATTGCTGATGTAAATGCAAAATTGGGGTTTTTAAGTTTTTAAACATACTAAATAATTTCTATTTACAATCCAGCAACCTTACTGGGAAAAAAACAATGTACAGCAGAATTCATAGCATAGATGAAATAATTTGTTAGGAAAAACATCATGCTATTTGAAATGTTTTGTCAGAGATAAAAGAATGAGGAGGTCCTGTGCTACATTGAGGATACTAGAAATACCACTAATATGTACATTATGGAAGTCATTAAAGAGAGACAACTCACTCTGACAATTTTCAACATTTGGAATGCATAATGAGTAACTAAATATATGAATCTCTGAAGTCCTAAATAAACTAAAACAAAAAAGGACGTGATGAAGAAAATTTATAATTAACAAAAGAGAAAGGGAAAATTGAAAACAGAATATGAAAATATATGTGAAGCATCCCTCATTACACAATCAGTAGAGTTCATAACAAACGATTTGTACAAACAGGACTATGTAGTTGATATTACAGAAATATAATAACTGTCAAGCTAAAGTGCTCAGTTCATTAAACAATTAAATTAAGCTGAGTTGAATTACCAAGAGACTCTCTGAGAGGGATAAATTCAATGACCAACAGGACAGAAGGACATACCATAGGCTATCAGGTAGAGGAAAGAATAGTAAATTTTCACATGCAAAATTATATGGGAATCATTCATTACCAAACATGTTTTATGAAAGGGAGGGAACTAATAATACTTGTGTCCATGACAAAATAAAAGTTTAATAATTTTCATTACATATATAATGGGCTCACAAAAAAGTGTTTAAAGGTAGTCCTTTAAGGGTAAATGGAAGGAAAACAGTTAGTAACATAAAAAACTAAAAATATGAAAAAGTAAAAAGGTAATAATATAGTCTAATTCAATAATAATGTGTCCTATAGACAAAATGGACTAATTTGACATATATACATTCATCAATAACATTATTTACCAACAATTGAAACATCTTCAAAATTGATCATTTTGTTAACCTACAAGTTTTAGTGAATTTTACAAAACAGAAATGAAATTAATGATCAATTTTGGCCATAACATTAAAAAATATAAATAAAAGAAACAAGAGTAAAGTTAGAAAAGTCACATATGTGGATATTAAACAACACCTTTTTGAATAATCCATCCTTCAAAAAGGAAATAAAAAATATCTTCTGATAAATAAAAATGGAAATATAGAAAGTTTTGCTGTTGAGGAAAGTATATAACCAAAAGCATGTTCATGACCAGTAAATGGATGGTCTTAAATTAACAGTACACTATTATAATTTAATGTATTACAAAAAGAAGAAAACATTGATCTGAAAAATAAAAATAAAAAGCTATAAAGTGATCAAGAACAAATACAAATGTAAGAGGAACTAGTAAATGAAGAGAAGAAAGTTAACACAAGTAAGGGGCCAGGGAACAGGTATAAAGTTCAAAGTCAACCAGAAGTATAGTAGTAATACATATTACGACACAAGTACGTTAAATGTAAAAGGAAACATTTGTTAGAAAAATAAAATCAAATGTTTCAATATCAGCAAAATTGTTATATCTTCCTAGATGATTTGTGTTAAGACCACTGAGTTTAACTAAGGTCACCTGTGTGACTGTGAATTTGGAACTGTTCTTTGGAGGATTAGAGGGGATAGGGAGCTTCGTTAATCAGAATGTATTATACAGATACATAAATGTAAGAGCCAGAGGGGAAGGAGGACACCAGATAAACAAGGCCCTCAAAATAAACATGAACAAAGCTCATATGAACTCAAAGAGACTGAACGCAGCATGCACACGGGCTGCACATGTCCTCTCTGTATGTTTTATAGATGTAGTTTAATATTTTTATGAAATTCCTGAGTGTGCGAATGAGTGATTCTCTGCTTCTGCCTTTTCTTGCAGCTCATTTCTATTTGTTTTTTCCAACTTTTATGTAATGACTTTAGTTTTATCTTATTATATTTTATTTGACATTTTTTAATGAATCAATCAATAAATGAATAATCTAGTTACTAGGATAAAGATTAACGATTAAACTGTTGCTAATACCTTCTAGAGGAAGAAAACTCGTTTTTTTTTTTTCAATGAACTGACACTGAGTATATTGTTACAGGAGAGGCCTCATGCTCTGGAGTAGTTGAACAACATATATTACACTGTTTACACATATACACTACACACTTTTTGTGGCTTTTATTTGGTTACATTTTGGAGATGTTGTATTTGTTTGCTTGGGAGTGGTATTTTATTTTGTTTTCTTGATTTATGGGGATTTTACAGTTGTACTCTGTTTTATGTTGGCCTTTGAGAAAAAACTTATAGTTAGGTGTAGGTAATGTAGAGGATCTGGATGAACTTGGGGGAAGGGAAGAATATGATCAAACCATTTTCTTTTTTTTTTTTTAAATATATTTATTTATTATGTATACAATATTCTGTCTGTATGTATGCCTGCAGGTCAGAAGAGGGCACCAGACCCCATTACAGATGGTTGTGAGCCACCATGTGGTTGCTGGGAATTGAACTCAGAACCTTTGGAAGAGCAGGCAATGCTCTTAACCTCTGAGCCATCTCTCCAGCCCCCGATCAAACCATTTTCAAATTAAAAAATTGTTTTAAGTGATAAACATTTAAAAACCATTTTGGTAAACTAATTCAATAAGTTAATAAATAAATAAATTACTCTAAAATTACTTAGATGAAAAATAAGAAGTCTTGAATAAAATCACATAGATCATATATAAAAGACATCAAAACTGACACTAAAGAAAACTAAAACAGATGCCTTAGAATAAATAGAATATAATATTCTTATAAAACTGAAAAATACACAAATAGAAAATATACTGTGTAGATGGGTCAGAAGAATTAGTATCAAATTTCTTATGCTGCCTAAAGAAATTTAGTCTCAACATCCTATCTTTCATAATTTCAATAGCATTCTTATAACAAATAGCAAAATATTATGTATTTTATATGGAAGCTTCAAATGTGTCAATAGTCAATGCAACTTAGAGTTTAAAAAAGACCAACCTAGAATGTCTTGGTAGGACATGAGTTATCTCATCACTTATCTGTATATCTAGGAGGATCATGAGTTTGTATCCTATCCTGACCTACATTACAAGACGCTTTCAATGAATGTGGATGAGTAGAGAAATAGGGAAATATTTTCTCTTGTTAAATTGTATTTCAATTCTACAACTTCATACTGGTGGTGTATAACTATAATGGAAGCACTCAAGAGGCCTGAGGAAGGATAGTTGCCATGATATATAAATAGAGAGAACAAGATAAGCTATGGTTACACAAATATCACAACAAAGCTACAATAATCCAAAGATCACGATACTGGCACAAATATATAACAAAAGGATGCAATACTGATATCAAAATTTAACTTATATAAATATACAAATACAGTTATTTCTTCAAGTCACCTAGGGTATTTAACATGGAAATGATAATGCTATCAACAATTGCTTTTTTGAAAAAAATAGATGTCTATTAGCAAAAGACTAGAATAGAATATTTGCCTTATACTCTATATACATGTATCAATTTAACATAGTTCAAATACTTAATTCTCAAAAGTGAAATCAGAAATCACAAATCTATGAAGTAAAGTTCCAGGGCAATATCTCAGGTAGTGATATTTTAATGACATTAAAAGTGAAAAACAAAAAATAAACAAATGTGACAACATGAAAGTAAAGATTTTCTGTACAGAAAAAAAGAATAACCAACCAAATAAACGTCTACATAGGGAATAGATGAAAGTGCTAATGATTCAATCGAATAATTAGTATTGAAATATCTAAGTAACTAACAACTCAATAGACAAACAGCTGCGACCCAATTAAAATCATCAATTCATCTTAATAACTGGTCATACAAATTGACCGACCAATCCATGAATCTGATATTCCCCATAACTGATAATCAGAGACGAATAAATCACTGCCAAGATGAGTTAATAGCCACACCTATTAAAATTCTTGTGATCAACAAGATGTGTTTTGGTTAATATATTATATATGAAGAGACAATTTTCTTCACTTGGAATGTAAATTAGTATGAACATTATGAAAACAGTATTGAGATTCTTCAAAAATAAGAATATAATTTTCATATGATCTAGAAATTTCAGTATTTGGTACATTATGTACAGGGAATGAAATAAGATGTTAAAGACACATTTGAACTCCTGTGTTCACTGAACCAGTATTCACAATAGTCAAGAAACAGAAAAACCAAAATGCTGATTGACTGTTGAATGAATAAAGAACATTGTGTATGGGAAATTTTCTCTATATTTTAAGACGAATAACATTATTGAAATATGGAAGAAATGGTACATCATTTATGCTAAGGGAAATAAGCCAGACAAAAGATAAAAATACTAAATAATCTAATTTATATATTAAATCTAAAAATCTCAAAGAATCATTTAAGAAAAATGTGAAAATAGTTATATAATGAAGTATAGTAAGGAAAGTGTTAATATAGTAAAACTATATAGTTTTTCAGCTTTATACAAATGAGTTCTGGAGATCTAAATTTAGTAAGGCTACTGTACATAACAACAATGAGTGTTGAGCATTGGAAATCCAGTTTTAGACTTTGGTCAGTGTGATTTTTTTATTAAAATTTTTCAAAGTTTCAAATAGAAGTGCAATCACTAAATAGGGATATGCTAATTAGTTTTATTTAGGGAGAGAAAGATGATTTTCCTGGACTAAGCAATGGAGCATAATTTGATTAGTCGGTATTTTATGGTTTGAGGCCTGAAACACTTTTCTATTAACAGCATATTTTATAGAGATGTTATACAGAATAAAATTCTCTTTTATCACTGTGAGCAAGTAACAGAAAACTTTCTCTGTTTGTTAATGGAAATATTTCTTAGATAAAAACTCATAGTGTAGCCCTATTTGTTTTTGAACCTACAATACTCTTTACTTAGTCTCCAAAGACTATACATATGTTTCACACTATCCAGGCAAACATGAAGCTTTTTTTTTTTTACTTTTATTGATTCTTTTTGAATTTCACATCATGAATTCTATTCCCCCTTATATCCTTGTCCCCTGGCATCTGCCATTTTTAAGCAGCTGAAAATATAAAATACTAACTTTCATTTTTAATTTTATGTTTTTTCTTTGAACTTATATATGTCTTCTTTCTTTTATTCATCAAGGTAGTTTTTATTTCAGTGATGTTCCAGGCCTCAAATACTATAATCAAAGGCAGCTTCCAAGGCCAATGACTTGAGGTCTATGTTCAAGACCTACACCGTGGAGAGAGAACTGACTCCTACAAGTTACCTCTGTCCTCCACATGATGCAGACTCTGTGGCATAAAAATTTACACAATATACACACATGCATACTTAAATTAATAAAATTTTAATATTTTACAGATGTCACAAAAAATAAGGGTACCTTGTTTCTAGATAATTTCATTAACGGCTTCTGAACTTACATACTTCTTAATATTGTTGTGCTAAGATATACTGACAGCATATGAAGCAAATATGTTCATGTCTAAAAGAACTGTCTTTAAATAGTAAACAGACTAAGGAACTAATTCTGGCCAACTTAGTAATGTCATTACCTTATGGTTGTACAGGGCTTCACATGTATATATGTATACCCGAACACTAAAAGTGATGTGTTTTGAGTGTTAATGATTCAGTTATCAACTCCAGACTCATTAAACATGGATAGCAGTAAATATTTGTTAAAAGGGAAATCAAAAACTTATTATGGTGTTTCAGCTAAATAAGTTAATAAAAATATACTTAATAGTATAAACCCTACCTGCATTGATTAATATGTAAAATGTTTTGTGAAATAATTATGATAGCTTATGAAAAAATTTGAATTTATATGTACATGTATATATTTATGGCAGAATTCATAGCAATCTATTAAAAGTAGTTATTCAGGTTATTGGAGACAAACTTTTAAATTTTCTTAAGTGATTTCACACATGTCCCATAAAACTTATCCATCTTTTCCTCATTAAAAATAAAAAGAAATATGTAAAATGAAATAAGTGATTGAATAATAATCACACATATAATAATTTTATATGAATAAGTATGAACATACATATTTATACATGAATTAAAAACTGAAGACTATATGTACTTAATTTTAAAATTGATTTTTTGAAGGGGTACATTTGTGGTAGAAATGTCATTATCTATCATCATCATTTATGCACTGGCAATGCTTAAGTATGTAATAGTAGCCCATTTATGGAAGTTCTACAGTTATTCTTATCCTGGGCAGTCCTAGATGCTTGTGTTATTGTCATCCCAAGGTTTCAGAGTCTTTCTTTATGTTGTCTATCTAGCTATGAACATAGCAAAATGCATAAAGGCCCCAGGAGTGGATGACATCACAGTGGAGGAACTGGAGGAGGCTATAATAGGCTCAAGGCCAAAGGTGCTTCTCAGACATTTCAGAGAAATTTGGGAACATGAAATGATTCCCACAGAATGGAAGCACTCAGTCATAATTCCCATGCAAAAGAAGGACACATTGGTTTGCTTAAATTACAGGGGCATTTGGTTGTTCTCCTGGTAGCTGCCTCCTTGATGGTGAGACTGGAAATGACAAGCTCTGTCCACTGGAAACCTGGGGGAATTTATTACCTAGGTGGAAAGAGGTCCAGCTAGTCAGCTAGAGGCTACAACACAAAGAGGAAGAGACCTGGTTAGTAATCCTCATCAAGTCAGATCATGAAACCCAATATGGTAATGAAAATAAATGTGATACTGCTTGAATATTTTACAAGCAACTTGTACTTCATTTTGATTTGCATGTGAATATCTCAGCTATTACATAGATTTTGTTTCATTTATATTATACTATTCCCTGAATGATGACAACACTCATTTCATGTTTCTAAAAGTATGATGATCTCATATTGTAATCTTAGGGTTAGGGTAGGGTTTTTGATTATATATATATATATATATATATATATATATATATATATATATATATATAAGAGAGAAAGTGAATTTATTGGAATGACTTACAGGCCACAGACCTGCTAATCCAGCAATGACTAGCCTTAAATAGAAAGCACAATAATAAAATACTTGTTCAGTTTCACAAGGCTGGGTGTCTCAATAGGTCTTCTATATATACTGCAGTCCCGAAGAAAGTAGGCTCCAGTGCCAGTAAATGAACAGATGTACTAGCAAGACAAAGGAAAGCAATCAAAGAGAAACTATCCTTCCTTCCATGTTCTTAAACAGGTTTCCAGCAGAAAGCATGGCCCCAATTAAGGGCTGTCTTCCTGTCTCACGATGTGAATCAAATGTTTCTCTTCCTGCTTCAGTGGTCCAGACTAAAAGTGGATTCACCCATTTCAAACCAAGAAGAAAATCTCTCACAGGTGTGTGTTCTATTTTTGGATGGTAGTTCATTGCAGATATACTAAAATTAACAACCAAGAATAGCCATCATAGATGCTTCTTTATTCTTTGTCAAAAAAAGGTTGAATAATGCAAATTAGAGCTATTATTAGTCATTTTCCCTGAAGTCTGCAGAAGACTTGACTACAAAACTAAGTCAAAAGTGGTAAATAAAAATGTAGTATAAAACAACAAAAACAAAAACAGAGACTGATGTGGTGGAACATGCCTTTAATCCCAGCACTAAGGAGGAGAAGACAGAAACATCTCTATGAGTTTGAGTCCACTCTGCTCTACAGAGTGACCAGAACAGTCATCATTATTACAGAGAGAAATCGTGTCTTGACAATTCACCACAAAATGGCACAGTTATTTTCTAAGTATTCAGTCCCAGTTATTTCACTTTAATTCATTGTTATTGCAGTTTTTGCTTTTCATGTTACTGGAACTGAGTTATTTAATGTTACTAAAACTATTTTGATGTTTTTAATTTTTAAAATAAGTTTTAATTGAAATAGAATTACATCACTTCCCCCTTCCATTTCCTCCCTCAAACTCCTCCTAGATACCATTACCCACCCCTCCCATGACTTTGAACTTTTGAGTTGGTAGCCTTTTTTTCATTATAATTGATACACACAGAGATATGTAAATGCAATTCACTCAGTCTGTTTTGCTGCTTATGTGTATGTGGTTTCAGGACATCCAATATGCAATGAACAAACAATAAGGGCATTCATCCTTGGGTGAAACTAATTCCCCTGCTCCCAGTAGTCATTAGTTGCCTATGTCTCTTTGTGAAGAAGTGAGACCCTGTGAAATATTCCCCATTTCATGTTAGCATGTCCATTGATATTGCCATTGTTCTGATCTTGTTTATGCAGAGTCTATTTCATCACAGAGTTCTTGTTACTCCTGATTTTACAGCCTTTCCATCTGTTCTCAGCCATGTTCCCTAAACAACAAATGAAGGAGCTGTGATCTAGATGGATCCATTGGGATGGGGCTCCTCCACAAACCACTGATCTTTGCTTCTTGTCAAGTTGTGCTTTTCTGTGAGGGTCCCTATTTTTTTTTAATAAAGAAAGATTTCTTTGATGAAGGTTTTAGATATTCTTAACTGTGGATATTAAAGTGTCTTACCCATCTGTAACCTCTATGAATCATGACAAGTACCAACATGGCTATATATATATATATATATATATATATATATATATATATATATATGCAATAAGTAACATTCACATGTTGATGTTAACCAAAAGATGTCTAATTGATGTTAAAGTCTACTCAGCAGTAGGTAAATTATGCCCTAAAACTGAAACCCTAGTCAAATTCCCAGTGATATAACGTCATAAACATTGGACAATAATCTATAATTGCTACTTTGCTAAACCAGAATACTATTACCTCTAAATTATATAACCTCTAAATACTATTGTACATACAGATACTGTTGTATTTTTTAAAAAAATTATGCATGTGTTCTTTATTTAACTCATTTTGCTCCCTCCCTCTAACTCCTTCTATGTTCTATGCAACTCTTGCTTAAATTAATCGCCTATTTACAATTCATATACATATTAATAAACATATAAATAAAAGCCTACTGAGTTCATTTAAGGTGGTTCATGTCTTTAGAATTTGCCACTTGGTATAGGATACCAATTAGGTGACTTCCCCTTGAAAAATACTGATTATCCCTCCCTCAGCAATCATTAGTTACTTTCTGTTATTCATCTAGAGGTGGAGCTTTATGAAAAAATCTCCCAATCCATGTTAAAACCTGAGAGTTTGGACAGGAATTCCAGGCACAAAAATACAGAGTATAACATACCTTCTTAATGTTTGCTGGAAGCATGGCACAGTTGCTTTAAGAGAGGTTTTCCTGATTCAGCATTAACAGAAAAGCCACAGTTTTCAATGGCCAAGTGTCTGGGCCATGCTGTCAGTGCAAACTCTGACTCTTTCAGGTAGGAGGTTCAGCGGCAGAGCATTTGGATGGGGTTTGCATGCAGACTGCTGCAGCTTGCTTAATGGCAACATGGACTGGCTTATGGCCTGAGAATGGGGCTGTATGGATGGCTCTCAGAGGTACAAGCAGCTACTCCATGCTCGATTGGAAGGGTAAGCAGAAAGTACCATATATACCACAGTAATGGTGCAGCTTAAATTTTAAGAAGCGCTTAGCATTTTAAAAAGCATTCTTGCATAGTAAAGAATTATAGATATTCAATAAAACAAATCCAAATGAGTCATAATGTTGGATAAATGTACAAAGGCTTTGAAGAAAGAAAAATATTATAGAGAATCATAAAATATAAAATCTTTAAAGAGACAAAGTGCAGACAGTCATAGATTAAAAGGAATAAAGAAAAATAAGCCACATAAAAATGAAAAATTCACAGAGCATCCATATTATGTATATTATTGTGTTATCTTTGAATTTTTGACTGTGAAGGAGCTAAGTACAGATAAATGTTTCATTATATGGGCTGCTAAGCTAAACGAGCATGTATATTATAAAGGTATCATAACTTCCAAATTTGGGTCTAAAGAAATGTTGCTTTGGAAAAGAGGTTCTCCTCTTGTTTCCACAAAGGATGATAACCTATGTATTGTATCTTTCCTGAGATATAGTTGTATATATATCTTAGATGTATCAGTTGGGGTCAGGAACCTTTATAGTCAGTTCTTTTCTGGATTTGGTCAACTGTTATTTCTATATTGGAATCTTTCTTTTGCAAAGAAATACTTTAACGTTGAGAGAGTGACCACTACATTTTTAGAATGCAACAAGGAATTATTCCAGGTTAGTAAAGTAGTAATTGTAATTTCTCCTCCAAAATTCATGATGTCATTAGTCCCAGGTGGCTGCCTAAGTTTTTACTACCAGGCATGATTTCCCCCTAGTTAATGGAGAATTAAGCCCATTAAGAGATCTGGTGGTTACTTCCAAGATATCAGTGGAACTATTGCATCTTTTGGAAATATCATGACATGTGGCTCGTATTGTGGTTTGTAATGATTGTACCTGTGTAGGATTAATTAATGCTTTTCTTCCATAGCTGTTTCCATAAATCTTTCTTGTACTATAAGAGCTAGTCCTCAGCAAGGAATCTTTTGGTTCAAGTCAAACTAAGTAGGTTGGAATCAAGGAAAAGAGCAATTGGACTCTACTGATCAACAACTCAAAGGTATGTTTCTCATGTCTATAAGTTTTAGTAGATAGTCTATGACTTTTAGGGGAAAACATTGTCATCCTAAGTTGAAGAACTTCATTGAAGTATTTATATAAGTATACTTATATATGCAATCATATTATGAATAATTTAGTCATCTGTAATACAATCTATTTCCTCATTTTTTCCCAAATATTAGTGTTATTTGTATGTTGTACTTCCTGTTTCCTCTCTACTAACTTCTTTAATCCACCTCTAATTAAATGCTCCCATCATTTTTTCCTTTCCTGTTTTTCATAACCTATATTCTACTAGTCCATTCTCTAGAAGTGCCAGAAGTGTCTAATTTTATTTTCCTTATTTCTGCATTTACTTCAGGTTATGTACTCACATCTAAAGATTTGGAGTTAGGAGCTTCAAATGAGAGAAAACTATTAATATTTATTTTTTCTGTGTCTAAGAATACTTTATATTTCCACAAATTTACCTACAAATTTCATAATTTCATTTTTCTTTAAAGCTTAATGCTAACTCATTTTGTATATTACCATATTGCAATTGTACATTCATCAGTGTGAAGACAGTTGGGTTGTTAAATTTCCTGGCTATTATGATCAGAACTTCAATAAACATGTCAGAGAAAGTATCTGTGAAGTTGGCTATCAAATCTTTCCAGCATATGACAAAGAATTGTAGAACTGGATCATACAGTGGACTTAGTTTTAGCTTTCCAAGAATTAAACCCATTGATTCCCAGAGTGAATGGACAAGTTTTGCAATTTCACCAAAAGTTAGTGATGGTTCCTATTTCTTTAAATCCTCTCTAGCATTTGTTGTCAGTTTTTGTTGTGGTAGTTACTGGTCCATCTAATTTTGACTGAGTCTTTTTTGTGTTTGAAATCTCAGAGTTGCTTTGATTACATTAATGTAGTTTAGAGGGAAGATGAACCCTTCTAGATATATTTTTAGGCATCTTTATTTCTTCTGTTGGTAACTCTTTGTTCAGATCAATAGCTCATTTTAAAATGTATCATTTCTATTCTTGACTTTTTTTTATTGAGAAAAGGAGAAAAAAAAACAAGTTTCCACCTCCTCCCAGCCTCCCATTTCCCTCCCCCTCCTCCCCCCCTACGCCCCCTCCTCCCACCCTTCTCCCCCTCCCCCCACTCCTTTCCCCCTCCCTCTCCAGTCCAAAGAGCAGTCAGGGTTTTCTGCCCTGTGATAAGACCTAGGACCTCCCACCTCCGTCCATATCTAGGAAGGTGAACATCCAAACTGGCTGGGCTCCCACAAAGCCATCACATTACGTAGGATCAAACCCCCTTGCCATTGTCCTTTGCGTCTCATCAGCCCTCATAGTTTGCCATGTTCAGAGAGTCCAGTTTTATCCCATGCTTTTTCAGTCACAGTCCAGCTGGCCTTGGTGAGCTCCCAATAGATCAGCTCCACTGTCTCAGTGGGTGGGTGCATCCCTCGTGGTCCCGACTTCTTTGCTCATGTTCTCCCTCCTTCTGCTCCTCATTGGGACTTTGGGAGCTCAGTCCAGTGCTCCAGTGTGGGTCTCTGTCTCTATCTCCATCCATCACCAGATGAAGGTTCTATGATGATATGCAAGATATTCGTCAGTATTGCTCAAGGATAGGGTCATTTCAGGTTCCCTATTCTCAACTGCCCAAGGAACTAACTGGGGACCTCAGCTTGGGCACCTGGGAGCCCCTCTAGGGTCAGGTCTCTTGCCAACCCTAAAGTGGTTCCCTTAACTAAGAATTGTGGTTCCGTGCTCCCCTGTCCAACCTTCCTTTATCCCAATCCTCCTGCTTTCCCAAGGCCCGACCTCCTTCCCTTCTAACTTTTCTCTCCCCATCTCCCCTTACCCCCAACCCACCCCACCCCAAGATCTCAATTTTCTCCCCGGCAATTTTGTCTATTTCCCTTAGCCAAGAGGATAACTATATGTTTTTCCTTTGGTTCCCCTTCTTACTTAGCTTCTTTAGATTCACCTATTGTAGACTCCGTGACCCTTATTTATGGCTAGAAACCAATTATGAGTGAGTACATCCCATGTTCATCTTTTTGGGTCTATGATACCTCACTCGGGATAGTGTTTTCTATTTCCATCCATTTGCATGCAAAATTCGAGAAGTCATTGTTTTTTACCGCTGAGTAGTACTCTAATGTGTAGATATTCCATACTTTCTTCATCCATTCTTCCATTGAAGGGCATCTAGGTTGTTTCCAGGTTCTGGCTATTACAAATAATACTGCTATGAACATAGTTGAACAAATGCTTTTGTCATATGATAGGGCATTTCTTGGGTATATTCCCAAGAGTGGTATTGCTGGGTCCAGGGGTAGGTTGATCCCGAATTTCCTAAGAAACCGAAACACTGACTTTTTTGAGATGCTCATGTATGGAAGGATGCTTAAAAATGTGGAAGGATGCTTAAAAGAAATCCTACACTACCTCAAAATTGAGAAATAAATGGTTATCTATTTTGGAGTAAACTCACAAATCAGAATCCTCTACTTGAATGGAGAACAGAAGCCAAAAACAGCAACAGGAAAGAGTGGCTAGATAAGAGGCCAGAATCAAGCTCTACATGAGCATATATAGTATAAAAGGCCACGCTCCAGTGGGTGGGAAACCACTGGCTGAAAGACTTCCTACAGCAGCTCACATATTCCATGTATTCTGAATATTAACCCTCTCCTACTATATTGGATTCATCTTCACTGAACTGACCTTTAATTTAGTTATACAGAAACTTTATAGTGTTATGAAGTACTTCTTGTCATTTTTTGGTCTCAATTTCTGGGAAAATTGAGTTTTTTTGTGAAGTGAGCACTCAAATGCTAGTCATTGCTTTTAAACCAAATTATACTGCTCTAAAACACACACACACACACACACATGTATATATATTTAGTAAATTATATTAAGTATTATGCTAAGAAGTTTTACATTTACATATATGGTGCTAGAATGATTTTACTCTTTAAATAGAAAATATTGTACTTTAATGCCTATTATGAATGCAAATATTAATACATTTTCTTCAACAGTTAGTTCATCATTTGATTTTGTAGTTACAATGATTATGTCTGAAGTGTGTGAATGTTTATCTCCTATATTATAGTTATTTAAAATATCTCATACTGATATAAACATATGTCTTTAATTTGTCAGTGCATTCATGATTCACATAATGATATACTGGAAAGCCATTGCTAAAAATCAATCATTTTTTAAAAGTTAACAAATAAAGTAATGAACCATAAAATCTGAAATAATTTGGCTATCACTGATTGCATAAAAAAATTGCATTACATTTCAAATTTGAGCAACAGTTATTAGGGATGCATTTGAAATTATATTTTGTTAAATAAGTATGATATGGATTCATGAAATATTTTTATGTTCCATGAGTACTTAACTATGTTATTGAAAGCCCTTGCGATGTTTGCATTGTTGATGTTATTGGATAATGATGTTAAGTCTCTTCAAGTTTCTCTGATATATCATATTCATATTGTTAAGGTATCTTTTATGACAATTAAGTTATAGCATGCAAATGAATAGAATTAGGAACCACTATTCTGAGTGAGGCAATCCAGACTCAAAAAGATTAATAAGGTATGTACTCACTCACGAGTGATACTAACTATAAACAAAGGATATTAAGTCTATAGTTAATGATCCTAGAGAATCTAAGTAATAAGGCTAACCCTAAGAAAAACATATAGAGATCTAACTGTAAAGTCAAAATAGAGAAGATTGTCTGGTAAAATTGGCAGCATGGGAATGGGGGAGAAACAAGGGAGGAAGGTGAAGAGGAGGGGAGAAGTGCAAGGGTGAGGAGAACTTGAGATAATAGTATAGTAGAGAAGGAGGAAGGACAGAGATGAGAGCAAGGAAAGAGATATCGTGATTGAGGGAGCCATTATAGGGTTATCAAGAAACCTGGCTCTAGAGAAATTCTCAGGAACCCACAAAGATGACCCCAGCTAAGACCCTATGTAATAGAGGAGAGGGTGCTGGATCTTGACTTGTCCTGTAGTCAGATTGATGAATATCTTAAATGTCACCATAGAGCCTTCATCCAGCAACCGATGAAAGTAGAAGTAGAGACCCATATCAGAGCACTGGACTAAGCTCTCACAGTCCAGTTAAGAGTGGAAGGAATGAGAATATGAGCAAGGAGGTCAAGACCATGATGGCTACACCCACTGAAACAGTCTACCGGAGCTAATGGGAACTCACCAACTCAAGCTGGACTGGGAAGGAGCAAGCATAGGCCCAAACTAGTTCCTCTGATTGTGGTTATCAGTTGCATGGCTGGGGCAGACTGAGAAGCCACTGGCAGTGGCACCAGGATTTATACCTACTGTGTGTACTGGCTTTTAAGGAACACATTCTTTTTGAATGGATACCTTGCTCAGCCTAGATATAGTAGGGAGGGACTTGGACCTTCTCCCAAGCAATGGGCCTTACCCACTCTGAGAATTGAGTGGGGGTGGGTTGATAGGGTATGTAGAGGGAATGTGAGGAAGGGAGAGAGTGGGAACTTGGATTGGTATGTATAATGAAAAAATATTTTGTTTTCTATTTTTAATAAATGAAAAAATAAGAAAGTCTAATTGTTAAATGATCTTTCCCTTGTTGTTTGGTTCTTAGAATCAGATTTTACCAATCTTAAATAAACTTAAAGTCATAAATATGTGTATGTTTTTCCTGTATTAATTTTATGTGAGTTTCTTATTTTTGAAATTTTATTATCTTTTTCTTAAATTTTTTCATACAAAATATTTTGATCATGTTCTCTCTCCTACTACTCCAAACCTTCCCATCCCCCTACTCATTCAACTTCACATTCTCTTTTTCTTTTCCTCTCTTGGTTTGGTTTGGTATTTTTTGTCCCTTGGTGTTTTGTTTTGTAGCTGTTTATTCATTTGTATTTCACATTTTGAATCAAAAAATTTCATAACAAATGATTTCTTCTGATTCATGTCTTTAGACATGGACATCTAATTGTCTGAGCATTATTTGCTAAATATATTTTCCAGTTCCATTTAAGTTGATTGATCAGAGTCTTTGAAGAAATCGGTTGACAGAAAATGTGATAGATATCTTTATCAACATTCATTGTTACCATTGTATTATATCATCTTAACATATATAGTACTACAGAATGCTTTGAAAGGAATCAGTGTGTATTTGTTGAATTTCTTCTTAATTGTCAAGACTATTGAACAAGTTGTATCCCTTGTAATTTTTTTATGAGCACTGTCATCAACCCTTAATTTTCCACAATTACTAGATCTAGGATTATTTTGTACATATACCTTAATATAAGCACATTAACTAAGTAGAAAACACATTCTAGAAATAAGGCATGATCTACTAAGGCTTTCTTAAATTGATCATGTTTTTTCTATAAACTGATTTTTGTAGGTTGTCTGTGTCCATCTAATCTGTCACAGAAAAGAAAACAATATATTTAACTATTTTCACAGTACTTAGGGTTAATACCCACAGATGAAGAAACCATCAATATGGGATATAACTCACAGATGACTCTTACTTGATCTTGCATAAGACAGAGGCTTATGGTTTCTCTGTGGACTCTATTATCATTCCATTCACCTTACACTCATGATTTATGTATTAAAAATTCTGCTTCCTTATGCCATACTATTAGAATGTAGAAATAAAATCTATATTTCATTTCTGTTTCTATTTCTCTATCTATCTCTGTCTGTCTCCCACCACCCATTGCTCCTTCTCACCACTCTTTCTTCATTCTATTCTTTCTCTCTTTTTCTTTCCTCTCCCTCTCCATGTCCCTTCACCCCCCCTCTCTTTCTTATAGGATCTCTTTATTATGTAGTTTTGGTCATAGTGAAATTCACCATACAGATTAGGCTAGACTTTAACTCTCAGAGATCTGCCAGCCTCAGCTTCCCTGTCTTGAAAGACAAAAAAATAAATAAATAAAAAATAAAAAATAATGCAACTGAGTCAAGATATAATGTTTAATACATAATTCTCTGTAATATCTTTTATGTGGCTAGAGATAGTTTATTGCATTTTGCTAATGAATTTGTGTTTATATTAATGATTAATTAAATTTATGAGTTAACTATACATTTTTGTCACAGACTGATTCAGCTTTTCTGTTTCAGTTTGAATTCATTTTGGCAATTTGAATATTCCTATGAAGTTATGTGTTTTGTGTGATTTTCCTGTTGCTAGAATATAGTTGCTATAGTCTACATATTTTTTTGTTTATATATGACCAGCTGTCATACATCTACATTTTTTCCTCAATCATCGTAAGTTTAGTATCACTCTCTTTTGCTAGCTAAATGTATGTCATTTTTAGTGAGTACTTGGTGGTTTTAATTATTGCTGATTCTCTGTTGTTTAAATTTCTGTTTTTTTTTTAATTAACATTGATCTCTTAGTCCATTCTTTTTTTTCTCTTTTTTTCCACAGATTAAGACGGACATTTACTTAGTTGACTATAACATGAGGGCCAGCTTGTTGGGGTTTTGTCCTGCCCAGTACCCCACAGCCAGCAAGTCCCAAAGAAAATCACACAGATAATCTATGTTAGATATAAACTGATTGACCTATTAGTTCAGGCTCTGTATTAGCTCTTGTAGCTTATGTTAACCCATTATTCTTATCTATGTTAGCCACATGGCTCAGTACCTTTTTCAGTGGGGCAGGTCACATCTTGCTTCTTCGGTGATCTGGGCAGGAATGGGAGGAATTTGCTTCCTCCTTCCCAGAATTCTCCTGTTCTCATCGCCTGCCTCTACTTCCTGTCTTGTTGACCTGCCTATACTTACTGCCTGGACAATCAGCATTTATTTAAAACATGATTGACAGAATATAGACAATTCTCCCACACCACTAATGGTGTAGGAGGCCCTTCTGTATTTGTGTCGCTTTCATTGGTTATTAAAGAAACTGCCTTGGCCTACTTGAAAGGGCAGAACTCAGGTAGACAGGGAAGACAGAACAGAATTCTGGATGGAAGAAAGCAGAGACAGGCAGATGCCATGAAGCTCCAGCCCAAGATGGACATAGGTTAGAATCTTTCCTGGTAAGCCACGACCTCATGATGCTACACAGATTTTTAGAAATTGGTTGAGATCAAGATGTGAGAATTAGCCAATAAGATGCTAGAGCTAATGGACCATGCAGAGTTTTAATTCATACAAAATCTGTGTGGTTATTTCGGGCTTAAGCTAGCCAAGTGGTGGAATACAGCCTGCTCCACTTACAACAGAGTGGCGCTCCAACATAGTCTCCTAACTCCATGTAAAACCTAAGATGGCTTAAAAAGATATTCTAGACCAAAAAACAAAACAAAAAAATATGGAGTTCAACACAGCTTTTTGCTCTTTGCTGGCAGAGTATCACAGCTCCTTTAAGAGAGATTTTCCTGATTCAGCTGTAGTAGGGGAGAAAGAAAAGCTGTGCCATTTTAAAACTTGGCTTCCTGGGCTGTGCTGCCAGTGCAAACACTGGCTATAAAGCATTTCAATGACATTTGTGGAACCCAGGTGTTTCTGTGCCCACTAGAGTTGGGAGGAAACTGGCTGAGACAATGCCTGTGACTTAGCACTTCCTGCCTGAGCAGGGGCTGGGATCAGGTTTACTAGGCATGCACAAGCAGGAGAACATGAATGATTTCTGCTGCAATACAGAAAGATGTTCCCAGACTGAGCAGAGCTCTAAAAGTAAGATTTTGCTATAACTCAAATAAAACGAGTTTATGTGCTGTACACTCATTCTCAGAGTTAAAGTGCTGAGTAAGGATCCTACCTGGTGGCCCCAGGACTAGCAGAAATGGTACACCCACCATTTTGAAATTGGAAAGAGGCAGAGCCAACATCCAGAGTAGCTGCAATCAGGCTGCTTACCATTTTAAAAGCTCTTCAAGACAGTAGAGAATTACAGACAATGCAATAGGACAGATTCAGACATAAGGGGCCTCTAAATGGGTCTCACAATTTTGAATAAATGTATGGAGGCTTGAAATATAAAAGATAAAGAGTATAGAGACTCATAGAATAAAGTTAATGCTTTTAAAAAGGGTAAAGTCTTCCCATCTCCCCTTCCCTCCAATCCACTTCCACCCCCTGCTCCCAACTTTTGCCCAACTATCTTGTCAACTTCCAACATCGAGGAGGATAAATATATGTTTTTCTTTGGATTCACCTCATTTAGCTTCTCTAGGATCATGAACTATAGGCTCAATGGCCTTTGTTTATGGCTAGAATCCACTTATGAGTGAGTACTTACCATATTCCTCTTTTTGGGTCTGGGTTACGTCACTCAGAATAGTGTTTTCTTTTTCCATCCGTTTGCATGCAAAGTTCAAGATAACATTGTTTTTTACCATTGAGTAGAATTCTAAAGTATATATGTGCCACATATTCTTTATCCATTCTTCTATTGAGGGGCACCTAGGTTGTTTCCAGCTTCTGGCTATTACACATAGTGCTGCTATGAACATAGTTTAACAAATGCTTTTATATCTACAGAGAAACCCTGTCTCGAAAAACCAAAAAAAAAAAAAAAAAAAAAAAAAAAAAAAAAAAAAAAAAAAAGCAAAAAAGCTTTTATAGTATGATTGAGCATCTCTTGGGTGTATTTCCAAGGATGGAATTTCTGGATCTTGAGGTAGGTTGACTTCCACTTTCTTGAGATACCTCCACACTAATTTCCAAAGTGGATATAAAAGTTTGCATTCCCACCAACAATGGATGAGTGTTCCCTTACTCACAACCTCTCCAGCAAAATCTATCATTGGTGTTTTTGATTTTAGCCATTCTGACAGGTTTAAGATGGTTTCTCAAAGTTGTTTTGATTTGCACTTCCCTGATTGCTAAGGAGGTTGAGCATGACCTTAGGTGTCTTTTGGCCATTTGAACTTCTGTTGAGAATTCTCTGTTCAGTTCAGTACCCCATTTTTTAATTGGGTCAATTAGAGTTTTAATGTCTAGTTTCTTGAGTTCTTTATATATTTTGGAGATCAGACTTTTGTCTGATGTGGGATTGGTGAAGATCTTCTCCCATTAAGTAGGTTGCCTTTTCGTCTTAATGACGGTGTTCTTTGCATTACAGAATCTTCTCAGATTCAGGAGGTCCCATTTATTCATTGTTGCTCTTATTGTCTGTGCTACTGGGGTTATACATAAGAATTGGTCTTCTGTGCCTTTGTGTTGTAGACTACTTCCCACTTTCTCTTCTATCAGGTCCAGTGTGGTCAGATTTATATAGAGGTCTTTAATCCATTTGGACTTGAGTTTTGTGCGTGGTGATAGATATGGATCAGGAGAGCTTGAGGGAATGGGAGGGAATGGGAGGAAGGCTGGATATGGGAGTAGGGAAGAAGTTATCCTAACCAAGGGAGCCATTTTAGAGTTGGCTAGAGTCTTGGCTCTACAGGGATTCCCAGGCGGCCAAGGGGATTTCCCCAACTAGTTCCATGGGCAGCAGAGGAGAGGGTGCTTCTACTAACCTTATCCTATAGCCACACTGATGAATATCTTGCATATCTCCATAGAGTCTTCATCTGGTGATGGATGGAGATAGAGACAGAGACCCACATTGGAGCACTGGACTGGACTCCCAAGGTCCAAATGAGGAGCAGGAGAGAGAACATGAGCAAGGAAGTCAGGGCCATGAGGGGTGTGCCCATCCACTATGACAGTGGAGCTGATCTAATGGGAACATACCAAGGCCAGCTGGACTGGGACTGATAGAGCATGTGATCAAACCAGACTCTCTGAATGTGGCTGACAATGAGGGCTGACTGAGAAGACAAGGACAATAGCACTGAGTTTTGATTCTACTGTATGTACTGGCCTTATGGGAGACTAGTCTGTTTGGACTAGTGTTAGACTCACTTTCCTAGACCTGGATGGAGGGGGGAGGACCTTGGACTTCCCACAGGGCAGGAAACCCTGACTGTTCTTAGAACTGGACAGGGAGGGGGAGAGGGAGTGGGGGGAGTGGGAGGGAAATGGGAGGAGGTGGAAATTTTTAATAAATAAATTAATTAATTAAAAAAGGGTAAAGTCTTTAAAGAGACAGAGTACATATAGTCATAAATTTAAAAAAATCCATGTAAAATGGAAAATTCACAGAGAGTCTGGATTATGTACATTGTGCTTTCTATAATATTTTTGACTGAGAAGGAGCTAAGGACAGAGAGACATTTCATTGTATAGGCTAAGCTAAACCAGCATGTATATATTTTTTTCTTTTTTAATTTTTTTTTATTGAGAAAAGGCGAAAAAAATACAAGTTTCCTCCTCCTCCCAGCCTCCCATTTCTCTCCCCCTCCTCCCACCCTTCTCCCCCTTTTCCAACACTTCTCCGCCACCCCCCACAACTTTCCCCCTCCCTCTCCAGTCCAAAGAGCAGTCAGGGTTCCCTGCCCTGTGGTAAGTCCTAGGTCCCCGCCCCCTCCGTCCATATTTAGGAAGGTGAACATCCAAACAGCCTAGGCTCCCACAAAGCCAGCACATTAAGTAGGATCAAAACCCTGTGCCATTGTCCTTGGCGTCTCATCAGCCCTCATTGTTCGCCATGTTCAGAGAGTCCAGTTTTATCCCATGCTTTTTCAGTCACAGTCCAGCTGGCCTTGGTGAGCTCCCAGTAGATCAGCTCCACTGTCCCAGTGGGTGGGTGCACCCCTCGTGGTCCCGACTTCTTTGCTCATGTTCTCCCTCCTTCTGCTCCTCATTGGGACCTTGGGAGCTCAGTACAGTGCCCCAGTGTGGGTCTCTGTCTCTATCTCCATCCATCACCAGATGAAGGTTCTATGATGATATGCAAGATATTCGTCAGTATTGCTCTAGGATATCCTCAGATGCCCAAGGAACTAACTGGGGACCTCAGCGTGGGCACCTGGGAGCCCCTCTAGGGTCAAGTCTCTTGCCCACCCTAAAGTGGCTCCCTTAACTAAGAATTGTGGTTTCGTGCTCCCCTGTCCAACCTTCCTTTATCCCAATCCTCCTGTTTCCCCAAGTCCCCCCCTCCTTCCCTTCTACCTTTTTTCTCCCCATCTCCTATTACCCCCATCCAAACCCATCCCCAAGATCCCAATTTTCTCCCCGGCAATTTTGTCTACTTCCCTTAGCCAAGAGGATAACTATATGTTTTTCCTTGGGTTCACCTTCTTACTTAGCTTCTTTAGGTTCACCTATTGTAGACTCCGTGACCCTTGTTTATGGCTAGAAACCAATTATGAGTGAGTACATCCCATGTTCATCTTTTTGGGTCTGGGATACCTCACTCAGGATAGTGTTTTCTATTTCCATCCATTTGCATGCAAAATTCGAGAAGTCATTGTTTTTTACCGCTGAGTAGTACTCTAATGTGTATATATTCCATACTTTCTTCATCCATTCTTCCATTGAAGGGCATCTAGGTTGTTTCCAGGTTCTGGCTATTACAAATAATACTGCTATGAACATAGTTGAACAAATGCAACCACTGTGGAAGTCAGTGTTTCGGTTTCTCAGGAAATTCGGGATCAACCTACCCCTGGACCCAGCAATATCACTCTTGGGAATATACCCAAGAGATGCCCTATCATATGACAAAAGCATTTGTTCAACCAGCATGTATATTATAAAGATATCTTAATTTCAAAATTTGTGTCTAAGGATATGATGCTTTGAAAAGAGGTTATTCTTTTGTTTTCCCAGATGAGAACCTCTGGATTGCCTCCAGGCCAATATGGTATGATAGACCACGCCCTCCTGAATGGTTGCTGTGAACACCCTCAAAACCTTACTTTGCTCAACTGCCAACTGAGATGAACCTAGCATACAGGATACCATGAAAGACCTGATTAACAGCACCCCCATATAGCACGAAGCAGTTTGGAGAGAAAAAACTGTGTGCATATTCCCAAATATTGTTTATAAATGTTTTTTTACATTTAAAGGGGGATATAATATAGATATGAATAACTTATATTGGTATAAATTTTGCTTTGTTGATATAAATTTAGTCAATTTTGTTATATTTATATGTATTTCTGATTTTGATTAAGGTATTGTGATTGTGTAGTTCATTTAAAAATGTAATGTTTAATTAGGAAACATAGGTTGTTAGTGGATAATCACCAATAATAGTCAAGATTGTAGTCATGTTAGACAGATACATAGAGATATATTTCAGTTAGATAGGCATTTTTCATATCTTTCAAGACTACAGGATATGGCACTTAAAATATTTTAATAACTTAGGGCTTTTCTCATGACAACGATACATGTCTGCTCCTGGAAGCACCAATCTACTTCAAGAGGAAGATAGACATCGAAGAGGCTTCTTATGGAGTTGGTTAGCCATTTGGGCAAGAAACTGCTCTTGCCTGGACTGTTGCATAAACTGGACATGAAGAACCTGCAGAGAGAGGACTGTTGAACTTGCCTAAAGGTGAAATGGTTCTTTGGGGTTCTTGCTTCATGAAAGAGTCTATGACATTCTGAAGGACACAAAAGAAAGTGACTAAAGTATCTTTAAAATTTTCTGCCTCATGGAAAAGTTTGATGGATACTATGGGCCTGAAGGCTGAAGATGGATGCCCCAACAATACAAAAATCTTTGGGTGACTGTACAGGCAGCGAGATATTTCTGTCATTTCTAGAGTTTTATAAGCTGCTTACTTCTTGTTTACTTAGGTAATATTATATCTTTCTGGAGTCTTTGATGGAGTTGAAGAATGATAGTTATAGTATCCCATTGTTATGATAAAAGACAAAAAAGATATAAATATTATAACTGTAATTCTTGCTTGATAACTGTTTTATTATATGTAATTTTACTATGTTAAAGTAAAAGCCTTTCTTTTTTGTTTAAACAGAAAAAGGGGAAATGGTGTAAGAGGCCCTTCTGTATTTGTGTTTCTTTCATTGGTTATTAAAGAAACTTTCTTGGCCTAGTTGATAGGGCAGAACATAGGTAGGTGGGAAAGACAGAAGAGAATTCTGGGAGGAAGAAAGCAGAGACAGGTAGATGCCATAAGCTTCGGCCCAAGATGGACATATGTTAGAGTCTTTCCCAGTAAGCTACAACATCGTGGTGTTACACAGATTATTAGAAATTGGTTAGACCAAGATGTGGGAGTTAGCCAATCAGAGGTTAGAGCTAATGGGTCATGCAGTGTTTTAATTAATACAATATATGTGTGGCTATTTCAGGGGTTAAGCTAGCCAGGTGGTGGGATGCAGCCTGCTCCTCTTATAACATTTGAAAGCATTTATCTTTATAAATAATTATATTTGTAGCTGTAACTTGCTCTTTGCACTGTTTTGGTACCTATCATAAATTCTTATATGCTGCATCTTATTTTTTATTTTTCATTTGGTACTAACTACTTAATGAACCATAGGCTTTGTCATTGCTCAGCAAATAGTCTACTGCACAGATACTGTCCTGTTTTTGTAAGTTTCATCCATAACAGAGTTATCAGGGAAGAGTAAACCCTAATAAAAAATATCTCCACAATACTGACCTGTACACAGACCTCTGTGTCATCATTTTATTTAGTGATTGAACAGAGAGAGTCCATGCTATTTTGGGTTGTGCCACTTTGGGGTAAATTGTTCTGAGTGCTACAAGAAAGCAGCCTGAGCAAATCATTGGTGAACAAGACAATAAGAAACACATGGCCTTTGTTTAAGTTTATGCTTCCAGGTTCCTGTTTTTAGTCCTTGCCATGATGTCCTTCAATGATGTACTATGACCCTTTAAGCCAAATAAAATCTTTCCTTCTCCAGTTGCCTTTAGCCATGGTTTTTATTACAGGCTTTTAGCCAGTGTTTTATTACAGCAACAGAACCTAAGAAAGATGACTAGAATATTTACCTTTTCTTTTTAGTAAAAATTGGCCAGGAATTACTTGAATTTACAATCCTATTCCTTCAGCCATTTGAGTAGCTAGTGCTAGTTCTGTATCACCACACCTGGCTTTTTGGTTAATTTTTATTTAACACAAAGTTATCCCTGATGTCACTTTAAATTTCTTCATTGGTTTATTTATTAACTAGAATTACTAAAACTACAAATACATGTGACTCTACCAAATTACATTTAGTTATTTAATTTTAAATCACTTCACACTGCTACTTGATTTATCTTTTATTAACAGTATAATTTCAATACTTTTAAATTTATAGAAACAATTGTATAACTGATTATGAGAAATATTCTTAAGATTATCATATGTATTCTGGTGAAGAATATATACTCTTCTGTTCTTTGGTAGTGTTAAGTTATTTTATCACATTATTAAGTTTCTGGTAACTTTGCTGATTTTCTTTCTACTTCTCTCATTCATCAAGGAGAGTTGTACACAGTTGTCTCCAAATTTGACTGCTGAATTACTTATTTCTTCTGAGATTACTGATAATACATCCTTTCTCCTTCAGAGATTTGTTGCTATGAAGTTGCATGGCAACAATCAGTGGGAGAATTAATTGGACAGAGAAAATGAATAGAGGATTAAAGGAAGGAATATGGAGAGGGACAAGCAATTTGAAGGTCCATATAGAAACATGCTACTCTGGAAGTTTAGCACAATATATACATATTTAAGGAAAGGAATATTATAAGGTCACCAAATAATGGGGAAGATATCTTATGCCAACAGGTGAAAACTGCAGTGTAAGGAATGGGTTACATTTAGTTGAGTCATTGCCCAAATGAGCCCTTTTAAGCTCCCAAATATCTCAGGAAGTTATCAAGGACATTGATTGGACTTCTCATACTGGTGGTGAGGTCCTAGTTCTGAAGACAACACATATTTCATATGCCTTATCCATTGTTCTACTTTTGTGACAAAACAACATAACCAAAGCAACACTTAAAATAGAAAGCAATTAATTGGGTCTTGATTACCCTTTCAGGAGTGTACTTCATTATCATCAGAGTGGGGAGCATGCTGGCATACAGGCAAGTGCTGGAGTAGTAGCTGATGGGTAAATGCTGATTCATAGGCAAAGTAATAGAGAACTAGACTTGTCAGGGTATTTGGATCCTGAAAGCCCACCTCTGCAGACAGGCTTCCTCAAACAAGGGAACACATACTACAGGAAAGCCACCCATAACCCAACAAGGCCCACTTTCTAATCATTCTCAAATAGTGCCATTCCCTGATGGATAAACATTCAAATAGGGATAATTCTTATTCAAGACATCACAATATAGAGAAATAGAGTTGGTGCCTAACTAGAGAATTCACCCCTACTGACTAGATTGTAGTAACCCCTAACTAGAGAATCCACCCTATTGCCTGGAAATTATTCTATATACTGCAAGTGGAGAAAGGTAATCATCAACCCAGCTACAAACCCTGTGATCTACAACAGTCACCAGTCTCTATGATATACTGGTGTAGTAGTGACACAAACATTGTGCAAGTGACCAACCACTCTCTGATTGGGTATAAATCCCACTCTATGGGTTGTAAACCATGCTTGACACTGCTAGATTGCCAAGGACTGGAGACTAGATATGTCATTGACCTAGGGGATAACCAACAATTATTATTCTGCTAAAAAGCATAGCAATAAAGTGACTTAACATTCTGCTCTTCCTCTAGGTCATGACTCACTCAACCATAATCAGAGAAGCTTCTTCTTGTAGTATATAGCCACATACCCAGGAATAGCTGACTAACACAAAATGAATTTAAAGGTATTTCTGAAGAGTTTTTTTTCTCAAATTACTTTTTTTTGAGTTTTTTTTTCTTTTTGCTTTATTGATCTTTTGCTTGTATAATTTTGTTTCTACATATTATTTCCTTGTAGAGATTTTTGTGTATGATTGTGAGTTCCTTTGTTTTTATTCACTTTTTAATGAGAGAGAGAAAGAAAGGGCATGTAGTTGTCTGGTAAGTGGGA
Organism: Microtus oregoni; assembly: GCF_018167655.1. Classification (NCBI taxonomy): domain Eukaryota; kingdom Metazoa; phylum Chordata; class Mammalia; order Rodentia; family Cricetidae; genus Microtus; species Microtus oregoni. The sequence goes on from NW_024544721.1 coordinate 1,758,275, forward strand.
AACACCTTGGAGGATTTGGAGGAGTTAAATAGAGAAATCAGAATACATTGCATGATTTTTTCGATTAAAAACATAAAAAAGAAACCAAAAAAGTTGTCTTCTAATGTCCCTCTACTCATAACCATCTTCTAAAATTTCCAAGAATGATGTAACACAGTCATCTCTTGATATCTATGGAGCATGCCCTTAAGTGTGATTTGTATATGCAATGATCCTTCATTGGAAGAAACTGTTTTCTTTCCTTTGCCAGCTGGTATCAATGGCAACAATATTGTAATAAGAGTTTTGTGTAAAAAAACAGATTCTTATAGCCAAAAAATTGATAAATAGTCTTCATAGTATTATTCACAGAAAATGTTCAACTTTTTCAGAAGTTGTTTTAAAAATTTTGGGTTTTTTTTGTTCACTAATTTCATTTGAGCCAGTTTGATTCAGTTATCATAATGTGTTGAAATTTTCTAATGGGAATAGTGAAACATTTTTGCTAAGTGAGGCATAAATAAAAGCTAACTTTAACTAAAAGCCAGCCAAAATCGTTGAAAGTAAAATTGGTAATTGAATGTTCACGAGTGGTTATGAAATGCTTAAACGTATTTGTAAATATAAAGAATAATGCCCCCCCCCAAAAAACTTAGAAAATATCAATTTCCTTTTTCAGGCTGATTATGATTTTTGGGGTAGTCACTAATCATTAAAGAAAAAATGTACAATAATAACTAGATTAAAGATTGGCCCTTTTGTATTTAAATGTTCAGCATTATAAAAAAAATGAGACACAAAAAAGTGAATAAAATATAATCTCACTCTGAACCTTAGAAACCTAGGAATATATATGATCTATGGGAAAGTACAAATTCTGTATTTGCTATGTAAATAATTTATATTAGTAGTTATAATAACATAAATTGTATTACTCCCATTTGTTACCTCAACATGATATTTAAAAATAGTTAATAAATAATGAAAGAAACTTTGTTTCAGTTATGGGGGCAAGAAAGTCCAAAAACTGAGTGCTTTTCATCTAGTGATGTTTTTCTTACTATATTATGCTACAGTAGAAGTCAGAAGAATATAGAAAGGAAAGTGAATAGCAGGGAGAAAGATAAGGAAATTTATTTTTAATAAATAATATATTTTTGTAACAAGGAATTCACTTCCTTGAAAACAGTATTAACTCACTGTGCTTAATCATGACTACTAAAGCCCTATCTCCAAATATTGGTGCATTGAAAATTAAATTTCGAATTATTCTTCCTAAATAATCTCAATAATTTCATTGATTATATAGTAATATAATAATAGATTGTAATAGTATAATGGCAAAAATGAAAAAATGAAGACAGAAGGTTAACAATAAAATTGAGCAGCTCTAAGAAATAATTATTGTACTTGAGATCTTCTAAATAAGAATTCCCATTTGAAGGAATAGTGATAAAATAAAGATGTTAAATGAATAGAGCTTATCAGTATAGAGAAAACCATAGCTTCAGAAAAATACATGAACTAAAAATTTGTCACAAAGAATATTTACATAAAAAGTAAATGAATTTTCTTCCAAAATATTTTTATTAAAAGGAGAAACTAGTCCACAGACAAAAAACGTCTCGGAAGTTAGTTTTGCCACTGTTCTGTTCCTGTGAAGAGACAGCATGACCAAGGTAACACATAGAAGAGAACATTTAGTTGGGGTCTTCCTTACATTTTCATAGATTTAGTTCATTTTCATCATTTTGGGGAGTATCACAGCAAGCAATCACACACTGGATTGTACCTGAGAGCTACATCCTGATCTACTGGCAAAGAGAGAGCAATAGTGAAATACCTCCTCCAAAAAAGCTACACCTCATAATCTTTATTAAATAGTTTCAGTTTCTGATTACTGAGTATTCTCAAATAATGGCCTATGTGAGCCATTGTTATACAAACTGTGGTTAATAACATATACTGCTGTCACACAGGATGTGAGTTCTGGTCCTAGCATCCATGCCTGACAGATCACAACTGCCTATAATGCCAACTCCAAGGGTTCTGATGCCATCACCACACACACACACACACACACACACACACACACACACACACACACACACACACACACACACATATATATATATATATACATATATATATATGTATATATACATATGTAAACTAATGCATACATCTAATAAGCTCAATTAACTACAACTAGAAAAAAGTCACAGAGATTCACATTAAACAATTAAGAAACTGTCAAAAACATAAAATGAAGACCAAATAACCTTTAAAATAGCAAGAGAGAAGTAGTTGATTACATACAAAGTATGTCTAATAAACTTAATAATTTATTAAAATCCACCAAATTAGGACACATATCATTTATATATTAACAATGCCCCCAAAAAGAGCTGTCATCTTTGCATTCTGTGTCCAGAAAACTAGCTTTCAAAAAGTGCTCTAACTTCTGATTTTGACCTCTGTGGGCATACTCACACATATGCAAATGTACACTCACACATATGCAGACATATTTACACACTCTTGTAAACACACAGTCAAATAAAAATTAAAAGCAAAGTATTTCAAATGTCAAGCAAAATTAAGGCAGCCTGTGATAAACCTAAATTGGGTAATTTGTTCATTCTGTATTCACCATGTAATAAAGATCAAAGAAAATGATTTATATTTAAACAAGATAGTCTATATACGTAAGACTTAATCTAATCAAAGGAAATAATGACCAGAAATATAAACTATAGCATTAATCTATGTGGCATAAAAACACATTATGTCCTTAAACTCAGGATATAATGAGGATAAAGTCTCCTAAGGCAGGATAAGCTGCAGGAGACCTAGTCTCACAAAAATAAGCTTTTTCTTTGGCATTATTAATCTCTTCCCAAATTTGGTTACAAAGCAAGCATAAAATAATTATTTAAATTATGTACTAATTGTCTTAATTACACGAAAATGTGAATTTTTAAAAATCATGCCACAGGGGAAAAAAATGGTCCAATGGAGCTTTACTTTGGAGAAATGTTTATATTTTTTAATTATTAATTAATTTATTTATTAAAGATTTCTGTCTCCTTGCCGCCACAGCCTCCCATTTCTCTCCACCTCCCCCAATCAAGTCTCCCTCCCTCATCAGCCATAAGAGCAATCAGGGTTCCCTGCCCTGTGGGAAGTCCAAGGACCACCCACCTCCTTCCAGGTCTAGTTAGGTGAGCATCCAAACTGCCTAGGCTCCCACAAAGCCAGTACGTGCAGTAGGATCAAAACCCAGTGCCATTGTTCTTGAGTTCCAGTAGTCCTCATTGTCCACTATGTTCAGCAAGTCCGTTTTTATCCCATGTTTTTTCACACCCAGGCCAGCTGGCCTTGGTGAGTTCCTGATAGAACATCCCCATTATCTCAGTGTGTAGGTGCACCCCTCGCGGTCCTGAGTTCCTTGCTTGTGCTCTCTCTCCGTCTACTCCTGATTTGGACCTTGGGATTTCAGCCCAGTGCTCCAAAGTGAGTGTTTGTCTCTGTCTCCTTTCATCGCCAGATGTAGGTTATTATCTAGGAGGATGACTATATGTTGACCCATCCATTGCTGGTGGGAATGCAAACTTGTTCAACCACTTTGGAAAACAGTGTGGCGGTTTCTCAGGAAATTCGGGATCAACCTACCCCTGGAACCAGAAATAACACTCTTGAGAATATACCCAAGAGATGCCCTATCATACAACAAAAGTATATGCTCAACTATATTCAAAGTAGCATTGTTTGTAATAGCCAGAACCTGGAAACAACTTAGATGTCCTTCAATGGAAGAATGGATGAAGAACGTATGGAATATAAACATTTTAGAGTACTACTCAGCAGTAAAAAACAAGGACTTCTTGAATTTTGCATGCAAAGGGACCGAAATAGAAAACACTATCCTGAGTGAGGTAAGCCAGACCCAAAAAGAGGAACATGGGATGTACTCACTCTTAATTGGTTTCTAGCCATAAATAAAGGACATTGTGCCTATAATTCGTGATCCTAAAGAAGCTAAATAAGATGGTGAACCCAAAGAAATATTTATATTTTTAAAAGTAAAGGTATAAGAGGAAATTAGTAATCCCAGAGCAACGACAAAGAATGAAACTTGTCAAAATTGGTAAAATACACAGTAAAAATATTTTCTAATACTAATTTTGAGGTTACAATTGCCCAGGTATCAAAATCACACAAACATCAAAGGAAAAGAATTATAGGCCAATATCTCTTATTGACATAGATGTAAAATTTCTCAAAAAAATATTTGTAAACTGAATAAAAGAACACATGAAGAAAACTTTTCCACCATGGTCAATTGGGGCTTCACCTCGGAGATTCAAGGATGATTTAACAGACACAAATTGATACATATAATCCACGACTGTTATAGACTGAAAGACATAAACTACACAATCCAGTTACAGAAGAAGCCTTTGTTAAAATCCAACACCTCTTCATTTTAAAAGTCCCTGAGAGAATAGGCATACAAGGGATATACATCAGCATTATAAAGGTAATAAACAGCAAACCCACAGCCAGTATCAATCTAAACATAGAGAAACTCAAAGCAATTCCACTAAAATCAGGAACAAGTCAAGGTTGTTCAATCTCTCCATGTCTATTCAATATAGTACTTGAATTCTTCGCTAGTGCAATAAGACAGCTAAATGAGATCAAGGAAATCAAACTGGAAAGGAAGAAGTCAAAGTATCTGTATTTGCATGATGGTATGATTTTATGTATAAAAGACCACAACACTTTAGCTGGGAACTTCTAGAGTTGAGAAACACTCAAAATGAGGTAGCTCCATGGGACCAATTTTTTTTTCTGTGGAATGATTTTTAAAAATTCACATTTTCATATAATTAAGTCAATTAGTACATGGAACACATGGAAATTAGTACCCTACCTACTTGTAAAAGACAAACAGGCTGAGAAAGAAATCATGGAAACAATACTTTTCACAATAGCCTCAAAAATAACTGAGCAGGCATAAAAAGGGCTTCTGTAATAAAAGTATTAAGACATTGAAGAAAATATAAGAAGATGGAAAGATTTCCCATGCTCATGGATTGATGGCATTAACTTACTGAAAATGGGCATCCTATCAAAAGCAATCTGCGGAGTCAACCTATTGCTATCAAAATTCCAACACAAAGTTTTATAGAACTTGAGAGAACCATTTTTACCTCCAAAAGGAAACACAAACACACAAAACAAAACAAATGCAAGATAGCTAAAATAATCCTTACTAATAAAAGAACTGTTGCATATATAAACATCCCTACTATAATGTTGTACTTCAGAGATGTAGTAATAAGAACATCATGGATTTGGCATAAATACAGGCAGTATTTATGATATAAATATAAATAATATATAATACATGTCACAAAATGACTCCTAATGATGTCCTCTTATAATTTGCTCAGCCATCATCAGAAAAGATTCTTCTTGCAATAGATGGGAACAAATACAGAGACACACAGTCTGACCGTATGCAAAGACTGAAAGATCTTGGAACACTCAGACTGACATTAGATGTCTTCCTTAAATCCTACCCCCGGGACTCAGAATTATTCAGAAGAAAAAGCTGAATGATTTTAAAAACCAGAGGTGATGGAACACCATGGAAAATGTCTTCTAGACACAACAGGACTGATACACATTAGATCACAAGAGGAATATTAATGATTAAACCCACTACCCATATGAAAGAGAAAACAAATAACTAACTAGCCCTTTCAACTATGTGAGAAAACAGAAAGAAAATACTACCTAAGGGGAAGCAGGTCTTTATGAAATACTGTCTGCTGATATGGTGATCTTGCACTCCAAAGCTTGTAGAACTATGACAAATCAATTTTTTTATTTTTGAGCTGTCATTTTAAGCCATTATATTATATAAAAGTATAATGTATGTATATACATTTGAAATTGCAAATAAATAGACTATATTTACAACTAAAAACTAATGATAATTTGATAATTAAAATATATGAGAAAATTAAACTGTATTTTGAAATTACCAGGACACCAAGGAAGAAATTACAAAAAAAGAAAAACATATTTGAGAGTAATAAAATGAAAACAGACAGCAAAATTTATATGACAATACAAAATTTGCTTAGCGGGAAATTTTCAGTAATAAAAATTATTTAAAAACATGTTAAGAGTCTATGTTAAAATATTATAAAAAGCAATGTCAAGCAAAATGGAGGTTGCAGATATTAAAGTTCAAATTTTAAACATAGTAAAACAGAAAAAATAATAAAAAATTATAAAATGATGCAAATTATTTCTTTGTGGAAGACAATAAAATTGATTATCCTTTAGCCACAATGACAAAAACATTAAAAGGGTCCTATATTAGAGTACTTAAAGCATCAAAGAGAAACCACCACTGTAGCTCTAATGGTAAGAAAGATAATTATTTTAGAAGTATTAAGAACAATGTGTTGACTGAGGTGTCTGTCTCACAGGGTCCCACAGCTGTTCAGGCCCACCCAAAGAAATGCATAGAGGTCTACATTAGTAATAAACTGGTTGGCCTAGTAGCTCAGGCTTTCTTATTAACTAATTTTTACATCTTAAATTAGTCCACAATTCTTGTCTGTGTTAGCCATGTGGCTTGGAACCTTTATCAGTGAGGTGTTCTCATCTTACTTCCTCTGCATCTGGATTACAACTGCAAACTGACTATTTTCTTTTCCCAGACTTCTCCTGTTCTGGTTGCTCTGCCTCTACTTCCTGCCTGGCTACCGGCCAATCAGAGTTTTATTAAAACAATACAATATAAGTGACATGGTACAGAACCATTGTCTCACAGCAATTTCCACCAATTTCTTTTTCAAAACAAAAATTCTGAATCTAATCTCTGTTTAGCTTTTTTTCCACACCATTACCCATAACAACTTGTAACCAACACTCTAAACAAAGATAAATATCTATAATACAATTTTTGGGAATGTGGGCATAGTTTTCTAGGTTATTTCCTGATGATTGGAGGCACTGATAAACTTATGGGGACCTAAAGAAAATTTAAAATTATGATCAAGTCCTGACTGCAGTATTCTGTGAGGCTTGATCATCTCAGCCAGTAGTCTTTGAACTGTTCTGGATGTAGAACCTATTGGAGATTCTTCAGGGGGTCTTTCCTGGTCTAACCTGATTTTTCTTCATGCACAATGAATCCACAGTCCTTCACTTCCTGTGGAAACACACTTCCAAAGTAACATATCTTTTGACGTAAATTTTAGAGTCAAAGAATTTTCAAAATGCATATGTTGAATTAATCCGGCAACATTTATAATCAAATGTCTTTTAGGAGTCTTTAATTTGCTAAACAATATAGCTAGTATTAAAGCCATTTCTTAGCTTTCTGAGAGTCTAGCTTCATGTTGGTGGTACCGGCTGGAACCATGTTTATTGCCACAACTCAAGGTCTCTGCCGCCACCAAGAAGCATGCATGCTGTTGGATAATCATAAACACCATTTAAGTGTTTGCTGATAGGTTCTCTTAAAACAGTTGCAAGTTTTTATAGCTTAAGCTGAGTCATAAACCCTATCTTAAATGAGATGTCCTTGCCTCTAACAAACAGAACTCACCTGAGAAAATGCTGCTACCAAGAAGCCATGCTTTACTCTGTTTTTTTTATGTCCAGAATTACTTCCCACTCCTTCTCAGGTTTTATGTGGATATAGTTGTCCACGTTGACGCCATTTTTTTACTGATTTTTCCCCCCCACCTAGTCCACAGCTGCTTAGTCCCAACAAAACACACAGAGGTCTTCATTAATTATAAACTGGTTGGCCTAGTAGCTCAGGTTTTCTTATTAACTAATTCTTATATCCTAAACTATCGTCATGTGTCTGTGACTTACTGGGTGAAATTCTATACCAAGTGTCTGTCTCCAGCATGGCTACATGGCATCTTCCTGATTCTGCCTTCTTTCTCCCAGCATTCACTTCATTTTTCCCCACCTAGCTAGACTCTGCCCTCACAGGCCAAGCCAGTATCTTTATTCATTAACCAATAAAAGCAACACAGACAGAAGGACCTCCCACACCAATAATGCAAGAACCAAATAATTGTATCACTCTATCAAAATAGATGCATTTCTAAAAGACATAAAATGCTGAGATCATCTTAATAAAATAGACCTAAAAGGTAAGTATATGGAATCATATATCAAAAACAGCAATAGAATGAAGGAAAACTTCTTTCAATTGGCCTGAACACAACTGAGGTTCAAGTGATCTCACAGGTACATTGCTTAAAGAAATTTAGGAATCAATCCAATTCATCACATGATCTGTCAAATAATTAGAATGAGAGAGGGCACTTTACAATCTATATTTTGGTGGCACTCTTAACCTAATTCCAACAATAGAAAATGAGAAAAATTTAAACAAAAAGTATAGAACAATGTCTCCTTTCAATAAGACTGTAAAATTGAGTATTAAATTTTAGCAAAATGAATATACTAACATTGAAGAACAAATTAATCATGTATCCATTTAGATTCGTGATAGAAGACTGCAAGCTTGGCCCACAATAAAGGAAATCTCTCAAGGGAAACACTAAATGAATGGGAAAGTTTACAAATATCAAATGATAATCTCAAAAAAAACCTGACAAGATCCTTTGATGTAACTCAAAAGCTCTTTTTGTTTAAACAAAATATCTTTATTAAGTGTTTAATAGAACTAGACTTTTTTTTTTAATGCTTTAAGGCCATGTAAGTAAATCCTCTGACTTACAACTGAATGATTGCTTTCCTGGTGCTCTCACATTCTTTGCCACATTGTGCTTACAACATTTACAATGAGGCATGAACAAAACACAAAGTTATTAAATAGGCATTCACTACAATAAAATCAGTGTGAAAAAGCACATACGTCCATGTGGCACTATGCTGAATCTTGAATGTCATATGAAATATTTGTTTAATCTAAGAATAATGAGGATACAAAAGATACTTACTAATTGGATTAAAGGTAAAAGTCATTCCTTACTATTCGGTAATACTATTTACTTTCTTTTATTTGTAACTAAATGTTTAAATTTCAAAACAATGAAATAATTCAAATATTAAATTGATATGTCTGTGCTCATAGAAGGTTTAAATTTTACCACCTCAAAAATATATTATAAATATATTATATACCAATTACAGTTTTCCCTCCCTCCCCTCTACTCAGTCTCTCCCCAGCTCACCTTCCCTCTCCCCCAGATACACCCCATTCTGTCTACTCTAAGAAAACAGCAGGCCTCCCAGGGACATCAGCCAAACATGTCAAAATATGCAGCAATAATGCTAGGCACATGCCATCATATTAAGACTGGATGAAGCAACCTAGTAGGAGCAAATGAGTTCCACACACAACAAAAGGATCAGAGAGAGCTGCTGCACCCAGTGTAGCTTTTTTTTGTGTGTGTGTCCCACAAAAACACCAAGCTACTCAGCTATCACATAAATGCAGAGGTTCTAAGTCAGATCCCTACAAGCTCCCTGATCTCTGTGTGTCCCAATGTGTCCTGGTCAGTTGATTCTGTGGAGATGTGTTCTTGTGGTATTCCTGGCCTTTGCTTTCCTCCAAGCCTTCCTACCCCTCTTCCTCAGGATTCCAAAGCTATGCCTAGTATTTGGCTGTAGGAAGTTGCATCTGTTCTAATCAGTTGCCAGATGAAACATCCTGGTCTCTTTGATGAGGATTCTACTAGGTTCCAGTCCGAGAATATTCAGCAGGCAGGACACACTGTAAGTCAAAATTTTGTGGCTGATTTATTGTCCCAATCTGTACATGAGATTGCCAGTTCAGGCTCCATGTCCCCAATTACTAGGAGTCTTTACTAAGGACACTCTCATAGATTCCCTGGAATATTGCACTAGGTATTTAAGTATATTTTTCCTTTTGTCATTATTAGAAACATACAACTTTAAAGAATCTTCCATGGGAAATTTTCAGTTTTAATTTAAATTTCTCAGTGTTAATTTAAATTTGAAAACCAATGTGTAGTCAGAGATATCTACTGTGATTATTTTTCATTCCATGATTAGAACTTTGCACTGATTATTCTGTAGAAAGAGTTAAATTCAGCAGCTTCATAAGTCCCATGATGTTTTTACTAAAACAAAATACGTCCCTGCCTGGAACTATTCCCTATTAATCACATGCATTTTTTTCACTATGGTAGGTACAAGTCATTTTAGAATGTTTTCTCTCATTTATAAATACTATTTTGGGGTAGCAATGAGATTGATAGCATGCACCTGTTCAAAAGAAAGCCCATAGTGGCTCAGCCACTTAGGCTGACTACACATCTTAAGTGATAACACAAAGGAAATTTCTTTTCATCCTCTCAGACCCATTGCTAGTAGAAGACCTATGACTGTGATTCAGTTATTCATACTAGTGCAAGTCATCAGATTTTGCAATATGGCTGCAATGTATATTTGTAAGCATAGACAATTTGACCTTAATTGGTATTTTTATTACAAAACCCATAATTACTGCTACCTTCTGAACATCATTTAATCACTATTACATGACAATAATGAAATACTAGAAGTATTCACTCTTTTTTAAGAAAAGAGACATGTAGTTAATAGATATTGAGCTACAAGATTATGAGAATAGAATATGTCCTTCTTTTAGTAAGAACTCAGTGGCTGAACCCTGTGCCTGACAGAGTATAAGTGAGAGAATGAGACAATGTGGTGAAAAGAGGAAATCAAAGTCTAACATGCATGCCAATTAGCAAGTGTCTAATTGATCTATAGAGTTCAATTGCATCCTTTAATAGACTATCTCACAGGGGCTGGAGAGATGGCTCAGTGGTTAAGAGCATTGACTACTCTGCCAGAGAACCTGGGTTCAATTCTCAGCACCCACCAAAAAAAAAGAAAGTCCCATTTCCAATTATAATTTTTTTTGAAGTCCAAGCTATCAATACAAGAATCCTTGAGTGACACATTACATGCATATCATAGTAGTTCATGTATGTTTCTTAAAGCATGAACTTCAAATACCGTAGAGCAATTACTAAACCCTTTGTCTACATACCACAATTAAACACATTTATGCTAGCATTTTTGTAATGTTAAGGCTTCTCTCAAGAAACACAATTGAAGGAATGAGCATATTTACTAAAATGATAATTATTAGAATGCCTTATATAGTTCAGGTAATTCAGTAATGGCCTTTTAACACTAAAGAGGTCAAGAACCCATGAGGCTGGATAACTTGGCAGTTTAATCCAGTATTAATAGACCATAGGATTACTGGTATTCAGTCTACTTTAGAATGTGGAAGAAGTGTGTTCTAACAGTGAAGGAAAGAAGTAGCACCAGGAGTACTTTGCAGCAAGAGAGAAGGCAGGCAGGCAAAAAATTCCAGTTTTCTTTTTCCATGTCTTTTGATCTGAGCTCCTACCAGAAGATGACCCAGATTCAGGGTGAGTCTTCCCTCTTCAAACAATCTGACCAACAGTATCTCTCCTAGAAATGTCAATGATTTAGGATTTAGATAATTCCTTATTTAGTCTACTAGACAACTAAGATTAGATGTCATAACTATGCTGCTTGTGAGCTGTTGCCTAATTTTATTCTACTGTGTATTTTCATAGAAGTTGTTACATTCTATAATAATGCTAATAAATAGAATCATAACTGTGATGATATATTTACTCACTTATGCTTAATGTACTGTATGACACACAGGAAGTATTCAATAACTATTGAAAAGTTGAGAGCATCCATGAACACTTGACTTTGCATTTGGCATTACTAGTTTTAAAATACTTTCTCTAATAGATAATTTCACAAAATGATACATACAACACCAATATGTGTAGTGATATTTTGTTTGTGTTTTGACAAATAAAGTTTGCCTGATGATAAGAGCGCAGAGCTAAGCCACTAGAGGCCAGGCAGTAGTGACTCACACCTTTAATCCCAGCATTTGGTAGTCCCACACATTTAATCCCAGCACTAGGGAGGTGGATACAAGAAAGGATATGTCTGGGTGGAGAGAGGAATATAAGAGACAGGATCTGAGAGGTAGTCTGAGCATGCAGTCTGAAGATTTCATCAATCTGAGGTCACATTCTGAAAAGGCAGTATGATGAGAGAATGCCCACTTTGGATTGAGCATTGGTAGAGGTAAAGGATTTCTCTAATGACTGGCTGTTATGCTTTTCTGATCCTTCAGGTTTCACCCCCTGAAAGCGGACTCCTCCAGGTTTTTATTTTATTAAGAACAATTAGAATTTGTACAACAAATATATTTAGAGAAATTAGTTAAAGTAAGAAAATAAATAATACCTCCTTATTCCTACAATTTCTGATTTCCATAACTAGTTCTACTTCCCACTATTTCTAGCCTGCTATGCATTTGTTGCCATAATTTGACTTGGTTATCATATATAGCAGAAGGTTTCACTCAATAAAAGTGAAAATATGGCTCTAAAGGTGCCAGGGGTAGTTAAATGAGGTATAATGTGATATTGGCCCAAGGGCTATGGCTAAAAATTACTGAATGGCCAGTTAGCTGATTTGAAAGGAGAGCACAATAGACATTTTAAACAATTCACTGATAATCACCCAGGAGGGATTTGGGAAGTATGCTTTTATAGATAACATTCACAAAAAATATTTAAAATTAATGTATGAAAACCTTCATCCAAATTTGTTTTAATCCATATAATATTACAGCTTTCTCTTTTAGACTTTGCATTAGGATTTCAATGCCATTTAAAGTATTGAAATAGAATGGAAATTCATATGGTTCCTTTTGTAAGAATAATTTCACAACATTAACCTGGCCAAAAAATGACTGCATTCAGCCAATTAATACACCCTTGACATAATGATTCAGTACAATCATTGTCTAAGAAGCTATGCTCCATTAAAAGTCTTTTTTTTCTTATCCCTACAGCAATTTTAATTTTAAATTAATGGAGATATTAACAATAAAATAGTTTAACCTTCTGCAAAACAACAGCATCTACAAAAATATTAGCACACTATTATGTTAGGTTTTAATAACAAAAGAAGTTGAAATTAAAATTGCTGCTGCAGTAGAAAGCATAATAAGAAACTCTGCCAAAAAATTAACAAGTTCTGTCCATATATCAAAGACTTAGTAGAGAAATGTTACTTTTAAATCTCTTGAGTCAACTCAGGTGAATTTATTCTATTAACATTACATTTTGGAAATGACAATTCAGTTTTACTAAGTATAGTTCTTATGGTTTGCATAATACATTCCATAAAAATATGCACATTTCCCTCTGAGTCCCTGAATTGAAGAAGTTTAATTTCAACACCATCATCAGTAATTTAACAACCTTATTACTCAGTACATAAGAGAATAATGCTTTGTTATTTTCCATTTTTGTTAGTTTTTCTAAGTAATAATGGATCCTAGATCAACCTATTATCATTCTTTCCTCTTATACATGTGTCATACACATAATAATTATTTTTGGAATATACATATAGATACCTATTGATTATTTTACATAAATTATGTAAATAACAAACCTAAACATATATATATATGTGTGTGTTTATTACAAACTCTGCTTCATTTATGGCATTTAACATTTTCTGTATGTTAAATTCTGAACCACTTCAAAACTACATAAGCCTTCTATGTTCTTGTTAGCACCCATAATAGTTCTAATCCAAGCATCAGCCCTCTTCATCTACATACCATTCTGGGTAAATTTCCAGGTAAAATAGATTGCCTTATTAATTCCATTAAATTTCCTAGTCCTGGAGAAATGTCTAAGAAATAACAGTTACTCTTTATAATGGAATTAATCATTGCAAAAATAATTTTATGCATCAATCAGAAGGGCTCTGAGATATTAAGACTAAACATTTTTTGTGAGAATCTATGTATTTTTATACTATGTTAACACTTAAATGTTTACTAAGCAGTTTGTCTTTTCTCAATTTGATATAATATTCTAAAATCTATTGATGACTTGACTCTAATGGAAAGAATATATTCCTTTTGCCTCCCTCAATGATTGACTTGGGGCACTTGAATACACCTTTTTCTCCATAAAAATTAGGATTTGTTTCAACTCTGGTGTTTCTCAGATCTTCAGATGAAAGGCAAATTACCCCATTGGTTTTTCTGGGTTTTCAGCTTTCAAGTTGAAAATCATAGGTTTTCTTTACTTTCCTACAGTAAGTTAGTCTATTTCTCTTTCCATTAATTCATACATAAATTTATTTATCCATGTATGCATACAACCTTTTAGCCATCCCTCCACCCATCCATCCATCCATCCATCCATCCATCCATCCATACATACATACATACATACATACATCTATACATACATACATACATACATCTACCTACCCATCCTTCCACCCATTAATTTTGATTTTCCATAGAACAATGATTTGTATAGTAATTACGCGAGTAAATTTTGTATAATTTAATAAATGTATTATACATTTATTTTAAAATTATCCATATGTGTTATACTTACATATATCAGTGTTTTATTGGTAGAAGCAGAGAAAAAATTAACTATGGAAATGAAGAAGTAAGTGATGCACTTTAATTATAATTATGAAAAAAAATTGGTGCCTAGTATGTGGAAATATATGCCTTTTAATTCAACTACATGGTATTTATCTTTCCAATTAATAGATTACAGGTTCTCTTTTATTATATAATAACTTTTTGACAAATGGCATAAATATAGCTGTAGAAAATAAGTTTCTCAATGTGCTGTTTATTCACTATGTGATTGTTCCAGAGTAAACAATCAATATGCTTTATCTTTTCTTTAAAATAACTGAGATACATATTGCTTGATTGTAATAACCAATAAATTTTACCTTTACATTATGACAAGATACTCATGAAATTCTGAATTACTTTTTATAAATACACTTCTCACAGAGAACTAGAAGTATTAGTATTGATATTACAGTGGGAAAAATAATGTTGACTTTGACAAATACTACTTAACTTCAACCTTCAAACTCATGAATATGTTATAATATATTGAAACCTACATTTTAGAAAGAAATTAAAATTAAGGACCTTTAAGACCCTGAGATTATACTGGATCATCTTGGACTCTGTATTCACATAGACACTTAAAATGAAATGTGTGAACTAAGGAATGCTGACTATCATTAGAAAATAGTATCACTCAGATATGTTCAAGGAATTTAAATGTTATGAGATCCAAAAATGATTGCTAAATTATGGAGCTATAATAAAACAAAACTTTATGATTGTAAACATCTCAATGGGTGGTGATGTAAATAGGAGCAATGGAATACAAATATAGATGACCTATACTGAGAGAATAATATACCCGCTAGTCATTGAACACTTACTGTGAGTCAGATACGTTAAGCATATTATCTCATTTAATATTGTTATTACCTTAATTTGTAGAGCTGGGAAAATTGAAATGAATGGAGGCTACATAACTGTCCAAATTTAGCAAGCTAAGTGAAGTTCCTTGATTATTCAAACGGGACAGCTAATTTAAAGCCATTTTACATGCAGTATGTTACTCTGTTTCTGTAGATCTCTATAGGAACTACATAAGGAAAGCAAACACCATTAATTTTGACTTTATAAAGTCTACTTAACTTTTTCATCTATAGCCTGTAATTATATACAGATGTACAAAAGTTTTACTCTGTAGGTTTTCTGCTGAAAAATACTTATTTTCTGGAAACAAGTCTAGAAACCATATTATACTATATGACATTTTCTCATATGATTTTTAAACTTTAAACACAATTTTAGAAGTTATATGTACTGTTATTTTTTATGTTCAAAACATTTTACAGAGCATATATAAAACCCTAACTAACATAATTGAAATTATACTAATTAAAAATTAATATCCCTTCTTCCCCTAATATGGCACCTACAGATGACTACTCTAATCTATATTTCTATTACTTTTGCTATTTAATATTCTATATCTCATAATTAGAAACACATATTTGTACTTAATTTTTCTTATTTTGTTTATATTATTGCATTATTTGTTCTTCGCTGTCTTATTTATTATATTACTGGATAATGACCACATTAAAACGTTGGTTATATATAGAGATATATGTTTCTTTTGTTCCTTTATAAAATTAAACTGTGTTTCCATAGATTTCTATGCATTAATTATGCAGATTTTAAATTTAGATTTTATTAACATTGTCACTAATGCTATAGTTAATGTGGATAAGAGTAAATATTTTTAAGATTGTGATTTCATCTTAGTTGTGGATATATATTCAGAAGTAGAAATGCTTGTTTTGCGTTTTAATATATTTGAAGAATATCTGTGCTATTTATCTATAGTTAACATAATTTTATATTTTTCTGGACAATTGTCATGGGTTCCAAACATTTTATGTTTTTGGAAACATTTATTATTTCTCTCCTTTTATTTAATAGTTATTTTATGAAGTATGAAGTCATACTTTATTGTGGTATTTGTTACTATCTTCCTGGTAGTTAGTAATAATGGATATTTTTTGTATTCTCATGGCTATATATCTGTCTGTGTAAATTGTTTGGCTATTTCCTATAAGTGGGAGTGGGTGGGGGTGCTATCTTACTCAGCAAAAAGAATTTTAAGAAGTTGTGTTTAATGATCTCCTAGATACCTTGCAGAATGGGAAAAGTCCAGGTAGGACACACTCCTCACATAAGATGTGCTGGGGTATAGGCAGCACAGAAATTGTAAAAGTGGTCAATAAATGATAGGTTCAGCTTAGTACAGGAAGCATAGACAGACAGGACACAGAGGCCGGGAGTCCCAGAGACTGGCAATGAAAAAAAAAATCAATGAAATACAAATGATAAAGTAGCTTAGAAATAAATCATAGAAACATCACCCTTCTCAATAGCCATAAGTAACATAAAATATCTTGGGGTAACACTAACCAAACAAGTAAAAGATCTGTTTGACAAGAACTTTAAGTCTTTGAAGACAGAAAATGAAGAAGATACCAGAAAATGGAAATCTTACATGCTCTTGGATAGGCATGATCAACGTAATAAAAATGGCAATCCTACTAAAAGTAATCTATAGATTCAATGCAATCTCTACCAAAATCCCAACACAATTCTTCACAGACCTTAAAAGAAAAATACTCAGCTTCATATGGAAAAACAAAAAACTCAGGATAGTCAAAACATTCCTGTACAAAAAATGGAACTTCTGGAGGCGTTACTATCCTTGACATCAAGCTCTATTATAGAACTACAGTTAAAAAAAGCAGTCTGGTATTGGCATAAAAACAGAGAGGTTGTCCAATGGAAATTAATAAAAGATCCAGATATTAATCCACACACCTATGAACACCTGATTTTTGACAAAGAAGCTAAAATTGTAATATGGAAAAAAGCAAGCATCTTCAACAAATGGTGCTGGCATAACTGGATATCAACATGTAGAAAAGTGCAAATAGATTCATATCTATCCCCATGCACAAAACTCAAGTCCAAATGGACTAAAAACATAAATATAAATCTGAGCACATTAAACCTGGTAGAAGAGAAAGTGAAAAATAGCCTCCAATGCATGGGCTCAGGCGATCACTTCCTAAATATAACACCATTAGCACAGACACTGAGAGCAACAATAAGTAAATGGGACGTCCTGAAACTGAAGTTTCTGTGAAGCAAAGGACATAGTCAATTAGACAAAAAGGCAGCCTATAAATAGGAAAAGATCTTTACCACATCAGAAAGGGGACTGATCTCAAAAATACATAAAGAAATCAAAAAATTAGACATTAAAATTCCAAATAATCCAATTAAAAATGGGGTACAGATTTAAACAGAATTCTGAGCAGAAGACTCTTAAATGGCTGAAAGACACTTAATGAAATGCTTAACATCCTTAGCAATCAGGGAAATCCAAGTCAAATGACTATAAGATAACATATTTCATCTGTCAGAACGGTTAAGATTAAAACCATCGATGATAGATAGCTTATACTGGAGAGGGTATGGAGTAAGGGGAACTCCTCCATTGCTAGTGGGAATGGAAACTTGTACAACCACCTGGGAAATCAGTACAGTGGTTTCTCAGAAATTGGGAATCTACCTACCTTAGGATCCAGCAATACCTCCTTGGGTATATACCCAAAGGATGATAAATAAAACTACAAGGACATTTGTTCACCTTTGTTTATAGCAACATTGTTTGTCATAGTCAGAACTTGTTCCTCAACCAAAGAATGGATGAAGAAAATTTGGTACATTTACACAATGGAATACTACTCAGTGGTAAAAAGCAAGGACATCGCCAGGCAGGGGTGGTGCACGCCTTTAATCCCAGCACTTGGGAGGCAGAGGCAGGTGGATCTCTGTGAGTTTGAGGCCAGCCTGTTCTACAAGAGCTAGTTCCAGGGCAGGCTCCAAAGCTACAAAAAAACCCTGTTTCAAAGAACGAAAAGAAAAATAAAAAAACAATGACATCTTGAAAGTTGAATGTAAATGAATTGAACTAGAAAAAAAATCCTAAATGAGTTAACCCAGACCCAGAAAGATGAACATAGTATGTACTTACTCACTCATAAGGAGATACTAGTTGTAAAGAAAACGATAACGAGCCTATAGCCCATGACCCCAGAGAAGTTAAGTAAAAAGGAGAACCCCAAGAATAGCATATATATACATAATATATATATATGGAAATTATATATATGGAAATTATATATATATATATATATATATATATATATATATATATATATATATATATATGGAAAGGGTAAATAGACAAGACCTCCTGACAAAATTGGGAGCATGGGGTGGGGACTGATGGGAAGAGGGAAGGGAGAAGGGGAGGGGAGGTTAATTTAAGGGATTGGGTTAGTAAAGATGGGGTAAGGACAGAGATGGAGAACAAGGAAAGAGATATCTTGATT
Source organism: Microtus oregoni (assembly GCF_018167655.1). NCBI lineage: Eukaryota > Metazoa > Chordata > Mammalia > Rodentia > Cricetidae > Microtus > Microtus oregoni. The sequence goes on from NW_024544721.1 coordinate 1,777,229, forward strand.
GAAGGAGTCACTATGGGACTTGCAAGAAACATAGTACTAGAGAAATTCCCAGGAATCCACAAGAATGACTCCAGCTAAGACCGTAAGCATTAGTGGAGAGGGTGCCCAAAATGGCCTTGCTCTGAAGTCAGATTGATCCAGCAGAGGCAGAAATCACAGGGGAGCACTGGGCTAAACTCCCAAAGTCCAGTCAAAGTGTGGAAGGAGTGAGATTATGAGCAAAGAGGTCAAGACCATGATGGGTACAACCACTGACACAGTTTTCCTGAGCTAATGGGAGCTCACCAACTCTGGCTGGACAGGGAAGAAACCAGCATACATCCACACTAGGCCTTTTGATTGTGCATGACAGTTTAATATGACTGGAGCAGACTGCGGGGCCACAGGCATTGGGAAGAGGTTTTATCCCTACTGTTTGTACTGGCTTTTTGCAACCCTTTCTCTTTGGAGGGATACCTTACTCAGCCTAGATACAGTAGGGAGGGCCTTGGTCTTTCCTCAAAGCAATGTGTCTTACCCTCTCTGAGGAGGTGTGGGTGAGGGAAGTTTGAGGGAACGGGAGGAGAGGAGGGATTGGGAACAAGGGTTGGTATGTAAAAAGAAAAAAGATAGTTTTTTTGTTTTATTTTAAAAAAAAATTCATATTGCTAGATTAAAAAATTCAATAAAATCATTCCTGCTGGGTGGTGATGGCATATAGCTTTAATTCCCACATTTGGGAGGCAAAGGCAGGTGGATCTCTGTGAGTTTGAAACCAGCCTGGACTACAAGAGGTAGTTCCAGAACAGGCTCCAATGCTACAGAGAAACCCTGTATCGACCCCCCCCCCCAAAAAAAAAGAAAAGGAAAAGCAATGATTCCAAATGGTATTCTGCTGTGTTCATTGGTTCATACCTAGCCCAACTGTCGTCAGAGAGGTTTCACCCAGCAACTGATGTAAGCCAATCCAAGGACCCACAGTCAAACATTAGGCAGACCTCTGGGAATCCTACAGAAGAGAGAGAGGAAGGATTGTATGAGTCAGAGAGGACAAGGATGCCACAAGAAAACCCACAGAATCAAATAACTTGGGCTCATAGGGGTTCATGGGGACTGAAACAAAAACCAGGGAACCTACATGGGACTGACCTAGGCTCTCTGAATATATGTTAGAATTGTGTACCTTGGCATTCTTTTTGGACTCCTAACAAGGGGAACAGGAGCTGTCTCTGATTCTTTTAACAAAGTTTTGGAACCCATTTCCTCATACTGAATGACCTTGTCCAGATTTCAATTTAAAAGTAAATGAATTTCTTTAAAAAATATTTTTTTAAAAAAAATCTTGGTTTTGCATAGATCTTTGATTAGTTTTATGGTTTAAAAATATTTCCTTCTATATTATAGAAATGCTTTTCACTCTTGATTTAAAAGAAAACACAAATCATGGAAAGCAAGTTTCTTATTCACAAATAGGATGGAATCACTATAGGAAACCTAAATTCTATGACAAATCAGATACAGAAATAGAAGGATGCTGGAAATATACGAGACATCATCATCATCACTTAGCATTGTGGATCATGAAAGCATTCCCTTGCATTTATCCTTGCTGCCCAACTGGTTGTGTAAAAAAAAACAAGTCTTACACAACATCCTTTTCCAGGGAGGAAAAGTAGCGGGCCTAAGGTATTCAAGAACAGTTCATTATCTCTGGGTACAATCTACAGAACATTATATTCTGCAGAGCTACAACAAGGAGGGAGAAAGTCTCAGTCTGAGCCAAGATTATCATGAAACCTGTCCTCCTTCATTTCTAGATAAACATGAAATGCACTTGTTAATATAGATGTCTTACAGTCATTCAGGCTTTGTGGCATTAATTCTAATCCTTTAATTTATATTTTAATTTATTTAAGTCATTGGTTGGCTGTTGCAATTTAGTTAAGAGTTTGTTAAACTTTCTAATCGTATGAAAACAAAACCTTTTCCTTGATTTGTGTCCATTCACTATTTCTATTATTTCGAACATCATCATCATAATTCCTATCCTTGTACTGATTTGGGACTTTATTTGCTTTTCTTTTCCTAGTTCTTTAATTCTTAGCATTCAGTTCTACTGCTTTGTTATTTTATGCCAGTATTTTATACAGAGTAACTGTGGGGTTTTGGAATCTCATGATATTATAGTAGTTTTATTTATTATCTTTTTTCTGATAATATTGGTTTACCATTGAAATTATGAAATTCCAAAGTTTCATGCATATAGATTTATAGTTGTTATTTATTCCTAATGAACTGAAAATTTCATCATTATATAATAATTTATATCTATCTTATATAAATGTATTTATTCTTAATATTTGTTACAATTTATAACCTAAAATTTCTGGTGGTTAGAGCTAGAAGAGGTACAAATTTTCCTTCCATGTTTCTTTCCAGTTGTCTTAGTCTAAAATACATGACTTTTAATTAACAAGAACCTCTTTAGCTGCTGCTATCTACTTCCTTGAACAAAGCTTTGAAAATTTTCTGGCAAAACTTCAAGTTTTTAAAATCTGTATTATTGGCTGTTCACTGCCAACTTGTATAAGCCTTGTTCAAAGAGATTATCAGTAATCATGTTATATTGGGATTACTGAACTATCTTAATATTTCCTCCACCAAATTCACTTGTTCACCAACTTTAAGTGAAGCCTTTCACAAACTCTTGGGGTATGAATAAAAAGTGAACAGTGTTGAAAATGACACAATAAAAATTGTTTCTAGGCTTGTTCCCAATAGGGTTTGCATTCCTTTCTGAAACTTCTTGGAAAACATTCTTTATTTTTCACATCTGTTTTGGTATTCACTTTCCAAGTTCCCAAGGAAAGTTTCTATTATATTCTTCTTAAAGATAACGAGTCTTTCTGTAGCCTATGTCTACCTTCTCTCCACACAACATTTCTGAATGCTTCTGAAGCACATTATCAGGAAATAGCACGGTAACAGTTTTCCAGAACCAGTTTCCGATCATTCTCAGAACCATCATACATGAAACATATTAGACAGAAAAGGTAAAAGCAGGACAGATTCACTTTGGCTTATAATACAGTTTCAGTTCCTAAGAATTTAGCATTTTTTGGCATGGAAGTTGTGGCAAGGCAACATGTTTCATTCAACCAAAGTCTGGAAACAAATGGAAAGTTTATTAGTATATAATGTATTTTTATATTTTTTTCTTTCATTCTATAATATACCCTTAGTGATGAAGTGATTGTCTTGCCCACATATACTTTGGTCTAATTTTTCTATCTATTCAGACTCCAGATATGGTTTGGGGAAGTTAACCCATTTATATTAAAATTAAAAATAAATATGGAATGATTTATTGCTGTTTTATTAATTTTCATGTATTTTTTTATTTATTTTGTCATATTTTATTTCCCCATGACTTTTTTTTTGTTTCTTTGTTTTGTTATGAAATACTGGGACTGTTATTTTCTCTTTTATTTTTTGGTATGTCCTTTGTGGTTGCTATGGGGCCACACAAATTATCCTACATTTTTCTTTTCTATTTTTAGTTTCTAAATTTGCTTTACTCATAGACAAAAAACTCAAAAAATTTGACTATTGTTTTGTCTCCATTATTTATGTGGTTTACTTCAAATTTATATCTGCTATATATTAAGTAGGCATCTTTATTGTAATATTTTAATAATTTTGTTAATTCAATTATTATGTTAAATGATCTATAATTAACTATTAAAATATTATATTCTTCTGCAGTTTCTCACACATTTATTATTACAGGGAGTTATATACTCTAGTATGGCTTCATAAAACATTTAGTATTAGTTTTGTTTTAACTTGAATAATTTGACATAATACTTAATATGCTGTTTCACATTAAATTTCTACTTTTTTGGCAAAATCTTTCTTTTATGAAAGATTTCATATATTCTTGGTTGCTGAATTTTTTTTCTACAACACTTTGAATATAATATGTTCTAGGCTTTGTATATTTGACAAATTTTCTCCTGACAAGGCTCATCCAACCGCGTGCTTACAACATGACTAGGAGTGAAAGAAGATTAAGATAGACAGTCTAAGGAATTCTGAACTCTGGAGAAACAGTTTTCTCCAGGGTAAAGGCCATTACTTGACAAGATATACATATAAATATAAGTACTATTATACAGACTGAGCAGGTTGCACTTATATATTTAAGATTATGTATGTATAAGCATACATACATACTGTGCAACAATTAAAGATAAAGATGTTATGAATGTGAAAGACAACATATAGCAAGGGGGTGGGGAATTGCAATGGAAGGGCTGGAATAAAGATAGGGAAGAGATTATATAATCATAACCTTAATATTAAAATAATGAAAAACAAGCCAAAATTAAGACAGATGCAAGTAGCATAAAGCTAGATCATGTGGACCATCCATTTGGGTAGACACACACCAATAACTGGGATAATCAGTATGGTTATTGTATAGAACATGGAAGAGGAGGAAGGTTAGTCTCAGTAGGGATCTCCATAAGGGGAAAGGTTGAGGGGTTCATGATCCTTCAGTCATCTAGCTAAAGGCAAACAATTTCTGTACTTTTGTACACATTGTTTTTAGCTATCCATACTCATAACTCTGTAAGGCTTGGTCATTCCCCTATGCCTGACTCAAGTAAGGTCTTAATCAATCCCATTAGTCTGAAGCATTGGAATCATCAACATGATTGTATTCTTCTTACAAATGCTTGATCAAACAGGGGTATACCTACTCCCCAAATTCTCTGTTTTGCATAATTGTTGCATTGAATTTGATTTATTACAGTTAAATAATGATCTTTCTCATTCTGAATTTCTTTTTCTCAGCCAATTTATAACATAATAGATTTTTCTCTGTACTGAGATAGACAGGCTATGGATATTGATAATCCAAACTCCTTGCCTGCATTTTATGTACGGTTGAGATTTTGTGGTCTCTTTCCTGTGCATTTTGGCATGTCTATTGTCCCTGTTTAGTCCACTTTTAGGCAGTCAGGTTGGTGAAATTTCATGGCAGCAGCTTCTGACATTACTAGAATACACATTCTCACAGAAAACTCTCTGGTGGTGTAGCTCTTACAGTCTTTCTGTTCCCTCTTCCAGAATACATGCAAACAGCATTATGACTGAGCATATTATATTTAGAAACATATATGTATATACATATGTAGATGTAAAAACAATCACTGAGAAAAGAGGCAATGGTTTTAAAGGAGAACAGAGACAGATATATGGGAGTATTGAGAGGGATGAATGTTGTAGTTAAAGGCAGCCCGTTTATTTCCTGGCCACTCAGACCCAAATAATCACACAGAAACTGTATTAATTACAACAGTTTGGCCTATAGCTTATGCATATTTTTAGCTAACTCTTACATGTTAAATTAACCCATTTCTATTACCTTGTATTTTACAATGAGGCTCATGGTTTACTGGTAAGGTTTTGGGTGTCTGTCTCCTTTGGCAGCAATATGGCATTTCCTTGACTCTGTCTACTCTATCCTCATCTGTCTGCTTGGAATTCCCACCTTACATTATTCAGCCTTTCTATACTATGATCCACATGTAGAAGAAGATATGCTGTGTTTGTATTTCTGGGTCTGGTTATGTCATTCAATACAATTTTTACAGTTACCTCAATTTTAAGCCTTTTATTCTAAGGTATCATTTATCTTTGATAGAAGGAAATATATACTACCTAACCTAATAATATCCCTTTGGTCATGTTTCTGCCTAGAAATGTCTATTTCTAATATTTATATCTGTGTCTCTGAGTGTCTGTTTCCTCCTATTTATAACTAATTTGATATATTTTATTCCATTGGCTTCAAACAGAGCTCAAGTGAAATGATGGTTTACCTTCTTTCACCAATTTATTCCACTACTTTATGAAAATCTGTATATGTCTTTTACAAATACGGCTCTGGTTCAACATAAATAAAACACACATGTTCTGTGGAAATTATTTGTTATTAAAATATGTATCAGCTCAGTAGATTAACTATTTAAAAATTTTAGAACACTAAAAATTGTAAAAAATGTTTTTTAAAATATTTTAAGAATATTTATTTTACTGTTAAATCACAAAACTCTTTATCCACTTGTATTTTAGAGTGATTCTTGGTTTGTATCTTTAACAAAGTTGAAAACTTTATGAGATTTCCTTGATCATGGATGTCTATATTAGACTTTCTTAAACAAATTTTCTTTACACATATTAACAGTATTTAAAGTAATTATGTATTGTTGTTTTATTGTAATACTTCTATCTTTTATTAGACTGAAGTTTAAAATATCAATGCTTCTACTCTTCTCACATTTCAAATTTTCTACATCATGCTGTAGAATGCACACACAGACTGCTTCTTGGTTTTATGCTAGTCAAAGCTGTCACTATTTGCTTCCTTTTTCATCCACAATTGCCTGTATTTATAGCAAGCTGAAGAAAAGAGATTTTTAAACTAATCTTCACAGAATATTCTAATCCATCTTCAAAACATTAATATACGAAAGGAGAATCATAGTGAATCGTATTTAAGGGTGAGAAGTTTGAACAACCTGGTGAGTTTCAAGCCAAATTTGTCTGGCATGATTAAATCAATTAAAAATTCAAAAAAGAAGATATGTTGAAAATGAACAAAATAATGATGAAGGAATAGTAGGTACTTTCTCTTATATGAACTAAAAGGTCAAATAATATTATTTTGTTGTATGGAACTATCCAAAACATTAAACAAATTATAGGTCTTAATAATAAATACTACATAGTTGGTGATATCATAAGTGTTAATACACAAGTATAATATTCATGTTCTTCTGATCTTCAGTATTATCCCATTTTTATGTATACCATTACTCTAAGCTAATGATATACAAAATGCCATTTCAATGTAATCAGTTTTGTGAGTATTTTTTTTCATTTCTTCTATTAATTTATTACATATGTGTTTATCATATACTTTCCTCTTCTCAATCCTCCCAAGATCTTTTTATGTTGTGATCCACCCAGAATCAGGTTTTGTCTCTTTCTAGTTTGTTCTCAAAGAAAAAAACAATTGTGAAAACTGGAACAAAAATGAAATTCAAAATAAACAAACTAACTTAAAAATAAACAAGCAATAAGCCAAAAAATCACAACAAAAAGAGTATACACACATACTCACAAAGAAATGGAATGCATTGCATGTTGGAGAAAAAACTTCCGGGCATGAGTCCTACCATGGTGAATGGTTGGCATGGTTATTTGAAAAAAAAAAAAACTCAACTCCAAAGTGAGTGTCATTATTAGATGTTATGGACTTGTTAGAGGAAGAAAGAAATGTGTCATTGTGGGGGTAGACTGTTGTAATATTTTGTTAGTGCTTTAACAAATAAAGCTTGCCTGAGGATCAGAGGGTGGAGGAAGCCACTAGTTAGCTGTAGAGGCTAAGCCAGGCAGTTGAGACACATACCTTTAATCCCATCACTCACAGGAGGGAGGGGCAGATGGATCTCTGTTAGTTCAAGACTAGCCTTGGTTACACTACGTTGATCCAGTCTCAAAGAGAAGCAGAAACAGGCATTGATGGCTCACACCTTTAATCCCAGTACTTGAGAGTCACATGTTTTTAATTCCCAAACTAGGGAGGTAGAGAAGGGAAATGATATGACTGAACAGAGAGGAATATAAGGTAAGAGGAGACAGGAACCCAAGGATTTATTCAGTTTGAGGATGTATATTAATAGAGTCTTGTTCCCCGGGTTCTGAGGTTTCCATAGAGGTAAGAACTAGTAGTTGGCTGCTCTGCTTCTCTGATTTTACAGCTTTTATCCACTGATACTGACTCTGAGTCTTTACTATTAAGACCAATTAGAATTTTCACTATAGGTTACAAGGTCTCTTTTTCTCAAGTTTCACTCAGGTTGATAGTCAACTTCCTGTTACTGCTGAGTCAAGATGTTCAGCTCCAGCACTATGTCTGCCTGCGTATTACCAATGCTGATGATAATGGACTGAACCTCTGAAACTGTAAACAAGTCACCTCAATTAAATCATTTTCCTTTATTAAAGCTTCCATGTTTATGTTGTCTTTTCAGAGCCTTATAAAACCCTTACTGAGACAGAAGTTTTTACCAGTGTAGTGGGGTATTGCTGTGATAGACCTGACCATGCTGTTGTTTGGAGTAATACAGACTATAGTACTTTGAATCAGGAAAGCAGTGGAATGCTTTAAGCACTGCTTAATGGAGCATATGAGTAGGAACATGGAAAAATGGTACTATAATGATTTGAAGTGTTAAGATATAGCTCAAGAGGATTCAGAGAATTTTAGTATGTTTCCAAGAAATCACCTTTATGATATTTTGGTAAGGGAAGTGGCTGCCTTTAGCCCTTGTTCAAAGAGTTTGTCTGGGGCTAAATTAAACTGTTTTGGATTAATTATGTTGACAGAGAAATGTCAGAATAGCCTAGCATAGACTCTGCCATATGTATATTAGTAGTAACTCTATTGAAGATTTATAATTAAAAGGAGCAAGCTGACCAGGGTAAATTAAAAAAAAAATGTAAATTTTGATGAAAAAAAAGAGCATCTAGAAATCGAATGGATCTAAATCCTATGTTCAAGGAGATAAATGGATTGATAAATGGAATATAGGGAATAGTAACTCAGAGTATGATCTTACCCAACTAAACTTTCAATTTGTGAAAAATGACTAAAGAAAAGCATAGAACTGTGTATGGTGCTAGACACCTTTAATCCCAGTACTAGGAAGGCAAAAGATGAAAGATCTCAGAGTTTGAGGCCAGCCTTGTCTAAAGAACAAGTTCAAAGAGATATAACCTTAGGCAGTAAAGGAAAACAGAAAACTGGTAAAGTTGTAATTACGAATCCCAGAAAGCAGCAGAATTTAACAGCTTCATTCATGTTGTTTTGGCTTTAGAGTTAAGGACAGAAGACATGGGTTAATGGAATTTACCTCCAAGCCTAAAGAAAACTGATGAGGCCAGCATCTGTCAGGGACGTGCCTGAATGGAAGCCAAGTAGAGAGGGCATTACATGAATCTGTGAAGTTGAAGCCTGGGTTTTCTTGGAGAATTCAAGATGTTAGAAATACCAGTGGACTGGGATACATGCCAAGGAGAGCTGTTAACAGGAAGTGGAAATAGCCCAAGATGAATATATTTCTGGGTGTTGAGGGGAGGGGTTTGATAAAGACATCTCATTCAGGGATGACTGCTCCAAAATATAACTCTCTGCTCATTGCTCAGTTATTACTTTTGTGTTAATTAGTATCTACTATAAGAAGCACCTGTGATGAAAGTTGAATAATGTTCTTATCTATGTGTATAGAAATATATCATTAGGAGTCATTTTATTGCTCTCTTCCTTTAGCATATTAAAATTATTATGCTTTCTTCTAAGGCCCATGACTTATCTAGTCTCACATTTTTACCATTTGAGGTATAGTTTTTATCTCATGGACTTAAAAATGCTTGGTAAGCCGGGCGGTGGTGGCGCACGCCTTTAATCCCAGCACTCGGGAGGCAGAGGCAGGCGGATCTCTGTGAGTTCGAGGCCAGCCTGGTCTACAAGAGCTAGTTCCAGGACAGGAACCAAAAGCTACGGAGAAACCCTGTCTCGAAAAATAAAAAAAAAAAAAAATGCTTGGTAATTCCCTTGATATATGTACTACTACTTCACCAATACACCTTAAAGATAAGTTTCTGTTGTAGGATATAGGGTTTGTTCTAGCTGATATTGTAGCTAACTTTTCACTTCTGGTACCATGTAAAATAACTTCCATAATCATAAACACTAGTCAGTAGGGGTAAAACTTGTAGTTGAGGATCAGCTTGATTTCTCCAAGTTTGATGATGTGAGATATTTCTTAAGCAATAGGACCTTATTGTCAGATTATGGAGAACATCAAATAGCATTGGAAATAGTCATGATGTTTGGGGATGTCTGTAGTTTTTTGTCCAACCACTCAACAAGATGTAACCCATTCAGTAAACTGGAGAATTTTGTTTCGGTGTAAGATGTCCAAATGTTGCATCCCCCCACAGTTGCTTTTCCTAATCCCCTTTCATATATTTTTATATTTTGGGAAATTTCTGCAACAGTAGAATTTCATGCAGCTTTAAAAAAGACTTTTAGTGTTACTTTCTCCTTCCCATATTCTGCCCTTTATGTTCACTTTCCATCCTTTTCTCCATACAATCCTACCATTTTAGTTTTCACTTTACCACTTCATAAAAGTCTATTCCCTGTTCTTGGAAAGATATCCTCTCTGTCTGTCTCTTAGTAACTACCTAACCTATATGTTTTTTTTTAGTTATTAATATACAAATCTTAAGTTTAAGAGGTAACACCTATGTATAAGAGAAAACATGTAATATGAACCAAAGCATGTAGAAAATATCCAAATTAATAAAATTATGTAAGAAAAGAGATACATAAAAATAAACACTTATGAAACTCAGATACTCATAATAATATACTTTTAAACAGTGTACTGAATCAAACTGGAATACTTTAAAGAAATGGATGAATTTCTTGATATATGCAATCTACCAAAGTTAAACCAAGATGAACTAAATAGTTTAAAAATAACTATCACCTTAGTAAAATAGAACAGTAATTTTGAATCTCCCAACTAAAGAAGACCATGTTCTGATAGATATAGCACAAAGTTCTACTGTAACTTCAAGAAGAGTTAACCATGCCACATTGGGCTACCATTTGTTGGTGATCAGCAGCAACAAAAATATCATTTACCAGAGTAGGGGCATGGGGCTCAAAAAAGTTAGTAAAGAATCTGAAGATGAGAGTAAAAGTAGTAAAATTGAAACATAGAATAGTACTAGGAGGTTGTTCCAGTGAATACTGGAATTGCCCACATTTAATTTTTCATACTCTTTTATACCCCAATACAAAAAGGGCAATAAAAAAGATGGCAACAAAAGACTTCTCTAACAGGATAAAAAACAACTAGAACAGTTAATTGTTTCAACACTTTGGGACATCAAGTTGTTAGCATTCTGGTGTTTAGACAGTGAACCCATACTAAACCAAGTATCCGGAAAGCAGCCACTTCCCAGGTACCCTACTAATTACAAAAGAAGGAGCAGAAGTATGCTTTAATTTCCTGACCATCTGTCAGAGTGGAGTGGACTGAAGCTGTATGGGCCATTTAATGCCAAAAGAATGAAGTAACCACATCCTGACATGAAAAGCCCTGGTTGTTGTCAACAATTTTTAGCAAGCTCCCAACTCTCTGACAATCAGAGGTGGAATTAGGCTCACATTTTTGGGTCTCCACAGTTAACATTGCTATACCTCAATTATTCTACAAAATAGGTTCTCGAGGAACATTTCCTAATTATTTTTAGGAAGGCACTTTTCCATTAATAGCAAAACCACAAAATAAAATAAAATTATATAATAATAACTGTTACAGACAGATATGAAAATTCTAAGCAAAATATTTGCAAATCAAATTCAAGAACACATAAAAATGATTATCCACCATTATTAACATTGCTTCATCCCACAGACAGAGGGATGCTACAACATATGTAAATTTATAAAGATAATATACCACATAAATAGACTGAAAGAGTAAAACCACATGATTATCTTATTTGATGCATAAAAAGCCCTTGACAAAATCTAACAAGCACTTCCATACAGAAACACTTGTACATATATATATATATATATATATATATATATATATATATATTGCATTGTAAGATTGAGTTGAATGTCTATCATAAAGTATTTGCCAAGCTACTGAGTTGTAAGCTAAATGCCACCACATATGTACTAGGTGAGCATTTTTTATTGTTTTGTCCAGTACTAGACAGTGAAGCTACAGCCTCTCACATGTGAAACAAATGTGAATATTCTACTGCATTTCTCAGCCCTAGATGAGTATGATTTCTTAGAGCAGGATTCCTGGATCATCAATTTCATTGAATTCTATTAGCAATAGTCATTGAGGGGACAATGTATAGTTGTACAATATTATGTTATGTTTGAAGTAGGTTTCATTTCTGAAAGAGTTAACAAAATTTTAGTTTGCTAATGTCCATGATAAGGATTTCTAGGAAAATGGTATACTAATGTAAGTTTTCTTAAATTTATTTGATTACAAAATTTTTGTTTTCCTTGACATGTTTAAAGATTTATTTTACTTTAAATTATATCTGAATGTGGATATCTATGGGTATATGTGCATGTGTGAATGTATATGCTGGCAAAGTTCCAAGGTTGACAGCAATTCCCATGAAGTTGGAGTGCCAGGTATATGTGAGATGTTCAATGTTAATAGCATATTAACTGAACCCTGTTCCTCTGGAAAAACAGTTTTTAACCACTAAAGAATCTCTCAAGCCCCATGCCCCATGATTTAAAAGAAACAAATGGCATGAGAATCACTGTTTCTAAAATGCTGCTTACACATAAGAAAAAGAGGAACTACTTGTAAATAAAGTAAAGCATGAGAGAGTAGAAAGAATCTAAACAGCAAGCTTTAAGCATCATTTCTAGCCCAGCATTTGATGTGTTGACTGCATTTGCAAATATCCAAAAAACGACTGAAATGGTGACTAAAAATCCTATAACTATTATTTCTTAGAGATTATAGAATTATTTTTTTATGTAAAAACAGTCATTTTAAAGTTAGGTACACTGAGGCCTCACTGTATTACTAAATGCCTCAGAGAAAGTGTTAACATTGAAAAAAAACATTATAATTCTACTTCATCAAAACTGAAGAGTGGTACACTATTTTCTACTTGCCATGATTAGATTTATTATTAAATTTAAAGTTTAGTCCAATAATATAGGAATTCAGCAAATGTCAGATTCCTTTCATTCCAAAGAATTTTGACTTTGATCTTAATTTTCCATGGAAGAAAATTTTACAACCTGAGAGACAAAAATATATCTGATTTTAATGTCTATTAATGTGTATAATGCTATTGTAGCTCTTTGTAGATACTAAGTTTTCTTTTGTTACTTATTTATAAAATGACAATTATGTTACCAAGGATGAGGTACCACTGTGATTATAAAGTCCTTTCCAAACTACGGTTTCATGACTAACAGGCATTATTCTTGAGTTTTATGAGACTTTATAATGAAAACTTACATATCTGATCCACTCTAAAAATCACCTAAAGTCGTTTTTTCTTTATTTTTCAACAATAGGTTTCAATGAACAGACTCCACTCAAAAGCAGAAAATGTTAACATCATATGATGATGTAACTATTTTTGTGTACCTTGTAAAAAATTTGCTTAAAACGCAGTTAATTTTAAATCCATTTATCTTTGTATTAGCCTAAATGAAACACATGTGTGTAGGATATAGAATAATTGTTAAGTCACTTTAAAATCAGCCATAAACACAGTGGAAATGATAAGCAAGACAAATATTAATAATCATAAAGTTATAGTTCTAATTTAGCTAAACAATGTTTTCTTCATATTTTCTACTTTGCTTCTTAAACTTTCAAAATTTTCTTTTGTTCCATAGACCATATAACAAATAAAAATTCATTCTGAATACTTAAGCCTTACCATGTTTGTATGGGCATGTACATACATGCACACACCCACTTACACGCACACAGTTTTACTACAGTATAACAACCAAATAGATTTTGTTTATTATCTCCCATGTTTAAAAATGTCATCAAAAGACTGAGACATTCTCAGATACTCAATTGACTGCAAGGCAAATTCTTTCAGCTGGGGTATAAAATAAGAGAAAAAGAGGTTTATAATGGCAAAAATGACAGATTTTTAAATAGAATGGCATGAGCCCACCACTATAATTTAACTTTTTGTCTAATTCATATAAGAACCTCCATAGATCATGGTTAATGCCACTGTGGGAGTTTCAACATTTCTGGGAAGGACCATATAATTTAGTAAGCATATGGTGAATATTCTTTCAGGAAAAGGAAGAAAAGAATTGGCATTTTTCTTAAATGCCACAAGTCAGATTAATGCTGAGAACAAGATGAAAGCACTGAGAAGAAAACATTTATCTGTGATTCAGGATTTTGCATGCAAGTCTTTCTTTCTTTCTTTCTTTCTTTCTTTCTTTCTTTCTTTCTTTCTTTCTTTCTTTCTTTCTGTCTGTCTGTCTGTCTGTCTGTCTGACTTTCTTTCTTTCTTCCTTTCTGGTTTGCCAGCTCAGCCTTTTAAGATTTTTATAATTTTGGTTACATTTCCTATATGCTTTTTAGAATGCAGAGGACAATGAACTATAGGCATTATATTATAAACTGTCAGGTTATAAAGTCTTGGATTCCTGAATATCATTTGCTCTAGCCATCTTTGCCTCCCTTACTTATGACATCACCTTTCTCAATGAATAAGTGAATAATTATCCTTTTCTTACATTAGATTCCAAAGTACCTTCCAGTACTATGAAATCTAGTCCTCCAGGGGGAGGTTTCAATGTCAGTTGAAGCTTGATTCCTCTATGTTTTTGTGTCCAAAGTGTGTTGTGACCTAATGTCCTTTTGAGATAACACCCTTATTGTGTACCCTTGACAGATCCAGAACTCACTATGTAAACCAAGTTGGCCTCAAACTCAGAAGGGTCAACTATCTTCTATCCTTTGGATGTTGGGATTAAAGGCATACTGCATCACACGCAGCAGTCATATGGTACAATGTCAAGTTCTAAAAGGCAATCTTTTGCAAACGAAATAGTACATATTGTTTTAGCAGTCTCTTCCATTGCCTAACCAACAAGTAGAAGAAACATAGGTTTACCATTTCTGACAGTAGAGTTATTGGGACATTTTTAGGGAGTCTGTGGCTCTGGGAAATAAATTATCATAACAAATGGGTCGATATCATTTAAATTACTTACAGAGACACACACACACACACACACACACACACACACACGAGAGAGAGAGAGAGAGAGAGAGAGAGAGAGAGAGAGAGAGAGAGAGAGGGAGGGAGGGAGGGAGGGAGGGAGGGAGGGGGAGGGAGGGAGGGAGGGAGAGAGAGAGAGAGAGAGAGAGAGAGAGAGAGAGAGAGAGAGAGAGAGAGAGAGAAACAGATAAAAAGTAAAAAGACAGGGATATACAGAGACACAGACAGAGAGAAAGAATCTTACTTTTAAGTAAACATTAAATACCATGTTTCCCTACTGTTTTTTCAATCTTTCTTAGTAATCTCTTGCCCTCAGGCCCCTTATTGCTCTTCCACCTAGTGGCTGTTTCAATAAGAAATGTTCTCCATATACTTCAATATTTGAACACTTGGTCCTCAGTTGACAGTTGTTGCGGGAGGTCCTCCCACTCCTCCAGCCTATAGCTGCTGAGATACCAGCCCATTAGGGCGTGGTCTCTCTCCCTTTAAAAAAGCAGCCACTTCCCTCTCCTCTCTCTCTCTTCACTTCCTGCTCCACTGGTGACTAGACTCCCTTCCTGGTTGCTTAGAGGGCTGTTGCCTGGGACAGTGATCTGTAAGTTTTTTCCCCTTTAAATAAATACCACCCTATTAATCATAATTCCAAACTGGTGTGGCATTGTTTGTGACTTACGCCTTCAGACAGTGCTTTTGCGGGAGCTTGTGGAACTTTTGGGAAATGGAGTCTTTCTGGAAGAGGTATTTATTGTCTATTCCCACTTTCTGTTCCACTCTCTGGTAAGTGCTTGCATTTGAAGATATAAGATCTCTATTTCCAGTTCTTGCTGCCATGCCTGTCATTTGTTGCCAAGCCTACCAGACCTGATGGAGTCATTCCACTGAAACTGTAGTCCAAAATAAGTTTCTTCTTCCATAAGTTTCTTTTAATCCTGTGCTTTATCACAAGAGAAAAGTAATTAAGACTGCTGTTCAAATTTTTTAATAAAGTTTGTATCATATTCATATAAGTGAACTGGGATTTGAAAATCTGATAAGAAGGAAGTACAATGATTGTAATAAAGTAAAAGAATAGTGAGATACTTATAATATTCTATTGCCTAATTTGTATGGTTGTTATGTTGGTTAATAAATTTTGTTATTACAAATTCAGTAATACCTTAATATTTTAATTTTATGATAATGTATTATACATCAAAATGTGAATAAAAATTGAATTGTAGAAATAACAGTGCAATGTTAACTTATAAATCGTCTAATGGGAAATTTTTATGACCCTAGCTAAGTAATGAAACAATAGGAATTTAATTTTCTATATAGTGATAGAAGATATATAAGTTTTAATTGAAAGCTCATTCTTAAAAGATGAATGAAAATCATTTATTTCCTGATAGGTTTATGTTAACATAATTTTATAAAGTGTTAATGTTTTCATCTTATAATTTAGTCACATGAGTAATAAGAACTGCAAGAGTGTTGCCAGAAACACAGTGGAGTTGAAAATTCTAGATTGTGTTATCCTACAAATATCAATATTTTTAGATAAGTAGCTAAAATCGATGTCGTAATCTTAAGTTAGTCTAGGGAGATATAATTTAAAAAGACATGAGAGCAAAATATCTGAAAATATTAATTTAAAAGGATACAAACGGTAGATAGAATAGTTTTATTTTTATGCACCATGGATTACTTCATTTATCTAAGCTGGCACTGCTCAATGCAGAAAGTACTACCCACTTTGTGACATAAAGTTATACAAGAAAAGTGAGCAAGAAGAAGGATTAGGATCCTCAGTTTTTGGATGTGTCAAAAATCGACTAGGAACAAATAAGGTAAGTAGGAGTTATCAGGATATGTGATAGGTACCTCAGTTATTCCCAGTGACTTATTTTGCAGAAGTTCCAAGTGACCTTTGCTTCTGGGAACTTCAGAATTCCTTTGGTCATACCACTTTCCTGTGTTTTTGAATAACATAAGCTCCCATACTTTTCATCTCCATGGAGTCCAATAGCCTATTCTATAGAAGATTTCAGCAGAAAAATCTACTGAGGAAGCTAATACCTGCACATCTGCTACAGATTCCAGAAAAATAAATCACTGTTAAATGCCATGGATTTCATCATTATCAATATTTCCTCTTTGGCTCATTCCACATTTTCTTTTGCCTTCCTCAGAGCAATTCCAGTCTGACCTAATACAGGTGCCCTACCTACCAGACAAAACACAGATACTAAAGGAAAAAAAGGCATGTAGATGATGCTGGCCATTGCCAGTAGCAACATTCAAAATGCTTCATGTATATTAATTGTGGTTTCTGTAGCTTTCTGTGTTTATGTTTGCATCCTAATTTTGCTTCTAGCTTTGATAAACTTGTCTATACTCACAATATCCTTTTGAAGCCACATGGATGTATAATGATGTTCCTGTGTATAACTACAGACTAAGCACAGATTTGCAGTCATTTTTAATATTCAATTCTAATTCTATTTCCACAGCTGAGTTGTGGATGGGAAAATCATAACCCATAGCACTCAAAGTAGTAAAAGTACATGCTGTCAGTCAAAAATCCCATTAAATTGTCCCAACCTCCAAATATGCATCATTAATAATATGCCCTTTGCTTGTATGTACTCCACATCACCAGGTGTAGTTCCTTAAAACTTGTAAGTCCCTCCTATTGTCTACAAGCTATCATTTCTAATCTATGCAATAAGGTATTATCCTTCCACTTGGACAGTTTTACTGGCCTGTGATATTTACAGATGTGTTCAGAATCTCCACTGATGACCCCAAAGCTGTCACACCTGTTTTGTACCCTCCCAACTCTCAATGTCAAAAACTATACAACTTAAACTACCATGTATACCAACATTCCGCATTCAGTTAAGCCTAGCTGGTTCCAGATGTGTTACAAGACCTTACAATTATTAACTGGTGACACATGATATTATATAGTGTTCCTCAAAAATCAAGTCTATTTCCAAACATCTGTAAGTGTTTACTGATTTATCAAATGTGACGATATTTAAAGATGCTACAAGAATTAAGAAAAATCAGAGAGTCAAGTCTCTATGGGAACAATGTACTAAAGTTTCATTACTTAATGACAAAGAAATACCTATCCAGGCAGTGTCAGGGGTGGGCTACCACTCACGGTATGGTTCTTAAGCTAGAACAGTCGATGGTTGGCTACTCCCATAATTTCTGTAATATTTTTACCCCAACAAATCGTATAGGCTGAACAAGTTGTAGGTCTACAGTTATGTGGCTGGGTTGGAGTCCCAATCCTTCCACTGGAAGTCATGCCTAATTACAGGAGATTGTCTCTTCTGGTTCCATATCTCCCATTTCTAGGAGTCTTAGCTAAGGTTTACCTTAATAGATTGTTGGGAGTTTCCATTGCACTAGGTTTTCTAGCTTATCCTAGAAATGCATCTAATTCCAGTTATCTTTTCCAGTACTCTCTCCCTCCAGCATACCTCACCTGATCTCTCCTGTACCCATACTCCCAACCAATTCTTCCCCCGATCCACCTATGATGTTTATTCTATTTCCCCTCTTGAACAATGAGATTCATGTGTTCTCCCTCCACATTGAGCCCTTCTTGTTACTTAGCTTCTTAGAGTCTGTGGATTGTAGCATGGTTATCCTTCACTTTATGTCTAATATCCACATACAAGTGAGTACATACCATGTTTGTCTTTCTTGGTATGGGTTACCTCACTTGTGATTATCTTTTATAGTTCCATCCATTTCCTGGAAATTTCCTAATCTCATTGTTTTCAACAGCTAAGTAATACCCCATTGAGAAAATATACTAGATTTTCTTTATCCATTCTTCAGTTGATGTTGTGAGCTGCCTTTTTGGGGTGACTTTTGCCATGATCTTAGCCGGTGAAGTTTGTATGTTCCGTGGTAGGTTCATGAGGATTAGAAAATGTTAAGTAAGAGGAACAGAGATAAGAAGAAACCACAGAGACATAAGGCAATATCAGGATGACACCTTGGCAAATACAGAATGCTGATTTCTGACTTCTTAGTACTGAGTCCTGAGTTCTGAATTCTGAGTTCTGAGTTCTCTTGTGTTCAATTTTCCATACAGTTTTAAACTCCAATACAGAAAGGGGGAAGAAGGCATAAAATTGTCTTAATATGATACAAAGGACAATTGGAACAGTTATTTGCTTTAGTGCTTTTAAACATCAAGTCATTGATTCATGCGAAAAGCATTCTGTTGTTTAGGCAGTGATCCCACTTCAGACAAGTATCCTGAAGGGAGCCACTCCTTAGGTATAAACTCCTAATTCAAAAGAAAGAGCAAAAATATGCTTGAACTTTCTGATATTCGGTGAGGGTGTAGAAGGTACACCACTATGTACCATTTTAATGTCCAATATGCCAAGTAACCACATGCTAGGTCAAGGTGCGTAGCCACAGTTCTCAACTATTTTAAGCAACCTCAAACTCTCTGACCTTCAGAAAAGGCGAAATAGGCTCAGATTTTTGGGTTTCCACAAGTTCATGGACATCTAAGCTGCCCAGAGGGTGGACAGTCCAGAGACTTAGAATAGAAACAAACATTACTGGTTCTACTGGTGTTCTCTCTCTCTCTCTCTCTCTCTCTCTCTCTCTCTCTCTCTCTCTCTCTCTCTCTCTCTCTCTCATACTCAATGAAATGATTCCTAATGGCATTCTATACTGATAGATCAATATCTAACCCAATTTTCATCACAGAGGGTTCATCTAGCAAATGATAGAAACAAATGCAGAGATCCACATCCAAACATTAGGTGCACCTTGGGGAATCTTGTGGTAGAGAGGGAGGAAAGATTATGGGAGGCAGAGGGGCCATGGACACCAGAAAATTCACAGAATCAACTAGCTTAGGCTCATGGGGACTCACAGAGTTTGAGCCACCAACCAGAGAGCTAGCATGGAACTTAACTAAGAGCTCTGCATATTTCTTACAGTTGTGTAGTTTGGTCTTCTTGTGAGATTTCTAACAGTAGAGCACAGATGGTTACTGACTGTACTGCCTTTCCTCCTACTGAGTTGCCTTATTCATTGTTAATAGGAGAGGAAGTGCCTAGTCTTATTTGTGACAGCTGCCTGATATATATGGGAGGTTTGGCATTTTCTGAAGAATAAGCAGGAAGAATGGATGGGGGAGAGGGAGAAGACAGGTTGGGGGAAGGGAATGGAAGGAGAGGAGGGCTGGAGAGGTAAGATTGACTGGGCTGGAAAAAATTAATCAGTTAGTTAAAACTAAAGAAATATATCTAATATCCACTTATGAGTGAATACATACTGTGTTTGGCTTTCTGTGTCTGGGTTACCTCACTCAGAATTGCTTTTTTTAGTTCCATCTATTTGCCTGCAAATTTCAATATGCCATTGGTTTTTGTTTGTTTGTTTGTTTTATTTTCGAGACAGGGTTTCTCCATAGCTTTTGGTTCTGTCTTGGTACTAGCTCTTGTAGACCAGGCTGGCCTCAAACTCACAGAGATCCGCCTGCCTCTGCCTCCCGAGTGCTGGGATTAAAGGTGTGTGCTACCACTGTCTGGCTATGCCATTTTTTTTTTTACTACTGGTTAAGCACTCCATTGTGTAAATGTACCACATTTTCTTTATCCATTCTTCAGTTGAGGAACATCTAGGTTGTTTCTAGGTTCTCGCTATTACGAATAATGCTGCTATGAACATAGCGAATAAAATGTCCTTGTGGTATGGGTCTGCATCATTTGGGTATATGCCCAAGAGTGATATTGCTGAATACTGTAGTAGATTGCTGTCTGTTTTTTTGAGAAACTACCATACTGAATTCCAAAGTGACTGTACAAATTTACACTCCCAGAGCAATGGAGGAATACTCCCTTACTCTGTGTCCTTTCTAGCATAAGCAATAATTGGTGTTTTTGATCTTAGCCATTCTGATGGGAGTAAGGTGGTATCTCAGAGTTGTTTTGATTTGCATTCCCCTGATGGTTAAGGATGTTTAACAACTCCTTAAGAGCCTTTTAGTCATTAGTGTTTCCTCTGTGAAAATTCTCTGTTTAGATCTGTAGCCAATTTTTATTGGATTATTTGGTATTTTAATATCAAGTTACTTGAGCTCTTTGTGTCTTTTTGGAGATCAGCCCTCTGTCTGAAGTGGGGTTAGTGAAGATTTCTTCCCATACTGTAGGTTGTCATTTTGTCTTGTTGACTATGTTCTTTGCCTTACAGAACTTTCTCAATTTCATGAGGTCCCATTTATTAATTGTTGATCTCAGTGTCTGTACTAGACCATGATGGTAATGCCCACAGAAATAGTTGACCTGAGCTAGTGGTAACTCAGTGATCCCAGACTGACAGCTAAGGAACCAGTATAAAACCTATCTAAGCCCCCTGAATGAGGGTAACAGTCGTGTGACATGGGCAGTTGGTGGGCAGTGAACCAGGATTTATCCCTAGTGCATGAACTGGCTCTTTGAAGCCCATTCTCTATGAAGGGACACATTGTTAACCATAGAGGGAAAAGCCTTTGTTTTGTCTCAAGTGATGTGACAGACTTTGTTGACTCACCATGGGAGGCCTCACCCTTTCTGAGGAGTGAATAGGAGGCAGGTACCATGGGGAGAAGATGGGGAGAGGAACAACTGGAGGGAGAAGGAACTAGGATTGGTATGTAAAATATGATTGTTTAAAAAAATTAAATGAAAAAAATAGCTATTTAAGAATTTCCTGATATAATGCCTCTGAGTAATTTCTTTAAAGTTTATATTGTGAAAACAACCATTCTATCCATACTATGCACAACAATCTATAGATTCAATGCACACCACCATAACATTTCAAACAAAATTCATCACAGGATTTGAAAAGAAAATCTTCAACTATATATAGGAGAAACAACAGGAAAAAATCCTGAAAAGCTACAATAACTCTGAAGAATGAAAAATATGCTAGTGTTATTACCATCCCAGATTTCAAGTTGTCTTACAGGGCATAATAGTAAAAATAGCACAATATTAAGAAAAAAATAAAACCAGAGACAATCAATGGAGACAAGGTGAAAATATAGATGGAGTTATACACTGATGGATACCTGATTTTGACACACACACACACACACACACACACACACACACACAAAAAAAAATGCCACGAAAACAACAACAACAAAAACAGCACCTTCAACAAATGGTGCTATTCAAACTGGATAGCTGAATATAGGTTAATGAAAATGGATTCACATTTATCACTCTGCAGGAAATTGAATTCCAAAAAGATCAAGGATCTCAATATTAAGTAAAATACCCTAAATTGTTTAGAAAAGAAAGTAGGGAGTTTTCTCGAACTCATTTGCACAAGAAAGGATCTTCTTCAACAAAACACTAATAACTGGCAATAAATAAATAGGTTCTAGAGAAACTGAAAAACTTCTGTGTGGCAAGGAATAGCATAATTCAAGTGAAATGGCAGCCTATAGGATAGAAAAATCAAATATCAATTATGTATCTAATAGAGTGTTAGTATCCAGAGTCTATAAAGGTTTAAAATAAAAACAAATAAAAATAAAGTAAATAACTCAACAAAAATTGTGTTTACAACTTAACAGAGTTCTGAAAAAAAATCAAATACAAGTGGGTGAGAAATATTTAAACTATTCACAACCTTAACTATCAGAGAAATGCAAATTAAGGCTATTAAGAGACTTTATTTTAAACCATTGACAATAACCATGATCAATAAAATAAGTGACAGCACAGGCTGGTGTGGATGTAGTTAAAAATGGAATATTATATATAGCCATTGGGAGTACAATCTGGTAAACTCAATGTAGCAATCAGTGTTGAAGTTCCTCAAAAAGGTGAAAATTGACCTACTACAATATCTAGCTATATCACTCTCAGTCATATACCTAAAAAACTCTATATCTTTTTAAAAAGATACTTGTTGATCCATGTTTATTCCTTATCTATTCATAATAACCAGACACTAGAAACAGCCTAGGTATCCATCAACTGATTAATAGATAAAGAAAATGTGGTAGACTTACAAAATGGATTATTATCCAGCATTTATTTATTTATTTATTTTCCATTAAAAACTTTACACTTCCTCCCCTTCTCCCATTCTCCTCCTGCTCTGTTCATCACTCCCCCTCCTCCCTCCCCCTCTCTCCTTAAGAGAAGGCAGGGAACCTTGCCCTGTGGGAAGTCCAAGGCCCTCCCAGCTACATCCAGGCCTAGGAAGCTTTGCATCCAAATAGACTAGGGTCCCAAAAAAGCTAAATGAGCATGCATTAAACAGAACTCTCTGAATGTGGCTGACAATGGGGGTTGACTGAGAAGCCATTGATAAAGGCGCTAGGACTTCTTTCCACTGCAGGTATTATTCAGCTTTTACAAAAATGAAATTATAAAACTTGCAGACAAATAGATGAAGCAGGAAACAGCCATTCAGAATGAGATAACCCAGATCCGAACAGAGAAATAATGCATGCTTTCTTTTACAAGAAACTATTAGCTTTTAAACTTTCAATATGTATGTTTCAATCTGAAAGAACAGCAGCAGTAAAATATCTAGTAAGGGAATTTTGGAAGGGAATTATCCCATAAAGAAAATAGTTTTCTAGAGAGCTGAAGAGGAAACTAAAGTAAGAGTGCAATGGGGTGTTATATCAGATGAATAGGATAAAAGAGGGAATATATACATACATAAGTAACAGTAGCCTTTTTGGAGAAAAATATGAAAACCTACTATCCTAATAGCTTCTTAAAATATATAAATATATGACAAGAATTTATTTAGCTGACATCGTCATATAATGAATGAGAAATGCTCCAACTAGACATCTTTTCCCATTAATTAAAACTTTTGGTGCCAGAAATGGTTTTAATCTTGTTTAGCCAAAGAGGTCCCAAGCCCTGTCCTAAGCATCACAGAGTGTTGTCAAGGCTACTGATTACTTTCCACAACCTTATATTAAAACCCTATTGTTTAAAGTGCCATTGACTCATGTCATCAATCATGGAGAAATTGCCAGGTGGTTGTGGCACACGCCTTTAATCCTTGTACTTGGGAGGCAGCGGCAGGCAGATCTCTGTGAGTTCGAGGCAAGTCTGGTCTACAAGAGTTAGTTCCAGGACAGGCTCCAAAGCTACAGAGAAACTCTGTCTTAAAAAAAAAAATCAAAAAAAGGAGAAATCATTTTTGTGCACAAATAAAAGCTTCACCTGTATTGACAAATATTCATGGTGCCAAATGATACTTGAAGGAGAAAGGTGATCATCAATATCACCCAACTACAAATGTTATGGCATGAAACAGCTACTTGTTTTCTAAATATACTGGTACAATAAGTGGCATAAATATCATGGGAGTAAGCAACCACTTATTGATAGGACTTAAAGTCCACTGCATAAGATGAAACTTATATCTTACATTTCTAAAATAGTCAAGAATCTGAGACCAAATTGGTATTGGAAACAGTAGGGAAAACCCTACTAATAGTCTCCTAAAGGAGCGTAGCAATAAATTTGTTCCTAATGGCATGTTGCTACACCCATAGAGCTGAACATCACTCAAATTTCATCAGAGAGTCTTCTTTCAGTATAAACAATCAACAGACACCTGTAACTAGGCAATATGCAGGGAGTGAGACATTGGAATCCTCAGCTTAAACTCTTTCCTAAAGGCCAAAGGCTGTATACAGAAGAGGAGATAAAAAGACTGTAAGAGCCAGATGTGGTGAATGACTTACAATAGGACGATACACATAGGAACTCACAGGTAATGTGACAGCATGCCCAAGACCCATACAGATATAAACCAGACAAAATCTCAGCATTGTGAAGGGAAAGTTATCACAAATTCTCACCCTTAACCAAGAAGCCATGTGCGATGGATATATGCTGAGAAAGGTAAAATGCACTGAGATTGAAATAACAACACAACAAGGCTGACTCTTTACATAGGGAGTAGTTGGCCAAGCCAAGACAGACTGTGAATTGTGTGTGTGTGTGTGTGTTTGTTTTATTGTTTTTAATATGATATAATTTTTGCCTCGTTACTTTTCTGTTTTTGTTTTAGAAAGAGAAAAAAGAGAAGGAGAACATGAAGTTGGTGGGTAAGAATATGTGGAAGATCTGGTCGGAGTTGGGTGAGAGGACAGACACGATCAAATATATTCTATAAATTTGTAAAAAAATAGAAACATATAAAAATAAAAAAACATCCTCTAAATGGATTTGCTTTCATAAACCCACATTCTTTTAAATAATCAAAAGGGAATGATGACTCAGGATATTAGAGATTGTTAGTGATGCATCTATTTATATTTTATGTATTATTTTTAAAAACATTAAAATTTCCATCAAGAACCTCTAAAACTAATTAATTATGACAAATTAAGTATAGAATATAATACACAGAATAACAAACTCAAGAGGTAAAATATTTTTAGTATATAATAACAAAATATACAGAAAAGAGAAAATTATAAGCAAATGGAAAATAAAACTGAGTTCATATATCAGGATAATATTGTCAATGTGTCCATACTATCTAAAGCGACTACCAGTTCAATGTCATTGTTGTTGACATTTTAATGGATTGCTCATAGAAAAAAGTCCCCCAAATTGATATAGAATCATAAAATTCTCCAAGCTAAATAAATACTATTTATCAATAATAATAATAATATTACAATCATTAAACTTCCTCATTTCAAATTACAAAGCTGTAGAAGCTAAAATTTTATGATATTGACATATAATAGACACTAGAAAAGTTGATTACCATATAAAGGAAGAATGAGTCCATAAAAGATAAAAAAAAACAATTTTATATATGCAGATACAAGTTGCAGTCAAGAAAGGATAGAATGTTCTTCATTTATTTCTGAGGAACTTGCATATATACACTCAAATATATACACCATCCACAAAAATTAAGTAATAATAATTCTTAACTTTGGGCTGGAAGTCGTAAAACTATTAAAAGAAAATCAAGCCTACCAAAGAACTATAGGCAACAGAGAAAATCTTGGAACGGGATATATCAAATGGTAGTTCAATAACAAATGGTCAGCCATGAAAATATGCTTGCTAGTAACATATTTATGGACGTAGCAGGTTATATTTTGTTTATACAAATACAGATGGATGCAATAACAGTGGATGAAAACAGAGACCATGAATTTGAGGGAGTATAGGGAAGAGTATAAGAGAATTTTTAGGGAGGAAACCTAAAGGAGAAGTGTTGTAATGAAATTACAATCACAAAGTCTTTTTTTTAAAATACAGTGTAGAAAGAATCCTTGTCAGTATTATTACCTATGAATTTTTTTTTATTTTGATACCTAAAGAAATGCTATAAAAGCAGGAATATACAAGTAACTATAAATAAAATTAATAAATTTCCATATATCATAATTAATGTCATACAATGAAAAGAAATTTTCATGATTTAAGAAATGTTTGAAAAATACAGTTGTTTAATTTATAAAATATATGATAAATTTATTTTATTTACTATAAAATATGCAGCTTGGATTTGAAAAGCAATTCTTATACATTATTAATTTCACACAAATAAGGTAAAAATGCCAGGGGTAAAGATAATGATTCTGTGTCTGAATAATAACATTTGCGATGATCAAGAGAGGAAAGAAAAATCTGCCTACATCATTACCCTCAATCTTCAGAAGTATGTCAGTGTAACGGGAGGTTGTATTAAAACCAACATTCATACCTAGGTCTAAGTACACAATAGTGAAATTCAATTTTAGATAAAGACCCATGTCATACTCTAAGACCATCACCTAAGGTTAAATGCAGGGCCAGGTCATAGATGTTTATCAATATTATTCATCTGTACTAGTATAACAGAAAACAATGGGGATAGACTCAACTTACTATGGAATGTGACATAAAATTTAGTCAATGACTTTGCCATGGATTTCGGTGTTGGTCTTCTTACAATGATAATTCGACAATTCAACATTATGCCATTAGATATGACACTGCATACTCATGCTTTAGCCTTCATCATTTACAGATTTGGAATGGTACTTGGATTCCTGCCAATACTGTGTAGACAGAAATTTCTGTCCTGCACATTCCCACAGTCATTCAATCCCAAATAAACACACAAAGGCTTATATTAATTATAAATGGTTTGGCCTATTAATCAGGCTTATTACTAACTAGCTCTTATGTCTTAAATTCACCCATAATTCTTGTCTATGTTTAACCACATGGCTTGGCAACTTTTCTTAGTAAGGTATTCTCACTTAGCTTCCTCTGTATCTCACTAGTGACTGACTCTGCCTTTCCTCTTCCCAAAATTCTCTTAGTCTGATTGCCCCACCTATACTTCCTGCCTGATTACTGACCAATGAACATTATATTAAACCAATATTAGTGACAAATCTTTATAGAAGCATTATTCCACAGCAATATTGTGCAGGTTTCTGTAGCAGTGAGACTTAAGTGTAACACTAGTTAATATCAGCCTTAGTATTCAAGGGACTGTCCCACTATAAGCCATATGAGTATCTGATTTTGAACAACAGAGCTAACCCCAAGAGAAAGTTCATAAATGGCCTCTAGACCTGTTCTAGTACAAAACACAGATATACACTCCATTGGGACTGTCTTTCACACATACACATACATACCTACACATGAGATAGAGACCCAGATCAACACCAAATCCAACATAGTTGTGTGGATTGTAACAAGGGAGGCCTTTTTGTGAGCTCAAGAATGAGGAATGATGCTTATGAGATTTAGTAAAAACAAATTTAGGTTCAGTTTTATAAATCAAGGTATTGGCTTCATTAACACTACTACCTCAAACTAGGGTAGCATACCATGATGGAATAAGATTCCATTTACTAAAATATGTAAAGGGAGTATTACAGATAGGTCTTAAAGTTATCTGCTGAGCTTATTTCACATAGTTAATAAAATGCTATGCAAATCCTTATGGCCCAATTTTCATATTACAATCTATAGAAAGGATCTCTGAATAGCCCTTGTGTCAGGTAATGATAAATAAACTATCTGGATTTCTATTTTTTTCCCACTCTAATTTGGATTTTGTTGCATCCATGTGTTTATAAGCTCACTTTACCATTAGATAGGCAATCCACAAGAGTGTGGGATCCAGTCTATGCCATAATACACTGCCCTTAGTAAGCTACATGCTCACAATGTTATACAATATACCACAGCTGCTCACAAGTATAGCTAAAGAAATTTAAAAATGGTCCCTCAAGAATGTTCCCCCAACAGGTAGACAGAATTATGTACTATTCCAATCACTATAAACAATTATTCTGAATCCATCCTGATTACAGGAAGAAGTTTTTGAGAGCAAACCACCTTCACTGAAAACTTCTAGTTTTCCCCATTAGAACAACACAATGAAAGTGGATTTGGAGAAAACCTGAACTTGAATTATGTTCTGCTACTGAAATAATGAGAACATATAAACATTATATAGGAAGCCGAGTTGTTTTTAGTTTTCCATAAAGAGTTGAAATAGAAGTGACTACAGGTTCAGATAAAATGAGTGGTCCAGGAAAAAGACAAATTCAGACTATAAAGAATGGAACAGTTTTTTCAGTGTTGTGCGGTGACACATAAGCAAGCAAGAAGAATATTCAGGGTGCCAAGATTTCACTTAACAGTTAAAATAAGGGCACATGAACCAAACAGTTAAAATATGGGCACAAGACCAATATGATCAAATATATCAGTAGTGAATTTAAATAGATATTTTAAAGTTCAATGAGCTTCAAGACAAAACAGAAAAACAACTGAATATTCTAAGAGTTAGTAATCACAACCTGTAAAATAGTAAAATAAATACTGTAGAAGGCACCAATAATAGAATATATGGAACAGAATGTAAGTTGTTGGGTCAAAGGCAGACTGTTTGGAAACACACATTTGTAGATGAAAAGAAACAAAATAATAAAACAGAATGAGATAAGTTTTGCGGGACTTAAGAGCAATTGTGTGTGTGTGTGTGTGTGTGTGTGTGTGTGTGTGTGTGTGTGTGAATGTAGTTTTTGTTTGTTTACTGCACTGAATGCTCTCTTATGAGAGAGAAAGAAATTATGTGGACTCTAGTAGGTGGGTAGATAGGAGAAATCTGAGAAGATTCAGAGGAGGGGAAACCATAATCAGAATATATTGTATGAAAAGAGTTTTTTCAATAAAAATATAAATATTTTTAAAGTAGACATTTGGGGTATTGGTGTTTAAGAGGGACTAGAGAATCTCAAATATAAAACTTATACAAAATAATAAAATTTATCAAACATAGAGAGCAATTCAAATATTTTGTACTAGAGAAATAAGGTCTCAAATCTTTCTCCACATGTATCATCAACAAGCCCATAAAGACAAGAACTGAGAGCAGCAAGAGAAAAAGAACAAAAAAAATGCCTTTTAAATCTAATGACAGGAAACTTCTCAGCAGAAACCTCACAATGCATGTGAGAGTGAAATGGGGTTTTGTAGTACCAAGGGCATATCAAATCTGCCAAATAAGATTAGCATATTCAGCAAATCCATCCTTTAGAAATCAACAGAGAATATGCTGCCACTAGATCTTTTGTATAAGAAATGAAGATTTTTTTCAAACTGAATAAAACATTGATAAGTAAGTAATAATTAATAGGTTGCCTTCATTTCAAACTAGTACAGAATAATCAAAGAATTTCTTATTTTGCTTTGTTAGTCTTGTGGTGACCACTAACAAATAATCTAGACAAACTAAAAGTAATAAACAAGAAATTAAAAAGTAGAGTAAAATAATTTATCACAAATGAATCCATATGAGAGAAAGAATTAACAAAAATTTAAAGCTAATGTCTAAAAAGGCTACAGGAATATCTTATATAGTGGTTAGATCACTGCATATAAGTGAAATAAGTTGCCTAACTAGTATACATAAAATGGCAAAATAAAACAGGAGAAAATAATAAGTAATTTATAAGAAAGCCTATTAACTTCTGAGGACATAAACACTGAAGAAATCATCTGAAAATAATACTGTCCAGGTAAATGAAGTCATCTGATAATATTTTCGAGGTAACCAAAACAAGAATATGCATAATTAAATCAGACTGTAAATCAATAGCAAGTCATTGCATGGTGATAAAAGTGTCAATTAAGCAAACACTGTAGAAATTCTAGACTTTATATACTTAATTAGGAATATATGAGAGACAGATTTCAATAAAGAAGACATGAATTGCTAGAAAAAAGTTTAAATGTCGAGTAACAGTTCACCTTTTGCCTGAACCATTGAAGAAGTACAGAGCATTGTATATAAGTAAAATATGCACATTGTCTTCATGACCACGCATGATATCACTCATAGTACAACAAAACTCAAAACAATTCCCCACATGCTAAACAAATAGAAAGTATAATGTCTTTCTATGAAATAACAATACAACTATAGATGAAAAAAATGAAATATATTGAAATTAAACAACTCTCTACTAAAAATTGTTCAGGGAGGTAATAAAAAAGTAAATTGAATTGTTGTTTAAAATGGCTAATGAATTATGATATCTCAAACTTTATTAGAAGAACTGTACTAAGCCTAAGCATAACAGTCCATATCAATTAACATCTCACAAAAAGAGATAGAAAAGTACCATATAGAAACCATTTCTAAGACTTACAAACACAGGAAACTAAACTCAGCATTAGTTGAAAGTAACTAATAGAGATCTATAAGGATAAATGAGGGAAACAGCACCTAATCACATTAAAAACAAAAGGGGGTGGATAATATTAAAATATCTAATGGTAACAGGTGCTAATAGAAATCTGGAGAAAAATGTACTCTTGCACCAAGGGGCAGAACTGTCACTTAAGTCAGTCAATTATGAAAAACACTACCAAAGGTCTTCAAAAGTATTTATCAGTCTGTCTCACAGCACAAAACTTCTACAACAATATGTGTTTTGTATAGGAGCCCTAATCCTATACTGTCTGGATGG
The DNA here is from genome assembly GCF_018167655.1 of Microtus oregoni. Lineage (NCBI taxonomy): Eukaryota > Metazoa > Chordata > Mammalia > Rodentia > Cricetidae > Microtus > Microtus oregoni. Next base: position 1,808,142 of record NW_024544721.1, read on the forward strand.
CAAGAACCAGAGATTGGATGGCCATGGAAGAGGGGGAGGAAAGATTGTAGGACACAGAGACAATGAAGAACATGGCTCACTGAATCAACTAAACAGGGCTCACACATGCTGAAGCAGGGCCTACATGTGTCTGTACTAGATCCTCTATATGCATGTAAAGCCTGTTAGCTTAGGGTATTTATGGGTCACCTAACAGTAGGAGCTGGTGTTTTTCAGATTCCTTTGTCTGCTTGTGAAAGTTTTTTCCTTTTATTGGGTTGCCTTAATATGAGAAATCTCACTCTGCAGTTAAACTTATGTCTGAAAAATTTATCTGTTGCTTATTGAAGTCTGTCTCTCCTACTGATTCTAGAAGCTCTTGTTTTCCATTTGAGTACTCTGATTTAAGTATATATGCCTTGATTTTACCTTCTTTATTTGTACCTTGTCTTGTCCTGTTTGGTTGTTGTCTCTTTGAGGCCTGCCCTTTTCTGAAGAGGAAATATAGGGAAAGTGGTTCTCAGGAATAGGGGAAGAATATGGAGAAGGGAGGAGTGCAAGGAGGGGAAACTGTGGTCAAGATGCATTGTATGAACGGGGAATCTATTTTCAATAAAAAATTTAAAAATAGTTATCGACACAAGCATATTACAGCTTTCAAAATAATACTGAAAAATGAAAATTAAAAATAGGTGTCATCAACTTCAATAGATAAAGAAAATATTTTTAGTATGTTTGGGTTCTGAAATGTTTCCTAAAATTTCAGTTTCTTTTGTAATGCTCTGTGTCCAGTGCAGCAGTACTCTGAAATGATACTCTTGGTAGGTGCCTGGATCTCAAGGAATCTAATCAGTCCATTTATAAAGTCATTGCTTTATGTTATACTGGGACGTGGTAGACACTTTCAGGGGTTGGATGTAGTTATAGGAAGTAGATCTTCGGAGTTGTGGACTTGAGTCTGTTTTGCTCATTCCTTTTCCTCTCTTTTTTCTGTTTTCTGTCCAGCACGCTATGACCTTATTAATACTACTGTACACTGCCCAACATGATGAAGTCAAAAGTTTATTAATCAAATCTCTAGAAATCATTAAGCTAAAGAAATCAACATTTCCTCCTATTGTTACTGTAGCATTGAAGATCCACCAAGGGAAAGCTGTTGCCTCCTAGCCAAAAGAATGTAATCTACCTCTAAGTGGAGGAATGCCATTGTCTCCTCCCTCTTCATTTATTGTGCCAGTCAATTACCCAGCCAAGGGGCTATACTTCAGACAGGCAAATTCCCCTTAAGCTATACTTTCTATGCTATCCTTCTTCAAATCCCTCTATTCAAACCTTTTTCTTTCATCAGATACTGGCTAAAGGTTAAGCATGTCTTCCTCTTCATTCTGGACATTTTCACTCCTTTGATGACATCCTTCTCAATTTTTGTCATGTATGTGCTATTCAAAATTAGTTGCAAACTGCATTGGTTTCTCTTTTCCTCTTCTCCATTTACCTTATGGCAGCTACTGAGATTTACAGCTTGTTTATCCTAGTGTCTTTATCTTAAAACTCTAATGAAATTATTTTATTATTTTATTTTGAGTTTATTTCTAAATTATAGTATTTTAATTATTAACAATTTTTCTTAATTATTTTTAATTTTTTCTTATTTAAAAATACCAGATGGGAAACGGCCTTAATTTTCCTAGTGGCACTATAAATCTATCTACCTATCTATCATCTATCACCTATCTGCTGGTGTTTATATAATGGAATGTTATTCAACCAGATGAAGGATCTTATCACTATCATTTGATGTGTAGCAATATAACTAGAACTGGACATATTTATATAATGTGAAATACCCCAAGCACAAAAGAAAAAGTGTTGTAAAGTATCACTGTCATTTTTGTCAAAATGATGTGTATTTCAAATTTGAGATTGCAGTGGTTTATGTGGGATTCCCCTCTGTTGATGTAGGAGGGTCTTCTATCTGTTGCTTTCATTGGTTAATTAATAAAGAAAACTGCTTGGCCTGATAGGTCAGAACATAGGTAGGCAGGGAAGAAAGAACAGAATGCTAGGAGAAAGAAAGCAGAGTCAGGCAGATGCCATGGATTCCTCTTCCCAAGACAGATGCTGGCTAGACTCATGCTGGTAAGCCATGACCTTGTGGTGGCATACAGATTATTAGATATGGGTTAGTCAAGATGTGAGAGTTAGCCAATAAGAGGCTAGAACTAATGGGCCAGGCAGTGTTTAAATGAATACAGTTTCCATGTAATTATTTCGGTTGTAAAGCTAGCCAGGTGGCGGGACACAGACCACTGCTCCTTTTGCAACAGAGTGGAACCCAATGTGGGGCTATGTGCTACATTGGGGAAGGAGTTTTGCTCTTGTTTCCACAGGAGAAGAAAAATTGTGGATACCATCACAATTAATAAATTTTCGGTTTGAAGAGGAGGAACCCCTTGGAAAGGAGAAATGATGATTCATCCACAATGATGATAATCATACTGATGGTAAGAAAAACATACAGGATGGGGACAGGGTTTTCTTCTTATCTCCATAGGAAAACACTCATCTTCAAAGAATTCAAGGGACCCTGGATGTTTGAATACTGACAGTTGGAAACTATTTACAACCCAATAAGGATCAGCAAGAAAATTGAATAGGTTCAGTAAGTGAAATTATTATAAATATATTTTAAATATGTTTAAATGTGCATTTATTTATAAATATATGGAGCTGATTTTGGAGTTGGACTCTGGCTCAGTCCCTCTCCAATTCTAAGCCTGTTGGTAAGAGATATCCCAGAGTTTCTGTCTGATGTCAAGAGCCATGATATGGGAAATAATAATAATAATAATAATAATAATAATAATAATAATAATAATAATAATAATTTATAAACTTTCTTTGCCTTTCCTCATATCTGTTTCTGTCTTTCTCATTCCTTTCATTGAATATGTGTGTCTGTATATGTTTATTTAGATAATGCTTAAATTTCCCATAAGAAACAATAAATTTTCCTGCAGTAATCTTTAAAGTTTCCAGGAAGAAGGTGGGGCCCCACAACATCAACTCCACCTGGTTAATATGATGTTATGATGTTGATAGCGCTACTACGAGACCTGTTTTTTGGTACCAGCTGCATAAGACAGTTCCAAATGGTGCACATCTTTTACAACACTATGGCCAGACCTCTACAAAACACTCAGAGACTATTTGCAATTTTACCAGACCAAATATTAATCTTGGAATTTAACCATCATTTACTTTCACAGGACCCTCTAGGAAGAACGATGCCCCCATGACAGCTGGAATCAATTTTAGAGGACAGCGTCCCCTCTCCCAGCAAAGCTTGCCCTCAGGTTTAGGAACATTATTTAAGGGATGGTTATAATTGGTATGTGGTTGAGAGATGAAGGAGGTATTTTATAGGCTCAGAGGTGTTCTTGAAAAAAAAAAGAGGGATAATTGGTGATGGGATAATAGATTGGTATTTGTGAGTTATTGTTTTTAGACAATTATATTAGTATTGATTCTTGGATATTGATACAAAGTTAAATTATATTGAATATTGTATGCGAGAATGCTTCTACCTCTGTTTAAAACATTTTTATGTATTGATATATATATTGTATTGATATATATATATATATTGACCATGTTGCAGTGTACATTTCTACCTCTGATTAAGATTCTTATATATTGTTTATGTAATGATATACATTGTTTACATTTGGAAGTCATTGTCCTCATTTATTGTACAGTTGTTTATTCTCTTAGTCTTTAAGTTAGATAGGTATTGAAAATTATAGATCAATAGTCATCTCTGTTTGTCATATTTATATTTAGGCGAATCAGGTTCTTTAGATATGTAGAGATTATATTTAGTATAGATAGTATAATCTTCAACCTCTTCAAAGACCTATAGAAAAAGGCCTTTAATATAACCTAGAGTTCCATGGTAGTGAGACACAATCACTCCTGGCAACACCACTCTACTCCCGAGAGAACATTGAGCACCAAAGACACTCCACCTGGAGCCTTTCTTCTTGGCAGAACTGGCCTTTGGGCAAAGAAATGCCCATACCTCGACCACTGACAGTGATACAGAGTATCCATAAATGGATAAAACAAGACTGTCATATCCTGCTAATACAGGGTAAGATAGTTCTGAAAAGTTTCTTGCCTTTGAAAATGGTATGTCAGTTACATTAGGCCTTAGCCGAAGTTGGTTGCCTCAACATTGCAAATGAGACTTTGAGTGATTGCCCAGGTAGTCAGTTATCTCTGTCATTTGTTGCACATTTTGGAAGTTTCTTGATTGTACTTCCTGTTGACTCAAGTAATATTCCTTCCCTTCTCAGATCTTTGATGGAGTTGAAGATTAGGTAATTGTAGTTACCCTCCTCATGATTTAGCTAAACTTAATTTCAATACATTATTTAGACTCCTTGAAATTGAATACTTAGTAAAACTTTTGTTATTTGTTTCCTGCTTAATATTATTTATTGTTTGTAATTTTATATTTGGTATCTATTCCTATTGTATATAGTCGTATTGGGTTTGTTTCGATCTTTAGACAAAAGGGAGAGATGATGGGGAAGTTCAGCCAATCACATCTTGCTTGGGTGTGGAGACCTGGTCCCCAGGGGAAGAAAACCTAGATATCCAGGTGCGTTCTCTGTGCGAGTGATGTTAGCCTGACCCATTTAGACATCAGAACTTTTACTACAATGGCGTGAGTTTCCCCGTTTTTCAATTATTAAATTATATCTGTTGTTTTGAGCTGGTCTGTTTATTTAAGCATAGTGATCGAATACGCCCTTCACTCTGTATGCTGTGAAAATGCTTTATTACCATTTGTAAATAAAGAAGTATTTTTTGGCCCATGTCAGGGAAGAGTATAGATAGGCATGAAAACTAAACTGAATGCAGGGAGAAAAAATGCAGAGTCATGCAGAAAACATGTAGCCACCCAGAAGCAGGTGTGAGATAACAAACCATGAGCCTTGTGGTAAAATGGGTTAATTTAAGATGTAAGAATTAGTTAATCAGAAGCCTGAGCTGATAGGCCAAAGAGTATGTAATTAACATTAAGCCTCAGAGGGGTTATTTCATAAGCATATTCGAGAACAGACAGGAGAAAACAACCTGGTCCAAGGGGACCAGTGGGATGGAGAATATTTGTAGTGATAAATGGTGCTTACCAGAGGTTAAGAAGTAAAAGATTCAGAAAAGAGTATAGTAGATTGATCAATGGGTACTAAATTAAAAGCATATAGGAGGTAGAATTTCTGGTATGAAATTTTGTGTAGGATGGCTTAAGTTGATGAAAATATATTCTATTTTTCAAAATTGATCAGAAAATACATTAAAAGATTTAACCCTAACAAATTCATAAATATTTGGGATGATGTAGGCAACATAATCTGTTAATTTGTATTCAGTTTTATCATTTTTAGTATGACTTTATCTAAATGTATTTATTATATGTTAGTGATAAGTTACACAAAAGGATTTTTGTTATAAATAACAAATATAAATATCATGTGTTTGAAATCATTAAGTCCCACTTTTCTCTCATTCCCTCTATTCCCATTCAGCCCTCTATTCATTCTCACTTCTTTCATGACATCTTCTGTTATGGTTGTTTGCATGAGAATGCCTCCCATAGGCTCATGTATTTGGAATGTTAAATAATAAGAGTGTTGCTATTTAGGAAGGATTATGAAGTATGCCTTTGTTGTAAGAGATATAGGAGATATATTACTGGGGTGGGGTGGGTTTTGAGCTTATAAAAGCCAAATCCAGCCTCTCTCTCTCTCTCTCTCTCTCTCTCTCTCTCTCTCTCTCCACTTGCTGCCTGTTAATCAAGACCTTAATCTCCCAGCTACTTCTCCATTGCCATGCCTCTCTTCTTTCTATCCAAATGATAATGGACAACCCTCTGAAACTGTAAACAAACCCCCAATTAAGTGTTTTTTTAAGGGGTGCATTGGTCATGTTTATTAATAACAGCAATAGATCAGAAAATAAGACATAGAAGTTTGTATAAGTATGTATGATTTTATTTATCCTAACCTAGATTAAATAAAGTATTATATAAGTTTATATGATGAAATAGCATAACCCACTTCAATTATGTAAAATATTTTAAATATGAAAGAAGTATTCATGGAACACTATAGAGGCAATTTAATTGCATATGATTATTTGAAATAATCAATATCAAAATGTTCTATATGATACAATTACAACTATATAGTATACTATTTTCTTTTTTAATTTCATTTCTGTGCATGCTGATATCTGTGCACATACTATGGAACATGGGTGGAAGTTAGAGTATATCCTTCAGAACTCAAGTCTCTCTTTCTACTTTGTATGTCCCAGAGATTTGCCTTTGGGGGTCAGGTTCGGTAGCAGGTGCCTTCCCCTAAGAAGATACTCTGCCTACCCCACAGAGTATTCCTTAAATGGAAAGTAATGGTAGAGTATGCTTATTTTCCCAACATTTGGAGACTGAGGGAAATGGGTTGTCACAAGTTTTAGGCCTGCCAGAGCTATACAACAAGACTCTATCTCAAAAATTAATAAGTGAATGGATTGAAAAACTGTGGTGATAGCAGAATGGTTAGTGCTTGTTAGTAACTCAGAGTGTGAAGAAATTGAAATAGCTAGAGCAGAAAAAGTGTTAGATCCGTGAAACTATTGTGATTAATACAGTACTCGTAGGTATTACAGTATGTCTGAGAAAGTTCATATGTTGCATCATACAAAACGTATATTCACAGTTGATTATGCTCAGTACTTTAAATTGTTATGATTCTCTGTACTAACCACTACCCACTGCAAAAGAATAATTTTGAATACAAATTAAGAGCAATATATGTATATGTATATATGTGTGTGTGTGTACGTGTGTACATATATATGCATATTTGGAAAACACTCAGATGTTAGTCTTCATATTTTTAGAATAAAACTCCTTCACAAAGCTTAATAATAGAAATTGTAGAATTCTTATTCTATTCTAAAGATTAATTTTCAAACTACTATCCTGTAAATATATATATATATATATATATAAACTATTTAGTATTTTGATAATATCTTCTATTGTATTTCTTTTATTAAAAGCACACCTTTCATATAAAATTATTCTGATGATAGTTCACCTCTCCAAGCTCCTACCAGATCTTTCCTTCCTCCCCTACTATTCATATCCACATGACCTTAAGTGTCTTTTGGCCATTTGAACTTCTTCTGTTGAGAGTTCTCTGTTCAGCTCAGTGCTCTCATTTTATAATTGGGTTGATTAGCCGTTTACGGTCTAGTTTCTTGAGTTCTTTATATATTTTGGAGATCAGACCTTTGTCAGTTGAGGGATTGGTGAAGATCTTCTCCCAGTCAGTGGGTTGCCTTTCTGTCTTTGTGACAGTGTCCTTTGCTTTACAGAAGCTTCTCAGTCTCAGGAGGTCCCATGGGATAAAACCGGACTCGCTGAACACAGCAGACAATCAAGAACAATGGCGATGGGTTTTTGATCCTACTGCAAGTACTGGCTTTGTGGGAGCCTAGGCAGTTTGGATGCTCACCTTACTAGACCTGGATGGAGGTGGGTGGTCCTTGGACTTCCCACAGGGCAGGGAACCCTAATAGCTCTTTGGGCTGACTAGGGAGGGGACTTGATTGGGGGAGGGGGAGGGAAATGGGAGGCGGTGGCGAGGAAGAGACAGAAATCTTTAATAAATAAATAAATAAATAAATAAATAAATAAATAAATAAATAAATAAATAAAAGAAAGAAACAGTAAAAAAAAATCCACACGCTTTCTGTCTCTCATTAGAAAATAGACAGGCATGTAAAGGTAATAATGAAATAGTATAAAATTTAAAACAAAACAGAATAATATGACAAAACAATCAACAACAACAATAATAAAAACAGGAAAAAAGAGCAATATCTTGGCTTTTACATGGTCAGAGAGTTGTATAGGTGTTGTCTTCAGCAACCCAGTCTTAACCATCAGTGTGTGGAGATCAACCAGTATTAATGGCAATACTCTAAGTTGCTTGGGGGATCCAAAGCGTCTCCTTTGGCCAACAACTTCTTGACCATTTCTGAAACAGGAGACATCATTTTATGATGAAGGGTGACTAATTGGAGGTGCTCCCACCAACATTCCCTGTATTTGGTGATCAAAGAAATTACTTTCATATATGTATAAATTTTAGGAAGCTTCTACTGCATTAGATTTTCTTTATTTTCATTAAGAATTTTTAAAGCAATCTTTTCTCATTTTACATAGCTATCCCCATTACCACTCCCTCCCCTCCTCCTGCTTCCTCCACCTTACTCCCTCCATCCCACCATCCCACCATCCCATCCACTCCTCAAAAAGGGTAAGGTTTCCCATGGGGGAGTCAACAAAGACTGACACTTCACTTCAAGACAAGACCAAGGCCTTCTCCATTTATTTAGTCTGAGCAAGGTATCCCTTCTGAAAGAATGTGCTCCTAGGTGCCAGTTCAAGAACTAGGGTTAAATACTCCTCCCACTGCCAATGGCCCCACAGACAGTACAAACCTCAGAACTGTTCCCCATATTTAGTGGGCCTAACTTGGTCCTATGCAGGTTTGTCTGTTATTAGTCCAGAGTCAGTGAGCTCTCACTAGTTGAGGTCAGCTGATTCAGTGGGTAACAGGATCATGGTCTTGACCCCTTTCCTCGTATTTTTGCTCCTCCCTCTCTGGGGTTGGTCTCAGAAGCTCAGCCCAGTGCTTCTCTGTAGATCTTTGTATCTGTTGTCTTCAGTTGCTGGTTGAAGGTTTTATGATGACAAGGTAGTCATCAGTCTGACTACAGGGGAAGGTCATTTTAGGCATCCTCTCTACTGTTATTTAGAGTCTTATCTGGGATCATCCTTGAGGATTCCTGGAAATTTCCCTAGTGCTTTCTCGATAGCCCTTTAATGACTCTATCATTCAAGATAAGTCTTTCTCTCCCCCACTGTCCTTCTCCGTTCTTGAGCATCCCATCCCCTTATGTTCTCCTTCTCCCTCCCCTTCTCCCATCTCCTTTCTCTTCCACAGTCCTTTCCCCACCTTCTAATTTTCTCAGGAGGTCTTGTCTGTTTCAACTCTCAGGTGGATCCATGTATGTCTCTCTTAGGGTTCTCATTACCTAGCTTCTCTGGGATCGTGGATTATGGCTGGTTATACTTTGCTTTACATATATTATCCACTTATGAGTGAGTACATAACATGATGGTCTATATGAGTCTGAGTTATCTTACTCATGATGTTTTTTTTTCTAGTTCCATCGAATTGCATGCAAATTTCAAGATGTCATTATTTTTTACTGTTGAGTAGTACTATATTGTGTAAATATACCACATTTTCTTTACCCATTCTTCAGTTGAGGGGTATCTATGTTGTTTTCAGGTTCTGACTACTGCAAATATTGCTTTTATGAACACAGTTGAGCAAATGTCTTTGTAGAATAAGTATGCATCCTTTGGGTATATGTCCGAGAGTGGTAATGCTCGGTTGGTTCTTAAGTAGAATGACTCCCAGTTTTTGGAGTAACTGCCATACTGATTTCAAAGTGGCTGTACAAGTTGACATGCCTACAGCAATGGAGGAGTGTTTCCTTTTATCCACATTTTCTCCAGCATATGCTATCATTGATATTTTTTTATCTTAGCCATTTTGGCTGGTGTAAGATGGTATCTCAGAGTGGTTTTGATTTGTATTTCCCTGATGGCTAAGGATATTGAGCAATTCCTTTAGTGTCTTACAGGTATTTGCAATTCTTCTCTGTTTAGATTTGTACACCATATTTTGAAAAGATTATTTGGTAATTTGATACCTAGTTTCTTGAATTCTTTATATATTTTGTAGATCAGTCCTCTGTCCAATGTGGTACTAGTGAAAATGTTTTCCGTGCAGTAATCTACTGTTTTGTCTTAGTGATTGTGTCCTTTGCCTTATAGAGTTTTTCAATTTTAGGAGGTCCTATTTATTTACTGTTGCTCTCAGTGTTTGTGCTACCGGTGTTATATAGAAAGTGGTCGTCTGTGTCCATGCATTCAAGGCTACTTCCCACTTTCTCTTCAGTGAGATTCAGTGTTATTGGATTTATATTGAGGTTTTTGATCCATTTGGACATAAGTTTTGTGCATAGGGGATAAATATGGATCTAATTGCATTTTTTACATATTAACATCCAGTTATGCTAGCACAATTTGTTGAAAATGCTTATATTTATTCCATTGTCTAGTTTTAGCTTCTTTGTCAAAAATCAACTGTTCATTGGTTTTTGACTTAATATCAGGGTCTTTGATTCAATTCCATTGGTCCATTTGTCTTTTTTATGTCAATACCAAACTGTTTTCATTACTATGGCTCTATAATAGAGTTTGGTGTCAGGGATGGTAATACCTCCTGAAGTTCCTTTATTGTAGAGGATTGTTTTGGGTATTCTGTTTTTACTTTTGTTTTCAACATAAAGCTGAGTATTGTTCTTTCAAGGTTTGTGAAGAATTGAATTTTGATAGGGACTGCACTGAATCTGTAGATTGCTTTTGGTAAAACTGCCAAGTTTTTATGTTGTTTCTGCCTATTGAGGAGCATGGGAAATCTTTCCATTTTCTGCTATCTTCAAAGACTTAAAGTTCTTTTCATGCAGGTCTTTCATGTCATTGGTTAGAATTACCCCAAGATATTTTATGATATTTGTGGCTATTGTGAAAGGTAAATTTAAAAAAAATATTGCTTTATAAATCATACCATTCAAAGTTTCCACTTCCTCCCTTCCTCCCATCTCCCTCCTACTCCCCCACTCCTCAATCCCCCTCCCCCTCCAGTCCCAAGAGAGGGAAGGGCACCTTGCCTGTGGGAAGTCCAAGACACTCCAGACTCCATGCAGGCCTAGGAATGTGTTTCTCTGATTTCTTTCTCAGCCCTTTTAGAGGGATACTAATTTTTTTTTGAGTTGATCTTGTATCCTGACACATTACTGAAGGTATTTATCAGCTGTATGTGTTCATGGGTAGAATTTATCATATCATCTGCAAATAGTGAAAGCTTGATTTCTTCTTTTCCAATTTGAAACTCCTTGATCTCCTTTTGTTGTCTTATTGCTCTAGCTAGAACTTTGAGTACTATATTGAATAGATATGGAGAGAGTGGACACCCTTATCTTGATCCTCATTTTAGTGAAATTAATTTGTGTTTCTCTCCATTTAATCTTATGTTGACTGTTGGTTTGCTGTATATTGTTTTCCTTATGTTTAGATACATTTCTTATATCCCTGATCTCTCCAAGGGGATATTGGATTTTGCCAAAGTTTTTCAGCATTAATGAGATGATCATATTGATCATATTTTTTTTCTTTCAGTTTATTTATATTGACAGATTTTCATGTGAGGAACCATCTTTGCATTTCTGTGGTGAAGCCAACTTATCATGGTGGATTTTTTTTTATTTGATGTCTTTCTTCTTGGATTTTTTATTGAGCATTTCTGACTGATGTTTATGAGGGAGATTGATCTGTTGTTCTCTATTTTAGATGAGTCTTTGTGTGGTTTGGGTATCAGAGTAACTGTATCCTCATAAAAAGAGTTTGGCAATGCTTCTTCTTTGTCTGTTGTGTAGAACATTTTGAGGAATATAGGTATTAGCTCTTCTTTGAAGGTCTGTTAGAATTCTTCAGTTAAGACCATGATGGGTATACCCACAGAAACAGTTTACCCGAGCTAGTAGGAGCTCACTAATTTTGGACTGACAGCAGATGAACCTGTGTAGCACCAAACTAGTACTCTGAATGTGTCTGGCTTGGGCAGTCTTTGGGACCACTGGCAGTGTGACAGGAATTTATCCCTACTGCTTGAACTGACTTTTTGGAGCCTACCCTTTATGTAGAGATACCTTGCTCAGCCTAAATATAGTGAGGGGCCCTTGGTCTTGTCTCAAAGTTATGTGTCAGACTTTGTTGATTCCCCATGGGAAGCCTTACTCTTCCTGAAGAGTAGATGGGGGTTGGGTGGGTGGAAAGTTGGGAGATCAGAAGTAGTGGAGGGAGTGGCAACTGGGATAGGTATGCAAAATGTGAAAAAATAACTCTAAAAATAAATTTAAAAAGCTAATGTCTTTTTAGTTTTTTCTTTTTGTTTATAGTTGTATTTATTGTCTGCAATTCCTTTATATTTTATACCTGATAACTTCCTTATACCAAGGTTATGGACACATGTTCAGGAGTAATTGTTACTGAAAATGATTAAAAAATAATAATAGAAAACCCAAAGAGTTAGAATTCAACATATAATTGCCTGTTTCTTTTTTGGCAGCTGAGAAATTTGTCGTTACAATCATTTATACTCAGGGACCCTGGCAGCACTGGACAATAATGTATCACTAGCTCTTACTGTGGACCAACCAGTTTTGATAACTAAGGTTAAAACCGGGATGTAGGAGCCAGATGGTAGTGATTTACCGCTTTAGTCCCAGCACTCATGAGGCAGAGGCAGGCAGATATCTGTGAGTTTGAGGCCAGCCTGGCATACAGAGGTAGCTACAGAACAGCTAGTGCTGTTAAACAGAGAAACCTTGTCTTGAAAACAACAACAACAACACTGCAATGAGGATTGAAAAAAAATGCTTTCATTGCTATCAGGTGACTCCATAGAAGAGTTAGATAGTTATAATATTTACCAGAAAGGTTAAAAGTGTCCTCTTCTCTCAAAGGTGTGTATATTTAACTAGAAATCAGAACCTATTTTGTTTTGTGTTGCTTCTCGTTTGTTTTACCCCTTCTGTCATTGAGATATCTGAATTTAAACTGTTACTAATCTGTCAGGAAGTGAATATTTATAATATTTTGTATGTGCCTTTGAAAAGTGAAACTTATCATTTAAGTATAAAGGTATCAGTGTTAAGAAATAAAGCACTAGGAATATCATTACTTATTCTTAGCTTAGACATTTGTATACCCAGTAAATAAAGCTCAACTCTTTCTTCTTCAAACCACAGCCAAAGAATCAGTGCAATCTTTAAATACTGTAGAAAGACAAATCCTTTCGTTTCTTATTTAGTTATTTCAGTTCTTGACATTATCAAATATAGCTTCTTTTTAATTTTTTTCTCAGAATATATTCTTTTTTTATATTTATTTTTCCAGAGTAAAGAGTGCCTTCTAACATAAAATAAATTTACTAATTTATTGTATTACTATAGTTATTATAATTTTATTCCTTTTCTCTTGTATGTATTTTTGTTATAGTGCTGCTTTCTGCTAGTGTTGTGATAGGTAAAATTGAAGAAGTACTAGTACCTTATCACACACTCTTTTCAGTAACTATAAACACTTTGATATTTTGAAAGCAGTTAAACATTTCTGCTCTATCTAATGTATCACATGTATCTTTAAGTACTGAAATTTACAAACAAAACTGTAAAGTATACAATCCAAAAATATCCTGAAAACACAATTCTACAAATGTTATCAATAGCTTGTGAGTCCAGCTCACAAAACTATCTTGTAGTGTTCAGGTCAAATGCTACAGTGAAAGGAACTTAGAAAATTTCTAATGTCAGGAGTTATGGAATGAACTCACATACTTGCTATTCAAATCATGATATTTATTTTTCTTCAGGCTCTAACTCTTCTTTTGTTGCTTTCAGTTCTCTTTGCTTCAATTCTCTGTTCTAGTTCTCTGTGTGTCTCTGTTCACCTAGCCTTTTTCTTTCTTTCTCTCTCTCTCTCTCTCTTTCTTTCTTTCTTCCTTTCTTCCTTCCTTCTTTCCTTTCTTTTTCTTTCTTTCTTACATTTTATTCTTTTTACAGGAGACTAAAGCAATAATAAAAAATTACAAGAGTTACAACTCATTGGTTAAAAACACATTCCTTTGGGTGACCAAAAAGGACAGAGCCCTTTACCATGGCTATACAAAGTTTCAAGGTACTGGCGTAAGACTGACTAGTGGGTGGAGTCATTGTACTCAGTGAGATAAGGTTTGAGGCATAGTCTTTATCAGTCAAACTTGGCAAGCTAAGAATTGGCATAATTTTTTAGGCTGCTTTCTGTAAATAACCTTGCTTAAATATTTGAGGGTCAGACCTTGTGCATAATTGTAAAGTTTTAAGCTTATTATCCATTTACAAAAACCTTTAGTCTAGTTTGAACTTGTTCTGAGGTAAAAATGAGCTAACTGTGTGCAATTTGTCTTAGGCTGAGGAGAAAATTTATTTTCTCATGTTAGTCTGAGTACAAAGAACAAATAGGCTTTAAGGGTCTAATGGCCTCATGGAATAATAGATCTAGTTATAAAACATATCCTAGTGTACTTTCTTTCTTTTTCTTTTTCTTTTTTTTTGTTGGTTTTTTAGAGGCGTGGTTTCTCTGTGTGACATGTGTAGCCCTGGCTGCCCTGGATCTTGTTCTCTAGGCCAGGCTAGCCTTGAACTCAAGAGATTCACCTGCCCCTGCCTCGAGGAGTGCTGGGATTAAAGGGGTGTACCACCATGGCTTGGCATATTTTTGTCTAGTTTATTTTCTATATTTCAAAATTATACAGTTTAATGAGATGTTATTTTCCTGACCATCCACAAACATATGTATGCCTAGTATATGGAATATTTTCATGAGATAAATGCACAAGCAGTAAAAAATTACCCAAAGCTATTCTTATTGAAGAAATGAAGTGACTCATGAGAGAAATTAGACAGACAGACAAACAGTTTTTTACAGTCACCAAACCCCGGAGCCATGCCAAGTGGAGTTCCCTATGTGAGAATTACTCATCTAGCTGGTCAGCCTGTTGAACAACACTAATGTCACCTGCTATATAATCCTATGGCTTCTGACAAAATGTGTCATGAAGAAATACTTTAAATTGTTACCTGCAATAACACTTAAAGAATATGATAGTAATCATCAAAATGAACAATTAATAGCAAATAGTAGGTGGATCTTTCTCTCCCACCTGTTGGTTCACAAATACTCAAAGGCATATATTAACTGTAAATGCTTGAACAATAGCTCAGGCTTATTACTAACTAACTCTTAGCACTTAAATTAACCCACATATATTATTTATACTCTGCCATGTGGCAGTATCTTTATTAGCATGCACATTCATCTCCTGCTCTCATCATCCTCAGTTTGGTTGCTCTGTCCACAATTCCTGCCTGGCTACAGGCCAATCAGTGTTTCATTAAACCAACTTGAGTGACAAATCTTTACAGTGTACAAGAGGTTTATTCCATGGCAGTCAGCTACTTCTCAACAATCTCAGCTGATAAAAATCCTGGAAGTTTAATTCACTTTATTGTTTAATATTTTAAATATATGGTACAGAAAATACATTCATACATGTTATAAATACTTAACTAATACATAGAAAGAAAAAAAAAATAAATAGGTCAAGTTCATGTAGTTTAGAATTAGAGGAACCAGAACTCACATACAAAAATGATTGATTAAGTACTCAATGTGTAAGAGATATTTCTTTTCCCTCCATTGTTATAATTGTGACAGAAATTTTCCACAATGTTTAAGGACAATAACTAAAAAAAAACCTTCAAAATAAATCACCTTCATAATTTCTCTGTTCATATTAATTTATTTGAAAATCTGTCTATTGTGAGCAGTGTTGAACCTGGGAAAATTTTGAGAAAAATAACTACATATATTAGTCTTTAGAACTTTTATCATGAAAGAGTGCATGATTATAACAAATGCATATCTGCATTGAGTGAGGTGATTATGTAGTTTTGTCTCTAATTTTGTTTTATTAGTGGATTACATTTATATATATATATATATATATATATATATATATATATATATATATATATATATATATAATCATCCCTGCATCTCTGGGTTGAAGCCTACTTGATCATGGTGTATGATCTTTTTGGAGTGTTCTTAGATTCAGTTTGCAAATATCTATTGAGATTTTTGCATCTATGTTGTTAAGAGAAGTTGGACTATGATTATTTTTCTTTTTTACATCTTTATGTGGTGTGTAATTTCAATATCAGTGTAACTGTGGACTTTTAAAAAGAATTGAGTTTTCTTTTTCTGTTCCTATTTGTAGAGTGTTGGCATTAACTTTTCTTTTTGGAATATGTGATAGAATTTTGTCTTAAAATCATGTTGTCTTTGGCTTTTTTTGGTTAGAAGAATTTTAGCTACTTGTTCTATTTCAATAGGTATTATAAGCCCCTATATATTGCTCATCTGATACTGATTTAACTTTGGTTTTTGATATATATTAAAAACATATCCATTTTTAACTCTCTTTTGAAGTTTCTCTGCCCAGCTTCCAAATAAATTCACAGAAACTTATTCTTCCCTTTGAATGACCAACCTTAGCTTGGTTTGCTTCTTGACAGCTTTTATTAACTAAAATTATCTCATGTACATTTTGTCTCTGGGCTTTTATCTTTCTCTATTATTTTTTATAACTTTTCTTTTCTTCTTATTACATGTCTGTCTGACTGTGTGGCTTGGTGGCTGGTCCTGGAATCCTTCTAGCCTCCTTTTCTCATTCCTTGATCCTCTCCTTCCAGATTTCTCCTTCTATTTATTCTCTGTCTCCCAGCCCTGCCCATCATTTTTCCTGCCTTGATATTGGCCATTCAGCTTTTTATTAGACCAATCACATGTTTTAGACAGTCAAAATAAACAGCAACATAGAGTTAAACAAATTCAGCATTAAAAAATGTAACACATCTTTGCATCATTAAACAAATGTTCCACAGCATAAATAAATGTTAACACATCTTAAAATAATATTCCATAACACATTTCTTTGACATTTTCCCAATTGGTAGATTATAGGATTGATGTGGGATTTCCCTCTGTATGTTATGAATATGTTTTATAACCATTGGTTAATAAAGAAGCTGCTTTGGGCTTATGACAGAGCAGAATATAGCCAGGCCGGAAATTTGAACAGAGATATAGAGAGAAAGTGGGCAGAGTCAGAGAGATGTCATGTAGCTTCTGAAGGAGACAGACACCAGAGAACTGGAAAACCTTACCAGTAAACCATGAGTCTCATGATAATACATGAATTAATAGAAATGGGTTATTTCAAGATGTAAGAGTTAGCTAATAAGAAACCTAAGCTATTGGCCAAGCAGTGTTCTAATTTATATAATTTCTTTGTGATTATTTTGGGTCATGGTGGCTGAGAAATGAAAGAACTGTCTCCACCTACAAATGGGGCCAATGTGGGCTTATATTGAATATGTCCCTATTTCTGTTTACAATATTTGTACACCTATTCAAAGTTATTTTGTCATATTGTATGCATGCATGTTTCTACTCTGTTTAAAATATTTTGTATATCAATGCAATTTTAGGATATATTTATCATATTGCACTACACATTTCTACCTCTGATCAAGATACTTATACATTGTATACATTTGAGGTCATTGCCATCACTTGCTGCACAGTTGTTTAAGGATTATTTAATATTCTAATATGAATCTTTATTCTTTAAGCTATATAGGTATTAAGAATCACAAGTCAATAGTCACCCATGTTTGTCATACTTATAGTTAGACAAAACAGGTTCTTTAGATGCATAGAGATTATATTTCACATAGATAGGCAATCTTCAACCACTTCAAAAAACTGTAGAATATGGCATTTAAATAACTTAGGGTTCTGTTGACAATGAGACACTTCTGATCCTGGCAGCACCAATCTACTTCTAGAGGATGATAATCATCAAAGAGACGCCTTACAGATTTTTTTTAGCATTTGAGAAAGAAACTGTTCCTGCCTGGACTGCTTGATGGTATGCTGTATGAACTGGACATGATGACACACAGAAAAAAAAGACTATTGAACTTGCCTAAATGTGAAACAGTCAGTCCTTCAAGGTTCATAAAAGAACTCCCATTTTGCAGGACACAGAAGAAAGCATCTGATGAACTTTGCCATTACAAGGCAAAACAGATCTTCAAATTTCCTGCTTCATGCAAATGTCTGCCAGATATTATGGGCCTATAGGCTGAAAATGGATGCCCCAACATTACAGAAGAGCTTTATGTGACTGTCCAGGCAGTGAGATGTCTCTATCAATTTTAGACTTTTGGAAGTTGCTTACAATGCACTTTCTGTTTACATAGGTAATATTATATCCTTCTGCAGTCTTTGATGAAGTTGAAGAAAGATAGTTATAGATTTCCATAGTTATAATAAAAGATAAAGTAGATACATATTGTAACTGTAATTCTCGCTTGATACTGGTTTTGTTATATGTAATTTTACTATGTTAAAAATAAATCCTTCTTTTTTATTTAGAAAAAATGGGAGATGAAGTGGTATTCCCCTCTGTATGCTATGAATGTGTTTTATTACCTTTGGTTATTAAAGAAGTTCTTTCAGCCAATGGCTTAGTAGAGTAAAGCCAGGCAGAAAATCTGAACAGAGATATAGAGAGAAAGTATCAGAGTCAAAGAGACGCAATGTACCTGCCAAAAGAGAAAGACATCAGCTGCCAGCCAGAATCTTACCAGTAGGCCACAGCCTTTTGGCAATACACAGATCACAGATTAATAGAAATTGGTTAATTTAAGATGTAAGAATTAGTTAGAAATATTCCTAAACTATTGGCTAGACAGTGTTGTAATTAATTTAGTTTTGTGTTATTATATTTGGCAAGGCAGTCCAGAAACAAACAAGTAGTCTCTACCTACACAAGATGTTTTAAAGGTTGTCTTTATGTATCTCTAGATTGTCACAGTATCTGTTGTTTCCCTCTTTTCATCTAGAACTTGATATTTTTTATTTTCTCTTTGTCTTTTAATTAATTTAACTCAGGCTTTTTCAGTCTTTTTGATTTTTCTCTAAGATTCAAATTTTTGTTTCATTCTTTGTAAATCTTTTTGTTTTAATTTTATTGATTTCATGTCTGCATCTGATTATTTCTTACCATTTACACCTTTTGAGTGTTACATTTCTTTGTGTTCTAGAGCTTTCTTATGTGATATTAAGCTACTATTATAAATTTCTCCATTTTTTGTATAGGCATATAGTGATAGGAACTTCTGCCTTAGAACAAATTACTTTGTGCCCCATAAGACTTTTGCATGTTGTATTTTCATTTTCATTAAATTCTAGAAAGTTTTTTAATTATTTTCTTAGTTTGTTTCTTGATTCATTTTTTATTCAATAATGAGTTATTTAGTTTCCAGGAGTTTGTGAACTTTCTTCAGTTTCTAGTTTTTGGTAAGCTGTAGTGGTCAGACAGAATGCAGGATATTATTTCAATTTTGTTTATTTGTTGAAACTTTCTTAGGGTTTGAATATATCACAAATTTTGGATAAAGTTCCATGAGCTGTTGGGAAAAATGTATATTCTTTTCTATTTGGGAGAAATGTTCTATATGCCTATTAGGTCCACTTGGTTTATGATATTATTTAGCTCTAGCATTTCTCTGTTTAATTCTTGTTGCAATTACATCTCTATTGGTAAGAATGGAATATTGGAGTCACCTACAATTACTCTGTGAAGCAATATGTGATTTTAGTTGTTATATTTATTTTATGATTTTAAATGTCTTTGAGTTTGTTTCATGGATGTTTATAATTAAATTATCCTCTTGGTAGATTTTTCCTTTGATAAGTATGTAGTGTCTTCCCTATCTTCTCAGATTAGTTTTGGTTTGTTGCCTATTTTATTAGATATTAAAATGACTGTCCTGGTTTTCTTCTTGAGTCCATTCGCTTAGAACATCTTTTTCCAACCTTTTATCCTGACATGCTATCTATCCTTGATAATAAGATATGTTTCCTAGATGCAGCAGAAGTATGGCTCCTGTCATATATAACAACAGGCCAATTGTTCTTCTCAGCTGCCCAGAACTGAAATAATCACACCAAAACTATATTAATTAAATCACTGCTTTGCCCACTATCTCTAGCTTCTTATTGGCTAACTCTTACATATTAATTTAACCCATCTTCATTAACCTGTGTATTGCCACATGACTGTGGCTTACCAGGTAAAGTTACAGCATGTCTGTCTCCAGCAGGGCTACATGGCTTCTCTGTGACTCAGCACTTCTTTCTCCCAGCATTCAGTTTAGTTTGCCCCACGTAGCTCTAGCCTCTCACTGGCTAACTCTCTCATCTTGATTAACCCATTTTTCTGATCTTTGTTAGCCATGTGGCTCAGTACCTTTTCCAGCAGGGCAGGTCACATCCTGCTTCTTCAGTGTCTGGACAGGAGTGGGAGGAATCAACTTCTTCCTTCCCAGAATTTTCCTGTTTTCATTTTATCATTTTTACTTCCTGTCTGGTTTTCCCACCTATACTTCCTGCCTGACCAATCAGCGTTTATTTAAAACATGATTGACAGATTACAAACATTACAAATAACATGTGCTTAAAACTATTGAGTCATCTCTCCAGTCCCACTATGGACGTGATTATTTTACGTTTTGAGATTCTGACGATTATTAAAATATTTTGGGAAAATATGTTTATCCTTCAGAAATAAATTTTCCTTATTGGATGTACCCTATGTGATTACTCCTTGAGGCTATCGTTTTATTGTGGGATTACTATGATATCTGAATAGTTTTGACTATAATACATCCAAAAGCCAAGTCTTCACTCTACTTTCTTGGATTTGTTCCACACGGGGGCACCAAGAGGTTAGTATGGAATCTTTATCAATTTATGCATAGGATACAGGGATCTACTTTTCCAATTTTCTCATTTCTTAGATCTTTCCCAGATTATTCAGTTTCAATAGTCCTCTTTTCTGCTTTTCTGGCCAGAGAAAGAGTTCCTTCCACTTCAGCCACCTGCAGATTTGCAGTTTTATAGTGAATCATTTTTGACTCTAGGAGAAGTAGAGAGGGTAAAATCAGAACAAAAGACACAAACAAAAACTCAAAGAGATTGCTTTGACCTTCTTTGTAGAACAGAGGTCCCCTTTTCTTTTTCTGGTTATTTTAACCAGAGACAGTTACTACCAAACAGCAGTGTGATTGGGCAGTGAATCTTGGCCTCAGGAGAGAAAAACAAATCAAAACAAAAAACACACAAAAAAGAACCCCTACCTCATTCCCAGCCTTTGGCTGAAAGGATACTTTTTACTTTGGTGTAATTTGATGATTCGTTTTCTTTAAAACCTTGGCTGCTTTTACTTGCATCATAATTCTTCAACATGGCTGGTCAAACATGTAGGTAAAGAGGAAAAACAAACTTACCACATTTTTGTTGTTGTACATTTTATACTTCCCCTACTGTCTGTTAGCTATTATTTCCATTTCAAACTTTGTATAATGTTTTCAAATATATTTCCACAGCTTTAATTAGAGCTAATTTTATGTTAGATAACTGTAGGTTTACGTTCTCTCATCTAAACCTAAAGTTTTTCTTGATTTAAAATTGAATCTGTAATCTATATGTAAAACAAGTATAAACTCTCTAATTTCAACTTTGGATCACTTTTCTACTTTTTCCTACTTTAATAAGATCTCACAGAATGTCAAGAAAGCCACAAGGGTTTGGACCCAGGTGTTCTGATTTCAAATGATTTCCCATATGCACATAGAGAGGAAAATAAATATACCTTAAATCACATTAGAATAAATACAGCAAATGCACAGTTTTTAATGAATAATAAAAGAGTACTGTATAAGCATAGAAATTGTACCTGGGAAGAAATATGCATACTGAGTTTCTGGACAAAAGTCATCAATCCAAACTAATTCTAATCCACAAAATGCCATGAAGTTCTGAGTTTCTTATTCAATAATTTAGCAAATAATTCTGTTCTCTTGTAAAGTCACAGTTTCTGGGAAACATGCTTTATCTCATCATAAAATTAAATTTTCTTTTCAACTTCATCCTCTCCCTATTTTCTAACCTCTCTTCTTCTACTGACCTAAATTCAGTCCACAGGGAAATATAAGAATCCTTAAGTTTCTTTCCAACTTTCAGAGTACATTTTCTTGGCAGAAAACTAAAACTCTTGTTTATGTGGAAAATCATTTAGCCAAATGAATATCCCTGACCCAGTTTACAAAACCATGCTTCTTTTATGATTATGTACTTGAATGACCAATTTCTGTGGGTTAATATCTAGGAATAATCCATGAAAGGTTCTTTTTTATTTTAACCTGATATTTACAGTAATCAATCATAGTAAATTGAAATATTTTAAGAAACGTAGAGTTCTAGAAAACTATATATAATATTACCCTACTGTTTCATGAATTACCACATAAGTGAATAACTAGGAATCCAGCATTTGAGTTAAGAGCTAGAATCATTTGATTTTAATGTTTGTTTTGAAACTGACTTGGTATTTCAGTACTATTTCATAAGCAGAACATCATTTAAATTACATGTCATTAATTTATACACTTCAAAAGTAAATGTGCATTTGCAGTAAACGGAACATCTATACATGATTGCCTTCATAGGCTTACAAGCCAAGTGAGTGAATAAATAACTTGTTTTGCTACAAAAATTTCTTCTTTCAGAATTATTTTCCCAATATTACATTAAAATGTAATAAAGAAAAATATTATCATCTTATTTCATGAATGTTCTATAAAAATAGGAATAAAACACTTATAAATCAACAACCCTGTATATTTTAAGCTTCCTTACAGTGAGAATGTACATATTCACCAAATAATTTCTTAAGTTAGCATATAAAAGGAAATTGAGTTGCAGCATTTATACTTAATTCCTCAGCCCCACACTGCCCTTCTCCATCTCTCCTATCCCACAAGATCTTAATTTAATTTTAATTTTCTTTTATTTAGCTTTTAATAAAAAATATAACTACAACAATGGATGTTCTCTTCCCTGGGGAAGAACAATTCCTGTTTCCAGCTTTTCTCTGTCATCACAGTTCTTTGTGTAGAGATGAGGTCTTGTGGGCTTTTCCCATTCACACTGACATGTTTACTGGTATTCTCCTTTGGTGTTTACATTTGGGTGTTCTTAGTACTGAAACTTTATAGGTGTATCTGCTGATATTACCAAGAAAATCAGTCTCAAAGTAAACTCCCTGATGGTCTAGTTCTTATACTCTTTCAACCATCTCCATCAACGATCATTGAGCCTTTAGTACCTGAGTGTTTTTAGGCACATCCATTAGGACTGGGCTCCACAAGTCTGCATTTTGATCAGATTTTTTTTTTTTGTTATAACACCTTTCTTTGTTATCTGCCTGTTACAATCTTTCCACCCCTCTTCCAAAATGTTCCTGAGCCTTAGGTGAAGGAATTTTATTGTGATATAGCAATTGAGGATAAAGATTCCCTGATCCACTGATTACTGCATTATGTCAAGTTGTGTCTTCTTTTTTTTTTTCCGCAAAGTTATTCGTACTTGGTAGTTATCTCTAGGTATAAGGATAAATATTAGGAATTATGCTGATCTACTAAAATAGTGTTAGTCATTTCTCTAAGATCCTTGACTTCATTAGTTCTGGATGGTTGGCTGGTTTTCCAGTATCAGATATGATTTACCCCCTGGTTAAGCACTGCCCCACTACATAAGGACACTTGGTAGTTTTGATGAAATAGGACAATTCCCATTAGTAAAATGTGAGTTTATAGATGAGGATGCAGATGGTCTATCTTTTATTTTTTAAAATATATTTTTCTTCACTAAAGAGGAGAGAATATGTGTCAAATATAGATTCTGTAAAATAATTTTCCTTTTTGGTTATCATAATAAATTGCAGTTAGTACTTGAACACATAACTTTGAAAAGGATTCCTTTGTAGCATTTAATTTTAATTAATTTAGGGTCCAAAATAGTTTGGAATTTATGGTATGCTGATTTCTACAGAAAATATAGCATTTTACTATATGAGAAATGAATTTAATTGCTCAAGCTTTAGTAGGTTTCTATAGAGACCTGGATAAACAAAATTTGTCTTTGAAACTCAATTTTTGGTTGTCTTTATGCCACATAAACACAATTTTAAATACCTCGACTGAAAACCCTAAATATATAATACCTATCAAACTACTCCATTGTGAAAAAAAAATCTCATTTCTCCATCTAAAATTACATATGGTTTCACATAATGTTCTTTTCTTTTTTAATGCAGTGAAGATTTTTTTCTCCCTCAAAAGAATTTTAATTAGACATTTATCTAAGACAAGATAAGTATAATTTTATACATCCATTAGCTAATATGCATTTAGAAATCTGTGATTAACAGCTTGAAAGTATGCCAATTCTCCGTGCTTCAATTAAATATTCACAAATAAATGTGCAATGGCCATCTTTAATCTCGATAACTTTTCCCTAGAGCTAAATTATTCCTACCTATTGAAACTAAAAATAGATTAGGGTTTTTGTTGTTGTTGTTGATGTTCTTTTTTTATTGAAGATGACAATCACTCCCATTCTTTCTTTTTATATAAAGTTCTAGTATAGTTATCTGTATCTTTACTAGATTTATACAATGAAATTCTGGTTAATTTTCAACTAATTTCAATCTATTTCATGTTCTTCAGATGATGGTAATAGAATTGTAAAAGCTATCATAAAATAAAATGCAAAGATGATTTATTATTAAGACAGGAATATTTTTATTAGGAATCTTAAGGTTTGTGAAATGAATGCTTGAAACATGTGTCTGTGATTTTTAAGAATTGATTTTTAATACATGTCATTTATTTCTGTTTTCAAACTTTATCCTAATAGTAATTTAAAATAATATGTTTTCATAATTGCATATGATTTCCTTACAGAATCTTTACATAGGGGTAATCTATTTATTTTCATTGATATTGAATATACTTTATTCTGATATGATAACATATTGAATATATTAATGTGCCATATTCTGGAAGCAATATACCTTCTAGAAATATGGTACTTCAAAATTGTCAAAGTGCTTTTGCATCTATTATTTATTTTTCTTTTCATAATAACAGAGTAGCATAGTTATAACACATTATTTTCCATAGTTCAACGATGCAAGAATCAAGACTCTATGACTATTTGAAGAGTTCATGACTGAGTTTGTGACATTTGATTTTGTTGTCTACCAATAAGTATTACATTAACATTTCCTCATGTGTTCAGTATCTTGAGAGAAGCAGGAGGGCCTCATTTTTTATTTAATTCCTTATAGTTGCATCACTTCTTATTGAGCATATTAAATATTTCATTGTCAGATTATATTCTATTTTCCATTCAGTTAGGATTGCTCTCTAATAAAGTTGAATTCCCTATTTATAAGCATTGTCTGTATACCTAATAATTCTAATGGTATAGGTGGTGTATGATAGCAGCTAGAGTTTATAAATAGCCCTTAGATGAGTTATTTAATTCTTATTACCTCTTCCTAATTAAAATTATTATATTAAGCATGAATAACCTGTGTAAATCATTACTCAGAAAAGAGGTCAGGAACAAAATTATTTTGCTAATATAAACCATAAATGATCATGTGTTGCAAGTCAAATTTTAGCAAGTGTTTTAATTTTAATTTGGAAACTGCTAATTTCACAAGATGCTATTGCACTTTGCTTAAAATTAATCTGTCATTATAACTTTTCCTTTTCTCGTAAGGAGTTGCTATTAGAGAATATTAGGTCTTATATTACAAAAATGCCTGTCTGAAACTGTGTGGTTCACTGGTGCTCAAACTTTCTAGCACTGCATCCCTTTAATAAAGTTGCTCATGTTGTGGTGATCCCCTACTACTGTTATAAGTAATAATGTAAATATATGTGTCTTTCAACGATCTTAGAGGACCATTGTGAAAGGGATGTTTGATTTCCAAAGGGGTTGCCACCCATGGGTTGAGAATTACTGGTGTAGTGTTTTAGTGATCTTTGAGGGAAATCATTATTGAAACATGCCTGTGAATAGAGGTTGCAAATGATGAGCACTGTATTAATATTATTTCACTTTATGGAGATACTTGATTCTACCTGATATTCACTCTGACATTTTCAATGATTTTTATACTCAGTCATGCTCAGTTGAATCATCCAAGCTTACCTAGAATTCAAAGTATTAATGGATTCAGTGTCAAAACTTACTATTGATCACTTAATTTACCATTTGTAAATACAAGTAGACACTTCTACTGAAGAGTATCTTTTTTTTATTTTTATTTTATTTTATTTATTGAGAAAAGGAAAAAATTCCCCTTCTTCCCAGCCTCCCATTTCCCTCCCCCTCCTCCCACCCTTCTCCCCATCCCCCCACTCCTCTCCCCCTCCCTCTCTAGTCCAAAGAGCAGTCAGGGTTCCCTGCCCTGTGGAAAGTCCTAGGTCCTCCCCACTCCGTCCATGTCTAGGAAGGTGAACATCCAAACTGGCTAGGCTCCCACAAAGCCAGAACATGAAGTAGGATCAAAACCCCGTGCCATTGTCCTTGGCTTCTCATCAGCCCTCGTTGTTCACCATGTTCAGAGAGTCAGGTTTTATCCCATGCTTTTTCAGTCATAGTCCAGCTGGCCTTGGTGAGCTCCCAATAGATCAGCCCCACTGTCTCAGTGAGTGGGTGCACCCCTCGTGGTCCTGACTTCCTTGCTCATGTTCTCCCTCCTTCTGCTCCTCATTGGGACCTTGGGAGCTCAGTCCAGTGCTCCAGTGTGGGTCTCTGTCTCTATCTCCATCCATCACCAGATGAAGGTTCTATGGTGATGTGCAAGATATTCGTCAGTATTGCTATAGGATAGGGTCGTTTCAGTTTCCCTATCCTCATCTGCCCAAGGAACTAACTTGGCACATCGCCTTGGGCTCCTGGGAGCCACTCTAGGTTCAAGTCTCTTGCCAGCCCTAAGGTGACTCCCTTAACTAAGAATTGTGCTTCCATGCTCCCCTATCCAGCCTTCCTTTATCCCAATCATCCCGTTTCCCCAAGTTCCCCCCATCCTCCCCTTCTCATTTTTCTCTCCCCATCTCCCCTTACCCCAACCCACCCCACCCCCAAGATCCCACTTTTTTCCCCAGCTTGTGCTCCAGGTGTGCCTGTACTGAAGAGTATCTTATCCCTTTTCTTTGCCCAGAATCACTAACAAGTGATGGTCTATTTATCATGTAAAAATAAAAAATGAGTTGGGTTTTGTGAAACGTAATACTAATACATCTGAAGCATGAACATTGACATGTGCCTGATGCTGTCCAGGACTACACGGAGAGTTCCATGACTAACACACAAACACACACACACATGACAGAAATTCAAAATTTTTAGATATATTTAACTGCTTCTGTATTCTTTTTTTTGGGGGGGGGTGGTTCAAGAGGTTAATTTTCTAAACTGAGTTTGTTACTATAAAAGTTACTGGTAACTTTTATAGTTACTGGTAAAGTTCTTTGTTGTTTAGTAATGCTTAATTGTTCTTTTAGAAAAACTGTCATTTTTTTATGGAGTTTAGTAATATGCTTTTCATCAGAAAGAAGAAAGAAATAATATAGTATTCTATTAATCAATAGTCTCTATCTCAATGTACATAATTGGACTTCTATTTCCATATGTTTGGGAAAAGCCTCCTTTGAGCTATAAGGAAAACAAATCAGAACTTGGGTTTTACACAAGGACTTCAAATATTGTTGTGGCTATGAATTCATAATCTCTTTGCAAAGATATTTGGCAAGATCAAGAAAATGTTGATATTTCTTCATACAGTAATCCCATGTTAGGAAGTTACTATAGTGGAAAAAATTTCCAAATGGATAGAGATGCTCCATGTATTATTGTTCATATTTATAAGGTAAATGAGAATAGTTAATATTTTAGAATTCCGTAAATAATTAATGCTATACAACTGTTATATAATTGCTAATAAAATGTTATCATCTATTCATGACAGGGAAATACTGAATGTATAGTATTTAAGATGTTAAGAACATAATATTTGTTAGCAGGAAAATATATGCACTTATGAAAATTTCCTCACAAAACAAGAAGGTGATTATTTTGTGTTTTTTTTAAATGAACAGAAAATCATTTGCTTCTGTTTCATTGATATTTCTATTATTTATAAATTTTAACATATTTTAAAGTCTGATTAATAGCAACAAGTAATCATTATCAAGTTACTATAAACTGAAAACATTTGATACAGTGTTCTTTATAAGGATAAAATGTTCCAAACTGAGTTATCATAAAAGTGATAGTATTGTCTAAGAATTATTATCTCATCTCTATACATTCTATGCTTCTTCTAGAGTTCTCCTAAGAACATATATTATTTCCTAAGTCATGGCTTTTGTTGGGTTGTTGTATGGCAACTTATCATATTAAAAGTAATCTCCAGTCATCTAATATGGCATTTGAACTCCTGTCTCTTAGCTATTTTACAGGATCCTTGTCATCCACTTCTATGAAGATCTCTGATCTCTAATGTGATATTAGGTATTTTACATACAGTATCATTTAGCTTTCATGGGCCAATAACGAATATATTTTCACCATTAATATAAATAACGCAATGCTCAAATAATTTACATACCGCATATAAAATTGAATAGTGCGGTAGAGCTATTGTTTAAAACTCTGAATTTACTCAATTCTATCTTAATATTTCTTTCAAATGATCACACATGAGGCAGGGCAATAGTGAAAGCACAAGCAAGAGCATGCAAACTGACAATGAGTAAGCAAAATTGGCCAAGACAACCTGTCAGTGGATCAAAGGCATGGTAACAAATGACGCGTGTTCCTAGCCAATTACAACACACCAGTGTTGACTGCCAGTTTCAAAAGGACCATTCAGAAACGTTCTGCAGCAACTTAATTTCCCTTGCCTCATAAAAACCCCTGACATTTTTACAATAAAGAACTTCTGCATTGTAATTTCTTGGAGTCTGTGTCGTTGCCTCCATGCCTTCTCAACCCTGTCCACCAGGAAACAGGGATTGCACCAAGCCTGCAAAAACTACAACTGGCACCGGAAGTGGACGGACCTTTTTCTTTTGATCACCTTTTCTGTCCTACTTACCCTCTTTTGGGCATTTTTCTTTCCTGCTTACTGCTCCAGCTGCCATCCCTGTCCTGACTCTCCACCAGCATATTGAATTTGCCCCCTTTTGATGTTTTTAGTGAGTTGACCCCCATTTTCATTTTCTAAGTCCTTGGTCAGTTGAGGCTTTCTTTCCTAACTCTACATTTCTTTGCTTTCCATTTTGTCTTCCTGGTTAGGAACTCTTCATTGTGACTCAGTTCAAACACATAAGGGCTGACCACCCAGAAGGTAGAACCAATAGAGGAGCCTCTGGCAGGTCCTTTTTGACTGGAAACACTGTGTGAGCATACAGCTGCAGCCTAAAAAACCATGGAAGTCCCTCAGTATAAGCAGGACATTCATCCGTGAACACTATTTTCCCTTCTGTTCTTGTCCTCATATGGACTCCCTCATAGCCTCAGAACAATTGAAAACTTTTGCCGGGGCCACTCTCAGGGATTGTCTGAAGGCTCTCTTACCTTACTGGGAGTCCCAACTGCTCTTCAGAATGTGGACTGTTGGACTTTCTTTCTTAGTCTCTCTTCTCGACTAATTCAGTTACAAGACCAGCAGTTAAGAGCCATTGGTGTGGTGGCTGGTCTTTTAATTTACAGAAAGGCTTTGGTCATTTTGACTGTGGTTGAATCCTTTTTCCCTTCTGGGATTGGAGTGTTCTCCTTAGATGGAGGCTCCTTCCATTTGCTTGAGCCTGGAGCTAAGCATGGGGAGTGAGATGCAGTTGTTGTCAAACACCCCATGACTTTTGGTCATTTTCTTCTTTGCTGCCCCTCCTCACAGGCTCTTCCTGGGGTCCATCATAAATGGTGTCCCTTCCCCAGAGGATGGGGCTTTCCCTTCCCCACCAGCACCATGTTGGCAAGAGTTGTGTGAGTCCCATGCAAGGAGGGCTGCTGCCCTGGATCTTGCCCAGCATGTTTATCACTACCTGAGCTCCCACCCACAATATACAGAGCCTGGAGCAGAAGCTGTCTTTTCTGTCCATTTTACTGAGCTATTCCTATAGCACATCAAAGCTTAGGTGGCCTGGGCCTTGGACTCACTCTCCCAAACAGCCTTGGCTCCACTGAGCTCTGGTGTGGAGATTGCACCACCACATGACTTGTCCCTTGACAGCTGCAGGGTAGGTGGGGCCCTGGCTGTGTTGGGCCCATCTCTATCTTCTGAGAACCTAGCTGGCCCCCTTGCTTCCCCAGTCTCTTCCTCCTCTACAATGTCCTCAAAGCTGAAGGTCAAGAAACACTTTTCCCTCTGTTCAGTGGGTCGCTCAATCAGAAGTTCTGTATGAGACACACTGCAGTTGCAAGGGGTCATTGACTCTTCCTCCCCAGTTAGGCCTTGGAGACCACATCAGGCCCTCCAGTCCTGGGTGAAAACAACAACTCCTACTCTTTGGTCATGCTGGGACAGTTATTAGGATATTGGCTAGTGATGGCACATCCTCTGGGAGAGATGGACTGAGTCGTTGAGGGGGAGCCTTGAAAGACAGAGCAGGAATGGTACAGAGAAAAGAGCTGCTCAGTTTTATAAGGGAGTGAAGAAGCTGCCCCTGACCCAGCAGGAGTGTGTCATAGAGGAGAGGCTGCTGGGCTGACCTCAGAAGGAGGAGGTCAACCTCAGTGACGGAAGTGTCGCCTACTGCTTCGAAGTGAAGGAGAAGGAGGAGGAGGAAGTCACTTGGAGTTCTTAGTACCACCCAAGGCATACCAGCCTCTACTCAGAATTTCCTGTTCTACTGTCACTGATGTCTGCACAGTCCCTGCCATAGAGATGCCAACTAGGAATAACACCTTTATGGTTAAGGTAGAAGGCTCTTCAGAGTACATTCTGAGAGACAACTTCATGATGCACTTCATGTAAAGGCCTGGGTGCTTAACATCCATGAGTGCCTTAGCCTAGTATCCTGCCCTGCTATCAGCCACCACTCCATAATCTTTTGCCTGGACCCTGAGACCTCCGTCCTCACAAGGGATAACTCAGACAGCCTGGAGTTACCCTGCCTGAATCATTCAGAGAGTCTTCCCAGCCAGGATATGATGCTGGGACCCAGTGAGAGTAACAATTGCCTGCCATAGGGGGCTTATGGGAACCCTTCAGACTGGCTTTCAGTTTCCTCCCCTATTTCTGCCTCTATTGCTGCCTCCCACTTTGACCCAATAGAACTACTTCCTCTGGAGTTGAGAAGGAATTCAGGTCTATACAAATTCACAGTTTAGACTTAATGTCACCTTCGACATGCGTACTGGCCATGGACAATACACTAATCCTGTATTATAATCCATGATTGACCTGCATGCCTGCTTTCAACAAGTGTCCAACCTAGCCTTCAAGGCCCTCAAACTTTGTATATCCCAGAACAGTGTAGGCTATTTCTGCAATCTTGTCCAGCAGGCTATGGAACCAATTCTTTAATTTTTTACCTGTGTTACCAATACTGTTAAAAAGAAAAACTACGTCCCATCTGGCCCTACCAAGGATATCGTTCTTAAACAGCTAACCTTGGAAGTGTTCAACACTGTCACCCATAATGTCATCACAATGGTGAGAGATAAAGATATTCATAAGTGGGTCTTATCTGCCTGTGATATTGACACACATAACAGGCCCATTTCCATTGTTATGGCTTCTGTCAATGGCTTGGTCAATGCCAAACTTGACAAGAAAAATAATTCTGCCTCACTAGACTGTACATGCTGAGGATGAGGATAGTCTGGCCATTTATGTAGGGATTGTTCTGGAGCTCATCCAAAGACCAAATGCTCTAAATGCCAAGAGGGCTATCATTGGGCATGAGACTGTAGAAGTTCCCAGCAGGTCATGATATGAATGACAGACTGAACAATGGCTTCAAACTCCTGGTGCATGAAGGTAAGTGGTGTGCCTTGGTTTGCAGTGGGTAAGGTGAACAAGTTCTCATCCACTAGACAGATCTCTTCGATTTCAATAACATAGTAGCTATCATTTAAAAACATAAATTGCCTCAAAACTTTTGTTCTCTCTGTTGAGGTTACTTGAACAGCAGTAGAACAAACCTTAATAGATAGTTTGGTGTATTTTTGAGTTAGATTAAGAGTATTGTGGAACATCTTTAGGTCCTCTTTCAGAGCTAAGGAGGCAGCAGGGTGTTTCTGTTACTCATGCTCTGTGTGCTCAGCCAGCTTCCCAGGACAGTCTATGAAAATAAGCTGTTTGTATTTATTGGGAACTCACCAAGGCCAGCTGGCCTAGGTCTGAAAAAGCATGGGATAATTCCGGACTAGCTGAACATAGCGGACAATGAGGAATACTGAGAATTCAAGAACAATCGCAGTGGGTTTTTGATCCTACTGCACGTACTGGCTTTGTGGGAGCCTAGGCAGTTTGGATGCTCACCTTAGGAGACCTGGATAGAGGTGGGTGGTCCTTGGGCTTCCCACAGGTCAGGGAACCCTGATTGCTCTTCGAGCAGATGAGGGAGGGGGACTTGATCGGGGGAGGGGGAGGGAAATGGGAAGCGGTTGCGGGGACGAGGCAGAAATCCTTAATAAATAAATAAATTAAAAAAAAGAAATTATTTGGAATAAAAATTAATTCATACGAGGAGGGAAATGCGCAGGAGGCCAAATGTTTCTTCTTATATGTAATGCAATATATAATGCATAGGCATTTATGTTTAAAAAAAAAAGAAAATAAGCTGTTTGCTGTCCTTCAGGCCACTTCGCAGCTGCTCATGGTACTTGGTGCACTCAGTGACCCAGGAGTAACAGTTAGAGATATATACTGCAGAGACAATATTGTAAGCAAAGCCAGGAAAAACAACGAACCACTTAGAGTGGAAGTCTGTTTTAAAGCAATTGCTAGGTCTAGTTTGGGCAAGCTGGATAATCATTTCCTTCAGGACAGATGACTTTCTGCCCTCCCCCTTTTCAAATTAAAGATAAAAAAATGCAACACCATCAAAAATGTTATCTCCCATGCAGCTATAGCCTTTACAGATGCCAATAAAGCTAATTTTGTGTTAATAATAATGGGAGTTGATCATAAGGAAAGAGCCCGTATCCAATCAAATCTTGGATCAATACAAGTAGGGAAGTTATGGTGTTCTTTAAGGTATTGGAAATGAGCCAATCAGAAGCTATGCAACTTAACTTGACATGAGTCAAGCCATTGGATTTGTCTACCACATTCTTTGTCCAAGTATGGGGTCATATAAAATCCTTGCTATATTCCTCTAAACTTGGTGCATGGTGTCTTATGGAAAGGGTGGTGGTGACTAATATTTCTGCTTAAGTGTCTCCTATAGCTAAGATCCTAACAACAGTGGGTGAATAGGGCAAGACTCCAGGTGTTCATTTCTATGGAGCATGCTAGACCAAAATCTCCAAGGGACGTGGTCCATGCTTGCCTAACTCAAATACAAGAGGCCGTTTAAATCCCTAGTTCTCCTAAAAGTCTCCCCTTATCTCTGACTACTTAGGACCTTCCAGGATCCCAACCCATCAAGGACTTGTAGTCAAAGATGAGTACGAGCCTGTCCTGTAGGCTAATCCGAGACAGGGACAGCCCAAAATGCTGGGGTAACAAATGACGCACACTACTAGCCAATCACAACACACTGATAGTGACTGCCAGTTTCAAAAGGACCAACCCAAAATGTTTCTGCAGCAGTTTAATTTAACTAACCTCCTAAAAAAACACTGACCTTTTTACAATAAAGATCTTCCTGATTGGAATCTCTCAGAATATGTGTTGTTGCCTCCAAATCTTCTCATCCCTTGTATCCTGGGAAACAGGGATCACGCAACAGGCAGCAGAAACAAGCCTACATAAATTACACAGGCAGTCATTTTTTTCTTTAAAATTTTATGTTGGATTTACTTCTCTTTAATCACCTAAACTATGATAGATTGTTAACACAGCTCCATTTTCAAACATGTTTAATCTGCTCTGGCTTATGTAATTGATTCATTATTTCATTCATTCTGAAACTATATAAGATAAGCGAGGTATTAAAGGTACTTCTCATAGGAAAACCAAATGCAACACAACTTAAAATACAAACTAAATAAAGCAGATAATAAAAGAATAAATACATGAAACTGTACCAAAGATTTAAACATGAAGATAAATTTATTATAATACTATATTAAAGTCCTTCAAATAAATTATAAAATTCTAAAAATAAGCAAAAGTATTGTCAAAAGAAAATGTGTAATTATATTTTCTAAGTTTTGAGGAAAATGCTATATGGATCATCCATGGAGAGAAAATGCCATTTATTCTGCATTCATCTCTAGTTTTCTATTCTTTAGTACTCCTAATATCACATTTATATATACACCAATAATATCCAAATTTTAGAATTAAGACACAATTTGATTCACTGGAAAGATATTCAGATTTTGATATAATTTGTATTTCAAATCCTGCTTCCACTGTCAAAGTTTTTGTGATTTCCACAAATGAGCCCAAATGGATAGCACATATTTGTCTGTAAGTTTAATGTGACACCTGTTGTTACTTGTCATTTCCTTATGTGGGTAGATTAGAAGAAGAAATGATACATGTGTTTATTTGAAAGACAGCTGTATCTTGGAAGTGATGAAAGTTGTTTCACTGTACAGAAATTCAAATATAGATAGAAGGATATTTATAGATACTAAGTGATTAAATAGATAATACTGCACTCAATATTTGGCTATTTTCTATTCAAAATGAAAATTTCTGCTTTTCCAGATGACTCTGAGGTTGGCTATTCCCATACTGACTATAACTTGGAAGCTGCAATGAAAGAAGAGGTATTATGCCTTTTATGTTCCCCTTACTTCTTTCTGTTTAATCTCTATTACTTTCATGTTAATTTGCTGTTTCTCTAGTTATCATACATTGCTCCAATAATCTTTACCCTAGAATATATTATCTTCTCAAGTTTTACAGAGACAACATATTAGTTTGATTCTTTTTTGTTCTGACAAAGGATCAAAAAAAAATTTTAAAGTCTTAATGATTTATCTGGGCCCATAGTTTCAAAGGATTCCATCCATATTTGTATAATTCCATCCTAGAACATTGGGTGAGGCCCACCTTCATGGTAGAGAGGCTTTAGTAAAGGAGAGCTGCTCATGTAATGGCAGTCAGTGAGCAGAAAGAGAGGTCACAATACAAATACAGCCTACAAGGTTATATCCCTAGTAATTTACTTCTTATATCACTTCCTTATATTGACATCAACTTATGACATCATTAGAGAATTCATCCATTTATTAGGTCAGACCCTCAATGTTCTACTCATTTACAATTGATTTCCAGTTGCAGACAAAGCCTAGGAGACATATTTCTCTTGGTGGGATACCTAGTATCCAACAATTAATTTCATTCAGCATGCTCTCCAGACACAATCACAAATGCTTCACTTTAGAGGTCAGAAATTCAATTTCATGGGGTGACATCACCTAAGTTTCTAATTTTCCAAAACCCTAACCTCTTGTCTATCTGGCCCTTGGGTGGGAAAGTGACTGGTTGCTAAGTCCACATCTAGGCTCTGTCTTTCTTAATTTCTTTTGCTCAATCCACATAACTTACAGTTTTTGTGTCATAAATGTACACAAATTCCTATAGAAAATCATCATATCCCCTGAATTCAATTTCCATAACTTAAATGTAAAAAATCCTTATCAATTTGTCTGGGTTAGTCTTGTTAAATTGACACAATCTAGAGTACTGTGAGAGAATTCTCAATTGAGGAGTTGCCTCGATTAGATTATTTTATAGACATCTCTGTAAGATATTGACTTGATTACTAATATTAAGAGGGCCTACCTCACTGTGAATGCTACAACTTTTAGACAAGAGATCAAGCATCCCTTCTCTATGGTTTCATTTTCAAACTTGTATGAATTACTTTCCTATTGCTATGATAAAACACCATGAACAGAAGCAACCCACCACCCACCAAAGTAAGAATTTTTGGACTTGCAGTTTCGGAAAAATAAGTCTACCATGGAGAGAAGGCTTAACAACAAGTAGCAGTCATGATGGTGGGAGCAGGAAGCAGAGAGTTCACATATTCAAACAAGTCAATGCAGAGGGAAAAGACCTAAAGGCAGAGCTACTTACTCTCCAAGACTTCCTCAAAAGACAGAATCCTCTAGCAAAGTAGCACCTCTTAAACCTCAAACAGGACCATCAACTGAGGACCAAGTATTTAAATTCCTGAGCCTATGGGAAACATTTTACATTCAAAAAAATGCTAAATTCTTGTTTAGGTTTCTTCCCTGACTTCCCTCAGTGACAGATAGTTGTGAGAAGGTCATTCTTCATTCCCAGCTGCTCAGACCTAAAATAACTACACAGAAACTATATTAATTTAATCACTACTTAGCCAGTCACTAGAGCATAGTCCTAGCAAGCTCTTAAATATTAAATTAAGCCATCTATATTATTTTATATTTTACCACGAGCCTAGTGGCCTACCAACAAGATTCTACCTGGCAGCTCACATCTTTTTCCACTGGCAGCTACATGGCTTCTTTCTGATTCTGCCTTCTTTCTCCAAGGATTCATTTAGTTTTCCCTGCCTAGCTCTATTCTGCCCTGCTCTGCTATAGGCTCAAAGCAGTTTCTTTATTAACCAATGGTATTCACAGCATACAGAGGGGGGATCCGACATCACCTCCCCTTTTCTGTTTAAGTAAAAAAGAAGGTTTTAGCTTTAACATAGTAAAATTGCATATAACAAGAAAGGAATTCAGAGTATGGCCTGTAAAAGATATCCAAGTAAATCCTTTCCCCACTAAATTACTTTTGGTCACAGCATTTTATCACAACAAAAAGGAAACTAGAACACAAAAGTATATAGTAATAACATAGTATATTGAAAACATATTGCTATCTATAGATTTGATTGAGAACATAGATTAAAAAATTATTTAATAGTTAAACATACATTTATCTTTTAGTTTTTTTTAAATATCTGATTCATTTTATTTTGTGTGTCTGAGTGTTTTGCTTCCATGTATGTAAGTGAATTACAGGAATGCCTAGTAGCAATGGAGGTCAGAAACTGTCTTTATGATTGGAAGCCACCATGTTGGTTCTGAGGACTGAGCTTTGGTCCTCTACAAGAATACCAAGTAGTCTTAATTGCTGAGATATTTATCCAGTTGCAAGGGGCATTTAGCTTATACTTAATAAAATTGCCTTTGTTATAAAAGCTATTCTTTACATATAACAAAGTTTTATCTTATGTTGATTTTGACTTTTCCTTTTTATGCCTATAATTTGTGTGACTAAAATATAAAACTGTAAAAATCACTTGAACTTTATGCTTAAATTTGTTTTTATACTCATTTAAAGATTCAACTTGAAAAAACATCCAATTGCTTTATCCATTTACCAAAGACTATCTTCATCAGTACATCCATTGGTCATTTATTCAACAATTACTTGGTCTAGTTCTGCAAGGTAATTGTCATTATTTTCACAAGTGATTACCAATACTATTTTTATTCATTTCATTACACTTAGAATAACTTAGTCAGGCTGCAATGGTGCATGCCTTTAAACCAGCCCTCAGGAGGCCAAGACAGGTAGATCTCTGTGGTTTTGTGGCCAAACTGTTCTACAGAGCATGTTTGAGGGCAGTCAAGGCTAGACAGCACAGCTGAGTCTTAAAAAAAAAAAAACAACCTTAAGGCTTATAAGTTTGTTTTTCAATAATTTAATTTTAAGAGAAGTTTATTCTATTATAAATAGTAAATTATAGAGGATGGTAATATTTTCCAAGAATGCATAATTAAGTAAAGGACAACTATTTTCTTTTTCATTTATTTATTTGCTTATTTGTGTGTGTTCATGTGTATGCACAGGTTTGTGTATGCCAAAGCATGTATATGGAGGTCAGAGAATAATTTACAAGAGTAAGTCTCCAAAAATCATATAAAACCTCTAATCAGAGTATCAGAACCAAGCCTTGTTGTATTAATAGTGATTACTAAATTATCAATTACTTTAATTTTCATATATAAACCACATTCACCTACAAGACTTGACACATAATTCTGCTTTGAAAGTAAGTATACATAAGAAAAGTTTTGGCCTCAGTATGGAATAGAACTTTTATGAAGGAATTGAAAGTGAACTCTCCAATAGAAATATAGTACTGATGCTTTACCTTTAAAATAAAATAAGACCGTTATTGTAAAGTCAGTTTAAAAGGAAAAGTTTCAAGAACCTCTATCTATAAAGATGGATTCCTTTTGGAAACTGCACCTACTACAAGGGCACTTAAGATTAAGCTTTCATTTCATGGGTGGAGGAAAAGAGAAGTGGCAAGGTAATAAAATAGGTGCAAAAAACACATTATTCAACATTTTGTTTGAGAGAATCTAAAATGAGCCATAGTGCTTTGATTTTCTTTTTAAATGGAGAAAACTCTACTTGAACTTTTGACATGTAAACATCCACTATGCTCACTACATTTCTATAGGCTTGTCCATGGCCTGCTGCTACCCAATAAGAAAAAAATCAAAGTAAATTGAATCATGAATCTGTTGTACTTAGGCTTTCTACAAGAAACATTACAAAAAATACCCAAATGATTTATGGCATACAGTTTCTATATTTATTTCTTATTTTAACAGTATATGGGCTATTGCAAGTATTTCAGCTTAATATTTAAAGTATAATTTTCAAACAGTAGCATATGTTGTAGTACTAATATCAGTTTATTATCATGAGCGTTGATTTGTTTATATTTTATAATAGAACATGAATAGATCACATTGCGTCAATGGCAGACCAAAAAAAAAACCTTGGAAAAATGAAGCTTTACAATATAGCATTGTTATTATTTATTATAATTATATATATATATATATATGATCAGTGTTACATGATTGTTTATAGAACTTAAAATATAAGCTGAAATATATTTAACTTTATCAAAAAGTCAATTCAATATAAAGGTATTCCATAGATATTTTGCCTTAATGATGATGCCTAATAATAACTCAAAAATATAATTAATCTAAATTATTTGTCAAGATTAATTTGATTGGATATAATCATTTCTTTCAATGAAATCGTTCCCTCTGACCTTAGGCTAAACATTCAAACAAATCATTTTCTTTTCTTTCTGGAGAGACTTAACGACATCTTGTTTGTGAAATTTGTTAGAGTGTTTATTATAAATATTGGCTCTATCCTTTCTCCTTCACATTCATCAATCACCAAGTCCAATGTATTTTCTTGTATTTTCCCTTCAGTCCCTCTCTTACAACCTCTGTTAAGACCCCCCATCACTGCTTCTTTGAAAGATTGTCAAAATCTCCTAACTAGTTTTCCTACCTTCATCATTTCCCATATTTCTAACCAATACATATACATAACACAACATTTATATACATCAATTTCTATTAAAATCCTCCAATAGACTCTAGTCTACCAAACAAACATAAAATTCTTAGTTTCTCATTAAAGGTGCCACAACCTGATTAAAATTTTCTAATTGTTCTCTTCCTCCTTGTTCTGTTTACTTTTTCAGCTGTTACTATACATGTAAGTAACCATGGAAACTAAAATGAAGCTCAGAAGATTTTCCTGTATGCATGACCAAATAAGGATATTTTCTCAAGAAACTTTTCAGAAACTTGGTAAATCTTTCAAATTACATTTTAAACTTATGGTTCTTTATCTGAGCCCTATAGGATACATTACTCAATATGTAATTTCAATACAAGAACATAGACAAAGTACTTTAAAGATAGCATCTGTTAATTATATCTGTCATCCTGTTGATTCTTTTGACCTCTATAAATCCTGACAAAGTAGTGCCCTTTGATTCAAGAAAATATACTGAAGTTCAGAAATGTTTTTCATGGAACTGTTTCAAACGCATCTCATGGCACTGTGTCAAATGTATCTTTTTTTTTAATTTTTTGTCTCCGTCATATCTAGAGCCTAGCCAGAAAGCTGAAACATTACTTGATGGATTTCTTCCTACCAAGAAGTGCCATAAGCTCCTTTCGTTATGTTTTATGCTGCATATTCCTTGAAGGCAAAATTAGCATGTATTTTTGAGGCTCATCTTAATATCGGTACATTCTAATAAAAATTCATTTTCCTCTAAGCAGAGTGATATTTACAGCAACCCAGCACTGTATCTGTCTTTTAAGTACAAATGAATGTTTTTGTTGTGATTTCTTCTGTGTAAATCAATTAGTTAGTATACAAAAACTATGGTGAAATTAAATCATTGAAAAGTGACCTGTTGAATGAATGTCAACCATTTTCTTTAATATAGCTTAGCGTAGTTTTTTCATAACTGTCACATATACTTCACAGTGAAACATATCATTTTTCTGGTCTGTTAAGATATTGAAACCTCAAGTCGAAACACTCAAAACCTGGCTCTTTTCATATTTTACTTCATAAAACAGGGTAAAGCCCATAGCAACAGATATTTCCTTTACCATCTGTTTGATTTATGTTGAATTTACACTGCTTGTATTTTAGAAAGGAATCTGTTTTCTCTCGTCCAAATGATACAATCCAACATCTCTCAGCTGCTAATTTTTAGCACTTAGAGATTCCCTTGGGCTGCTGTCAACTACGACTTATTGCATAGGTACTTTTCACAGAACTCATTATAAAGTGATTAGCCTCCAGCAAGATAGTACACTGCTCCAGCCAGCTTGCATTATGTGTAGCTTTGCAACTGAATTTTATACTGTCAAATCTTATCAGACAGTAAGTATAGAATGCCTTCTGGGACTCAACACAAAGAATTCTGAGAAGGGTCTTATCATATTTCTTTTATGCCATACCTTTTCAAAAAGCATATGCATATACAAAATGCATATACAGATATAAACATGCATATATATTTATACAAAGTACATACTCAAATTGTATACCACCAGTTTAAAAATAAATGCTACTTTAACTATCATCAAATATCAATTCGTGATCCAGTTTATGATTTATGTTCAATTATAAATTAAGAAGCTTTCTCCTGATTGTATGACAATAAACATTAATTTAAGTACTACTTTTGATTAGTACATATAAATTCTAATGATTGTTGCTTTAAGGTACAAGTTACAACTCTTTTATTTGATACCTAATGACTTATGTTTGTTTATCCAATAAGCCTACATTTGGACTGTGTAAGTAGAGATATATGTTATTAGAAGCAGCAATTTGGCTATTTATTTGAAAAATTTCCTAAAACATCATGTAACTTGATAACCTCATTGTCATAACTTTACTAAACTCACAGAATTATGAAATATTGAATAATTAATATAAAAAGATATTTCCATTTTGTTGTCTTCCTTTTTTAGTCTTTACTTGTAATAAAGCCCCCTCATGGTTCACTTCATATTTCTGAACACTTAGGTCAAGGCTAGTTAAACTCAGTACATGCATAAAGAAGTTTTAACATATAAAGGGACAATGATCCATCGTTCCTCTGGAGGGGAAGTAAATTCAGAAATTCATATTCACATATTATCCCTATGAATATACACCATAATCAGAATATCTTGTATAAAAAATCTATTTCAAAAAAGTAAAAGACAAGCAACACTAAAAAATAATGAAAACAAAACTTCTGTTTCCTGGATGGAGACAAAAGAGAAGGGTATTAGGGAGTGGGAATACAAGCGGAGGAAATCAGGGTGAGGGACTGGGAGGGAAGGATGGGGGAAGAAGCTACATGTGAAATATAAAATAAATAGATGAATTAAAAAATAAATTCAAGACAAAACAGAAACAGAAAAAAAGGAAACAAAATAAAGTTCCATTATTTATTTGTTTGTTCCTTTGTTTGTGATATTGGGAGTTGAACACTGGATCTCATGCTTATAAGGCAAGCATTTTATCACCTGGGCTATACGCTACAACCACTACTGTTTATTCAGAACTCACTCTGATATTGCACATTGTCTACAGTAAGTGGTATAAAAAAGTCTTTAGGCATGTATGTAGTGCATCTCTCTCCTATTTTCAGAATGCTCTAGGCTATATCATCGGTTAAATGGTAGCAAACAGAAGTCTCCTGGGTACTTACTTGCATTTAAAATTCCTTTGGCAGTAAACCACTTAGTATTCCTGTTTGCTGATTTATTTACCTCATATCCTTGATTGTACAAGTCTACTTCTTTAGTAAGTAGAGGATTTCTATGACAATTTTAGAAATGAAAGTTTCACTAAATGATTAATTTATAGTCTCTATAAATTTCCAGTAAATTTACCAAATGAATATTATATCATCAATACACAATATTGCACCTTTACAAAAAGGTTAATTACTTGATGTAAACTAAATATAATTCAAGATTTTAAATGTAAAAATGAAAGGGTTATCAAGGTTGACATCTTTAAAAAGTAAAGAGATAACTCAAAATGAGTAATTTGAGCATAAAAGACTAAAAGTTTTCTGCTATGCATAAGCCTTGTTTATTCTTTAGGTAATACTTTTAGTCTTGAATACTTTAATTATTTGCATATAAACTGCATTTTGAAGGTTATTACTGGACAATGTTTATTCCTTCATCAAAATTCTCAGTAACTGATGTTTGCAAACACTAATTTTCCAAAATATGCTATGCACAGATAGCAAAACACATATTAAACACATAAGCATAGTGAAAAACATGAGAATTTTATTGCTTTATTGATAATAAGTACCTAATAAAACTAACTCATGTTGCTATTTTGAAGTCTAATGATAATTATTTTTATTTGATCACACATGTGTCTTTTCCCAAACATAAACAGAAAATTTAATTATATATTTTTTGTACTTAAATGAAATTTATTTGTTAATATTCATGGTTTGAAATCTTAAGATATATCTTAGATATAATAATTTCTGTATTCTATATACATTTGATGTGTTTCTCTCTATATAAATACAAATAACAAAAATTCAATGCCTTGTAAAAGTAAACTGATATATTAACAAATGAAATACAATATTGTTACTTTCTAGCACTTATTTTGTCTTTTAAACCATATATATCATTTGTTCCCAAACACTAAGATAAAGTCACATTTCTAATTAATACTTTTGGAATAATATTTATAATTACAAAATTATGTTGACTTTTTCTTTGTAGTTACATACTTGAAGTCCTAGAAATGAACCTTGAATCTTAGATATTTTATTTTTAGTTAATACATTCTTTATCACTAGTCACAATTTAGATGTATTTTTAACATTCTTTAAGAGCTTTAAATATTTGCTTGTTTTTTATCTCTTTACTTTAATTTTAAAGAGAAGCATATAAAAAGTGGAAGACTTCCTTGTTATAGTGTGTATCAGTTTAATGTAATTAGAATTTAGGCATTATTTTATAGTATTGTTCGAAGTCAAACCATATGAAGGAAAAAAGATGAAAATTCATTGGCATGATATTTTCAAAATAAATTTTCCACAGAACTCAACAATGGATCAATGTCAAAACACTTATATAATCTTTGGTATATAAAATTAATATTAGATTTGTTGTTTTATTAGAGTCAATAAAATTATTATGTGAAGCTGACATTCTTAAAAGTTTAATAAATATAGGCAAAATTATTGTTTTTAAAAGTATTCAAAGACAGGAATTTTTTTATAGTTTACCTCTAAGGTGTTCAATTTCTGGATAAAAGTTTGGAAAATAAAGGGTAATTTCACTTTTAATTTAAATGGTGTGCATATTTCATACTTGAAGTGCATTTTCACTTAATTTTATTGATAAGATTAGCTATCTTTAAGTGGTGAGCTTGTTGATCATACAACTATTATAAAATATTGAGTAAATGGGTAGGCATACTTCAAATGGTAGAAACTTTGCCACTGAGATGAATAGAGCTATTCACTAGATGATAACTTGGGCTATATGGCCCATAATACAAATTGTTCCATTGTTTAAGTCTATCAGTCATTCTGTTGTTCTTCATGTTCATGCTTAGAGTCCAATATAGGTAAGCTTCACATATAAAATACTGCTTGATTTGTAGTATCCACTCTAACAATTGGAATCTGACCAACTTTTATGCAGCCTTGATGCCCAACAATGGAAGGACAGCCTACTGAGATTACATGTCTTCTTGCTTGTTTCTGTAGCAAAATATCCCACTAAAAAATTAACTGCCTTACACAGAGGTGGTGGCACATGCCTATAATCCCAGCACTCAGGAAACAGAAGCAAATAAATCTCTCTGAGTTCAAGGTCAGCCTGATCTAAGAGCTAGTTCAAGAACAGCTAAGGTGGAGGGCTGGAGAGATGGCTCAGAGATTAGGAGAACTGATTGCTGTTCCAGAGGTCCTGAGTTCAATTCCCAGCAACCACATGATGGCTCACACCCATCTATAATGAGATCTGGTACCCAGAACACTATATACATAATAATTAAATTTAAAAAAAAGAACAGCTAAGGTTACACGAAGAAACCCTATATTAAAAAAGAAAAA
This sequence comes from Microtus oregoni, assembly GCF_018167655.1. NCBI lineage: Eukaryota > Metazoa > Chordata > Mammalia > Rodentia > Cricetidae > Microtus > Microtus oregoni. The sequence goes on from NW_024544721.1 coordinate 1,852,563, forward strand.
ATAGGCTATATCCACAGCATTTGTCACTTTGCTTCTCTGAAACCATATTGTGTTTTGAGTCACATGTAGTCTTGTTCTAAAACATGGAGCTAGTTTTTTGTTACTTTTTATGTACTAGTTTTATACACAAATCTACATGTATACATATAATAATTTGTATCCATTTATAAATATTATCAAAGTGTTAAGTATTTCTGTATGGTCTACCAGATTGATAGCAAAGAAATCAATTTTATGACTGGATAACTTCTACATATATTAATTTCTTTCTCATATTAGAATTGATTGAAATAAATGTTGGTATTTTGTATTATTGAATGGCTTACTTTCTCCACACTTAAAATTATTTCATGATTAACAGAAAGTACATGTTTCCTAAGACAGAATCTACCTTTCATAATTAATGAATGCATACCTAATATTTAGACTATGAACTTAAAACAAGGTAACTGTTGGTGGAGGGCCATTTGTTGGTTTCTGGCCTTCCAGCCAGTTTAGACACGAAATAACCACACAGAAACTGTATTAATTAAATCACTGCTTGGTCCATTAACTCTAGCTTCTTATTGGCTAAGTCTTATATTAATTTAATCCATTTCTATTAATCTATATATTGCCACATGGCTGTGGCTTACCAGTTAAAGTTTCAGCATGTCTGATTCTGGCAGTGGCTCCATGGCATCTCTCTTTCCATCTTTCTTCTCCCAGCATTCAGTCCAGTTTTCCCTGCCTACCTAAGTTCTGCCCTATCAACAGGCCAAGGCAACTTTTTTATTCATTAACCAATGAAAGTAGCACATAGGCAAAATGACCTCCCATACCATTTCCCCTTTTCTGTTTAATCAGTTATTGGTGTAGGAGGTCCTTCTGTTTATGTGTTGCTTTCATTGGTTGAATAAAGAAACTGCCTTGGCCTTTTGATAGGACAGAACTTAGGTAGGTGTGGTAAACAGAACTGAATGATAGGAAGAAGGACAGAGTGAAAGATGACATGGAGCTCCTGCCTGGGATGGACACAGGTTAGAATTTTGCCAGTAAGCCACAGTCCCTGTTGCAATACAGATTAATGGAAATGGGTTAAATGAAGATGTAAGAATTATCCAATAAGAAGTTAGAGCTAATGGCCAAGCAGTGTTTTAATTAATACAGTTTCTGTGAGATTATTTCAGGTGTAAGCTAGCCTGGTGGGACAGAACAAAGGGTCACTTCGCTCCCTACAACAAGTTATCTATTTGAACATCTAGTAATATGATAAGTAAAGTTTGTGTTAGTGTTTGCTCTTGGTTCTATAAGAGAAGTCTTCTTATTCTTCAAGAAGATATAGAGCAAAACTATAGGAAAAGTTCCTATATATTGTCCTCTACATAGCATTTGACCCAGAAAGTTATATATAAGATATAGTAATAAAGAGGCAATGCTTAAAATAATTTTACTAGCCATAGTTTAATTTTACTAATAATTAGGAACATATGAATTATACTTTTATGTATTTTAGTAATTAATTTAAGGGCCTAATTCTCTGGCAGAATACATACATTCTTGGGTGCATACAGGAGACAGAAAGAGTATTGTGTTGATTCATTTATGTCAAATTAACACACATACACTGGAGTTATTTTTAAAGAGGGAGCAAACTTGTGATACATTATCTTTTCTTTTTTATTTTATTTTTAAAACAATCTTATTGTACATACCAATCCCAATTCCCTCTCTGTCCCATTCTCCTACTTCCCCCTTCTTCTCCCCACTCTATTCTTAATCCATTCCTCAGAGAGGGTGAGACTTCCCATGCAGAGTCAACAAAGTATGTCACATCCTTTGAGGCAGGGCTAAGGCCCTTCCCCTTGTATCTAAGCCTATCAAGGTTTCCTGTCATAGAGGATGGGCTCCAAAGAGGAAGTTCATGCTCTAGAGATAAATACTGGTTCCATTGCTAGTGGCTCCACAAACCGTCCAAGTCACACAACTGTCATCCACATTCAGAAGTTAATTGCAGAAGCATTGTTGACTCTGTACCTTCATAAGAAGGAGATTCCATTAGGATCACACTTATAAGTTTTAGGACGTTTTCACTTTGCTAGGTTTATATATCATCTCTCAAATGTCCTTCAATCCCAGATGCTTCATACGCACTCTCTCCTTCTACACTATCTCCCTTCCCAGTCTCCACTTGATTCTTCCATTCTTATTTCCAACCATCCCCAGAATATCAGTATGGAGTCAAATTTAGGAGCATTGGTGACTGGAAAGTTTATGAATTACAAAAGCTTCATTTCTTTTGTATGCAGTGATAAAGAATTTTTTGCAGCTGTTCCACCTAGCACAGAACTTATTTTAGAGGAAATGCATTGAGTTTCCATTTAAGTTGAAGTTGACTCCAGGCTTGCTGTAAACTGCATTTATGATGTTTATATATGTCCCTTGTATCCTATTCTCTACAGGATTTTGTCATGACAGAGTTTTGGATTTTGTCAAGAAGTTTTCTACACCTCATGAGATGATCATGTGTTTTTTTTTTTCTTTCAATTTGTTTACATGGCAGGTAACATTTCTTAATTTTCTTAAACTGAACCATTCCTGCATCTCTGGGATGAAGTCTGCTTGATCATGATAGAGAATATTTTTGATGTGTTCTTGGATTTAGTTTGTCAGTATTTTATTAAGTATTTTTTCTTTTCTTTTTTTATTATTATTGAAAAATTTCTGTCTCCCCCCACTCCTCTCTCCCTCCTCCCACTCCTTTCCCCCTCCCTCTCCAGTCCAAAGAGCAGTCAGGGTTCCCTGCCCTGTGGGAAGTCCAAGGTCCTCCCCCCGTCCATCCAGGTCTAGGAAGGTGAGCATCCAAACCGGCTAGGCTCCCACAAAGCCAGTACATGTAGTAAGATCAAAACCCAGTGCCATTGTCCTTTGTTTCTCATCAGCCCTCATTGTCCACCATTTTCAGAGAGTCCGGTTTTATCCCATGCTTTTTCAGACCCAGTCCAGCTGGCCTTGGTGAGCTCCCAATAGATCAGCCCCACTGTCTCAGTGGGTGGGTGCACCCCTCGTGGTCCTGACTTCCTTTCTCATGTTCTCCCTCCTGCTCCTCATTTGGACCTTAGGAACTCATTCCGGTGATCCAATGTGGGTCTCTGTCTCTATCTCCATCCATCGCCAGATGAAGGTTCTATGGTGATGTGCAAATATTCATTAGTATGGCTATAGGATAGGGCCATTTCAGGTTCGCTCTCCTCAGCTACCCAAGGAACTAACTGGGGACATCTCCCTGGACACCTGGGAGCCCCTCTAGAGTCAAGTCTCTTGCCAACCCTAAGATGGCTCCCTTAATTAGAATATATACTTCCCTGCTCCCATATCCACCCGTCCATTATCCCAACCATCCCATCCCCCCAAGCTCCCCCCATCCTTCCCTTCTCACCTTTCTCTCCCCATTTCCCCTTACCCCCATCCCACCCCAACCCCAAACCCAAGTTCCCAATTTTTGCCTGGCAATCTTGTCTACTTCCAATATCCAGGAGGATAACTACATGTTTTTCTTTGGGTTCACCTTCTTATTTAGCTTCTCTCGGATCACAAATTATATGCTCAATGTCCTTTATTTATGGCTAGAAACCAATTATGAGTGAGTACATCTCTTGTTCATCTTTTTGGGTCTGGGTTACCTCACCATTAAAGGACATCTAGGTTGTTTCCAGGTTCTGGCTATTACAAATAATGCTGCTATGAACATAGTTGAACAAATACTTTTGTAATATGATAGGGCATCTCTTGGGTATATTCCTAAGAGTGGTATTGCTGGGTCCTGGGGTAGGTTTATCCCAAATTTCCTGAGAAACCGCCACACTGATTTCCAAAGTGGTTGCACAAGTTTGCATTCCCACCAGCAATGGATGAGTATACCCCTTACTCCACAACCTATGTTCATGAGGGAAGTTGGTATGAAATTCCCTTTATCCATTGTGTCTTTATGTGGTTTGGTTATCACTGTAACTGTAACCTCATAAAAAAACTGGGAAATTTTCCTTCTCTATTTTGTGGAAAATTTGAGGAATATTGGCTTTAACTCTTCTTTGAAAGTCTGGTAGAAGCAAAACAATGAGCTAAAACTCTCTGGTCCTATGCATTTTGGGGTAGCTCTAGGAAACCTTTAATGTCTGCTTCTGTTTCATTTTCGGTTATAGTTCTAAATAAATTGTTTATCTGTTCTCTATTAATCTTTGTAAGTGGTACCTAATGTCAAGTTGGGAGCATTGGCCCTTGCCCCTTGCCTCTATCCCAGGCCCCAGGCCAGGGCCTGACTCCAAATCACAGCAGGCCAGGCCTAGGTGGGGTCAGGACTACTCCCCAGAGTATTTCAGTGATTCCCCAAAATAGGAACACGTGGTCGCATTTCAGTTGCTTCCAGGTTTCCCCTGTGGGGCCACCCAAGAGTGCAGAACTCCCATTAAACCTGGATATTTCTTAAATTGTCTTGTTTTGATTTGGCTTGATTGGGAATTTTGCATTGGCAAAGAGCTCAAGATAAGAAATATTACTAATACCTATTGTGAAAATTATTCATTCTTTAGATTTTTCAATTTGGTGGACTACAGATTTTAAAGTATATTCTGTGATTCTATGGATTCTTTAGTTGTTGTTGTCTTCTGTTTTGTCTCCTTTTTGTCTCTGATTTTGTTTGCTTGAATATTCTATCCTTGCCTTTTGTTAGTTTGGATAAGGGTTTGTTTTACCTTGTTGATTTTCTTGAAGAATCAACTCTTTGTTTCATTGATTCTTTGTATTTTTCTCCTTGTATCTATTTTATCAATTTCCAGTCATGAACTTGATTATTCCCTGCCATTTATTCTTCTTTGGTGTGATTGATTCTTTTTGCTCTAGGGATTTCAGTTATATTGTTAAATTGTTAATATTATATTTCTCCAATCTTTTTATTTTCTTATATAGGCACCTACAGACAATTTCATCGAATCACATAAGTTTAAGTATGCTGTACGTTCATATTTGCATTGAATTCTAGAAAGTAATTTCTTTCTTGACCTATTTTTAATTCAGTAGAGAGTGTTTCAATTCCTAGGAGTTTGTAGGCTTTCTGTTCTTTCTGTTGTTATTAGAGTTTAGGGCATGGGGTCTGATAGGATTCAGGAAGTTGATTTTTTCTTCTTTTTTTCAATTGTTTTCTATCTGTTGTTGCTAGCGTTGTGCCCATGTATGTGATCATTTTTTTTATGAAAGTTCCATGAGGGCAGAAAAGTTATATTCTTTTCTCTTTTGATGAAACGTTCTGTAAATATGTTAGATTATCTCCAGTAGTTCTCTCATTTTGTCTGTATGACTTGCCTCTTAGGAATTTTCCTAATGTAAACTCTCTGCCGAAGCAAAAATCTCAATCAAGCCAAATCACAACAAGCCAAATTAAAAAAAAAAATTAGGTTTAATGGGATTCGTGCATTCTCCAGTTGCCCAGAGGGGAACTGAAAGCTACCATGGGAGAGAGGAAATCACGAGGGAACTTTCAGGTTTAAATAGACTGGGGGAGTAGTCAAGATTTGGTGGGCTGTCTTGACCCTCCTCCAGGGAGGGTTGAAGGCTTGGTGGGTACAGGGACAGGGCCTCCAAAGATGGAGGCCAGAGACTGGGACTTACACTGCCCTTTGGTGAAAGTGGGGTATAAGAGCCTCCCACAGTCAGTGTGTGATGGTCAGTATGTGATTTCAACTGTTGTACTATTCCTTTCATAAACTTTATTTCTAAAATCACTGCTTGGCCCATTGACTCCAGCTTCTTTTCTTTTGTTGATTTTTATTGAGCTCTACATTTTGCTCTGCTCCCCTCACTGACTATCCCCCCCATTCAGCCCTCCCACAAGGTCCACATGCTCCAAATTTTTCAGGAGATCTTGTCTTTTTCTACTTCTCATGTAGATTAGATCTATGTATATCTCTCTTAGTGTCATCATTGTTTCGTAAGTTCTCTGGGATTGTGATTTGTGGGGTGGTATTTGCTTTATGTTTAAAAACCATTTATAAGTGAGAACATGTGATAATTGTCTTTCTGGGTCTGGGTTACCTCACTCAAAATGATGTTTTCTAGCTCCATCCATTTTCCTACAAATTTCAAGATGTCATTATTTTTTTCTGCTGTGTAATACTCCATTGTATAAATGTACCACACTTTCCTTAACCATTCTTTGGTTGAGGGGCATTTAGGTTGTTTCCAGGTTCTGGCTATGACAAACAAAGCCGCTCTGAACATAGTTGAGTACATGTCCTTGTGGAACGATTGAGCATCCTTTGGATATATTACCAAAAGTGGTATTGCTGGGTCTTGAGGAAGGTTGTTTCCTAATTTTTTGAGAAATCACAATCACAACACTGACATTCAAAGGGACTGTACTAGCTTTCATTCCCACCAACAATACAGTTTCAGGAGGTCCCATTTTTTAGTTGTTTCTCTCAGTGTCTATGCTGCTGGAGTTATATTAAGAATTGGTCTTCTGTGCCAATGGGTTCAAGTGTACTTCCCACTTTCTCTTTCATAAGGTTCAGTGTGGCTAGCTTGATGCTGATGTCTTTGATCCATTTGGACCTGAGTTTTATGCATCGTAATAGGTATAGGTTTTTTTTTATTCTTCTGCATGTTGATATCGTTATGCCAGCACTACTTGTTAAATATGCTTTCTTTATTCCATTTGATATTTTTTTTTGCTTCTTTATAAAAAATCAGGTGTTTGAAGGTGTGTGGATTGATATTTGGGTCTTTTATTCGGTTCCGTTGGTTCTCCTGTCTGTTCTTATGCCAATAGCAGGCTGTTTTCAGTACTGTAGCTCTGTAGTAGAGCTTCAAGTCAGGGACTGTGATGTCTCCAGAAGTTCTTTTATTGTACAGGATTGTTGTTTTTTTTTTCCATATGAAGTTGAGTACTGTTCTTTCAAGATGTATAAAGAATTTTTGGGGGATTTTGATGGGCCTTGTATGGAATCTGTAGATTGCTTTTAGTAAGATTGTCATTTTTACTATGCTAATTCTACCTACCCAAGAGCATGGGAGATCTTTTCACTTTCTGGTGTCTTCTTCAGTTTCTTTCTTCAAAGATTTAGCGTTCTTGTAATACAAGTCTTCCACTTGTTTGGTTAGATTTACTCCAAGATATATTATGCTATTGTGGCAATAGTGAATAGTGATGTTTCTCTGATTTCTTTTTCAGCCCTTTTATCATCTGTGTACAGGAGGGCTACTGATTTTTTAAGTTAATCTTGTATCCTGCTATATTACTGAAAGAGTTTATGAGTTGTAAAAGCTCCTTGGTAGAATTTTTGGTGTCACTTATGTAAACTATCATATCATCAGCAAATAGTGAGAGTTTGACTTCTTCTTTTCCAATTTTTATCCCCTTGATCTTTTTTTGGTGTATCATTGCTCTAGTTAGGGCCTCAAGAACTATACTGAATAGATTACATCAGTGATAAGAGGAAATTTCGTAGCACTAAATGCCTACATAAAGAAGCTGAAAAAATATCTCACATCGGTGAATTAACAGAACATTTGAAAACTTTAGAACAAAATGAAGCAAACTCACCCAAGAGAGCTAGATGGCAGGAAATAATCAAATTGAGAGTTGAAGTCAACAAAATAGTCACAAAGAAAAAAACACAAAGAATCAATGAGACAAAGAGTTGATTCTTTGAGAAAATCAACAAAATAGACAAACCTTTATCCAAACTAACCAAAAGGCAGAGAGAGAATATCCAAATTAACAAAATCAAAAATGAAAGAGGGGACATAACAACATTCATGGAGAAAATCCAGAGAATCATCAGGTCATATTTCAAAAACCTGTACTCCACAAAATTGGAAAACTTAAATGCAATGGACAACTTTCTGGATAAATATCACTTACTAAAATTAAGTCAAGACCAGATAAGCAAATTAAACTGACCTTTAACTGCTGAAGAAATAGAAATAGTCATCAAGTCTCCTAACCAATAAAGCCCAGGCTCAGATGGTTTAAGCTCAGAATTCTACAAGATTTTCAAAGAAAATACTTCTCAAATTATTCCACACAATAGAAACAGAAGGAACATTGTTAAACTCTTTTTATGAGGCTACATTACTCTGATACCCAAACCACAAAAATATATTACTAAGAAAGAGAATTACAGACCAATCTCAATCATGAACATTGATGCAAAAATACTCAATAAAATACTGGCAAATAGCAGCCAAGAATACACCAGAACCATCATCCACCATGATCAAGTCAGCTTCATCCCAGAGATGCAGGGACAGTTCAACATATGAAAATCTGTCAATGTAATCCACTTTATAAAGAAACTGAAAAATAAAAACCACATGATCATCTCATTAGATGCCAAAAATGCTTTCGACAAATACAACATCCCTTCATTATAAAGGTCTTGGAGAGAGCAGGGAACATACCTAAACACAATAAATGCAATATACAGCAAGCTAACAGCCAACATCAAACTAAATGGAGAGAAACTCCCAGTGATCTCATTGAAGTCAGGAAAGACAAGGCTGTCCTTTCATAAACTTTATTTCCCTTGTGTTTGGTACATAGATGGTAAGATTCACAAGGTCTTCTTGGTATATTTTTTTCTTTGATGAGTATATAGTATCCTTCCCTGTCTATTTTGATTAATTTTTGTTTACAGTCTATTATGTTCTTGAATTCCTTGCTTATATTCTTACTCCTTCCACTCTTCAACTGGATGTTTGGAGCTCAGTCTAGTACTCTGACGTGGGTCATTGCCTCTGTTCCCATCTGTGGTTGCAGGAAGGTTCTATGGTGATATTTAAGATAATCATCAGTCTGACTACAGGGTAAGGTCAGACACCCTCTTCTCTATTGCTTAGGGTCTTAACTGGGGTCATCCCTATGGGTTCTTGGACATTTTTCTAGAGCCACATTTCTTGCTAATTCCATAATGGCTCCCTCAATCAAAATTTCTCTTCCCTTGCTCTCGTATCTGTCCTTCCTCCATCTCAACTATCCCATTCCCTCAAGTTCTTCTCAATCCCCCTTCTCCCCTTCCTTCTACCCCCTGCCTCCCTACTCCCAAATTTTTGACTGATTCCAATTTCCAGGAAGATCTATATATGTTTTTCTTTGGGTTCACCTTATTACTTAGATTCTCTAGGATTGCAAACCTTAGACTCAATATACTTTGTTTATGGCTAGAGTCCACTAAGGAGTGAGTACATACCATATTCATCTTTTTGGGTCTGGGTTATCTCACTCAGGATAGTGTTTTCTATTTCCATCCATTTGCATGCAAAATTCAAGATGTCATTGTTTTTTACCGCTGAGTAGTACTCTAATGTGTAGATGTGCTGCACTTTCTTTATCCATTCTTCCATTGAGGGGGATCTAGGTTATTTCCAGTTTCTGGCTATTATAAATAATGCTGCTATGGACATAGTTGAACAAATGCTCTTGTAGTATGACTGATTCTCTTTTGGGTATATTACCAAGAGTAGAATTGCTGGATCCTGAGGTAGGTTGATACCTAGTTTTCTTAGAAATCACCACACTGATTTACAAAGTGGTTGTGCAAGTTTGCATTCCCACCAGCAATGGATGAGTATTCCTCTTGCTCCACAACCTCTCCAGCATAAGCTATCATTAGTGTTTTATATCTTAGCCATTCTGACAGGTGTAAGATGGTATCTCAAAGTTGTTTCGATTTGCATTTCCCTGCTAGATAAGGAGAAAACCATGAGGGGGTCCTCCACTGAGACAGTTTGCTTGAGATAATGGTAGCTCACCAACTTCAACTGGACTAGGAGTGGATAGGCATCGAAACAACCAAGCCCCTCGAAAGGGGTTGACAGCTGGAGCAAACTGAGGGGCCACTGATAGTGACACTGGAATGTGTCTCTACTGCATATACCAGCTTCATGGGATCCTATTCTCTTTGGATGTAAACCTTGCTCAACCTAGATGTAGTATGGAGGGCTTTGGACTTTCCACAGGACAGGGTGCTTGGCACTCCCTTAGGGTTGGAGGGATGGGTGGGAGGGTCTGTTGGAGGAGAGGGAGGGGACTGGGAGGAGGGGAGCAAGTGGGAATTTGGATGGGTAATTTTTAATATTAATTAAACAGAGAAAAAATAAAGTCTATCATGTTAGGTGTTACATTGGCTACACTAGCTTCTTTCTTGAGTCCAGTTGCTTAGGCCTTTTTGCAACCCTTTATCCTGAGGTAATTTGCATCCTTGATGTTGAGGTGTGTTTCTTGAATACAACAGAAGCGTGGATCATGATTTCACATCGACTCAATTGGTCTATGTCTTATTGCAGAATTGAGACCATTGATATTGAGAGATACCAATGACCAAAGTTTTTTTTTTATTTCTGTTACTTTTTGTTGTTCTTGGTGATAGTGATAGTGTTAACAGCAGTAGTGGTGTCTGTATGTGTGTGTGTTTCCCTTTTTTGATTTCACTGATGTGAGGTTAGTTATTTAATTCTTTCCTTATTGGGGTATTATTAACCTTCTTAGTTTGGGGTTTTCCTTCTAGCATCTTCAGTAGTGCTATATTTGTAAGCACATAGTGTAGGCAGAGAATATTTGTTCATTTCCCAGCCACCTAGACCCAAAACAATCATACAGAAACTGTATTAATTACAAAGCTCCTTGGCCAATCACTTAAGCATATTAATCACTAGCTAGCTCTTATATATTAAATTATGTATTTCCATTATTTTATATTTTACCATGAGGCTCATGATTTACCCTTAATGGTGCATAGGAGTCTTTCTCCTTTAGCAGTGACATGGCATCGTTTTGACTCTGCCTATTCTCTCTTCTATCTCCTTGGAATTCCTACATTGCCCTATTTTATGCTGCAATAGGCCAAAAGCAGCTTCTTTATAATCCAATAATATTTATAGCTTACAGAGGGGAATCCCCCATAAACATATTATTTAAATTTGACTTCATCATGGAATCTTACTTTCTCCATCTATAATGATTGAAAGTTTTGGTGGTTATAGTAATATGGGGTGGCATCTCTGGTCTCTTATAGTCTTCAGGACATTCATCTGACCCCTTCTGGCTTTTTGAGTTTCCATTGAGAATTAAGTCTACTTTTATATTTTACTTGGTCTTTTCTCCTTACAGCTTTTGTTATTATTTCTTTGTTCTGTATGATTCATGTCTTGATTGTTATGTGTAGAGGGGACTTTCTTTTCTGGTCCAATCTAATTTGTGGTTTGTATGATTCTTGTACCTTTATAAGCAGCTCTTTCTTTAGGTTAGTTTTCTTTTGAGATTTTGTTGAAAACATTTTATGGGTCATTGGACTGGAGTTCTTTTCCTCTCACAATTTCTATTATTCATTGGTTTGGTCTTTCATAGTATCTCAGATTTCCTGGACATTTTATGAAAGGAGATATTTAATTTAACATTTTCTTTAACAAATATACTCATTTCTTCTATTGTTTCTTCAATATTTGGGTTTCTCTCTTCCATCTCCTGTATTCTGTTGGTAAAACTTGCCACTATAGTTCCTGTTCAAATTCCTGAATTTTTTATTTCCAGAGTTCCATTAGTTTGTGTTTTCCTGATTGACTCTACTTCAAATGTCATATCTTGAACATTTTTAACATATTTATATATTTTGTATATAGTTGTTTTATATGCATATCTTCACACTCAAAGAAGGTGTCAGATCTCATTATAGATATACTTGTTGTGAGCCACCATGTGAGTGCTAAAAATTGAAATCAGACCATTTGCAATAGCATCCAGAATTCTTAACTGATGAGCTATCCTTCCACTGTTTGTGTGTGTTTTTTTTTTTAAAAAATTACTTTAAGGGATTTATTTATTTCCTTCTTAAGGATATCTATCACCTTCTTATAGTTGACTTTAAGGTCTTTTTCTTGTGCTTCATTTATACTGGAAGATTCAGTGCCTGCTATGGTAAGATAGCTAAGCTTGATTGGAAACATTTTGCACTGCCTCTTCCTGATTGTGTTTTTATTCAGACTTCCAGGCCTCTGAGTTTAGGATGACTGTACTTCTAGGTGCTGATTTCTGTGTATGTCTTTTCTGTGTGGGAGATTTGTTCTTTGGTTTTTGTTTCCCATCTGGATTTTGGAGTTTATAGTTGCCCTATGATGTCTATTTCTCTGACTTACTCATCTTGTATGTTAATAGTGAATGCCTGCTTATATTGGTGACTGGGATAAAGGAATGTTTCTTCCTTTCCTTTGGGAAAGAAAAGTTGTACTCTATTATGGGGTCAGAGAGAAAACTGAGTCTGCAGCAGATATTTTTGCTACAGAAATAAGTATGATATTTGGGGTATTGGATCTAGAGGAGCAAAGGGAGAGGTGTGAATCTGCTTTCAGGCTGCTGGGTGCACTGGGAGGAGGAACCCCTTTATGTCTTTTGTGGAATATATCTATTTGCGTTTCTTGAACAGTTTAATTGGATTGTTAATATAGTGGTTATTTAATTTTATTATCTTCTTATAAATTTTGAAAAATAACACTTGATTAAAACATTATTTTAAGACATTTTAATGGTAGTACATATACATATCTTTTCAAGTAATACCTTTACTCAAAATAACCAAGGTAACTAATTTGAAGAATGTTAAAAGTATATTTATTGCAGCAGTATACAATATTTATTATTTGGAAAGATTTGGTGATCATCCAAATAAGCAAAACCCATTGCATATATAGCAGAACATGCTATCTAGCATATATAATTAATTTTTAAAATGTCTATGTAATATAGATTTACTAATCAAGGAAAATAAAAAGATACTCAAGCAGAGTAGTATACCAACTATAAAATAATGTAGCAGTAGTCAACAATAATGAGTTTTACACTCAAAATTTAAGAATTAGGAGTTGAGGAGATGGCTCAGTGGTTTAAGTGTTTGCAGCATAACTGAGAGGTTCTGATTTCAGATTCTGAGCACCCACATGATAGCTAGGTATAGCAACATCTGTCTGGAATGCTAGCATGACTGGAAACAGAGAAATGTAGGCGCCTTGGGTAGACCATCAGCCAAACTAGAAATTTTGCAAGATCCAGATTTAGTAAGCAACATTATCTCAGAGAAATAATGTGGAGTGCAATAACAATAACTACACATTAACTTCTGACCTTCACACATATGCACCAATGAGAACATACATATAACACACACACACACACACATACACACACACACACACACACAAAACTATAGGGGCTGGGCATGGAGAGAGACAGAAATAAAAAGAGAGAGAAATTGAAAAAGTTAGAAACATGTTAAATGTTCTCAGAACAATCAAAAAATGTTAAAGTTCATAAAGCAATAAGAATTAATTATGGCCATATATCTCATTCTAAAAGATATTATGACTACTTAATATTTAAACTTATCAATAATCAATGTTATTCAAAGAAAATATATACTTAAAGATTGTGTAAATTTAATACTCAGGCATTAATATTTTCTTTGCTATGGTATTTTTATGTTCAGGGAGTTATTTTTTCTTTAACTTTGTGTGTTCTCATTTTAGCTAACAGTAAACTCTTAAGATTTGTGATACAGGGATGGACATACTTCACTCCATTTTTATAACTCTCTTTAGTGAAGATATGAAGAGTCAGTGTGCTATCTGGGCAATTTTTATTTCTTCCATCTGTGCTTAAAATTTATTTTTTTTTTGAAATTTTAGAAATACATGAGAAATTTGGGGCTTTATATTATATAGTTATAGAAAATATTGATATATTCCTTTGTTATTAAATTGAAATTATACTGCCCACATAGACATTGTGTGACATTATAATCTTTTTAATAGTTCATTTATTTAGAAAAAGAAATGGGAAGCATCTTTTCTTGCCATGTTATCTAAAATATCATTAGTGAATTTAATATATGATAATCAAGGAAATTGGATAGTAGAAAATTAGCTTTGTTAATGGATTTTTGGAAAGAAATATGATATTGTGAGAAATAGTATAAGCAAAAATTAAATTAAGTTGAAGATTAGTGAAGGCTTTCATAATTGAAAAGTATTAGTATCTCATATATTGCAGTTTATATGTTTATTTATAGTTATAGTTTTATACTTATGAATATAGATGTTTTAATGCAAGAAAACACAGCTAAATAAGGATGATTATTCACTTTCTGACCCAAGAATATGTCATTTTTATATAATTTTCCATGTGGTTGCCTTTAAGCAGTGATGAACTCTTTGTGACACTTAAATCTTCCTGATGTCAAGTTGTGAAACACATTTCTAAATGAAGTGCATGCCCCCTTTCACTGCATCCAAGCATGCACTCAAATAGCTCAGGTTTTGTGATAATCTCCTTCGCTTTAAGTCATTAGATTAATAGGCTTAATTAGATCAGCAAAGTCTCTTTGCAACAATTACTAGGATTGGATAATCCAATCATGAAAATTTGAGGAAGGACAACTTTAGATTCTTGCCTACCACTTTGCTTTCCTTCTTTGATATATTTTCATGTTTTTTTCTGCCACTGTCTTTATATTTCTTATGAATTTACATAGCTGTTTCTTAATGTCACACAAAAAGAAAAATTATAAAATATTTGAATCACTGACCAAAGGAATGATAGCACCGTTAGCTTCTAATTTTTGCATAATATCTTGTTATTGAACATAGACAAAATCTACATTAAAATAAGAGTAAATAAGTGTAAGTTAGTATGAGTTGCAAACAGGCTCTTTAGAAATCTGGGAGATTCTCATTATGTAGATAAATAAACAACAGTGTTAGTACTGGCAGCTGAAAGTGTACAGATTTCTTAGTAATGAGAGAGACAGAAGTTTCAATAATTTTTTAAAAGCAAAATATCCCATTTTGTCCTTAAATCCTCAGTTAGTTATGGTGAAAGAAAAGACTATCTTCAGGGCAGATTTTACTTCTACATAGAAAAAAATAACTAATCTTAAACAATAAGATTTGATATAAAGAATATTTATTGTAGATGTATAGTATAGGATGCATAGAATCATACAAATTTATGAAACAAAAAGTTAGATACTTCAGTGTATTAGTTACTATTTAATGCTGTGTTAAAACACTAAAGCCAAGGCAGCTGATATAAGCAATAGTCTATTTGGGCATATGGTTTCAAGGACTAAGGGCCCAACACGATCACTGTGTAAATTATTGCAGCTAGCAAGTATGATGACTGGAACAGCAAGCTAAGAGCTCACATTTTGAATGGTAAGCATAAAACAGAGGGAGCAATAAAAAATTACTTAAATCTTTAAATGCTAAAAACCAACTTTGATGACTATTCTTATTTTCAACCTGACTCTCTAGAATTAACTAAAATCCAAGCAGGTCGGTAGTCCTAAGGGATATTTTTCTCAATTAAAGTGGGAAGACCTAATTGAATCCAGATTTTTTGCAGGTAGAAAGATACACCCTTAATCCAGATATTCTGAGGTGAGAAAATCCACTTTTAATCTGGACATCTTCTCATGGCATCCTATATAAAGGCTACGAAAGAAGGAAGCTTGCTGTTGGTTTTGGTGAAAAGTCCATTCCTTTATTGGTTTTAGAACCTATATCTTTGGGATTCTCGCATCTATTAAAGATTAGCTGAAACATACAGTCTCCTGGACTAAATAACTACAAAGATCTTTTTTTTTTCATTTTTCGAAGCCATTGTTGGACTTTCTCAATCACAGAATATAAGCCATTCTAACATCCACCCCCTTGGGCTGGTTGCGTGCATACCCTATTTCTTGTTCTCCTTATTAATAGTCTAATGCTTCTAGAGTCTTCACTTTCAAGATCCCAGTACATCACAGGCTTCACATTCATAGATTCCTTCTATAGTCATTCAAGGCTTCTTGTCCTTTCAGGGAGTCTTGGCTTCTCATGGACTTCACAAAAGTATTCCCTTTCCATATGTTTTTGGGACTCAATGGATTTCTAAAACAAAGAAGAATGACTCCACCACCCCAACTACTGTTATTATTTATGATTCTAAGGGCCCTGGGAGTCATATTCATCAAGTTTGATATTTGCAAGTTGTTTTCCTCCAAACGCATGTTAAGGAAAAAACTGACTCAAAAAATTGTCCTCTAATTAATCTTATGTGTATGTAAAGGCACATATGCCTTCTCTGTCTCTCAACACAGGAATATGTTCTCTCTCTCTCTCTCTCTCTCTCTCTCTCTCTCTCACACACACACACACACACACTCACACACACACACATGCATACCACAAACAAATCATATCATAATAATAAACCAAAAATTTAAAAATTTCAATTCAATCAAGACTGTATATAGTAAAATTGTTTTACTAATACTTTGGTTTAGATACTTAAGTCAAAAAGAGTAATTAAGAAGAGATTTCTGAAATCTTACTTTATCTTTCAAAATAGCTACAGTGTAAGAATATATTAAAGCAGATAGGCATCCATAAATAAGTCCAAAATTCAAGCTCTCATGATTATACAATAACCACTATACCCATGAGCTAGCTTCCCTGTCTTTCTTATTTTTTTATTTTTATCTTTTGAATCAGAGTTTTAGGTAGAATTATCCAGTTTTAAACACCTTATATAAACAAGGATGACAAGAAAGACAGAATATGTTAAGAGAAACTTAAATGACTAAAGCTGTAAATCTTCCTTATGCTGTGATTCTTTAATACAGTTCCTCATGTAGTGTTGATCCCCCAACCACAAAATTATTTCCTTGCGATATCCTAACTTTAATTTTGCAATTTTTATGAATTGCTATGCAAACATCTGATATGCAGAATATCTGATATGCCACAATTCTGGAGGTCATGACCTACAAGTTGAGAACCTCTGGATGGACTAGAGCTTAGTAGAAGAAGATATAATAAAGCAGATTTAAATATATACTTGTTAATAAAATATTTTTGATATATCATTGTTTTATGGAGTGATAGGATATGTTTTTACTATAAAGGAAGTATATTTGGACCATAGAAAATAAAGACTTTTACCATTCTTAAGATTGCATGATTTAATTAAAAGAATCCGAGATTCAACAAGCTGGAGTGATAGTTTCTTTTTTCGAGTCCTCCTCATCCATCATTTCTAACATAACTTTGGTGGAGTTCTTTTGTCTTTGGGTTTCAATTTTTTCCTCCATAAAATAAACAAGTTATTATAAAATCTAATGTGATAATATTTACTTGTAAACAGTGTAAGAGAATTCCAATAAAGATTTCTACACTATTTACTAATAAAATAAACAAAGTATAATTGCTATTCAAAAGTTAAACATATGTTAACGATATAAATAGAATATAATTAAAATGTGATATACCTATAGAATCTTTTAAAACAAAAAAGTTACAATTAAGAAAGACATCTAAAAATGTTTTATGTAAATGTTGAAAAAATGTTTTAGAAGAAATAATGTTCAAGATTTCAGGGTAAAGGGGTTTATTTAAATTTTATTTTAATTAAATAGAATTCATCATTTCCCCTTCCCTTTCCTCCTTCTAATTAAGTCCCTTCAACTACTCACTGTCTCCTCTCCCTTCAACTCCTCGAAATCCTGTCAAATTTATGGTCTCTTTTTCTTTGATTTTTATATGTTACAAATATATTCTGCTGAGTCTCTTTAGGATTGCTTATCTATAAAAGAACCTTAATTCATTGCCAGTCTAAGGGTGCGACCTGTGAGTTTTCCCTTTCCACATGACCATGACTATCGTTGTTATTTTTTAGGCACCAAATAACATAACTAAGAGGCTTATAAAGGCAAACTCCACAAAGCTGTGCACTTCCTGACTTCATCAATCAGGGACAAGCATTCATAGTGATAAATTTCCTTCCTTCAAGTCTCCCACCTACATGTGCCAGAGCAAATCCTTTGTAGTTTGGACAGCCAAGCTTATTTAAAGAAGTGAAAACATGTGGCTTGTTATCTCACATGAACAACAACCCCCAACATTCCATTAAGTTATCTATCCTTGGGCAAGCAGGGCATCCAGGTTAGAGGCATTTTTGTTTCATTCATCTTTAAAGCATAGTAATTCAAACCTAAAACATGGCTTTAGTACTCATAGTACAAATGTATCTTCAGCGGTTGAAATACAATAGCTTATCCAAGGATGCTGGTGCTACAAGAAGTTGTGAACTAATATTGGTACTTTGAAGTGAACTCAGATCCTCTCCTAGAGTAGTATGTGCTATTAATCATTGAACAACCTCTCCAGTCCCTATTGGTAATCAGAGACTGCTTTTTTTGTCCTGGCCACCCAGACCCATATAATCACACAAAAACTTATATTAATTACAATACTGCTTGGCCAATAGCCGTGGAATAGTTGCTTAAAAGAAATTCCACACTAGCTCAGAAATGAGAAATAGATGGTTATTTATTTAGAAGTAAACTCACAAATCAAAATTCTCTACTTCAAAGGAGAACAGAGATCAAATCCAAAAGAGCAGCCAAGGAAGAAGAGGCAGAACAGGCTCTGCATCAGCATCTATAGTATAAGAGGCTATGCCCCAGGAGGCAGGAAACCACAAGCTGTAAGACTTCCTATGGCACCTCCCATTTTGTTTAAATAGAAGAACGTGGTGGTGGCGCACACCTTTAATCCCAGCACTTGGGAGGCAGAGGCAGGCGGATCTCTGTGAGTTCGAGACCAGCCTGGTCTACAGAGCTAGTTCCAGGACAGGCTCCAAAGCCACAGAGAAACCCTGTCTCGAAAAACCAAAAAAAAAACCAAAAAAAAAAAAAACAAAAAACAAAAAAAAAAAACAAAAAAACAAAAACCAAAAAAAATTATATACAATAATAACTAACATATTTAATAATTATTTTTAATAATTATTCTATCCTAACTAGTTTAAGTCTTGTAAGATAAATAACTTAGCCAAAAAATGATAGAAAAGTAACTTCAGCCCCAACGAAGATCCAAAAGGGAAAACAATATTACTTGAGTAAGCAGGAAGTGCAATCTAGCAACTTCCAAAATGTGCAACAAATGACAGAGGCAAGTGGCTACCTGGGCAGTCACCCAAAGTCTCATTTGCAGTGTTGAACCAACCAACTTTGACTAAGGCCTAGAATAACTGACAGACCATTTTCAGATGGAAGAAATTTTCCAAAACCATCTTACCCTGTCTTGGCAAGATTTGACATTCCTGCATATCCATTTCTGGATACTATGAATCTTGTCAGTGGATGAGGCAAGGGCATTTCTTTGCCCAAAGGCCAATTTTGCCAAGAAGAAAACAAGTTTCAAATGGAGTGTCTTTGGTGCTCAACATTCCCTTGGAAATAGATCGGTGCATAATCTGAAAGCTGATCTGAACATTAGCATCTTATCAATTTCTTTTCTGAAATGTTCCTTATCCTTTAGGATAGGTAGGTAAATACAGAAGAAAAGAGAAGGGTAAAATCATAGTAGGCATGTTCCGAAAAGTAGCACTACTATTTCCCAAAAATAAGTGTGATAATTTTGATATTTCACAATATAAATGTTTTCAAATGGAAACTTCTATTCTCAGCTATTAGAAGACTATGAAATAAACACAGGCTCAAACATCTTTTTGAATCAGAACTAATTTGGCATTTAAACATATCCTCTAGTCAATGTTGTACATTACTAAACAATGATTTTTGTCATCAAGCTGTTCAGGCATCTTTAGGACAAAGCAGAATAAGAATAATTTTGTGGCCTAGATACATTTCATGTTTTTTATCATTAGTGATATAAGCATAGGTGAACTGTACAGCAAATTCAGAGAGTTAATTTATTGTTAATGGCTAAAAGTGTTAGAAATGAAACCTAAGAGGGAAGAGGAAGGAGGATAATTGTGCCCATGAAGAAAATGTTTCCTTTGGTCTTAGTGAATTAAATTTGAACTTCCTTAGTGAAGATGAATTATCTCAAATTAGGAAATACGGTGAATAGTAAACGGTGGTTTTTTCATTACTATGTCATGTAATGATATGACTAAACATGTGGAAACATAGAAATTAAGAGACATAAAGTAGGACATTTTCTGCTCTCATCTCATTTCATTACATTGCATTAAAATATTTGGGATGGGGGATTGTTCATAAAGATATCTTTATGAAGGCTTTAAGAGGCTTATACCATAATAATGGTGTATCAATATTTTATATTTGTCAAAATAATACTTTTCACACTTATGTAAATAAAAATTCTGTTTGAAAACACAGCATATTGTTTGTCAAAGAACTTTGTGAAGACTATAATATTGGTAGTTGTAATAAGAGCAGGCTTTATTATTTTAAAATTAAACAAGTTCAGATTCATTAATATTATTAAATAGTGCATCAATATTATGAACTATTATTCCTCTTAAGCTCTGGAATAATACATATATATTATTATTACAGCTAACATTATGCAAAATGAATAGGTTGCATTTAATAATATATATTTATAGATATATGAATGTAAAAGCAATTAATGAAAAAGAGGTCAGGAATTTGAAATACAACAAGGAAGTATATATGAGGTCTTGAAAGGAAAAGCGAAATGATGTAATTATAATTCCAAGAAATAAAAGAAAAAAATTAAAAGAAAAACTAAAAAAAAACAATTGTTCAGATTATTAACTGAATATAGTATAGCATATTGATTTAAATATCTGAATATGGAAATAATTTCAAGAAAAATTGTACATTCACATTTTATTCCAAGCATAGGTAAACTACATCATTGAAAAACTATATGGGTCTACGATACACAACATGTTCATATGGATAAAAATATTGGTGGGTATTGCTATGTGAAACATGAGAAAACATTTAAGAATTTTATTTAAAATATCAATAACGATATCATAGTTTTTAGATAAAATGATTCATTATGCTCTGCAGGGCCTCTACCCCTGGCATACCGCTTCTTTCTTCCTAGCCCACACAGCTTCCATCCAGAACCCTCCCCACTTCGGCCCCACCGCCCTCTTTCGGCACATAACATCACCCAGCCAAGCCTGTCTGGGCACTGGGTCCGAATCCTCGGGGCACCCAAGCAGGTGGGACTGCCTTTGCTTCTATGGCCTGCCTGCACCAAGCAGGGTAGGCTCTTTGTTTGAGAGCTGCTCTATCAGCACGGAGGCCTGAGCTCTAGGTGCCAGGAGAGACAGCATTGGGGTGAGTTTCTGGCCCTGCCCAGTGCCAGCCTGGGACATGGAGCTCAGAGGTTCCTTGGCCCCCTACCCTTCTTGGGCTCTCTGCAGGGCCTCTACCCCCGGCAAACAGCCTCTTTCTTCCTAGCTACCCAGCTTCCATCCAGAACCCTCTCCACTTCGGCCCCACTGCCCTCTTTCGGCACATAACATCACCCAGCCCAGCCTGTCTGGGCACTGGGTCCGAATCCTCGGGGCACCCAAGCGTGTGGGACTGCCTTTGCTTCTATGGCCTGCCTGCACCAAGCAGAGTAGGCTGTTTGTTTGTGAGCTGCTCCATGAGCACGGAGGCCTGAGCTCTAGGCGCCAGGAGAGACAACATTGGGGAGAGACAGCATTTGGGCGCCAGGAGATCCAGCGTTGGGGAGAGCAATCACTGGGGAGAGCCAGCGTTGGGTAGGCAAGGAGACCTGATCCAGTAAAAGAAGATCCATAAGGGAGCATTTGGAAGAAGAAATGGGGAGACGCCAAGGCAAGAATTCACCCAACAAGCTGAAAAGCAACATGAAGCCACCAGAAACCAGCGACCTCACAAAGGGAGGACATGAACACCTTAATCAAGAAGTAGAAAAGATTGACTTCATGAAAGTGATTGACGCCCTTAAACAGCATGTAAAAAACGCCCTTATAGAAATGGATGAGAAATATAACAGAAAGTTTGAAGAATTGAATAAATCAGTGAATGATACCCTAGAAAACCAAGGAAAAACAATCAGACAGATAATGGAAACAGTTCAAGACTTGAAAACTGAAATGGAGGCAAAGAAGAAAACACAAACAGAGGGCCGGCTGGACATGGAAAATTTAAGTAAACAAACAGAGTCTACAGAAACAAGCATAACCAACAGAATACAAGAGTTACAAGAAAGAATTTCAGATTCTGAAGATACCATAGAGAAAATAAACACACTGATCAAAGAAAACAGCAAGTCCAACAAACTCTCATCACAAAACATTCAGGAAATATGGGACACAATAAAAAGACCAAACCTAAGAATAATAGGAGTAGAAGAAGGAGAAGAAGTACAGTTCAATGGTCCAGAAAATATATTTAATAAAATTGTAGAAGAAACCTTTCCCAACCTAAAGAAAGATATACCTATGAAGATTCAAGAAGCATACAGAACACCGAATAGGCTGGATCAAAAAAAAAAAAAAAAAAAAAAAAAAACCATGGCCTCGCCATATAATTATCAAAACACAAAGCATACAGAATAAGGAAAGAATATTAAGAGCTGCAAAGGAAAAAGGCCAAATTACTTATAAAGGTAAACCTATCAGACTTATACCTGACTTCTCCATGGAAACCATGAAAGCCAGAAGGTCCTGGATAGATGTAATGCAGAAACTGAGAAACCATGGATGCAAGCCCAGATTACTATACCCAGCCAAGCTTTCATTCACTATAAATGGAGAAAATAAAATTTTCCAGGATAAAAACAAATTTAAACAATACACAGCCACAAATCCAGCTTTACAGAAAGTAATAGAAGGAAAATCACTAACCAAGGAGTCCAACAATGACCATAATAACTCAGACATCTAGAGAGCCTTCACCAACACAAATCAAAAAAGGGAAACACACAAACTCTATGACTAAAAAAGGACTGGAGTTAACAACCACTGGTCATTAATATCACTTAATGTCAATGGGATCAACTCACCTATAAAAAGGCACAGGCAAAGAGATTGGATAAAACAGCAGGATCCAACATTCTGCTGTTTACAAGAAACACACTTCAACCACAAAGAGAGGCACCTACTCAGAGTAAAGGGCTGGGAAAAGGCTTATCAAGCAAATGGACCTAAGAAACAAGCAGGTGTGGCCATACTAATCTCTAACAAAGTTGACTTCAAACTTAAATCAATCAGAAGAGATGGAGAGGGGCATTTTATACTCATAACAGGAACAGTTCATCAGGATGAAATCTCAATCCTGAACATCTATGCCCCTAATATAAAAGCACCCACGTACATAAAAGAAACATTGCTAAAACTCAAGGCAGCCATCAAACAGCACACACTAATAGTAGGAGACTTCAACACTCCTCTCTCACCAATGGACAGGTCAATCAGACAGAAACCTAACAGAGAAATAAGAGAATTAAAGGAGGTAATGAATCAAATGGACTTAACAGACACCTATAGAACATTCCACCCAAATAGGAAAGAATATACCTTCTTCTCTGCAGCTCATGGAACTTTCTCAAAAATCGACCACATAGTAGGTAACAAAGCAAACATTCACAGTTACAAAAAAAAAAAAATTAGTAACCACCTGTGTCTTATCAGATCACCATGGATTAAAGTTAGAATTCAACAACAATGCTACCCCCAGAAAGCTTACAAATCATGGAAACTGAACAGTCAACTACTGAACCATACCTGGATTAAGGAAGAAATAAAGAAAGAAATTAAAGTCTTCCTGGAATTCAATGAAAATAAAGAAACAACATACTCAAACTTATGGGACACTATGAAAGCAGTCCTAAGAGGAAAGTTCATCGCACTAAGTGCCCACTTAAAGAAAACAGAGAAAGCTCACATTGGAGACTTAACAGCCCACCTGAAAGCTCTAGAAAAAAAAAGAAGCAGACTCACCTAGGAGGAGTAGAAGACTGGAAATAATCAAACTGAGGGCTGAAATCAACAAAATAGAAACACAGGAACCAATACAAAGGATCAATGAAACAAAAAGCTGGTTACTGGAGAAAATCAACAAGATTAACAAACCCCTATCCAAACTAATCAAACGGCAGAGAGCAAATTTGCAAATTAATAAGATCAGAAATGAAAAGGGGGACATAACCACAGACACAGAGGAAATTCAGAGAATCATTAGATTTTACTACAAAAGCCTATATGCCACAAAACTGGAAAATGTAAAGGAAATGGACACTTTTTTAGATAAATACCATATACCAAAGTTAAACCAGGACCAGGTGAACAATCTAAATAGAACTGTTAGTCGCGAAGAATTAGAAGAGGTTATCAAAAACCTCCCTACCAAAAAAAGCCAAGGACCAGATGGTTTCAATGCGGAATTCTACAAGAACTTCCAAGAAGACCTAATACCTATACTCCTTAATGTATTTCACAATATAGAAACAGAAGAGGCATTGCCAAATTCCTTTTATGAAGCTACAGTTACTCTGATACCAAAACCGCACAAAGACGCAACCAAGAAAGAGAATTATAGACCAATCTCACTCATGAACATCGATGCAAAAATCCTCAACAAAATACTGGCAAACCGAATTCAAGAACACATCAGAAAAATTATCCATTATGATCAAGTAGGCTTCATCCCAGGGATGCAGGGCTGGTTCCACATACGAAAATCTATCTATGTAATCCATCATATAAATAAACTGAAAGAAAAAAAACCCATATGATCATTTCATTAGATGCTGAAAAAGCATTTGACACAATTCAACATCCCTTTATGATAAAAGTATTGGAGAGAATAGGGATACAAGGGTCATACCTAAATATAATAAAAGCTATATACAGCAAGCCGACAGCTAACATCAAATTAAAATGAGAGAAACTCAAAGCCATCCCACTAAACTCAGGAACACGGCAAGGCTGTCCACTCTCGCCATACCTCTTCAATATAGTGCTTGAAGTTCTAGCAATAGCAATAAGACAACATAATGGGAGTTGCTGAGGAATCCCATCAGGATGGGTGAGTGTGTGCTACCCAGGGGCGGGCGGACTGTCCCGGAAGAGAGCACAAACCCCCTCCCCCAGCTCCTTCTGCTGGGCTGTCTTTCTTTAGCACGACCCAGCACCCCTCCCCAACCCTGCCCCGCTGTATGCTAGGACCAGTGCTCAACTACAGTCTTAAGCTCCTAAACTAAGGCGACCCACCCAGAGCGGTGAGTGCCTGCAAGCTGGGCAGGCCTCAGGGTCCCCTGTAAGGGATCCGGGCAACTTCAGTTCTGGCGCCAGGCTTCCTGCGCGCTCCTGGATACCACCCCCCCAACTTGTTCCATTCATCCTGTTGGCCCTGGATCATTGGGCTACCTGCGGCCCTGTTTAGTTGCTGAGGAATCCCATCAGGACAGTTGCGGAGGAATCCCATCTGGACGGGAACGGTTCCTGCTTCTACACTGAAGAGATATACCCTGAGAGACAATCACAGCAAAGTCTGGACCAAGAGACCAGGCCTCTCCTGGCTCCATTTGAAGGAAGAGATGGGAAGGCGCCAATACAAGAATTCCTCCAACAATCTGAAAGGCAACATGACACCACCAGAAACCAGGGATCCCGAAATAAGAAGAATTGTACACCCTACTCCTGAAGAAATAGAAGAAATCGACTCAAAAGTGAACTATATGAAAATAATAGAGGACCTTAAACAGGAGGTGAAAAACTGCCATAAACAATTAGAGATTACAAACAAAAAGGTAGAGGAAATGAATAAATCGCTCAAAGACACGCAAGAAAACCAGGAGAAACAAGAAAAAGCAATCAAACAGGTTAGGGAAGTGGTTCAAGACATGAAGAATGAAATGGAAGCAATGAAGAAAGCACAAATCGAGGGAAGAATGGAGATGGAAAATCTGGGTAAACGAACAGGAATGACAGAAACAAGTACTAACAACAGATTACAAGAGATAGAAGAGAGAATATCAGACACTGAAGATACCATAGAAAAAATAAACACACTTATCAAAGAAAACAGCAAAACCAACAAATTCTCATCACAAAACATTCAGGAAATTTGGGACACAATAAAAAGACCAAACCTAAGAATAATTGGAGTAGAAGAAGGAGAAGAAGTGCAGCTCAACGGTACAGAAAATATACTTAATAAAATTATAGAAGAAAACTTTCCCAACCTGAAGAAAGAGGTACCTATGAAGGTTCAAGAAGCATACAGAACACCAAATAGGCTGGATCAAAAAAAAAAAATCCCATCGCCATATAATAATCAAAACACAAAATACACAGAATAAAGAAAGAATATTAAGAGCCGCAAAGGAAAAAGGCCAAGTTACTTATAAAGGTAAACCTATCAGACTTACACCTGACTTCTCTATGGAAACCATGAAAGCCAGAAGGTCCTGGATAGATGTACTGCAAAAACTAAGAGACCATGGATGCAAGCCCAGACTACTATATCCAGCCAAGCTTTCGTTCACTATAAATGGAGAAAAAAAATTTTCCAGGATAAAAACAAATTCAAACAATACGTAGCCACAAATCCAGCCTTACAGAAAATTATAGAAGGAAAATCACTAACCAAGGAGTCCAACAATGCCCACAATAACTCAGTCATCTAGAGACCTTACACCAGCGCAACTCAAAGAAGGGAAACACACAAACCCTACTACTAAAAAAGTGACCGGAGTTAACAACCACTGGTCATTAATATCACTTAATGTCAATGGGCTCAACTCACCTATAAAAAGGCACAGGCTAAGGGATTGGATACGAAAACAGGATCCAACATTCTGCTGTCTACAAGAAACACACCTCAACCACAAAGACAGGCACCTACTCAGAGTAAAGGGCTGGGAAAAGGCTTATCAAGCAAATGGTCCTAAGAAACAAGCAGGTGTGGCCATACTAATTTCTAACAAAGTTGACTTCAAACTTAAATCAATCAGAAGAGATGGAGAGGGACATTTTATACTCATAACAGGAACAATTCATCAGGATGAAGTCTCAATCCTGAATATCTATGCCCCGAATATAAAAGCGCCCACGTATGTAAAAGAAACATTACTAAAACTCAAGGCAGCCATCAAACCACACACACTAATAGTAGGAGACTTCAACACTCCTCTCTCACCAATGGACAGGTCAATCAAACAGAAACCTAACAGAGAAATTAGAGAATTAATGGAGGTAATGAAGCAAATGGACTTAACAGACATCTATAGATTATTCCACCCGAAGAGGAAAGAATATACCTTCTTCTCTGCAGCTCATGGAACCTTCTCAAAAATTGACCACATACTCGGTAACAAAGCTAACTTACACAGTTACAAAAAAATATTAGTAACCACCTGTGTCTTATCAGATCACCATGGATTAAAGTTAGAATTCAACAACATTGCTACCCCCAGAAAGCTTACAAACTCATGGAAACTGAACAGTCAACTTCTGAACCATACCTGGATTAAGGAAGAAATAAAGAAAGAAATTAAAGTCTTCCTTGAATTCAATGAAAATAAAGAAACAACATACTCGAACTTATGGGACACTATGAAAGCAGTGCTAAGAGGAAAGTTCATCGCACTAAGTGCCCACTTAAAGAAAACAGAGAAAGCACATACTGAAGACTTAACAGCCCACCTGAAAGCTCTAGAAAAAAAAGAAGCAGACTCACCTAGGAGGAGTAGAAGATTGGAAATAATCAAACTGAGGGCTGAAATCAACAAAATAGAAACACAGAAAACAATCCAAAGAATCAGTGAAACAAAAAGCTGGTTCCTGGAAAAAATCAACAAGATTGATAAACCCCTATCCAAACTAAACAAACGGCAGAGAGAGAATACGCAAATTAATAAGATCAGAAATGAAAAGGGGGACATAACCACAGACACAGAGGAAATTCAGAGAATCATCAGATCATATTACAAAAGCCTGTATAACACAAAACTGGAAAATGTAAAAGAAATGGACACTTTTTTAGAGAAATACCATATACCAAAGTTACACCAGGACCAGGTGAACAATCTAAACAGACCTGTTGGTCGCGAAGAATTAGAAGCTGTTATCAAAAACCTCCCTACCAAAAAAAGCCCAGGACCAGATGGTTTCAATGCAGAATTCTACCAGAACTTCCAAGAAGAGCTAATACCCATACTCCTTAATGTATTCCACAATATAGAAACAGAAGGGTCATTACCTAATTCCTTTTATGAAGCTACAGTTACTCTGATACCAAAACCACACAAAGACTCAAACAGGAAAGAGAATTACAGGCCAATCTCACTCATGAACATCGACGCAAAAATCCTCAACAAAATACTGGCAAACCGAATCCAAGAACACATTAGGAAAATTATCCATTATGATCAAGTAGGCTTCATTCCTGAGATGCAGGGCTGGTTCCACATACGAAAATCTATCAATGTAATCCAGCATATAAATAAACTGAAGGAAAATAACCATATGATCATCTCATTAGATGCTGAAAAAGCATTCGACAAAATTCAACATCCATTTATGTTAAAAGTCTTGGAGAGATTAGGGATACAAGGGTCATACCTAAATATAATAAAAGCTATATACAGCAAGCCGACAGCTAACATCAAATTAAACGGAGAGAAACTCAAAGCCATCCCGCTTAACTCAGGAACACGACAAGGATGTCCACTCTCTCCATACCTCTTCAATATAGTACTTGAAGTTCTAGCAATAGCAATAAGACAACATAATGGGATCAAGGGGATTCGAATTGGAAAGGAAGAAGTTAAACTTTCGTTATTCGCAGATGATATGATAGTGTACTTAAGCGACCCCCAAAACTCCACCAAAGAACTTTTACAGCTGATAAACAGCTTTAGTAATGTGGCAGGATACAAGATCAACTCCAAAAAATCAGTCGCCCTCTTATACACAAAGGATAGGGAAGCAGAGAGGGAAATCAGAGAAGCTTCTCCATTCACGATAGCCACAAACAGCATTAAATATCTTGGGGTAAATCTAACCAAGGAAGTGAAGGATCTATTTGACAAGAACTTTAAGGCATTGAAGAAAGAAATTGAAGAGGATACCAAAAAATGGATGGATCTACCTTGCTCTTGGATTGGGAGGATCAACATAGTAAAAATGGCAATTCTACCTAAGGCAATTTATAGATTCAATGCAATCCCCATCAAGATCCCATCAAAATTCTTCACAGATCTGGAGAGGACAATAATCAACTTTATATGGAAAAACAAAAAACCCAGGATAGCCAAAACAATCCTATACAATAAAGGATCTTCTGGAGGCATTACAATCCAGAACTTCAAACTCTATTACAGAGCTACAGTAATGAAAACAGTGTGGTACTGGCATAAAAACAGAGAAGTCGACCAATGGAATCATATAGAAGACCCGGATTTTAACCCACAAACCTATGAACACCTCATTTTTGATAAAGGAGCTAAAAGTATACAATGGAAGAAAGAAAGCATCTTCAACAAATGGTGCTGGCACAACTGGATGTCAACCTGTAGAAGAATGAAAATAGACCCACATCTTTCAACGTGCACAAAACTCAAGTCCAAATGGATTAAAGACCTCAATATCAGCCCGAACACACTGAAAAGGATAGAAGAGAAAGTGGGAAATACCCTACAACAGATGGGCACAGGAGATCGCTTCCTATGTATAACCCCAGAAACACAGACATTAAGAGCAACATTGAATAAATGGGACCTACTAAAACTGAGAAGCTTCTGCAAAGAAAAGGACACTGTCACTAAGACACAAAGGCAACCTACTGACTGGGAGAAGATCTTCAACAACCCTGCAACTGACAAAGGTCTGATCTCCAAAATATATAGAGAACTCAAGAAACTAGACTTTAAAATGCTAATTAACCCAATTAAAAAATGGGGCACTGATCTGAACAGAGAATTCTCAACAGAAGAAGTTCAAATGGCCAAAAGACACTTAAGGTCATGCTCAACTTCCTTAGCAATCAGGGAAATGCAAATCAAAACAACTTTGAGATATCATCTTACACCTGTGAGAATGGCTAAAGTCAAAAACACCAACGATAACCTTTGCAGGAGAGGTTGTGAAGGAAGGGGTACCCTCATCCATTGCTGGTGGGAATGCAATCTTGTGCAACCACTATGGAAGTCAGTGTTTCGGTTTCTTAGGAAATTCGGGATCAACATACCCCTGGACCCAGCAATACCACTCTTGGGAATATACCCAAGAAATGCCCTATCATATGACAAAAGCATTTGTTCAACTATGTTCATAGCAGTATTATTTGTAATAGCCAGAACCTGGAAACAACCTAGATGCCCTTCAATGGAAGAATGGATGAAGAAAGTATGGAATATCTACACATTAGAGTACTACTCAGCGGTAAAAAACAATGACTTCTCGAATTTTGAATGCAAATGGATGGAAATAGAAAACACTATCCTGAGTGAGGTATCCCAGACCCAAAAAGATGAACATGGGATGTCCTCACTCATAATTGGTTTCTAGCCATAAATAAGGGTTACAGAGTCTACAATAGGTGAATCTAAAGAAGCTAAGTAAGAAGGGGAACCCAAGGAAAAACATATAGTTATCCTCTTGGCTAAGGGAAGTAGACAAAATTGCCGGGGAGAAAATTGGGATCTTGGGGTGGGGTGGGTTGGGGGTAAGGGGAGATGGGGAGAGAAAAGTTAGAAGGGAAGGAGGTCGGGCCTTGGGAAAGCAGGAGGATTGGGATAAAGGAAGGTTGGACAGGGGAGCACGGAACC
Source organism: Microtus oregoni (assembly GCF_018167655.1). NCBI lineage: Eukaryota > Metazoa > Chordata > Mammalia > Rodentia > Cricetidae > Microtus > Microtus oregoni. The sequence continues at coordinate 1,883,184 of NW_024544721.1, forward strand.
ACAATTCTTAGTTAGGGAACCACTTTAGGGTTGGCAAGAGACCTGATCCTAGAGGGGCTCCCAGGTGCCCAAGCTGAGTTCCCCAGTTAGTTCCTTGGGCAGTTGAGAATAGGGAACCTGAAATGACCCTATCCTTGAGCAATACTGACGAATATCTTGCATATCATCATAGAACCTTCATCTGGTGATGGATGGAGATAGAGACAGAGACCCACACTGGAGCATTGGACTGAGCTCCCAAGGTCCCAATGAGGAACAGAAGGAGGGAGAACATGAGCAAAGAAGTCAGGACCACGAGAGATGCACCCACCCACTGAGACAGTGGAGCTGGTCTATTGAGAGCTCACCAAGGCCAGCTGGACTGTGACTGAAAAAGCATGGGATAATACTGGACTCTCTGAACATGGCAAACTATGAGGGCTGATGAGACGCAAAGGACAATGGCACGGGGGTTTGATCCTACGTAATGTGATGGCTTTTTGGGAGCCCAGCCAGTTTGGATGTTCACCTTCCTAGATATGGACGGAGGTGGGAGGTCCTAGGTCTTACCACAGGGCAGAAAACCCTGACTGCTCTTTGGACTGGAGAGGGAGGGGGAAAGGAGTGGGGGGAGGTGGAGAAGGGTGGGAGGAGGGGGCGTAGGGGGGGAGGAGGGGGAGGGAAATGGGAGGCTGAGAGGAGGTGGAAACTTTTTTTTTCTCCATTTCTCAATAAAATAAAAAGACAACATAATGGGATCAAGGGTATTCGAATTGGAAAGGAAGAAGTGAAACTTTTGTTATTTGCAGATGATATGATAGTATACATAAGCGACCACCAAAACTCCACCAAAGAACTTTTACAGCTGATAACACAGCTTTAGTAATGTGGCAGGATACAAGATCAACTCCAAAAAATCAGTCTCCCTCTTATACACAAAGGATATGGAAGCAGAGAGGGAAATCAGAGAAGCTTCACCTTTCACGGTTGCCACAAACAGCATAAAATATCTTGGGGTAAATCTAACCAAGAAAGTGAAAGATCTATTTGACAAGAACTTTAAGGCATTGAAGAAAGAAATTGAGGAGTATACCAGAAAATGGAAGGACCTCACTTGCTCTTGGATTGGGAGGATCAACATAGTAAAAATGGCAATTCTACCAAAGACAATTTATAGATTCAATGCAATCCCCATCAAGGTCCCATCAAAATTCTTCACAGATCTTGAGAGGACAATAATCAAATTTATATGGAAAAACAAAAAACCCAGGATAGCCAAAACAATCCTATACAATAAAGGATTGTCTGGAGGCATTACCATCCCTGACTTCAAACTCTATTACAGAGCTACAGTGATGAAAACAGTGTGGTACTGGCATAAAAACAGAGATGTCGACCAATGGAATCGTATAGAAGACCCGAATTTTAGCCCAAAAACATGTGAACACCTCATTTTTGATAAAGGAGCCGAAAGTATACAGTGGGAGAAAGAAAGCATCTTCAATAAATGGTGCTGGCATAACTGGATATCAACCTGTAGAAGAATGAAAATAGACCCATATCTATAACCATGCACAAAACTCAAGTCCAAATGGAATAAAGACCTCACTATCAGTCAGAACACATTGAACCTAATAGAAGAGAAAGTGGGAAGTACCCTACAACAGATGGGCACAGGAGATTGCTTCCTATGTTTAACCCCATCAGCACAGACATTAAGGGCAACATTGAATAAATGGGACCTACTAAAACTGAGAAGCTTCTGTAAAGCAAAGGACACTGTCACCAAGACAAAAAGGCAACCTACTGACTGGGAGAAGATCTTCAACAACCCCGCAACAGACAAAGGTCTGATCTCCAAAATATATAGAGAACTCAGGAAACTAGACTTTAAAATGCTAATCAACCCAATTAAAAAAATGGGACACTGAACTAAATAGAGTATTCTCAGCAGAGGAAGTTCAAATGGCCAAAAGACACTTAAGGTCATGCTCAACCTCCTTAGCGATCAGGGAAATGCAAATCAAAACAACTTTGAGATATCATCTTACACCTGTCAGAATGGCTAACATCAAAAACACCAAGGATAGCCTTTGCTGGAGAGGCTGTGGAGGAAGGGGTACCCTCATCCATTGCTGGTGGGAATGCAATCTCGTGCAACCACTTTGGAAATCAGTGTTTCGGTTCCTCAGGAAATTCGGGATCAACCTACCCCTGGACCTAGCAATACCACTCCTGGGAATATACCCAAGAGATGCCCTATCATATGACAAGAGCATTTGTTCAACCATGTTCATAGCAGTATTATTTGTAATAGCCAGAACCTGGAAACAACCTAGATGCCCCTCAATGGAAGAATGGATGAAGAAAGTGTGGAATATCTACACATTAGAGTACTATGCTGCGGTAAAAAACAATGACTTCTCTAATTTTGCTTGCAAGTGGATGGAAATAGAAAACACTATTCTGAGTGAGATAACCCAGACCCAAAAAATGAACATGGGATGTACTCACTCATAATTGGTTTCTAGCCATAAATAAGGGTCACGGTGTCTACAATTGGTGATCCTAAAGAAGCTAAATAAGAAGGTGAACCAAAGGAAAAACATATAGTTACCCTCTTGGCTATGGGAAGTAGACAAAATTGCCGGGGAGAAAATTGGGATCTTGGGGGTGGGGTGGGATGGGGGTAAGGGGAGATGGGGAGAGAAAAGGCAGAAGGGGAGGATGGGGGGAACTTGGGGAAACAGGAGGATTGATATAAAGGAAGGTTGGATAGGGGAGCACGGAAACACAATTCTTAGTTAAGGGAGCCACCTTAGGGTTGGCAAGAGACTTGAACCTAGAGTGGCTCCCAGGAGTCCAAGCCGAGGTCCCCAGTTAGTTCCTTGGGCAGCTGAGGATAGGGAACCTGAAATGACCCTAGCCTATAGCAATACTGACGAATATCTTGCATATCATCATAGAACCTTCATCTGGGGATGGATGGAGATAGAGACAGAGACCCACACTGGAGCCCTGGACTGAGCTCCCAAGGTCCCAATGAGGAGCAGAAGGAGGGAGAACATGAGCAAAGAAGTCGGAACCACGAGGGGTGCACCCACCCACTGAGACAGTGGAGCTGATCTACTGGGAGCTCACCAAGGCCAGCTGGACTGTGACTGAAAAAAGCATGGGATAAAACTGGACTCTCTGAACATGGCAAACAATGAGGGCTGATGAGAAGCCAAGGACAATGGCACGGGGTTTTGATCCTACGCAATGTGCTGGCTTTGTGGGAGCCTAGCCAGTTTGTTTGTTCACCTTCCTAAATATGGACTGAGTGGGGAGGACCTATGACTTACCACAGGGCAGGGAACCCTGACTGCTCTGTGGACTGGAGAGGGAGGGGGAGAAAGGTGGGAGGAGGGAGAGGGAAATGGGAAGCTGGAAGGAGGTGGAAACTTGTTTTTTTTTTTCTTCCTTTTCTCAATAAAAAAAAGATATTAAAAAAATCACTTGGTCATACTAATAGATAGGCAAACAGCATTTCATGAAGCTCAACAGGCCTTCCTGAACATTCTGAGTTACATAATACTCTATTTTAACTACCAACGCTGTATATTGTAAATAAAACCTATTTAGCTTGCAAAAACAAAACTTTTTGACTAATAAAAAAATGATTCATTATGATATACATTTTCCATAAACAATAGTAGCATTATGTTTTACCACAAGGAAATATAAATGACTTTAATATTTTTAAGTAAAATTTATCAGATATAACTTCATAAGAAACATCATTCTTAAAATAAATTGTGCTATAAAGCATCATTTATGTCATGTGTCTTATGGAAATACTTTTTATAATACCCTAAGTCATCAACACACCAATTCTCAATTACTTATAATTTTTATTTTTGGCAGTTTTTTACATACAATTTTACTGTGATCAAATTTACTCTACACCACATTCAATTTCCTAGTTTTACACATTCTTCTTCAACTTAACCATTTCTTGCTATAATGTTAAAATGATTATATCCTATGGTACTGAAACAATGTTCATCATCTTACACACACACACACACACACACATGTTTTTTTTTCCTTTGATACCTTGTGATACACATTTAGTATGCAAAACATGACAAAGAATTAAATATTAAGTTACCAGTCTCTTCAACTAATATGTATATCATTCTGACCATGGATGTTTCCGTTGATGGGATTTAAAAAACTATAAAAAAATATACAGAATTTAGAAAATGCTTCCATTTTGCATTGACACATCATTTTTATGACATTCAGTAGATCTTTAATAGTTATTTTATCTAACTTCACCAGCACTCACCTATGTCTTCATTAATATTTATGTTCATATGTTATGTTTCACTTTATGTTAATAACATTTATGTTCAAAAGAAACCTTCTAAGAGAGCAGACAAAAACCAAACAAATCTTGCTACCGAGGAATTAAGTTTAGCATGGGGATTTAGGCCTTCCAAACAATATCTTTTTTCAAAAGGTAAAGTAGTGAGAGAAATTTTATGCCTATTTTGGCATAAAGTGGGTTAAAAAATCAATGATTGAGATCAAATGTAGGAATTTTAATAATGTTGAATGATATGACTATCATACAAAAATATGCATTGATGCCAACATATATTTATAGTAATTAAAAATAAAGGAGAGATCCCATACAGTTTCTAATATAATACGCATTCTGTTATTTCTAAAGACATAATATTAGCAGAAGAGAGCTAAAATGGTTGGTTCCCAGATGGTCAGAGTTTAGATGAATCTAGATACAGTTAAACTAGCAACTAAGATTAATCATCACAATTCTTATATTTTATTTACTAAGATTCCCAGTATTTGATGTTAAAGGAGCCAAACTTTTGCTATTGTTAATGAATATGTAATGACAAAAGCTTTCTTATCAAAAATTAGTAGTGGCATCATTAAAATATATTTAAAGTATATAAAATTCATGCATGGAAAATTACTCAAAGTATACATTAACTGAAAGAAAGAGTGAGTACATACAACTGTCTTTCTGGGTCTGGGTAACCTCACTGAAAATGATGTTTTCTAGCTCCATCAATTTGCCTGCAAATTTCAAGACATCATTTTTTTTTCTGCTGAGTGGTACCATATTTTCCTTATTTATTCTTTGGTTGAGGGGCATTTAGTTTTTTTTTTTTTTTCAGGTTCTGGCTATGACAAACAATGTTGGTATGGGCATCGTTGAGCACATGTCCTTGTGGTACGATTGAGCATCTTTTGGATATATACCTAAAAGTGGTATTACTAAGTCTTGAGGAAGGTTGTTTCCTAATTTTTTGAGAAATCACAACACTGACATTCAAAGGGGGCTGTACTAGATTGTATTCCCATAAGCAATGAAGAAGTCTTCCCTTTACCCTACAGCCTGTCCAACATACGTTGTCATCAGTGTTTTTGATTTTGTCCATTCTTAAAAGTGTAAGATGGAAACTCAGAGTAGTTTTGATTTGCATTTCTCTGAAGACTAAGGATGTTGACTATTTCCTTAAGTGTTTTTCAGCCATTTTAGGTTCCTCTGTTGAGAGTTCTCTGTTTATGCCTGTACTCCATATTTATTGGATCATTTGTTCTTTTGATATCCAATTTCTTGAGTTCGTTGTATATTTTGAAGATCAGACCTCTGTCTGATGAGGGGTTGGTGAAGATCTTTTTCCATTCTGTAGGCTGTTGTCTCATCTTGTTGACCATGTCCTTTGCTTTACTGAAGCTTTTCAGTTTCAGGATGTCCCATTTATTAATTGTTTCTCTCAGTGTCTAAGCTACTTGAGTTAGATTTTAGGAAGTGGTCTCCTGTGCCAATGGGTTCAAGTGTACTTCCCACTTTCTCTTGTTTGAGGTTCAGTGTGGCTGATTTCTATGAGGTTCAGTGTGGTCGTTGATCCACTTGGACTTGAATTTTGTGCACGGTGATAGATATAGGTCTATTTTCATTCTTCTATATGTTGATATCCAGTTATTTATTAAATATGCTTTCTTTTTTCCATTTGATATTTTTGCTTCTTTGTTAAAAATCAGGTGTTTGAAGGTGTGTGAATTAATATCTGAGTCTTCGATTTGTTTCCATTGGTCCTCCTGTCTTTTATGCCAATACCAGGCTGTTTTCAGTACTGTAGTTTTGTAGTAAGTAGAGTTTGAAGTCAGGGATTGTGATGCCTCCAGAAGTTCTTTGATTGTACAGGACTGTTTTGGCTATCCTGGGTTTCTCACTTTTCCATATGAAGTTGCATACCATTCTTTTGAAGTCTGTGAGGAATTTTGCTGGGATTTTGACAGGCCTTGCATTGAATTTATAGATTGCTTTTGGTATGATTGCCATTTTTACTACATTAATTCTACCTACCCAAGATCATGAAAGATCTTTCTACTTTCTGGTGTTTTCTTCAATTTCTTTCTTCAAAGATTTAAAATTCTTGCCATAGAGGTCTTCCACTTGTTTGGGTAGAGTTAACTCCAAGATATTTTATGCTATTTATGGCTATTGTGAAGGGTGATGTTTCCCTGATTTCTTTTTCAGCCCATTTATCATCTGTGTAAAGGAGGGCTACTGATTTTTTTTAGTTAATATTGTATCCTGCTACATTACTGAAAGTGTTTATGAGTCATAGAAGTTTCTTGGTAGAATTTTTGAGGTCACTTATGTAAACTATCATATCATCAGCAAACAGTAAGATTTTGACTTCTTTTCCAATTTGTATATCCTTAATATCCTTTTGGTGTTTTATTGCTCTAGCTAGGACCTCAAGAACTACATTGAATAAATATGGAGAAAGTGGACAACCTTGTCTTGTTCCTAATTTCAGTGGTATTGCTAGGAATGGGCTTCAAAAAGCCAGCTCTTGTAACAAGGATAGATTCTGCTCCCACTGCTAGTGGCCCTACAAAAAGATCATACCATATAACTGTCGCCTACATGCAGAGGGCCTTGTTCAGTCCCATTCAGGCTCCCGATCTGTTGGTCTAGAGTCTATGAGTTCTGCTGAGCTCTGGTAAGCTGTCTCTGTGGTTTTCCCTATCATGATCTTGATCCCTCCCCTTGCTCCCATAATCTATCTTCTCTCTCTTCAACTGGACTTCAGGTGCTTGGCCTGGTGCTTGGCTGTGGATCTCTGCATCTGCTTCCATCAGTTACTAGATGAAGGTTCTATAACAATTAGAGTAGTCATCAATCTGAATAGAGGAGAAGATCATTTCGGGAACTTCCCTCCATGATTGCTAGGCATCTTATTTATGGATTCCTGGATATTTTCCTTTGCACTTGATTTCTTACTAGCCCTATATGGTTCCCTATTCAAGATATTTCTTCCATTGTTCTCCCTCTCCATCCTTCCCCCAACTCAAGCATCCTGTTCCATCTTATTCTCATTCTCTAGTCCCTCCCTTCTACCACACCCTGCCCCAGTTTACTCAGAAGATCTCTTCTATTTTCTATTCACAGGTCAGTCAATTAAATTGCATGGCCTGTGATTTTTTTCCTTTGATTTGGTATTGGAGGTGGTGTGTGTGTGTGTGTGTGTGTGTGTGTGTGTGTGTGTGTGTGTGTTTGTGTATTCTTAATTATATAAATACACGTTGCTCAATTGTATGTGTGTTTTCAGTGCTGACCATTTGGTATTGGATAGCCGTTTGTTGTGTTTTTTTCTTGGGGAATATTATTTCTCCTGTGTTTAACACTCCTTAGTTGCCTGTGAATTGCAAAAATCTTTGATGTGGATTGGGGCTTCATGTGCTTTCCTTTCCCATGTTAGAATATTTATTAATATCATCCTTGTTCAGATTGTGTTTAAACAGATAAAGGATAATAAAATATTGCCTCTAACATTCTGTGATTCTCTTGAAAAAACCTTACGAACAAGTAAGAAGAAGGCTTCTCATGGCTGGTTCTAGAATCTTTGTCAGATAATGTTTCACTCTTGGGGTGAAGATTGTCAGTCAAGACAGGAAATGCTCATTTAAACTATTTATTTGTATGAATAAACATATATATTTCATAGGCATTTTAGGCAGATAGACAAAATATCATTCCCAATGAGTTTTAAAGAAATTCTATTATCTTATCTTCACCTTTACTTCTCCTATGTTTATCTCCTTCCCCATCCCTAATTTAAATCACCCTGTTATTACCACTCTCTCTGTCAATTTACTCACACACTGTTATTACCTTCTTTTGAGTATCTCACCATTCCACAACAATCCCATTTTATTTTCATGATTTCTACAATTAATCCAGTTTATATGCACACATATGAAGATTTAGAGCTAGGAATTCATTTTTCTGGATGTAGATTATTTCACTCTATATGATATTTTATAGTTCTAGTGACTTACCTGCAAATTTCATGATTTTATTTTTCTGTCTGAAAAACATTCCATAGTTTATACATATCACATTTATATTATCCATTCATCAAGTGAAGAACATGTATGGTGTTTCCATTTCTTAGCCATTGTATATGGAGCAGCATTGAATGTGACTGAGATAGTAGCAACAAAGTAGCATGTCTAGTCCTTTAAGCATATGCCAAGAGTAACAAATCTAGGCCACAGGATAGATTTATTTTTAACTTTATTAGAATTCTCCTCACTGATTTCCTGAGTGGAGAAACAATTTTACAGTCCTACCAACAGTGAATCAGTGTTCTGTTTTCTCCACATTCTCTCCAGCTCTAATTGTCTGATCTATTGTTTTACTGATCTTTGACATTATTGTTGTGGTAAGATAATATCACAAAGTTATTTATTTATTTATTTAAGATTTCTGTCTCTTCCCTGCCACCGCCTCCCATTTCCCTCCCCCTCCCCCAATCGAGTCCTCCTCCCTCGTCAGTTGTTTTGATTTGTATTTACCTAATTACTAGGGTAGACACTTTTAGATATATTCTTTAATATTTTTATTTTCTTTTGAGGCCTCTGTTCTGGTCCCAGGCCCATTTTTTGAATGGGTCATTTACTTTAGTGACTTTTCATTTTAAATATATGTTAAATAGAATGTGGTAATTAATCCTTTGTCAGATATTTAGCTGAAAAAGATTATATCCCCTTTTCTGCACTTCCTGTCCAGAAAGTTCTTTTTCTACACCTATAATATGTAGAGCACTGTGTGTGTTTTCTTTTAGTTTAAGACAATGTTATATTGATTTTTTTTTTGAAATAGAAAATGTTTACTATTGTTCACAACCCCTTTAAGGGCATGCATTTAGTGACCCAAAGATTGCTTGTGGGCATACCACTTAAGAGTGCACAATAATTCCAGTAGTATCATCTCCTTAACACACAAACTTTTAGGGATCGCTACCTGTATTCAAACCATAACATATTCAGTATTTGTCCTGGTTTTGTGTATATTACTTTAAATTTTAAAACTAAAAATTGTTTTCATACAACATATTTCGATAGTGTTTTCCTCTCCCTCAGCTCCTCCTATGTTATAGGAGGTCATTCTGTATTTGGGTTGCTTTCATTGATCATTAAAGAAACGGCCTTGGTCTAGTTGATAGTGCGGAACTCAGGTAGGCAGGGAAGACAAAACAGAATTCTGGGAAGAAGAGCAGAGTCAGGCAAATGCCGTGAATCTCTTGCCTGAGACAGACATACGTTAGAATCTTGCCGGTAAGTGATGTATGTGGGTCTCTATCTGTTGTTTCATTGGTTAATTAGCCCTTGATAGGACAGAAAATTAGGTAGGTGGAGTAAACAGAACAGAATGCTGGGAGGAAGTCAAGCAGTCGCCATGCCTTTCCTCTCCAGGGCAGATGCAATGAAGCTCCAGCCCAAGATGGATGTACACTAGAATCCTTTCCAGTAAGCCACCGCTTTGTGATGCTACACAGATTACTAAATATGGGTTAAGCAAGACGTGAGAGTAGGCCAGTAAGAGACTAGAGCTAATAGGCCAAGCAGTGTTTATAAGAATATAGTTTCCTTGTTATTATTTCGGGACATAAGCTAGACAGGTGGCCAGGAGCTGGGCAGCAGGAACGCAGCCCACAGCTCCTTCTACAGGTAAGCCACAGTCACATGGTGATACACAGATTTAATAGAAATGTGTTAATCAAGATGTGAGAGTTATCCAATAAAAGGCTAGAGCATATGGGCCAAGCAGTAATTTAATTAATACAATTTCTGATTGGTTATTTTGGGGGTTAAGCTAGCTGGAACGTAGGATGCACCTGCTCCTCCATTGACACTCCTAGATACTACAAGATCTCCTTCAAAAACAGTGTTATCTTAAATAGGGAAAATATTAAAATAACTCCACTAAAATCTGGAAAGAGACAAAAATGTCAACTATTTCATCCTTTTTCATTATTGTGTTCAAAGAACTAGCTGACATAATAAAATAAAGGAAAGAAACTAAAATGATACAAATAGAAGAAAAGAAGTTAGTCTTCCATTTTGCAAACAATGTGATATTATACATAAGAGTTTCTAAAATTCTACTAAAACTTCCAGATATGATAAGAAATATCAATAATATGGCAAAATTCAGAATCAACTTGCAAATTCAATAGCTTTTCTACACAGTAACTGCAAATAAATAGACACAAGATTTTGGACACAATCCCATTCTCAGAAGCCTCAAAGAAAGCAAACTCCAAAGGTATAAACCAAACCAATTGGAAGAAGAACCTTTTAAAATGGGAAGGTATTCCCCGCTCACAAATTGGGAAAATTTAATATTTTGAAAATGACATTCTACCAAAATTTAACTCCAGATTCAGTACAGGTACACATACGACATTCCCACTCTTTCTTCACAAAAAAAATACTATTCTAAAATTCATATGGGATGAACCAAAATTGGTTATTGGATAACCAAAATAATCTTGAGAAAAAACAAGCAATGATGAGGGAATTGTTTCAGATATCAAGATAAGTTACAACTATCATAATAAAATTTGTTGCTGGAATAAATCAGACCTGCATTACAATGAAGCAAAATTGAAGATCCAAACATGAGTACATATAAGTGCATCCATGTAATAAAGTAATATTCAACAGAGATGCCAAAATATACACAGGAGAAAAGGAGCAACTTAAACAGACTTTGCTGGTAAACATAGATGTCCACATGTAGAAGAAGGAAAATAAATTTGTATCTCTCAGCTTGGACAATACCTAACTCTAATGCATCAAAGTCCAACTTGTTTTAAATTGGCCATATTTCATCAAACCAGGATCTTACTGTTTTTCTATATACTAGCTTACCAATCAACTCCCTGTCTCAACAACTACTCTGCCACAGAAATAGGATTTTATGTTTTACAATTGGTATTTATGAGAAACTATATTCTCAAAATAGTAGTGTGCTGGAAAAATATTTTAAAGTATTCAGAATTTTAACATCAAAGATCAAAATTTTAAGTAAGGCCTATTAACCTTTACTCATAATTCTTTAATCAATCTTGGGAAAATTCTAGTTTTAAATCTGTATCATACTTCAAGTTAGATTTATTTGCTAGTTACTCATGAGAAAATTTGCAAAGTTAACTAATTTTATTAAGATTAATTAGCCAGGCATGGTTACACATATTTTTAATCCCAACACTCAACAGTAAGAGGCAGGCATATCTCTGTGAGTTTGATGCCAGCCTGGACTAAAAGGTGAGTTCTAACACTGTCAGGGCTGTTACACAGAGAAACCATGTCTCAAATAATGAAAAATAAAAAAATATTACTTAAAAACACTAGAAAGTTTCAAATGCAAGTGAATATATTTCAATGGAGTCTTTTAAGATATTTCTTTTCAGACTTATGTTTTAGAAATAGCAAGTTTATTTGAAATATTCATATAAGCCCCAAAAGATTAGTATTAAATATTTTTATTTCATTGACTAGAATTTTTTGCCTCATATAAAGTTCTGTAATAATCTGAAAGTATTACCAATATTTGAGTGAAGTGAGACTTTCTGGTTATCAATAAATGTTTTATAATCAATGAGAAGATTTGAAGCCCAAAATTAAGTTTATAAATATTTGAAAAAGATACACAGTTTTCAAGAAGTATGACACTAAATTGAGGAATATATATATATATATATATATATATATATATATATACTGAGATATAAAATAAGACATATATGTCCCATAAATAATTCATCGAGAAGAAAAGATAATTTATCATCACTGTTTTATTATTTTGTTTGTAAAGACCAATAGAAACAAGTTATTATTCATATCTCGATTTAATTGCATTGCACACTTTAAAAATGATTATTTTGCTTCTGTCCTATTTTGTTTTTATAAATCCATTATATTTTAATGAGGGAAACAAATTTATCATTATTTTAGAATCTTCTCACTGACCCCTTATAACCTACGCAGTTAAACAAATTGAAGACAGTATTAGTGAAGACACAATTTTTCTTTTTCTTAGCCTAATAATCAAATCAACCTTTGATATCTGACTCATCTTAGTCAGAAGAAAGTACATTTTCCATTTTTCTTACAATTTGACATTTATTAGTATTACCATTTCATTTACTTCAGGAAGCTGACTCCAAATATTAGTTGAAGCCAATATGAATAGGAAATAGATGCAATTCTCTGATTTCAAAGAGAAAAAAAAACATAATTAAAAATTTACATAACTACCTATTTGCCTATTTAGACTCATTTGGTTTCATGTATTATATGGTGACTAATGTTGGTTGTCAAATTGACTAAATCTGTAATCAATTAAAATGCAACTAAAATCCCTCCTGTGAGGAATTTTATTGGATTTGATATGGGAAGATCTACCCTAAGTCTGTGCTACAGCTTCTGATGGCAGCCTACACAAAAGGCTGTGGAGATGGAATGATTGAAATTTGGATGACTGTTATCTTTTCTGTTGGGTGGAGATGGAATGTTTGAAATTTGGATGCTTGTTATCTTTTCTGTTGGTATTACTTTGCTGGTATTAGAGACTACATCATCAGGATTACAAATATAATCCTAAAGACTCTGAACTCCCTGGGAATTCTCCAGGATTGCAGGACAAGAATTTACTGCTGAATCAACTAGTCCCTTAGGTTAAAATATTACTGTTTCTTGTCCAGTTATGATAACTTCATTGTAGGACTATTTTAACCACAGCCTATATGCTAGGATAATAAATTCCCCTTTATATATTTTCCTGTAGAGAGCTTTGACTAATGCATACTATTAACTAATATCTTGGTGATGGACATTTTTGTACACAAATATTTGTCCACATACTTTTGTATTCAAGTAGTATCTTTTGTATGGCCTTTTATAAAACACTAAATAGGGGATATTTTAAAAATCATGAATGTTTTTCTAATTTACATGTACAGTTCTATAGCATGAAAGCGATCATATTTTTAGTGATATATTATCTATTAACTGTTTTATTTACTTGACCTATTATTTGAGACTTTCTAGAATTAAAGAATTCATTGAACAAATATATCAAAGGCATGTTAATTAGACTAGCTTTCATGATATTTTAAAAGTGGTATGGTAAGTCCTTCTGTATATGTGTTACCTTTATTGGTTAATGAATAAAGAAGCTGCTGTTGGCCAATGGCTTAAGAGAATATAGCCAGGCTGGAAGATGTGTGTGTGTGTGTGTGTGTGTGTGTGTGTGTGTGTGTGTGTGTGTGTGTGTGAATGTATGTATATGTATGTGTGTGTGTATATATATATATATATATAGAGAGAGAGAGAGAGAGAGAGAATGAAAGAGAAAGAAAGAAAGAAAGAAAGAAAGAAAGAAAGAAAGAAAGAAAGAAAGAAAGAAAGAAAGAAAGAAAAAGAAAAGAAAAGAAAAAAGAAAGAAGGCAGAGTCAAGAAGACACCAGTAGCTGAAAGTAGTGGGAAAGATGTGAGCTGTCAGTTGGAACCTTGCTGGTAGGCCACGACCATCACAATAAAATATAAAATAATGGAAATGGGTTAATTATAGATGTGAGAGCCAGAAAGACATTGATGTTTAGTACTCAATGTAAAGCTGAAGAAATTGGATGAAGAATACAGTCAAGACAGAGCAGTGACATCACCACCACCAGCAGCAGCAAGATAAACAACTGGGTAGGTGATCTTGCTAATATAATGAGAAGGATAGAAGGAAAAAAGCAGATTTTTTTTTCTCAGAATTCTTTTTGTCTAGAATGAAGCCTAAAGGTTCTGACTACATTAGCATGGGTTTTCCCACTTCAATCTAACTGAGGAAAGAAAATCCCTTACAGGTATGCTTAACAGAGTGTCTGAAGTTGATTCCATTTCAGATCTAACTACTTTCACAACCAATATGTTACTTGACGTTTTCTTTGCAGCTCTTAATATTCTTTCTTTATTCTGTATGTTTTGTGTTTTAATTATTATATGGTGAGGGGATTTTTTTGATCCAGTCTCTTTGGTGTTCTGTAAGCTTCTTGTACCTTCCTGACTGGAGTCACACTGAGCATCATAGCACGAATAATAAAAATTCAAAGACAGATATTGGGGTTCAAGCTGAAGATCAGAAAAGCAAAACAGCCAACCACTAGAGAGCTTTTACCTCTATGAAATCTTCATACTGAAAAGAGAGTTTCCTATTCCATACTGCCTTATATTCCTTTCTAGTGCTGATATTAAAGTTATGAAACAACATTGCTTGGTCTCTATGTCTAACTAGTGTCACTGCTGGGATTAATGGTGTGTGCCACCACTGCTGGACTGTATGGCTGACTAGTGTGGCTAGCTGTCCACTCTGATCTACATGAAGGCATTATTTGTTAGATCATAAACAAAAATATCACATTTCTCCTTTTTGTCTAATATAAAATAGGTATAACGAATATGATCAGAATGCAGTTATGATTGAGAGCCACATGATCCATATTTACCTTCTATAATTTCTTTTCTATCAAAGTCAATTCTTTTCCAGCTTCAGCTAATAGCTCCCTGGGACTATTGAAGTCCTTGTCATTATCTAAGGTTTTGTTTAAATTAATCAGTTCTTGACTTCCTTGTTCATATCTCCCCTCCTTCTGCTCTTTAACTGGACCTTGGGAGCTCAGTCCAGTCCTCCAATGTGGGTATCTGCTTCTGTTTCCATCTGTTGTTGGATGAAGATTCTATGGTGATATTTAAGATAATCATTAGTCTGACTACAGGGCAAGACCAGTTCAGGCACCTCGTTCTCTATTGATGAGGGTCTTAGCTGAGGTCATCCTTTAGGATTCCTGAGAATTTTTCTAGATCCAGGTTTCTTGCTAACCCCCAAATGGCTCCCTCAATCAAGTTATCTTTTTCCTTGCTCTCATATATGTTCTTCCTTCATCTCAATTATCCCATGCCCTCAAGCTCTCTCCAACTGTCTTTTTCTTCCCTCTTTTTCCCTTCTTCCCTTCCTTCTACCCCCCTCCCTCATCCCTCATGCTTCCAAAATTTTTCAGGCGATCTTGTCTGTTTCCAATTTTCAGGTGGATCTATATATGTTTTTCTTTGGGTTCACCTTATTAATTAGCTTCTCTGGGATCATGAACTATAGGCTCAATGTCCTTTGTCTATGGCTAGTATCTACTAATGGGTCTGGGTTATCTCACTCAGAATAGTGTTTTCTAATTCTGTCCATTTACATACAAAATTCAAGAAGTCATTTTTTTTTTTTTTTTTTTTTTTTTTTTTTTTTTTTTTTTTTTACTGCTGAGTATACTCTAATGTGTAGATGCCTTGACAAATGGGACACGAATTGGGTACCCAGACCTTGGAGGAAAGAAATGGAGGGATAAGAGACACAAGAAAATGGACAGCAAGTCTGTATTCTGATCAAGCTACAAATTTTATTTTTTCTCAGGAGCATCATATAGAAAAATGGCAGGGGGTAGGTAGGTTGCTATACAATTGTTCTAACTGGAATGTCAGGTCTGGAGAAATTCCTAGCTGACCAGAAGAGTTAAGGAAATACTGAGGGTCTGTAAATGTTAATTAACAGGGGGAATGCTAATTACTTCTGGGGCCTGGGACCTGCAGGTCTGTAGGCATTCTTAACTCATAGGGAGAGATAAAAGTTATTTATTTCCTGGGCCTGGAACTTGCCCTACAGAGGTGAATAGCTTCCTTAACTTGTGAACTAAGGTGGCTTGGCTATAACCAATACAGGTCTTTACTCCCGGCAGGTAGATGTGCCACACTTTCTTTATCCATTCATCCATTGAGGCACATCTAGGTTGTTTCCAGCTTCTGGCTATTACAAATAATGCTGCTACCTCTGAATGTGGTTGATAGTTGGGGCAGACTGAGGAACCAATGACAATGGCACTGGCATTTGTCTCTACTGCATGTACTGGCTTTTTGGATTCCTATTCTCATTGGATGTATATTTTGCTCAACCTGGATGTAGTGGGGAAGGCCTTGGACTTTCCTCCGTGCAGGGTGCTAGGCTATCTCTTAAGATTGGGGGGGGGGTGTGGAAAGTGGGAGGGGAGTGGGAGAAGGGGAAGAAGTGGGAACTTGGTATTTTTTAAGTAATAAAATAAAATAATAAAAAAAATTAAACAATTATTCATCAGGTTTTATCCCAATAGTGGGCTGTAGATTGGAAATGTCTCCTAGCAACCTTTGGAATTCATTAAGAGTTGGAAATTGATGTCTCCTAATTTGCACCTTTTGTGGTCTAAATTTTTGTCAGCCCCTATGAGCCCCACTTAGTTGATTCTTTAGGTTTTTTTTTTTTTATGAAAGGACACCCCATCATATTACAAGGACACTTGTTCAGCTATGTTCATAGCAGATTTATTCTTAATAGCCAGAAATTGGAAACAACCTAGTTGTCCTTAAACTGAAGAATAAATAAAGAAAATGTGTTATATTTATATGATGGAGTATTAGTCAGTTGTTAAAAACTGACATTCTGAAATTTCCAGGCAAATGAATATAAATAGAAAAAAAATCATCCTGAGTGAAATAACCCAGACCCAGAAAGACAAACATGGTTTATAGTCACTTTAAGGGGATATTAGCTATAAAATAAAAGATAAACATGCTACAATTCTCAGACTTAAAGAATGTAAGTAACAAAGAAGTCTCAAGAGAAGATTCTTGGTTCTCTCTGGGAAGAGAGATTCTCTTTCAGGGAATAGACATTATAGGAGTACAAGACATGGGGTGGGGATTAGGAGAACAGGAATAGGAGGGATCAGGTTGGGGGACAGTGGAGGGTGAGAGTACTTGGAGAGACAATTGGATTTGTAGGGCATCTCAGGGACAAGCTATCAACCTAGTGGAAACTCCCAGGAATCTATGAGGCTGACTCTAGCAAAGAGTCTTAGCAATGGGTGACATGGAGTCTGAACTAGCCATCTTTTTCAACCAGGCAAGACTGCCAGTAGAGGGCCAGGGCACCAACCCACACACAAAACCTTAACTTACAATTTGTCCTGCCTACAAGATGTGCTAGGGTAAAGTTGGTGCAGAAATTGTGGTAGTAGCCAACCAATGAGTAGCCTAGTTTGAGACCCATGCCTACCTCTGTCATGGCCTGGATGCCCAGGACCCAGAGGCAGGATATCCCAGAGACCTAGGATAGAATCAAACATGACTGAGAAAAAAGTCAATGAAATGATTCCTAACAATATTTTATACTCACAGATTGATACCTAGTCCAGTTGTCATCAGCAAGGCTTCATCAAGCGTCTGATCAAACAGATGCAGAGACCCATAGCCAAACATTAGAAGAAGCTAGAGGAATCCCAACAAGAGGAAATTTTAGGAGCGGGGCGGGGGAGGGAGTCAAGGACACCATAAGAAAACCCACATTTGGGATTCTCATAGATATCAAGAAAATAATGAGTTACGATGGTGCTTTTAAGCTAGACAAAATGCCCAGTCTGGAGAGGGGGAAGTGGGAATGAAGTTCCATATTTCATTAAGGGGATACTGACAAATGGTAAGTGCTGAGAGAGGGGGAGTCAGGTTTTCTTTATAAATGTAAACCCTGGTATATCAACTATGTTCCACTTGAAGGGTACATCAAAGAGAATTTGGAGAACCCAAATTGAACTTATTTAAAAAGAAAACACAAATTTGGGTTGGATGGGTAGAGTGGATTTTAGAAGAGATGGGGGAAGAGCTGATTATGATTAAAAAATTGCATTAGAATCTCAATGAATTAATAGTATAAACTAAGAATAAAGAAATAAATAATTAACTACAGATAGATGATAGACAAAAGACAAATTGGTCAATTGTTTGATAGCAGTCATATAATATACACAGTTATGAGTAGAAGTATACTGGTACTTTTAACTTTGATAATACCTGCTAGATCAATTAGTATGCATATATTCATCATAAAAGATACTTAAAATATATTGCAAGATACAATTTTTAAGTCATTGGACTTCACAGTGCATAAAGAACAATGATTTACTTTTCATTTGTTAGTACTTGGTATTTTTATCTTTATTTTTGGCATTGAGAAGGTAAAAACCAGAGTTGTACACTATTATTTTATATTAATTTCCCAATACACTAGTGATATTGAGATTCATTTAAAGTTTATAATTGCAGTTTGATTTTTGTCCTTATTGAAATTAGGTATTCCTTATGTACATAATTTTATTTTTTGAGATTTTTCTTATTAAATGCAAGTTTTGCCATTTTTATTAAATTATATTTATATTTGTGAATATTAGAAACTATTTGGGACACATTTATATTTTTACTAATGTTTATTTGAAATTCAAATTTAATTGTAATTTCTGCATTTATTCTATAAAGAATGGTTTCTTGTGTAGTTTTATTATGTGCTTTGTCAAGCAATTAGGTAATTGAAATCATTAATCATTTTAATGGCTTCCATATTCTCAAGTAACTGAGAAATTTTAAAGCTCTTATATAATAATTACATAACTTTGTTACAGTTATATGTATTCTTTGTGGAAGTTAATTTAAAATTATTTTTATTATTTCTTTGAGAGCTTTGTACAACATGCTTGCTTATATTCAACCTCCCTTCCCGAACTACTCGCAAATCCACTCTAACTCCCTATCTATTCAACTTTGTATTTTCTTTTTCTAACTTATCTAGTTTTTGCTGTCCATAGACTCCTGGATATGTGACCTACAAGGGAATGTAGTGATCTACCAAGGACCAGGTCTTTAAGAAAAATGATTCTCTCTCTACTAGCAGCAAAGAATTTCCAATAGCTCCTCAGCTACACATGGAACTTTGTGCCCAACACTCCTCCCCATACTGGAATTTGGTATGTCTTGTACTTGAACTTGTATTGTTCTTATACAGTGATACATTTATGGGCTTTCACTAAAGAAGGGGATGGTAACCCCAAAATGAGTTTTTTTTCCTTTGCTCTTGACTGCTATTAAAGTTACTTTTTTGAAGTGTTGTAAATGGAGTAAGCAACAAAAATTTATCTTATGATTTAGGAAATTGGAAGAATAAGATCAATTATCAGCCATGTTATTTCTTTCAGAATGCTGTAAGATATAATTCCTTTTGTGCATTTACTTTTAGTTTGTCGTAACTTGCTGATAATTTTTTTATATTCCTTGATATGTATAGGGATCAACCTGGGCTCATAAGGATAGCTTAGCAGGTAAAGGCATTTGAAGCTAAGCTTGACAACCAGAATTGGATCCCAAGGACCCATAGTGTAGAACAGTACTGAGTCTTATGAGCTACATCAGCATACTATGCCATGCACTCCCACTGTCCCCAACAAAATAATTTAATGTAGAAAATATTAAATTATAAATATTTAGCTATTTATATTATTGAAATTATGCTATTTTATCATTGAAGATATGGGAACTGACATGACGACCTATTTAGCCCCAGCTGCTGAAACAGTATATAACACACAAGTGGGAATCAGAAATACGAATAAAATAAAGAAAAAAACTTCATTCTCTTATAAATCAAATGATAGATTGATAATATCCATGTTAAAACAGTGAATATGTTAATACATGGTATGTCTCAAAAGGCAATTTGTCAATTATAATTGCATTCATTTAAATGAGTTTACATGCATTAACTCATACTCCAAGATAGCTGAAAATACTTTGGAACATTTACAAGCCGTAATATTTACTAATATTTTCTTTTAAATGAAAAAGTAAGAGCTAGTATATAAACCTTGATTTATGACTTCTAAATATTGAGAATTAAAAGATTCTGAGTAGAAGCTCACTTGAAGTTTGGTGTTAATAAAGTGAGATGAAATGGAAGCATAAATAGTAAAATGGTGTTAGAAATTAAAAACAATAAAGTAATGAGAAATACATTTTTCTTTAGAAGATGATCTGAACTGGCCTGGTTTGGGTGTGTTTTGGTATTCAATGACCACAGCGGATTAAAATTCTCTTTCTCATTAATTTTTCATGAAAAATTTAATTTATATTTTCAGCTACATATCTGAAGAAAAGAACCATTTAAGGTGTACCTAAATCTTTTTAGGTCACTCTGTGAATATAAAGTTATAATTCTACAGTTTTATATGCCTAGAAACATTACAGATAGTAAACCTCAAGAACACTGATTTTGTATGCATTTAACCCTTAATTTATCTTCATCTCAATTTCCCTATAAATTAATTATTTTAAAATACATGATAATAGCAGAAAAGTTCACCATGGGGGATACATATGTATACATACTTACATATGAGAGATCTGAATAGAAATTGGTTATATTACCTGAATTATCCAAAGTTCCATGAGACTTGATCCTGGATACATCCTAGTGTGTTCTAGACATTCCTTGTTGATTCATATCACTTTTTTTGTAGAACAACTTGTCCTTATTCTTTATTATAAGAAAACACACATGACTTTTAAAAATAAACCCTAACTTACTAAGGGAAAATTCTAATTTTCACTTTAGCTTAGTCCAAAAATCTGCAATACTCAAGCAATGATATTCTAAGTCAGTTCTTCAACTTTCAAAGATCCTCTTCTTCAATCTTAATTTTTCCTATAGAAATCAATATTAAAAACAAGTAAAATGTGCTGAAAACTAGAACAAAATATAATTAGTTTCTGAAAAATATCATATCAACTCTACCCCAATTTAAATTTTGTCAAGTTTTACTTTTTGATGTTGTTTTTAAAAATGGACATGAAATATGTTCAAATGCATTAAAGTTATATGACTTAAATAATAAATGATTTGCTGTTATAGATGTCTTTGTAAATACACAGTATAATCTATTCTTGTATTTACTCTTGATTACTAGGATTTAATATTGTCTATTAATTTAGTCATAACTCAGTCTGTGTCATGCACTTACCTTGATTCAATATACAAAATGTCAGTCTGTCTAAGAAACTATATTGCACTATTTCAAGTAATCAGATCTGAAAGCATACATACAAGTAACATTATATAGTCTGAATAGGTTGCATTTAAAATACATATACATTTAGAAAAATAATTAATGAAAGAATAATGTCAAGGATTTGGAAGAGAGAAAGTAAGGGGTATAATAGCAGGGATTAGAATGTGTATAGGAAAGTCAAAATTGAAGCAATTATTTTTTAATCTAAAAAATAAAAGAAATAATTTAAAAGTTTAAAAAGAAGTCAACATGGAGTTCCCCCAGTAAGTGAGAAATGTATCTATCACACTATTGAGCTATGTTGTTCTTGGGCTTGGACCCAAAAGACACTATATGCTCGTATAGAGCTACTTTTCTATCCATGTTCATTACTGATGAATGAGAGTTTAACCAATGATGGGTTGATGATGGAGCTGGAGACCATCCTTTTTAGTGGGAGGTCTAAAAAAGGTGAAAGTGAAGTAATTATATTAAAATCTCAAAAATTAAATATAAAACAATAAAAAGGGTTATTGGTCTACTTATTGATAAGCTTTATTTTCATCCTTTAATACCTTTTTCTTGCATTTATTTATTTCATGCGGAGATGTTAGGGCCTCCCTCCATGGGTCACTGCCTGCATAGGAAAGACCTAGAACAACTTTTTGGGAGTCAGTTATCTCCTTTCTACATGTGAGTTCTGTAGATCATACTGAAGTCATTTGTCTTGGCAGGAAGAGCCATTACCTTCTGGGACATGTTGGCAGCTCCTCATTTTACAGGTATTTTTACTCTATAAAGAGGCCAATGATAGAGAAAGTGATTAGTTTAGGAGCTATCAGTGAAGGACGTGTATTTGTGAATGCATTTTTATGCAATATTTCAAAAGAAATACCATGAAATTCTGCTGGAATTCTTAGATGACTATATTCATGTAAATGCATACTTTTATTTGAGTCTCAATCAGTATCTATGAAAAAAATAAACTTTCTCATTATCTGAAGATAAAAAGAAGAAAACAAAACATGTCTTCGGGTCATGTAGAGATACATAGACATGGACCAAATCAAGAATTGGAAATATTGTGTCTAATACCAACCCTAAAAGAGCTTTAAGAAAAATGAATGTGACTTAAAGAACATTTCTAGTGATACTTATTTTAGTAGAATAGGTTAATATTGAAAATTATTTTTTTTGCATAGAGATCTTTTCTATTTCTATTAAAAAGATGGGAAATTTGGACTAAATTAATGGAAGTCACAAGAAATAGTCATATTCTGACTTAATATAAAGTACAATTAGAAGAATCTGTCACATAATTTTATCTAGAATATGAGACTTTAAAGAGAAAAGGGGAAGGTAAATGTTTGGTTTCTATGACTTAAGTAATGGAGTTGCTTGGTCATATGGCAGTTTTCATTTTAATTTTGGTGGAATTTGGTTTTAATTTTCCAGATGACTATAGTGCTATTCATTCCTTCCTCAATAGCATGCAAAAGTGCCTCTTGTTTCCAAATACTTATGAAAAAATACTTACCTTTAGTGATTGAGATTCTAACAAATATAATTATATTATATAGAGTTTTTCATTTGCATTTTTTCACAAAAATATGAAGTTAACACTGTGGAGAAATATAATTTTCTCAATTTTATTGTAACAGTGTCCAAAATGTCTAAGATATTGAGAGAAATTAGCTTTATATTGGCAGAAGAGTGCACAATAAATTTAAATATGTATTCAGCCATGAAAAGAATGTAGGTCCTTTTAGATAATGTGAACAAAACAAGTTGGACCTCAAACAGGGTGAAAGAAAATAAATACAGAAAGAAAATAGTGAATATTCCAAATATTGTATGAAATTCAAAGAAGAAACAGTCTTGAATGGTGGTTAAGAGTAGGAGGTAGAACAGAGAAGGTGCCTGACAATTTATAGAACACAACTGTCATTATTAATTATGACTAAGTTTGAATATATAATGTATATCATAAAAATTATAGTTAACAATACTGGATTTTAAACTCTTCCTGGAATACATAATGAGATTCTGTTTTAAATGTATTTAAAGAGATTGTCCAGAGATAATTATGCAAAATTCACATGTCAAAATACATTTTACGTTTGGGAAATAGCTTGAGAACTTAAAGTGAAGTATTAGCCTATTTTTCTCAAAGAAGTTTATGTTACACACACATGCATATAAAATATTACTTTTCAAAAATTTTATGACCATTCTAACCTACTTTCTGAAGAACCGTTTTCTGATTGTTTTCTTCAATTTCTACTTATCACGTCATGTTAAGTCTTGCTACTTAATGGCTTTGTGACTATTTTTGATGTTTACAAATACATTGACATCCATTGGATAAGCTAAACACATCCAAATTTCAGCCATATTTCTACTCCCATATTATTTCTAAATGTTGCCTCTACACTCCTATATTTTTTACTTCCAATATCATTTTTTGATCATATTATTTATCATGTATTACATATTGAAATAAAGATATATTGGAGCTACCTTTTGTATTCTTTTCTTTTCATGGATCTTTTTACATGTTACATTAATATTCATTTGTTGCTCCATTCTGAAGTTAATATTATTTTAGTGGGCAATATCATTTGTGAAAATTGAAGTCAGTTTTAGCATTGTCTGAGACATGCTTCCCTGTTAACCACTATAAGTGTTTAATATTGATTATTCAAAATACTATAGGGAAATTTGGTTATTATAGTAAAAACAGTAATTGTATGTTCTACCAAGATGTACCACTTGATGGATAATTATTTGACTTGGGCCTTCTTCAACAGTTAGTATCCAGAACATGTGACACATTGGCAGGAATTCTGATAGCTTGATCGTGGTTTAAGAGAGGATTCATTAAATAAATTCAGTTCTGTTAAGTTAAGCATTACATTCTATTGCTTTCATAATATAAATCAGCCTGAACAATGCTAATATGAACTCTCAGAGACTGAGGCAGCATGTACAGGGCCTGCAAGGGTCATCTGTGTATATATTATGACTTCTAGTTTAGTGTTTGTATAAAACTCTTGAATATGCGAACAAAGGCGTTTCTGTTTCTTGTACTTTTTCTTGGGCTCTTTTTCTTCTGGTTTCTCTTTTTCCAATATTGATGTGATAGTTTTTGTTTTATCTTATATTTTACCTTGTTTTATTTCAAGAAATGAGCAAATGAATTAATTAATAAAAACCTAGCCACTAAGGTAAAGGTTAATAACTTTACGTTCATTTGTACTTACTGGGAGAGGGGAAAATCAGTTTTCCCCAATACAGTAACACTGATTTTATTAACAATTACAAACAGGCCTCATATTCTGGAGTAGTTGATCAAAATATAATGAATGTCACATTTGTGTGTGTGTGTGTGTGTGTGTGTGTGTGCTTTTGTTTGCTACAATTTAGTGGTTTGTTAGATTTTTCTTTCGAGGGTGATGCTATATTTTGTTTTCTTCATTGTAAGGGGACTTTGTGTTGTTTTTTTGTTTGCATTTTGAGAAGGAACTTAAGGTTTGGTGGGTATGGAGGAGGGAAGTATCTAGAAAGACATGGAGAAGGGGAAAAATCTGATGAAAATATGTTTAAATTTAATTTTTTTCTTTTCATTCTTATTATTTATTGTATATCCAGACTGCAGTTTTCCCTCCATCCTCTCCTTTCAGTACTTCCCCCAACCTCCCAGTTCCCCACCATCCACTCCTCATCTATTTCTAATCAGAAAAGGTCAGGCCTCCCATGATATTAAATTGTGAAACCTGGCACTAGGGAAATTCTGAGGAATCCACAGGATAACCACAGCTAAGTCCCTAAGCAATAGTGGAGAGGGTGCCTGAACTGGTCCTCCCTTGTAATCAGACTGATGACTACCT
This sequence comes from Microtus oregoni, assembly GCF_018167655.1. Taxonomy (NCBI): domain Eukaryota; kingdom Metazoa; phylum Chordata; class Mammalia; order Rodentia; family Cricetidae; genus Microtus; species Microtus oregoni. The sequence continues at coordinate 1,908,367 of NW_024544721.1, forward strand.
TAATTGTCACCATCGAACCTTCATCTAGTAACTGATAGAAGCAAATGCAGAGATCCACAGCTAAGCACTGGGATGGGCTTCCAGAGACCAGTCGAAGAGAGGTAGAGGCAGATAATAAGAGCAAAGGGATCAAGACTATGATGGGGATACACATAGAAAAATGTTAATCTGAGCTACTGGGAGCACGCTGACTCTGGACTGCTATCAGGGGAACCTGCACAGGACCAAATTAGACCCTCTGGATGTAGATGACAGTTGTGTGGCTTGGGAAGTCTGTGGCACTACTGGCTTTTTTGAAGTTTATTCCTTTCGGAAGGATTCCTTGCTCAGCATAAATGGGAGCGGAGCTTGGTCCTACCTCAAAACTATGTGTCAGACTTTGTTGACACCCCTTAGGAAGTCTTACCCTCTCTGAGAAGTGGATAGGTGGTGGGGTGGAGGGGAAAGGTTGTGGCAGTAGCAAGAAGGGAGGCAGTGGGAAGTGGAATAGGTATGTAAAATGAAAGGAGATAGTTTAAAAAATTAATTAAAAATGAATAAGTAAAACTTAAAACGTGGCATACCAAGTTGCAATAAGAGTCTAAGCACCTCCCCTTGTATTAAGGGTACTACAATTACCTTTTGAAACGTTGTAATAGGGTCCCAAAAGCCAGCATAAGGGTCAGAGACAGACAGACCTTCTCACTGTTAAGATTCTCACAAAAAAACTAAGATACCGTACTGTCATATATATGTAGATGGGGCCTAGGTTAGTCTCATCCAGGCTCCCTGGTTGCCTGTTCAGTTCCTGTCAGGTCTATTAGCCAAGGTTAGTTGATTCTGTGGGTTTTCTTGTGATGTCCTTTTAAATAACACAAATATAATAAAAAAAGAAAAGAGAAGTTAATATTCTATAATTCTGAAATATGCTAGTGGAAATCTTTTGATTTATTGCTAAAAGGAAATTCGCTGGAATATGCAATAAGAGAAGACAGACATAATTATAAGGAAATGGAAATTATTATAAAAAGTAACTCTACTACTAAATAAGTAAGCAATTTGAGTTTAAAATGTTAATACACATTTCAAAGGCTTAAACTTCTGTTTTAGAAAATTATTTGCTATAAAAACCATGATAATCTTTAGTATAGTTCAAAACGATCTTGAAAGATCAACATAGAATTATCAAAAGGGTGGATATGCTGACCATCTTAATTATAGAGAGGTTAGAAATAGTCCAAATTTCAATTTAAAGAATACTGAAGTATACATTATAAAATAGAATAAACATAATTTTTTAGAATACTCCAAAAATGTTTTATGTAAAATAAAAACAAAATTTGAAACTAGACATGCAATAGCATTTTCCTGACAGCTTCATAATTCTACAGTTACTTAAATTTAATGTTTCATAACATTTCATTAGGAAACTTTAGTAAATTTATTACTATGCATTATTAATACACATATGTGCCTAAGAGATGTACAGTTTGTAATCATTTTTCTTTTCAAAACATAATAGCTTCACAGTGGGCTTGCTGAAGCTACGATATTTCATCTCTGAATTCTCCTTCAAACATTCTGAGGCTGTGACAGAAATTTGTATTTGAACAGAAAAGCTGTCAAGAAGGTGCTGTGGTACTATCCATCATATTTTTAATCCTGACCATACTTAGATGCTAGGGAGTCTTGCTGTCCAAGACACTAAACAAAGATTGAAATTATGCCTTCTGTTCTTGCACATCAAAGTAGCACCATTAAACCAAATTCAATAGACTTGTATTACACTCTATTAATTTCCCATTAGTTCTCAGCTATGCAAAATCTAACTGTAGTGGCACTGTGGTTTAGACATGCAACCTTGATTCCAGCATCAAAAAATGAAACCTGTCACTTCTAATAATTTTACAGGAGATTCTACAAATGCAAATCTTTTTTCATCTTGTCATCCTTTCATGTCTTTAATGAGTTTGCTCACTAACAGTGCAGAATCTTAATTTAACTCTCAGAAATATTAGCAGCTATTATAATTGAGCGTCTCCAGGAGTATACTAATTAAGGTGCAGTAAGAAATAATTTATAATACCTGAAATATTTATCTTTTAAAAATGCCATTAGCATTTAACTACTTATGAGAGAAAATACTGGACTTACGATTGCTAACCAAATTTTATATTTTAAAAGAAACCATCATCTAACCTAATTTGATGATCTGTACATTTAACTTAATCATTTTTTTTAAGTAAACACTTTGTCATTAGAAAAACAAATCTTGCCAGGTACAAAAGGGTAAGACTTTAAATTCAGCACTCAAGTGGGTGTTGTAAGAGGATTGTATGTTTGAAGAGAATTTGTAGTACACAATAAATTTAAGGGCAGTATTGACTGCACAATAAGATCCTCTCTCAAATACATTAAGATGAATTATATAGAAATTACCATATTAAAGCTATATGAGAAATGAAATTTTACTTTTGAGAGTAAGAAGCTTCACAAATACTTTAAATGGAATATAGTATTTTCTCAAAGAAGTTTATAATATATTTAGATATTTTGATGTTTTAACTTTATATCCACCCTTTAAATCTAATTAAACTCCTTACACCTAGCTACACCCTTTTATCATTAATAATAGATTCTACTTTGTCCATAATAGAATACAAAAAATTTACCAATAATAAAATAGTGTTTGTTTTTCTGGGTTTTCAGATAGACTTTAATTTGAAAAAAATAAGCAATAATAGTTTTCCACCTCTAATTATAATCATTATTTAATATGCATATGCATGGCACATACATGTAATATCCACAGAGGCAAGAAGGTGTCAGATCCCTCAAAACTGGAGTTATGTTTGGTTGTGAGCAACTATTTGTGATAAGAATTGAACTCTGTATCTCTGTATTTTTTTTTGCCAGAAGAAAAATAGATCTTAATAGATGAGTCACCATTGTAGAAATCAGAATGATGATTTTAAATTGTCTTCTTGTGTAAGTAGAGTGAGTTTTATAGTATGACTAATGTTTTTGTTTGTTGGTTTTTATTTTCTTTTGTGTGTTTCTTTCATGTCATTGAAGATGAATATTAGTTACAGGAAATATTACAAAAGCCACTTTTTATAGATTGAGGGGGGAACTTACCTTTCTACTTAAGAGAAGTCTGAAGCCTTGGATATTTGGCTTGATAACTATCAAATTACAAATTACTTCCACCAAGAGAGAACTATTCAAGCATTGCAATTCTCCCTTATTAGAAATAGTAGAGAATTCCAACTGCTTGAAACAAATTTACCAAGGCACAGGAACATTTTCTCCATGTACTTTGAACTTATACTACTGTATTCATTTCATTCTTTTTATGTGTTACCAATGTAGCAGATCTATGTTGTTGAAATTTTGTGATCACCTTTTGTTATTTGCTAAGCTAGCTAAATTTAAATGTGATACTGACATATAATACTTTAGGTAACACACAAATATTTCACTACACAATTACTAATAGTAAACATAAAACTTCATTGTCTCTTGTCAATTTACTCATATAATTGTAAACATAAAACTTCATTGTCTCTTGTCAATTTACTCATATCACAGGTAAAGAAAGAAATTAAGTTAAAGCAAATTTGTTTTTCACAAAAAGCTTATTCATAACATCTTATAATTTTAAAAGTATAACATATTAAGTATAACATATTATTTAAGAACATCAAATTTTTATAATTAACTTATAAAACATCTGTTGCAGAATCATATTTAAGTAATGTTTTCTTTTAGAGTTTCTATATAAGTTTAATTTTGTAGGAATAATGGCTTTGAAATATAATTGTTCAGTAAAATGGAGTATAATTACAATTCATTAAAGTTTTATCTTTCTTGTATATTTTATGCATATTATATTCACCTGATTTGTGTTATTTGAAAACGTATGTTTAAAATCAGCTGGGGTTGCTTTTATAGTTTGTCTTCATATATAACATTTAAGATTGCAATTGAAGCAAATAGTTCCAGAGGGAAAGATTTGGAAATAAACAGTTATTAATAGTCTACATGGTAGGTTGATTATTTGGAACAGTAGTAAGAAAATGTATTTTAATGAGAAAATAAAACTGGAAATATGGATTTCCATCAGAATTGGAGAAATTGCATAGAGGATGGAGCTCCATAAGATATTGCAATCAATCAATAGTCTAACATATAACTCCTATGAAAATGGGAATGTCATACACATATCTCTGAGTTCCTAGGTCATAAGGTTTTCTCTTGTTTGCAGACAGATGGAATAACTGCCATTTAGAAAACAGCATGTCTGGTTTGTTGCTATCTTTGAGTGAAAGCAATCACTTATTCAACAATGAATATCACCTGCCCTCCCTGTAGAAAAATGCTATAATACATGTCAAAAGCCTTTTAAATTGAGAAGTTAGAAACCAGAGGACAAAAATATTCCATTTGGTATTGCCACCTGAAGTAGTAAGAGAGATTTTGTGTTCATGCAGGGAAATGTAAGAAAGATTAGAAATCATCAAAATAGACATAATAAAATGGGTTTTATAAGAGAGAGAAAAGGAAACTTGAAATAATATCAAGTTATGGAAAAGATACAGATATTGAAAAACAATGGTAATAAAGAGCCAGGAAAATTAGTGCCAAAGTTCAAGCTGTTTAATGTTCTTCTACTGAATCTCTATATTTCTTTAAATTCCTAATATGATACTGACACATAGAATATTTAGTATGTAGTGATTAATAGAAATGAAGCAATAGAAATCTCAAGCTAAGCAGATCTTAGAAAACTGTTTGCCTTCCACATATTAGTATACTAAGAAAACTTTAGACATTGCAAGTAATATTGTAATACAGCTACAATAGATATTGGCATATTAAAAGGAATGAATCTAAAACTGGAGAATTATGGGCCATGCAGTATTAATTAAAAACAAATTAGGGATACATGTGCAAAGTATTTGACACAATTCACAGTGATCTGAGTAAAAGTTTAATTAACATTATCTAGAATATTTTCCAGCTTATAATTTTTAACATCAGAAATCATGAAATATTTTAACATATCATGCAATATTTTTTACTAACTCCAATGCCATTAAGTAAACAAACATAATAAAGCAACATTTTCACATAGTGAAAAGCTTATTCAATATTTGGAAAATTTCATAGCTTGGATTTGTCAAAAAACATAACCATAGAAACATCTACAGTTGGGAAGTTTAAAATCATTTTCTATTAAAATGTATGTGTTATTGAATATTTTTTAATAGTTGTATTTTAAATATTATACAGCTGCCAACATATTCTTATTGTGTAAAATGAATGACAAAAATGATGGTCCATAATGTTTTGGAGGTTGTTATGCCCACAGAATCTGAATCACCTAATTTTAGAAATCTGATAAAGGAAACAATAACTTCACAATGTTGACTATATATTCATATAAAGTCAAGAAAATAGATCTTGATATCCTCAAATTATGGATCCCTAAGCAAGCATATTAGAACAGATTTTTATTGCATTTCCTAACTGCAAAATTATCACAGCTTAAAATAAATGTTCTATCAGTGTTTTGGCTATTTGCTACCACTACTCAAGTGGAATTATAGGAATTAGTCTATGACATGGGATCTTCAGATATTACTTACACATTGTTGCACTGACACACTCACACACAGAGAAACACATGCACAAATACATATACAAAAAGGCATTGACCCTTACCTGTGTGTGTGTGATATTTCCCAAAGTAAGGTTTGAGATCTTATTAACAAACCATTTATTAAATTAGCAGCTGTAGATAGACAATTTATGGAAACAAATAAATTCTACATTCTTAGCTACATTTTGAAATTGAATTCATTTATTAACAAGCAGAATTTATACTTCTAATGTAGCTTGGAAATTGATGTTGGGTTCAAATTTGTTTAATGAACAGCAGAATTTGTACTTCTAATGAAAATAGAAATGGGTGTTGATTCCTCAAATATAGTTATCTTGAATTATTATTTTATAAATGTATCTTTAACTAAAGATATAGTACACAAATTAGGCATTTTTTTTATCCTTTACTTCCTGTTACCTATGCCACTCTTAACAATATGCATGGAATGAAAATTTTGTATAATAATATAATGAAACTAATCTACTTGTATTAAAACTCCTAGTAGTACAGAATAATAAAATATTAGTTATCATGAAACATGGAAAATTTTATCTGTTGTCCAACTAGAAATTTGAACCTTAGTGACTAGCATTTTGATGATGGAAAGTACTTTGTACGCTATAGAAGAGAGAAAGTGATCATCAATATCACCCAGATACAAACCTTATGATGTAGAACAGTAACCTGTCTATAAGATACACTGATGCAGAAGTGACATAAATGCTTTGGGAATAAGCAACAACTTTTTGATTGGATTTATGGACAATCCCAAGAGATGGAACATAAAGCTGATACTGTTATAATGGCCAAGATACTAAGGCCAGACAAATCACTGGCCCTAGGGGTAAGTCTACTACTATTAAGCTTCTAAAGGAATGTAGCAGGAATATAACACATAACAGCATATTGCTATACTAATAGATCAGTTCCTCACCAATCCTTGTTAGAGAAGTACATTGACAGTAGTCTGGAATTAATATGAAGACCCACAGCTAAAGAATGTAAACAGAGTAAGAAACTGTACTCAGCTCTAAATAGAATTTATTTATCAATCCCTTCCCTTCAAGGCTCCGGAATCTATGAGTAAGATTAGGCAGAAATACAGACAGACCATAGACAGTAGATGACTTAAGAAAACAGCATCTTCTAGACATAATGGTACTACTACACATTTGAACTTATAGAGAATGTGATAATATGCACAAGGCCAGCATAAATTCAAACAAAACAAAAGATGATTTCTAGTGTCATGCATAAGGGTAAGTAGACACAAAGTCCCATCCATCCCAAACCAAGAAATTGTCTACAATTGATATCTGAATGGAAAATCAGTTTTCTCAAATGTAGTGACACTTGGTATATGGATCACACTACAAGGCAGACCCATGCTAGGGAGCAGTTGGCCAACACACAATTGACTCTGTACTTGTGTGTGTGTGTGTGTGTGTGTGTGTGTATACATGTGTGTGTACATGTGTGTGTAATGTATATATGTATTTTGATTTTGTGTGTTTTTTTTGTTTTGCAGTTGTTGCTTTGATATTTGGATTTTGGGGGGTGGGGACACTTTTTTATTGAAAATATCCACTTCCTCCCCTCCTCCCAATTCCCTCTTCACCCCCCCATTCCCCCTCCCCTTTTCTCTCCAGTCCAAGGAGCAGTCAGGGTTCAGGGTGGGAACACTTTTTCAGAGAAAGAACATAAAGTTGTATAGAAAGGGAAGTGTGGTTGATCTGGGTGGAATTCTGGGAGGAGAAAGAATATTATCAAAATTTATTTCATGAAAAATCAAAGTTTTATATAAAAATATTTTGAGAATTTATTATAGTACACTTGATAATGAATCCAAGATAAAATATGTGTTATAAAATGAAGATGAGCTTAGAGGAATTATGAATTAATTTACATAAATCACAGAATATAAAATGTTGCTTAAAAGATTTATCTATGGTATAAAGCTTTAGAATGAATAAAAATGTATTAATTCAAAAATTCAAAGAATTGCTAACTTAATTCCTTTTTATGTTCTAGGTTTTACTTGGGGTATGCATACTTGTAAAATAAGCTGTAAGTATAATCCTCTGTCTCATTCTATTACACAATTTCTGGTTTTAATACAATCAACTCCTAAAATTTATGTTCTAGCTAGGTTTCTTTCACAATTTTTCACTAACACTTTGACATTTTTACATATAACTTGGTGGTGTCACTCCACTAATTTTTATCCTTCATTTATTCCCCATTGCTTATGAAAAATATTTACCTATAAGCACCATCTTCATTTCAGCCCACACTTTTCTTATTTAGCCACCTCCAAATTTCCCTTCTCTGTTTTTGATGATTGCTATGCTCACTTATTCAATTGCCACAAAGACATTTGCACAACACCGTTTCACCCTCAAGGCCCTATCTTTAGTCTATATGCTACTTCAATCAAATTATATACCCTGATAATTTTAAATTGCTGTGGGATAATCATTCCATGTGCTATGAATATGTGTTGCTCTCATTAGTTGATAATAAAAGCTTCTTTGGCCTTTAGTAAGGCAGAATAAAGTTGGGCTGAAAAGCCAAACTGAAAATACAGAGAGGAGAAGGGCAGAGTCAGGAAATGCCAATCAGCATCTTCCTGAAGAACAAGATGTATTAGAACACAAATAAAGCCATGATACATATGGCAAAACATAGACTAATAGAAATAGGTTAACTTGAAAGTAAGAGCTCGGTTGTAATAAGCCTGAGATGTCTGACCAAGCATATTGTATTTAATAGTAAGCCTCTGGGTAATTATTAGAAGTGGCTACAGGGAAGGGCAGGACAGAGAAACCCTCTATTTATATTGACTATGAAAAAAGAGGTAATAATTTAAAAGTTAATGATAGCTACAATTATCACTAAAAGCATTATTATTTTATTGTTTCATGTTGATAACTACTGTAGAAAACACTTTAATATTACCACTTTATCTTTAAAGAAACTCTATTCTTTTTCTATTTGTTTTTATTGAGATACGTATTTTTCTATGCTCCCCTCCTTTCCTCTGCCCTCTCTCAAGATCCCCACACTCCCAATTTACTCAGGAGATTTTGTAGTTTTCTACTTTCTATGTAGATTAGATCCAAGTATGCCTCTTTAGGGTCCTCTTTGTTGTCTAGGTTCTGTGGGATTTTGAATTATAGGTTTGTTTTTCTTTGTTTTATCTCTAAAAGCCACTTATGAATGAGTACATTTTAATTTGTCTTCCTGGGTCTGAGTTACCTCCCTCAATATGATGTTTTTAGCTCCATCCATTTGCCCATAAATTGCAAGATGTCGTTTTTTTCTGCTGTGTAATACTCCATTGTATAAATGTAGTACATTTTCCTTATCCATTCTTCAGTCAAGGGTCATTTAGGTTGTTTCCAGTTTCTGGCTATGACAAATAATGCTGCTATGAATATAGTCGAGCACATTCCCTTGTGCTATGATTGAGCATACTTTGGATATAGACTCCAAAGTGGTATTGGTGGTTATTGAGGTAGGTTATTTCCTAACTTTCTGAGAAATCATCATATTGATATCTAATGTGGCTGTATCAGTTTATGCTCCCAGGAGCAATGGAGGAGTGCTCCCTTTACCCCACATCCTTTGCAGCTTAAGTTGTCATCCGTGTTTTTTATCTTGGCCATTCTTACAGGTTAAGATGGAATCTTAAAGTTGTATGATTTGAATTTCTCTGATGGCTAATGATGTTGAGAATTTCCTTAGGTGTCTTTCAGTCATTTTGGATAAAGCCATTGAGAGTTTTCTGTTTAGGTCTGTATCCCATTTTTTGATGGATTATACATTCATTTTATGATAAATTTCTTGAAATAGTTACGAAATATATGATAGACTATTTCATAATATTAGCCATCAGAAAAATACAAATATATGATATGTGTCACAATGGCATATCATAGTATATCTAATAGAAGAGTTAAATAAAAATAATGGAAAATAGTATGTGTTAATGAAGTTGTGGATTCCATTTGAACCTTTCATACTGCTAGATTGAATCCTATGTTGTGACATTTCTTTTGCAAACATTGTTGAATATCCTTAATATTTTGTGCTAATATTTTGGCATATGGTCTAGAATGACCATTAACCTACCCCTAATTTAAACAGCTTCTGATTTTTATCTTGGGGTCAATTAGAGAAAAAGAAGTTGATTTGGGATGCCCCCTTGTATGCTATGAAAATGTTTTTTTGTTTATTTGTTTTTGAGACAGGGTTTCTGTGTTGCTTTGATGCCTGTCCTGGAACTAGCTCTTGTAGACCAGCCTGGTCACAGAGATCTGCCTGCTTCTGCCTCCCAAGTGCTGGGATTAAAGGCATGCGCCATCACTGCCTGGCCTTGTAAATATGTTTTATTGTCATTGGATTATAAAGAATCTAATTTGGCCAATATCCAGGCAAACTAGAGCCATGTGGGAAATCCAAGTAAAAATAAAGGGAAAAAACAGAAGGCAGAGTCTGAAAGACGCTAACAGCATCCAAAGAAGCAAGATGTGAGATAACAAGCTATAAGCCCTGTGGTAAAATATAAAATAATAGAAATAGGTTAATTTAAGTTGTAAGAGCTAGTTAATAATAAGCCTGAGCTAATAGGCCAAACACTTTGTTGTTAATATTTAAGCTCTGAGTAGTTATTCAGAAAATTGCAGGTAAGAGAGAAACCTCTATTTACAGGAAATAATTTTTAAAGTTGAAGTTAGAAAAATAAGAACATTTTTTTTGTATTTACAAGCTGTAATGAGATTTTTCATATTTGTATTCAAGTTGTCCTAGACATATGCAAATTATAAGATAAAGGTTTTGTCCAGAGTTCAAGTAAATGATTTTAATCCAAGAACTATAAAAATGGTCTGTGTTAACCAACAAAGGCACACATCTTCACTCTTAATCAATAGAATATAAATTCATATTTATCATAAATCGATTTACAAATGGAAACCATTATGTGTGTGCATGTATCTGTGATATATATATATATATATATATATATATATATATATATATATATATATATATATATATACCAGCTCCTGTGTGTACATGTATGTAGAGGAGAGGCCAGATGTCAAAATCAGTTTTTTTCCTTAATCATGCTCTCCTTTATGGATTTTTTTTTACCTTTGTCACTTAATAACTATTTACATTGAAATGTGATTATATTTACTTTTCCAGTATTTCTGTATTCCATGGTACATAATCTTTCACTGTACAGGAATCTCTCATAGAATGGCAACACTAGTTAACAACTAATGTTCAGGCATCCTCCTATATTTACCAACTTGAACCATGGGTTAAAGACACTTCCCACCAGACCTGCCTTCATGGTACTTTCTATGCAAACTCAAGATTCCATCCTTTCTGAGAAAGAATTTTAAGAAATGATTCATCTCTCCAAACATTGACACTTTTAGTATTGTAAAATAAATTGGATAAGAGGTGATTGACTTTTACTGGGCACTGATAATATGCCTATGTTGTGGTATATTATTTCAACTAGGCAATGATGTGTGGAATTTGCTTATGCTGAGGAATATTCCATTAACTGTGAAATGTATGTTACATTTGTTTATGCTGTTGACTATAGCTTTAACTGTATAAAGGTATGTTGCATTTGTTTGTGCTACATTTGTTAAAAAATGTAAGGATGTATTAATTATGTAAATATATGTTGCAATTGTTTTATCTTGCCTGCCTAATGAATCTGATTTGTCTAATAAAAAGCTAAATGGCCAATAGATAGGCAGTAGAGGGATAGCTGGGTCTGGCAGGCAGAGAGAAAGAAGAACGTAGAAACCTATATTTGAGAAACAAGAGAAGGAAGAGATGAGAATGAGGAAAATGCCCAAGGTCAGCCAATCAGACAGAAGTAGCAGTGAATATAAGATATAGAGAAGGAAATACAAGTAAAAACCCTGGATCCAAAAGATAGATGAAGAAAAACAGATTAAGTGAAAAGAGCTATCCTGCAATGAGCCTAAGCTAGGCCAAGCATTAATACCTAATAAGAAGTCTTTGTGTCATGATTTGGGAACTGGTTAGTGGCCCAAAAGAAAAAGCCTAGTACAAACCTAAATAGAATAGACTATAAAAGAATATAGTACTTACTGTTAGATATGTAATCAAATGTAGTATAAACAAACTGAACATTGAATCTGTAATATATTCTAAAATTACCAAAATTAAAAGTATAAAATTTATAACCACCAATCAAAAGAGGCAATACAACTCATCCTATAAAATGCCCCCTTTATTTCAATCCTATAAAAAATCACTTGGAAATCATTAATCTGTCACTTGTTTCTTATTTTTGATTCTTAAGCATTTTTTTTTCCTTTTCTCCCGGGTTTACCAGAGAGTCTTTCTATTTTAGATGAAATGTTATCAAACTCAAGAATTTTTATAAAAGCTAATTATTTTGTAGAACATACTAAAAACTTTAGTTATTATCAAAAGCAATAAAATGATATATAAATTAGAAAAATTAAAACATATGGCATAAATGATGAAAAAGAATTTCTGAAACTCAGTTTATTGAAAAAAAGTTTTACCTTTTAGAATGGTGCTATTATTCTATGTACTATAAAATTAAATATGTTTCTACTTCTCCTCTACAAATATTGTATGATTTCTAGTAAAAAAAAAAACAGAATATAAGTGTTGTCAAATACTAAGAAGATTTCTTTCTTTAGTAATCTGGATTTCTGTGGATCAATATCTTTGCAACATGAGATTTGCAGTGGCTTCCAGAGAACCGCAGAAATAAAACAATGATGCAATGTTGTAACATACAGGCTATTTTAAGGATATAGGTGAAAGATTGCATTCTTAGAACCTTCTATAAACAAGACTTCTGGCTACTTAAGCTGCAATTAAAAGGTCACTCAACTAATCAACAGTAACAGCTGACCCCTAAATCTTCACGTCTGACACTCAATAATATTTTCTATCACATAACTAATGCCAACAGTCTGGAAAGCAGTCTGTTTGAAGAGCCTCAGCTTTGTTACTGACCAAGAGATATATTCAGATTTCCTTTCAGTTGCTGAATGAAGATCAAATCATGAAAGTACTTTTGTTGATACCAAATTCAAGCAAATATCTTACAGTTAAATGATAAGCAATTATTCTGGGATTTAAAAGAATGATGAAGTTTTTCAAAGTTTTAATAATGAATGATGTTAGTTCTAGTCATTTTACAAAATTTAAATGGACAGTACAGAATATTTATAAAACAAAAGTTGGAGCTAATTTCAGATATCAATAATCCTGGCTTCTACAGGTAATGAGTTTAACCAATAACACATTTTCTTTCAGTCATTAAACTAGGCACATGCAGAGATTAGTAACAAATTAAGAACTGATATTCTTTAAAATAATTATAAGAATGCACCAGGTTCCAATCTTAAATACTTTAAAAGGTTTATCTCATTAAATTTGTCAACAATCTAAATAGCAATGATATATATGTCTCTGTTTTACATGGTGAAAAGAAGCATAGGAAAGCAAAATAAATTTTCCAAGGCAAAAAAAAAATTTAGTCTTAAAAGTCAGGTTCAAAACATATGCCTGTCTGAAAGCATGTAGAATTTAATCTCTATAGTATACTTAGCAATAAGCATCTGAGTCAGCATCATACTCCATACATTTTAATAGACATTAATAATCAATTTAGTAAGATACTATCATCTCATTTGAAATTTCACATCCTGTAAACTATGTAGTTACTCACCTTGCTCCTTGTACCAATTTACGTAATGTTTAGTTCTTATAATTTCTTTCCCTGAAAACATCTTTCTTTCCACCAAAAATAAACTTTATATTGTTATATCACCCCAGTTCCCCATTTCAACTAAGCTCATAGTTATCAGTAACTAGCATTATGCATCTATGGAGTTTTGTATATTTTTTCTTATAAATAAAATAAACTAGAAGAAATCAGAGCTTGGGACTTTTTTACTTTAAAGTATACTGCTTTAAAGATTAATGCATATTCTATTATAATTTAGAACATTATTTCTCTTGTTATGTTTGATTACATCCACTATATTTACATTGTGCATTTATATATATATATATATATATATATATATATATATATATAACATGAATTTTATCTTTTTTAGAATTTTGCATATAAAATTCAGTGATAGTTCAGCTAATCACAATGTTGTGCAATCATCACTAATAAGTATTTCTAAAATATTTTATTTCTTATATTTTTTTTGTTGTGGGCCTAGTGGACATCAGTTGTAAAGTAAAGGACAACCATGCTACAGTCCACAGCCCCACAGAGTTAAGGTAGCAAAGAGGGCCGAAAGAGGGATTCATGCATTTTCCTGGGAAAATGAAATAGAAGTTAATTGGGGGCAGGTAAAGTTGGAAACATAAGGTAACAGGTTGGGGGTGGGATAGAGGAGGAGAGTAATGAAAGAAATGCCTTGATGGGGGGCATTTCACAGTCAGATAGAAACCTTGTACAAGGGAAACTACAATGAATCTACAAGGATGATACCAGATAAGACTCCTCACAATAACAAATAGGGTTCCTGAATTGATCTTCTCCAGTAATAAGATTGTCATCAGAGAACCTTCATCTGGTAACTGATGGAAGATGATTTATAGATACAGAGCCAAGTACTGAGTTGAGTGCCAGAATCCTGTTGAAAAGAAGTAGGAAAGATTATAGAAGCTAGGGGGTCAAGGTCATTACAAGGGACTCCATAGTGACAACTAAGCTGGCCTCATGTACAGACTGGATGTACAGCTAAGGAGCCAGAATGGTACTGACCTAGGCCCTTTACATATTTGTAACTGTTGTATAGCTTGGTCTACTTGTGGGACTCCTAATATTGGTAACTGGCCTGTACCTGATGTTTTAGCAGGCTTTTGGGAACCTATTCCTCATGCTAGGTTGCCTTAAGAAGCCTTAATATGAGGTGAGTAGCTTAGTCCTACCTCAACTTTTGATATGCCATGTTTTGTTTTGACACCCTTTTGAGGTTTGATCCTTGCTGAACAGAAATAAAGTAGGGGGATACTGAACAGAAAGAAAGTAGGGGGAGGGGAAACTGCTTTCTGGTTGTAAAATAAATGAGTAGTTAATAAAAATATTTTATCTCCAGTGATACACTGGAATATACATATTTATCAACAAGGCTATAACCATATAAACTTTAAAATAAACTACCAGCATAAAACCCCTAAAACATTAAGATTTCCTAAATAATAGAGATTCCGGAAGAAGCCTCTTTCTTTCTTTCTTTCTTTCTTTCTTTCTTTCTTTCTTTCTTTCTTTCTCTCTCTCTCTCTCTCTCTCTCTCTCTCTTTATTTATTTATTTATTTATTTTGTCTTTACCCTGGTTTCTGACCCACAACTCTTAAAGCCTTTGGAATTTCCTGCCTAATGGTATTATTTTGTTCTAATATAGGGTTCCTGGTTGGAAGCTGTGGTCATCAGAAAGACAAAGCAATAATCAAAGATATGAATGCTTTTAGTCCTGCCTCCCAGTCCTCTGGGGATGGAAGAAGAGAAGGGGACCAGGATCATCATTACCAATTCTTTTATGATGAATTTTCTTATAAAAATTCCCAAGGTATAAGTTTCATGGGTTTTCTAAGTTGATTAATAGAACCAGGTAAAAATCCTCACAGGGACTAATGTTCTGCCTTCAACTCATTCAAGCATTGCTCAATGTAGTCCTCTCTCTGGATATTCCTCTGTATCCTTTGCTATATTTATAAAATGTCTGTCATCATTTTTGTTTCCTTAAGTTCTATGAAATAGAATGACAAGTGATGAATCCTGAGGAGGATATTATTGAACTTGAATTTATAGATACTTAGATATGTGTACTGGTGATATCCAGACTCCTGAGGACTTGTAAAGATAGAAGTAGTTCTGTGGGAATAACTCCTTATATTGAAAGCCTGCCCTATATTCTTCTAGAAAGTGTGAGGAATAATTACTAATTAGTAAAGCTAGAGATTTAGGTGCTGTCGGGAAAGTCATCATACATCTGACAACCAAATTGTTGTAGAAGACTTGAGTTACCTCATTGAACAAGTGTTATGGACAGATCATAAATCATCCCCAAAGCTAACTAGGAGACTGAGTCCTGTATGAAAAGAAAAGAGCCTTTATTCTTATATAAGTTTGCAAACTCGGACTCTCATGGGTCAAATGTATGGGAGTGGTCTTGAGCATCTCTGGGGAAGGGTCATCATTTGCAGGCTTTCTTGGAGGTAGAGTCTGGACTGAGGCAACTCTGAGGGGAGGGTGCCTGGGATGGAACTTTCCACCCAAACATTCTAGACTCTTTGGATATATGGATGCCAGGGTCTAGGGTGACATTTCCAACCAAACAGCCTCCACATGGCCTGGGCCCCATTATGCGTGGCTAGGCTGCCCTGGGTTCCACATGTGTGGGTAGACTGCCCTGAGCCCCATATTCTTACACAAGTTTGAAACTCAGATTCTTCATGTGTCCAACATATTGGAGTGTGGGGACACTCCTAGACAATTGTCAGCCAATCAGAAGTCCTAAACCTTATAAATCTTTCACCCCTACCTTTGTTACTATAAAAACCCAATCCCAACTGAGCTTGGTACTCTCTGATTACTCCAATATGGTGGACACATGGATATTCTTAATTTTCAAATTTGTGTAAGAACAAATACTCTTTGATTTTACATATTGGAGTCAGTCTCCTAGATGGTTTTTTGGGGGGACTCCACGATCTGAACATAACACATACACAATAAAACAGCAAAAACAGATGACTTTCTTACACATTAGAGCAAAATATGAAGTTTATTGTATAGACATTTTCTGTGCCACCATTACCCCAAAATACAAGCAACCATTGATTATTGTCTGTTTCTATGAACTAGTCCAAATATATACTTCAAAGAATGTAATATAATAAATGATTTGTGTGTAATTTTGCATATTCATCAAATATCTCAATTATCCTGGAATCTGTAGTTTGTATCATTGCTATAATGTGTAATTAAAAGGCTACATTACATGTACATATACCTTGATTAACTAATTTATTGATTAAAAATATTTTGGTCAATTCTCCATTTTTATTATTGTAAATATTTTATGAACGTTTTTCATCAACTTTTTTGCTAAAACATCAGCTGTCAATTCTTTTCCACATGCAACTATGCTGAATGAGGATTTTAGTTTAAACAGAAAGTACTATATTTCTACTTTTCCATGTCTTTTACCAATTGTTGATTTCTTATATTTTATTTGTCTTTTTCTATTCACTTGCATGTGGTTATTTTATATGCAAGATAGTATAGAAGTATAGGATACATTTTGTACATGTTTTTCTTCTTTCATAATTTGTAATTTTACTATCATAATTTATTAATGTTCAGAATTTTTATTTTCAGAGGTGAGAGACACGGATTACTCAGTAACAGCTTATGCTATTCATGCATCAGAACCTGAGGTCATAGCCTACAATCCACACAAAAACATTTGATGTTTTTCTGCACATACTATAACATATGAAACCTTACTATAACATATGAACAACATGTTTTATATGAAAAAAATTAAATGAAATAAAAAGAAAACCTTTAATTTCTTAAATGTTGGTGTACAAAGGTATGCTATATTTTTATAATATCTCTTATTTCTATAAAGTTATTAGTAATAATTTAAATTTATTTCATAGCAAAGAAAATGTTCTTTTTGCTTAGTGACTTCATCTACATTCCTTTCTTTTGATATCTGACACAGAGAAAGAACAGAAGACCCTGCTCATTCTTGGAAAGTACTGTACCTCTGACCATTTCAAATTTCCTTTTGATTTTTCTAGTAATTTCAATCCTTATTTCCATTGATTTTTCTACCTTATTTGTACTTCCTTTATATATTTTCTAATATTTATTGTTCTTTCATTCTAGTAGTCTTGAAAATAGTTTGTTTTCGTTTTTGTGTATAAAATTAGTTTCTTGATTTATACATTGTAGTAAGGAGGGCCCACTTGTTAATTCTTGCCACCCAGCTTGCTTAGCCCTGAAATAATCACACAGAAACTATTAATTAATTTACTGCTGACCCATTAGCTTTAGCCTCATATTTGCTAACTCTCACACCTTGATTTAACCCATTTTCTATTTATCTGTATATTGCCACATGGCAGTAGCTTACCAGGAAAGATTCTAACCAGCATTCATCTCAGGTGGAGGATGCATGGTGTCTCTCTGACTCTGCTTTCTTCCTCCCAGAATTTAGTTTTGTCTTCTCCACACACCTAAGTTCTGCCCTATCAGGCCAAAGCAGTTTCTTTATTCATTAACCAATGAAAGCAACACACAAACAGAAGGATCTCCTACATCATTTCACCTTTTCTGTTTAAACAAAAAGGAAGGCTTTAAATTTTACATACTAAAATTATGTAAAACAAAATAGTTATCAAGCAAAAATTACAATTACAATATTTATATCTACTTTATCTTTTATCATAACAACAGTAAACTATAACTATTTATTCTTCAATTCAAAGACTCCAGAAAGTTATACTATTACCAAAGTAAACAGGAAGTTTATTGTAAGCAACTTCCAAATTTCTAGAATAGACAGAGACATCTCTCTGCCTAGACAGTCACCCAAAGTTCTTCTATACCATTGGGGCATCCATATTCAGCCTACAGACTCATAGTATTCAGCAGACTTCTCTATGAAGCAGGAAATTTCAAAGACAGTTCAGTCATTTTTCTTCTGTATCCTGCAGAATGACTCACAGACTCTTTCATGAAGCAGGAATCCCAAAGGTTCATCTCACCTTTAGGCAAGTTCAGCAGTCATTTCTCTGAAGGTCAAGCATATCCAGTGAAACAGTCCAGGCAAGAGCTGTTTCTTGCCCAAATGGCTAACCAACTCCATAAGGATCCTCTTCAATGCCCATCATCCTCTTGAAGTAGCTTGGTGCTGCCAGGAGCAGATGTGTCTCACTGTCATGAAAAGTTCTAAGTTCTTAAAACATTTTAAATGCCTTATTCTGAGGGTAACTGAAAGATTTGAAGAATACCTAACTGAAATATATCTCTGTACATCTAGAAAATCTAACTAACATGTCTACAATCCTGACTATTATAGATGATTTTACATTAACATGTATTTTTTAATTATACATTACACTTTTTTAAATGAACTGCACAATTACAACACTTCAATCAAGAGCAGAAATATACATATAACAAGATTGGCCTTAAATTTATATCAATAAACCAACATCCATACCAATGAAAATTATTCATACCTATATTATATCCCCCTTTAAATGTAAATAAACATTTACAGATAATATTTTGTAGTATGGGCACAGTTCTGCCCATACTTCTTCTTTCTGACTGGGGTCCCTGTTAATCTGGTCATTCATGGTGTATCCTGTATGCTAGGTTCATCTTAGTCAGCAGTTGGGTGAAGTTTTTTTGAGGGTGTTCACAGCAATCGTTCAGGTGTATGTGGTCTATCATACCATATTGGTCTAGAAGCAATCCAGAGAGTTTCATCTTCTGTGAAAACAAAAGAAGAACCTCTTTTGCAAAACAACTTATCCTTATATCCCAAATTTTGAAGTCATGATACCTTTATAATATACATGCTGGTTTAGCTTAGTAACCAATGTAATGAAATGTCTCTCTGTATTTAGCTCCTTTACAGTCAAAAATTTAAAGAAAACACAATAATATACATAATCATGACTCTGTTTTTATAATCCATCTTTACATAGCTTGATTTTACTCTATTACTTTTTAATATTTATTTTATTATTTTTACTCCTTTAATCTGTGACTGTCTGTACTCTGTCTCTTAAAGACTTTACCTTTTTTAAGACATTAACTTTATTTTATGACTCTCTTATTCTCTCTTCCAAGCATACATACATTTATCCAACAGTATAATCTATCTATAGGTCTTTTATGTCTGAATCTGTCCTACTGTATATTTGTAATTCTTTACTGTCTAGGAACACTTCTTAAAGTGCTAAGTGCTTTTTAAAATGTTTAGCTGTGTCATTGCTCAGGTCAGTGCCTGCTTGACCCACCTAGTCCAGCATGGCAGAGCAACTGGTGCCTCTGAACCATGCTAAGCAGTGTGCACTGCCCCACTTCCAGACACTCAGAGTCCACATTGCCATCAAGCAAGGCTTTGCCCTTTACTCAAAAACCCCATCCAAATGCTTGGTCTCCCAAAAGAGCCAGAGGTCGTGCTATGGGCAACTTAAAATTGTCACTTATTTCCTGCAGTGGCTGTTGCATCAGGAAAATCTCTCTTAAAGGAGCTCTGGCATGCTGCCCGCAAACAGCAAAAAGCTGTGTTATACTCCCTCTCTCTCTTCTTTTTTTCTAAAATACTTTTTTCAAGTCCTCTCAGGTTTTATGTGAATTTAGTTGATCAAGTTGGAGCACCAATTCTTTCAGAGAGAGAGCCACCATGGAGCTGCCAGAGTCAGACATGTAGAATCTTTTCTGGCAAGCAACTGCCACATGGTGATATACAGATTAATAGAAATGGGTTAAATCTAAATGTGAGAGTTAGCCAATGAGAGGCAAGAGATAATGGGTCAAGCAGTGATTTAATTAGTTTAATTTCTGTGTGGTTATTTCAGGGCTAAGCTAGCCGAGTAGCTGCAACGAACAAGCAGCCCTTCTCTCCCTGCAACAATACATATTAAAGAAAGAGATTTTAAAAAATAGTTTCCTTTATGTTTTTAAGATTATAATAAAATGACATCATTTTTACCTTTTCTTTTGACCATCTAAACACTGCCATATACCCCATGTTTTCTTTCTTTTTCTCTTTTAAATTCATGGTCACTTTATTCATTGTTACTACATGCATATATATGTATATATATATATGAATATTTACATATACATATGAATACTTATCAAACACTCATCATAAATCAGTTTTATGCACTTAATAACAACATATTTATAAAAAAATGTTTGTTAAATGAATTTTTTAAATTATTTTTAATAAAAATATTTTGCACAATAGAATTTCATTCAGCTAAAAAGAAAACAGAATATAAAATTTCATGTAAAACTGTTAGAAATGGTAAAAATAATATTAATTCAGTAACTTGCAGTTAAAAATAGGAACAGCACCTGATTTTAAACTATGAAACCACAGTATCCAGTAATTTGGAAGAAATGGCTATCGTTTCAAAATTTGAAGATAGAAAATTTGGATCTATGGTTATTATCTTAGATGAAAAAATAACTATGTTTACATGGGAGTCAAAATAAAAGTTAATAAACAGTACAATAAATTGGGAATCAGGTAAATGGAACATTTATTTACATCAGGAAAAAATCAACTGGTCTTTTTCTGAGACAATATAAAATATAAAGATATGAAATCATTAAGGGAAACTAAATTATATGCATTTTAATGTATGTGTAATTTAACCCTGTTCTATATATTTTTTTCAAAATGTTTATTATTTTATTTATAAAACTTGAAATATTCTATTAAATTACCTATCATAATAACAATACCAGAAAAAGATAACATGTCCTTCATACTAAGACATGATCATGACCCTGATATGCATTTTTAAAAATCCAAAAATTATTTTGATGTTTAATTTGATTAAACATTACTGAAAACAATTGTTGTTACTCTCTCTCTCTCTCTCTCTCTCTCTATATATATATATATATATATATATATATATATATAACTGATATGTATTTCATGTATAGTATAGGCTCACTATACTTCAGCTGTCTATCAAATATAAATACTACTATCAGAATTTTTCTATGTAAGTGCTTCAACTGACTAAAAGTTCATACATTTCTCTGTCCTCTTTTCTATTTCTACTCATTTTTTTAAAAAAAATATAATAAGTTTATTATACTCCTTTGTTATATAAAGCTTCCAAACAATACCTTTTTATCTAATACTTCTTTGAAATCTCACACAGTATTTATCTTTAAAGTAAGGACTTAGAAAGAGATTTTTGTCTTGTCAGAAAGCATATTTTGTTTTTCTTACTAGAGAACAAATGTTAGTTCATTATTTGTATTGCTTTATTTTCCAGTAAGCTAAATACTTCACTCCAACTTCCACACAAACTTTCATATATTATGGCTTGGTATCTATTTTTCCTTGCTTTGTTGTTTACAGTACAGCTATCCCTTCTACCCATGTATATCTCCCATCCTGTCTTCCCTTCTTCCCTCCTTTCTTACTTCCTTCCCTTCTTTTCTTCTCTTTTGTAGTGCTGACAATCAAATCAGAAGCTTTGCATGTTTTACATAACCAGGATTCTATTGCTTATTTAAGAACCAGTTGAAGTTTTCTTTTGATTAAAAATGTGACAGATACAAAAAAAAATATATCATTGGTTTTGATTTTTCTCAACATCAGCAAGCTTACTAAGTGAACTATATTATATAAATCCATGCTATCCTATTGCTGTTCATGATAACTCACTTACTTTCTATAGTATGATCATGGATATCTGTCCTAGAATTTTTCTGGTCTTAACATTAATACTAACTTGTTTAATTAAAACTGATTTTATGTTTTCCTAATAGCTACCCTTTTGACACTATCATTTTATTTTTTAAATTATCAAACATAATAATGGTTTTCATTATGGCATATTAAAACCTATTTTTGTGCTGATCCTCTTCTTCCAGATCCTACACTGTGCTCTGACTCATTTCTTGGTCATACTTTTACCACTCTGCATAGTCTCTTACATAGTCACAATTATTGTATTATAACCCTTCCCTCAAGGCTGGTCAATGATTACATTTTTTTATTCCTCTCTAATGCTCCTTCTCTTTTTAAAACTTACTTTTATACATCCATATACAAATCAAAAAATAAAATCTAGTATTTGTATGATAGATAAAGCATGTCATTTGTCTGAATCTAGGATATTGCATATCATATTTATTACTGCCATTTTCTTTTTTCCAATATATTATTTTTGTTAATTATTTGGAAATTTCACATCATGGATCCAGATCATACTCACTTCCAATTTCTCCCATGTGTGACTCCCATGCTTGAAACCTACTACTACTCTGCCCCCACCAAAAAAAGATCAAAGGACCAAAACCAAGTGCAATTATTTGTGTCCATATATTCAATGGAGAATGGTCAGACTCCCGTTGGCCAGTCCCTTACAGAAAAGAGTCCTCCACCTGCACTCTGCCAACTGTCATCTATTGTAGAGAGCTATACTTCAGCATCCTTATCACATTTTTTAAAGCAGTCTCTTTGATGGTTTCCTTTTTAGGCTGTTATTTTGTGGGGGGCTTGTGTGCAGGTTGTCACAGATGTCTTCCATATCCTCTCTCTCAATTGAGCATTTACAGTCATTGTTATCACTGTAAAAATAACTTCCTTGCCCTTTATATTCCATGGGAGCATGGATTATCAACTTCTACAAGCTTTGTGGTGATAGCACAGACCATGAACATCCACATGGTCTCTACTAATAGAACATGTCAAGGACTTCCACTTCATCACCAGTGGCATTACAGTCCATGAACATCAGCATGGTCCTCTGCTGAAGCACAGATAACAGCAGTACAGGCGAGGAGCATCAATATGGCCTTCAGGTTAACATGGGTCATGGTCAATAATATGGACTCCTGCAGCTCCCCAGTCCATGGATATCAACATGGATTCAGTCTGCAACACAGACCACAGACAGACCATAGGCATCAACATGACCTCAGGTGGCAGCATAGTCCACTGACATTGACATAATTTTGGATGGCTACCAGAGGAAGAATTTATAATGATGCAGGCAGTATGGCAGCAGACGTCCAGAGTACAAAGAATAGCTAGGAATAGGCTATTACCTCACAGTCTTCCCTCAATGATGTACCTCCTCCAGCAAAGTTCCTCCTCCTAATTTTCCCACAATCTCCCTAAATAGCCTCACTAACTGGGGATCAAGTGTTCAGATATGGGAGCCTATAGGGAACATTTGTCATTCAAAGCACCACATTATGTGAACATTAAGACCCATGTTCTGATTTCAAGCACTTAAGTACAGCACAAAAGACCAAAGAGTTCCAGGGTTAACCAATGGATAAACTGATGATTAAAGGCGTATACCACCATTTTTATTCTGCCTGTAATAAACTTTAATAACTTCTGACTGGACCTTACAAATCAATCATTATAAAAAAGTATTTTGATCATATAATATATATATATATTATATGATCAAATTATATATATATATAATTTTTGAAATTTTAGACACATGCATGAACATGACAAATTAATTCATTATAATTCATATAAAACAAACTTCTCATTTCTTTCTTTATGATAAGTCTGCTCTATTTAAGGCTTTGATCTCTTCCTGGTTTAATCTTGAAAATATGAATGAAGATGTAAATTTGTACATTTTATTTATGGTTTCTACATTAATGGAATATAGGTTTTAAAATTATTCCTTTATCATGTTCTAAATTTCTTTGGGGTCTTTTGTAACAGTTCCCTATTCAATTGCAATTATGTTAACTTGAGGCTCCTGTTCCTTTCCTTTGATTTATTAGGCAAAGGGTAGTAGTAAAAATCTTCAGTTGAAAAAGGCAAAGATCTAGATGGGTTCAAAGCTGGATTCTTCCAGACTCTCAAAGAATATCAACAACCTATCCTTTTTTTTAATTAAAAATTCATCCCATATATATACATCACCCCTTTCACACCCTCATCTCCTCCAGATCCTCACCATCTTTTCTCATTCAACTCTACTTCTTTCTCTCTGTCTTTAGATAACAAAATGAGTAAATAAAGAAATCAAGAATAACCACAAACAAACAAACACAAGAAACACACACACACACACACACAAGGGGAAAGAGAGAGAGAGAGAGAGAGAGAGAGAGAGAGAGAGAATAAATCCACAAAAACACAAAGTTGAAAAGCATAATGTATAAATAATAGACAAGTAAATTAAAAAAAATACACTACCAAGGCAATGAGACAGAAAAATCTACTAAAATACCAGTAGGTTTGTTTTATGTTGGTCATTTACTTCTGGGCATGGAGTCTACAGTTAAATGTGGTTTATACATCCAGTGAGACTCCATTGGAAAGAATTGATATGTCTTTAATTATTAAACCAAATAAAAACTGAAAGAGAAGAGCATTTCCCAACTTCCTTTATGAAGCCAGTTTCACTCTTATACTAAAGCCAGGTAAAGACACACAAAAAAAAGAAAATTACAGGCCAATAACCCTGACAAACATAGAAGCAAAAAAATCTTAATTATGTGTTTGCAAACCAAATAGGGGCATATATTTCTCAGCATGCATTTGTTATTCATATTTCTCTAGTTTTTCCTTAAGTCCTGTTTGTGTTCTTAGGCCTTATTCATATATTATCTTGGATGTCATAGGAACACTGGCTTCTGTTTTTACTGACTGAATTTTACCATTTTGAATTCAGATATATTGGAAGAGTTGGGCAACTGCAAGGAACAATAGTAGCCATGAGTTTTGTAGAACATTTTTCTATTGAAATTTGTTTTGCTTATCTCATGATTAGAATGGATGTTTATGTTTTTAAACTTCAGGTTTTTTTTTTATTTCAGACATTGTATTCATTATAATATCAACATGAAATATTCCCTGTCTTAATCATCTGTTGTCAGTTTATAAGTTCCTTTTCTTCTTAAACCAAAAATGTACTGATGACAGCTCTTGTTGTTTTTGTCTCTTTTAAATATAAGTATGATTCACCTAATTGATTTTCCTAGTTATTAATTAAACTTACTTATTTCTTTGCATATTATTTTAAGCAAGTTATGAATTGGGTTTCAGTTAATTTGAAATAAGCTTTGACCTGTTTTAAAATGGAAATATTTCATATCATTCTGAGTATTTTTAAGGAACAGAAGTTAAGGGTTGGCTTCATATTCAATGATAGAAATCTAAATACCATTCAATGTTTGCAGAACTCAAGAGGCACAAAGTTGAGATAGATCAGTATGAACATAGGGTTTACTCATGATTTTCTTTGGTTGTTTGCATCAATGTCAGATGATTTCCTCCAAGTATTAGAAGGAGATTCACTCTAAGTCAGAATATAATCTTTAGGCATATGTATTCTATTCCAGTCTTATGACTCTGAATGGGCAATAATGTGGATGAATGGGTATTTTAAACATAATATCAGAGATCAAATTTATACTACTAAAATGTAATCTAACTGTCTATAAAAAGTTGTTATAGGTGAATTGAATAACACATTACTTAAAATATCAAACTCTGCTAAATTTGTAAAAAATTGATAAATATATTTTAACCTGTTTAAATTTTTAATTTATGAAAATATACATAGCAATACATTAAAAATTATTCAGCTTTTTGACCTAAAAAAAAACTAAAAAAACAAGCTTCTTTTTTATGTAACTACAGTAGGTATTCATATTCCTATATAGGAGAATGTTTTTGTAACTTTATGCAATTTCAAAAGTATAGAAGTATTTCAGTTTATAGAAAGAATGTAGTTTTTCAATCTATTAGTGTGCCAATGTATGTTTGTTGTGGGAGCTGTGGGCCTGCTTTTCGTCCTGCCCGGCTTCTGCACAGCTAGCTTTACACCAGAAATAACAACACACAAATTGGATTTATTTAAACACTGCTTGGCCCATTAGCTTCTTACTGGCTAATTTTGATATCCTGATCAACCCATCTCTAATAAACTGTGTAGCACTGCTAGGTGTGCTTACCGGGAAAGAGTCAGCATGCCTGACCTGGTGGCTTGATTCATCGTGTCTGCCCTGGAGAGAGCTGCATGGCGTCTGTCTGAGGCGTCTTACCTCACTTCCTCTTCCTCCCAACATTCTGTTCTCTTTACTCAACCCACCTATGTTCTAACCTATGAGGGCCAAGCAGTTTCTTTATTTTTTTAACCAATGGCCTTCCTCCATCATTTCCCCTTTTTCTGTTTAAACAAAAAAAAAGGAAGGCTTTAACTTTAATGATGTGGGAGTGATTTCTTATTAATAAAAAAATTGTCTAGGCCCATTTGATAGGCCAACCCTTAGGTAGGTGGAGAAAGCAGAACAGAATGCTGGGAGAAAGAAGTTAAATCAGAGAGTCGCCATGATTCTCCTGCTCCAGACAGACACAGGTTAAGATCTTTCCTGGTAAGCCAGCTCATGGTGCTACACAGAATATTAGAAATGGGTTAGATCAATATGTAAGAGCTAGCCAATAAGAGGCTAAAACTAATGGCTCAGGCAGTGTTTAAAAGAATACAGTTTCCATGTAATTATTTCGGGGCATAAGCCATGTGGGCAGCCTGGTGCTGGGGATGCAGCCCCGCCACTTGTAACTACAACATATGTTAATTTGTGCTTAATGCTAAATAAGTGGAGAGAAAAGATTTGAACAATTTCTTATCACATGTATATTATAAGTGCTAAATTCTATGATTTTGGCATATGATAATTGCTAAAAACTCTGATTAATTCAAGGGAAAAACCAGTATATTCACTATCTATAACCTAAACTGTGAGTCAATTGAACTTTTTTTTTTGTTGTTGGAAATTAGTGCAGATTGTCTGAGAAATAATACATGTTTAAGGTTTTTTTTTTTCTTAACTTTGGTAATGTGAATAAAATAATAACTTTGGTCAGTAATTTTAACATAAAGTTAAAACTTTTGTAATATAAACACTGCAGGATATAGGGTTAATATTTATCTTCTCTTTGTGTTCCTCTTATTTTATTTTTATGTCTTTAAATCCAACTTGCTTTACAAGGAGCAAAAGTTGGGTAAGCATTACAAAAAGGTTATTCTCAGGTTTTTAGGAAGGTTAAGAAGAAAAATACAGTTGTGTTTTATTTGTCTTTAATAATTTGTTTATCTTTTGGATAAATAAACAACTAGATGGTAATGTCTCCTATGGACATTGTTTTCATAATATTAAAACATCCACAATTAAAGAAACAAAATCACCAGAAATACTAATATTTAAAATTAAAATATATTATTTCTATGTGTCAAAGTTTAGATATTTTTACATTATTACAGTGTATTAAATATATTTTGATTTACTGTTTGAAAAATATGGAATATTTTCTCTGTTCTTTCTCACACAAAATATTGTTTTACTTATTATGCACATATTAGTATACTTCACTGAAAAGAGGGGAACTGAGAATATATAATGTTTTGAATCTCTTTCACTATAGGAATTTATTTTATGCTTTATAAATGTGATTATTCAAAAATTGTCCAAATATTAATTAAGTTCTTAGAAAAATACTATTATAAACCTTATATCATCAACATACCAGAAGTACAGTAAAAATTCCTTGTCCTAATTTAAATATAAGTATAAATTTAAAAAAAAGTGGAATAAAAATTTGTGGTATGTTAGTAATATTTTTATTTATTTATTCTTAATGAGTTTTTTACTCTTTGAAGAACAAAATATAAAATATTAAAAAGACAGATACACCCACTTAGCTACAGTAAAAACAATATTTGAGTCTATGAAACTAATAATATACACAAATATTCAAATTGCATAATAAAAATATGATATTATATTAAACCAAGATATGACAAATGAGTACCTTACATGCTAATATAATATCATAATGGTTCATAAAATGAATGGTATGTGTAGACATTAAAACACATTTCAACTTACATTTGAAATAGTACTGTCACTGTAAACTGATGGAGAAGTAATCTAAGTACATAAAATGTAAAATGACCTTGAAGTTCATATACTACATTTGTTACAGAACTCATTGATACAGAATTGTAAAACTAAAAATTAGATAATGTTGCAAAGTTTCAATGTCAGGAAAAATGTTATTAATGTAGAATAAAGGAAATATAAACATGGAAATTTAAGTTGGGTAAGATTTTATTATCAATTAGACTTACTGGAATGGAAAGCATATTAATGACAAGAAAATAGCAACCAGCATACATATTTTATTGACTAAGCTACTTGATAAGAATATCTAGGGTAATTGTTTGTATTATTTTTAAAAAGAGGAAAAGTACATAATTTTGGATCCCTTTGAAATACAAATTAATATATTTGGAATGTTTACTTGGAAAGATTAATGAAAAGGACTTAACAGGGACTTATATCTTAGGCTATTTGCTGAGTGTCATTTATTGTGTTCAATACAAATGTAAGAAGAGGGTAGTTAAATGAGGGGAAAAACCCTATTTTTAGCAGGAAAAAATAGCCAAACACAAATACCCTAATGTACAATTAAATGTTCGTTGAGAGGAGAAATAGAAGTAATAACAAATATAGAGCCTAAATTTCTACATAAATATGGAATTAGCAGCGATAAGTGGGTAAAGAACATATTTCTTTTTTCTCAAAATTTCTCTTACAAATTTTAGATTATGTCATGATATATTCTAGGCTATTCCTTTTAATCAAATTTGAATATCATAACTGGGAAGTCAGGCATACCATTTTCATCATGTGTGCCTTCTTAGAAATTTCTGTCAATTATCAGTTGTATCACATATTTAAGTTTCCATAGTTCTTCAAAGACTTCTATTTTTTAAATCAATGAGTACAGCTTCTATGTCTAGGAACTTAATAGATTCTTCACTTTAAAGATACATCAGGTTGGAATTCCATTGCAGAACATTTGCCATGTATGTGTGCAATCCTTAGATTGATCCTTAGGGCCAAAATGAATAATGGAAAACAAAGCAAACAAATAGGAAATATTTTTTGTCTCATTTATAAAGAGAAATATTTTTGTTTATTAGTCTATTCCAAATATCAGTGATTCTTAGAAATCTGTTCTTTTGTTTGTAAGTCTGATGAAACACACATCAGAATCTTCATTTCTACTAATTTTCACAAATAAGAGTCTTATCTAAACAGCTATACTAGTTTAGATGCAATGGGGTAATGCTCTTGTATACTGTAAAGATTTGTCACTCATATTGGTTTAATGAAATGCTTATTGGCCAGTAGCCATGTAGCAAGTATAGGTGGGACAACTAGCCTAGGCAAATACTGGGTAGCAGAAATGCAGAGAGTGAGTCACCAGCCAGATTCAGAAGAAGCAAGATGACAATTACTCACTGAGAAAAGGTACCAAGCCATGTGGCTAAACAAAGACAAGAATTATTGATTAATTTAAGTTGTAAGAGCTAGTTAATAATATGCCTGGACTAATAGGTGAAGCTGTTTATAAGTAATAAAACCCTCTGTGTATTTCTTTGGAACTGAACTGCTGTGAGACAGGCTGGGTCAGAAACTTCTGTCTACATTTAGAGATATTTTTTCAAGCATTTTTCCATAGACACTTTCATTGGTTATAAATTGCATGAAAGTTTAATTTAAAAATATAGACTAGTACATATGCCATGCTTTTCTATGCTTAGGATCGTCTCGTAAAAGCACGGTGTTTCTGTAGTGACTGTTACATATTCTGTTGTTCAAAAACCCTTTACCAGATGTTTTAAACTAACAATTCCTTTGTCCATCTTTATATTCATTACTCATTTTCTATCATTTATTTTTTTTCTATTTTATAATTATTAATATTTATTTATTAAAGATTTCTGTCTCCCCTGCCACCGCCTCCCATTTACCACCCTCCCCCAACTAAATCCCCCTCCCTCGTCAACCCAAAGAGCAATCAGGGTTCCCTGCCCTGTGGGAAGTCCAAGGACCACCCACCTCCATCCAGATCTAGTAAGGTGAGCATCCAAACTGCCTAGGCTCCCACAAAGCCAGTGCATGCAGTAGGATCAAAAACCCATTGTCATTGTTCTTGAGTTCTCAGTGGTCCTCATTGTCCGCTATGTTCAGCTAGTCCAGGTTTATCCCAGGCTTTTTCAGACCCAGGCCATCTGGCCTTTGTGAGTTCCCGATAGAACATCCCCATTGTCTCAGTGTGTGGGTGCACCCCTCGAGGTCCTGAGTTTCTTGCTCCTGCTCTCTCTCCTTCTGATCCTGATTTGGATCTTGAGACTTCAGTCCGGTGCTCCAATGTGGGTCTCTGTCTCTGTCTCCTTTCATCGCCTGATGAAGGTTAATATTCAGGAGGATGCCTATATGTTTTTCTTTGGGTTCACCTTCTTATTTAGCTTCTCTTGGATCACTAATTATAGGCTCAATGTCCTTTATTTATGGCTAGAAAGCAAATAATAGTGAGTACATCCCATGTGCCTCTTTTGGGGTCTGGCTTACCTCACTCAGGATAGTGTTTTCTATTTCCATCCATTTGCATGAATAATTCAAAAAGTCCTTGTTTTTTACTGCTGAGTAGTACTCTAATATGTATATATTCCATGCTTTTTTCATCCATTCATGTGTGGTTTTTGTATCAGGGTAACTGTAGTTTCATAAAAGGAATTTGGCAATGACTCTTCTGTTTCTATATTGTGAAATATATTAAGGAGTATAGGTATTAGGTCTTCTTGGAAGTTGTGGTAGAATTCTGCATTGAAACCATTTGGTCCTGGGCTTTTTTTGGAAGGGAGATTTTTTTTTTTTGATTTTTTTTTTATTAGGAAAAGAAGAAAAAAAACATGAACAAAAAACAAGTTTCCACCTCCTCCCAGCCTCCCATTTCCCTCCCCCTCCTCCCACCCTTCTCCCCCTCCCCCCACTCCTCTCCCCCTCCCTCTCCAGTCCACAGAGCAGTCCGGGTTCCCTGCCCTGTGGTAAGTCCTAGGTCCTCCCCTCTCCGTCCATATCTAGGAAGGTGAACATCCAAACTGGCTAGGCTTCCACAAAGCCAGCTCATTAAGTAGGATCAAAACCCCATGCCATTGTCCTTGGCGTCTCATCAGCCCTCATTGTTCGCCATGTTCAGAGAGTCCGGTTTTATCCCATGCTTTTTCGGTCACAGTCCAGCTGGCCTTGGTGAGCTCCCAGTAGATCAGCTCCACTGTCTCAGTGGGTGGGTGCACGCCTCGTGGTCCCGACTTCTTTGCTCACGTTCTCCCTCCTTCTGCTCCTCATTGGGACCTTGGGAGTTCAGTCCAGTGCTCATGTGTGGGTCTCTGTCTCTATCTCTATCCATCACCAGATGAAGGTTCTATGATGATATGCAAGATATTCGTCATTATTGCTCTAGGATAGGGTCATTTCAGATTCCCAATCCTCAGCTGCCCAAGGAACTAACTGGGAACCTCATCTTGGGCACTTGGGAGCCCCTCTAGGGTCAAATCTCTTGCCCACCCTAAAGTGGCTCCCTTAACTAAGAATTGTGGTTCCGTGCTCCCCTATCCACCTTTCCTTTATCCCAATTCTCCTGATTCCCCAAGTCCTCCCTCCTTACCTTCTACCTTTTCTCTCCCCATCTCCCCTTACCCCCATCCCACCCCACCCCCAAGATCCTAATTTTCTCCCCGGCAATTTGGTCTACTTCCCTTAGCCAAGAGGATAACTATATGTTTTTCCTTGGGTTCACCTTCTTACTTAGCTTCTTTAGGTTCACCTATTGTAGACTCCGTGGCCCTTATTTATGGCTAGAAACCAATTATGAGCGAGTACATCCCATGTTCATCTTTTTGGGTCTGGGACACCTCACTCAGGATAGTGTTTTCTATTTCCATCCATTTGCATGCAAAATTCGAGAAGTCATTGTTTTTTACCGCAGCGTAGTACACTAGCGTGTATATATTCCATACTTTCTTCATCCATTCTTCCATTGAAGGGCATCTAGGTTGTTTCCAGGTTCTGGCTATTACAAATAATACTGCTATGAACATAGTTGAACAAATGCTTCGAATTTCCTGAGAAACCGAAACACTGACTTCCACAGTGGTTGCACAAGATTGCATTCCCACCAGCAATGGATGAGGGTACCCGTTCCTCCACAGCCTCTCCAGCAAAGGTTATCCTTGGTGTTTTTGACTTTAGCCATTCTGACAGGTGCAAGATGATATCTCAAAGTTGTTTTGATTTGCATTTCCCTGATTGCTAAGGAAGTTGAGCAGGACTTTAAGTGTCTTTTGGCCATTTGAACTTCCTCTGCTGAGAATTCTCTGTTCAGTTCAGTGCCCCATTTTTTAATTGGGTTAATTAGCATTTTAAAGTCTAGTTTCTTGAGTTCTCTATATATTTTGGAGATCAGACCTTTGTCTGTGTGGGGTTGGTGAAGATCTTCTCCCAGTCAGTAGGTTGCCTTTGTGTCTTAGTGACTATGTCCTTTGCTTTACAGAAGCTTCTCAGTTTAAGTAGGTCCCATTTATTCAATGTTGCCCTTAATGTCTGTGCTTCTGGGGTTATACATAGGAAGCGATCTCCTGTGCCCATCTCCTGTAGGGTACTTCCCACTTTCTCTTCTATCAGGTTCAGTGTGTTCGGGCTGATATTGAGGTCTTTAATCCATTTGGACTTAAGTTTTGTGCACGGTGATAGATAAGGGTCTATTTTTATTCTTCTACAGGATGACATCCAGTTGTGCCAGCACCATTTGTTGAAGATGCTTTCTTTCTTCCATTGTATACTTTTAGCTCCTTTATCAAAAATGAGGTGTTCATAGGTTTGTGGGATAAAATCCGGGTCTTCTATACGATTCCATTGGTCGACTTCTCTGTTTTTATGCCAGTACCACACTGTTTTCATTACTTTAGCTCTGTAATAGAGTTTGAAGTCAGGGATGGTAATACCTCCAGAAGATCCTTTATTGTATAGGATTGTTTAGGCTATCCTGGGTTTTTTGTTTTTCCATATAAAGTTGATTATTGTCCTCTCCAGATCTGTGAAGAATTTTGATGGGATCTTGATGGGGATTGCATTGAATCTATAAATTGCCTTTGGTAGAATTGCCATTTTTACTATGTTGATCCTCCCAGTCCAAGAGCAAGGGAGGTCCATCCATTTTTTGGTATCCTCTTCAATTTCTTTCTTCAATGCCTTAAAGTTCTTGTCAAATAGATCTTTCACTTCCTTGGTTAGATTTACCCCAAGATATTTTATG
The DNA here is from genome assembly GCF_018167655.1 of Microtus oregoni. NCBI lineage: Eukaryota > Metazoa > Chordata > Mammalia > Rodentia > Cricetidae > Microtus > Microtus oregoni. The sequence goes on from NW_024544721.1 coordinate 1,942,022, forward strand.
CTGTTTTTGGCTATTGTGAATGGTGAAGCTTCTCTGATTTCCCTCTCTGCTTCAATATCCTTTGTGTATAAGAGGGCGACTGATTTTTTGGAGTTGATCTTGTATCCTGCCACATTACTAAAGATGTTTATCAGCTGTAAAAGTTCTTTGGTGGAGTTTTGGGGGTCGCTTATGTACACTATCATATCATCTGCAAATAACGAAAGTTTAACTTCTTCCTTTCCAATTCGAATCCCCTTGATTCCATTATGTTGTCTTATTACTATTGCTAGAACTTCAAGCACTATATTTAAGAGGTATGGCGAAAGTCGTGTTCCTGATTTAAGTGGGATGGCTTTGAGTTTCTCTCCGTTTAATTTGATGTTAGCTGTCGGCTTGCTGTATATAGCTTTTATTATATTTAGGTATGACCCTTGTATCCCTAATCTCTCCAAGACTTTTAACATAAATGGATGTTGAATTTTGTCAAATGCTTTTTCAGCATCTAATGAAATGATCATATGGTTTTTTTCTTTCAGTTTATTTATATGCTGGATTACATTGATAGATTTTCGTATGTTGAACCAGCCCTGCATCTCAGGAATGAAGCTTACTTGTTCATAATGGATAATTTTTCGGATGTGTTCTTGGATTCGATTTGCCAGTATTTTGTTGAGGATTTTTGTATCGATATTCATGAGTGAGATTGGCCTGTAGTTCTCTTTCCTGGTTGAGTCTTTGAGTGGTTTTGGTATCAGAATAATTGTGGCTTCATAAAAGGAGTTTGGTAATGACCCTTCTGTTTCTATATTGTGGAATACATTAAGGAGTATAGGTATTAGATCTTCTTGGAAGTTCTGGTAGAATTCCGCATTGAAACCATCTGGTCCTGGGCTTTTTTTGGTAGGGAGGTTTTGATAACCTCTTCTAATTCTTTGCGACTAACAGGTCTATTTAGATTGTTCACCAGGTCCTGATTTAACTTTGGTATATGATATTTATCTAAAAAAGTATCCATTTCCTTTACATTTTCCAATTTTGTGGCATATAGGCTTTTGTAGTAAGATCTAATGATTCTCTGAATTTCCTCTGTGTCTGTGGTTATGTCCCCCTTTTCATTTCTGATCTTATTAGTTTGCAAATTCTCTCTCTGCCGTTTGATTAGCTTGGATAGTGGTTTGTCAATCTTGTTGATTTTCTCCAGGAACCAGCTTTTTGTTTCAATGATTCTTTGGATTGTTTTCTGTGTTTCTATTTTGTTGATTTCAGCCCTCAGTTTGATTATTTCCAGTCTTCTACTCTTCCTAGGTGAGTCTGCTTCTTTTTTTTTCTAGAGCTTTCAGGTGGGCTGTTAAGTCTCCAATGTGAGCTTTCTCTGTTTTCTTTAAGTGGGCACTTAGTGCTATGAACTTTCCTCTTAGGACTGCTTTCATAGTTTCCCATAAGTTTGAGTATGTTGTTTCTTTATTTTCATTGAATTCCAGGAAGACTTTAATTTCTTTCTTTATTTCTTCCTTAGTCCAGGTATGGTTCAATAGTTGACTGTTCAGTTTCCATGACTTTGTATGCTTTCTGGGGGTAGCATTATTGTTGAATTCTAATTTTAATCCATGGTGATCTGATAAGACACAGGTGGTTACTAATATTTTTTTTTGTAACTGTGAATGCTTGCTTTGCCACTGAGCATGCGGTCGATTTTTGAGAAGGTTCCATGAGCTGCAGAGAAGAAGGTATATTCTTTCCTATTTGGATGAAATGTTCTATAGATGTCTGTTAAGTCCATTTGCTTCATTACCTCCATTAATTCTCTTATTTCTCTGTTAGGTTTCTGTCTGATTGACCTGTCCATTGGTGAGAGAGGAGTGTTGAAGTCTCCTACTATTAGTGTGTGCGGTTTGATGGCTGCCTTGAATTTTAGCAATGTTTCTATTATGTACGTGGGTGCTTTTATATTAGGGGCATAGATGTTCAGGATTGAGACTTCATCCTGCTGAACTGTTCCTGTTATGAGTATAAAATGCCCCTCTCCATCTCTTCTGATTGATTTAAGTTTGAAGTCAACTTTTTTAGAGATTATTATGGCCACACCTGCTTGTTTCTTAGGTCCATTTGCTTGATAGGCCTTTTCCCAGCCCTTTACTCTGAGTAGGTGCCTGTCTTTGTGGTTGAGGTGTGTTTCTTGTAAACAGAAGAATGTTGGATCCTGTTTTCTTATCCAGTCTCTTAGCCTGTGCCTTTTTATTGGTGAGTTGAGTCCATTGACATTAAGTGATATTAATGACCAGTGGTTGTTAACTCCGGTCATTTTTTTTAGTCGTAGATTTTGTGTGTTTCCCTTCTTTGTTTTGTGTTGGTGAAGGGTCTCTAGATGTCTGAGTTATTGTGGTCATTGTTGGACTCCTTGGTTAGTGATTTTCCTTCAATTACTTTCTGTAAGACTGGATTTGTGGCTGCGTATTGTTTAAATTTGTTTTTATCCTGGAAAATTTTATTTTCTCCATTTATAGTGAATGAAAGCTTGGCTGGGTATAGTAATCTGGGCTTGCACCCATGGTCTCTCAGTTTCTGCAGTACATCTATCCAGGACCTTCTGGCTTTCATGGTTTCCATGGAGAAGTCAGGTGTAAGTCTGATAGGTTTACCTTTATAAGTAATTTGGCCTTTTTCCTTTGCAGCTCTTAATATTCTTCCCTTATTCTGTATGCTTTGTGTTTTGATAATTATATGGCAAGGGGATGATTTTTTTTTTGATCCAGCCTATTCAGTGTTCTGTATGCTTCTTGAACCTTCATAGGTATATCTTTCTTTAGGTTGGGAAAGTTTTCTTCTATAATTTTATTAAATATATTTTCTGGACCATTGAGCTGCACTTCTTCTCCTTCTTCTACTCCTATTATTCTTAGGTTTGGTCTTTTTATTGTGTCCCATATTTCCTGAATGTTTTGTGATGAGAGTTTGTTGGACTTGCTGTTTTCTTTGATCAGTGTGTTTATTTTCTCTATGGTATCTTCAGAATCTGAGATTCTTTCTTCTATCTCTTGTATTCTGCTGGTTATGCTTTTTTCTGTAGTCTCTATTCGTTTACCTAGATTTTCCATGTCCAGCCGGCCCTCTGTTTGTGTTTTCTTCTTTGCCTCCATTTCAATTTTCAGGTCTTGAACTGTTTCCATTATCTGTTTGATTGTTTTTCCTTGGTTTTCTAGGGTATCATTCACTGATTTATTCAATTCTTCAAACTTTCTGTTATATTTCTCATCCATTTCTATAAGGGCATTTTTTACATGCTGTTTAAGGGTGTCAATCACTTTCATGAAGTCAATCTTTTCTCCTTCTTCTTGATTAAGGGGTTCTTGTCCTCCCGTTGTGAGGTCGCTTGTTTTTGGTGGCTTCATGATGCATTTCAGCTTGTTGGGCGAATTCTTGCCTTGACGTCGGCCCATCTCTTCTTCCAAATGTTCCCTATGGATCTTCTTTTACCGGATCAGGTCTCCTTGCCTACCAAACGCTGGCTCTCCCCAATGTTGGCTCTCCTGGCGCCGAGAGATCAGGCCTCCGTGCTGGTTGGGCAGCTCGCAAACAAAGCACCTACCCCGCTTGGTGCAGGCAGGCCACAGAAACAAAGGAACTGCTGCCCGCCCGGGAGCCCCGAGAACTCGGACCCAGAGCCCAGATAGGCTGGGCTGGGCGATGCCACACGCTAAAAGAGGGCAGTGGGGCCGAAGTGGGAAGGGCTCTGGACGGAAGCTGAGTGGGCCAGGAAGAAAGAGGTAGCACCCAGGGAGTAGAGGCCCTGCAGAGAGCCCAAGAAGGACAGGGGGCCAAGGAACCCCCGAGCTCCCCGTCCCAGGCTGGCGACGTGGGCCAGAAACTCACCCCAACGCTGGGTCTCCTGGCGCCGAAAGATCAGGCCTCCATGCTGGTTGGGCAGCTCGCAAACAAAGCACCTACCCCGCTTGGTGTAGGCAGGCCACAGAAACAAAGGAACTGCTGCCCGCCCGGGAGCCCCGAGAACTCGGACCCAGCGCCCAGATAGGCTGGGCTGGGCGATGCCACACGCCAAAAGAGGGCGGTGGGGCCGAAGTGGGGAGGGCTCTGGACGGAAGCTGGGTGGGCCAGGAAGAAAGAGGCAGCACCCAGGGAGTAGAGGCCCTGCAGAGAGCCCAAGAAGGACAGGGGGCCAAGGAACCCCCGAGCTCCCCGTCCCAGGCTGGCGACGTGGACCAGAAACTCACCCCAATCGGAAGGGAGATTTTTGATAACTGTTTCTAGATCTTCACGACTAACAGGTCTATTTAGATCATTCACCTGGTCTTGGTTTATCTTTGGTATATGGTACTTATCTAAAAAAATGTCCATTTCTTTTGCATTTTCCAGTTTTGTGGCATACAGGCTTTTGTAGTAAGTTCTAATGAGTCTCTGAATTTCCTCTGTGTCTGTGGTTATGTCCCCTTTTTCATTTCTGATCTTATTTATTTGCGTGTTCTCTCTCTGTTGTTTAATTAGTTTGGATAAGGGTTTGTCGATCTTGTTGATTTTCTCCAAGAACCAATTTTTTGTTTCATTGATTCTTTAGACTATTTTGTGTGTTTCTGTTTTGTTTATTTCTGCCCTCAGTTTGATTATTTCCAGTCTTCTACTCCTGGGCGTGTCTGTTTCTTTTTTTTTTCTAAAGCTTTCAGGTGTGCTGTTAAGTCCCCAATGTATGCTTTCTCTGTTTTCTTTAAGTGGGCACTTAGTGCTATGAACTTTCCTCTTAGCACTGCTTTCATCGTGTCCCATAGGTTTGAATATATTGTCTCTTTATTTTCATTTCATTTCATTTTTCTATTAGTATTTCATTGTGTAGTTATATGAGATTTTACTCTTAACTTGATAATCTTGTCTACTTGGTGATGTGGGTTCATTTCTCACAATAACACATCTCATTTGTCCAAATCAGTTGGTGACTATGTATTACTTTCAATGATAATTGATAACATATTGAGTAGCATTTCTCTCTGTTATTCTATAAGAGGAGTTGATGTAACTTCTGCAACAGAATATTTTAATCCTCCTACAGTACTACCATCCAAACCTTTGTAAATGAATTGCATATATTAACTAATTTAATATTGAGAAATCTTAACCAACCCAGCATTATTATTTTCCACATTTAAAGGAGAGTTGTGTTTCACAATATATGAACTTTATTTATTATAAACTATGTCCACATATTAATACATTATTGCGTATATCATAATGTTCAACACAATGTAAGTTAAAATGGAGAGAAAAAAATTAAATGCAAATTAAAATATTCCCCCAGGCTCTAATGGATCATCGTGATTAGCAACTCAAATGACTGTAAGCCAATTTAGGTACTTCTCATTTCAGTAACACTATATTTTGTTTTTAGGATTTGGACTTAGAAAGACACTGAGGGAAAATAATATGTAATTTGCTTCTCTCAGCCTTTACATAACAGCTTATATGGTGGAATGAATCTTTATACAACAATACTATTACTCCCTTTGTTATACCCTGACCACCTCTAATAGTTTATAATCTTTAATATTTAATATGAAATGTGCAAATTAATCTTAAAAGGTAACTAGAAACTATATGTGAGTTTGCATTTTAGAAGCTGTATTAAAAAAAATCCAATACTTTCCTAGTTGCATCTCTAAACACAATATACTCTGTATATTATCATAGTTCCTAAAGGTTGGTTGACGATTTTAATTAGTAAAGAACTAGGGGCTTAATGGTAACCAATATCTTCAAGTTTACTGGCCACATGAAAAGGATATCTGTCAATCAGACACTTGTTCCCAGAAGACAAGCACTGTACCAGAGTGACTGCCAAGATGAACAAATAGTTCATAGATGTTACTGGCTCTTTGATTGGCAGGTTGCCTGTTTTCTTCTGGGTTTTTATTCACCTAGAAAATTTAGGGAAAAAAGGTCCAGTCAGAGCTAAACAGACTTAAATTGTAAGTACTCAAATGTGTGGAAGTCCAGAGGATGTTTAAAACTATTCCAGGTTTCCAGCTACATACAGAGAATTCTTTGTTTATTTCTTGTCCGTGAAAACCAGAATTGTGTGACTATATTTTATTTTTAAACTTTTTATTATAGAAGTGAAAATTATACCTGTGTGCAGGAAAAGAAAAAATGATATTTCTCTTACAGATGCATAAACAAAAACAAATATGAACATGCCAATGCACAAATACAAGCTATATATTAAAGGAAAGAGCAAATAGCAAAATGGTTGAAGTTTAAAAACCAAACCAAAGAAAATAAATCAATAAATCCCTGTGCCAACTGGTAATCAGCTTTTAAAATTCTACTCATCTTGTGCTCTTGAGCCAAAAATAACTCTCAAGGAAGAAATCTAAAGATTTTACTTTTTCTTTAGTTTTTAGCTTTTTCTTTATTTTTTAACTCAGTAACTTCATTTTTCTGTACAAGTACTAATGGAAAGAATAGTTAAATAACAACTTTTAATAGCAGCTGTTACAGCTCATAGTTCCAGTAATCTCCTCTGTTCTTAGTTCTAAAATCCTTTTTTTTTTGTAGAATATTAGTTTGTCATGCTTATTATAGAAATGTTGGACAAACTGGAGGGTGTCATATAATTTTAAAGACTGCAGTTCTACACATGATCTTCGCCAAAAGGCCGAGAAGTGAGGAGACTGCAGTCCTAATACAAGGCATCAATAGAGCCATCCTCTTTTGGAATCCTTTGAGCCAAGAATCCTTCCTCTGTTCTTCACATTCCTTTTAGCTACCAGCATCCCTTGACTGCATAAATATCAATTCCAGGCTCTAATGACATTTTCAAAGACATTTTCCTGTGCTTCTTCACATTATTTTCCATCAAGATATTTTATAACCTAATTCACTTTTTATAAGCATATGAGTAATATAAAAGGTCTACCAAACTGTCCTTATTTTAGCTTGGTGACCTCTATAAACACCTCTTGTTCAATAAGGTACCAGTGGTATTAGAAATAGTACGAACGTATAATTTTACCAAGCAGACTTTCATTGTCAGGTAAAACTCCTAATATATTGGTGTCCATAGGTAAAATTCCTAATATCTTGGTGTCCATGGATAATCACCTAACATGAAATTAGGTCTAATCTACTTGTAGGCAGCATATTCATGTCTAGGTGAAAGACTTTTTAATATTAAAACACACAATGAGTCCTTTTTACAAGGTAAAGTTTCGAAACTCCAGATATCCAAAAATGAGATTACTACCAATTTAAGGTTCTCCCAACCAAAATACATGATACTGATATTTTTTTCATATTTTAACTTGGTGAATTATCTCTTATTATCATTTTCAGATCTTTGAATTTCACCCCAACATTTCAACCACTACAGTTCCACATGCATATTATTTAAAAAAAAAAGTTGTTTTCATGATCAAATCAAACTAGGGATTCTTAAAATCTTCATGAATCTTCTCTATTTTCTGACAGGGAGTTATTATTCTAATATACTGTTGAGAAATTATATGACCAGGATTCTGTTTGCAATTTTCCATATAAACATTGAGTAGAAAGATACCAGCTTCTCCATGTGTATTGTTGCTTTATTCACAAGATCCAGCCTGGCTGTCCATAATCTGGTGACTAGACAGTTAAAAACTGTTCCATTTATAGAATGCAAAATTCAAACAAGTATTAAGCTGGATGTGGTCACTAGTAGTTTGATCACAGTCCAGCATAAGGTCACATATTCAAAAGAATATGGGAAACAAACTAAATTGTTTTAGAGACAAAGAGTCAGGTGTGTAAAGAACATGGAGTAAATCTGGGGAAAGTAGAAGAAAGAAATAACTATGATCATAATATGGTATATAAAAATCTTAAAGAACTAGTAAGAATATGAGAAACAGTATCCATGATATGACTAGTCAAGAATCAGGCAGTACATCAGGAGTCCTGCTAAATATATTAACACTGATTGATTGCTTAATAGTCTTGAGGAGCAGTTAAATATAACCTTACTCTCCTGTTACTCATTCTTTACTGTGTCCTTGCCAAGAATTTCTATGAATCATTTGTGTGTTTTGTCACTGAGTTAAACACTAAAGAATGTACAGCTATGAAAAAAAGTAGGAAATACAGTATAAGCAAGGGAGGCAAGCCTAAAATATATTGAAAGAAGTGTAACAGGCTTTACCATGTGTGATCCTGTATCATCATATGCTGCACAATGTGTAGATAGAAATTTTTCCCTGTTATGCAGGTCCCACCGAACCAGTTACTCTCTGCTCACCAGGTGCCCACATCTGCTTATGAAATACACACTATGAAGCTTAATATCAATTACAAGTTTTCAGCCAATGGCCTGGGCTTCTTACTACCACTCTCTTTTTAATTAATCCATTTCTGTTAATCTGTGTATTACCATGTGATTGTGGCTTACCAGTGATGCCCTGGGTTCTTGTTTACCTGGAAGCTACACGGCCTCTCCCTGACTCTGCCTTCTCTATTGCCCTATCTTTGTTTTCATTTCCCACCTAAGAATATTCTGCCTGGCTATTGGCTGAAACAGATTTATTCATCAACCAATAAGAGAAATACATAGTCACAGCATACAGGAGGACATTATACATCATCTCCCCTTTTCTTTTTAAATAAAAAGGAAGGTCCTATTTTTAACGTAAAAATCACATATAACAAAACAGTTATCAATTAAGAATTACACTTACAATATTTAGTCTATTTGTATTTGACCAATTAAAGAAAATATTCTATTATATGTTCAAACTTTGTGAGTCTAAATTTTTATACCTAATATAACTTTTATAACTAAGAAAAACTCTAACTGCCTTCAACTTCATTAAAGACCCCAGAAGGATATAATATTATCTAATTGTTACAGGGAGGGCCACTTGTTGGTCCAGGCTGCCTGGCTAGCTTAGCCCTGAAATAATCATACAGAAAATGTATTAATTAAATCACTGCTTGGCCCAAGTAGCCCTAGCTTTCTATTGACTAACTCTTACATCTTAATTTAACCCATTTCTATTAATCTGTATATCATCATGAGGTCGTAGCCTACCAGCAAAGTTCCAGCATGTCTATCTCTGTCAGCAGATATATGGTGTCCCTCTGACTTTGCCTTCCTTCTCCCAGCAGTTTAGTTCTGTCTACCCACCTACCTAATTTCTGCCCTATCAACAGGCCAAGGCAGTTTCTTTATTCATTAATGGTAATTACAGCACATAGAGAGGACTCCCACATGACCTCCCCTTTTCTGTTTAAATAAAAAAGAAAGCTTTAACTTTACATAGTAAAATTATGCATAACAAACAGGTATTAAACAAAAATTACAGTTACAATATTTTGTCTTTTTTCATAACAAAGGAAAACTATATTATTACAATCTATTCTTCAACTTCATCAAAGACTCCAGAAGGATATAATATTACCTAAGCAAGCTGGAAGTACACTGTAAGCAACTTTCAAAACTCCAGAATTGACAGAGACATTTCACCCAAAGTTCTTCTGTTTCATTGGGGCATCCATCTTCAGTCTACAGGTCCATAGTATCCAGTAGACTTTTCCACAAAGCAGGATCTGTCTCTTCCCCGCCACCGCCTCCCATTTCCCTCCCCCTCCCCCAATTAAGTCCCCCCCCAGACCGAAAAGAAATCAGGGTTCCCTGTCCTATGGGAAGTCAAAGGAACCCCCACCTCCATCCAGGTCTAGTAAGTTGAGCATCCAAACTGCCTAGGCTCCCACAAAGTCAATGTGTGAAGTAGGATCAGAAACCCATTGCAATTGTTCTTGAGTTCTCAGTAGTCCTCATTGTCCGCTATGTTCAGAGAGTCTGGTTTTATCCCAGGCTTTTCCAGACCCAGGCCAGCTGGTCTTGGTGAGTTCCCAGTAGAGCATCCCCATTGTGTAAGTGTGTGTGTGCACCCCTCACGGTCCTGAGTTCCTTGCTTGTGCTCTCTCTCCTTCTGCTCCTGATTTGGACCTTGAGATTTCAGTCCTGTGCTCCAATGTGGGTCTCTGTCTCTGTCTCCTTTCATCGCTTGCTGAAGGTTAATATTCAGGAGGATGGCTATATGTTTTTCTTTGGGTTCTCCTTATTTAGCTTCTCTAGGATCACTAATTATAGGCTCAATGTCCTTGGTTTATGGCTAGAAACCAAATATGAGTGAGTACATCCCATGTTCCTCTTTTTGGGTCTGGCTTACCTCCCTCAGGATAGTGTTTTCTATTTCCATCCATTTGTATGCAAAATTCAAGAAGTCCTTGTTTCTTACTGCTGAGTAGTACTCTAATATGTATATATTCCATACTTTCTTCATCCATTCTTCCATTGAAGGGCATCTAGGTTGTTTCCAGGTTCTGGCTATCACAAACAATGCTGCTATGAACATAGTAGAGCATATACTTTTGTTGTATGAAAAGGCCTCTCTTGGGTATATTCCCAAGAGTGGTATTGCTGGGTCCAGGGGTAAGTTGATCCCGAATTTCCTGAGAAACCGCCATACTGTTTTCCAAAGTGGTTGCACAAGTTTGCATTCCCACCAGCAATGGATGAGTGTACCCCTTTCTCCACAACCTCTCCAACAAAGGCTATCATTGGTGTTTTTTATTTTAGCCATTCTGACAGGTGTAAGATGGTATCTTAAAGTTATCTTGATTTGTCAACCTGTAGAAGAATGAAAATAGATCCATATCTATCACCATGCACAAAACTCAAGTCCAAATGGATTAAAGACCTCAATATCAGTCCGAACACAATGAACCTGATAGAAGAGAAAGTGGGAAGTACTCTACAACACATGGGCACAGGAGACCACTTCTTACGTACAACCCCAGCAGCACAGACATTAAGGACCTCATTGAATAAATGGGACCTCCTGAGACTGAGAAGCTTCTCAAAAGCAAAGGACATTGTCACTAAGACACAAAGGCAACCCACTTACTGGGAGAAGATCTTCACCAACCCCGCAACAGACAAAGGTTTGATCTCCACAATATATAAAGAACTCAAGAAACTAGACTGTAAAAGGCTAACCAACCCAATTATAAAATGGGGCATTGAGCTGAACAGAGAATTCTCAACAGAAGAACATCAAATGGCCAAAAGACACTTAAGGTCATGCTCAACTTCCTTAGCGATCAGGGAAATGCAAATCTAACGGGACTATTATAGATGAGAATCTATTAAACTATATTTCTTAACTATACATTACATTTTCAAATGAACTGCACAATTACAATACCATAATCAAGATTATAAATCCATATACATATAACAAAATTAATCTTAAATTTGCATCAATATACCAAGATCATACCAATGCAAATTATTCACATCTATATCATAGCCCCCTTTAAATGTAAACAAACATTTATAATCAATATTTACAAATATGGGAGTAGATTTGTGCATACTGCTTCCTGCTGATTGGGGGCACGGTTAATCAGGTCTTTCAAGGTGTATCCTGTGTGCTAGGTTCATCTCAGTCAGTAGTTGGGTAATGTAATTTTTTAGGATATTCACGGCAACCTTTTAGGGGAGGCGTAGTCTATGAAACAATATTGGTCTGGAAACAATCCACAGGTTCTCATCTTCCATGAAAACAGAAGAAGAGACTCTTTTTCCAAAGCAACTTATCCTTAGACCCAAATTCTGAAATCAAGATACCTTTATAATATTCATGCTTGTTTAGCTTAGCAGCCCATACAATTGTAGTAGGAAGGGCGGTCTGCGTCCTGCCACCTGGATAGCTTTACACCCGAAATAAGTACATGGAAACTGTATTCTATTAAATACTTTTTGGTCCATTAGTTTTAACCTCTTATTGGCTAGCTCTTACATATTGATCTAACCCATATCTAATATTCTGTGTAGCACCACGAGCTAGCTTACCAGGAAAGATCTTAACCTGCGTCTGTCTGGAGTGGGAGAATCATAGCGACTGACTGATTTGGCTTCTTTCTCCCAGAATTCTGTTCTGTTTACTCTGCCTACCTAATTTTCTATCCTATCAAAGTACCAAGGCAGTTTCTTTATTTATCCAATGAAATCAACACAAAACAGAAGACTCTCCCACATCGTACAATAAAATGTCTCTCTGTACTTAGCTCCTTCACAGTCAAAAAGTTTAAAGATAGCACAATTATACATATAATCTAGACTCTCTGTGAGTTTTTTTTATTTTTAGATGGCTTATTTTTTACTCCTTTTAATCTATGACTACTTGTACTCTGTCTCTTTAAAGACTTTTAAAAATGATTTTTAAACTCTCTATAGTAATTTTTTTCTCCCAAGTCTATATAAAATTTTCCAACACTGTGATCCATTTAGAGTTTTTTTTTTTTTATGTCTGAATCTGTCCTTATTGTATTATCTGTTATTTTTTTACTGTTCAGGAGCACTTCTGCTTTGCACTTTTAAAATGTTAAGCACTTAAGAATCTAAGCCGGGCAATGGTGGCACATGCCTTTAATCCCAGCACTAGGGAGTCAGAGAGAGGCAGATCTCTGTGAGTTTGAGACCAGCCTGGTCTACAGAGCTAGTTCCAAGACAGGCTCTAAAGCCACAGAGAAACCCTGTCTCAAAAAAACAAAAAAAAAAATGACTCTAAGCTGTGACATTACTAGTTCAAATATGCTACCACCTGTTTGCCTGCTGAGTCTAAAACTGAAGCTGCGCTATTACTATGGCATATATGGTATTGTTCCATGCACACTGCCCCAGTTCCAGGCACACAGCTGGTCCAATTTGCCATTAAGCAAGCCACAATCAGCATGCTGCTCACAAATCCCATCCAAATACTTGGTCTCCCTAAAGAGCCAGAGGTCACACTAGCCGCATAGCCCACAAAGTCAGTATTTTAAAACAGCCACGGCTTTTTTCCTGCTAGGGCTAAATCAGGAAAATCTCTCTTAAAAGATCTGTGGCACACCACCAGCAAACAGCAAGAACCTGTGTTAAATTCTGTAATTTTGTGTCTAGTCACTAAGTAATCAAAAAGCACTTTGCAAGCAACTTCCAAAATTCTAGAAATGAGAGAGACATCTGTCTGCCTGAAGAGTTACCCAAAGTTCCTCTGCAATGTTAGAGAATCTAACTTCAGCCCATAGGCCTAGAGATTCTGTCAGACTTCTCAGTGAAGCAGGACATTTAAAAGATCTGTTCAGCCTTCTACTAGTAAAGTTTGTCAGTTGTTTTCTTCTCTGTCTTGAAGAATATCTGGCAGTTTCCTTTGTGAAGCAGGAACTGAGAAGGACCATCCCACCTTTTAGCAACTTTAGCAGTTACTTTTCTGTGGGTCCTGCATGTCCCATTTAGAACACAGTTAAGCAGTCCAGGCAAGAGTAGTTTCTTGTCCAAAAAGCTAGCCCTACCACACTGAAGACAAATTCCATAACAAGTTTCATTGATACCCATTATCTTCTCTAAAGTAATTGATACTGTGAGGAGCAGATATGTCTCATTGTTGAGAAAAGCCTAAGTTCTTAAAAACATTTTAAACGTCATATTCTGTAGGTATTTGAAGTGTTTTGAAGATTACTTATTCAACTGAAATATATCTATGCATATTTGAAAACCTAACTAACATGTCTATAATTTTGAATATTATAGATGACTATTACATTATTAAACGAGCTTCATAAACATAATCCCTTAAAGAAAAGTAGAAGTGTGTGTACAGTATAACAAAATTGACCTTATATTTGTATCAACAAACCAAAATCTAAACAAATGTAAATTATTAATTTATATATTAAATGACCCTTATATCTTTAGAAAGAGATTGACTGTGACCATCAATTATTTATAACCAACTACCTTTAAATGAAAACGATCATTAATAAGCAATATTTGAGGAATTTGGTCATAGTTTTCTATACTTCTTCTGGCTTATTAGAGACATTGTTAATCTTATAGTAGATTGTGGCGATATCTTGTGTGTACATATAAAGCTCACCTGAAGAACAGAAGGCAGAGCTAGCTACGAGCTAACCATAGATGTCTGGAGGTATAAACAGACAGTAAGTAATATGACTGGATGGAGAGAAGAAATGATAAGGTGGGGGGTACATGAATTCAATCTCTTTCCATCTGGAAAGTTTAGTAGGTAAGGTAACTTTGATTTCGCTTCTTTGTCTTTCTGTTATCTTGACACTTTCCCCTATACCTGACTCTAGGCTTTTATTTTAAAGACCTACTAGAACTTGTACTACAGCAGTGTTGCTCTTTCTGTGCTATATTGTTGCTATCAATTCAAATATTCTAATTCTTACATAATGAAAGGACTGTGTTATTTATGTTTCATCTGTTTTCTCAATAGCTTACATTTTTGTCTAAATGGTATATTCAAATGTATCATCTATTAACTATACTTTCAGTAGTTCTCCTAAAGAACTTATCCTTGTCTACAAAACGTTAATGAAATAATGATGGAAGTCACAAAATAATCCCACACCAGTTCAGAATTATGAATAATAAGAGGGTTATTTATTTAACTGAAAAAGTACAAATCATTGTCCTAGAAAATAGTAGTCTGTGCAAACAGGAACAGAGTCTAGGAGCTGGAAACAGGAGCAGGAAGCAAGAGAAGGAGCACATGCTTTACAGTTGCTTTTACAGTATAAGAGACCATGCCCAAGTGGGCTGGTATCTTAAAGACTATTGGCTGAAGGAGCGGAATGTGCTTCCACAGCACCTCCCCCTTTTGTTTAAATAAGAGAATTCCAAACCCAATAAAAGTATATACACTAGGAACAGATATCAAGTATAAGATTAGAATTACAACCAGCATAAACAATATTAAGCAAGGAATGTATGCTAAATGCTTTAATAAACATTTTATCGTAAGGAGTCTATGCCTTGTATTGGAAATGGCTTGGCCAGATCATAAGAGGGTTGTATCTATGACTACCTAACATTCAACCTCATTGAAGGCCAGAGAAGGGAGATAATATTACTTAAGTAGGCAGGAAATGCAATCAAACAGCTTCCAAGGTAAGCAATATATGATGGAGACAATTAGCTACCTGAGGAATCACCCAAAGTCTCATTTGCGTTGTTGAAGACACCAACTTTGGCTAAGGTGTATTGTAAGTGACAGACCATTTTCAGAAGCACGAAATTTTTCAGAACTGTCTTACCCTGTCTTGGCAAGATTTGACAGTTTTTTTCCTTGTGACCTGCATATCCATTTACGGATACCATGTACTTTGTCAGTGGTTGAGGCATGGACAGTTTCTTGTCCAAAGGCCAAATGTACCGACAAGAAAATAAACATCAAATGGAATGTATGTCTTCAGTGCTCAACATTCTCTTGGGAATCTGCCCCCTCAGCCAACCAATCCTGATATGTGTTTTTTTTTAATCTCTTGGAAAAATACAATATGAACTGTTTACAATATTTTAAATATTTTCAATAAAGTATTTTTGAGGTTTATTATGTTGAAGAATATTATCCAGTACTCATGAGATAGTCTTAGAGAAGTATGTACATACTAGGAAAGCCAGGATTAATAATACCATGAACAACACTGATAAAGACAGAAGAAAGGAAAATCAAGTTATCATTCATCAACATGCCCAATTTAGAGTTAAGAATCCTTAAAATGGCATAAATGAGAGTATGTTTTATTTTATTTTATTTTATTTGGTTTTTCGAGATAGGATTTCACAGTATAGCTTTGGTTGTCTTGGAACTCACTCCTATAGAACAGGCTAGCCTGAAATTCACAGAGATCCAACTGTCTCTGCCTCCTGAATGTTGGGATTAAAGGTGTGCACCACTGATTGGAGAGGACTAAGAATTGCAGACATGTTAGAGAAAGTATGGTATGAGGGTCAGGCATGAAGTGAATAAAAGTTGCACCATATTTAGTTAATTCTCTCTACTTTGTGCTTGGGATTAAAGATGTGAGCTTTCAGATTACTGCTCCAGCTTTGATACCTATCCGCAGCCATACAACAGCACTATGATGATGCTGAACAATTATTTCTCCAGAACCACAGCCACAAATAAGTCTTTTCTTCTTATGAGGTACCTTGCCCATGGTATTTTAACACAGTAGTAAAAATAAATAATACATCTTAATAGAAAGTTCTTTTCATATATGTCGATTTCCAGTTTTTATTTCTTTTCATGAATTATTTAGCTCTGTTGACAATGTATTTTGTATATAAGAAATATTTCTTTAACTCAAGTCCAATTTTCATTTTGTTTAGTCTGTGATGTTGGAGTCCTATTCAAGAAATACCAAACCCCAAATCATGAAAGTTGCCTACTGTTTTCTTATTGCAGCTTTATAGTTTCAACTCTTATATTTAGGCCTGAGGCATATTTTAATTTCCTTCTTTCTTTCTTTCTTTCTTTCTTCCTTTCTTTCTTTAATTTAAAAATAATTTGATTACTGTTATTCCTAAAGATTCCACTGTTTGTATATTATTGATCATATGACTGTTTTGTTGTATTTGGCACATTTATTGACTCTTCTTTTATATCTTACTACTTTGTTGAATTAATTTTATTATAATATTTTAAATATGTAATATTTATATTTTTCTACATAAGATCATAGTATTTATAATGTGATTATTTTCTCCTGCTCTTTCATTCTGTATACTTCTATATAGAGCTATTAGGGGAAGTCAATCATCACTCTCTAGTCATTGTGTTTCTTTCTCAAATGACCCATATATTAATGTGTGGACCTACTCACTTTTTGGAGTATCTTCTCACATGGTTTCATCTATGAACTACTTCTAGAAAAACTTCTATATGTCATATGATATTCAGGTTCTTAGGACTCAATAATAATCTCAGTTGTCAATTTAAAATATACTTGACAATATTTTTTCTTTACTGTATTCAACTTTCAGATTAAAACAATACCATATTAATCAAAGGTGTAAAACTATAATTTTATATTTAAAATGGATTTATTCCTTTTTTACTTAGAAATTTAATAATGTTTTGCTTTTATAAAGTAAAAAAATGTATTGAACTTAAACATTAACAGAACTGCTTTTAGTCATAGAAATCTGTCTTTATTGAGTAACTCAAACTAAAGCCAAGCCAAAATAGAAAGACAGACTGAAATCTAGCAATCTAAAATAAAATACATAAATGAATGGATAGATAATTGATAGAAATAACAATATACTGCCTTCTAGTACATATACTAAACATGTTTAATATAAAATCCAGACTCTGCAATTTTCTTGCATGACTAATATAAAAATCTCATTTCAAGAATCAGGTAAAGCCGGGCGGTGGTGGCGCACGTCTTTAATCCCAGCACTTGGGAGGCAGAGGCAGGCGGATCTCTGTGAGTTCGAGACCAGCCTGGTCTACAAGAGCTAGTTCCAGGACAGGCTCCAAAACCACATAGAAACCTTGTCTCGAAAAATCAAAAAAAAAAAAAAAAGAATCAGGTAAGACTTAATTGTTGATGTAATTGTTGGGAATACATGTCAAATCCATGAACATTTGCTTTCATTTTAAGCAAGGTAATTATTTTTCTCTATAATTATACTTTTAACTTGTTTAAGCAAGGAATACATGCTGTAAACACAGATAAAAATTATTTTATGTATATATTCTAATGTATAGTAAAACACAAAGAGACTTGACTTTTTGGATGTAAACACCAAGGTCTTTTATTTTTGCCTTACCACTTATAAGTTATTTGACTTTGGAATTTTTGCCTTGCATGCTTCCATTTTAAGAAGATTGTCAAACACAATGGACATTAGCAAAATATAGATAAAAATATGTATTCTAAGAAAGACCTAATTCATTTTATAGCTCCCTTCATAATCCATATATTAGGGATCTGGGAAGTATATGCATTTGTCTAAGTGTGTTGTCTTTGTAACTATTTTAAAACCTCAAATTTTTGACTGTATTTAGTTTTAATTTTCAATGAGTTTTGAAACTTTGGATTGGTAGTGTAAAATAATAACTGGCATATGGAGAAATTGTTTGAAATGTTTGTGTACTGCTTACTATTTTAATTGGTCATTCAGAAAGAATACATAGAAACAAAAGAAAAAAAACATGAATTTTTGTTTCATAGCCAAATTGATTTATTTAATCAATTAATTATTAAAATTACTTAGTTAAGATAATGAAATTCAAATTGTGCATTATTACAACCAAACATAAGAAAGCTAAATAAATAAAGAAATAAGTAAATCTAAACTTTATAAGGAATCATAAACTAAATAAACACATTGGTACAAAATATATCTTCATTACATTCTAAGTGAGTTGTGATTTCATTATGTTTTCATTTATGAACAAGATACAGATTTTAGATAGTCTATACCACTTGTTATTTGAAAATATGGAGTCATGGCAACTTGTTGCATGAAACACTGTACAAACTGCCAACAGAGATACACAGATGAATAACTTAAATATAGTTTGAAAATGAGCTTATCAGTTGTTGTTGTTTTCTAGCACATTACAGCAATTAATTCTAACCTTTTTGCCTCTATAACTTTCCATTTTTACCAAAACTTTCCCCCTTTTCTAATTGTCTTCTACATATATTTCTGATGCAAGATACACTAAAATAATATCTTTCAAGGCAAGCTTTCCTTAGTTCCATGTAGAATGCTAAATACATCCAACTGCATAAATTTATGTTCACCAATGTCTTTAAACTAGTCCTAAACTTCTTTGTTCTTTTGTTTGGGAGGCACTTGTAAATCAATGTTTATTATGGAGGAACTTCAGGACAGAAAACCAAACAGGATGAGAGGAAGGGATCATGGAAGAATTTAATTAAAGTTTTAATTACTTTGTTTTCCTTCTATTAGAAAATTAACTTCAAAGGGCAGGAGTAGTATTGTATTTACCTTTATAATTTAATGTCTGACTATCTGCTTGTTATATACTAATTAAGTGAATGAATACAGATGCTTCTACCATTTATTTATAAATTATAGAATTTTCTGGACAGTTTTTGTACCTTTTATTTTTCACTAGGAGATATCTATCATTTTCTAGTAGTACAGTGCTACAAATTAAAAAAATAGAAAGTCTCCTACTTTTCTTGTCTTTAACAGAAATGATCCATTTCATTCTCACCTCTAGTGAATTTTATCATATAAAGAAACAAGCTCTTCTATTACCTAGTATTTTGTTTAATGTTTTATATTACCTGATAATTATTTATCTTTCTTATGCTATCTCTGCTATACTATTTCAGTACAAGTGCCACAAAATTCATCTAAAGAAAGCCTCTCACTAAGTTCCCAAACTTCCCTGAATTTCCCCTTTTATTCTGTACATTTTGCTCTTCTTCCATCCAAAATCATCCCTGAAAAATCATGAGATTTTTCTAAAATGTCACCTTTCACAGAGTATTCCTTTGTCCTTGCACATAAGCATAAGTTATTTTTGAACCCACTATACCATATTCTCTATGTTTCTTTGACAGTTGTCGAAGTCTACCATCCACTTTAGTAATGAAGTAAGGACTGGATGGAAGTATTCATTTGTTATGACTTTTTTCTATTTTATTTTACAGTTCATGTGACATTTTGATTTAGGAATATTATTTCTTAAAAGTATTCTTATCATTGTGTTTATGAAAGGGATATTAAGATGATGTGATACTTATAACAAGAAGAAGCAGTGAAGATCCACAAACATTTTGATGATCTTAAAATGTGTCAGAAAATTACAAAGGCTGTGAAGTAAAATAATTCAATTAATGACTGAATACTTAGGAAAAAACTGTGTAGCCCTCACAAAGCTATAAATTAGTACAGGTTTATGCTGATTCTTTAGTTTATATTGTGCTAATTTGAGTTTTACCATGCAAATAGCAAATTGAAATGTGATGCAATGCAAATATACGGATAAATTTTAACTATAATTTTGACACAACCAAGAAGTACCTGGAAAGAGAGCATTTTCAAATAGTCTAGATAACAGTGGTATGTACGGGATTGTTTTACTTGTTAATGAAAACAGGATGACCTACCCAAAATATGGAAAGAACAAACTCATGGAATGGATTTTGAAATGTGTAATAGTAGAGAAAGCTAGCTGAACATAAACAAGAAGAATGGATCCACATGTTTATTCTCTCTATACTCGTCTCTGTGGATATGATGTAACCATATGCTTTAAGTTCTTGCTATGAATTCTTTGCAATGATGGATTATAACTTGGTATTGTAAGCTGAACAAATGCTTCCTCCTTTATGTCGTTTGTTGTCAGGGTATTTTATGACAGTAGCAGAAATGAAACTAGAATGAGAAATAAGAAAAACTGTAGGTGTTTTGTTGGTATTATAATATTTGTTTAACTATGTAAAGATGTGCTACATTTGTATTAATTAAATCAAATTAACCTGGGCTTAGCGAGGCAGAGTTATTAGCTAGTTGACAGGAAGCAGCAGGAAGGAGAAAAGTGTGTGTTTTTGGGGGGCAGTGTTAAAAGGAGAGGTGGTTCTGGGACTACCACCAAAGAATGAAAGTTATCTACTTGCTACTCTAACTCTCTGAACTTGCATGTTTTTAAAATACCTTTTGAAACTTGAGTTTTATTAGAGTATGGGGATATAGCTATTACATTTAACAGCAACAACAGAGCCATTATCTGTGGGAACAGAACTCCCCCAGGCTACAGCCTGAGCACCTGGCTGCTAGCAACTTAAAATACAGCCATCATGAGGCAGGTAAACCAGCATTTTGGAGCCCAACATGGGGAACCATATGTAGTTGGCATTTTCTTTGGGCCACCAGTCAGCCAGACATGAGGAAACAGGCAAGTAGGACATACAGAATGAAAGAAAGTTAAAACACCAGAAAGTAAAAACATAGATGAAGAGTAACAAGTTAAAATAAATCATAAGAGATAGTGGAACAAGCCTAAACTAAGGCTAAATATTCATAATTAATAGTAAGTCTCCATCTCTTTATTTGGGAACTTGTTGGTGGTTCAAAATAAGACCTGCTACAGTGTTTATACCATATATGATTCATGCTGTTTCCCTTGTGAAAATCATACAATTATAAAATAAAAATGATTCATATATATATATATATATGTTTGAACATATTATTTAATAGTATCTAATATAATATATATATACTCTAATATTTAATAGAGAAACAAGACTTTTATGAGAAATTTATAACACTTTAAACCTACATTGAATGCAATGGAATAGCATAATTTTGTAGTATTTTGCCTCTTGACCAGCTAATAATTATATCAAAATCTTTTTTGAATATACATAGATAGACTTATATTTGCAGTTGATATTACAACTGAATTTAAGCTTTCAAGATACTGTTTGCATTATTCTTATGCAAAACTTGGCCCTGAATTAATTCATAACTCTCAGTTGAACAAAATCATAATGTATATGCCTTTCTGTACAATTTATTCTCCACATGTTTTCTATTGGTACTTCTTTAAAAGGGGACTCCAGTATCTTGAAGAGTATAACCTATAACTCACCAAACTTACAATTGAATTTTTTGAAAAATATCTGCATAATGTCATTTCCACTATGTGGCAGATTGGGTTATTTACTATTATTCTGTGGTTTAGATTTTTGTTGTTGATGTTGTTGAAATGCCTTTGTATTAATTCCGGAATTGCATTATCAAGTACCAGATTACAGCATTGTAAGGGATTGTGAAGATTAATGTTGTTACAGCAATGCTAATATTTGTTCAAACAAAATGGATATGGATTTGTATTAATTTTTGAAACTTCTGAACTTACCCGAAAGACTAAATTTCAGTATGTAACTTTGAATTACATTGCTTGATATTTTGACATTTCACAGTTATAATGAAGGGAAGCTTACAGAAAAAAATAACAAAAGTTTTATATTGTTATCATAACCTAGTATATACCAACACAGTATTTTCTCAGAAATTCATTTTATTAATGATTTAATTTCTTATTTTTTTCCACAGGATTTGAGGTTCTCATTAAAATAGTGTTTGGGCCATTGAGTTACTGCCTGATAGTGCTTAATTTTCACTGAAAGCCTCATCATTTATTCTTAAAAAGAAGAGGTGAGGAGAAAAGTAATGAAATATATTGTAACAATTTTTTCAACATAAAGCAAAGTCTTTTCTGAAAAAGGCCTAAGATAATGCCATTCAGAAATGATTTGCTGAACACTATTTGGGTTCAAGTGTGTCATCCATACTCCAAAATCTCTGTCTCCCATTAAGAAATGAACCACAAAGTCAAATAGGCTTATTGTCATTTTTTTCTTTTTGCTATTGCAATAGATTCAGGATATAATTATATTTGTGAATGATATACCTCAAGTAATAATGGTGAACAAAAAATGAATCATCTTTTTGGGCTAGTAGATGCTCTGGCAGTGAAACAATGAATATAATTAATGTTCTAAAATGCTATTATTTTGCCAAGATGTAGACATTTCTCCAGTTATTCTTATAAAAAATCATGTACATCTTTGCATGTATAATGGGGTCAAACTTATCAGTGTTCTTCAAAAACCATCATGATGTTATTGAACTCCAATGTGGCTAATTCATTATTTTTGTTGTTGTTGTTATTTGTTTCTTTCTTTGATTTTTAGAGAGAGGATTTCTCTGTAGCTTTGGAGCCTGTCCTGGAACTAGCTCTTGTAGACAAGGCTGGCCTCAAACACACAGACATCCACCTGCCTCTTCCTCCCTAGTGTTAGGATTAAAGGCATGTACCACCACTGCCTGGCTTTAGTTCATCATTTTTAAAATACATAGTCTGACGGTTGTTTGGGTGGTTATGTCACACCAAGTAGTAGCATTGCCTATAAGTATGAAGAATGATATAATCAAAGATATAATTAAAAAAACATTTACATACCTAAACTAAAATTTTAAGGCAGGAGGAGCCTCTGTTTCAGGCCTATCTGTATGGCATTACATAGCATGATTCTCTCAATAAAAATCATAACATTATTGCTATCGCTAGAATTTCAAGCACTATATTGAAGAGGTATGGAGAGAGTGGACAGCCTTGTCGTGTTCCTGATTTTAGTGGGATGGCTTTGAGTTTCTCTCCATTTAATTTGATGTTAGCTGTCAGCTTGCTGTAAATAGCTTTTATTATATTTAGGTATGAACTTGTATCCCTAATCTCTCCAAGACCTTTATCATAAAGGGGTGATGAATTTTGTCAAATGCTTTTTCAGCATTTAATGAAATGATCATTTTTTTTTCTTTCAGTTTATTTATATGATGGATTACATTGATAGATTTGCATATGTTGAACCAGCCCTGCATCTCTGGAATGAAGCCTGCTTGATCATAATTGATAATTTTTCTAGTGTGTTCTTAGATTCAGTTTGCCAGTATTTTATTGAGAATTTTTGTGTCGATGTTCATGAGTGAGACTGATCTGTAATTCTCTTTCTTGGTTGAGTCTCTGTGTGGTTTTGGTATCAGGGTAACTGTAGCTTCATAAAAGGAATTTGACAATGCCTCTTCTGTTTCTATATTGTGAAATACATTAAGGAGTATAGTTATTAGGTCTTCTTGGAAGTTCTGGTAGAATTCTGCATTGAAACCATCTGGTCCTGGGCTTTTTTTGGTAGGGAGGTTTTTGATAACCTCTTCTAATTCTTCACGACTAACAGGTTTATTTAGATTGTTCACCTGGTCTTGATTTAGCTTTGGTATATGGTACTTATGTAAAAAAAAATGTCCAATTCTTCTGCATTTTCCCGTTTTGTGGCATACAGTCTCTTGTAGTAAGATCTAATGAGTCTCTGAATTTCCTCTGTGTCTGTGATTATGTCCCCCTTTTCATTTCTGATCTTATTAATTTGTGTGTTCTCTCTCTGCCGTTTGATTAGTTTGCACAGGGGTTTGTCAATCTTGTTGATTTTCATATAGTTATCCTCCCGGATATTGGAAGTAGATAAGATTGTTGGGCAAAAATTGGGAACTTGGAGGTGGGGATGGGATGGGGATAAGGGGAGACTGGGAGAGAAAAGTGTGAAGGGGAGGATGTGGAGAGCTTGGGAGAATGGTATGGTTGGGTGGATATGGCTGCAGGGAAGTATATATCTTAATTAAGGGAGCCATTTTAGGGTTGGCAAGAGACTTGACTCTAGAGAGGTTCCCGGGTGTCCATGGAGATGTCCTCAGCTTGTTTCTTGGGCAACTGAGGAGAGGGAGCCTGAAATGGCCCTTTCTTATAGCCATACTGATGAATAACTTGCATATCACCACAGAACCTTCATCTGGCGATGGATGGAGATAGAGACAGAGACCCACACTGGAGCACCAGACTGAGATCCCAAGGTCCAAATGAGGAGCAGTAGGAGGGAGAACATAAACAAGGAAGTCAGGACTGCGAGGGGTGCGCCCACCCACTGAGACAGTGGGGCTGGTCTAATTGGAGCTCACCAAGACCAGCTGGACTGGGACTGAAAAAGCATGGGATCAAATCGAACTCTCTGAAACTGGCTGACAATGAGAGCTGACTGAGAAGCCAATGACAATGGCACTGGGTTTTGATCCTACTGCATGTACAGGCTTTATGGGTGCCTAGTCTGTTTGGATGCGCACCTTCCTAGACCTGGATGGAGGGGAGAGGACCTTGGACTTCCCACAGGGCAGGGAACACTAACTGTTCTTTGCACTGAAGAAGGAGGGAAAGGGGGATGGGGGAGGGGGAAGGAAATGGGAGGTGGGGAGGAGGCGGAAATTTTTAATAAAAAAATCATAACATTTCTTTGTACTCATGAAAATGTACAACTATTCTCTTTTACTCTCTTTCTATGATTTTCATTAACTATCTTGTTCCATCTACTTTCTTATCTTTTTGCTACCCATGTGTCTTTCTGACATTGGTTTATATATGATCAAACTAAATATTTTATTATAAATTGAAAAAAATGCAGCAAATCCAGATAAAAATTCTGTTAACATATTTTCCAGAATCAGAATAAACTGATGTTTTAATTTTTCTTTTTTTTTTAGCTGTATCTTTTTTTTTAATTTATTTGTTTATTAAAGATTTCTGCCTCCTCCCCGCCACCGCCTCCCAATTCCCTCCCCCTCCCCTGATCAAGTCCCCCTCCCTCATCAGCTCGAAGAGCAATCAGGGTTCCCTGACCTGTGGGAAGTCCAAGGACCACCCACCTGCATCCAGGTCTAGTAAGGTGAGCATCCAAACAGAAACCCACATTAGAGCAGCAGACTGAAATCTCAACTTCCAAATCAGGAGCCGAAGGAGAGAGAGCAGGAGCAAGTAACTCAAGACCACAAGGGGTGCACCCACACACGGAGACAACGGTGAAGTTCTATCGGGAACCCACCAAGGTCAGCTGGCCTGGGTCTGAAAAAGCATGGGATAAAACCGGACTTGTTGAACATAATGGACAATGAGGACTACTGAGAACTCAAGAACAATGGCAATGGCTTTTTGATCCTACTGCACGTACTGGCTTTGGGGAAGCCTAGGCTGTTTTAATTTTTCAAAAAATTATATTAAGCATTTCAATGTAAGTTTTTGTATTAGACAACTAAGACATATTTTAATAATATGTTTGCTATGCATTATGTATTTGTTTAGTAAGGATTCTATAAAATCACTCAGAAAACATCTCAAATCAAACCACAAATAATAATTTAACAGATACATTAATTTATATCTTGTCATTAGACTTAGCAGAGAGTCACCATATAATAGCTTAATTGGAAAGTATTTGTTTCAGGCATTATTTAATTATTACCATCATCAGCAACATCATCATCATTACCTGGCTATCATTCAGCAGCATCGTATAAAAGGCAAAAGTATGTTAACTTTTTTAGAAATATTAATACACTCCTCAAAAGTAAAATGTTGTATTTTTTATAAATAGGTTTATAATTATCATCATGTTCTTGTTTGTAATATAAAAAGTGTATCATTTGGATGTATAAAAACTAAAAGTACAAATCAGTCTCATATTGGGTAAGGGAACTATTCATAAAAAAGATGGTAAATAACTGAGAAATAAAAACTTAGTTGTAGAGTTCTTCTACTTTTCCACAAATAAATGTAGCCATCTATCAGTAAGATTTTCCATTCTGGATGCTCACAAGCAGGAAGGTAATTTGTCAGATTTTGTGATTACCTATTTCATGGACCCATTTGACTTTCTATATATAAGGCAATGCCTCTTCAAGCTTTGCCACAGATTTATCCCAGCTTTCTTGGTCTTATGATTTTTGTTTTATTTCACTTAGCATTTACATATGACTGTCTTTGCAGGTGAGTTATAAGGATTATTTACATGTAGTAGCATATTTTTAAAAACTTATGCACTTTGCTAATAAGCAAGTTTATTGCCCTTTGTGCGAAGTAACAAGCCATTCTGTCATGGGTAAAAGATCTTGATCTGAGTGCTTACATAGTACCATTCCTTCACGGATGAAAGCATTTAGTGACTTAAATATTTCTGCCACACGTACAAATCTCTTATCTACATAAACTGTTGGATGAACATTTATTTTCATTTATTAGTTGCATTGTTTCTGGATTAAATATGTCTATTACCAACACTGTTTTATTCCTTCACAAATTTCTTTTCTTTTCCTTAAATCCACCATTGACAACAATGCTCAGCAAAATAAATTCTTTAAAAACAATATTTAGCATAGTAATATTGGTTGGGATGCTGCAAGGAATTAATGCCAGATTATGTATGAATCAATGGTCCTTATTTTCACTTGGAAACTATATTAAATTACTCTTTTACTTTTAAAAGTCACTGAAGACTACTGATATTGAATTTGAAAATTCTCAAAAATTATATATTTTAAGAAGCCTTATATAGAGTAAACAGTAAAGGTTTATCTATGCAGGTTCCTTGTCCCAGTGGACAGTATACTCCCTGTGAGTGAGTTGCTATTACTGACATTTGGGAACTACTTAAGTTCCACCTGAATGGATAAATACTAAGCAGTGGTATATTGAGATAATCTGCATCAGTGATTTTCATAGCCAATGAGACATATTTGATAATGAAAGATCTTTATTGTTAATGGGAAACACCCTTATATATTTGCAATTATTGTGTCCTTAACACAATATCACACTGTCTGAGATCATGTTTGCAAAGCACATATTAAACTTCAATAAATGAAATGAGTTTTGCTCCCATTTTAAGTTCTGAGGAATGAATAATTTAATTAATTTTTCAAAGTCACAAATCACATCTATGGGAGAGATGAAGTATACATTTATTGTTGTCAATAATGTGTACTTTATTTCCAAAGAAATCTCTGCCATCCTTCTTTCTCAGTCAGGTTTCTTAAATAAAAGCTTCTGATTCATCAATGAACACAACTATCAGGCTGAGTCTGAAACAGGGAAACAATAAATACTTAGAAAACATATAGTACTTGAACTATGCTAAATATTTCATATTAATGTTTTCTGTCTCTCAGAATAATCTTAGCAGCAATGAGGAGAGAATTATCATCCTTATTTTAGAATTAGGGACAATAACATTTGAAGGGGTTATATAGTAGTTTGAATGAGATGTCAAACAGTAAGTCTCAGCATTTGAATACTTGGTCTTCAGTTGCTGGCTATTTGAGAAGGATTAGGTGTTGTAGCCTTGCTGAAAGAAGTATATCATCTTCTTTGGGTGTCAAATGAGTCCTGCCATTCTCAGTACCTCTATGCTTGCCTCCTGCATGCTGAAGACATGAGCTCTCAGTTGTTCCTGCCTCCATGCCTTGGCTCTACTATCATAGAATACAACCCTCTTGAACTGTAAGCCCAGTTAAACTCTTTCTTTCCTAAGATGCTGTGGTTGTAGTGTTTGACTACAGTAATAAAAAGTAACTAATACCATTTTACTTATATTACTAAAGGTATGGAGCTACAAAGTGGAACAGTCAAAAACTTAATCTAGATATTCTGCTTCCACTTATGGTGCTCATTAAACTAAAGCAGTGTTATCCCACAACTTACTTTAGACATTGTCTGAAAACTCAAACCTGATTTCTCAAATAATTTTATCTTAGTTTATCATACATTTGCAATTTTCCCAAAGTTATAAATAGTAAAACACAAAATATCTTTCAGAAATTCAGTATTATCTGTCTATCATATTTTTAATTTTATTTTTTCTATTGATTTTATTAAGCTATACATTTTTCTCTGCTCCCGTACCTGCCTCTCCCCTCCCATTCAACCCTCTTCCATGGTACCCATGCTCCTAATTTACTCAGGAGGTCTTGTCTTTGCTACTTTCCATGTAAATTAGATCCATGTATGTCTCTCTTAGCATCCTCAATGATGTCTAGGTTCTCTGGGATTGTGATTTGTAGGATGGTTTCTTTGCTTTATGTTTAAAAACCACTTATGAGTGAGTACATATGATAATTATCTTTCTGAGTCTGGGTGACCTCACTCAAAATTTTGTTCTCTAGATCCATCCATTTTCCTGTAAATTTCAAGATGTCATTATTTTTTTTCTTCTGTGTAGTACTCTATTGTATAAATGTACCACATTTTCCTTATCTATTCTTCGGTCAAGGGGCATTTAGGATGTTTCCAGGTTATGTCTATGATAAACAACGCTGCTATGAACATAGTTGGGCACATGTCTTTGTGGTACGACTGAGCATCCTTTGAATATATACCCAAAAGTGGTATTGCTGGGTCTTGAGGATGGTTGTTTCCTAATTTTCTGAGAAAACGCCATACTGATATCTAAGGAGCTGTACCAGTTTACACTCCCACCAGCAATGTAGGAGTGTTCCCTACATCCCCCCTCCCCCGCCCATCTCTCCAACATAAGTTGTCAGCAGTGTTTTTGATCTTGGCCATTCCTACAGGTGAAAAATGGAATCTCAGAGTTGTTTTGATTTCTATTTCTCTGATGACTAAGGATGTCGAGCATTTTTAAGTATCTTTCAGCAGTTTTAGTTTCCTCTGTTGAGAGTTCTCTGTTTAGGTCTGTATTCCATTTTTATTGGATTATTTACTTTTTAATGATGAATTTCTTGAATTCTTTGTATATTTTGGAAATCAGACATCTGTCTCATGTGGGGTTATTCAAGATCTTTTCTCATTGTAGGCTTTTGTTATATCTTGTTGACCATGCCCTTTGCTTTACAGAAGCTTTTCAGTTTCAGGAGGTCCCAATTATTAATTGTTACTCTCAGAGTCTGTGCTGCTGGGGTTTTATTTAGGAAGTGGTCTACTGTGCCAATACTTTCAAGTGTACTTCTCACTTTCTTTTCTATGAGGTTAGGTGTGGTTGGCTTTACGTTAAGGTCTTTGACCCATTTGGACTTGAGTTTTGTGTATAGTGATAGATATGGATTTATGTTCATTCTTCTACATGTTGACTAAAATCAAGTTTAATATTTGATAAGACCTCTATCCTATTTTTTAAATCATATTGACCTTATGCACCTGTTATGTAATTACCTAAATCAACGTTTTATGTCATATGTATTGGATTGAAAGAAAATGGTCCCATAGGCTCATAGGGAGAGGCAATATTAGAAGATGTGGCTTTGCTGGAGTAGGTTTGGCATTGTTGGAGGAAATGTGTTACTGGCGGACAGGTTTTGAGGTCTTTCAATGTTCACTCCTGGCCAGTGTGAAACAATGAACTTCTTGTTGCCTGAGAATCATGTCTCAGTCACTTCCTGATGCCTACAGATCAAGATGTAGAACTCTCAACTCCTTCTCCAGCACCATGTCTGCCTATATGCCTTCAAGCTTCCTGCCATGATAATAATGGTCTAAACCTCTGAAACTTTAAGTAAGCCACCCCAATAAAATGTTCTTCTTCAAAAGAGTTGTCATGGTCATGATGTCTCTTCACAAAAATAGTAAAAAGAACTAAGACACCATATTTTATGTGTGAACAAAATCAGTTAAAGTTGTTAATGACACACCTTTGATTGTATAGATCAATTTACCAGCAAAAGATGATTCCAAAAGATGATTTTTTTTCCTCTGAGGGTTTACTTTTTCCTATGCTATATAAACAGTCAAAAATTGCAATTTTTGTTATTAAAAGCTTCTTGGATAGATGCTATTTGAACATTTCACACATAAATGCTTTTGGTAAATATGTAACAAAACTCTAAGCTGAATTTTTATATTCTGAGCTCAAAATTGAGGTTTGTAACTAAAACTTGATGATGATACATGTATCGACTGTATTCTAAATTAAACAAAAACAAATTGAATGTTTCTTTTGTCAGAAACATTCCCTTCTGGTCAGAGAATGGAGGGGGGTTTAAGCTGTGGTCCAATATCTTAAAGAGAAAATTCATTATTTACTCAAAAAGCTTACATTGGACCTCTAATAGAAAGATGAGCATTAATAAAAAGGCATATATCTATTAACAAAGATCATTCATTCACAAAATAAAAAATGTATTCTACAAGATTCTAATTTCTTGACATTTTTACTTTTAAATTTCATGCAAACTCAAAAATATTTGTGAGCAGAACCTTTTCTAAATGCTGCCAAAAGCAATATTATTTTTTCATTCACATTACTTAATGAATGTATGTTAAGAATCAGCATCTGCCCCAGTTTTCCTCAGTGACATAGTATTGCCAAGGCTGTTAATTACAGAAAGAAGTAGGTTTTGGTATAGTTGAATTCCAATATGATATTTTGTAAAAAATTACACATTTCAGGAAATATAATTGTTTTCTAATTTATTTATAGATGTATATGTTTTAACTTGTTCCAGCAATCTTTACTGTTGTAATCTTGTCAAACATATACAATAATTTTTTGAAATATCCACTTTCAAACCTTCAACTGCTTTGATATGCAAACCAATGAGTCAATAGCCCAATATAATTAAATTAATCAATAAGATAAAAACAAGACAAAAAGGGATCAGTAAATGTCTTCAATATCACTCTCTGTGCATAGTGTGTTAAACTATATATATATAGATAGATTATTCTTTCATTGTCAGAGTTTAAGAAATTCAATAAGATTCAGATTTATATGCTTCAAATCATATTGTTATGAGAATTTAAAGAAACTGCACATTACATAAACTTTATGACTTATTTTGGTTTTGAACATTGCTTTATCAATGTGTCAATACAGTTAGAATGTCTGATTTTTCCCATTTACTAAATGTGTATAAAAGCGAAAACCTCTATTTATACATTTTAAATGCATATTTTTATTAATTTCTTTAAGTATTAATATTTTTCTGTTCAGTGGATGAATATTGAGTTAGGCAACTTGCCAGCTCTCCACTGGAGAATTGGGATCTGGCATCCCTCTCCACTTTCAAAACAGTCAAGTAAGGCTCCTTGTTCACATAGAGCTCACATTAAAAAGAAAACTTAAAATATCTTCAAATAACATGAGACACCCTGCTTCATGTACTTAAGGAAGGTCAGCAGTCTTTCTCAAGCCAAGGAAAGCATATGACTTAAATTTTAGCATATGATTTTTTTCTAAAATTGAAAACCCTTTTTATTTGAAAGTTAAAGCAAAAAGGATTGTTGATGCTTTCATGTGTATTCACTTGACATAGTCAATGATATTTGCAACCATAAAGGTTTGCATTTTATCAGGCATGTAACATATTTTTTTAAATTATTAGGGTTTCAAAATCACATTGTTATACTTTTGTATAAAATAGCTTTGCTACTAAGTGAACAGTGTTTGAAACTTTATATTAAAGAGCAGTAGGTGGGGAAAAAGAAACTTCTGAACAGACACAAGAACAGCATGTTTAAACCCTTAATTTTATCACTGTAAATTTATTTTGATTTGTCTCTGGAACACAGCAGGAACAGAAGATAGAGACTGCATGCAGAAGAACAAAAATAGCTCTTTTAAGTGCATAATACTACATGGGTGTAAATTAAACTTTCTTCATTTTCAAAGTTTAAAGAACTCTAAGGTAAATCATAAGATATTTCTCTTGTTTCAAATGGCATATTTCCATGTATTACCTTGTCAATCTTTCTATTCTTGGATATGCCAATATGTTCAAAGGATGGAGGCCAAAGTAAAATTTAAAAAGTATCTAAGTTCTTGTTCCACCCACTTTGTATCAATAAGAACTATATCCACTTGAAATGGGGAGTGATAAATTATAGTTTTAAAGGAACCAGTATCATAAATTTCATTGTCAGTCTTGATACCTAGGTAATGCTTTTACAAGTACAGTACAAGATATTAGTTCCTTATGAAACAGTTTATAAATGTTGAGTTTTACAGCAAAACACTCTACTAAAATAGATCAAACTGATCTTGAAGTAAAATATATTAAACAAATCTCAGTGGTTATCTTAAAATTTTTAATCAGTTGTTTTGGCATAATACATATATAACTCCAAATTTTATAAGTTCAAACCTCTTGAAAATTTTCATTTTGGATATTTTGTTGTATCACTAATAAGCACCTAGAATATTTTAGTATGTAAATGTCATGGTATTTATTGCCAAGGATCCCAGTATTTGTAGTGTGCCTTTTCTAATGTTGATAAATCTCTTTCTAATGTCACCTAGGTATACTATAAGTATATCAACCTGGAAAAAACAATGATAATGAAAGCTGTTGTTTTTCTAATTAAAGAGAAATTTTCTGCCCAGGCAACAGTTAATGTTACTATCTCTATAGCAGTTAGAAATATTCATTCAACCTTCTACTATTCTTGTTGATTTCTCTTCAATGTCTATACCTTCTGGGGGCATGTGAGAAGGGACTGATAAGAGAAAAAGGAAAGGGCATGATGTAAATAGATTGTAATTTTCAAAGTAAAAATCAAATAAATTATAAATTTAAATCTGATTTTTAAAAGTTGATAGTGATTATGGTGTTAAACTAGTCTCAGTCTTTCCTAAATACCTAACATCACAGTTTATTAAGGAATTTTAAAGTGATTATTTTAGGATATTAAAATGACAATTATAAAATCAATACTATCTGTATTATATTTAATAGGTAAAGAGACTCATAATATGGTATTGTTGTTGTAGATTCTAGTGTGAAGGAGTCAAGAGATAACAATCAATTTGACTCAAAGGTCTCTGGCAAGTTATAAAGATGCATATTTTCCACTATTGTTATTTTGTCATCTTAGGTCTCTCAATTTTTTATTTAAGTAGATATCTCCCTTATCACACTCCTTGTTTTTTCCTTTATATGTGCTCTTAGTTTTGAATTCTTAAGCTCAAATCTTTATATATTTCAAAATTTTATAGATAATTCTTCCCCATCAAATCTTTTTTTTAACTTAATTGGTATATTCTGATGATTGTCAAATGTTATACATTTTAATGAATGTCCACATAATATCCACATAATACACAAACAATGACGTCGGCCAATCAATCATTTTCCTGAGTCCCATCAAATCTTAAACTCTGAAAATAATTGAGTTTTCATTTTTGTAGTATTGTTAATATTTCAGACATCTATCACACAAGCTTTATAAGCTTTATAAGAAAATATTAGAAAAATAGAATGTATTATAAAGTCCTATTTCACTGTGTATTGGTTGGTGTAGCTTGTCTTCAAAATACTGTTTGTTGTTTCAGTCCACAGTTAATGATTCTACACTCATCCCATAATCTTCTCAAAACATAAGGCATTTTTCTATGGTTCATCACTATTTTCCAAGACTTCTTTGCCACTTCAATTAAGCCTCTTATTTTACAAAATTGTCTACCCCGTGTTCCCATGTTATTTAAATAAACTTTGTGGTTTAAGAAAGCTGCAACTTTTCTATTAACACTTCTTTCCATGAAATAACCCATGGTTATAAATCTCCTCAACTCTACTATAGGTATTCCATGTCTCCTTTTATTAGCAATTAATCTATTATAAATGTTTACTCATGCTCATCATATTATGTTAACCAACGAGGATCCAGAGCACTTGTTATTTCTTTAATGTTCTCTGAAGAACTGGTATGCTAGTACACACCCAATAGGTTTTCTTTTTTCTCTTTTCTACTGATTTTACATTTTCGTCACAGTTTTCCCTTTCTTTTTGCCTCCCACTGCCTCCCCACATCCACTATGTTCCCACAAAACCTCCAATCTATCCCTCCTCTGTTTCTGTTCAGAAATGGAAGGTCTCCCATGGATACCAACAAAACATGACACATTAAGTTGCAGTAAGTCTAAGGACCTCCCCAAGTATTCAGACTGAGCAAGGTGATTGAGTATAAGGAATAGGTTACCAAAGTCAGCCAAAGTTTCAAAGACAGCCTCTGCTCCCATGTTAGGAGTCCCACAAGAAAACCAAATTACACAATTATAATATATAGGTTAGTCTATACTCCCTAGTTGTCAGTTCTATCTCTGTCAGCCCCTATAAACCAAGGTTATTTGCATCTATCTGTTTTTTATGGTGTCCTTGAACTCTCTGTCACCTAGAATCCTTTCTCTCCATTTTCTCCAGGATTTCTCAAGCTCCACTTAATGTTTGGTTGTGGAATTCT
This sequence comes from Microtus oregoni, assembly GCF_018167655.1. Classification (NCBI taxonomy): domain Eukaryota; kingdom Metazoa; phylum Chordata; class Mammalia; order Rodentia; family Cricetidae; genus Microtus; species Microtus oregoni. The sequence goes on from NW_024544721.1 coordinate 1,976,461, forward strand.
GCATCTGTTTCCATCAATTGTTGTATGAAGCGTCTCTTATAACAATTGTGCTAGACACAAATCTATTAGTATAGCAGAATATCATTAGGCAACATTATATTAACATTTTTTCCTCCAGTGTGTTTGGCTCTATCCTAGAAAATCTCTGGTGTATATCTATTGATATATTTATGTATCATTTATTTTTTGATAAAGAAGATAACATACATTAAATTACATTTCTTTTTCTTATAATTTCACAAGGGAATGAAAGTGTTTCCACATTTAACTTAGTTTATTCACTTAGAGACTTTCACTAAACTGAGAGAATAATTCATGTTTTATTAAAATAGTCTTGTTATTTTGTGATTCTGTATACATACATCTGTTTAGAATTCATTGTGTTGCTTATATTTATTGGCATAAATCTGGTCTGTATTTGTGTGTTGTGTAGCTTTTACATTCAGAAGAACATTGGTTTTGCAATGATAAACAGCATAGTTTTATAGTTATATTGTTTGTTTTCAGGGTTATTCACATACTTTTAATATAGGAAAGAGTTTCATAATTTTTTCTACCTATAGTGACATGATCTTTGGTATAAATTCCAAAAATATAGTTTGAAAAAAAAACATGTTAAGTAAATGTTGCTGTAAAGCCTATGTTTCAACATTCAGGAAAATCAAATGGTATCTGTACTTCCATCTTGCACATAACTAAACTCCAAATGTGCTGTAGGACAATGATTTTTATCCTGTCACTTGTATTATTTTTAATAAAATGCTGATTGGCCAGAAGCCAGGCAAAAAGTGTAGGTGGGGTGACAGTGACCAGGCAGGAAGTAGAGGGGTGGCAATGAGAATTATGGCCAAAGAAAAGTTTCAGTCTGCAGCCATCACCCAGATGAAGAGGAAGCAAGATGTAACTGTCTCATCAAATAAGGTGCCAAGCCATATAGCTAACACAGAGTAGAATTATGGGCTAATGTAAGTTATAAGTGTGAGTTAATAAGAAGCCTGAGCTAATAGGCCAATCAGTTTATAATTAATGTAGGCCTCTGTGTGTTTATTTGGGACTTAATGGCTGTACCAGAATGTGTGGGACAGAAACTTCAGACAACAGAATGGTGGACAAACGTGGGGCTGACCAAATCCACTTAAAAGCCTGTGTGAGCTTGGAAAGTTATTCTAGATAGAAAAGAATAGAATTAAACACAGCTTCTTGATAGCAGCACTTTGTTGGGTGGGTTTTGCTTCCTAGAGACAAGTGCTCTCATTTAAGAGAGGCTTCCTGACTCAGCTTTGGCTGCAAAATCTTGCAACTCTTTTAAGAGGTCCTGCAACGAAACACTTAAATAGTGTTGATGAAAAGCTGACTGCATACTTTTTGATGGTAGCAGGGACCTTTTAAACACCATAGAGTTGTGGCAATAAACGTGGCTCCAGCCAGTACCTCTGCCATGAGGCTAGACTCTCATTAAAAAGCTAAGGAATGGGCTAGATCCAGCTGTCAAAGCAAAGGCTTTAATCCTAGCCATATCACTTAGCAAATTAAAGACTCATGTGGTCAGAATAAGAGAGATATATATTAAAGATAGATTCAAAATAAAAAAAAACTCTACATGATTTACTGTGTGTTTAAAAGTATATGTAGGCTTGGGGAAAAAAAGGATAAATTCCTTAAAATAAAAAAGAAAAAAGAGAGTATTTGGGTATAGTGTCATACACTATACCTCCCAACAGTTGGGAGGCAGATGCAGACATATCACTGTGAGTTCAAGGACAACCTGATTTACAGAGTGAATTCTAGGACAGCCAAAGTTACACAGAGAAACCCCCTCTCAAAAAGCCAAAAATTAGAAAATAAAAATAAAAGAAATCGATGTAAAAATAAATCCTTGTAAAAATGAAAAGTACACGGAGAGTCTGGATCCTGTATGTTATTGTGGTGTCTTTAAATTGCTTAATGACTGAGAAAGGAATAAAAGCTGCTAAAAGGCACTTGATAATAAATGCTGCTGAATTAATTCAATATATATACTGAAAATGCTTTGACTTTAAAACTTAAGATAAAGATATATTATTTTGGAGAAGAGGTTTTGCTTTTGTTTCCACATGAAATAAGGTGCTATGGATTCATTCTGCATTAAGAAAAATCAGGTTTGACCAAGAAAGACCCCCTGAGAAATCTATGATAGGAAGAATGGCCCAAATATCTGAGTTCTTCATCCAGAACAGTTCAAAGACTGCTACCTGAGGTGATCAAGTCTCACAGGATACTCCAGTCAGGACTTGATCATAATTCTAAATTTTGCTTATGTCCCCATAAGATTATCAGCACCCCGAATCAGCAGGAAGTAGCCTTGAAAACTACACCCACATTCCCCTAAAATGAATAATAGATGTTTACCTTTGTTTAGATCATTGGTTACAAGTTGTTATGGATAATTATCAGTGAAAAACTACACAAAAGAGATTAGATTCAGAATTCTTGTTTAAATAAAAAGGGGGGAAGTGCTGTGGGACAATGATGTTTGCCTTTGTTTAGATTGTTGGTTACAAGTTGTTATAGATAATTGTCAGTGAAAAGCTGATGTAGGTGGGTCTTCTGTCTATTTCTTACTTTCATTGGTTAATAAAGAAACTGCCTTGGCCCTTTGATAGGAGAGAAAATTAGGTAGGAGGAGTAAACAAAACAGAATGCTGGGAAGAAGGGAAGTTAGGCAGACACCATAGCTCTCCTCTCCGAGATGAATGCAGGCTAGAATCCTCCTGGTAAGCCATCACCTCGTGGTGCTACACACATTAATAGAAATGGGTTAATCAAGATGTGAGAGTTACCCAATAAGAGGCTAGAATCTAATGGGCCCGGAAGTGTTTAAAAGAATACAGTTTCCGTGTAATTATTTCAGGGCATAAGCTAGCCAGGCAGCCGGGAGTCGGTTTGGCAGGAACGCAGCCCGCTGCTCCAACTACAAAAAGCTCCATAAAGGAGATTAGATTCAAAGTTTTTGTTTAAATAAAGAGGGGGGAAGTGCTGTGGGACAATGGTCTGTACCCTGTCACCTGTATTATTTTTAATAAAATGCTGATTGTCCAGTAGCCAGGCAGGAAGTATAGGTGGGGCAGCAGTGACCAGGCAGGAAGTAGAGGCATGGCAATGAGAATTAGGGGAAGAGAAAAGTTTCAGTCTTAGGCCATCACTCAGATGCAGAGGAAGCAAGATGTGACTGTCTCATCGAATAAGGTACCAAGCCACATGGCTAACATAGACAAGAATAATGGGCAAATATAAAATATAAAAAAAATTAGTTAATAAGAAAACCTGAGCTGATAGCCCAACTAATTTATGATTAATGTAGACTTCTGTGTATTTATTTGGGACTAAACAGATATGGGACTTGGTGGGACAGAAACCTCAGTCACACAAATGGATCAAGGATCTTAATATGAGACCTGATAGCCTGAAGCTGCTAGCATAAGAAATAGGAAATGCACTTCAACTTGTAGGTACAGTTTGTAAGGGTTTTCTAAACAAAATTCTGGTACCTTTGAGTAAAAGATGAATAGCTGGCAAATGGGATCTCACAAAAGTAAAAAAGTTCTATGCAGCAGAGAAAATGGTCAATTGGGTAATGAGGCAGATTAAAGAGTTGGTAAAATAAAATGCCAGCAATACATCTAACAGTGCATTAGTGTCTAGAATTCACAAATAATGCAAGCATCTAAACACTAAGAAAATCGCTTAAATTGGTCTAAGGAACTAAACAAGAAATACAAAGAACTAACAAACACTTGTTCAACATTGTTAGCATTTTGGAAATTAAAATAAAATTTTAAAAGTTAATTACAATTCCATTTCACTACAGTCTGGCCATACCCATGAATACAGATGATTACAGATGCAGCCATGGATGTTCAGAAAGAGGAATTCATTTAATGTTGCTGAGACTGTAAACTATTATAGCCACACTGGAAATTAGTCTGGTGGATTCTCAGAAACATATAAATATATGTACTTTATGATCTACCTATACCTTTTGAGGCCATAACAAAGGAATTTGTATCTTACTACAGAGGTACATGCACAACCATGTATATTACTGATTCATCCACAACATCTATGCAATGAAATTAACTTTGATGCCTATCAACTAATCAATGGATAATGAAAACTTTATATATATATATATATATTAGATGTAAAGAAAAATAAAATAACAAAATATACAGTACATAAATGGTACTGGAAAAAATTATACCGAGCAAAATCTCCAAGGTTTTAAAAAGAGAAGCCTTACCTTTTTGGAGGAGTGGATTGAGGGGCAAATGGCAGAAGGTAAAGGGAATGGGAGGAGGGGGGAGAGTGAGAATTGGGATTGGTATGTAAAATAAGAAAAGACTGATTTTTTTAAATAAATAAGCAAATACTATTTAAAAAAAGAGAGAGAGAAAAACACCTTGTGTTCTTACTCATATGAAGGTCCTAATTTCAAACCTTTTTCTAGGTTTAATATGGAGTATATATGGAAGCTATGAAACTAGAATTGGGTATTGGTTGGAGAGATACTTAGTGTGGAGATAAAATACAACAATGGAAAAGTGGAAGTATAGAAATAATATTTGGAACAGAAGCATTAAAGTAGGTTAGATAGAGGGAGGAAGACAGGAAAGAAAGGGCCCTAAAGAACAATCAAACTGAAGTGAACATAAAGAAGCCAGATGAGAACCTATAACTGTGCAATCCATGTAAACATACAATAAAATTGGAGAGTAGATGATATGTGTCATAAGGGGAGAAAATTATATGTAAAGGTTTAAGCTAGAATGAGAAAGAAGAGACAGGAAGAATTTGGAAGAAGAAGGACTTAGTATGAGTTAACAAAGAAATAAGGATCTATAAAGAAGCCTTAGGAAATTCCACAGCTTTTGGTCTGTTTAACATTTTTAAATAGTTTTGAACACAAAGCCTATCACTTTAGAGCTCAGTGCTTCTCCCAAAAGATGAGGACTATTAAATGAAAATTTCAGTACTAGGCATGGGTTATCTCTAATGAAGCTCTAAACCTGATGAAAAATCATGGATAGGGCAGTCATAGACTCTGCAGGAAAATCAATTGTTTCTTTTTTTCCCAAATGGTCATGCTATCAAACTATTACAAATATTTATGTTTATACTATATATATATATATTTATATATATTTATATATTTAAATATACACACACACACATACTTACATATATCTGAATTGCCTCCATCCTTGGTCAGAGAACCTTCTTATTGTAGTAGAGAGTGGGTTAACTAGGGACTCATTACTATTTATAGTTCTAAAAATAAGTAAACGTGAGTCACAGAAGTAGATTGGACATATATGTCAATTCACGACCCTTCAAAATTCAGTCAACACTGCACAATGCGTCTGAAAAACATGTAACAAGCTGAGAATGGGAATGAATGTTATTGCATGCATTCCTCTGATTATTCACATGACTGTGTTCAACAGTAACTCTCAGTATATATGAAGACCTTCAAAATGTTTGTGCAAAATTAAGACAGTTAAAAACAACAGAATGACTTAATATGCCAAGTTTTGTTTATACTCATGAGAGACCTGCCTTTCTGTGACAGAAATGGAGGTGGTAGGTTGAGGCAGTTGGATCATAGAGGGGTAGGAGAGAGGAACTGGGAGGAGAGGAAAGGGAAACTGTGGCTGGGGTGTCAATAAATAAATAAATTTGTTTAAAAACAAACAAAAGAAAAAATACAGAAGCTTCAACAATTTGAGAACTATATCAAAATGCCATGTGCCTCTGAAAAATAAACAAAAAAGTATAGCATAGATTGGAGAGAGGCTCCAAAATCCCCTACTATTAGGCAGAACAACTGTTTGTTTATCTCAAGGGCTAAAATAATGGGAGTATGTTTGTTTTGTTAAATGAGCAATCCAGTTAAAATCAATTTCATCAGTCTGGAAATTTTTTCCTGTTATGTAATTATTAGTTTTGTGAAAAACAACTTTGTTTAAAGCAAAGAATCTCACAATTATATTAAGAGGAAGTGTAGCTTCAGTGTAGACTGCCAGTTTACTGTCAGAAAAAAAAAGAACAGCCTTTCCATTAAACATATGTTGAACCAAGAAAGTCTAGTACAACATTTCTAACTTATAGAATCTTTAAATAAACTATATTAAGGGGTTGGAGAGATGGGTCTTTTCCAGAGGACCTGGGTTCAATTTCTGGCACCCAATGGCAGCTCACAACTGTCTGTAACTCCAGTTCCAAGGGATCTGACACCCTCAAACAGACATACATTTAAGAATGACACCAACACAAATAAAATAAAAAGAATCAAATTATTAAAAAAGGAAGATGCTTCAACATAAACTACATTCAAATTGTCATGATAATGATATAATATCATAGTTCCCCTAGGGACAAACATGGAAAATGATCACTCATATGGACATAATAACAGCTTTAGTCCTTTATCAGTTGTGAACTCACAATGGTTTCTCATCTAGAATATCTTCAAAGGGATGTTCCAAATACAGAAGCTTCATCCCATTAGAATGAGCCACGGAGATAATCTACTAAGAAAATGAAATGGATATAGTTTTTCTTAAGTTATTCATGCAAGTGTTGTTCCGTCACTTTTCCAATATCATATTATTTAGAATAAGTTAACTTTTTTATATCAGACCAAAAATGAAGGTAAGGTAGGAAGACTGTGCTATATTCAGGTGTCTAATCCAGCCATTCATTTTAAAAAGAAATCTCCAAATCAATCAATAAGGCTACAGCATATCATCTTACCGAGTTCTCTCTTTATGCCTCACTTGTATATACTTTTTAAGCATTGGTGAAGCTATAAAAATAAAATTATAGTGGAAGCAATGTGAAATATAAAGGGGCAGATCTCTAGATGGTCAATTCTGACTAGTACTAGTTACTCGTGCTTTTTAAAGCCCGAATGTCTTAATCTATAAAAATAAAAGAAAATGAACTTCTTTGTAGGCGTATTAAAGAGTTCCACAATAGTCCAGAATGGAGCATAACGAAGGTTTATTTATATGGGGAACAAACTCATAGTAAGGGTAGAGATCCAAGATTCTCTGGGTACACTGGAAGCTGGGACCTGAATCCAGGAGAAATAGGGGCCACACATGCTTTTTCTTCTGCATGTATAGTACCGTAACCATTCCCAAAATGGACCAATATCTAAAAGGCTATTAGGGAAAAGAATTTCCACAACCCCGCTTTTGTCTAAATGCAAGGATTCTAAGTCTAAAACAAAACTATGCGCAATAACTGCAAATATCAAGTATTGTCTAGGGAAGAACTGAGACACAAACATACATAAAAATTAAAGCTAGAGCCAATGTTAACAACATTAAGCAAGAAGCATATGGTAAATTTTCAGTCTAAACAAATACCAGATATTATTTAAATAGTTAGCCTATCTATCCTAAGAGGGGTCTAAGTCTTCCATTAAAAATGTCTTGGCTAAGTCATGAAAAGAAAGTAGCTATGACTATCTAGTCTTCAACTCCATCAAAGACCTGAGTAGGGAAATAATATTACCCAAATAATCAAGAAGTATAATCAAACAATTTCTAAAAGGTGCAAGAAATGAAAGAGACAGTCAGCTATCTGGGCAATCACCCAAAATCTAAAATTTTAGCATTGGGGAAACCAACTTTACCTAAGACCTAGAGTATCTGATAGAGCATTTGCAGAGGAAGGAAAATTCAAAAGACTATCCTACCTTATCTTAGCAAGGTTTGGTAGTCTTTTTTCATTTTATCCTGCTTGTCCTGTTGCATTTTTCAGCAGTTGAGGCAAAGACAGTTCTTTGCACAAAGGACAGTTTTGCCAAGAAGAAAAAAAGCTCCAAATGGAGTGCCTTCAGTGTCCAACATTTTCTCAGGAATAGATCAGTACTGCCAGGAACAATCATGTCTCATTTTAATAGAATTCTTAGTTATTCAATTACAATATTTCTATACTTTATTGAAGTTTTTGTAGATTATCTATCTATGTGGAAGACAATTTTTGTTCATCTAGAGAGCCTGATTAGTCCTACTATAAGTATGACAAAAATGACTTGTAATTATTAATACCTATATAGTTTAAAGACTAAGGCTTCACATTTTAAGATTGAATAATCTTTAAACAAATGTACAGGGAATGAGGACAATGACCCCAAAATGTAATATATATATATATATATATATATATATATATATATATATATATATATATATGTGTGTGTGTGTGTGTGTGTGTGTGTGTGTGTGTGTGTGTGTGTGTGCATCTTGATCAGAGATAGAAATATATAGTGTAATATGATAAGCAAATCCTAAAATTGCATCAATATACAAAATATCTTAAGCAAAGGTAGAAACATGCATGCATACAATATGACAAAATAACTTTGTATGTGTGCACAATTATTGTAAACAGAAATAGTAACACATGCAATATAACAAATACAATTTGAATTTGTATCAATATACAAATTATCCTAGGCATAAATGCAAAGATAACTTTACATATGACTCAAGATATAACAATCTATACCAGTGTAAATTTCTGTAATAGTTCACAAGTAGATACACTAATCTATTATCCCCTTTCGTCCATTTCTTTTTTTAAAAAAGTGATTCCAGAGCCTATTTCATTTTTACTCCTAATCCCTCAAAACTTATAACCAACCCCAAGCAGCTGACAATTGTGCCTAACCTTGAGGACAACCTTTGTTGGGAAAGAGGATATCATTTTCTAGAATACTTCCAGCTGCCATGGGGGCGATGTTATTTCTATGGGATCCTGTAAAATCTAAAATGATGGTTATATGTGTCAAGATTACTATCTGGTGCACTTGTAAATAGTCTCTTAGTAGTTGATAGGGTTTTTCTGAAGTTATTCTTTGAAATTCTGTCCAGAATGATGTAAACTCACGAAGCTGGAATTATTTTGAGCAGTATGTAGAACAAAATTAATCTTAGAGTGGTGCTATCTGTATGGCATCACATGAACAAGGTGGAAACATGGTTTTGGATACCATCTTCTTCCTCGAGACTTCAGAGGTTACTGTAGGAAAATTTCTTGTTCATTGTGGAAAAAAACATTATTCATATCAAAACAGAAAGTATGAATTTCTATAGACATGTATTCAAAAAAAAGGTAACACAGAGACAAAAATAGAGTTTTGATAACCTTAAACCCTAGATTTTATATTCTGTTCCACACCAGGTGGCTCCTGATATGAGACAGAAACTCTGAATTTTTCTTTTAACAACATGCTTTGATTTACAGAAGTAGAGCCATAGTTTAACTCCAAAGCCAGCTTTGATTTTTAAGTGGGCCGGGATTACCATTAGACTGAGAAGTGAGAAGTTTTATATGTTTAGGTAGTGAGCTTTTACCCTGCAGGGGATATTGGTATCATAAGTCAGATTTCTCTTTGCTTGGTGATTCTTTCTGGATAGCGGTTTTTCTTCTTTAGGCATCTAGATGACCAAGATCTCTTGAATTCTTGAAGATGGGTATTTTCTATTTTCCTGCAAAGACAAGAAGAGAACCCTGCCCCAACGCTTATGAGGATTCCTTGCAAGTTGTAGGACCGACACTTAGGTGGAAGAACTGTCATTTCTCTTTATCCATAAGCTTCTCCTTTTCAAAATGAATCTTGATTCATTTTGATGGTATCCATGCCTGTTTCTTTTTTTGAAAGAAGAAAATAAAACCTTCCCCAATGTAACATATCTCCTGGTTTCCATTCTTAGGTCAATATATCCTTGGAGTATGCTGACTGATTTATTTCTGAAGGTTTTTCTATTGTCCAGTGTTCTCTGTAAGTGTTGTTCCTGTCTCATTAGCATCAAGAAAAGTCAAGGTTAATAAAGCACTATACAATCTATTTGGGGGGTTATTTATCATCCCTTTTTGTTTAATTAACATATCTTTTATTGTTAAATTTAATCTTTCTATAACTACCTGACCTGTAGGATTCTGTGTTATACCACCAGTAATATGTGCCTTATATTATAATAAGCAAAAATGGTTGTGGGAATTCCATCAGTCCATAGTGTTTTAGATACTAGTCCATTTTGGGCATAGTCTAAGGTACTGTAAGCACAGATGAAAAGCATGCACATCCCCTTTTTCTATTGAATTTGGTTCCCAGCTTCCTAAGCACATGAGGACCATGGATATTTACCCTTACTGTGAATTCGGTCCCCAAATAAATAAGCTTTTTTAACACTCCATTCTGGGTGATTGTGGAACTCTTTAATATGCATACATCTGGTACCCAAACATTTGGGGTTATCCCATATGCCCACTACCCACTTAAGGTCTGGGTGCTTGTATGTCCACTTGGAGTTAGGAGAAAGTTAACTGAGAACATGCCAGCAGCTCAGCACTCCCAACCCGGGCAACCAGTCAAATCGGGTCTGCTAGGTTTGCATTGGCAGACTGTGCATGGCTGTGCAGTGAGCTGCATGGCAGATTTAGCTTTTACTCAGAAAAAAAAAAGATTTATGTTCAGCACATTCCTTTCCAGAATCGAGGCGGTGAGCATGGCTACTACCTGGCCATCCCAGAGCTGGTAGTAAACATACCTCCTCCATATTAAAAGGCTATGAGGGGCAAATCCAGCATCCAGGGCCCCAGGAACACAGCCCTTACAATTTTAAATTGGTTGTTAAAACAAGGTTTCATTATGGAGCTCAGATGACCTTGAGCTCATGATCAATCTTCACTACATTCTCAAATAAATGATGCAGCAAATAAACTGCAGATATAAGAACATCTAAATTGTGCCAAAATAGTTTCCAATGCTTTTTCTATTTCTTATGGTGGAGTATATAAGATAATTGTTAAGTCTGTAGTCATGGCTCATGAAAAGAATAAAATAATATGGTACCGATAATCTTTGCTTATCTAAACATACAACTAAAGGCATATGTACTGCATATGGATTATACATGGAATAGGAAATACATAAATATATACTGCTCTTACAAATCTCTGACAAGTTCCAAACATGCAGAACTTATCCAATAATTATTTAGTGAGAGAGTCTTCTATATTTCATGATCTACCCATTTTACATTTTTGTCATAAGCAAATGCCAATCCACTTAAAGCAAAGGCTTCAAATCTCATTAATCTTTGTATTTCCTACTATTCTATTTATACCATATCACAGAAATTTAATTAATCATTTCTTTTAATAATTACAACAATTACATATTATTTTCATTGCAATCTACTTAATTACAATCATATTGTGCCACCCTTTCTCCATTATTTTCAAAGACACAGCACTGAGAAATTCAAATGTATGCTTTGTAGTTGTTCTTTTTAAATACTGAAAATGTTGGAAATTTATTGTTTCTTCTTTTTAGAAAAATTATTTGTTCATGTATGTGTGTGTGTGTGTGTGTGTGTGTGTGTGTGTGTGAGAGAGAGAGAGAGAGAGAGAGAGAGAGAGAGAGAGAGAGAGAGAGAGAGAACATTTGTATAAACATACCTAAACTGGTACTTTTAGAGATCAGAAGACAAATTGTGGGAGGAAAAGAAATTCTGACTATTGTACTCAGATTCTCAAGATTATCATCAGGCAAGCATCTTTACCTCTTGAACATTCTTGATGAAACTCATTGTTTCTTCTTTAAGCCATCTTACAGAGAATGATATGATTAGGTTACTCTGAAACACTGAAGCCTAATAAAGAAAAACTCAGGGATAGAAATTGGGGTTTAACCTGAAGACCAGAAAAGCAAAGCAGCCAGCTACTAGCTCTTACCTCAAACTCAGTCCAAACAATGGCAATCCTGCTTTCAGCAATCTCAGAATGAGACTGTGCCTGTCAGCTGTCTCCTCCCATTTTATAATCCTTTCTAGGGTGGGATTAAAGGCATGCACCACTGGGATAAAAGGCATATACCTCCCAGTTTCTATGGCAACTACTGTGTCTACTGGTATTGAAGGTGTGTGTTACCACTGCCGGGTCTGTAAGGTTTACCAGTGCAACTCTTTTACTCTCTGATCTTCAGGCAAGCTACAAAATACAAATGAAATGCCACTACAAAGCACAGTGAGATTACAGAAAAATACTGAATATTTATTCTGTATTATTTTTTCATTTCATTTTATTTTAATTTTTAGCATGACTTTTCTTTCTATAACTTATTTCTTTATATTATTATTCTAAGGATAACTCTAACAGTCCTGGCTGTCCTGGAACTCACTCTGTAGACAAGGCTGGCCTCTAACTCATAGATCCACCTATCTCTGTTTCCCAAGTATTGAGATTAAAGGCATGTGCTACCACCACCTGGCTATATTTCAAAATTCTTACCAGAAGTGAATTCACTAGAATAGTCTCTAAATGTGGCATATATGGTATCATGGAATATCCATCAGAAACACAAAAACAATGGAATTCATCACTGTTGCATTTTGACATTTCCTGCTCTGTTTGAAAAATCATAACTTTAGACTTTGAAATTGGAGCTATTTTTTCAAAAAGTGTAAATAACCTGTTTTAATATTCTTTATACTAATTTTGTACTTTGATTTTAAAACACTATTATTTTTTGAAAACTCATATGTGAATACAAATGTATTTTCATCATATTTATCCCTATTTCTCTCTCTAAGTCTTCCCAGTTTCATTCCCTACTTCTCTCCTTTTTCACTTAAAAAATATAATTTACTCAGTCCAATTCTTGATACTCATATATGCATGAATGTGGGGTTACATTGTGAGTCTAGATTGTGGTTGACCCACAAGAGATGATACCTTTAATAAAGACTGAAGGCTCCTCCCTGAGAAGCTATCAGCTGTCAATAGCTCCTAAGCTAGGAGTATGGACTCAGGAACCTCTGCCTCTCCTTGGTGCAGTGTTGAATGATTTGATGTTTTTTGGATCTGTTACATATGAACCAACACATTCTTGTAGTTTATGAATGCACACATCCTGTAAAGTCCAGAACACATTGATTTTTCTAGAACTCCTTGACTTCTGACTTTTACAACATTTCTGCTCCTACTTTTGCAAAGTCTCTGAGACTTGTTGGGAAAAGTATATGATATAGAGATCCCTTTTTGTACCCAAGTACTCCATAGATATTTATTCTATAGCCTACTATGGAGACACATACTCAGCCATGCTCACTGCTACTCTATTCATAATGGCTAAGAAGCAGGAAAAGCCTAGATGTTCACCAGTTGATGAAGAGATAAGTAGGTTAAAATGAAATTATAAAACATATAGACAAATGAATTTAAATGAATTATTTTCCACATTATTTGTAATTTTCATATGTGTGCATATATGTACACCATGTATGTTCAATGGCCAGGCAGGGCAGAAAAAGATGTTAGACTCCCTGTAGTTGCAAATGATTGTCAGCTACCACATAAGGACTGGAAATGGAAATTTGTGCTCAGGAGGATTTGCTAGGTATTGACAGAGACATTTGTTTCTTGGATGTCCAGAACTAAAATAATCACATAAAACTATATTAATTACAACACTGTTTGGATAATGCCTCAACTGTAATTTTAGCTAGCTTTTATATCTTAAATTAACCCATTTTTATCAATCTGTGTATTGCCACAATGCTGTAACTTACTGGGTAGAGTTTTGGATGTCTGTCTCCTTTAGCAGCTACATGGCATCTCCTTGACATGGCCCACTTTCTCTCTATGTCTCTGTTCAGATTTCCTGCCTGGCTTTGTTCTGCTAAGTCATTGGCTGAAACAGCTTTATTCATTAGCCAATGGTAATAAACTTATTCACAACATATAGAGGGGAATCCCACATCAACTAGGGCTCTCAACTACTGAGCCCTCTATCTGGGCCTTTGGAATATTTTTTTTTAAATCAAACTCCAAAGTTAAACTTCAGGATGAGGAAACTGCAAATTTTCATATAGTTGTAATGATGATTAATCATTGCAATTGTCATTTTGCTTCCCATCAACCAAATAAAAAAGAAAACATTTTAATACGCATTGAAGTATTACATTAAAAACCATATAGATATTGTGATATTTTTTATGTTCATATATATGTGCATATGTATTCATGGAGATTATTTAATCCTCATTTTATAGGTGAAGTCAATGACTTTAGAAAAATAACTGAATTTCTAGGTGGAACTACAAGGTCTCTCCCACTTCACAGCTCCTACTCTCACACAGTTCACATCACCAGAAATGAAGAATATAATAATTTCACAGAGATAAAGGCTTCTGACATCAAATTATAAAAGTTAATTTACTGTGTGACTTTGTACAAAGGAGTCATTTAGCAATATGATGAAAAGTGTCCTTCATAACACATTTACAATAAATGCGGAGAGGATATTCATAGAACTGTTTATAATGACCTCTGAGAACCGTTTAAAGGATAACATTAAAGTGCTAGTGAGTGAAACTGATTAAGCATATAGTAAGGTAATATGATCTTATGGAACAGTAGCCTAAGGTGATTCAAGAATAAAAGTGAGAGTATTTGAATCAACCTTCTGAATGCTATTATATTGAATTAACAATGGTCTTAATAGAAGAATTCATTTGTACATTCAATCAGCAAATGCATTTGTACAAGTAATATGCCAGCACTGTGCAAGATATTGGGATCCAAATATATGTGCTTGTGTTTGGTGTTTATATGCATGTTGAAATTTATTTCTAGTTAATAAATAAGCCAAGCCAATTTTTGAAGGAAGGAAAATGAATTACTGTAATGAAATTGTGTATGTTATACAAAATAAGATGTACTTAAAACTATAGTCAAGTAAATTGTCATACCTTGAGATAGGTTATATAAAAGGTGGGTAACTTCAACAAGTACACAAGGAAGAAAGAATACACAGATAGAATCACTTAGTTAAATTGTTGGGAGAAATCTGAAATACTGGAGGTCTATATTCATACTTTATATCATCTATGATTTTCCAATCATTTAATTATATACCACTCTAATAAAAAAATTAACATGTTCAGTGGTAAAATGAGACAGAAAGGAGGTTCCCTAAGTTTTGTAAGAATTCATGGTTTTTTATTTAAAAAGGTTCATGCTGTCATCTACAGTAGCATAACAATTGGTAACTTTCTATTTTATCGGTTTTGGCAAGCTTGAGTTATATTTCCATTCTGATGAAACTACATTCTATTTGTTCATTTAACATAAAGATAAAAAAACAGTTTACACACCACAATCCCAGTGAACTTAGACAACAATGAGAACACTAAGAGAGACTTACATAGATCTAATCTACATGAGAAGTAGAAAAAAACAGGATCTCCTGAGTAAATTGAGAGCATCAGACCTTGGGGGAGGGTTAAAGGGGGGAGGGGAAAGGCACAGATGGGAGCAGAGAAAAATATAGATCTCAATAAAAAAAAAAGAAACTTGGTGGCAGTAACTTAAGAAGAAAACAGGTATCACCTAAGATATTTTAATGTATTTGATCAAATGTTCCCTTTATAATCCTGAATTCTTATATTATGTACATAGCTTTGGTTGAGAAAATGATCAAAACATGTTCTGTAAATATAGAGAAACTCTGTGAAGTCATTTAGAAAGCAGTAATTCACTACCACATTTTATCTTATGATGTATCAGCTGCCAAATACACCACATTCTTTAAAGTATCTATTCTTCAAGAAATAATTTTGAATTTAACATCTGAGTTTTAGGAGACTATTTTCAATATCAATGCTATTAGCATAATAATAAACTGCAATTAATTATACATTTCAAAGTAACGGGATAAAAATTTCAAAGTTCCCCAAATTTGGAAATTATAATATTCAAGAAGATTAAATTACTCTGATTTTATAATCATACATTGAATACATATCTGATATATTTTATTTTACACATACACACATACAAAAGTATGATAACAATACTGCACCCTCTAAATAATTATAAACATTACACTTCAATTGTTTTAGAAATTTATTTCAGGGAATTGCTGTTAAATCTTATGATAATTATGTCCTTTTTAGTTAGGCGTTGAATGACTAAGTTTCTATTTAAAACCATAGCACCCTGTCTTTCTTGGTGCTTGTCACTGAAGTTATGATAACAGCACAAAGCTGAAAATGGTCCTTTAGCTTCGTTTTTTAATATCTCCACAGCTGAAAGAGAATATATCAGTGGTTGACAATACTGTATTTTGTTTCTGATCTATTTGTATATGCTTTCTAGAGCTGTCTATCACATCATTAAATCTTGAGATTCACAGAAATAAACTATTTCAGATTGCATTTTTAGTATTTCCAAACAGAATTGTGACTCAAGTAAGTGGAGAATAAACAATTTGAAAACACAGAATGTCAGGTAGCAAAAGATTGTACTTTCAAGTTCTACTAAATAAGGACATGGTTGATCACAAGGCATGAAAGACTAAAATACATCAATAAAAGTTTCAAGGTCTCTGAACAGTCACTCAACAAATACTGATTTCTTACTTCTAAGATAGGCTAGACACTGGGCAAAAACAATAAGTCAAATGAATTCTTCCTCTCCTGCTCCCAGGCAGTGATCTAGTCACCAATAATTGTACAATGAGTGATACATATTCACATAAAATCTTAATGTGACAAAAAACATGAAACTTGACATTGACAATGTTTTATAATAGGGTACCATATTTTAGCCTATTCTGGGGCTCCAAGGGATAATTTTCTACAAAAAATATGACATTTTAACTGTGGTATTAAAAATAAGCAGTTAACAAACTCAGATATCTGTGGGAGGTAAAAGGTAAATGACCCACAGGCAGAAAGTATTTCAAGCAGAAAGAACATGATGCAAGAAAGATCTGAAGCATGACATTATGAGACAGTGTTGAAAACATTAAAAAGGTCCATTGTGGCTAAAGACCAAAATAATGAAAAAAAAAAAAACTCTGGAAAGGCAACATAATTTATATCATGCTGGCCTTGGTAGAGTGTTTTGTGGACTTTGATCTATGTTCTACGACTGCAGGTAAGTACAAATTTGTCTAAAACTGTGTAGTAGAAAGACAGGATTTGCAATAAGTTATTGCATTGACTCTAAAGTGGAAAACTTAATGGAGGAGGAAAAGGGGGTGCATCCCTTGAAAATAACAGCATGATACTACAGTTATACAATCAAGATTAAATAGGTTGTAAATCTAAGAGTAACAGTGAAAAATTGAGAACTAGATGATTATACAAATGTTAGAAGAATGAATATTAGAATTAAACCCATAGGAGAGATATGTGTCAAGGATAATTATTAGAAATTTGTTTTGAACAATTGAATGCATGGTAGTGAAATTCATGAAGACAGGTAATAAGAAAATTTCAGAAATAAGAGGATTGAAATCTTGCCAACCCCACAATGCCTCCCTTAAGATATCTTCTTCCCTGCTTCCAATCTGTCCTTCCTCCATCTCAACCATCCCACTCCCCCAAGGCCTCCCCAATCCTCCCCTTCTCCCTTCTCTCTCCCCCTCTCCTCTTCCCTCACCCCACTCCCACCCCCATCCTCCCAACTTTTGCCTGGCGATCTTGTCTGCTTCTAATTTTCAGGAGGATCTATATATGCTTTTCTTTGGGTTAACCTTATTACTTAGATTCTCTAAGATTGTGAACCATAGGCTCAATGTCCTTTGTTTATGACTAGAATCCACTAATGAGTGACTACATACCATATTGATCTTTTGGGGGTCTGGGTAATCTCACTCAGAATAGTTTTTTCTACTTCTATCCATTTGCATGCAAAATTTAAGATGTCATTGTTTATTTTTTCCACTGAGTAGTATTCTAATGTGTAGATGTGCCACACTTTCTTTATCCATTCTTCCATTGAGGTGCATCTAGGTTGTTTCCAGGTTCGTGAATAATGCTGCTATGAACATAGTTGAACAAATGCTTTTGTAGTAGGATTGGACATCTCTTGGTTATATTCTGAAGAGTAGTATTGCTGGATCCTGAGGTAGGTTGATTCCCAAATATTTGAGAAACCCCCACACTGATCTCCTAGTGGGGGTCCCAGATGTCCACAGGGATGTCCCCAGCTAGGGCCCTGGGCAGTGGAGGACAGGGTGCCTGAACTGGCCTTGCCCCATAGTCAGACTTATGACTATCTTGAATATCACCATAGATCCTTCCTCCAGCGATGGATGGAGACAGAGACAGAGACCCACATGGGAGTACTGGACTGAGCTCTTAAGGTCCAATTGAAGAACAGAAGGAGGGAGAATATGACCAAGGAAGTCAGGACCAAGAGGGTTTGATCCACCCACTTAGAAGTGTGTCTGAACTAATGGGAGCTCACCAAAGCCAGCTGGGATGGGACTGATCGAGCATGGGATCAAATTGGACCTTCTGAATGTGGCTGACCTTTGGGGCATACTGAGAAGCCAATGATAATGGCACTGGGATTTGTCTCTATGCCATGTACCGGCTTTTTGGGATCCTAGTCTGTCTGGATGCACACCTTCCTAAGTCTGGATGGAGGGGGGAGGGCCTTGGACTTCCCACAGGGCAGGGTACCCTGCCCTCTATAGGACTGGAGGGGGGGTAGGGGAGCAGGAGAGAAGTGGGAGGAGGGGAGGAAGTGGAAAATTTGATTCCTAGTATTAATAAAGTAATAAAAGAAGAGGATTGAAGTCAAGATTCTGGGATTATATATGCTGACTTTGAAGTTCTCTTTTGATATCTAAAATGTCAAGTAGGAAGTTGAACAAAAGTTTGTGATGGGAATATAAAATTAGGAAGTACTGGCATATATGATACTTTTGAATTGAGTGATAATTAGGTATGAAGGGTAAAGAAAATATTTGAAATCTATTTTCAGTTAAAATACTGCAGAGTACAGAGTACAATGCTTTCTTAATTAACTTCACTGGCTTGATTTTATCCATTCTTTACATAACTAACTGATATCAACACATGATTTGTGTAAATTTTTCATCACTTCTATCAAATTTACCTAGTATAACCAGATATGAACTGCTCTATGTGGAAGAAAGTATAATTTATTTTTGCAATGTATATGTATATTAGCAACTGTTAAGAGTGAAGCCCAAATCTGGATGTCTCATAGAAGAACCCCTCTGAATTTCCCCTTTAAGATCCACTAGCACACTGTAAATTTATTTCTAGAATATATTATTCCCTTTTGAATATTCATCTACAGTTTCACAGCACAATTGAGATTTATGGAAGTAGAAGAGTAGCCAATCATTTTGTTCCAAATATACAAGTTTTTAGTAATGATGAATATGTTTGTTTTGCACTATAGGGGGTCTCAAAAACTCCATTATCCTGGATACCACACTACCTTTCTAATGGTAAATAGTGGAAAGGAAGAAAATCAGCCCTGTTTTAAGAGAATCTTTTTATGTGCTAATATCATGTAAATTTCTGTTTCTATCTTCCTGTTGACTCCTCCACTCTCTTTTTTTATGACACAAAAAATTCATATAGAGAAGTACACACAGACACACACACACACACACAGAGGGAGAGAGAGAGAGAGAGAGAGAGAGAGAGAGAGAGAGAGAGAGAGAGAGAGAGAATCATTTACTCACAAATGACCATGTGATGGGTGGTATTATCTCCATTTTATACCTCTTCCTGCCTAACTATTGACCAGTTAGCAGTTTATTAAAACAATGAGAGTATTATATAGTCACAGTGTACACAAGGATTATTCCACAGCATTATTACAACTCAAAATATTTTATTTTGTCAAATCAAGGAATTTCATTTCAAAATGTCTCCAACTTTTTGTATAAATTGTTTTGTTTATTCTTTTTATCAAGTGACCATAACATTTTAAACTGGCCCATGGGAGTTTGCACCTGGAATTTGTAGACTTGAGACAATTTTACAAAAAAAAAAAAATGTAAGGCTGGGTACAAGGAAAGCCAACAATAAAACAGCTCCATTATTTCATAAGGCCGGTTAGATACATTAAGTTGGACACACCCCCATAACACATGCCTCTATCTTAACAAATCGAATTTTGTGAAAGAGATCTGGCCAATGCTCTTCTGTGAGAGCCACCCATCTCCCACTCATACACATGTGTTGATACTGGTCAGGCTTAATGTGTGACTACAAAGGAACTGGATACACTGAAGCTGCACAAGAGCCACACATCCCCTTACTCCCGGAGGGGGCCAAAACCCTTACTCTGGATATCTGCACTTTCACATTATGTCCACGTTGTTCCATTGAACCACTTTTCTTTCCCCACTGTGCTTGGGGATATCTGGTGTGTTCCTCAAGCCCCTTCCTGAGGTTGACATGACCTCTCATAGGAAATGGAGCTTGGCAGAAGTCCTGGTTCTGACTATGTGGACTGTTTGTTCCCTAACTGGAGAGCAGGAGCATGCCTTTCTCTCTAGGACCCCTTCCTTGCCCTTACTCTGGACCCTATCATCTAAAGCTTCTTAGGTTCCTGAGAAGTTAGTAGGTAAGGAAGCACCATTCCCTTCACCTCTAACAGGCTGTCCCTACCTGTATACCACTTTTGCCCAATTAAAACCCTGAGGTTTATTTTCGACACTTTCACTACCATACCCTGACTCGAATTGGGGTCGAGGTGTGGGAATCAGCAAGATATTCTCAAGGGATTCAAGTTCAGTAGCTCGGGAACTTCAAGTTCAGAAAATAAAGAGGAACAAGAGAAAAATAAGGTTAGAATGGTTGAAAACTCAACCAGCAGAGGGACTTACAAGAACAGTGCACAAAGAAACTAAAGAGGGTACTTTAAAAAGCCTCCCATTCCTGGTCCAGTTCAAAGAACAACCTTTGTCAAAAGTGTTCCCACATGCGAATTTATTTCTTCCCACATGTCATGCTCAGTGCTCCTTTTGATTTTCTGTTTGACTATATTTTAGGTTTTGGTTTTAAGGCTAGTTGGAAGCTGTTGTGAGGTTGATGAAAAAAAAAAAAAAGCTTGTGTTAGCTACCAAGCTCAGCCCTCTAGGAATCTCCCCAGAGTTTCCACACAGCCCTCCAGCGCGCCCATCCCCTTTGCTTCTCCCCAGCCTCCACCCAGACTGGATTGTGCTACCCAGCACCCCGCGGCCAACTGCCCCTCCCACTGCCTCCGCCCCTCACCCTGAGGTCTCTAGCAGACTCTTTCGTCCCACACTGAGTTCACCATCTCAAGACGGCAGCACTTTCCGCCCTCGACAGGTCCCCTGAACAGCCACCACCTCTCTCCGCCCTCGCCCAGCTCCTTCCAAAGCTCACAGTCCTTGTCAAGCCACGCTGCCACCTTCGCCTCTTTTGCCACCAAAGCACCCGGGGCCCAGGACACACGGAGCCCCAGAGATCTCCCAGCCTCCCGCCCCTGGGACCCAGTGCCAGCCTGATCGATTCGGAGACACAGCCGTTCCCTACACCACCATGGCCAACACGGGTGCCACGCGCCGCCACCGCCGCCGCCGCGCCGCCACAGCCTCTGCAGCCCGCCCGCCGCCCTCCAGGGCCCCTCAGCAAACAGGTAGCAGGAAGCGGAAAGCAGCCGGGGTCGAGGGGGGCGCCGGGAGTTCTTCGTTGCCCGGCCCGGCTGCTGCAGCAGCGTCGGGGACCGGCCATGCGGAGGGGCCATTGCTGCTGGCCAAGAGGCCGCGGCGGCCCGTGGCTTGCCATTCCTTGGTGCACTACTTGAAGGGCCGGGCTCTGGGTGACGAGGGCCACCCGGGGCTGGCGGGCTTCGAGGGCGACCTGCGCAACTATGGGGTCCTCAGGCTGCCAGAACTGCTGAGGGAGCGCCAGTTGGCGCTTGGCCCCCTCAACAAGGTGTTCGCGTCGCAGTGGCTAAATGCCAGGCAGGTGGTGTGTGGCACCAAGTGCAACACGCTCTTCGTGGTAGACGTCCATACTGGCAAAATTACCCGCATTCCCCTGATGCAGGACAGAGGAAATGGAGAAACCCATACCCAACCCACCTGTGGCATCCACGCCATCCAGTTGAATCCCTCCAAGACCCTCTTGGCCACAGGGGGTGAAAACCCCAACAGTCTAGCAGTATACCAGCTGCCCACCCTAGACCCTGTGTGTTTAGGGGATCGCAATGGCCACAGGGACTGGATCTTCGCCATTGCATGGATGAGTGACACGGTGGTTGTAAGTGGATCTCGGGACGGCACTGTGGCGCTCTGGCGGGTTGATCCTGACATATCCAGTGGAAACATTCCCTGGCACAATAATTCAGAGATTCCACGGTATTCGCACATTCATCCAAGGGACATGGAGGCCATTCCTAGGGCCACCACTAACCCAGGTAACCGCAAAGTCAGAGCCCTTGCATTCAGTGGCAAAAACCAGGAGCTGGGAGCAGTATCTCTGGATGGCTACTTCCACCTATGGAAAGCCCGGAGCTCTCTGTCCAGGCTGCTGTCCCTAAGGCTGCCCTACTGCAGGGAGAACGTGTGTCTCACCTACTGTGATGAGTTGTCCCTCTATGCTGTCGGATCCCAGTCTCATGTTTCATTCCTGGATCCAAGACAACGCCAGCAGAATATCAGACCCTTGTGTTCCCGAGAGGGAGGCACAGGTGTGCGTTCTTTGAGCTTCTACCAGCACATCATTACCGTGGGCACTGGACATGGTTCCCTGCTCTTCTATGACATCCGTGCACAGAAGTTCCTGGAGGAGAGGGCCTTAGCCAGTCCAGACTCTTTTCTCGTGCGCACAGGTAGGAAGCTCAAACTCACCTGTGGCAGAGGCTGGCTCAACCAAGATGAACTCTGGGTGAACTACTTTGGTGGCACTGAGGAATTCCCAAATGCACTCTACACTCACTGCTACAACTGGCCTGAAATGAAGCTCTTTGTGGGTGGAGGTCCACTCCCTTCAGGCCTCCATGGCAATTATGCAGGCCTCTGGAGCTAAAGTCTTTATGCACTTGTGAACGTGCACAGATTTATCTTTCAGTTCAGGCTAAGGTTCTTCACATATGTGCTTGTGTGTGATATATGCATGCACACTTCTAATTGTGTGTGATTTATCTCCAAGGGGGATTTACCCAACTTTCTAGTGCTCAGCCACAGCGAGAGGGAAAACAGAAAGGAGCAACGAGATAGGAGAGCAGAGAGAGAGAGAGAGAGAGAGAGAGAGAGAGAGAGAGAGAGAGAGAGAGAGAGAGAGAATCAAAACTTGATGTGGCTTTGGCACCTTTTCTCAGAGCACTACATTTTTTGCTGTATCATACAAAAACTGAATTAGTCTTAATCTTTCCCTTCCTGGGTGATTTATGTATTTTCTTTCTTTAGGTTAATGTAGTCGTTGTTTTCCCTGCAATTCAGCAGTTTAGCTTTACCAGCATCTCAATAATATGTTCAAGTCGTTTAAACATTCCATGTATTTGGCATTTTGAGAAGACATGTTTATAAAATGTCTATTGGGCTGATCTAAGAAAATATCAATCATTTAAAACCCAATCAAATTAGAAAATGTGCTTCAAGATCTAGATTATTACCATTTGGAGTGTCTTTTATGTGAATCTAGGGAAAATTAGTACTGGTTAATTGTACCTTATGGGTACATAAAATGCTCTAACATATATTATATTACTGAATTATATTATATTGTTCAAACTATTATTTTCTTACTTCAGAAAATCCTAAGCACTACCATGTACAAGTACTAAAACTTTCTCTTTTAAAAGTACTGTATTATGAACTGCTTTCCTCAGTACCATCTATGTTTAAGAATTTCATAACTAATCAAATCTGATCTAAATTTTCAAGATAATTGAGAAAGTAATTTGAAGATTAATATTACTTTAACTTTTCCAGAAGCAGTCCAGGTAGTCATTTGCAATGAAAGCCCAGTAGTTATGTCCAGAGTAGGTATAGTTGATTTTTGTTTTGAATGCATAGATGTGGATCAATGTGAATCATTTTATGTGGATCACTTCTGAGTATGTGATATATTATAGAAACAATAGAATACAGAAAATAGAAATGTGTTCAGCATCATAGCAATTAAACTAAATTTTAAAATGATTAAATACACATTTTATTATTAATTGTACTTATAGGACTGTATTTATGAAAATCGACATTTTCTAGGAGAGGAGCTTTGGCTTTAGCTATGCACAGATCATTTTGCACATTTGCTTTTGTAAAGAAACTTTTATAGATTAAAAGATAAATAATACTGTGTCTGGAGATAATGGCTCAGCAGTTAGGATCTCTTTCTCTATTCCTGAGTTCAGTTCCCAGTACCCATGTTCAGAGGATCATAACTGCCTTTAACTCCAGCTCCAGGGGATTTGACACCCTCTTCAGTCCCCTGCAGAACTTTGAACACTTATTGACAACACTCGAATAGACACAAAAACATACACATAAACAATGTTTCCAAAAGATATATAGTGAAAAGTCTCCCACCGCTGGATGTCTGTTCTTTGGCCATAGTTTACCACATTTTTGTGTGTATGTAGCCATTAAAGAGAATCGTTGCATACCTAAGGATACCTGTGAATATGTGATTTACCCATAAATAATAAAATAAACTCTATATATGTATACGCTTTTGTTAGACATTCATACAGATGCAACTAATTTGATTTTATTGTATGTTACTCACTACACGATCGGAATGCTGTATTTTTGACAGGCATTATTGATGCAGTAAGTATTTAGATGCATATATTCTCGTACTTGTCAAAGTATTTGTAAAGAAGAACTCCTAGAAATTAAATTTTGGGTAAATGAAGGGTAGAGGACTGTCATGACCTTTTTCACGGTGTACCATCAAATTCTTATATGCTGCAAGTCTTAATATTTCTAGGCCAATGTGAATGAATTAATCACCTTTGTGGTCATCATAAAAACAACATTCTAGAACAATGATTAAGAACATAAGGATATAAGGACATGCAATATAAATGCTATCAGACAAGTAAACCAGGTGTAAATTTGCATACACGGAATTGAGTTAATCAAGAGTACCTGTAATTATTTTTGTTTTGTAGTCTACAATATCATGATTTCAGGTATGCTAAATGAATCAGATGACATTGAAAGAGCTTCAAGAAAAAATATGAGGATTAATAGAATAAAACATGAGCAGGAAATAAAGTAAAAAAATAATATTTGGAATTTTATATGGAGGAAAGAAACTAAAAAAATGGTGAATGCTGAAACTCTGTCTTGGACACAAAATTTGTGGCAACCAATAAATGTAGATACATTAGCATAGACGATGCAAGTGGAAAATGAGCAACTGAGTTTAGCATGTTGAATCGGAGCCACATATTGGGTTAGTACACCCAGAGAAGACGTGACTATAAGGGTATGGTATAATTTCTCAGTGCTGGGAGGATAGTACTTTGAAATGCTGGTACTCTATTACTTTTAGAGAAAAATGAAACACATGCTTAGAAAGAATACTAGGAAGTAACTGCAACAAAAGATATGAGAGAAAATGTAAGTGGTATGTTTTACAAAAAATACTATGACATCCATCATGACCTCTAAACAAAATGATAATTTTTCAATATGTAAATATGATTTGAATCTTGATCACTGTCAAACATGCCAGCCAGTTTCATAGTTAAATTCTCTAGACAATATTTCTATTTCAGAGCACTTATGACTGCGCAGATTTGTCCATAACTGATATTTTTTTGAAGAATGGAAAGTCAGACTTAGATCACAAAGCAGTACTTCAGCTGCAGTATTTCTGGGCCACGAGTTCTAACACAGAGTGTTATATTTAGTACTCACAACACCAGCATGCCTAGAAACATTATAAAAAAACATGTCATCTTCATAGGTGGGCCATCACCTCATCACCTGCTCTGATCTCAATTTGCTGTGTCTACCTCACCCTTAGCCCTCTTTTACACACATTCAGGTGATTAATCTATATTTCATTTCAAAATTCAGTAACATAAAAGTAGGTCTCTGGAAACTTTTCCGGGTCATGAGAATAAATGAAATACTATAGGAAATATAGTCATTTCCTCAGAATTATTATTTAAGTTATAAATGATTTTATTTATAATGAAAAACATTAAATATAATCATTGGTCTTTAAAAGTAAATAATACCTCTGGAGGGTAGAGTTAGTATTAAAAAAAAGCATATTAATTCCCCGGGGATCAGCAAGATGGGTCAGGAAAACATTCATGCTGAGACTATTTTTGAGGTTATGTGGATAGAATGCTAACGTCAAAAAGAAAAAGTATGCAATGGAATGGAATCTAAAAGAAAGCTAGTATAATCACTTAGATCAAACATGACAGAGGTTATTTACTAACAATTTAAAAAAATACATTGGATCTTTTGCCTCATAATTGATGATGCCTACTTTCTTAGTATCTTTTAAGAACTGAAATTAAAAATGGATTGGAAAACTCCATGTTAGTGCTATAATAAAGAAGAAGACCATAATCATACCATATTTCTCTTTTCAAGACAGGGTTTCTTTGTAACTATGGAGCCAGTCCTGGAACTCACTAGGTAGTCAAGACTGGTCTTGAACTCAAGAAGATTCACCTGTCTGTGCTTGCCAAGTGCTGGAACTGAAGGAGTACACCACCCTCGCCGGGCTCATACCAGAATTTTGACAGTATACTAGAAATCAGAAACTAAAGAGTGTCTGACACATAAAACTAAGAAATATCAACTCAAACCTAAGATACATCTATAAGACCTTTGTGATAGAAGTCAACTTTCACTGATATCATCATGGCCTCCTGGGAGCCATTCTAGGTTCAATCTCTTGCCAACCCTAAGGTGGCTCCCTTAACTAAGAATTGTGCTTCCGTACTCCCCTATCCAACCTTCCTTTATCCCAATCATACTGTTTCCCCAAGTTCCCCCCATCCTCCCATTCTCACTTTCTCTCCCCATCTCCCCTTACCCCCATCCCACCCCATCCCCAAAATTCCAATTTTCTGCCCGGCAATTTTGTCTACTTCCCATAGCCAAGAGGATAACTATATGTTTAACCTTCTTATTTAGCTTCTTTAGGTTCACCAATTATAGACTCCATGACCTTTATTTATGGCTAGAAACCAATTATGAGTAAGTACATCCCATGTTCATCTTGTTGGGTCTGGATTAAGTCACTCAGGATAGTGTTCTCTATTTCCATCCATTTGCATGCAAAATTCGGGAACTCATTGTTTTTACCACAGCATAATACTCTAATGTGTATATATTCCACACTTTCTTCATCCATTCTTCCATTGAAGGGCATCTAGGTTGTTTCCAGGTTCTGGCTATTACAAATAATACTGCTATGAACATAGTTGAACAAATGCTTTTGTCATATGCTAGGGCATCTCTTGGGTATATTCCCAAGAGTGGTATTGCTGGGTCCAGGGGTAAGTTGATCGCAGATTTCCTGAGAAACCGCCACACTGATTTCCAAAGTGGTTGCACAAGATTGCATTCCCACCAGCAATGGATGAGGGTACCCCTTCCTCCACAGCTTCTCCAGTAAAGGCTATCACTGGTGTTTTTGATTTTAGCCATTCTGACAGGTGTAAGATGATATCTCAAAGTTGTTTTGATTTGCATTTCCCTGATTGCTAAGGAAGTTGAACACGACCTTAAGTGTCCTTTGGCCATTTGAACTTCTTCTGTTGAGAATTATCTGTTCAGTTCAGTGCCCCATTTTTTAATTGGGTTAATTAGCATTTTAAAGTCTAGTTTCTTGAGTTCTCTATATATTGTGGAGATCAGACCTTTGTCTGTTGCGGGGTTGGTGAAGATCTTCTCCCAGTCAGTAGGTTGCCTTTTTGTCTTAGTGAGTGTCCTTTGCTTTACAGAAGCTTCTCAGTTTTAGTAGGTCACATTTATTCAATGTTGCCCTTAATGTCTGTGCTGCTGGGGTTATAAATAGGAAGCGATCTCCTGTGCCCATCTGTTGTAGGGTACTTCCCACTTTCTCTTCTATCAGGTTCAATGTGTTCGGACTTATATTGAGGTCCATGATCCATTTGGACTTGAGTTTTGTGCATGGTGATAGATATGGGTCTATTTTCATTCTTCTACAGGTTGACATCCAGTTGTGCCAGCACCATTTGTTGAAGATGCTTTCTTTCTTCCTTTGTATACTTTTAGCTCCTTTATCAAAAATGAGGTGATCATAGTTTTGTGGGTTATAATCCGGGTCTTCTATATGATTCCATTGGTTGACTTCTCTGTTTTTATGCCATTACCACACTGTTTTCATTACTTTACCTCTGTAATAGAGTTTGAAGTCCGGGATGGTAATGCCTCCAGAAGATCCTTTATTGTATAGGATTGTTTTTGCTATCCTGTTTTTTTTTTTTTTGTTTTTCCATATAAAGTTGATTATTTTCCTCTCAAGATCTGTGAAGAATTTTGATGGGACCTTGATTTGGATTGCATTGAATCTATAAAATGCCTTTGGTAGAATTGCCATTTTTACTATGTTGATCCTCCGAATCCAAGAGCAAGGGAGGTCCTTCTATTTTCTGGTATACTCCTCAATTTCTTTCTTCAATGCCTTAATGTTCTTGTCAAATAGATCTTTCACTTCCTTGGTTAGAGTTACCCCAAGATATTTTATGCTATTTGTGGCTCTCTAGTTCTCTGTTCTCTTGAGCCTAGATTCCTCCTCCTACTTATTCTCTCTGCCAGTTTGTCTATCCTTTCTCCTCCCTAGCAATTGGCCATTCAGTTTTTTATTAGATTAATCAGGTGTCTTAGGCAGGCAAGACTAAATAGCAACACAGTTTTATGTAATTAAACAAATGTAGCATAAGCAAAAACAACACACCTTTCCACAATTGAAAAATACAACATAAACAAATGCAACACACCTTTATATAGTTAAAGTAATATTCTGTAAAATAAACAAATTTAAGACATCTTTGCCTAGTTAAGGTAATAGTCCACAACAGTTATCCTTTACTTTATAGCTAATATTCACTTATGAATGAGTGCATACCATGTTTCTATTTCTGGGTCTAGTTTACCTCACTCAAGATGATTTTTTCTCTAGTTCCATCCATTCACCTGCAAATTTTCACCTGCATATTTCATAAAATTATTTTAAACACCTGAGTGATTTGTGTAATGTACCACATTTTTTTTTACTAATTCTTCTGCTGAAAGGCATCTAGGTTGTTTCTAGTTTCTGGTTATTATAAATAATTCTGCTATGAACACAGTTGAGCAATTGCTCTTGTGGTAACATATAACTACTTTAATACATAGAAATGTATTTACTAAGAATGTCTTACAGAGAAAAATAAGGTTTCTTTTATATAGATATTCTCACCTACAAAAGCGTTACAAGTCCATAGTCTGTGTTCTCCCATGAGCAGGCCAGTTGCTTCTGTGTTTACTCTTGTGATGAACACCCACCCCTGGCTCATACAATCCTTCCTCCCTCTCCTCAACACGATTTCCTGGACTTGCAAATAAACAAATAATTATCACAAATCCTTCACTGGAAGGATAAAACTGAATAGAGACATGATAACTGAAATTGATCATTTGTACTTTCTTTCATAGACTTTATATATTAGTTTTTATATTGACACACTTGACAATGTATGCTTGATGCAGCTCTATTTAGATGAATTCAATGAATTGATAAATAATAAATTAAATCATTGGTTTTAAATAATGTAAACAAAATTAGTTAAGAACCTTTACTAGTTTCCTTCTCATATCTTTCATTTAATTCTTCTAAGTGATTTTAATTTAAACACCTAAGAACATAGTATTATTATGCATATTAGTTAGGGTTTCTTTTCCTGTGGTGAAACACCATGGACAAAGGGCAAGTTGAGGAGGAAAGTGTTTATTTGACCCACATTTCCAGATAATAGTCCATCATTGAAGTAAGTGAGCAGAGGAACTCAAGCAGTGCAGAAACCTGAAGGCAGGAGCTGATGCAGATATCATTGAAGGGTGCTTCTTACTGGTATGCTTCCCCATGCACCCTGATTTTTTATAGAACCCTGAAAACCACCCCAGGCACAGCACCATCCACAATGAGTTGTGTGCACTGATCCATGGATCACTACCTGAAAAGAATGCCTTAGAGCTGAATCTCATGGAGGCATTTCCACAACTGAGAATCCTTCCTCTCTGATGACAAAACCAGTCAGTACATTATGAAAAAATAAAAGTTATATTCTCTCAGATAATATGTAGTCAATTTCTATACTTCCCCCTTGGTTAAAGAAGTATTACTCAAGCAAAGATTCAGGCACATTGGTAATAGGATCAGGACCTTCTTCTGAGAAATAATATTAGATAGAAATATATATTTGATCTTTCAGATTTTTAAAGAACAATGTCACACACACACACGCACACACACACACACACGCACACACACACCACAATACCTGAAGTAGTCAGAGTTCTATCTTCACTAACATGGAATTTTATTATTCCTGTATATTGGGTCTTCTATCTTTGTGTGAGTGTTCTCATATATAAATATATGTATCCAGACAAAGATAAAATATCTTCAGTGTAAAGAACTCAAGGTAATGTCTTATTAAAATCTTGAATCTTCCTTGTATTACTTTATAACTCTCTGTGGGTGACTCATCCAGTCTCAAAATGAAAAACACAAGTCAAACTAATGGCAGAGCACTTCAGTCACCCACAGCATCTGTTATTGTTATTGTATTTTTCCAATTTGCTCAGCTGAGTACTGTGTAATGAATGATAACTTGGCATCTCCAATTTTTGAGATAGTGAAACTTCAAAAAACTTAAAATTTTAAATTGTATAATTTTCTTAGTTAGGGTTTCTATTGCTGTGAAGAGATACCATGACCACGGCAACTCATTTAGAGGAAAAACATTTAATTATGGTGGCTTTTATTTTCAGAGATTTGGTCTATTATTGTGGTGGGACATGGCAGCACACAGGCAGACAGTGTGCTGGAGCTAGAGCTGAGAGTCTAACATCTTGGACCTCAATCAACAGGAAATGGTGTGTGTCACTAGGCATAGTGTGAACATAGGAGACCTCAAAGTCTGTCCTCACAGTGATACATTTCCTCCAACAAGTCCACACTTCCTAATAGTGCCTTTCCCTATGAGATTATGGAGCAGTGCACAATTACTTTCAAACTACCACATTCTACTCCCTAGCTCCCATAAGCTTGTAACAGTATCGTAGTGCAAAATGCATTTAGTCAGACCACACAGCTTACCACCATCTCAACGATGTTTCAAATTTCAAAGTTCAAAGTCTCATCGTGAGATTTAGGCAATTTGTTAATTATTATTGTTTAGGTTGTTTCCAGGTTCTGGCTATTACAAACAATGCTGCCATGAACATAGTTGAGCATATACTTTTGTTGTATGATAGGGCCTCTCTTGGGTATATTCCCAAGAGTGGTATTGCTGGATCCAGGGGTAGGTTGATCCCGAATTTCCTGAGAAACCGAAACACTGCTTTCCAGAGTGGTTGCACAAGTTTGCATTCCCACCAGCAATGGGTGAGTGTACCCCTTTCTCCACAACCTCTCCAGCAAAGGCTATCATTGGTGTTTTTTATTTTCGCCATTCTGACAGGTGTAAGGTGGTATCTTAAAGTTGTCTTGATTTGCATTTCCCTGATCACTAAGGAAGTTGAGCATGACCTTAAGTGTCTTTTGGCCATTTGAAGTTCTTCTTTTGAGAATTCTCTGTTCAGATCAGTGCCCCATTTTATAATTGAAAGAATGAATGAAGAAAGTATGGAATATATACATATTAGAGTATTACTCAGCAGTAAAAAACAAGGACTTCTTGAATTTTGCATACAAATGGATGGAAATAGAAAACACTATCCTGAGTGAGGTAAGCCAGACCCAAAAAGAGGAACATGGGATGTACTCACTCATATTTGGTTTCTAGCCATAAATAAAGGACATTGAGCTTATAATTCATGTTCCTAGAGAAGCTAAATAAGAAGGTGAATCCAAAGACAAACACATAGGCATCCTCATGAATATTAACCTTCATCAGGCGATGAAAGGAAACAGAGACAGAGACCCACATGGGAGCACCGGACAGAAATCTCAAGGTCCAAATCAGGAGCAGAAGGAGACGGAGCACGAGCAAGGAACTCAGGACCACGAGGGGTGCACCCACACACTAAGACAATGGGGATGTTCTATTGGGATCTCACCAAGGCCAGCTGGCATAGGTCTGAAAAAGCATGGAATAAATCCGGACTAGCTGAACATAGCGGACAATGAGGAATACTGAGAATTCAAGAACAATTGCAGTGGGTTTTTGATCCTACTGCACGTACTGGCTTTGTGGGAGCCTAGGCAGTTTGGATACAAACCTTACGAGACCTGGATAGAGGTGGGCAGTCCTTGGGCTTCCCACAGGTCAAGGAACCCTGATTGCTCTTCGAGCAGATGAGGGAGGGGGACTTGATCGGGGGAGGGGGAGGGAAATGGGAAGCGGTTGCAGGGACGAAGCAGAAATCCTTAATAAATAATTAAATTTAAATTAAAAAAATAAAATAAAATAAATTCAAAAAAATTATTATTGTTTATAAATCAAAATAAGAAAACAAATCACACACTTCCAACATATAATGACACAAAATATGTATTACTGTTCTAAAACATAGGAAAGTGGGCATAATAATGAAATACTGGACCAAAGCAAGACCATAAACCAGCTGTAAAAATTAGAAGCTCTGCAACTCCATATCTTATGTTACAACACTCTTTAGATCCCCAACTCCTTAAAGCTCTGCTGACTGCAACATGTTCTCTCGGTCCTATTCCATGCCACTCCCACAATGGCACACTGTCTCCAACATAGCCACATCTAATAGTGCTATCCTTAAGAGTTTATATTCAAACCACTACAATAATCAACATAGATATTTTACATAAACATACTGATATTTTTCTTAAATAAAAATTATTAATCCAGTATTGAAAATGCCAAGCATCAAGTTTAAGGAGTATATTTTACTTTATACAGGGCTTAGTGAAATTAGGTATCTGTACTGCCAATGACTTCCTATAGAAAAAAATAATCTCACTCAATATGACAATTTGTTCATGTTTTGTTATCAGTATTAGTCTATAAATCATATTGCCAAAATTCTGTCAATGACTGATAAACTTGTAATTATCTATAAAGACTAATATAGACTATCCTAATGCTAATTTGAAAATATGAAGATGCTTCATAGAAGCAATTTTAAAATATGGTTCCCAGGAATTTAAATATTAAAAGTAACAAAATATGCATGTATTATGGAAAGGTTCTCTATTATTATAGCTAGAAATGACAAATTACAGCTAATAAAACTTTTTAAAAAAACATTTATAAGCAAAAGTAAAAGCACTGTTGAGGGGATTCACTGAATTCTTTAAATACACTCCTCACATCCTCAAAAGAAAACAGACACTAAATCTATCATATTTTCCTGAGTATAAGACTAGCTCAAAAACAAATTGATCGGGGGAGAGGGAGGGAAATGGGAGGCGGTGGCGGGGAAGAGGCAGAAATCTTTAATAAATTAATAAATTAATTAATTAATTAAAGAATTGGCACAGAGATAAATTAAAAAATAAAAAAAAACAATGACATATTAAATTTTGCATGCAAATGGATGAAAAAAGAAAACACTATCCTGAGTGAGATAACCCAGACCCAAAAAGATGAATATGGTTAGTGGACTCTAGCCATAAACAAAGGACATTGAGCCTATAGTTCACAAGCCTAGAGAAGCCAAATAACAAGGTGAACCCAATGAAAAACATATATAGATCCTCCTGGAAACTGGAAGCAAACAAGATCGCTGGGCAAAAGTTGGGAGCATGGGAGTTGGTTAGGGGTGGAGATGAGGGAAGGGGAGAGGGGGAAAGAGAAGGGAGAAGAAAAAGTTGGGGGAGTGGGAAGGTGGAGATGGAGGAAGGGCTGATATAGGAGCAGGGAAGAAGATATCTACATTAAGGGAGTCATTTTATTGTTGGCAAGAGACTTAGCTCTAGAGGGGATCCCAGGTATTCACGGGGATGTCCCCAGCTAGGTCCTTGGGTAGCAGAGGAGAAGCTGGCCTTCCCCCACTATCACACTGATGATTATCTCGAATATCACCATAAAATCTTCATCTGGCGATGGATGGAGATAAAGACAGAGACCCTCATCAGAGCAATGGACTGAGCTCCCAAGGTCCAGTTGAAGAGCAGAAGGAGGGAGAAGATGAGCAAGGAAGTTATGACCAGGAGGGGTTGGTCTACTCACTGAGACAGTGTGCCTGCTCTAATGGGAGCCCACCAAATCCAGCTAGACGGAGACTCTCTGAATGTGGCTGCCAATGGGGGCTGACTGAGAAGCCAATGATAATGGCACTGGGATTTGTCTCTACTGCATGTACTGGCTTTTTGGGACCCTAGTCTATTTGGATGCACACCTCCCTAGGCCTGGATGGAGAGGAGAGGGCCTTGGACTTCCCACAGGGCAGGGTACCCTGCCCTCTCTTAAGAAGGGAGGAGGAGGGAGGAGGGGGAGTGTGGGAGTGGGAGGGGAATGAAAGGAGGGGTGGAAGTGTAAATTTTTGAATGGAAAAATAAAATATTGTAACAGAAAAAAAAGAAAGACTAGCTCAAGTTTTATATTGCTTTTTATTTATGATTACTTAACCAACACAATTGTAGTATTTAAGCTTTGGTGTGAGAAATCTATTAACATTTCTCAAAAGGCTTAAAGTGACCCTTACATTACAAATAGCTATTTTATAAAGGAACATAAAGCATCATCAGAGTTAGTTTATCCAGGTAGATATCTCTAATATGTGCATATGTCATATGAGATGTTTTTGCATATTTTAGACATTTACATAAATTATTCTGAGTTCATTCTGCAATTTACTGTTAAACAATGCCATTTATTAAATGTCCACTCATGGTAAGTGGTACATGTACTAATTTAATCATTATTCATTTTTAAGTGAGGAATTTATTGAGAGAAAGGTAAAGGGTAAGCGAGAGGGAAAGAGAAATGAAGGGGAAGAGAAGAGACAAGGAGCAGTCAGCCTCTTCAGATGAGCATCAGGAAAAGAGAGCTTTACAATTCATTAAAAGCCTGTGAAACTCAGGTGTTGCCAATAAAATAATATTAAGAATGACTATGTCAACTTGATATTCATGTGTATTTGGAATCAGATCTCCTTTCCTCACTTTTGCATGGCAAGTACTTTAATTAATGAGCAATCTCCAAAATCCCTACTATTTTTTATTTGTATTTTTCTTCATGTTGTCTCATGTTTCTCATAGCCTGGTGGTTACTTTAATAATACCCTTATTAATATACTATTTAGTAAATCTCCTAATAACCATATTGGAAGGTATTAGGGTGAGTTGCTTGTTTGTCCTGGCCACCCAGAACCAAAATAATCACACAGAAACTGTATTAATTAAAACACTGTTTGACCCATTAGTTATAGCTTCTTATTGGATAACTCTTATATTAATTTAATCCATTTATATTAATTTATATATCACCACTTGGCTGTGGCTTACAGGCTAATGTTTCCAGCATCTTTCTCCAGCAGCTCCATGGCTTCTCTCTAACTCTGCCCTTCTTTCTCCCAGCATACAGCCTGGCTATCCGTGACTAGTTCTGGTCTTCCCTGCCATAGGCTCAAAGCAGTTCTTTATTCATTAACCAATTAAAGCAATACACAGATAGAAGGACCTCCCACACCAGGGAGGGGAGTGTTGAAATGAGTTCCATGTTTGAAACATATCATTTGAGATTATGCAGTTCTTAGAATACAACAGTATAGTGGTATATTATTTATGCTTTAATAAATTAAGCTTACCTGAATATCAGAGCACACACACACACACACACACACACACACACACACACACACACACACAACACCCTAGTCAGCCATACAGACCAGAAAGTAATGACGACAAGCACCTTTAATCCCAAGATCCAGGAGATAGAAGCAGACAGATCTCTGTAAATTCAAGGCCAATCATGGCTACACATGAATCTTAAAGAGAAACAAAGCTTACAAAAAGGTGATTGTGATCCCAGTACTTGGGATCACACACCTTTAATACCAGCATGAGGGAGGTGGAGACAGGAGTGATATGACTGGTCAGAATGAGGAATATAAAGGAGAAGAGACAGGGACTTAATGGGGTGTGGGATATGAGAATTTCTAAAGACAGAATCTCACTCTTTGGATCTGAAGATTTGGTAGAGGTAAAAGGTCTCTGTAGTGGTTGGCTGCTTTCTATCTTCAGCTTGAACTCCAATATCTGTATCTGGATTTTTATTATTTGTATTACATGTAGCACCCAAGGTTTGGTGTACAAATTCATGAAAAAGCTGTTTGTCTGTGGCTTTACAATCAATGGCGTATGCCATAGCTAAACATAGACAAAGTCCCTGCCCTACTGGCTAAGTTTTTCTTTCTTCTCTCCAGGAAGGCTCCCTCTGAACCCCCTTATCAGGCTGCTGCCAAGCTAGGTAGCTGATATGCAATCCAGTCAGCTTCTTACTGTTCTATGCAGCAACAATAAGCCTCACATCACATCATCAATGGCAGAAGATTTGGCAAGACAATTAGGAATTCTTAAAGGGATGAATTACTTAAAATAGAGATTTTTTTCCAACATTAAAAAATGGAAAACACCATTACAATGGAGGGATTTGGGACTTATGTGATAATATGCTGGACAGTTTGAAAATCAAACAATTAAGTGATAGAATAACTAATTTAGATGGCATTTATGTCATGTTAATTGTAAACATTATCAGCATTATCATTTGTGCTTCATCACTAAAAATGTTGATTAATCTGGGTGCTAAGATACAAGTTTTAGAAAAACTTAATTAAGCAGATCATAGAGATATTCAAATCCAGACAGAGGAATTTAATGGAGAGCCAATTTCAGCATTGCATTATAAGAATAGAGAGGAACAGTCTAAGGTTTTCAAACAACCAACCTTAATATACCCAGTAACCTTTTAGGAATTGCCAAATGATAGAGGCTCTGTAAGAGCTAATTGGACTCCTGTGCCAATTTTAGATTTTAAAGAGATTCAAGGAAGCAGTATTCCCATATGGCATGAATTCACCTTTTGTGTCAGTTTGTAATAGAATTGTCCCTAAAGGCTGGATAGAGTTGGTCAAAAATATTTTAGAGACTGGTTTACAATTACAATGGAGTACCTGGTCCAGAAAAGTGTCTAAGGTTATTGAACAATGAAATAAAGCTAGAAGTATGGAAATCTTCTTGGAGAAGGAGGTTAAGCTACTGTAGAAAGGCAATTTCTATATGATGGTCATATCCTGGTTTTATGCCATGCAGCTGCTTTCAGTGCTTGTGACAGATCTGAAGAAGTAGGGAAAAAATTGAATCATTTACTAAAGTCATAAAGGGCCCAAAAAGACATCTTCGTGGATTTCTTACAAAGATTGATGTCAGCAGTAAACAGAATGATACCAAATTTAGAAACTACACAAATTATAATTGAAACTGTGGCTTTTGAAAATGCCAATTCTCAGTGCAAAAGATTAGTTTGGCCATTAAAGGTAAGGTCAGCACTTTTGGAGGAATGGATCTGAGATACAATTAATATTGAATCTCACGACCATGGTGATACTTGTATGGCAGAGGTGATTTCCAGAGGTTTGAAGAGAAATCAAAATGTTAAGTGTTTCAATTTTTGCAAACATGGTCACTTTAAAAGGGATTATAAACAAGACATTTCTAGGAAAAAAAAGGTTTTTAAAGTATAATTCATTCATAACACCCCTTTCTTCTGGATGATGAAGAAGGTATGGCAAAGACACACATTGGACTAGTGAATGTGGTCAAAAAGGGATATTCAAGGTAATATTTTGCTGCCAGGAAGCTCCTTGAGGGTACTCTTAAAGGGACCTAAGACAAATCTGGCTTAGTTGTTTCTTGCCATCCTAGAGGAAACTCCTACCCAGGAAATTAAAGAACCTAATACCTATTGTAAGAAACCATATGCTCTTGATAATAGAACAGAAGAGAAAACAAAAAATTCAGGAGAAACCATAAAGTGAGTACTTTGACAAACTATAATAAATGAAAAAAGGCCAAAATTAAAAATAAAAATTAATGACACTATTATTGAAGTTCTAGTAGATACAGATGTAGATATAACAATAATTTCATGAGATTCTTGGGATCTAAGTTGGACTATTCAGGATGTAAATGTTTATTCTTTAGGGATTGGAACTTTATCTCAGAAAAA
This sequence comes from Microtus oregoni, assembly GCF_018167655.1. Lineage (NCBI taxonomy): Eukaryota > Metazoa > Chordata > Mammalia > Rodentia > Cricetidae > Microtus > Microtus oregoni. Next base: position 2,014,696 of record NW_024544721.1, read on the forward strand.
AGCAGAGTGAAAGATGTGTTGAATATGTAGGGCCAGATGAACAGAAAGGAATATTAAAACCATATGTTGCTAACATAGCAATGAATTTATGGGGGCATAATTTATTACAACAATGAAATTCTCAGATTAACATTCTCCCAATCTTAGAAACAAACCATAAATTAACATATGTTTCTGGGAAAATATTACAAGATATTATAAAGAACAGTAACTGACTATTCAGGTTGTGCAAAGAATAGGGACCAACCCCTGTTGATTTTCCAAAGGTACCAACAGCCCTACCTTTAAAATGGTTGACAGACAAAACTCTGGGTTAAGCAATGACCCTCAGCAACAGATAAACTGCAGGCCTTAGAACACATGGTGTAGGAGCAACTAAATGCTCATTAAATAAAAATAAAATTTTAAAGTTCCAAAATCACACTGTTGATTAAACTGTTGATATGTGAGTAAGGTGTGAGAGTACACGCCTTTAGTTTCAACATTTAAGAGGTGGAGGCAGGTGGTATCTGTGAATCAGGCCATTCTCTTTTGTTTTAATTTTTCAAATATTAAATACAAATTAAAATAAATCATATATATCAAGAGATGATCTATTTTTCAAATTTAATGAAATGCTAAGCCCAGTTGAGAGAAAGATGTCAATGGCATTAGAATCTTCTAATGAAGATTATAAAGAAACAATAAAGTTTGTTTCACTGAAACACTGTGATGTTCACAAAAAAATGATGAAAGTAGCAACATTAGTGAATAACAAAAAGAAAAATCACAGCAAAACAGAAACATATAAAGAAATAAATGAAAATTTTGCAGGTGAGAAATCAAAACTGAAACAAATTATTCAATAGATGAGCTCATTAGCAAAATAGACAGGAGGAAATAGTGATAAATTTGTTAAGTGAGGATTTATATATTTGGAAAAATGAGAAAATAGATACAGACTATCTTCCACAAACCTACAAGTGTAAGAGTGTTTAATGTTCATATTTGTTGAGTCTCATTGAAGAGTAATATCAAAATTCACATGATGGAAAGAAAACTAAAACCATATCAAAGCTGGTAAGAATCTGAGTCAATCCCACACAAGATAAATACAAAAAAAATGAGCAATAAGATATACCATAATTAAACAATAAAGATTGAAAAATGGAAGCATTTTTAAAAGAATTGAGAAAAAATGATCTTCCTTTTTCTTCAATAAAAAATAATTCAACAATGGATTTCTAAGAAAGTGTGAAGACTACAAGAACCTAGTACATTGTTCAATCCATGATTAAAAAAAATAGCTGTCAATTTACAATAATATACTCATTGTAAATATATTCTAAGAAAGAAAGAAAATTTGGGTTATTTTAAAATCATGTGTGGCCAGTACTTACCTTGATACTAAAGGAGAAGTATGGTCTGCATTCCTCTTAAGATTAAAAAAGGCAAAATTTTCATTAATCACAGTAATGTGTGTCCTATACAGTGTGATCAATGAAGATAGATATTATATAAATAAGAAAAAAATGAAAAACTATCCTTTTATAGAATGCATAATTATAAAGGGATTATGAAATATAATGATGCAAGTGCATTTTCTGTGATAACGATAAATAGATGCTGAAATAAAAAATACAGTATTGCAAATAGCTTCTTTACTAGAGGTGAGAATACATCTACTTCCTTTTCTTCAGAAAGGCATTTCATCTAGTTTGAACTTGTAAAAGACCTATACTGTTGAGAATTCAATTTTTTTTTTAAGATGTGTTCATTTCTTTGGGATACACATGCAATGATGTAATGGTTCTACATTTGAGTAATTGGTTGGTATTTGTTTTATGCACCCCCCCTTTTGATCTGATGTGCAATTCAATATAGCCAGTATATTTTTCTCTTTTATTGATAACCGATTACTTCCCATACAATAAATCCTGATTCTAGTTTCACTTCCTCTACTCCTTCAAGTTCTTCCCCACCTCCTCTCCCATTCAGATTCATTCTCTGTCTCTCAAAAGAAAAAAAAATCTGGCTTATATCCCCTTGACCTCTTTGTCTTATTACTATGGCTAGGACCTCAAGAATTATATGAATAGACATGTAGAGAGTAGATAACCTTGTCTTGTTCTTGATTTCAGTGGGATTGCTGGGAGTTTCTCTCCATTAACTTAGATGTTGGCTGTTGGCTTGCTGTATATTGCCCTTATTATGTTTAGGTACGTTCCTCATATCCCTACTCTCTCCAAGACATTTATCATGAAAGGATGCTGTATTTTGTTGAAAGTTTTTTCAGCATCTAATGAGATGATTATTTTTTTTTATTTTTCAGTATGTTTATATGGTGGACTACATTGACAGATTTTCATATGTTGTACCATCCCTGCATCTCTGGGATGATGCCGACTTGACCATGGTAGATAATGGTTCTGATGTGTTTTTGGATTCAATTTGTCAGTATTTTATTTAGTATTTTTGCATCAATATTAATGAGTGAGATTGGTCTATAATTCTCTTTATTAGTAATGTCTTTCTGTGGTTTTGGTACCAGGATATTGTCGACTCATAAAAAAGAGTTTGGCAATGTTCCTTAAGTTTCTATTATGTGGAATACTTGGAGGAGTATTTGTATTAGTCCTTCATTGAAAATTGTGTGGAATTCTGAGCTGAAACCAACTTGTACTGGCCTTTGTTTGGTTGAGAGACTTTTGATGACTATTTCTATTTATTCAACAGTTATAGGATACAATTTCAGAAAAGAAGTCACACTCTTGCTGATGATATGATAGTTTACATAAGCAACCCCAAAAATTCTACAAAGGAGCTTTAACAACTCATAAACACTTTCAGTAATGTAGCATGATACAAGATTAACTCAAAAAATCAGTAACCCTCCTGTACACAGATGATAAAATGTCTGAAAAAGAAATCAGAGAAACAACACTCTCCACAATAGCCACAAATTGCATAAAATATCTTGGAGCAACTCTAACCAAACAAGTGGAAGACTTGTATGACAAGAACTTTAAATCTTTGAAGAAAGAAATTGAAGAAGACACCAGAAAGTGGAAAGATCTCCCATGCTCCTGGGTAAGTAGAACTAACGTAGTAAAAATAGCAATCTTATCAGAAGCAATCTACAGATTCCATGCAATGCCCATCAAAATCCCAGCAAAATTCTTCACTGACCTTGAAATAATGGTACTCCACTTCATACGGAAAGAAAAAAAACCAGGATAGTCAAAACAATCCTGTACAATCAAAGAACTTCTGTAGCTATCAGAATCCTTGACTTTAAACTCGACTACAGAGCTATAGTACTGAAAACAGCCTAGTATTGGCATAAGAACAGACAGAAGGACCAATGGAACCAAATTGAAGACCCGGATATTATTCAACACACCTTCGAACACCTATTTTTGACAAAGAAGCAAAAAATATCAAATGGAAAAAAGCATATTTAACAAATTGTGCTGGCATAACTGGATATCAACATGTAGAAGAATGAAAATAGACCCATATCTATCACCATGCACAAAATTCATGTCCATGTGGATCAAAGACCCCAACAAAAAGCCAGCCACACTGAAACTTACAGAAGAGAAAGTGGAGAGTATACTTGAATGGGTTGGCACAGGAGACTGGTTCCTAAATATAACTCTAGCAGTACAGACACTGAGAGAAACAATTAATAAATTGGACCTCCTGAAACTGAAAAGATTCTGTAAAGCAAAGGACATGATCAACAAGACAAAATGACAGCCTATAGAATGGGAAAATATCTTCACTAACCTCACATCAGACAGAGGTCTGATCTCCACAATATACAAAGAACTCAAAAAATTGGTCATTAAAAACCAAAAAATCCAATAAAAGAAATGGAGTACAGACATAAACAGATAACTCTAAACAGGAATTTAAAATGGCTGAAAGACACTTAAGGAAATGCTCAATAGCCTTAGTCATCAGAGAAATTCAAATAAAAACAACTCAAAGATTCCATCTTATACTTATGAGAATGGCCAAGATTAAAAACCCTGAAACAACTTATGTTGGAGAGGCTGTCAGCTAAAGGGAAGACTTCTGAATTCCTGGTGGGAATGCAAGCTAGTACAGCCCCTTTGGATATCATTGTGGTGATTTCTCGAAAACTTAGGAAACAACCTTCCTCGAGACCCAGTAATACCACTTTTGAGTATATATCCAAAGGATGTTCAATCGTTCCACAAGGACATGTACTCAACTATATTCACAGCAGCTTTGTTTGTCATAGCCAGAACCTGGAAACAACCTAAATGCCCCTCGACTGAAGAATGGTTAAGAAAAATGTGATATATTTACACAATGGAGTACTCTATACAGCAGAAAAAAATAATAACATCTTGAAATTTGCAGGAAAATTGATGGAGCTGGAAAACATTATTTTGAGTGAGTTAACCCAGACCCAGAAAGAAAATTATCACATGTACTCACTCGTAAGTGGTTTTTAAACATAAAGCAAAGAATACCAGCCCACAAATCTTAATCCCAGAGATCTTAGACAACAATGAGGACACTAAGAAAAACATACATAGATCTAATCTACATGAGAAGTAGAAAAAGACAAGATCTCCTGAGTAAATTGTAAGCATGTGGACCTTTTGGGAGGGCTGAATGGAGGGGATAGTCAGGGATGGGAGTGGAGAAAAATGTAGAGTTCAATAAAAATCAATAAAAAAAAAGAAGCTAGAGTCGATGTGACAACCAGTTATTTAAAAAAATAAATCCTGATTGCTCTTCGAGCTGATGAGGGAGGGGGACTTGATAAGGGGAGGGGGAGGGAAATGGGAGGCGGTGGCGGGGAGGAGGCAGAGATCTTTAATAAATAAATAAATAAATAAATAAATAAATAAATAAATAAATAAAGTTTATGAAAGGAATAGTACAACAGTTGAAATCACACATTGTCCCTCACACACTGTGGGAAACACACCCCACTTTCACCAAAGGGAAATGTAAGTCCCGGTCTCTGGCCTCCATCTTTTGACGCCCTGTCCCTGTGCTTACCAAGCCTTGACCCCTCCCCAGAGAAGGGTCAAGACAGTCCACCAAAATCTTAACCAGTCCCTCAGTCTATTTAAACTGCTCCCCTGGAAAGTTCCCTTATGGTCCACCCCCATGGTTGGCTTTCACAGCTTTTCAATTCCCTCTCAAAGCCACACAATAGTGCAGGAATCCCATTAAACCTGAATATTTTTTTTAATTTGGCTTGTTGTGATTTGGCTTGATTGAGGTTTTTGCTTCGGTAGCGAGCTCGCATTAGAAAAATTCCTAACAGGCAAGTCATACAGACAAAATCTAAACAGAGAAATATTAGCGATAACAGATGTTATAAACCAAATTGACATAACAGATATTTACAGAACATTTCATCAAAACAGAAAAGAATATAGCTTCTCTGCACCTCATGCAACTTTCATAAAAAAAAAAAAAGATCACATACATGGACACAAAGCTAACAACAACAGATAGAAAACAATTGAAAAAAAGAAGAAAAAATCAACTCCCTGAATCCTATCAGACCCCATGCACTAAACTCTAATAACAACAGAAAGAACAGAAAGCCTACAAACTCCTAGGAATTGAAACACTCTCTACTGAATTAAAAATAGGTCAAGAAAGAAATTATTTTTCTAGAATTCAATGCAAATATGAAAGTACAGCATACTAAAACTTATGTGATTCAATGAAATTGTCTATAGGTGCCTATATAAGAAAGAAAAAAGATTGGAGAGATATAATATTAGTAATTTAACAACATATTTGAAATCCCTAGAGCAAAAAAAAATCAATCACAACAAAGAAGAATAAATGGCAGGGAATAATCAAGTTCATGTCTGGAAATTGATAAAATAGAAACAAGGAGAAAAATACATAGAATCAATGAAACAAAGAGTTGATTCTTCAAGAAAATCAACAAGATTAAACAAACCCTTATCCAAACTACAAGATAGGACATTCATATAAAGAAAATCAGAGACAAAAAGGAGTCAAAACAGAGGACAACAACAAAAAATCCATAAAATAACATAACACATTTTAAAATACATAGTCTACCAAATAAAAAAATCTAAGGAATGAACAATTTTCACAATAGGTACCACTTACAAAGGTTAATAGAGAACAGATAAACAATTTATTTAGAACTACAACCGACAATGAAACAGAAGCAGTCATTAAAATTCTCCTACAGCTAACCCAAAATGCATAGTACCAGATAGTTTTAGCTCATAGTTTTGCTTCTACCAGACTTTCAAAGAAGAGTTAAAGCTAATATTCCTCAAATTTTCCACAAAATAGAGAAGGAAAATTTCCCAGTTCTTTTTATGAGGTCACAGTTACAGTGATAACCAAACCACATAAAGACACAATGGATAAAGGGAATTTCATACCAGCTTCCCTCATGAACATAGGTTGGGGAGAAAGGGGTACACTCATACATTGCTAGTGGGAATGCATACTTGTGCAACCACTTTGGAAATCAATGTGGCGGTTTCTCAGGAAATTCGGGGTCAACCTACCCCTAGCATATGTTAGGGTTTTTCTGCCTTTTTGCATCCTGTATTACTTTTATCCCCTCCTTTCCTGCATTTTAAATTTTTTTACTTTACTCATAAGTTTTAATTTTGAGTTTTTCATTTTTAGAGCTATGCTACTGATAGAGTTCATACTTTCATGTATTTTAAAGTTTGAATTTATCTTTCCTTCTGCTCTTTGTACAAATACTTAAATATTCTTTGTAAGGCCTCTAAAGTGATGATTAATTTCCTTAGTTTTTGCTTCTCTTAGAAAGATGTTATTTATCATTCATGTCTAAAATATGTCATTGCTGGATTTAGCATTCTTGGTTGGCAGCTTGGAGTTATTTTTAACTTCAGGAATTTGAAAATGTCACCCATTTTCTCCTGGGCAATAATGTCTCTGCGTAAAAACTTGTCATTAGTCTAATAGAACATTCTCTTCAAAGTGCCTGGTACTTTTCTCTTGCTGTTTTTAGAAATTTCTTTTTTGCCACTTTTAAAAGTTTGAGTTAAATATATCTCACAATGAACCTTTTAAAGATAAAATTATTTGGTGGAGGGTCTTTAAGTCTCTTCTATCTAAATGTGCATATATTTTGGGCAAATGCTCAACTATTATTTCATTAAATATATTCCATATGATTTCTTTCCTCTTTTCTTTTACAGATATCTAAAATTCAAATGCATTTCAAAATTGTAATGTTCTACAGTCTCAGAGACCTTTATAACTAATTTCGTATTTCTTACAAGAAATTTTTTTTTTAAAATAAGAAATTTTATTTTTCCAATTAATGTCATCTGGTCCTGAATTTCTCTATTTTAATTTGGCTTACGTTCTTATGCTCTCCAATTGCTGTTTAATCATGTTTATCAATTTCGATGTCTTTGTTGAATTGCTTATTAAGTCTATGAATGATTTTCTTAAATTAGTTGATTATCTGTATTTTAGTTTCTCTCACTGATTCCTTTTAGAAAGAGTATTCTGAAGTATTTTTCTTCAAGTTCCTTAACCTTATTTTCTTTGGTAAAATTTTGAAGAGATGACATGAATTTGCAATAAAGATGAAAAGATATATGGCAGTGTTTGGAGGAAGGAGAAAAGAGGAAAATGATGTGTTTATAATCCTAGAAATAAAAGATATAAAATACTATAATTCATTCAAAACATCAAATAAATATTCATGTGTTAGTTTCTTCTGTCCCTTTGTTAATATTTTCAAATACATATATGCACCTGAATCTACCAATTTTATGAAGTAGATTTTTATCAAGTATTTTTCCTGAGGATGTACTTTGGAAGTGATTTTGCAGGGTACATTGGCATTTATTCCTACTGTATATTTGTCTTCATATATTTTTGTCAGATTTGATAAATCATTGGTTTTAAAAATGGTGGTTTAAGTCGTGAGACAGGGCAAGCTGGCGTTTTCTTTGGGACTTATAAAAATTAGTATCCTTCTGTGGTGCATACACATATTAGCAAGGATGAAATGTTCATCTGGCATCCTTCTCTTGGGCCTAGATGGGAGCAGAACAAAACTTGTGACATTTGAAACGTGTATTCTCCAGTCTCCATTTGGTTCATACCCAATCTCTATAATGAGTAGGTATTGCAAATGCCAACAATTCTCAATAGCTCGTCAGATGGGGGTTGAGGTTTATAAATTGACTGGCTTTATCAGGTGCAGGTTCAATACAGGCAGACATAAGTTGTGGATTTATGTGTGTGGTGATCCTATATCATATCTAGAAGATACAATTTAGCCCAACTTCTCCCTGCCCTCTGGTTTTCACAGTCTCTCATAACCATTTCTATGATGATCCCTGAGCCTGGAGAAAAGGAAATAGTATAGATGTCCCATTTAGTTATGAGTATTCCACTGACATTTATGCTCTGCACTTTGTCCAGCTGTGTGTTTCTGCCTGGACCATCATCAAATACACAAATGAATTTCAATGATGAGACTGAGAGATGCATGTGGTTCAGGAATAGTACAACCAATATATCTACAGTAACTGCTGGAGATGAAGGTACATGTAGATGTAGAACTTTCCAAGCACTTGTGGGCCTAAACTGGAGACAAGTCCCTTCCCCTCTCAAGGTATGGAGTTTCTACTCTAAACTTTTCAGTTGAAAAAAATAATTACAGATTGTATAAATACCTCAATGCCTTGAGACTATTTTCTGTATTATTTGTGGAAATGTGTCTTCCATAAATAGCTAATTTAAAATATGGCAGAATGAATACTACTTTCCAAAATAAAGCAGAACTTAGTTGTGGTAATATAATTTTAGATTCAACCATGCAAAGTAGACTCACCATTCCCTATTATTGTAAGTGTTCTGATCTAGATGACAAATGAAGCTTGCCAAACATCATTTCTCTTCATTTTGGATGACATTATCTGGTTAAATGGGATTTAAATATACCATGTAAATTTGATAGAGAACATTTCATAATAAACATTACTAACAAAGAAATAAATTTTAGTTTATTTTCCCCTGGGTATATCAGTTTATGAATGAATTCATACTTCATAAATCATTCTCACAAGCAAAGATACAATTGAAATAAATCTATTTTCCTTACATCTCATGGGATTTTATTTAATTTTAAAATAAAATAGAGTGAGAAGATATGTTTTCAATGACAACAATATAATAGCCACACAACTCAGTGTTTTAAAAGAGTTTGCTGAGAATTTCAAAGACTTTTGAGAAGGAGTGGATTTAGAAAGTATATGGTGAGGGGGAGAAAAAGTAGTACAGTGATAGTATTGAATATCAAAAGTAGAGAAATGACAAAAAATGTAAAGATGAATGATTCTAGCATGCAATTTTCCTTGATGCAGAATAAGATAAATGAGAGATTTTTGATATATGGAAGACCAAATAATTTTTTTAAGGAAAAATAGGTATTAGTATGCTACCACATTTTATGGAACTATTGCTCATTATGTGACATTTATTCTTTCGGATTCTAAATTTGTAATTGATGTCAAAATGTTTCATTGATATATTTTCCTGCAATTGTAAATAAATAATTTTATGCATAGTATAAATAATGGGTTTCTTTTTAGTATTTGTCGTTTGAGTATGTGTGTGTGTGTGTGTGTGTATCTCTGTGTGCCTGTGTGTAATCTTATAATGTTCTTCTTTATCCCTGTTCCTCACTGCCCTCTTTATATCTTCTGCTCTCTTCTTAAATAAGACATACTTATGTTTTTAAATCCTCAGTGGTCAATCTCCCCATCCTAATATTTCTTTTGTTTAACATTATTATATGAGTACATCACATCTCTCTTTTCTGATCTCCCTCAAAGCTTCCTACATACCCCTCCTTGCTCGTTTTCAAATTCCTGGCCTCCCTATTCTCTCTTTCTGTAGTCTCCTTCCTCTCTTAAGACTTCTTCTTCCCTTTTTAGTTTCAATGCATGCACATTCTTAGTGTTCAATTTCCCTTCTTTACATTTCTGCTTCTGACTCTCTTCCCTTTATTTCCTTCTTCCTCCACTCTTTCCACTTCTTCTCCCTCTCCTCCCTTCAGAACCTCTCTGATCTTCTCCTCCTTTATCATTCTTATCTTCTTCCTCCCTTCTCATTTCCTTTTTCTATTTTCAATAGTTTGCATCATGCAATGACACAACAAGAAAGCTCTTTCTAGGTATTGGTGTGATTATAATTTCAAGCATTCAGAACTGTAAGAAATAAATTTTTGTATATTAACAAGTTTCAGGTATTCTGTTACATTATACCTAATCTTTTTGTTTTCCAATAAAGTAGTTGTATACCATTTTTTCTTTCAATTTGTATACCTTTATTTTCTTCGTTTTTTTATTGTATTGAACTTCCAGTACTATGGTGAAAAGAACATTTCTATTAAAAATAGTGAAATATGCAAAGAGAAATGTACACATTAATGTGTATTCTGTGTTAGTTCTACAATATGTACATTTTTATTATTTCCATTAGATCAAATATATTCTTGATTTATAATTCTCAGGGAAAATTCTGTAGTGCTTATCACCAAAATACAGATTGTACATGTCATTTCTTAAGTCCTTAATTTTTTACTATTTCTATACTCAAGAGAGACTTTATGTTGGATGAGGGCTAAAATTTATGAAATGTCCTTCCTGTACTTATTGAGGTGGTTTTATAATATTTTACTTCTTTCTATTACTGGGATGAATTACTTTGGTTGATTTGTAATTTCTGCTTTTGCAATCAATGTGTCCTTTTCCACTGAAATCAACTTTAATTATTCAAAATAGTATCATTTCAACATTAATTGAATAACCATTGCTTTCTGTTTACTATGACAGCTACAGATTATTGTTTTTTTCACTTATTCACTGATTCACACAATAACAAAATTGAAATTTTTATTGCCATTTGAGGTGTTTCATTTAAGAACATGTTTTATTTCATTATTGAGCTTTACTTCCACATTATGTTTCACATTTCTTTATACTACTCTTTACTTATATTTTAGATTTAGTTTGCTTGAATTTTAATACATGAATAAGGTGAATTCTTGATTTATTTAGGCTTTCTACCCCTTTACCATAAATACAGTATAATTGTTCATAATTCCACACTGCATGAATATATCATGTTGACATATTTTTTATTATTTTATCTAAAATATTTTCTAATCTCTGTCATATTTGATCATATATTACACATTTTACTATTAATTTCTAATGAAAGAAACATACTTTAAATCTTTCATATTTTCAACTTTATTCGGACCTGCTCTCTCTCAGTGTGACTGATCTTGGAAATTAGCAACATAAATTTGAACAGAATTATGTCTTGTTGCCTGTTTTTAAAGAAGAGTTCTATAAGTGTAAATCATGTTTTTATTTGAAAACATATTTTTCAAAGTCTCTCATAATAATTATATTGCTTTTGCTGCAGATTATTAAAATAATAATGAATGTGCATTTGTTTTCCTTTCTATCATTTTATGTGTCATATATTGTGAAAATCTGTTATTAAATACATTATTCATATTCAGGACTGTTGTCATTTAAAGGAATTGAAAATATGACAATGATGGATTATTTCTTTTTATTACTTGTGGTGCTTATTGTTCTTAAACACACACCCTATGGCATTAACACAATCAACTTGAGTTGGCTATCTTGTCATAAAGGTTTCAAATTGTCACTTGTTTTACAATTTATTCCTTACAAGTCTGAGTTTACTTGCACATACCATAAATTCACATCTTTCTTTACGCCATTCTTGAGATACATGCCATTTGTGTTTTTAGAATTTTTTTGATTAATTCATTTTCATTTTGCACTTTAAAAAGACTTTCTACATGTTGTATTTGTCCTGTTATTTTCTTTTGTTCATTTCTTTCACTTTCTACATTAATTGAAATATCTGTAGAATGAAATGTTACAGGAACTATCTTGTATGATTTCAAAACCTCTGCATTTTTTTTCATAAAATTTGGGGGAGGGTTTTGAAGTAAACCAGCAGTGACCAAATAAAAACATTACAATTTTTAAATAATTGTAACATCCTAAAATAAAATTTCTTGGTACTTTAATATGAATGACATTTGTTCAAACATAGAAAGCTACTAAATAAGCCAATATAATAAATTTTAATGTGTCTTTTTCAGGAATAAATGTACCAGTTACTTATTTCAATCATATTTTATTTAGAACAACATCATTTACCTATTGTGAATTGGCCTTTATAGAAACCATTCATATTTATTTTAAGGTAAATATAGCACCATAAGATAACTAAAACCCAAAAGAAATTTAAAATTATCTTCAAATTCAGCTTTGTTAGTACAGATTGCATTAATTTATCAGGCATGGAATGACAACAAGTATAGGAAAAAGACTGCTTGTTTGTCCCCAGATGCTCAGCCCTGAAATAATCACACAGAAATCATATTATTTAAATCACTGCTTGGCCCATTAGCTCTAGCTTCTTTTGGCTAACTATTACATCTTAATTTAACCCTTCTCCATTAATTTGTGCATCACCACAAGGTTCTGGCCTATCAGCAAGGTTTCAGCATGTCTGTCTCCAGCAGCAGGTCCATGGCTTCTCCCTAACTCCTCTTCCTTTCTCCCATCATTAAGTTTAGTTTTCCATGAACATAGTTGAACAAACATGTTTAACAATGTTTGCTGACTGAGAAGCCAAGGACAATGTCACTGGGTTTTGATTCTACTGCATGTACTGGCTTTGTGGGAGCCTAGTATTTTTGAATGCTCTGATGGAGGAAGGTCATTGCTTAAAAAATAAAGAAACTGCCTTGGCCCATTTTATTGGTTAGAACATAGGTGGTTGGAATAAACAGAACAAAATGCTGGGAGGAAGAGGAAGTGAGCTCAGAGATGCCATGCTCCCCTCTCCCGGGCAGACTCGATAGCTCTGCTCTCTGAGGCAGACCCAATCAAGCTCCGGCCCAGGATGGACATAGGCTAGAATCTTCCCGGTAAGCGCACCTCCCTCGGTGCTACACACTTTATTAGAAATGGGCTAGTCCACGTGCAAGAGTTAGCGGAGAAGAGGCTAGATATAATGGGCCAAGCAGTGTTTAAAAGAATACAATTTGTGTGTTGTTATTTCGGGTAAAGCTAGCCAGTGGCAGGAGCTGGGTGGCGGAATGCAACCGGCAGCTCCTACTACAATGCTCACCTTCCTAGAACTGGATGGAGGGGGGAGGACCTTGGACTTCCCACAGGGCAGGGAACCCTGATTGCTCTTTGGACTAGAGAGAAAAGGGGAGGGGGCAGGGGGAGGGGGAGGGAAATGGGAGGAGGGGAGAAGGTAGAAATTATTTATTTATTTATTAAAGATTTCTGACTCCTCCCGTCACCACCTCCCATTTCCCTCCCCCTCCCCTAATCAACTCCTCCTCTCTCATCAGCCCAAAGAGCAGTCAGGGTTCCCCGCCCTGTGGGGAGTCCAAGGACCTCCCAACTCCTTCCAGGTCTAGTAAGGTGAACATCCACACAGCCTAGAAATTTTTAATAATAAAAAAACAATAAAAATAAAAATAAAATAACATAATTATTTACATAGAAAAATAGCTTTAATAAAATATAATTTACGTGCCAAAAAAGTTTAGTTTTCCCCACCTAGCTCTGCTCTACCCTATAAGGCCAAATCAGTTTCTTTATTCATTAACCAATAAAAACAACACATAGACAGAAGAATCTCCAACACCAAATAAGATTATTCTTTCATTTTCTTACACCATGTCTCTTTGGAATACAAATTCCTATTTTAAACCTTTGAGCTTCATTTAATTATTTTTGGATAGTATGCATTAAGAAACATAATGATATGTGAAGTTAAATGCTTTTGAAACTGAATACTTACTTTTATTTATTTTTAGAATTTCTAAATGTTTCATACTCAATGGAATGACACTTTTACTTCCAAAATCTTATGCATGTCATTTCTATTTTACAAACACTTGCAGTTTTTGACCAGTATTATACATATATTCTTGTAGGCTCTTCTACTTTCAATCAAATTTCCCCAATAATGCTTAAAATCACCAATTTAATTTTACATGCAATCTAATATGTTTTGCTTTTTAGCCAAAAAACCTAACTTAATATTTCTAATGTATCAGTCTTGCTGTTTTATCCCTGTTTCCACAGTTTAACATAAATTTACTGGGTAGCCACATATTTACTCCTTGCCCATATTTATATTTGATCATTTTCATACTATTAAAAATATTTTAGAGTAACAAGTATTTGACAATTAATATAAAATTTGTGTGTGTGTACACATGCATGAGCATGCATGTTAGTATGTTTGCACTTGTGTGTGTGTGTACATGTGCAAACTAAACTAAGAACTTAGATTGCTAGATTGTTTCATTAGCAATTTTCTTCTAACCCTGCAAATAAACTTATATTCAAGGGTAAGCCCATTTTCAGAGGCAAATCTGATGTTATGGTTTATATTTCTTATTTTTTAATTTTTTCTTTTTTTTATTTTTTATTTTTTTTTATTTTTTAAATTTATTTATTTATTAAGGATTTCTGCCTCGTCCCCACAACCGCTTCCCATTTCCCTCCCCCTCCCCCGATCAAGTCCCCCTCCCTCATCTGCTCGAAGAGCAATCAGGGTTCCCTGACCTGTGGGAAGCCCAAGGACTGCCCACCTCTATCCAGGTCTCGTAAGGTGAGCATTCAAACTGCCTAGGCTCCCACAAAGCCAGTACGTGCAGTAGGATCAAAAACCCACTGCAATTGTTCTTGAATTCTCAGTATAATTTTTTTCTTTTATAATTTTACTTCTGTTTTTATTTGTTTTAAGAATTATGATGAAGTTAGAGCCCTTATATATAATTTATGCCTACTGTAACTGAATTCAAAGAATTTCACTACTAAACAACATGTTTATATGTTTTTCACAGTTTGCAACTTTGCTATCTATCAACTTATGTACACACTCACGTAGCGGTCTGGCATAGGCAGAAAGTTTAGGTATCATAACCTCTACAAAGTCCGAGAAATTGATGGGATTAAATTAAGGAATTTACAGAAAATGTGACATAGAGAATCAGAAACTAAAAATGTTATGATGTGTAAATTCCTAGAAACTTTGCAGTTTTATAAATTACTAACTCATTATTCATAATTTTTACCTCACTTGTGAAAGAACATCTGTCATGAAAATCTTTGAGAACATAATTAATAGTAGTGATGTCCTTACTAATTTTAGCAAAAAAAGATGGGCCCAGTTGAAAACAAATAGGAAGTTTATTTGCTTATTCATAGTTGTAAAATAGTTATTCACTTACTTAAGAAAGTTCTTTGACACTAAAATTTTATCTATTCTAAGATGCTGGAAGCACTCTGTCCTGTCGCTAGGCCTTGTGTGTTATCTTGAGATACTCAACCCACACAGAGATGAACAGTTGTGAAAACATTCTATTTTATTCAGGAAAAAAAAATGATGCATTCCTTAACACACCTGAAAATTGATCTCTTGTTTACTAAAGATCAGACTCATAATATGGATTCAATTCTACTCAATTTCAGTCTCAGAGACAAAAATAATTCTATCTATCTCTCTGTCTGTCTGTTTGTCTTTCTGTCAGTCTATCATTTTAAATTGTTCAAAGAAATGCAAGTGTTTATAAAGAATTAGCTTTTTGAAAAACACACGTGACTATTGAAGGCCCCATGTATATGAAAGAATCAAGTATATGGCATCAATAATAAAATGTCATACAACTTCTGTCCACATATTAAGATTCATCAGTTTCCTGAAAAACGAACACAAAATAATACTAAGCTTAAAGATATGATAAAATGCAGTTGAAGAAGTAAAGTGTAGAAAATAGTATGTAGTCAAAATTAGTTTTCATTAGAAACAGAATTCAAAAGAAATAAATCAGAATAAGATAAATCAGATGAAGAATCTAATGACAAAGTGATTAAATTCAAGACAGATTTTATAATAAGCTGAAACATGGAGAATTACTTTGCTAACTGAAAAACAGACCATTTGAATTACTCAATAAGTTGATTAAAAACTACCAGGCATACAAACTTTATATAAGTATCCAGTACATAATGGAGAGTCATGAAATATTTTAAAATCATACCAAATCTTCCAAAATTTTCAGAAGAGAAATTATACAAATGAGTATTAACCATATAAAAAAACTGACAATAAAGGTAATAATCTGTGGAAATTAACTCAAAATTATAACATGGTTTACTCATTTTTAACTTACTATTATATATTTCTGCTTCTGGATTACCTTGGTCAGGATGATTTTTTTCAAGTTACAGCAATTTGCCTGAAAATTTCAGGATGTTCTTGTTATAAACAGCTGAGTCCACTGTATAAATGTACTATAGTGTATATTCACTTAATATTGGATATTAGCTGTAAAGTAAACAATCATGTTACAGTCCACAGACCCAGAGAGTCTAAGTAACAAGGAAGGATTAAGAGGGGATTCAAGAATATCTCAGAAAAAGAATAATAGAAGATATGTCCAGGATAGCCTGGGGACTGCTGAGGTTGAGAAAAAGAGAGATCAAGTGATGGGGAGAAGAAAATACTGGGAGAAAATTCTGTAACAACTTATTTTTCAGGGTGAGGTGAAAACCTAGTGCAATGTAAACTCCATGGAATCTATGCGAGTAACCCTGTCAAAGACATTTAATTGTGGGGGACACATAGCCTGAACTGGAAATCTTCTGTAACCAGACAATTCCTCACGTGGTAGGAATGGGACACCAAACCAGCTGAACAACCTCTCAACTTTGAATTAGTTTGATCTGCCTGCAGTGTTCTGAGACTGGCGCTGAGCACAATATTCATCAACGAAGTCAGAGAGACTTCATCCAGCAACTAATATAAGTAGATGCAGAGTCCCACAACACATATTAGGCAGAGCTCAGCAAGTATTGCAGAGAAAAGGAAGAAGGATTAGAAGACCAGAGGGAACAGGGACACCATGAGAACAACTGACCAGGATTCATGGAGGCTTGCAGAGATCAGGGAGCCTGAAGGGCTCTGACCTAGATCCTCTGCATATATGTTACAGCTGTGTAGCTTGATGTTCTTATGGAAATCCTAACAGTGGGAACAGGGGCTTGTTGAATGTGTTTTCTGTCCTGCCCAGTTCTGGCAATCATTAAGTCCCAAAGAAATCACACAGAGGTCTACATTAGTTATAAACTGATTGGCCCATTAGCTCAGTCTTCCTATTAACTCTTATAACTTATATTAGCCCATTATTCTTATCTGTGTTAGCCACATGGCTCATTACCTTTTTCAGCAAGGCAGTCACATCTTGCTTCTGCAGTGGCTGGGCCAGGAATGCAGAGGAATGGGCTTCCTGCTTTCCAGAATTCTCCTGTTCTCCTTGACCCACTTCTCCTTCCTCTCTGGTTACAGTCACCTTTCAAATCATGACATAGAGATTTAATATTAATTATGAATGTTAGGTATTATCTCATGCTTGTCTCATTAGCTCATATAACTTAAATTAACATTTTGCTCTTTATCTATGTTTTGCCTAAGAGTTTTATACCTGTCTTTCATTCTGTACATCTTACTTTTAGGACTTACTCTGTGTGTCTGACTGGCTTCTGACCCTGGGCATCTTCCTTGCTTTCTCCCTCATTCTCTCATTTCTTCATTCCTAGATTCCTCCTCCTACTAGCTCTATTTGCCTTTCAACCCAACCTATCTCTCCACTGCCTCGCTATTGGCCATTAAGTTTTTAATAAGACCAATCAGGCAGGCAAGGTAAAACAGTAACACCTTTTTACATAATTAAACAAATACAGCATAAAAAAAGCAACACATCTTTACATAATTAAGCTAATGCATCGTAAACAAAAGTAACACAACTTTACATAGTTAAATTAGTATTCTACATCATAAAGAAATGTAACACATCTTTACATATTGAAAGCAATATTCCAAGAAGTCAATGGATCATAAAATACAACATACATAAAATTGGAAGTGAAGTGTTAGGAGGAACATAAAGAATTAGAAAATGGGGATTATATGATCAAAATCTATAGCATATATGCATTAAATTCTGCAAGAGTAAATAAAAATATTATCTAAAAAGAGAGCAAGTGCCTTTTATCTACAAAAAGGAGAAAAATTTGAAATTTTACATGATACTACATACGAAAATAATCATAAAATATAAATAAATATAAATTTTAACTTTGGAAAGCTATTGACAAGATAACATAAAAACAATTTTAGGATGTTGTTCTGGCCAAGTTAACTGTCAATATTACCAAAGAAAAAAAACATGAACAAATGTCATTGATTTAAACTAGGAAGCTAAATAGTAAAGAGTAAAATAAAGAATATCTAAGAAGTTATCATTCGTTCTTAAATAAATCAGTTTAAAAATGATAAATGACAGAATTAAATAATAGGTTAAGGACCAAAATAGGTATTTAAACATAATGTGTACACATGAGATAGTCTCTAAAATCTGTTAGAAATACTATTGTTAAAACACATAATATAATCAATGCTGGTGAGAGTGTGGAAAAGGCAACTCTTCTTGCTGGAAATTTAAATGAAAATTTCCATTATGTAAAAGTATAGGTTGCTTCCTTAGAAAGTTAAAATATACCTAATATATGATACAATATTTTGAAAAAACTTTTAAACATTGTCTCAAAGAGATGCACTATTTTGTATTCATGCAGTGATGCTTATAATAGACAAGGTGTCATATTAACTTTCTTTCTATTGTAGTTTGAATCAGAATGGTCCTCATAGGCTCATATATTTGAATATTTGATCCCCAGTAGGAAGACTTTTAAAAGATTAGAGAGTGTAGCCTTGTTGGAAGAGATGTTTAATTTAAGGTGAGATTTTCCTTTTCAAATCCCATGCTATTCTGAGGGTCTTTGTCTTTCTCTTCCTTTTGCAATTGCATTTAAAGATGTGAGCTTTCAGCTGCTGCTTTAGCACTATGCCCACTTACTTCATGCCATACTCACAAAAGTGTTCATGACAGTCATGAACTTTAAACTTCTGAAACTGTAAGGTGCAAATAATCTCTTTTTTGATAAGTTGCCTTGGTCATAGTCTTGTCATAGTAATAGAGAACTGATTAAAACACCAACTAATTATCAAATGAACAGAATACATTTATGTTGATAACTCTGAAATAGAAAGGCATCCTGTTATTTGTGATTATCAAGGTTAACCCTAAGAATTTTTATGTAATAGATTACATGTGTACTAATGTGTTTGAATTAATGGAAATAAAAAAATGATCATTAAAAAAGAAAATGAGGAACAAATCAGAAGATGACTACAAAGTGTCAGTTGCAACACAGGAATAACTTCAGTAATTTATTGTACAGAAGATGAACTATGCTTAAGTAGTATTATACATTTTGAAATTGTTAAAATAATTAACTTAAAACTTTTTTATTAAAAATTAAGAAATGGATTGGTTAATTAGCCAGTTTTAAGATTTTCATCCTATAAAATGTAAACCTCCATATTTTATCTGATAAATATATAAAGTAGTTGTCAGTCAAAATATTTATACCAACAAGAATAATAAGAGAAGAGAAATATTCATTAAGATTAAACAAATAAATAATTCCCCAAATATTAAAAATGTACAGAAATGTAAAATATCAAATTCTAATGTGTATGTCACATGTCCAAAGGAAAAACAGTATTATAAACAGAAGATAAGTGAGACTCAATATGTGTTACTTTAAGCAAATTATGTTATTTTCCAAGAAAAACTATATATGAACTATCATATCAGAAGTCTGAGTAGCCATATAAGAGTTAACATTGGCTCGTACTGACCTGCAGCCAGTCTGTCCCAGTGCAATGGCGCCTTCCAGGAAGGTTCTTCGTTGGGGGCAACTGGAAGATGAATGGAAGGAAGAAGTGCCTGGGAGAACTCATTTGCACCCTAAACACGGCTAAGGTGCCGGCAGACACCGAGGTGGTTTGTGCAACCCCCACCGCCTACATCGACTTCGCCAGGCAGAAGCTAGATCCCAAGATTGCTGTGGCTGCGCAGAACTGCTACAAAGTGACCAATGGGGCCTTCACTGGGGAGATCAGCCCTGGCATGATCAAAGACTTAGGAGCCGCATGGGCAGTGCTGGGGCACTCAGAGAGAAGGCACGTCTTCTGGGAGTCCGATGAGCTGATTGGGCAGAAAGTAGCCCATGCCCTATCCGAGGGGCTCGGAGTGATCGCCTGCACTGGGAAGAAGTTGGATGAAAGGGAAGCCAGCATCACCGAGAAGGTTGTTTTCGAGAAAACCAAGGTCATCGCAGATAATGTGAAGGACTGGAGCAAAGGGTCCTGGCCTATGAACCTGTATGGGCCATTGGTACTGGCAAGACTGCAACACCTCAACAGGCCCAGGAAGTGCATGAGAAGCTTCGGGGTTGGCTGAAATGCAATGTCTCTGATGCGGTGGCTCAGAGCACCAGAATCATTTATGGAGGTTCAGTGACTGAAGCAACGTGCAAAGAGCTGGCAAGCCAGCCTGATGTGGACGGCTTCCTCGTGGGCGGGGCTTCCCTCAAGCCTGAATTTGTGGACATCATCAATGCCAAACAATAAGCACCGTCCATGCCCCCTGCCCTCTGCCAGACCAGGACTAGGTTGCCCAGAATCTTAGGAACAGCTCCCACCAGTCACATGCTTCTGATGTCATCTGCCCCATCTTGTGTCCTAATCCACGCTGGTACCTTCCTGAACCTTTTCCACTTTCCTGTAATGGTTGGGACCAGGCCAATCATCACCGGGAAGGAGTGGAACTGATTCTGTCCCTTCAGGTGAGGCAGGAAAGTGAAATCACCTTTCCTTCCCTTCTCGGTGTACACTGAAGTCGAGATCCTCTGGCCCTAAGAGGCCGGGCATGTTCCCCTCTCCCACAGTGCCGAAGCCCTAGTATCATGGTTGTGAACCATCTTACATGTAAGGGAAATAAACACCTGGCCCTAAAAAAAAAAAAAAAAGATTTAGCATTTTGTCACTTTAACTTTTGTCACTTTGATGTAAAACTAATCATTGGACAAGAATTTGGCTGCTTATTGCTATATTTTAATTAACTGGTTGCTTTTAAATTGTAAAGAACAAGGCAAAAGAAACCTATCTTAATGTATGCAAGCATGACTATATAATAAATTTGAATCATCTATTATATATATTTGTATTCTGGGAGTAAAGTTATAAGTTAATATCTTAAAATAAATCAAAAAATCATGTAGCAGAAACAAAATAATAATATAGGACTAATTGAAATATTAGGAATTTCTTCTGTATGTTCTTTACATTGTCTATAAACAATTTCCAACTTAATGAGGAAGCTTTTTAAAATTGAGTTAATGGGATTTCCAAATAGAGTACTAGAAGAAATAATATAAGACAGAAACTCCTTAGTGTAAAAATGTTTTCTCAACAGATGTGGTTTTGTTCAAAGGAATTTAAGATAGCTTCTATACTTAAACACTGAACTGACTAATTAGCTATTATAAAAATTTTTCTATTAATTTGATTTATAGTTTTTTCATATTTTGTCTCATTGGATAGCCTATTATATTTTGGCATGAACACTTAATGTACTGTTTTGCTAGAATATAAAAAATTCTCTTTTCATCAGTAGAAATAAAATGGACAGAGAAATCTAGTAATAATTGTGAATTTATAAATAGCATTTCTTTCTGTTTGAATTTTTGGACAGTGAGAAATTCTATACAAGTGTATTTTGCAGAGAGTTACAACTTACTGTTTAAGGTACCAAAAACCTTAATTATAACCTTTTTATAATGAATCAATAAAATTCATTATATAATTTCTGGTCATATTCAATATGTTTATAATTCAATTATGTTTATATAACATGATGAAAACAACTACAATATGATATTATATTGAGAAAATATATGATGTGTGTATAAATATGTATTGCTACAATTAAACCAAAACAATAATAAAAGAGTAGATTTCAATATGGTTTTATCATTATTACTGCCCAATAATTCCTCATGTGAAAACATGATTACATCATTTTGAGTCAGGTAACCTAGAGACACAGAAAGACAGTCATCACATGTTCTCACTCTTAAGTGGTTTTTAAATATAAAACAAAGAATACCAGCCCACAAATTACAATCCTAGAGAACTTAGACATGAATAAGGACCCTAAGAGAGACATACATAGATCTAATCCACATGGGAAGTAGAAAAAGACAAGATCTCCTGGATAAACTGAGAATATGGGGACTTTGGGGAAGGGTTAAAAGGGAGAGGGGAGAGGCAAGGAGGGAGCAGAGAACAGTGTAGAGCTCAATAAAAATAGAAAGGGAAAACATGATTACATACTGCTCTTGTATCTCATTTACTGCATTTATTTATAATACATACTGCAATTTTTATATTTATTTTATTGAAAGAAGATCCTTCTCTCATACTATACATTCTGAACAGTTTCTGCTCCCTCTATTCTTCCAAGCTCTATCTCACCTCCCTTGTCCTTCAGATCCACTCCCCCTCTATTTCCCCTCAGAAAAGAGGAGGCATCCAAGGAACAAAACCAAAACACAGCAAACAAAATAGAGTAAGACAAAGTAAAAGCCCTCATAACAAGAAAGGCTAGACAAGTCAACATGATAAGATGAAAGGAGTGCCAAGAAAGGACAAAAGAGTCAGAAACACCTCCATTGTTATGAATCTCATAGGAACATTAAGTTAAGAGCAGTAACATATATACAGAAAGCCTGATGTAAACTTATACAGGTCCTGTACTTCCTGCTTCATGCTCTGTGAACCCATAGCACCCTGCTTAGTTGCTTCAGTGGGTCATGTTCTTCTGCTATCTTCCATATTCTCTGATTCCTACAATCTTTTCTTCCTCCTCTTCTGTGTGGTTCCCTGTTGAAGACCAGCTTCGATAAAACTACTGTTGTGCTTTCCTGTCACTTTAAGGGACAAGCCACTCCCACTTCCATTACCTCTGACCTGCCTGCCACCATCTTGGGCCCTTCCTTTTCTGCTTCCTTGACATGCGCGCTTTTTATTATAAGGAAGACCTGGGAATGTTATGGTTTTGGTCCCTTTAAGAGACAAGCCACACCCATTCCTCTCCCCATCCTCTGAGGCAGGCTGATCTTCAGCTTCCAGCCTGAGCTCGCTCTCTTTTTCCATCTTCCTCTTGGAGAGGCAGCTTCGCTTCTGCCTCCCTCCCCACTTTTCTGCTTCCCCCTTCTCTGTCTCTTTCTTGTCTTCTCTCTCTCTCTCTCCCTCTCTCTCTGTCCCCCCTTCACCCTTCCTCCTCCATAACCCCCTGAATAAACATTCAACCTCACCCTGCATGTCGTGTCTATCCATGTTTCTGTCTTCTGCCTGCCCGCCATGTGTCTCCCTGCCTGGAACCAGCCATTACTCGGGGACCAGCAGCCATCTCTGCCTGGGGCCCACTGCCTGCCACCACATGGCCTGCCGCCACATGGCCTGCCACCACATGGCCCGCCGCCACCGCTCAGGCCGCAGCTCTGAGACCGGCAGCCATTTCTGCCTGGGACTGGCTGCTCCCAGAGCCTGCTGCCTGCCACCACATGGCCGGATAACAACATTTGGGACCTACAGCATTTCTGCTGCTTACTACCGCGGGGATCTTGCAGCATTTTTAAAAAAAGAACAACAACTACCACTTATCAGGGTAGGGGCATGAGGATCAGAAAAATTGTAAAGAGGATGAAGACACAAGTAAAAATAATAAAACAAAAAACACAGGAAAGTACTCAGAGGAATTTCCAGTGAATATTGAAATCCCTGCATTTATTTTCCACACACTTGTATACCCCAATGTAATGTGGGATTTCTCTCTGTATGCTTTATTAACCATTGGTTAATAAAGAATCTGCTTTGGGCCTGTGATAGGTAGAGCAGATTTAGGTGGGGAAAACTAAACTGAATGTTGGAAGAAAGAAGGTGGAGTCAGTAAGATACCATGCAGCCACTACTGGGAATAGACATGCTGGAACCTTGCCAGTAAGCCACAGCCATGTGGCAATTCACAGATTAACAGAAATGAGTTAAATTAAGATGTAAGAGTTAGCCAATAAGAAGCTAGAGCTAATGGGCCAAGCAGTGATTTAATTAATAGAGTTTCTGTGTGGTTATTTCAGAGCTGAGCATCTAGGAAAAAACATGCTGCCTCCAACTACACCAGAAGACAAAAGACTGCTTTAACATGATACTAAAGAAAACCAGAACAGTTACTTGCTTCAATGATTTGAATCATCAAGCAATTAATCCAAGAGAAAAACATTCTGTTGTATAGGCAGTAAACCCACCCTAGACCAAGTATGCTGAAGGCAGCTACTCCCAAAGTTAAACCTCCTATTACAAAAGAAGGAGCAGAAATGCGCTTGAATATCCTGACCATTGGTCAGGGTGGAGCAGATCTGCCTGTATGGGTCATCTTAGTGTCAAAAAGTCCAAGTAACCACACCCCAGGTCAGGATGTATAGCCCTGGTTGTCAACAATTTTGAACAATCTCAAACTCTCAGACCTTCAGACAAGGTAGAAATAGTTTTAATTTTTTGAGCCTTCACAGTTCCCCAAGCTCCAAGGGAAGGGGCCCAGTGAAGACCTTCAATTTAGGCTCTCTCTCCTCATAATATCTAACTGTGCTTCTCTATACCTGCTCTCATTTGCTACTGCAGGAAGTCTGTTTGTTATATTCTACTATAATTTTAATGTTTATTAACGTCTAAACATCCATTCTCTTGCCTTACTATTGATTTTATATGTTCCTTAAACATGGCCCTGTTATAAAATATCTGTTTAAGATATGTTATATTTGTTTATGCCCTGGAATATTTGTTTCAGTGATTCAAAGATTATTGTATTCTTTTATGCTGCTTTTGTTTAACTCTGTAAAGCTGCGAGTTTTTACTTTTCTAAAACACCTGACTTGTCCATAAAGAACGGAAAAATCAATAATTCTAGTTTAACTGTGAAAATTTGTCACAAGAGTATAAAGTAATACTGAATCAAGTAAGCTATGAATATATATGAATATGTAATACATAATATAAGTACATGTAATACCCTATGTTTATTGGGGCATGATGACTAACTAGCCCTTTTATCTTCTTTTGCAACTATCTTATGGATAAAGTCATTAATCAAATGATCATTTGATTTTTTCTCTCAAATTTGTATAATTATATATAAATTCATTAGAATAGGTTTATATACTTATAATTTAATAAATTTAGAAAAATTATAACTATAAAACTAAATACGCTCATTTAACAAATTTATATTATAAATATTTAATAATTATCTTAAAAATTAAGTAGGATGTTAAATACGAGAGCAGAAAAATCAATAGTGAGGCAGAAGAATGGATAAGTGGGGCTGGTAGACAGAATAAAGAGGAGGAAAAATCTGAGAGGAAGAAGAAGAAGGAGCAAATGAGATCAAAGAGAGAGAAAAGAAGAGGCTAGCCACCCAGTCAGGCACGTAGTAAGAATGAAATTAAGATTACAAATGTAAGAAAAGGAAAAAGCCCAGAGACAAAAGATAAGTGAATGATGAGAGCCCACAAGTATTATACAGTGAATGTTCAGCTGATAGATCTATTAGACAAATCCATGGGAGTGTGTACACTCCATATGGAGAAACCAACTTGCAAAGTTTTGGGAACACCTGTCTTTCAGATAGTCACTCTTGATTCTGTAGAAATATTGGGAAATCATGGCATTTCTCCCTTCCATAATGGAGTTCATCCCAAAATATCCCAGCAGTATATAAATAATTCTTTAATCCTCATTTTTTTTTGTATGGGCAGCTATATAACTTTTCCCCCACCATGGAGCCCTGGTGTGAAAGAATTAACTCAGCCAAACCTTTGTTCTAATAGTCAAATATATATATATATATATATATATATATATATATATATATATATATATACATATGCTAGTCCAATACAATTATCCTTATTGACAAGAAAGTAGCCTTAAGCAAGAGGCACTGAACAAAAAGATATCATATCTGCTCTTAGTGATATACAGGCCTGGGTGGTCCTGAATTCTCTAACAGACTCAGGAAGGTAATCGACTGGCATTTTGCTCTAACTTAAGAAGCTATTAATATTCTGTATTTACTACAGATACAGAAAAGATGCTTGACTGGCTAAACCAATATCAGAGAAAGAAATTCATTCTCACCTGGGTGCCAGAAGTCACCCTGTTAGAGCTGGAAGCAAAGTCTCCAAAGTGATTCTTTTTAATCTAACCAGTTAGATGCCCATGCAAATCAAGCACAAAGAGCAACAGCAAAAAAACATTGAAGTGGAAATACCAAGAAAGATCATAGGAAGAATAAATGAGCCATGAGAAAGAAGACTTGTGTGCTAATGTGTACACCCTCAAATATGTGAAGCCAGTTTGCACCTGCTATAGAGTTTCTTTTGAACCCAGAGTGGTTTACTGGACTTAATCCCCAACATAAACCTCTATAAGTTAAGAAAACCTGGCTAGAAAGAAGCCAAGCTAAGGCTGGGCATTTATAAGAAAGAAGAAGAATCCAGTGTGATTTATTTGGGAGCAAGGTAGCATTCCCCAAAAGCAAAAAAATAAGAAACTAAAAACATTTTGGCATTCCAATGTGGCTGGGCCTAGAGTAAAAAAAAAAAATTCAACAATACTCTACCTTCAAAAGCCAAAAATTATTAAAATAAATAAATACTGCATATTAAATGAACTTAATTGGTTTTATGAAATATATCAAGAATAAAGATAAGTAAATTTTACTTCTATTCAGAGAAGAGTTGACTCTGTAATCTTTCAAAGTATCTGAGGGAATTTGTAATTTATAGTTTCTAACTTGCTTCTCAGTTTACTTACATTGGATGCAAATAAAAGTCTGCTGTTTCAAGAAAATATGTGCCATAAGAAGACTAAATACACTTTGACCTTTAATTTCACATACCTTAGGAGATATAGAAAGTAAGATAATTTGTCAGAAATTCAGAAGGCATGTCAATCAACCCTAAGTAATACACATATAGGCAAACCTAAATGATTTACTGGTTAGGATGTATATGTATGTGTATTGTATGTATACAGTATGTATATGCATATATAGCATATGTATATGGAGAAGTCACTCACAGAAGATGTCATATACTTGAGATGGATTCAGGGAAGTGGGAGGTTATGGAGGGGGTAGATAACGTTATGGAAATAATCTGCATTCAATACTCATAATTTAAACATTTAAAATTAAAAATCAACTAAATACGATTTTATATTTTGTTAATTTTATTTTAAAATTATAAATAAGTGTGTACATGTCTCAGTATGAATTTGTACACATTTGTATAGTGTCTGATGAAGCCAGGAGAGGGCCTCCAACCCTTTGAAACTAGTGTTAGATGAGGCTGTGTACTACTCAAACTGTATGCTGGAAATGAAATAATGGTCCTCTACAGACCATTATTTACTACACTTTGATCCATATCTCCATTCTCCTAGAAAATTCTTAATTGGTTTAACTTTATATTAAGTATTATTATTTTCAGTGTTTTCCACACTAAAATATAAAAAACAAACACTTTATTAGGGAAGCAAAAATTAAACTTGAGCATCTATAAAAACATATATGCGTGATGATATGTGTATTTTGATGTAGGTACAAATGTGCAATGTTGGGTTGAAAGAAAATGCCTCTAATAGGGAGTGGGACTATAGGAGATGTAGCCTTGATGGAATATATGTGGCCTTTTTGGCAGAAGTATGTCAGTGTTGGGCTGAACTTTGAGGTCTCCTATATTCAAACTATGCCTAGTGTCACAGTTGCTTCTGCTGCCTACTGATCTATATATAGAGCTTTCAGCTCCTTCTTTAGCACCATGTCTGCCTACATGTCTCCAAGCTTTCTACATTGATGACAAAGGACTAAACCTGTAAAAGTGTAAGACAGCTCCAATTAAACATTTTCCATTATATGGTTGCCATGTTCATTGTGTGTCTTCAAAGCAATAGCAACTGTAACTAAGCAAGTTAGCATTTATAATGGAATAAGAACAGATCAAGATGTCATCAGTTTTGGACAACCTAGGTATCTTAGTTAGATTTTTCTGATGCTGGAAAGGGACACCATAACCATAGTAACTTTTATAAGGAAAACATTTAAATGGGGTGGCTTGCTTACAGTACAGGGATTCAGTCCATTATCATCATGTTGGGACATGATGGTGTGCAGGTAGAAACAGTGTTGGAGAAGTAGCTGAGAGTCCTGTATCTTGCAGGCAACAATAAGTGCTCCGAGACTCTGGGCAGTATCTTGGGTATATATGAGACTTCAATGTTTGCCTTCACACTTTTTCCAAGGAGATCACACCCACTCCAACATAGCCATATCACTTAATGGTATCGTTCTATTTGGGGTCCATTTTCTTTCAAACCACCACATTTGACTCCCTGACCTTCAAAGGCTTGTAGCCATACATAATGCAAAAAAAAAAATGCATTTAGTCTAACGTCAAAAGTTCAGTTTCAACAACATTTAAAAGTTCAAAGTCGCTTCTGCATTTTTTTGCGATCTATTAACTGGAATTTCCTATAGAAGCAAAATAAAAAAAAAACAGATAACGTACTTCTAGCAAAAAAAAATGTAGGAAAGGAAGCAAAGTGAGGAAATTCTGGACCAAAGTATGACCAAAAACCAGCTTGGTAAACTCAACTGTGCAATACCATATCTAAGTTTAAAACACTCTATAGATCTCCAACTCTTTTGTCTTTTTTGACTGCAGACTGAAGCACACTTCTCTTGGGCTAGTTCCATTTCCTGTTAGCAGCTTTTCTTGGTAGGTATCCCAGGGCTCTTGTACCTCTAACATCTTGGTGTCTCCAAGGCATTTCAGCCTTAAACAGCACAGCTTCGTTCAATGTCCTCTCTACTAAGCATTGATTCGGGGACATTCCTGACACATGCATGACCTCAGCACCATTCTTTAGGCATGGAGGCAAATTCTGCAAACTGTTACTTCTATCCTTACCTCTAAAACCAGAACCACATGGCTGAAATTGCCAAGTTATGCTAGCAACTGGGGCTGTAACATGGTCTCCTCATTCAATTACATATTTACCAGATTTCTATTCTTCATTGCCTAATCTTGGTTGTCCTGAAATTAGAACTCTACACCAGCATGTGCCACCACAACCAGGTATAAGCTTTTCTTTAATTCCTTTTTATTAGTAGGGAATGTAGCTGTTTGTCCCACCCGCCAGGTTAGTTTAGCCCCAAAATAACCACACAGAAACTGTATTAATTAAATCACTGCCTGGCCCATTAGCTATAGCTTCTTATTGGCTAACTCTTACATCTTAATTTAACCCATTTTTATTAATTTGTATATCACCACAAGGCCGTGGCTTACCAGCAAATTTTCGGCATGTCTAACTCTGGTAGCAACTCCATAGCATCTCCCTGACTCTGCTTTCTTCCTCCCAGCATTCCGTTTTGTTTCCATGCCTACCTAAGTCCTGTCCTATCAACAGGTTACTGTAGTTTCTTTATTCATTAATGGTAATCAAAGCACACAGAGGGGACTCCCACATCGTGTGTGTGTGTGTGTGTGTGTGTGTGTGTGTGTGTGTGTGTATGTGTGTGTGTGTGAGTGAGTGTGTGTGTATGTGTACACTTAAGCTATAAGACTTGGCAGCAAGCAATTTTCCCTCAGAATCATCAGGCATGCTTCTAAAATCATTCAGATAGCTACCTCTCAATATTGTGGATGTCAGATGACAATTATAAACATAGCATATCTTTTATGGTCATTCTTGTGCATTTACACAAGATTTATTGGTGAAAGGAGACAGAATATTTCAGAACAGTGACATATTCAGAGAATGCTGCTAAATATATAAGTATTTAACTGGAAATATATTTTCCCCAGATCTTGAGGTTAATTATTTAGAAAATTAGAAAGGAAAATTGCTTTGAGATTACACTAAATTTCACTTTTTTTTTTTTTGGTTTTTCTAGACAGGGTTTCTCTGTGGTTTTGGAGCCTGTCCTGGAACTAGCTCTTGTAGACCAGGCTGGTCTCGAACTCAATGAGATCCGCCTGCCTCTGCCTCCCGAGTGCTGGGATTAAAGGCGTGCGCCACCACCGCCCGGCTTAAATTTCACTTTTGTCTCTTCTGAGAGTTGCAACGTAGATATAATAATTTTACAAATTCCATGGGACCTGAATTCAATAATTTTTTTCACTTTTTTTCTTGTACTAACAGGTGAATCATGTATTAAATATGTTGTTGTATTTTTCACTAAAATATAAGTACAACATTTACCTCTTTCCTTTCTTCCTGTCAACCACTCCCAAGCTATCCTCCCCACTCCCCTTCAAATTCATTGTATTTTTCTATACTATATTCAGTTAAGTAGGGTATTTATTTTATGAGAAAACTTGTTCTCCTTACAAAAATTGTAATACCCAGATGAAGCCTACTGTCAGACTGTGTGTTCTAGATATAACACAGAAATAACTCCTAAGAAATCTCAACAGTATGGATTCTAAAAAAATTCTGAACAATGACAACATCTGGTGTTGGATTCTGCTCTTTATCCTGTGAATATGCTTTATTGACATTGGTAAATAAAGAAAATGTTTGGGCCTATGGCGGGGCAGAATATAGCATGGTGGGAATTCCAAGCAGAGATAGAGGACAAAAGAAGTCAGAGTCAGAAAGATGTTATGTAGCTGCTGATATGGGATTCCCCACTGTATGCTGTGAATACCATTGGTTAATAAAGAAGCTGTCTTAGGCCTGTGATAGGGTAGAGTAGAGCTAGGTAGGGAAAGCTAAAGTGAATGC
This sequence comes from Microtus oregoni, assembly GCF_018167655.1. Taxonomy (NCBI): domain Eukaryota; kingdom Metazoa; phylum Chordata; class Mammalia; order Rodentia; family Cricetidae; genus Microtus; species Microtus oregoni. Next base: position 2,045,632 of record NW_024544721.1, read on the forward strand.
TGGAAGAAAGGAGGTGGAGTCAGGGAGAAGCCCTGTAACCCCACTGGAGACAGCTATCAGAAATTTACCTGGTAAGCCACAACCTAGGGGCAATACACAGATTAATAGAAATGGGTAAAATTAAGATGCAAAAATTATCCAATAAGATTTTAGATCTAATGGGTCAAGCAGTGATTTAATTAGTACAGTTTCTGTGTGGTTATTTTGGGTTTGAGATGCCGGGAGATCGGGAAAAGAATACGTGGCCCTCCTATAACAAGTTACCAAAGGAGAAAGACTGGAACTGCCAGCCGGAACCTTTCAGATAGGCCACAACCTCATGGTGATTCACAGATGAATACAAATGGGTTAATTTAAGATGTAAGAATTAGATAGAAATATGCTGAAGCTGTTGGACAAACAGTGTTCTAATTAATACCATTTCTGTGTTTTTATTCAGATTTAGGTGGCTGGGAAACAAATGAGCACCCCACATCTACAAACATCAGTTGACATATCAATATGGATTGGAAAAATCTCATGGGGCCTCAACACATATTTTTATTTAATGAAAAAATATATTGTTTGTATAAATTCTCACAACAAATAGGAAATTAACATTAAACATTTTATTAGATAATATTGACAATTTCACATTTTATATAATCCAATCTGATACTCTTCTTCCTCTTTTATTTCCAACCTGTAACAGGATTTCTTTTGGGCCATCAACCAGCTCCCAAATCATGATATGAAAATTTATTATTAGTTAAGAAAGTTCAGTCTTACTTATGTTTGTACCACTAGCTCATATAACTAAAATTAACCCATTTCTCTTCATTTACATTTTGCCTTAGGAATTTTCACCTTTTTTTCACTCTGTATGTCCTACTTTCACTGCTTGATCTGTGTCTTGCTGGCTGTCAGCTTCCTGACTGGCCCCAGGCATCTCCTTCTTTTTCTCCTTATTCTGTCCTCTTTCCTTCCACGAGTCTAGATTCTTCCTTCTACTTATTCTGTCTGCCCACCAGTCCTGCCTATCCATCTATTGCCTAACTATTGACTATTCAGCTTTTTATTAGACCAACCAGGTGCTTAGGCAGGCAAGATGAAACAGCAACACATCTTTAGATAATTATAAACAAATGCAGCATAAACAAAAGCAACATACCTTTAAATAATTAAACAAATTCAATATAAACTAATATAACATACCTTCATAAAGTTAGAATAATATTCAACAGCATAAACAAATGTAACACATCTTTGCCACAACACCTTTCCATCCCTAATAATAAACCACCTAACTCTCTGCAAGGATATTTCCACACACACACACACACACACACATATATATGTGTGTGTGTGTGTGTGTGTGTGTGTGTGTGTGTATGTGTGTGTGTGTGTGTCTGTGTCTGTGTCTTTGTGTGTGTCTGTGTGTGTATTTGTCTTTGTATTCACTGAGGTTAAGTGGGCCATTTATGTGACATAATTTTTAGAATTTTCGTTCGTCTGGTGTTGCTCACCAGTGGATATCAAACAAAAGCAGTAAATCTCCCTCTCCTGGAATCTGTCTGTAGTAAGTAGTTTACTGCTTTAACTATGAAGGTCAGAACTCTTTGAATGTGACCCCATTTATATTTTATTTTTTGTCTGACCTATTGTTATATAGATCCAGTGTAGGAAAAGTCAGTGTTAGCTGAAGATGGCATTTCACAGCCCTTCTCCTTATCTTCCTTACCTGTCTTCCACAGTGTCCCCTGAGTCTTAGAAAGGGATGGTACAAATGTATTAATTACGGCTGAGAAGTAAAACATCACTTACTATCAGCCTCTTAATCAGCGATGAGTCTCTGCTTTCAAAATTCATTATGAAAGAGGTGATTCTCTGATCAAAGCAGAGAATACTTTTTGTTCATGAGTATAATCATAAGTATTTTGTTGGCATTTTATGTTATATCAATGTATTCACTTTTGTATAAATGGTGGTATTATAAAAGCATGTTTATGTACATGTCTATATATTTAAGGCATTTTGAAGCAGAATAGTTATTGAAAATTATACTTAAAACACTTATATGATTTTAAATTATGTGTGTGTTCTCTATGTGGATGTGTGCATATTTCTACAAATACTCCAGAATGCTAGAGGAATAAGATCCCCATGAAAATATGAATAATAAATTGCAAACAGCTGAAAGTGTGTGCTAGAGACTAGAAATGATCCAAATCCTCAGTAATAAGTGTATGACCACTTAATAGTTGCTCTATCTCAAGCCCCCCAAAGTGTCTATGTGTACTCTCTTCCCTTAAAATCATCCTCATTTAAAAATATATTTTATGCTTTTAGTGCAACAGATCGTATGTAAAAATTCCAATAAAGCAGTATAATTAGACTAGTCTCTAACAGTGTTTAGTACTTCCACAAAATGAAATAAAACAGTTAAGTACTTTGTAAATCATTAGAGCACAGGTGTTGAAGGTACATGTAAAGAAGCTAAACATTACTAGAATAATTTACATGTATTGTCACCATCTTTTTTGCCTTCATATCTCTCATCCTCATAAACTAATGTGTTCTTTTTTTCCAGCAATCTTCTTAAATGTTGAAGCTTTGATAGATAAAAACAAGGAAAGTGAAAAAGATATTTGTTTACTTAGCAATTTAAATAGAAATTTACTTGTAAGTTTATACATGTTATACTAAAGAGTTTCTGTGATTAAAGAAATGAAAATACTAAGTATTAATATAGTAAAGTATCCTGTACATGTACATATAAATACATATTTGTATGACTACTAGTAGGGACTTTATATATTCATTTTATTTATGCTGGTTCATTTTTATTATTTATCAACATTTGGTATTATATGATAAATTATTTCATGGAAATAATCATTCAGCATTCTATATATCTGGAATATGGTACTTAGCATAATATAAACTCAAAATTTGCAGATTATTTTGCTTTAGTCATTTAATTAGAAGGGATTTAATTAATATTAGTAGATAATTTATCCGTGTTCAGTATTTAATTCAATAAAACGTAGTTATAATTGAATGACAGTTACTTTGTCACAAACACATTAGTTCCTTTACAAGGTATTAAAATAATGAATGACAATTAAAAATGAATTCACATTTCAAATAACTATAGTATCATCCTGATTTTCAAATCTATACCTGTCTATGCTATATTTTATGACTATTGATGATATCTCACTCAGTTTTTTCCTTCCATCTACTGGTTCTTTCCTTCCATCTACCAACAATTAGAAACAAATATTAATTTGAGTTATAAATATTATTGACCACAATTTGGCACACTATCTATAAATGTGTTTAATGGCATTAGAAGAAGGTTAACTCTTTATTTATTTACTTACAATTTATTTTTTAAATTTTTTTTGAGACAGGGGTTTGCTGTGGCTTTGGATCCTGGCCTGTAACTAGCTCTTGTAGACCAGGCTGGCCTCAAACTCATAGAGATCCACTTGCCTCTACCTCCCAAAGGCTGAGATTCGGCCAGAATGTTCATTTTTAAAACCTAATCTTCATTGAAATAATAAACTGTAGTGGCGTTTAATTTGTATTTTAACAAATACAGAGTGCTTTAAACAGCCCCACTGGTCAAATTTACAAACCAGGCAGTGGTAACACACACCTTTAATCCCAGTAGCCACACTAGTTGCCACAGAAACTGGGCAGTGCGTGCTTTAATCCCAGAACTAGAGAGGAATACAAAACAGGAGGAGACAGCTCTCTGTCTCCTTCTGAGATTTCCTGGAGGATCACCATTTTTTGGACTGAGGCCAAGGTATGAGTCAGTGGCTGGCTGATTTGCTTTTCTGACTTTTAGGTTGAACCCCAATTTCTGTCTCTGAGTTTTTATTAATCATGCTTCAACAAACTTATTATATATTGTTTAAAAATAAATTGAAGCTTCTTTTCTTACTAATGGAAGCTCAGTCTCCAGTGTTCAAGTAGGAAACATTCACTTCAAAGTGGACACCTACATTTATACATTTGTAGTTGACTTTGAAGAAAAATAAATAATTTAAATAAAAGAAGATAAGCAATTAAGAATGTCAGAGCATGTCAAAGAACAGAGCTCAGTTGATTCTTGCCAAAGTATCATGTCATAAGTTTTATTTCATTTTTTAAGATGAATAAACAGCCGGGCTGTGGTGGCACACACCTTTAATCCCAGCACTCGGGAGGCAGAGGCAGGTGGATCTCTGTGAGTTCGAGACCAGCCTGGTCTACAGAGCTAGTTCCAGGACAGGCTCCAAAACCACAGAGAAACCCTGTCTCGAAACCCCCCCCCCAAAAAAAAAGATGAATAAACAGCAGAAACTCAAAAAGAATGGGAATTCTGACCACAACCCAAGAAACCAAAAGAAAGAGCTAAGACTCCTTTTCTTCTCACATTTTCAAAGTTTTCTGTTGTAAAATATAATTTTAAAGTATGTTACATTTGATTATGCTCTGAAAATTTTGTTTAACAATGTAAAAATATGTTGTTTTTGTTTATGCTGCATTTTTTAAGTGTGTGGAGCTGGGAGTCTGCTTATCTAAAACACCTGATGGCCTAATAAATAGCTGAACGGCCAATAGTGAGGCAGGAGAGGGGATAGACAGAGCTGACAGGAAGAGAGTATAAAATAAGGAGAAAAAATCAAAGAGAAAACTGGGAGAAGAGAGAGGAGCAAGAGAGAACAAGGAGAGGAGAATGTGAACAGCCAACCGCCCAGTCAGCCATGTAGTAAGAGTGAAATCAAGATTACAGAATTAAGAAAAGAAAAAAATTCCTAGAGGGAAAAGGTAGACAGGGCTAATTTAAGTTAAGAAAAGCTGACTAGAAAAAAAGCTAAGCTAAAGTCTGCATTTTATAATAAATAATAAGAATCTGTGTGCATTTGTTTGATAGCTGGATGGCAGGCCCCTCAAAAGAATAAACCAGCAATAGTTGACCATTCATTTTTCCTGTGTTGTCTTCCATTAATATTAACACTATATTTGAATGAGCCTCTTTTACTGTTTATATTTTGTTTCTTTGAGAAGTGTCTTATTTTAAACACAGGATTTGGCTTGGAGCTTGTGGTGATCCCTGTATCCCTATCTTTAAAATGTTGCAATTGCAGGTATGTACCACTAGGTCTACCTTAATAATTTTCAAAGGTACATGCAGTAGAATCAAAACCCAGTGCCATTGTCCCTGGCTTCCCAGTCATCCCTCATTGTCAGCCACATTCAGAGAGTCCGGTTTGATCACATGCTCCATCAGTTCCAGTCCAGCTGGCCTTGGTGAGCTCCCATTAGATCAGCCCCACCATCTCAGTGGGTGGGCATACCCCCTCAAGGTCCTGACATCTTTGCTCATGTTCTCTCTCTTTCTACTCCTCATTTGGACCTTGGGAGCTCAGTCCAGTGCTCCAGTGTGGGCCTTTGTCTCTATCTCCTTCCATTGTCAGATGAAGGTTCTATGGTGATATACAAGATATTCATCAGTGTGGCTATAGGATAGGGCCAGTTCAGGCGTCCTCTCCTCTGCTGCCCAAGGAACAAGCTGGGAGACATCTCCTTGGATACCTGGGAACCTCTCTGGAGTCAATTCACTTGCCAACCTTAAAATTGCTCCCTTAATTAAGATATATACTTCTCTGCTCTCATATCCACACTTCCTCCATCCCAACCGTCCCATTTCCCCCAAGCTCTCTCCATCCTCCCCTTCTCACTTTCCTCTCCCTGTCTCCCCTTACCCCCTCCCCACCCCACCCACAAGCTCCCAATTTTTGCCTGGCAATCTTGTCTACTTCCAATATCCAGGAGGGGGTAACTATATGTTTTTCTTTGGGTTCACCTTCTTATTTAGCTTCTCTAGGATCACGGATTATAGGCTCAGTGTCCTTTATTTATGGCTAAAATCCACTTATGAGTGAGTACATACCATATTCATCTTTTTGGGTCTGGGTTACCTCACTCAGAATAGTGTTTTCTATTTCCATCCATTTTGCATGCAAAATTCAAGATGTCATTGTTTTTTTTTTTTTTTTTTTTTTTTTTTTTTTTTTTACAGCTGAGTAGTACTCTAATGCATATATATGCCAAACTTTCTTTATCCCTTTTTCCATTGAGGGGCATCTATGTTGTTTCCAGGTTCTTGTTATTACAAATAATGCTGCTACGAATTATTGCAATGTACTGGCTTTGTGGGAGCCTAGTCTGTTTGGACGCTCACCTTCCTAGACCTGGATTGGAGGAAGCTGGGGAGAGGGGAGTGGAAGAGAAATAGGATGAGGGGAGGAGGTGGAAATTTGTGATAAAAAAATTTAAAAAAAATTCAAATGTTATTTTCATTTAATGAATTTACACATAAACCCCATTCAAAATGACTCTCACGTTAACTCAGAAAGATAATTGAAGATGAATGATTTTTTGCTTTCTTTTTTTATTTTTTATTTTTATTTATTTTTTATTAATTATTTATTAAAAATTTCTGCCTCCTCCCCGCCACCGCCTCCCATTTCCCTCCCTCTCCCTCAGTCCAGTCCCCTTTCCTCGTCAGCCCAAAGAGCAATCTGGGTTCCCTGCCCTGTGGGAAGTCCAAGGACCACCCACCTCCATTCAGGTCTAGTAAGGTGAGCATCCAAACTGCCTAGGCTCCCACAAAGCCAGTACGTGCAGTAGGATCAAAAACCCATTGCCATTGTTCTTGAGTTCTCAGTAGTCCTCAATGTCCGCTATGTTCAGCGAACATGGGATGTTCTCACTCATATTTGGTTTCTAGCCATAAATAAAGGACATTGATCCTATAATTCGTGATCCTAGAGAAGCTAAATAAGAAGGAGAACCCAAAGAAAATCATATAGGCATCCTCCTGAATATTAACCTTCATCAAGCGATGACAGGAGACTGAGACAGAGACCCACACTGGAGCACCGGACTGAAATCTCAAGGTCCAAATCAGGAGCAGAGGGAGAGAGAGCATGAGTAAGGAACTCAGGACTGTGAGGGGTGCACCCACACACTGAGACAATGGGGATGTTCTATCGGGAACTTACCAAAGCCAGCTGGCCTGGGTCTGAAAAAGCATGCGATAAAACCGGACTCGCTGAGTATAGTGGACAATGAGGATTTTTTGCTTTCTATTCTTTACTTATTCCTCAGAAAACATCAGGACTAAGTTAATCTAGTGTGAAAAATATCCACCATATCTTTTTTAAATTTATTTATTTATTAAAGATTTCTGTCTCTTCCCCACCACCGCTTCCCATTTCCCTCCGCTCCCCCAATCAATTCCCCCTCCCTCATCAGCCCATAGAGCTATCAGGGTTCCCTGCCCTGTGGAAAGTCCAAGGACCACCCACCTCCGTCCAAGTCTAGTAAGGTGAGCATCCAAACTGCCTAGGCTCCCACAAAGCCAGTACGTGCAGTAGGATCAAAAACCCATTGCCATTGATCTTGGGTTCTCAGTAGTCCTCATTTTCCGCTATGTTCAGCGAGTCCGGTTTTATCCCAGGCAATCAAATATCCACCATTTCTATTTTGAGAAAATACATCATTCAAACTTTGCAATACTTCACTTTGCCAATTCTTCTTACTCCACCAGATCCGAAATGTCAAGTTGAGTCATTTCTCTAAATTTTGGAAAATGTGAAACAGTGGGGAATATTTGGAGATGTCACACACCATGTGGCATCCTGACCAGAGGGAATATTGCTCAATGGCTGGAAGATGCATAATGAGTGGGAGAAGCTATTAGCAGATGGAGTTTATGATCTGATCCAAGCTAAAGAGGTTTTTGGTTAGGCAGTACACAGCATGAGGAAGATATTAAATATATATATTTATTTTTGAATGATGCAAATTTGCATTTATCAGATAATGTGACAGAAATGATTCATATAAAAAAGAATAAAGTGGTATTACCTTTTAAGCATCCTATTTTTTAAAAGGCAGTTACAGTAAGCACAGAGTACTTGATTTTCTAAGAGACACTTAAACTCAAATGTTCTGTGGGCATGTGTTTTCAATACACCCAGCAAATTTGTATGTTGTTAATGTAAAATAGGTACTTAATATCAACTACTGTATTATAAGGATAATCTTTATACCTTACAACAGTATTTATGATATAAATTAATTCCAAATACGTGCTTCATGTCTTATTTTAAAAATAATCTATTTTTTAACAATTCAAAGCTAAATTTATGCTCATAGTAGGTGTAATTGTTTTACTTATATTAATCAAAGTATATATTTTGATGTAGTATTATACCATTTTAAACAGATGGTGAAACTTTGAACAAGTGATTGAAATGGTAAAAATTTCCAACTTTAAATATGATAAATTTGCACCAGCAGTTCACAACCTTTTTGTAACTGTACATGTTAATTTTACCAGATTTGTGAGCATAATTAACGGAAATATATATATATATATACATATATATATATGTGTGTGTGTGTATATATATATATGCACAACTGTATTCACCAAAGATGAACATAGTATATATAATGAAATTGTTTGTGTGTGTGTGCATTTACATGTATGTGTATGTGTATATGTTTGTATATTATTGAAGTTCTGTTTCTCTGGAAATTTCTAACATACACTGGATCTTTGTGTTAACCCTTTGGAATAATTTAATTCATGGTTGTTTGATTGAGTGCTTTTGGGTGGTCTCTAAGAAAGCATCATACATGTTGAAAATGTTGTAGAAGAAACCATATGTAGCAGCAGGCCACTTGTTCATCCTGGCAGCCTGGCTAGATTAGCCCATAAATAACCACAGAGAAATTGTATTCAATAAAACACTGCTTGGCCCATTAGCTCTAAATTCTTATTATCTAACTCTTACATCTTTATTTAACCTATATCTATTAATCTGTATATCACCACAAGGCTGTGGCCTACCAGCATAGCTCCAGCACGTCTATCTCTGGTGGTGGCAGCTCCATGGCATCTCTGACTCTGCCCTTCTTTCTCCCAGCAGTCAGCTTCACCTTCTCCACCTACCTAAGCTATGCCCTATCAACAGTCCAAGGCAGTTTCTTTATTCATTAATGGTAATTACAGCACACAGAAAGGACTCCCACATCAGCCATATTTCAAAAGAAGAAGCAAAAGAAAGCAGAAAAGATTAACAGGAAGTCTTAATATGCAGTACACACCAAGTAATTTGCTCCAGTAATCTTACTTCCATACAGTAAGAGTCTTTTTTAAACATTTTTTTATTAAAAATGTCTGCCTCCTCCCTGCCTCCGCCTCCCATTTCCCTCCCCGTCCCCCGCTCCCTTCCCCCTCCCTTTCCAGCCCTAAGAGCAGACAGGGTTCCCTGTGCTGTGGGAAGTCCAAAGTCCTCCCCACTCCATCCAGGTCTGGGAAGGTGAGCATCTAAACAGGCTAGGCTCCCACAAAGCCAATACATGCAGTAGGATCAAACCTAGTGCCATTGTTCTTGGCTTCTCAGCAGCCCTCATTGTCCGCCATGTTCAGAGAGTCCGGTTTTATCCCATGCTTTTTTAGACCCAGTCCAGCTGGCCTTGGTGAGTTCCCAATAGATCAGCCCCAATGTCTCAGTGGATGGGTGCACCCCTCTCGGTTCTGACTTTCTTGCTCATGGAATCCCTCTTTCTGCTCCTCATTTGGACCTTGGGACCTCAGTCCAGTACTCCAATGTGGGTCTCTGCCTCTATCTCCTTCCATCGCCAGATAAAGGTTCTATGATGATATGTAACATATTCATCAGTATGAATGTAGGATAGGGGCATTTCAGGCTCCCTCTCCTCAATTGCCCAAGGAACTAGCTGGGGACATCTCCCTGGACACCTGGGAAACCCTCTAGGGTCAAGTCTCTTGCCATCTCTAAAATTGGCTACCTTAATTAAGATATATACTTCCCTGCTGTCACATCTACCTTTCTTTATCCCAATCATCCCATTCCCCCAAGTTCTTCCCATTATCCGCTTCACACTTTTCTCTCCCCATCTCCCCTTTCCCCCATCCCATCCCACCCCCAGTTCCCAGTTTTTGCCAGGCAATCTTATCTACTTACAATATCCAGGAGGATAACTATATGTTTTTCTTTGGGTACACCTTCTTATTTAGCTTCTCTAGGACCACGAATAATAGGCTCAATGTCCTTTATTTATGGTTAGAAACCAATTATGAGTGAGTACATCCCATGTTCATCTTTTTGGATCTGGCTTACCTTACTCAGGATAGTGTTTTCGATTTCCATCCATTTGCATGCAAAATTCAAGAAGTCATTGTTGTTTACCGCTGAGTAGTACTCTAATATGTATATATTCCACACTTTCTTCATCCATTCTTCCATTGAAGGGCATCTAGGTTGTTTCTAGGTTCTGGCTATTACAAATAATGCTGCTATGAACATAGTTGAGCATATACTTTTATAGTATGATAGGGCATCTCTTGGGTATATTCCCAAGAGTGGAATTGCTGGGTCCTGGGGTAGATTGATCCCAAATATACTGAGAAACTGCAACACTGCTTTCCAAAGTGGTTGCACAAGTTTGCATTCCCACCAGCAATAGATGAGTGTACCCCTTACTCCACATCCTCTCCAGCAAATGCTATCATTGGTGATTTTGATTTTAGCCATTCTCACAGGTGTAAGATGATATCTCAAAGTTGTTTTTATTTGCATTTCCCTGATCGCTAAGGAAGTTGAGTATGACTTTAAGTGTCTTTTGGCCATTTGAAATTCTTCTGTTGAGAATTCTCTATTCAGTTCAGTGCCCAATTTTTTAATTGGGTTGATTAGCATTTTAAAGTCTAGTTTCTTGAGTTCTTTATATATTGTGGAGATCAAACCTTTGTCTGTTGCGGGGTTGGTGAAGACATTCTCCCAGTCAGTGGGTTGCCTTTTTATCTTAGTGACAGTGTCCTTTGCTTTACAGAAGCTTCTCAGTTTCAGGAGGTCCTATTTATTCAATGATGCCCTTAATGTCTGTGCTGCTGGGCTTAAACGTAGGAAGTGGTCTCCTGTGCCCATATGTTGTAGAGTACTTCCCACTTTCTCTTCTATCAGGTTCAGTGTGTTCAGACTGATATTGAGGTCTTTAATCCATTTGTACTTGAGTTTTGTGCATGATGATAGATATGGGTCTATTTTCATTCTTCCACAGGTTGACATCCATTTTTGCCAGCATCATATGTTGAAGATGCTCTTTTTCTTCCATTGTATACTTTTAGCTCCTTTATCGAAAATCAAATGTTCATACGTTTGTGGGTTAAAATCCAGGTCTTCTACTCTATTCCATTGATTGACTTCTCTGTTTTTATGCCATTACCAAGCTGTTTTCAGTACTGTAGCTCTGTAATAGTGTTTGAAGTCAGGGATGGTAAGGCCTCCAGGCATTCATTTTATTGTATAAGATTGTTTTGGCTGTCCTGTTTTTTGTTTTTGTTTTTGTTTTTGTTTTTCCATATAAAGTTGATTATTGTCCTCTCAAGGTCTGTGAAGAATTTTGATAGGATTTTGATGGGGATTGCATTGAATCTATAGATTGCTTTTGGTAGAATTGCCATTTTTACTATGTTGATCCTCCCAATCCAAGAGCAAGGGAGATCCTTCCATTTTCTGGTGTCCTCTAAAATTTCTTTCTTCAAAGACTTTAAGTTCTTGTCAAATAGATCTTTCACTTCCTTGGTTAGAGTTACTCCAAGATATTTTATGCTGTGTGTGTTTATCGTGAAAGGTGAAGCTTCTCTGATTTCCCTCTCTGCTTCCATATCCTTTGTGTATAAGAGGGCGACTGACTTTTTGGAGTTGATCTTGTATCCTGCCACATTATTAAAGGTGTTTATCAGCTGTAGGAGTTCTTTGGTAGAGTTTTTGGGGTCGCTTATGTATACTATCATATCGTCTGCAAATAACGAAAGTTTAACTTCTTTTTTTCCAATATGAATCCCCTTGATCTCCTTATGTTGTCTTATTGCTAATGCTAGAACTTCAAGCACTATATTAAAGAGGTATGGAGAGAGTGGACAGCCTTGTCCTGTTCCTGATTTTAGTGGAATGGCTTTGAGTTTCTCTCCGTTTAATTTAATGTTAGCTGTCCACTTGCTGTAAATAGCTTTTATTATATTTAGGTATGACCCTTGTTTCCCTAATCTCTCTAAGACCTTTATCATAAAGGGGTGTTGAATTTTGTCAAATGTTTTTTCAGCATTTAATGAAATGATCATATGTTTTTTTTTCTTTCAGTTTATTTATATGATGGACTACATTGATAGATTTTCATATGTTGAACCAGCCCTCCATCTCTAGGATGAAGCCTAATTGACCATAATGGATAATTTTTCTAATGTGTTCTTGGATTCGGTTTGCCAGTATTTTGTTGAGGATTTTTGCGTCGATGTTTATAAGTGAGATTGGCCTGTAATGCTCTTTCTTGTTTGAGTCTTTGTGAGATTTGGTTATCAGGGTAACTAGCTTCATAAAAAGAATTTGGCAATGACTCTTCTGTTTCTATATTGTGAAATACATTAAGGAGTATAGGTATTAGCTTTTCTTGAAAGTTCCGGTAGAATTCTGCATTGAAACCATCTGGTCCTGGGCTTTTTTTGGAAGGGAGGTTTTTGATAGCAGCTTCTAATTCTTTGCGACTAAGAGGTCTATTTAGATTGTTCACCTGGTCTTGGTTTAACTTTTGTATATGGTACTTATCTAAAAAAAATGTCCATTTCTGTTGCATTTTCCAATTTTGTGTTATACAGGCTCTTGTAGTAAGATCTAATGATTCTCTGAATTTCCTCTGTGTCTGTGGTTTTGTCCCACTTTTCATTTCTGATCTTTTTTATTTGTGTGTTCTCTCTCTGTCACTTGATTAGTTTGGATAGGGGTTTGTGGATCTTGTTGATTTTCTCCAAGAACCAACTTTTGTTTCATTGATTCTTTGGATTGTTTTCTGTGTTTCTATTTTGTTGATTTCAGCCCTCAGTTTGATTGTTTCCGGTCTTCTACTCCTTCTGGGTAAGTCTGCTTCTTTTTTTTTTTTTTATAAAGCTTTCAGGTGTGCTGTTAAGTCTCCAATGTGTGCTTTCTCCGTTTTCTTTAAGTGGGCACTTAGTGCGATGAACTTTCCTCTTAGCATTGCTTTCATCATGTCCCATAGGTTTGAATATGTTGTCTCTTTATTTTCATTAAATTCAAGGAAGACTTCAATTTCTTTCTTAATTTCTTCCTTGACCCAGGTATGGTTCAGTAGTTGACTGAAATTAGTATGGCCACACCCGCTTGTTTCTTAGGTCCATTTACTTCAAGAACCTTTTCCCAACCCTTTACTCTGAGTAGATGCCTGTGTTTGTGGTTGAGATGTGTTCCTTGTAAACAGCAGAATGTTGGATCCTGTTTTTGTATCCAATCTCTTAGCCTGTGCCTTTTTATAGGTGAATTGAGTCCATTGATATTAAGTGATATTAATGACCAGTGGTTGTTGACTCCAGTTATTGTTATTGTTTTTGGTAGTAGAGTTTGTGTGTTTCCCTTCTTTGAGTTGTGCTGGTGAAGGGTCGCTAGATGTCTGAGTTATTTTGGGCAGTGTTGGCAATGTTGGATTCCTTGGGTTGTGATTTTCCTTCTATTACTTTCTGTAAGGCTGGATTTGTGGCTACATACTGTTTAAATTTGTTCTTATCCTGGAATATTTTGTTTTCTCCATTGATCATGAATGATAGCTTGGCTGGGTATAGTAGTCTGGGCTTGCATCCATGGTCTCTTATTTTCTACAGTACATCTATCCAGGACCTTCTGGCTTTCATGGTTTCCATAGAGAAGTCAGGTGTAAGTCTGATAGGTTTACCTTTATAAGTTACTTGACCTTTTTCCTTTGCAGCTCTTAGTAATTTTCTTTAGTCTGTATGTTTTGTGTTTTGATTATTATATGGCAAGAGGATGTTATTTTTTGATCCAGTCTCTTTGGTGTTCTCTTTGCTTCTTGAATATTCATAGGAATATTTTTCTTTATGTTGGGAAAATTTTCTTCCATAATTTTTTTAAATATATGTTCTGGGCCTTTGAGCTGTAATTCTTCTCCTTCTTCTATCCCTATTATTCTTAGGTTTTGTCTTTTTATTGTGTCCCATATTTCCTGAATGTTTTGTGATGAGAATTTGTTGGATTTGCTGTTTTCTTTTATCAGTGAATTTATTTTCTCCTTGGTGTCTTCAGAATCTGAGATTCTTTCTTCTATCTCTTGTATTCTATTGGTTATGGTTGTTTCTGTAGTCTCTGCTCATTGACCTAGATTTTCCATATCCAGCCAGCCCTCCGTTTGTGTTTTCTTCCTTGCTTCCATTTCAGTTTTCAATTCTTGAACTGTTTCCATTACCTGTTTGATCATTTTTTCTTGGTTTCCCAGGGTATCATTAATGTATTTACTCATTTCTTCAAACTTTTTATTATACTTCTCATCCATTTCTATAAGGGCATTTTTTACATGCTGTTTAAGGGACTCTATTGCTTTCATAAAGTCATTTTTTTTTCCTTTTCTTCTGGATTAGGGTGTTCCAGTCCTTCTGTTGTAAGATCATTTGGGTTCTGGTGTTTTCACGTTGTTTTTCAGATTGATGGAGGAATTCTTGCCTTGGCACCTGCCCATCTCCTCCTACAAATGCTATCCAATGGATATTCTGAAACAGGATCAGGTTCCCTTGTTGGCCAGGGATCTCGCTGACAAAAGGCCTACCTTTCTGTAGGCAGGCTACCAAAGCAAAAGAACTCCCACCCGCCCTTTGCCCCCAGCACCCGTCCCAGCACCCAAACCAGCTAAGCTGGCTGATCCCATGGCCCCGAGGAAGGGAAGAAGAAGGAAGGAGGTTCCTGTTACAAGCTGGGATGGGTTAGGGAGGGAGAGGCCATAGCAGAGAGGAACAGCCCCAGCAGAGGGGAGCAGCCTCTGCAGAATGATCAGGGAGCTAAGGGGGTCGGGGCCAGTAAGAGTCTTATGTTCAGTTTTCTAACATTCTTTGAGAGTAAAATAAAATTAGATCATTTTATGATTTTACCCTCCCCTTTTCTTACTCCAAACACTCCCATATATCTTTTTTGTGCTCTTTCATATTCATGGATTCTTTTATTTTAGTGGCACATATATACATATACATATACATATACATATACATATACATATACATATACATATACATATACATATACATATACGTGTGTGTGTATCCACTCCTAATAGTTCTTGGAATTAAGGATTGAAAAATGATCTTTGAAAGTTGCTTCAATCCATAACACTTTGCTCCTGATTCCCAAAGGCTGCTTTCCCTCTCATGATTAGAGATTCCAAATTCTTAGTCCTTCTACCATCAGTCAATAGTATATTTCTAAAGTCTTACTTGAGGACATCTCATTTCTGAACTACTACAAAATTCAAAAGTGTGTTATCAAATTTCTAAGATACATTATTACAGTATAACTTCCCATTCCAAACAAAAGAAATTATATGAAGGCATGATTGGACTATGTTGTTAAGTTGTTGCTTCTTATTTTTACTCTTTGGTGACTCAACACCCACCTCCCACATAAACACAGAGAGACTTATTCTTATTTATCAGTGTCTGGCCTTGGCTTATTTCTAGCTAGATTTTCTAATTTAAATTATACCATTTTTCTTTAACTATATTTTGCCACCTGACTTACCTTTATTTTATATCTTTCTTTCCTTCTTATTCCTTGGTTGGCTGTGTGGTGGGGTTGCTGTCTCTGGCATCCTTCTCTCCTTTTCTCACTGTTCCTCTTCTCCTATTTATTTGCTCTGCAAGGCAGCCCTGCCAGTTTTTCTTTCCTGCATAGCTACTGACCATTCAGCTATTTTTCAGACAAGTCAGGTATTTTAGCCAGGCAAATACTGTAGCTTTATAGATAGAAAAATGTAACATAAATTAATGCAACACATTATTACATCATTAAACAATTATTCTAAAGCATAAACAAATGTAATACATCTTAAACTAATATTCCACATTTCCCTATTTTTATCTCAATAAAAATGAATAGTTTTAATTGTAACACAAAGTAAATAGATCTTTTTCTGTCCAGACCACCTGCTCCCCATCCTGGCAGTTGCATCCAAAATATTATACAGAGACGTAATATTATTTATAAATGCCATGGCAATATCACAAGCTTACTACTAATTAGCTCTTACATTTCAGGTGAACCCATATTCCTTATTTACACTCTGCCATGTTGCTGTACCTTTATTAGCATGGCATGCTAATATTCTGCTCCTTCTGCATCTGGCTGGTGATGCCTGATTGTACCCTTCTTCCCATCTTCCTTAGTTTGTTCATTCCATCTACAGTTCCTGCCTGGTTACTGGCCAATCAGTAATTCATTAAACCAATTTGAGAAAAAAAAAATTGTACAATGTACAAGAATATTGTTCCACAGCATTTACCCTTTTGCCTAATTAAAAAAGAAGGATTTAACTTTAGTATAGTAAGATTTTATACAACAAATACAATTATTACCAGGTAGTGGTGACCCACACCTTTAATCCTAGCGCTTGGGAGGCAGAGGCAGGCAGATCTCTGTGAGTTCAAGGCAATCCTGGTCTACAAGAACTAGTTCTAGGACAGACTCCAAATGTACAAAGCTACCCTGTCTTGAAAAAACAAGCAAAAAACACAATTATCAAGTAATAATTACAGTTACAATGTGTAATCTATTTATATTTAGCAAAATTAAAGAAAATACTTTCTCATCTACTTATCATTTTGAGTCCAAAGTTGTGTACCCACTTTATCTTTTATCACATATAAATAAAAAATAACTTTATATTTCTAGTCTTCTTCTACATCAAAGAGTACAGAAGGCAAAATTTCACCAAATGACATGGACCTTAAGCTGCCTGGAGAGTAATGAAAGGTTCCTCTGCAATTTTTGGACTCTTGTCTTAGATATATAAGTCTAATATATCTGAGAGACTTTTCTTAGAAGCAGTGAATGTTGAAGGACTCTCCTACCTTGTTTTGGCAAAGCTTGGTAGTTGCTTTCTTTTGTGTCATGTTGGTCCAGTTTAGAAAGCAACTGTTAGCAGTTAAGGCAAAGGAAGGATATTTAGAGCAGGTAAAAACCGTTCTAAGGGGCTGGAGAGATGGCTCAGTGGTTAAGAGCATTGCCTGCTCTTCCAAAGGTCCTGAGTTCAATTCCCAGCAACCACATGGTGGCTCATAACCACCTGTAATGGGGTCTGGTGCCCTCTTCTGGCCAGTAGGCATACACACAGACAGAATATTGTATACATAACAAATAAATAAATAAATAAATACATATTTTAAAAAAAAGTTCTAATAAGGTCTGAGAATAAACAAAATAAATTAGTTCACATGAATCTTTTTGTCATGTACCAATTATTCTTATTATGCTCTCTCTAATGCTCTCTTAATGTTTCATTTTCAATGTTCCTCCCCAATGTTCTGCTTTTTATGTTCCTTGCTGCTCTGCCTCATGGTTCCCTTTTGATGTTCCTTAATGTTCTACCCATCCCACAAGTTTTCCATTTATATACCCACACAGACATAT
Source organism: Microtus oregoni (assembly GCF_018167655.1). Lineage (NCBI taxonomy): Eukaryota > Metazoa > Chordata > Mammalia > Rodentia > Cricetidae > Microtus > Microtus oregoni. The sequence continues at coordinate 2,063,184 of NW_024544721.1, forward strand.
TTGAAAAGCATTCATTTTTAAGGCCTAACAGGGTGGATAAAAGACTGACAAGGTAAGAGCCTTTTGTTTCAATGGGGATATGGTTGTGAAGCTCCCTGGCAAATACCAGGAACATTAAGATGGGGCTTGCCCCCTGGGCTAAGCATCCTGGAACTGTATCCACTGGCACCCAGATGAGAAGGAATTTCTTTCTCTGGGATTACTTTGGCAACCCAAGTTTTTTCCTGTTGGGGGTAAAGGTACAAACAGTTAATTTCCTAGAATAAGACCTTGTGTCAAATGGAAGGTAAAGTTAAGTACAGAATATTAATAGCTTGTTAGCATAGAGCAAAAGGCCAGTAGAATACACCATCATGAGTCTGCTGCTAGAGAATTCAAAGCCACCCAGACCTGTTTAGGAGGTACATTTTCAGTGCCTCCTACTCAGAGCTCCTCTCTTGTCAATGAGTCCTGTCAATAAGAATAATTGTGGCAATCTAGATTTAAGGATATTTGACTATTAGAACAAATTTTTGGCTGAGTGAATGCTTTTACACCAGGGTCCTACAGTGTGAGGAAATTGGTTAATTTAAGATGTAAAAGTTAGTTAATAAGAATTTCTGAGCTAACAAGCTAAACAATGTTGTAGTGAATATAGTTTCTGTGTGATTATTTGGGTCTCAGAAGTTGGGAAATGAACAGTCAGCCTCCATTTACAGATCCCATTATGGAAGTGGGAAATCCCATATTTCCCAAGATTTCTGTAGAATTGATAAAGACTATTCAAAAGACACGTACTCCTAAAGTTTTGAAAGTTGGGTTCCCCATAATTTGTACATTTGTAGGTCTGTCTGTGAATCTTTCAGCTGTAGATTCACTGTATAATTCTTGTGGTTTACATCACTTGGCCACCCAAACAATATTGTGTATAGCTTCCATCTCATGGAGAGGGATTTGATTCAAATGATATATTAGTTGGTTATCCACACGGGCTTTGTGCCACCATTGCAATATCATATCTTGAAATGGGACAGCATTGAAGTTAAATAATTTGTGCTTAGGTTTGTGCTTGCATTTCTTTTTTGGTAGCAAGAAGAGTAAGTTCTGTACTAAGGACACTAGAACATAGGCACTTTTTCATGTCTAAATAGTTATATTGGTTTTGGCAAACCTATAAAACTTATAGGAGCTCTGATGTCAATTTTTAGAGATCACCCTATAGTCTTAGAAAAAGCATGGGTTGTTTATTTAGACCCACAAGACACACTTGGCCAAAAACTCAGGTATAACCTAATTTCAGTATCCAAAGCTTTATTTAGTGATGAAAGATTTGCAGTTGGGGCTATGTCTCCACCATTATTTGGTAATTTTGCTCAATTTCACAAACACACACACACACACACACACACACACACACACACACACACATATATATATATATATGGAAGTTTCTATTATGTTTGATTTCTATATTTCCCCACAAATGATAGCTAATTTTAGCCATGTCTCCTGATATTCCCTACCTTGTCCCCCATTTCTCTTACCCTTTCCTACTTGATCAATCCTTTCCAGGGTCCTTATCCATCCATATCTATTATACTTCACTTTCCTAAGCGGATAGATGGAAGATATTCCATTGTCTCAATATATAACATTTTCTTAATCTATTGTTCTTTTAAGGAACATATAGGTTGTTTCTAATTTCTCTCTGTTATAAATATAGTAGCAGTGACCAGAGTTGAGCAAGTGACTCTTTGGCAGAATGGAGCATCCTTTGGTGTATTTTCAAGAGTGATACAGTTGAATCTTGAGGTAGGTTGGTTCTCATCTTACTGAGGAACTGGCACACTGATTTGCATAGTGACTGCACAAGTTTGCACCTCCACCAGCAATGGAGGAGAATGCTCCTTATTCTGTAACTTGAGTAGTATGAACTGTCACATTTTTAATTATTTTAGTCATTATTAAAAGTGTAAGTTAGAACCTGCAAGTAGTTTTGATTTACATTGAATGCTAATGATGTTAAATATTTCTTTGCTTCTGACCCATTTGAGAGCCCCTTATTGAGAATTACCTGTTTAGATCTGTAACCCATTTTTCATAGGATTATCTAGTTTGTTTATATCTAATTTCTTGAGTTATTTGAATATCTTGGATATTAGACCTCTATCACATGTGGAGTTGTTAAAAAAACCTTTTCCCATTCCATAAGTTACCACTTTCTCCAATGACTGGCATCCTTTGCTGTACAGAGATTTTCAATACCATGAGGTCCCATTTAATAATTATTTATCTTAACACTTGAAATATAAGCGTTATGCTCAGAATGTTGTCTTCTGTGTCAATGTGTTCAAGGCTATTCCCCATTTTCTCTTTTATCAGGTTCAGTGTATCTGGTTTTATGTTGAGGTCTTTGATCCACTTAGACTTCAGTCTTTGTGAATGTAATAAATATAGATGTAATTGCATTCTAATACATTCTTTGAACATCCATTTTGACCAGGACCATTTTTTAATGATACTTTGCTTTTTTTTCAGTGTGTTTCTGACTTTCCTAGATGTGTGGACTTATGTTACATATCTTACTAAGTCAGTTAATGCAGACTAAGAGGCAAGAACTCCAATCTGCTCCAAGGTAGTAAAAAGAAGACCTCAGAGTTGTAAGGTCTCAGGAAAAAATTTTTATCTGAGATTTGTTAGACTTTTAATCTGATAGAAAAAAATAATGGAACACACACTTTCTGCTGGAAACCTAACTGTTGAAGGGAGCTGCGGGCCGCTTCCTGCCGCCCGGCTCCCAGCCACTGGCTAGCTTTACCAAAAATAATTACATGGAAACTGTATTCTTTTAAACACTGCATGGCCCATTAGTTCTAGCCTCTTAATGGCTAATTCTCACATCTTGCCTAACCTATATTTAATAATCTGTGTAGCACCAGTCTTACCGGGAAAGATTCAGCATGTCTGACTTGGCGGCTTGCTTCATCGCATCTGCCCTGGAGAAGAGAGGCATGGCATCTGACTAACTTCCCTTCTTCCCAGCATTCTGTTCTGTTTACTCCACCCACCAATGTTCTAACCTATCAGGCCAAGCAGTTTCTTTATTAATTAACCAGTGAAATCAACAGATTGATATATGATACTCCCACATCACCTAACAAAAAGAAACATTCACAATCTTTCCTGATGATAAACTTCTCTTATACTTCAAATAAAATTATCTTTCTTTCTACACAGTAACATACATCTACATATCTTTCATTACATGCATACATCTCTCTCCTGCACAGTTCCATTTTTATATTTAGTTACAGCCTCCCCTTACAGTTATATATTCTCTCTTTACAATGGCAATGAAGGAGTGTTCCCCTTACTCTACATCCTCTCCAGCATAAGCTGTCAACAGTATTTTTGATCTTTGCCATTCTGACAGGTGTGAGATGGTATCTCAATGAAAAAGATATCTTGATAAAGGGGACCATTGTGAGGTTAGGAAGAAATCTGGCACTATGGGAATTTTTAGGAATCCACAAGGATATCTTCAGCTAAGACTCCAAGCAATAGCAGAGAGGGTGTCTGAACTGGCCTTCCCCTGTAATCAGATTGATACCTACCCTAATTGGCATCATAAAACCTTCATCAAGTAACTGATGGGAGCAGATTCAGAGACCCACAGCTAATCACTGTGCCATATCGGGGTTCAACTTGAAGACCAGAAAAATAAAGCAGCCAGCTACTAGCTCTTTCCTCCTCAGTCCAAAAATTGCCATCCTGCCCCAAGGAATTTGCAGAATAAAACTGAGCCTGAAACATGTCTCCTCCTATTTTATATTCCTTTCCATCACTATGATTAAAATTATGCACCACTACTTCCCAGTTTCTCTGACAAAGTAGTGTAGCTACTGGGGTTAAAGGTGTGTGCCACCACTGTCTGGTCTGTATGTCTGATCTTCAGGCAAGTTTTATTTATTAGAATACAAATGAAATATCACTACATGACCAAGCTCCCAGAGTCCAGTTGAAGAGACAAAGAAGTGATATATGAGTCAAGGTGTCAAGGTCGTGATAGGGAAACCCGCAGAGACAGCTGAACCAGGTAGATGGGTTCACTACCTGGTCACTGACTCTGGACTGATGACTATGGAACCTGCATAAGACTGAACTAGACACTCTAAGTGTGGGTGACAGTTGTGTAGCTTGGGCACTCTGTGGGGCCACTGGCAGTGGGACCAAGATTTATACTTAGAACATGAATATGGCTTTTTGGAGTCCATTCCATATGAAGGGATACTTTGCTCAGTCTAGATACTGGGAAGGGGTGTTGCTTGGTCCTATCTCAATATATTGTGCAAGACTTTGCTGACTCCCCTTGGGAGGCCTTCCCTTCTCTGAGGAGTAGATGAGAAATGGGATGGGTGAAGAAGAGAGGGTGGGAGGAGAGGATAGAAGAAGAACTGGGATTGGTATGTAAAATGAAGAAAGATTGTTTTTTTTTAAATTTAAAAAGTCAAGTAAAAAAAAGAACATGTAAATTCAGCAGTAGGTTGACCTCCTTGAGATTATCCTAAAATATTGCTGGATAATTCTTTTGAGGCATCTCTTGAATTCTTCATACCTGCTATGAATTATGTTAAATTATGTTACTGGGGTAATGTTTGTTTGTATGTAGGACCAATAATACATTGCTAGACAGATTATACACAGCTTGCCTTGTAAGGCTAAATGAGTTCTGGGTAAATAATAAATGAAGCAGTCCTGAGTAATAAAAAAAAAAAAAGGCTCAGTGTTATGCTCTTAAAAGGCTGTGTCCTAACAAATCTTTAAAGCAAAATAACCTTGGACATATTTTAGACTACTAAAGTACTAATATTCCTTAGATGCTCTCAAGTTATATTTTCTAGTGCTCAGAAAACAATAACCAAAATTACATGGTTTCTTTTAACAATGCTAATAAGCTGAATTTTCCTTAGCATGCAAATAAATCTGGAAGCTAATATCTGGAACTGTGCTAAATTGTATGTATATAAACTGTTGTTTATACACCAAAACTGATGTTCAACCATATTTTAGGAAACCAATCATGGTGCCACATCTCAACCAGTGTACAGAAATGTTCCACAGCATACCTTGATGAAGGAAATGGAAACAATGATGAAAATCAGGAAGACTCAAATAGAAAACATGATAAAATAAGGAACACAAAATTTTGAAGACTAAGAATTGAACATGGTACCTACAGATTAGGTATTCTTTAGACTCATTGTGCTTTCTTTCTATTCACCATGAAAATAAAATACAGTCTGTCAAAGTTCAATTCAAATATGACTTCCCAAAACAAATACAATTACACATAATAAATCATAAAATTCTTTGCTAGTCATTATTTGTATACATTTATAGACAGCATAAAAATGAAGAGTAGAGATTCACTACTGAGACAAGCTTGTCTGCATTGAAATGCCATGGCTAACACGGCTTGAAAAATTCATTAAAAAGGTGTAGAAGAGTATACATTTTGCATTTTATCCCTACTTGACATGAAAAGATACAATCATTTTTACAGTTTGATTCACATGCTTCCTGAAATTTATCTTTTATAATTCAAACCAACTGTGATATGCTCAAATTCCAGCACATAAAATGTCACACATTTTAATTTTCAAATATTTCTTTATACTAAATTGTTTGTTAACTCTCAGGTCATATGCAACAGTGTAACATTTTATGTTTCAAATGATAACTTACCTTTGAAGTGTTTTCTATCTAGATACAGTGAAATCATACCTATGATGCCATAGCATTTTATCCTTTCCTTGAAATGAAGATGGGTTTTTCACATTTATTGGCTATATCTTTGGAAGTGTAAATAATGTAAAAATTCTCAGTTCTATTTTTATTCTTGAGTAGTATATATATTTTTCAGTAATGCCATTAGAAAATATTTTTTGTTTAAAATATAAGAAAAGCAAAATCCTTCTGTTTTGCAAAATTAAATTAACCTATTTCCTAATCAACTCAAATAAAAGAAACTAATCTGAACTATGTACAAGTGTTCTCATTGTAATTTTAAACTCACTAATGTGGGATTCTTCTCTAATAATTTTTCTTCCCAATAGGTGTTTCCATAATCATTTTCTTCTTTTGTAAATGATAATAATGTGAAATATTTCTTCTCATTTTTTAATAAATTAATTTAAAATGGTACTTATTCCAGTAACTACTATCAATTTATTTGTTAATTAACCCTAAGCAACATATTTGACATTAAGAGTACTCATCTATGAATATTTTGAGTAATATTGCTAAAATAACACATTAAGTTTTACTATTCAAAGCAATAATGCATTGCTAAATATCTAAATCCATTATTTTTTATTTTTCACTTTTATTTTATATTTGTGAGAACTTTGTCTGCATGTACATCTATACCACATGTGTACCTAGTGCCCCAATAGTACAAAAGTACTTCAGATCCTGGAAACTGGAATTACAGACTGTAATATGAAAGTTCTGAGATACCATCTGAGAACTAGTTCAGACTCAGTTCCATGTTAAGAGCGGAAAATACTCTTAATCTCTGACCCACCCTTTAATCACATACATTCGTTTTTTTTTTTGTTATGGATCCTTTAAATTAGGATTTTTTTTGGCCCTGATTATTTAACAAATGCTTTAAATACTTTGTATGTATAACCCACAAAACAATTAATAAAAATCAAGAAAAAAATCATATAAGGCTATGAATATTAACATGAATATCTGTAAAGTTAAAGAGGAAAAAAGAAAGTTATGATTGAACAAACAAAAGAACACAGTATCATTTTGCTGACTGTATGAAGATTTAGTAATTCTGTTTGGTAATCATTTGCCTTATATTGTGGCTATTTAAGTAGTAGACCACTGTCTACCTTAGAAATTTGGACAATTATTCAGGTAGCTGGCTAGCTGTACTTTATCCAGTGTACTGTAATCATCATAAAAGTTTGCATTCTCAGATCCACTCAATTTTTACTTGGGTTCTGGGGTTTCACTGTCTGGTCCATACACTTGTCCGGCAAGCATTTTAGTTACTGAACCATTTCTGAATCTGGAAAACCTGTTTTATGAAGTAAAACATAACGTACATTTCAGAACACTTTATACTTCTGTGACCTTTAGTAGTTTCTGTTTGATTTAAAGTAAAATTAAGACAGTTACTTAAATAAAATTATATTTTAGCACACATAAAGTAGTACACGGTATTAGACAGTAAATTACCTTAAGTCTATCAACAAACTATACATTTATATTTATTGTGTGAGCCTTTACATTTTTGTAGTACATTGCTACACAGCTAGTGTAGTGAGCTGGACAGGATCGCCATTACAAGATGGCACCGACATCCTGTCTTGTTGGTTATAAACAACTCCATATTTGGCTATGGCTTTGAGAGCTGCGCGTCCCCCCCTTCCCGCATGCGCGGTGGATGAGGATCCTTGAGCCTATCCTGATGCGGTCTGGTGTCAGCTGTTGGTGGCAGCCAATCACAGGGCGACCCGTGTGCCAATTCCCTATTTAAGCGGCTGCCTAAGTGCCCCTGGTCCCTTAGCTTCCTGCTGCCTCTCCCCTTCGCTCCCTGCCCCTTCACTCCCTGTCCCTCATTTTCCTGCCCCCCTCATTCCCTGCTCCCCATCAATCAAGGGCACTCCAGTAAAAGCGTGTTCTGAGTGGAATCCTGGTGTGGTGGTCATTCTTTCTCGCTGGTCGAGAGGTCCGCTGCAGCTGGTGTCGAAACCCCAGGAACTTCGGTCACCAGGCGAAGGGCCGAAGAGGATTCTGAACTCAACACGTGGAGTGGCAACGTCGGTAAATTTCTCCCAGTATGCTGATTTCAGTCTCCCCAAGTATGCTGTTTGCAGGAGTGGGTTCTTGGGTGTTTGGTCTCGTGTTCGTGGTGTTTGTGGTGTTGGTCCTGGCCTGCTGTCTCTGGTTGCACTGCCATAAGTCTGGCCACAACCTCAGAGTGGGGAACACCGTGGACGTTCCGAGAGAGGGGCGAAAGGCCCGCATTAAACACAAGAACAGTTTTTCAGATTCAGATTCAAAGGGAGGAAACTTGGAAAGGCCTAAAAGAAAAAAAGTAAAAGAAAAGGATCCTGATACAAACCTCTCTAAAAGAGAGGCTAATGAGAAGGTGAGAGGTCCCCTCTATCCAGTGCTTGAGGAATTTGCAGGCCTGGATAGGTCTGAGGAGGAGGGAGAACTGGAGAAAGCCGCCTCTGGCAATCTTAATGTGTCATCCTATGATAGGCTTGATAGAGATCTGGCCGCTAAACAAGATATGTTAAGGAAGGGAATTATATTCTGCTGGTTTGAGTTACCGAGGCCTCCAGATTTTACAGAATGTGAACAGCTGCAGCTCCAAGATGCAAAGCTGCAAACACAGGACCTGCCTTGAGTACCCACAGGCTAGAACGCTAGGCCACTCCCAGCGTGGGCCTCAAGGCATAGCACAGCAGGACCCTGGTGAGGTTCACCAGCTTGAACCTCTGTCCTAGCCCGGGGCAACCTGCCTGGATCAGGTCAGCCCAGCCACTCTGCTCAGCCCCACCTCTAAGCATGGCCGAGCACATGTTCTTGTGGTTAAACAACTTTATATTTAGGCCCAAAAGGGGTATTGCTAAGTTTTGAGGTAGATATTTGCCTAATTTTAAAAAATAGACATAATGGGAGACTCCCAGTGCTGGGGAGACTCTCACTAACGTCTAGGGATGGCGCAGGCCCCCACCTGGCTCGCCTGAGACCTTCCTTGCTGAGGTCATGCACACTTGGCCTTGGTTGGCTGGGGAGGCGAGTGACCGGGAGAAAAAAAAATTTAGAAAAGAGGCCACAGCCCACTGGTCCAGGAGGGTCATAAATTCCAAAAATCCAATGGTGGTCACAGGGGGACAACTTCCTGCCTCTTGGGACCACTCCCAAGGTCGTAATCAGCTAGTTCCTAAAATGGTAGTACCTACAGGGGGAAACTCCCTGTTTCTCAAGATTATTCTTAAGATCTGGTCTGGCTTTCTCTTGGGCTAGTTCCTAAAACAGTACAGTGATAATCTCAATGGGGATGCTCCCTGTTTATCGGGATTGTTATCAGGATTGCAGTCTGGTTTTGTCTTCAGCTAGTTCCTGGTGCAGGGTTGCTAAAGTGGCTAGTCCTGGATTTTTGGTTCTTCCCTTCCTGCTGGAGGAGTCTAGACTTGTTCAGGGTTTTCAATATGATGTGTGATCCAAAGATGGCTGTGTCGGTTTACACTTCCAGCAATAAGGTTTTTTCTTTACCCACATTTTCTTAGGCATAAGTTGTTAACAATAATTTTTAATCTTGGTCATTTTTACAAGGTTAAGATAAAATCTCAAAGTTTTGGTTTACATTTCTCTGATGGCTAAAGGATGTTATGTTTAAGAATTTTTTAAATATGTCTCAGTCATTTTTAAGTTTGTCTGTTGAGAATTTTCAGTTTAGGTCTGTAATAGGTAAAGATCTTTTCCCACTCTAGCCTTGTTATACAAAAGTTTCTCAATTCAGAAGATCTATTTATGGTTTCTCACAATGTTTGTGCCACTAAGGCTATGTTTAATATATGACAAAGTGTGCTTCAAAAATTTTTCTCTGTGAGGTTCAACATAATTTTTATATGCTAAGGCCTTTGGCTCATTTAAACTTAAATTTTGTACATGGAGATGGATGTAGATCTATTTTCATTTTTCTACATGTTGGGGCCTGGTCTTGGCACCTGATAAGATCCAAGAGACTACTGCTATAAAATTTCTGGGGGCAATTATATCCCCTTTGAAGGTGACCCCTCAAAAGATTTCCATTCGCACTCATCATTTGAGGACACTTAATGATTTTCAACAATTATTGGGGGATATTAATTGGATTAGGGGGTATTTAAACATCCCCCAGGCAAAGTAGTTGCCCTTGTTTTCTATTTTGGAAGGTGATCCAAATGTTAATTCGAACAGAACTTTGACCCCCTTGGCTGAAAAGGCTTTAAAACAGGTGGAGAAAGCAATGACTAAGGCACAATTGTGCCGAGTAGATCCTGCTTTGCCCATATTCTTATGCATCTTAAAAACTGCACATTACCCTACTGGGGTGCTATGGCAAGATGGTCCCTTGTGGTGGATCCATGGTAATTCTTCAGGTACCAAAGCTATTCAATATTATCCCGAGTTGGTTGCTTCTCTAGCGGTATTGGCGATAAAACATTGCTTAACATCTTTTGCAACCATGCCAGATAAATTGATTATTCCCTATACCAAGGGACAGGTGGAGACATTGGCAGCTACAGTAAATGAATGGGCTGTTTTGGTTTGCGCTTTTCCTAACCTTATTGATAATCATTATCCAAGACATCCCCTATTAAATTTTGTGGAAAGGAACTTAGTGTATTTTCCTAAGGTTACCTTTAAAAAGCCCATTAATATGCCCTTGACTGTTTTTACTGATGGCTCCAAAACTGGCAAAGGTGCCATAGTAATTCAAGGTAGGGAACCCATTTTGCTTGATTTTCGACCTGATTTCCCACAAGTCACGGAATGTATGACAGTGCTGGAAGTTTTTAAAAGATTTTCAGAACCCTTCAATTTGTTTTCAGATTCTAAATATGTGGTGAATGCTGTTGCCTCATTGGAGGTGGCCATCTTTGTTAGAGATTCAAGTACAGTTTCCAATATTTTATGTCAAATTCAAGCATGCATTTTACAAAGAGATAATCCCTTTTTCATTGGACATATTCGGGCTCATACTTTGCTTCCAGGACCCATGTCTGAGGCCAATGATTTGGCTGACTGCCTTACCCGGTCCATGGCTTTGGTAGTCTCGGACCCTGTAGAATTAGCACGAGATTTTCATAAGCTTTGGCATGTGCCTGCCAATACCCTTAGAAAAAAAATTTCATATTTCCAGACAGATAGCCAGAGATATAGTTAAAGCCTGTTCTTCATGTGTGACCTTTTTATACCCCCCTAATGTTGGGGTCAACCCTAGAGGGCTGCAACCTAACGCGTTGTGGCAAATGGATGTTACCCATCTGCCTGATTTTGGCAAATTAAAATATTTACATGTATCAGTGGATACCTTTTCTGGCATTATTCATGCCACACCCCTAGCGGGAGAAAAGGTGACTCATGTAAAAACACATTGCCTTGAGGCCTGGGCTGCCTGGGGAAAACCCCTATGCCTGAAGACAGACAATGGCCCGGCATATACCTCCCATGGATTTCGTGCCTTTTGCACACAGCTCCAAGTGACCCACATTACGGGTCTTCCATACAATCCACTAGGACAAGGTATTGTGGAGAGAGCCAACAGAAATATTAAAGAAATTCTACAAAAACAAAAAGGGGGAATAGCTGAATCCGCTTCCCCCAGGGAAAGAATCTCCCTTGCTCTCTTCACACTTAACTTTTTAAACCTGAATGAGTCGGGTACTGCAGCAGCTGAAAAGCATGCAGCAGGCCCAATGGAACAAAAGGAACATGTGATGTGGAAAGATGTATTGGATAACAAATGGTATGGACCGGATCTTGTGGTGGCAAGATCCAGGGGAGCTGTATGTGTTTTTCCACAGGGCCAAGAGGCTCCGCTTTGGGTTCTGAGCCGGCTGACACGCATGATCAAGGAAGTTCCTAAGGATGAGGCTGAGTCGCTGGAGAAAGTTCCTGCTAACATCCCTGATGACGTGGATCCAGGGGAAGGTGGAGCACAGAAGGAGAATCCTGTCAGCCTTCCCAAAGGCAATGCCTGTTCGGCATGATGCCACAGTTTCCCCCAGATTTTTACCACCAATAGAAACCTTGATTTACCATTTTTAATGTATAAGTCTAAAGTGGCCCTTTTAGGAGAAGCACGTAACATTACAGTGAAAGGGTCCCTGTGCTTTCAGTTGCGTGGGCATGTTTTTTGGCAAGCTGCCTGGGTGGCTATGTGTTGTGCCTGTGGTTGGTTTGCTGCCTTCGAGCCCAGACCAATAGGGATAAGGCTATATTGGGATAAGGTTATAATCTCTCTGGCATTAGCTACCCTGGAGTGTGGCTCCTTCTCCCAGATATGGTTGTCAGCACTAAGAGACGCTTAGGGCTTCCATCTTGCACAGCGTATGCACCCCATGGGATCTGTTGATTGATCCATTGCACTTGGGTATGTGTGTGGATGTAGATTCCTGCGACACAGCCTTTGCACCCCCGGGGTTCCTCTAGTACCCATTGCACAGGGGAAGGTGTGTCCATGAAAAATATCTTCCATCCTCGATCGACCAACACATCATGAGGTGGGGGTCAGATTGGATGACGTGAGTCCTGCGCTCATTGCTTACAAACAATAAGGGGGAACTGTAGTGAGCCGGACAGGATCGCCATTACAAGATGGCGCCGACATCCTGTCTTGTTGGTTATAAACAACTCCATATTTGGCTATGGCTTTGAGAGCTGCGCGTCCCCCCTTCCCGCATGTGCAGTGGATGAGGATCCTTGAGCCTATCCCGATGCGGTCTGGTGTCAGCTGTTGGTGGCAGCCAATCACAGGGCGACCCGTGTGCCAATTCCCTATTTAAGCGGCTGCCTAAGTGCCCCCCGGTCCCTTCGCTTCCTGCTGCCTCTCCCCTTTGCTCCGTGCCCCTCAGCTCCCAATTCCTCGTTTTCCCGCCCTCTCGTTCCCAGCTCCCCATCAATCAAGGGCACTCCAGTAAAAGCGTGTTCTGAGTGGAATCCTGGTGTGGTGGTCATTCTTCCTCGCCGGTCGAGAAGTCCGCCACAAGCGAGAAAGTATTTTCTTAACTGAAACATCATTTTTAATGGAATATCTCTCTGTGTAATGAAATACAAAGTAAAAAGAAAATAAAAAAAATGTGTAATCACTGAGATCTATGGTATTTGTTTCTTTCATGGACCAGCTATGATTGACTTCCCACTTACATAATTGCATAAAATGCAAATATTTTCATAATTTAATCATAAGTTCTGCTAGAGTAACAGCAGCAATTGACAGCATATATATATATATATATATGTTTCTTACAAGTGATGCTAATCTGTTTTTGAAAGTTTGTGAATTCTTCTCCAAGTCATCAAGGTGAAACTTAGATCAATGATTAGCTTGAATATTATTTGCCCTAATAAGTAACTCAGCCTTTAAATGTCTGAACTGTAATTGTAATTTGTATGCTTTATTTTATGCTTTTCATTTTAAAACCACTTCTAAGTGAAATAACCTAGACAACAATGAGGACCCTAAGAGAGACATACACAGATCTAATCTGCACGGGAAGTAGAAAAAGACAAGATCTCCTGAGTAAATAGGAATCATGGGACCATGTGAGAGGATTGAAGGGGAGGGGAGAGGCAGGGATAGGTGCAGAGAAAAAAATATAGTTCAATAAAATCAATAAAAAAAATAAAGGTCTGAACTGCTTGTGGTCCTATCCCAGCTCATTGTGGAATACTGGGAATGAAAACATGTCCTGTGTCATAAAAATATGAAATAGATTACATTTAGTGAAAGCAACAACTCCATATAATATCTTCCTAGCAAGAAATATATTAAACAAGACTCTGTCTAAAAGGGAAAATGGAAGGGAAATTACATTTAAAAGATAGGCATTATATAAGTGAATTCAAATACACATACATGCTAAATATAAAAACACTTCATTTGGTTAGTATTGGGACATATGATACTTTTCAGACTAACTATCTTTAATCTCAAAATATTTACATCATAGGAAATTTAAAAATGTATCAATAACATGGTACACTTAGATCCTATTAGGGGAAATAACAAATATAAAATATATAATCTATGCATACACTTTTGGATGTGGGTGTGTATGTCAGGATATAATTTAGGACAGAAAAGCCTTAAATTTATTATGCAGCCAATGATAACCTTTATACTTAATCATACTGTCTTCACATAGCAAGTCTTGTGATTTCTGGCATGTGGAAACACGTTCAGTTTATGCAGTGATTGGCATTAAAGGCAGGATTTACTTTGAGCTATGTGAGCATTCTACCGTCTTATCTATTTCTACAGCCTTCAATTGTTTGTTATCTTGATGGACTTTCAAAAAAGATATGTAAAGCATCTACATTTTGGAAAAAGAAATGTACTATATATTATATTGTCACTCTTGATACTGTCTTAAAGTTGTCTTTGTTACAAGTATTAATTCTTTCTACATTTTCAACATGAATTGCAAATTTTACTGATCCTTCCCAGGTCCAACAGTTTAATCATATTTTTGACTCATCCTACATGTTTAACTTTGATTGTTGAATTTCAGGAGTCACCCAGTCCCAATATGATTTACCTTATGTTGTCTTTAGTAAAAATCCATACTCCTTAATAGAAGTTAAATATCTTTTTTAATGTTTTACACTTTTGCTACATAGCAACCAGTGACTGAAATCTAATATGTTAAGCTTTGATTGATAAACATTATTTGTATCTTGAAAACCAAAACTATGTACTAGTTCATGATGAATCAAATACTACATATCTGTGAAAATTATGATATTTTGTAAAAAAAACACAATTATTAGAGAGACTTTTGTATAATATGTCTTTTCTATATAAACTAAGGCAACCAGAGTAAATTTTTGTCAAGGCAACAAATAGAGCTATAACAAAAACAAAAGATTTTTAGGGCTTTATCAGACATCTAGACTCATTACAAATTTCTAAAATTAATCATCAAAGTTCTTATAACACACAGAAAAACTTACTCTTATGCTGTAGGAGGTTGTTTGTTTATTTCCGGCTGCACAGACAAGAAATAATAACAAAGAAACTATATTATTTTCAATATTGTTTGGCCAAAAGTTTAAGCATATTTCTGGCTAACTCTAATATTTTAAATTAACCCATTCCTTTTAATTTTATATTTTTCCATGAAGTTTGTGGCCTACTGCCAAAGTTCCCTCTGGCAACTTGCATCTTACCCCTCTCGCAGGTGGATGACATCTGATTCCGCCTACTCTCTATATATATCTTTTCCAGCCAGGCTATATTCTGTTAAGCCATTGGCTGAAAAAAACTTCTTCATTCATTAACCAATAAAAGCAACACATATGCAGAAAGACTTCCCACATCATCTCCCATTTTCTGTCTAAATAAAAAATGAAGATTTTTAACTTTAATGTAGTAAAAAGCACAAGTAACAAAACGGGTATCAAGTAACAATTATAGTTACAACATTTATATCTACTTTATCTTTTATCATAACTAAGGAAAACTATAACTGTAACTATCAATTCTTCAACTTCATCAAAGACTCCAGAAGGATATAATATTACCTAAGTTAACAGGAAGTACATTGTAAGCAACTTCCAAAACTCTATAATTAACAGAGAAATCTTGGTGCCTTACTGACAGTCACCCAAAGTCCTTCTGTATCATTGGGAAATCCATTTTCAGCCTACAGGTCCATAGTGTCCAGCAGACATTTTCATGAAGCAGGGAATTGCAAAGACAGTTTTGTCTATATTGGCAGTTTATCAGTCACTTTCTTCTGTGTCCTGCAGAATGTCTGGCAGACTCTTTCATAAAGCAGGAATGCCAAAGGACAGTCTCACCTTTAGGCAAGTTCAGGAGTCATCTCTCTGTGGGTCCCACATGTCCAGCTCACATAGCATAACATCATGTAGTCCAAGCAAGAACAGTTTATTGTTACCCAAATAGCTAAGTATTGTCACTATAATTCTTACTTGATGCCTGTTTTGTTATATGTGCTTTTGCAGTGTTAAATTTAAAATCTTCCTTTTTATTTAGACACAAAAGGGGGGTGTTATGTGAGGAGTCTTTCTGTATATGTGTTACTTTACTGATTAATTTATAAAGAATCTGGTTTTGCCTGCGATAGGGTAGAGCATAGATAGGTGGGGAAAACTATTCTGAATTCTGGGGGAATGAAGATGGATTCAGGAGAAGCCATTGAGCTGGAGACAGAGATGCTGGAATTTTGCTGGTAGGCCAGGAGCTATGAGGTAAAATATAAAAGAATAGAAATTGGCTAATGAAAGACATAAGAACTAGCTAATAAGAATCTGGAGCTAACAGACCAAGCAGTGATTCAAATTATATATTTTCTGTGTGGTTATTTTGTGAGGCTGGGCAGCCAGGAAAAATTAAGCAGTCTCCTCATATAACACTCTTATTCCTAATATAAATATGAGAAAAAGTTTAGAAAAAAAGTAAATAAATTGCATACTGAAAACTAGTTATAAATCATAAACCTCAAGTTCAAAGCATGTTTGTATTAATCCAAATTATTTACAGTCACATTTAATGAAGCCTCTCAGAAAAGCATAGAGAGTAGTAAAAATCCACGGTTTGTGTGGTATGTCCTTCTGTCTATGTGTTGCTTTTATTGGTTAATAAATAAAGAAACTGCTTTTGGCCTATAGCAGAGATATAGGGGAACAGAGCTAGGTGGGGAAAACTAAACAGAATACTGGGAGAAAGAAGGACAGAGTCAGAGAGAAGCCATGAGTTCCACTGGATCTGGACAGAAATTTACCCCTTAAGCCACAGCCATATTGTGTGATAGACAGATTAATAGAAATGTGTTAAATTAAGATGTAATAGTTAGCAAATAAGAAGCTAGAACTAATGGGCCAAGCACTAATTTAAATAATATTGTTTCTGTGTGATTATTTCAAGGCTGAGCAGCCAGGAATGAACAAGTGGCCTTCCTCCAACACATGGCGGAACTATTTCAAATTTATCAAGACAAATGAATTTTATTATACTGTGAGAAGCAATGGTTTTAGTGATGCTCTACATAAAATCTTAGGAAATTTATGGAAGAGTAAGAAAAGTGATGATGTTGGTCAGTTGCACCTAGCATCCATGGATAAATTAACAAGTGAAAAATGCAATCTGTGAGAGAGTTAACCACTTCTACCATCTCAGAATATAGTGACAAAGTACAAGAAACTCATTAAAAATATTGGCAGGTTGCAGATGTGCATAAACAGCTTAAGGTTTCTAACTGTGTTCAGGATGAGAATCATCTCTCCAACAGTGAAAGAGCTCAAGTTGTAGAAAATTAAAACAAAGCCCTTATTATTAGATTGGCTGAATTACAACAAAAATTCATGCCCCAGCCTTAAAGGTGTTGGCTATTAAATAAAGTAAGGGAACTAATTGATAAAGAATGGGATCCTGCATGATAGGGTGGTAGTAAATGCCTTGAATTAGTGATGAGTATATCATATTCTTTGACCCATAGCACAGATTCATAAGTCTAGAAAACAAGTCATTGAAAAGGAAATAGTTTCACTCACTACCATCCATAGTGACCGACTAGGAATTTTTTTGCTTCCACTTCCCTTGATCTTAAGTTCTGTTGGCCTTGAAGTTTGGGTTCCACAGTGGGGAATGCTCCTGTCAGGAGACACAACAAACATTCCCTTGAAATGTAGCATCAGACTTCTGTCTGGTCAAATTAGATTTCAAATTCTCTTTAGCTAACAAGCTAAGAAAGTAATGATAATGTTAGGAGTAGTGATTGATGCACTACTTGTAGAAACAAGGATTAAAATTGACAAAAATGTTTCTGTCATTTTTTATTAAGAATGTGTTTGTGATTATGCAGATAATAGTATTTTTGAATTATTTGCTATATAATGTAACATCAATTGCTATAATACCCCTGACTATCATATCTAAGATTTGAGTACTAAAATAATGTCCCTAAAGGGATGTTGTGACTTGAATAAATATATAATACATTTTCAGTTATACATGGTATAGTTCTATCATGTTAAGTATGATTATAACTTGGTTATTGTACTCATTTTGAAATTAAGCATGCCATTAATTAAAAAATCAAACAAGAAGATATGATTGTGTGTCAGGTTGATGGATATTTTTGGTTATCAACTTGACTAGGTCTGGAAATAGCCAGCACCTAAACTTCTGGATACACCATTTAGTGATTTTTCATCATTGGATGATTAGAGTTTGGAAGGCCCATCTCTATTCTAGTCTTGATTTAATTTTGGTAAATAGTACTTATCTAAAAAAAAGTCCATTTCTTTTACATTTTCCAACTTTGTGGTATATAAGCCTGTCAACAATACAAATGAAAATATTATAACTCTTTCCAAATATTTGAATATTATTATCCAAGAATTATTATTTAGTGATACTTCCTTGCTAACAAAGCCATTTGTGGATCATAATCAATATAAGTCAATTCAAGTCAGTCTGAAAATGCTAATTCCATGCACAAAATACTTATTTATAATTTAACAAGTTTCTCCAAGAAAAAATGTCCATTATCCAGTCAAATTTGGATACATGTAAGTTTGATGGAACTAATGTTTTTTTTCCTATACAAGTAGAGATTTTTATATTTTAAAGTGTCATTCAGTAAATATTCATACTTTTAAAATTAAAATGTAATTAAGAAAATTTATGTATCCATTATTAAAATACCCATAACATTACCTTGGTTCTCAAGTTGTAGGCATTGCAAGGGTGTTTTGACTTCGGCAATACCATTAAATAAGTAAAATATGTTTCTCACTGTAATCTCAGCCTTGTAAATTCATAATATATTTCCATATTTATTTTTTATCATTTCAGAAATATCAGAAAATGCTGTCAAATGCAAATGAAAATTTCAAATAAAGTTTTAAGTTAAAGCTATTTCCTCACATATTCTCATATTCTTTTTTTTTTTTTTTTTTTTTTTTTTTTGGTTTTTCGAGACAGGGTTTCTCTGTGGCTTTGGAGCCTGTCCTGGAACTAGCTCTGTAGACCAGGCTGGTCTCGAACTCACAGAGATCCGCCTGCCTCTGCCTCCCGAGTGCTGGGATTAAAGGCGTGCACCACCATCGCCCGGCCATATTCTTAATATAATTATGATGTACACCAATATTTTTGCAAGGATCTTCATTTTCTTGGTCTATTTCTTGATTTTTTTATGAAGAATACCACCCATAGAAAAAAATGTTATAGGATATATAGATGAATGAGATAATTGAATAATGCAAACATTCCATTAAAATTTAAAAAATGAATCATAAACTATTCTTACATTCCAGAAACACCTGATTTGCTAAGAGCTCAACCATTTGGAGCACCCAAGGTCTAATTAAGAATTCATTTCATAGCATTTACATAGTATGTCCAAGATATATGCTAATTTAATAATCAAAATGTGGTTTTAAAAATCAACATGATAGGCAACCATAAGTAAAATATAATATTGAATGTATATCTGTTTAGCTCATTTCATCAATACAGAATATTATTAAATATACTGTGACTTCTAATCTATAATTCATTTTTTCAGAACTGTTGATCATCTAATAACATCAAGGATATATTGTGTTTATTCACTTTTTATAGGTGATATTCTTATGATATAATATAAGCAGGATAGCATTGCAAGATTATTCAGCCACAAATAAATGATTACAAATTTATATTCAAACACAATTGGAATTTCTACAGATTTCAATTTTCTGTGTAAGCAGTTTATTATGACTATATGGTGTCAACTATTAGTTCCCTGATACTTTAAATATTAGAAGCATTGTAGGCACACCTGAATATATGGATATCATGGTTTGGTATAATGCATGATCCTAACTAAAACCACAAATGAATATCAAGTATAAAGCTGTCAAATCAGTCATCTTGAAACCAACAATGTGTGACTTACATTGGCGATTCAAATGTTATAAGAACGAGAAAATCCTGAATATAACATCCTGATTAGATATAATCGACAGGCCATGACTGATTTCCCACTTAAGATATAAAGAAGTATGACACATATTTCAAAATAGACAGAAATTACACATTAATCTATACAGCACAATTATATTTTATTCATGAAAATGTTGAGGAATGTATTGTGAAGTTCCACATCTGACCCTTTTAAAAGTTCATATTCAGAACTATGTTTGTACAGTTATATTCAACTTTTATCAGTATCAAAAAATGATTCTGTCAGTTGGTAAGGGAATGATATTGTTTATTTTGCTAGGTGAATAGTTTATTGTAATGACAAAATAGATATTTGTAGTTCATATTGGGAGGTAAAGTTAACTTCAGAGATATTTATTATCATATTAATCAATATAGATGAATTTGAAATATGTTAGAAAAACACAAAAATTAAACATACGAAGAGAAATAGTCTAATCTATGAATTGAAGTAATATTAAAATAATATTATGTATTTCAAATTGTAGGCAAAGTATTATTGAGAAAATGTTAAAGGAAAAATACATATGGTAAATGGACATTAAGGTAATGATATCTATCTGAAAAAGCATTAAATTACACATTGCTAATATAAATATATTGACTAATGTACATATCAGCATAAACTTTTGGAAAGAGTTTGTTTTACAATCTATGTTATTTCCTTAAAGAAAAGTGATTGTATAATAAATGAAGTCCTAGTAATATGTTATGATGGTAATGTAATTACCAATCATATGGCATATACTGAGAAAGGCAGACTTTATCTGACAATCCCATATAAATCTAAGACTACTATCATATGTCTTTGAAACATAAAAATCAGGACTTAAAAACACTTTACATGAAAGTAATTCGTAAAGAGAAGTTCATTTTTCCCCTGATTTATAAATGTCACTAACCACAGTTCCTTGTCATTTTCATTTTATCCTCTTCTAAATAGTGTCTAAAGAGCAGTTTAATCACAATGATTATGACTACTTGCATTGCAATTATGTTTGCAATATTGACAAATTATGCTACTTTGTCATAAGTACTTTAAATAATTATAGTGCTTGGAGGATATATCTAAATCAGATTATTCCATGAAAAAGAAAATTTAGTATATCCATACTCAAATCATATTATATTCTATCCTTGATGTGGCATCACATCACTATGGTTGACTGATAGTAGCATTACAGATAAAAAAAAAAGTATATTTCACGAGAGAATTATGCCTGTCGTGGTATAGGAGATTTAGTATCACTCACAAGCAGCTGAAAACATTTTTCCCAAGTTTTGGGAGTTAGGGATGAAACTAGATGACAGGGTATCACAGAGAGATTGCACTCTTCAGCACTTTAATATGAATGGACATGCAAATATTTTTCAATTTAAAATTTCTTTTCAGATTCTAAGCTACTTTTAAAGAGAAGATCAATAGTAATGATAAAAATGTACAAGAATGCTAATTTTATTAATGAACAGACTGTGTAAATAAACCATCTACAAATCTCACTGATGATTAAGTTTTAATAAAATAGCTTTAGGAGAATGCACACATTACAATACAAAACAGCATGATCCATGAAACAATGATTTTCATTGACTTACCATCTACTAATTTGTCTAACTCCTTATGTATACATTTTCCCATTTTTTTACATAATCTAGAATATCCACAGAAAAATGAAGAGATGAATTTCAATCTAAGTTAGATACTGCTATAAAAATGCTTCTAAGTCTCACTTAGTCTGAAAATACTCATATCCTTAGAATGATCTTTAAAATGTAATCCTCATAGTTCACAGTTCTTCTCCACAGTTCTTCTTAGTTCATTTCTTGCAATCCCTTCTTACTTTATTTGTTCTTGACAGTCCTCTTTAATAATCTATAACAATCTTCTCAACTCACAATTTTTGACTTTTATATCATTCTTTAATTCTAATAAAACACTGGAATTAACCTTTTGTCACACATAAAAAAGAAAGGATGTAAGATAATTACTGATGATTGGCATACATAACAGCATGTCATAGAAGCAATGGTGACACTTCTTACATTGTGAACAGACTATGTTTTAGTAAGACATAGTTCTATAACCTTAAAATTAATTAAAAGCAATTAATATATTAAATGTAATACTACATAAATAAACACTAAAACACCTAATCTTTGAATGAATATTAGGTATTCTTGTGGAGTTTCTTGCTGCATATCCATGATTTCTTAACTTTGGGCATGTTTCTGACTGTAATCAATGACCAACTGACTATGAATTGAAATGTCTGAAGTCTGGCAAATTAAATATTTTCACCTTTGTTTTCTCGGGTATTTCTCATAGTGATGAAAGTCTTACATGATAAAGGAACGTGTCATCAAATCTACACAATTAAACCATAAAGTAATAAAATGTATGATTTGGGGATATGTTTATGTGTGAATGAAATACAACTACATATTTCAAATAAGAAACCTTACTCGATGATAATAATAACACCTATACAGTTACATAGAGTTTTTTTCTTTATTTATTTTGGTTGTTGTTGTTGTTTCAAGACAGGATTTCTATGTAGTTTTGGAGCCTGTCCTGGAACTAGCTCTTATGGACTAGGGTGGCCTAAAACACAGAGACCCACCTGTTTTTACCTTCCAATTGTTTATGGAGAGTTATAGACAAAGAAACTTGGCAAATTTTCCTCTTTAGTTCCTTAAAGTTTTAAAATATTAATATTCACTTAAGCATTGCTGTTCTCTTAATGAAGGAATCAATTTATTTTGAAACTCAAAATAGAACAGTGTGAATTAGCATGTTACATGTAAATTTGGACCTTTATGTTTTTTTTCTTTGTATCAGTCAACCAATACAATCTGTAATGAAGTCACATGTGCAAAATCAAGTCCACATCAATTGTTTTTAAATCTCAAAAATATCTTGGCACAGGTAATCACCTTATTGATGAAGTTGAGACAAAACTATCATGTTTAATTTGAGGCTAGATTCAACTGCACAAGGAGACTCTTTCTCTAAAACCAAATTCAATAAAATAATACTAAAATCAATAGAACTAGCTACAGGTCATAATATTAAATGCTTATAGTAGAGAATCCAAAGTGGTTCTTTCAAAATGAAAAATATCTGTCATGTACTGTATAACTGCTAGTTTTATTTCAAAAGTAATATTTTAGAAAGAAAAAAGGGAAATGACATTCCCTTTTATCATGAAATTGCCCTTTAAAGATATTTTCAAATGTAAATCATAAAACTAAATAATTGAATTAAGTATGGTTGTGTTTATATATGTAATGAATGATTATCCCACCAGCACTTGGCAATAAAACTCTATTTATAGTAAAATACAGCCTTAAATGTATCCATGGCTTAACAAACAACTTTACAACATATTTGATTGCATATTTTCCTGATCATTTAAATTATATGGTCCATGGTACTGCATGTAACAAATGACTATAATCGCAATCACCGAAGTTGTAACGTTGAAGTTCTAGAACAATTTATTTCAGTAGAAAAAAAAAACTTTACCATTGCTTTTATATTATATTTTTCTATTTTAATTATTTTTTAATTGTTTTTAAATATTCTAAAATTGTGAGACTTTCTATTCAGACTCCAAGAGCTTAATTGTTGCTTTACTCTTTTACCTCAGTGAATGTCTACTATACACAGTGTAGGTAAAATATCTAACGGTCAAAAAATTAAGAACAAAACCTTCTATAAAACCTAAGATCAAATCCTAACTCAGGCATCATACTAAAATTGATATTTAAATATGAATTTAACATTATTTATGCATATTTGTAAAGAATAATAATGCATTTTACCTATACTTATAATTTTATGTATATCAATGTTACTTTAATAACCTTTTATTTCAAAAAATTGTCAATTTAATCAAGTAAATATATTGGGATTTTATTCTAAGAGTGATTTATACAAAGCTATGGTTTTATTTTTCATGTAAAATACACTTAAATCGTATAGAGAAAGTATTCTGTTTTATTTGCCTGCAAAGAGGTTTCCATATGCCCTACTCTGGAATGATATTTGTTTCATATGGTTATAGTTTTTTAGTGACTAATTAGTTTTGCATTCACAGTTGCATATTATTTTTGCATGTATATTATGACAACATTAGTTTATTTGCAATAAATAAACAAAAACTTATAGAGAAGACTCTGAATCCATCCTGTTTCAGCATTATCAATAATCATTATAAGTTGCCTAGTTTTTTACAGCATCAATAATGAATTGATGCATAATCAATGTGTTCTCATAATACTTTACTTTTAATTAATCTCAAGGATAAGAAATTGATGTTTTTCTCCAATTGTTCAAGTTTAACCTTGAAATTACATTTTTATGTTTTCTACTTTAGAAATAAAGAAAAATTATAGGGATCATCAATTTAATCTGTTATTCATTTTAAGAAATGAATAAAGATCAACTATTTCCTGATGTCTATAACAGGGGAAATTGGCATATTCATTAATTATGTTTCTACTTCCATTTTATTCCCATAACTAATTATGTCAAAGTTTTCTGAGTTAATTAGGTACCATATAGTCATTTCTGCCAGCGATAGGATAAAGGAACCCATTTTGGCGTAATGCTATATATTCCATCCATAGTAATGCCAAATTCATTTCAATATTTACCCTATGTGGCTTTATTTTTCTTAACATGTTCATTAACATTTAATCAGTCAATATTCAGCCACAAATGCAGAATTAATACAATAGAAGATACATGTGTTATAGTTTTGCTGGATATATAACATATACATACAACAATGCTTCTGATTCATTATGTATAAATAGGAGAATTTAATTTTGTCAGAGATAAAACAATTTGAATCATACACAATATACTGCATATAATAATACACTGCATATAATAATGTAAAAACCTTTATTTGTCAAAAAAGGTTTGGGCAAGACATTGTGTATTTGTTGCAAAAGGAAACAAGAACCCGTGGATACCTTTAGTATTAATATGTATCAGGTTTGATTGAGGGAGACCTCCTGAATTGTCACAGGTGTTATGTACATCGACAAAAGTTACAGATTGCCTTCCCAGGACTTAGCCATTCTTTCAGTTTCGTTAGGGATCACTCAAAACAGAAAGCAGTCTAGGGAACATGATGCTCACATTCCCAAAGACTGTGCTGGGTAGTATTGGGTTATTTGATGTGTTATGGATATTTGTTATCATTTAGGGGAATATAGGAGGACTACCATTAATCTCAAATATATTGCATTGACATAGATATTGGTATACTGATACAAATTTAAAGTTAATTTTGTTAGGCTGTATCTATGTTTCTATTCTTATTTGGGGTATTAGGAAATTAGTGTGTTCATTAATTGTGTTTCTATTTCCATTCATAGTGCTTATGAAGCTCATTTAAAAATGTCATGAATAATTAAGAAATGATGTTATCATATTGTAATATTATGTATGTTTCCAAGGTTAAATGGGTATATTTTAGATATAGATGATTTTCACACATTTCAAAGTATTATAGAACATGGAATTCAAGACGTTTAATAAAGTTTTTCATGACAATGAGAAAAATATACTCCTGGCAGCACGAGTTTACTTCATAAAAGAATGATGGGCATGGAAGAAACTGCATATACAATTTACTTTCAATGTTTCAAGGTTAGCCATTTGGGCAAGAAACTGCTCTTGCCTTGACTGCTGGCAGTATTCTGTATAGACTGAACAAGCAGGACACAGTGAAAATACTGTTGAACTTTGTCAAGACAAGGTAAACAGTCCTTCAGAATTCCTGCTTCACAGAATAGTCTAAAAGATATTCTTTAAGACACAGAGCAAAGTGACTGATGAGCTTCGCCCAATACAAGGTTGGAAGGTCCTTTAAATTTACTGATTCACTGAAAATTTTGCCAGATATTCTAGGCGTGTTTATTGAAGACCAGTTCCTCAACATCAAAGAGGAATTGTGAGTAACTGTCCAAGCAACCAGATGTCTATGCTGTTAGATAATATTCCATCCTTCCAGAGTCTTTGGTGGAACTAAAAGCTAAATAGTTGACTTATTGTTTTCCTTAGTTATGAAAGAAAGTAAATTATGTGTAAAACTTTAGAATCATTAAGATAGATAATGGTATATTTTTCTCTGAATTTTATAAATACAAATAGACTGAATACTGTAAATGGAATTCTTACTTGATAATTGTTTAATGATGCAATGATATGTTACATTTTTAATTTTGCGTCTTTAATGCCATTACTTTGCCTGCTTAAAACACTTAATTAGGCTAATAAAGAACTGAATGATAAATTTTAGGAGGAAGGTCTGTTTGTTTGTCCTGCTGCCCACTTCCCGGCCACCTTGCTAGATTAGCCCCAAAATAAACACACAGAAACTATATTCATTAAATCACTGCTTGGCCCATTAGCTCTAGCACTTTATTGGCTAACTCTTACATCTTAATTTAACCCATTTCTAGTAATCTTTGTATCGCCACATGGCAGTGGCTTACCAGCAAAGATTCGGCATGTCTGACTCTGGCAGAGCTATGGTGTTTCTCTGGCTCTGCCCTTCTTTCTCCCTGCATTCAGTTCTGTCTTCCCTGCCTACCTAAGTGCTGTCCTATAAACAGGCCAAGGCAGTTTCTTTATTCATTAATGGCAATGACAGCACAAAGAGGGGACTCCCACATCAACCATTAGCTAGGCAGCAGAAAAAAATAGGTGTGACTGGCATGCAGATAGAATAAATGGGAGGAGAAATCTAGGGAGAAGAGCAAGGAAAGTGGAGAGGGAATCGAGAAAAGGAGGAGAGAAGGGTTTCAGGAGACAACCACACAGCCACACAACCAGTCAAGAAGAAGGAAAAAGAGATATATAGAATAAAGAAAGGGAAAAGCCCAGAGGCAAAATGCAGTTAAAGAGAAATGGAATAATTTAAGCTAGAAAAGCTGGCTAGCAACAAGCCAAGCTAAGACTGGACAATCATAAATAAGAATAAATCTTCATGTATTTATTTGGGAGCTGGGTGGTTGTGGGCCCCCAAAGAGGAGAAAAACGTACTACAGAAATCAATCACTGAATTTACAGAATTGTTTTTTCTATATCCTATTCTCAGGAAGGAACAAAGATAAATGATAGCCTATAGGCTTTTGGCATAGTTTTATAATATATTTATCCTTTCACAATTTCATACATACATATGTGTATATATCTACTTTCTATACATGAATAAAATGTCATTAGATCTAATTAGCTCTCATTATCCTCACTCATACCCTACCATTGTCATCATATTTCATTTTTCTTTCAATTTTCTATCCTAGTTTTTATGGTGTGTATTTGTGTGTGTGTGTGTGTGTGTGAGAGAGAGAGAGAGAGAGAGACAGACAGACAGACAGACAGACACACAGACAGAGAGACACACAGACAGACACACAGACAGAGACAGAAAAAGACAGAGACAGAAAGACCTACTCCATTTAATTAGGGCTACCTGCATAAACAGGGAATTTTTAATTAATTTATTTGTTTGTTTTGAAATATTGGGCATTAACCCCAGGGCCTCAAACATACTAGATCCTTTAGCAGTCTACTACTGAGCTACAACTTAGCTCAAAATCCTTTTTTGAAGGAAGTATAAAATTCTAAATTACTTCCACGTATTTATATAGTGTATTACATGCCTGGTATATAATAAAAATTGAAGCTATGTTAGTAGATACCACACAGTAAACAATATTGACAAAAAACTAAATGAAAGTCACTTAAGAGGCATCTTAAATATTTGTATTGCCAGATGCAAATGTTAAACATATTAGAAATAATATAAGTAAAAATCTCAAAGACTAAATAGTTACATAGAAAAAAACATGGATAAGTCTTTTTTCTGCTATGAAATGTAAAAAGATTTAAAGTTGCCACTTCATTAAAAAGTACACAGTTAAGCAAACTTCAAAATGACCAGCTCTTCATAGATGAATCCGAGAAATAGGGTTACCAGGAAACCATCTGCCCCAAAGTCCAATAGATAGAAAAATAAAAAAAAAATTACTAGCAATGTGAACAGAACAGGAATAGGTAAGTAGAAGCTTGTTCTCGTATGAGTCCAGGAGTAAGAAAATTTGAGCTATGAACTGGAAAAAAAAAAAAACAAAAAAAAAACTTGAGGCTCATCGTCCACAAGTCTGAAAGACAAAACTTCTAGGTGGAGCAAATACTCTTGCAGAATTCAGAACTTTCTTATTTTTACCAATAGCCTTATTAATTGCTTTCAGTGACTATCAGGATATAGCCTTCTCAAACTTTTAGTTGTCAGAGGGAAAAAAAAAAAAACAAATGTTTATTTTTTTTTCTGAAGTATCACAATGTTATATTAACTATTAATATTTCCTATTGTTTTTTGTTGTTTTTCTTTTTTTTAATTTATTTATTTATTATAGATTTCTGTCACTTCCCCGCCACCGCCTCCCATTTCCCTCCCCCTCCCCCAGTTAGGTCCCCACCCCCTCATCAGCCCAAAGAGCAATCAGGGTTCCCTGTCCTGTGGGAAGTACAAGGACTGCCCACCTCCATCCAGGTCTAGTAAGTTGAGCATCCAAACTGCCTAGGCTCCCACAAAGCCAGTACATGCAGTAGGATCAGAAACCCATTGCCATTGTTCTTGAGTTCTCAGTAGTCCTCATTGTCCACTATATTCAGAGAGTCCGGTTTTATCCCAGGCATTTTCAGCCCCAGGAGAGCTGGCCTTGGTGAGTTCCCAATAGAACATACCCATTGTCTCAGTGTGTGGGTGCACCCCTCGCGGTCCTGAGTTCCTTGCTCGTGCTCTCTCTCCTTCTGCTCCTGATTTGGACCTTGAGATTTATGTCCGGTGTTCCAATGTGGGTCTCTGTCTCTGTCTCCTTTCATCGCCTGGTGAAGGTTAATATTCAGGAGGATGCCTATATGTTTGTCTGTGGATTCACCTTATTTAGCTTCTCTAGGAAAGCGAATTATAAGCTCAATGTCCTGTATTTATGGCTAGAAACCAAATATGAGTGAGTACATCCCATGTTCCTCTTTTTGGGTCTGGCTTACCTCACTCAGGATAGTGTTTTCTATTTCCATCCATTTATACGCAAAATTCAAGAAGTCCTTGTTTTATACAGCTGAGTAATACTCTAATATGTATATATTCCATACTTTTTTCATCCATTCTTCCATTGAAGGGCATCTAGGTTGTTTCCAGGTTCTGGCTATTACAAACAATGCTGCTATGAACATAGTTGAGCATATAATTTTGTTGTATGATAGGGC
Source organism: Microtus oregoni (assembly GCF_018167655.1). Classification (NCBI taxonomy): domain Eukaryota; kingdom Metazoa; phylum Chordata; class Mammalia; order Rodentia; family Cricetidae; genus Microtus; species Microtus oregoni. The sequence continues at coordinate 2,092,217 of NW_024544721.1, forward strand.
CTCTCTTGGGTATATTCCCAAGAGTGGTATTGCTGGATCCAGGGTTAGGTTGATCCCGAATTTCCTGAGAAACCGAAACACTGCTTTCCAGAATGGGTGCACAAGTTTGCATTCCCACCAGCAATGGATGAGTGTACCCCTTTCTCCACAACCTCTCCAGCAAAGGCTATCATTGGTGTTTTTTATTTTAGCCATTCTGACAGGTGTAAGATGGTATCTTAAAGTTGTCTTGATTTGCATTTCCCTGGTCGCTAAGGAGGTTGAGCATGACCTTAAGTGTCTTTTGGCCATTTGAAGTTCTTCTGTTGAGAATTCTCTGTTCAGCTCAGTGCCCCATTTTATAATTGGGTTGATTAGCCTTTTGCGGTCTAGTTTCTTGATTTCTTTATATATTTTGGAGATCAGACCTTTGTCAGTTGCGGGGTTGGTGAAGATCTTCTCCCAGTCAGTAGGTTGCCTTTTTGTCTTAGTGACAGTGTCCTTTGCTTTACAGAAGCTTCTCAGTCTCAGGAGGTCCCATTTGTTCAATGATACCCTTAGTTTCTGTGCTGCTGGTGTCATACGTAGGAAGTTGTCTCCTGTGCCCATGTGCTGTAGAGTACTTCCCACTTTCTCTTCTATCAGGTTCAGTGTGTTCGGACTGATGTTGAGGTCTTTAATCCATTTGGACTTGAGTTTTGTGCATGGTGATAGATATGGATCTATTTTCATTCTTTTACAGATTGACATCCAGTTTTGCCAGCACAATTTGTTGAAGATGCTTTCTTTTTTCAATTGTATACTTTTAGCCCCTTTATCTAAAATCAACTGTTCATAGGTTTGTGGGTTAAAGTCAGGGTCTTCTATTCGATTCCATTGGTCGACTTCTCTGTTTTTATGCCAATACCAAGCTGTTTTCAATACTGTAGCTCTGTAATAGAGTTTGAAGTCAGGGATGGTAATGCCTTCAGACATTCCTTTATTGTATAAGATTGTTTTGGCTATCCTGGGTTTTTTGTTTTTCCATATAAAGTTGATTATTTTCCTCTCCAGATCTGTGAAGAATTTTGATGGGATTTTGATGGGGATTGCATTGAATCCATAGATTGCTTTTGGTAGAATTGCCATTTTTACTATGTTGATCCTCCCAATCCAAGAGCAAGGGAGGTCCTTCCATTTTCTGGTGTCTTCTTCAATTTCTTTCTTCAAAGACTTATAGTTCTTGTCAAATAGATCTTTCACTTCCTTGGTCAGGATTACCCCAAGATATTTTATGGTATTTGTGGCTATCGTGAAAGGTGATGCTTCTCTGATTTCCCTCTCTGCTTCCTTATCCTTAGTGTATAGGAAGGCAACTGATTTTTTAGAGTTGATCTTGTATCCTGCCACATTACTAAAGGTGTTTATCAGCTGTAGGAGTTGTTTGGTAGAATTTTTGGGGTCACTTATGTATACTATCATATCATCTGCAAATAACAAAAGCTTAACTTCTTCCTTTCCAATACGAATCCCCTTGATCTCCTTAGGTTGTCTTATTGCTATTGCTAGAACTTTAAGCACTATATTGAAGAGGTATGGAGAGAGTGGACATCCTTGTCGTGTTCCTGAGTTTAGTGGGATGGCTTTGAGTTTTTCTCCGTTTAATTTAATGTTAGCTGTCGGCTTGCTGTAAATAGCTTTTATTACATTTAGATAGGATCCTTGTATCCGTATTCTCTCCAAGACATTTATCATAAAGGGGTGTTGAATTTTGTCGAATGCTTTTTCAGCATCTAATGAAATGATCAGATGGTTTTTTTTCTTTCAGTTTATTTATAGGATGGATTACATTGATAGATTTTCGTATGTTGAACCAGCCCTGCATCTCTGGGATGAAGCCTACTTGATCATAATGGATAATTTTTCTAATGTGTTCTTGGATCCGGTTTGCCAGTATTTTGTTGAGGATTTTTGCGCCGATATTCATGAGTGAGTTTGGCCTGTAATTCTCTTTCCTGGTTGAGTCTTTGTGTGGTTTTGGTATCAGAGTAACTGTAGCTTCATAAAAGGTATTTGGTAATGACCTTTCTGTTTCTATATTGTGGAATACATTAAGGAGTATAGGTATTAGCTCTGCTTGGAAGTTCTGTTAGAATTCCGTATTGAAACCATCTGGTCTTGGGCTTTTTTTGGTAGGGAGGTTTTTGATAACAGCTTCTAATTCTTCGCGACCAACAGGTCTGTTTAGATTGTTCACCTGGTCCTGGTTTAACTTTGGTATATGGTATTTATTTAAAAAAGTGTCCATTTCTTTTACATTTTCCAATTTTGTGTTATACAGACTTTTGTAGTAAGATCTAATGATTCTCTGAATTTCCTATGTGTCTGTGGTTATGTCCCCCTTTTCATTTCTGATCTTATTTATTTGCGTGTTCTCTCTCTGTCGTTTAATTAGATTGGATAGGGGTTTGTCGATCTTGTTGATTTTCTCCAAGAACCAGCTTTTTGTTTCATTGATTCTTTGGACTGTTTTCTGTGTTTCTATTTTGTTGATTTCTGCCCTCAGTTTGATTATTTCCAGTCTTCTACTCCTCCTGGGCGCGTCTGCTTCTTTTTTTTTCCAAAGCTTTCAGGTGGGCTGTTAAGTCTCCGATAAATGCTTTCTCTGTTTTCTTTAAGTGGGCACTTAGTGCTATGAATTTTCCTCTTAGCACTGCTTTCATAGTGTCCCATAGGTTTGAGTATGTTGTTCCTTTATTTTCATTAAATTCAAGGAAGACTTTAATTTCTTTCTTGATTTCTTCCTTGACCCAGGTGTGGTTCAGTAGTTGACTGTTCAGTTTCTCCAAGTTTGTCAGTTTTCTGGGGGTAGTGTGGTTGTTGCCTTCTAACTTTAATCCACGGTGATCTGATAAGACACAGGTGGACACTGATATTTTTTTGTATCTGTGGAGGTTTCCTTTGTTTCCGAGTATGTGGTCAATTTTTGACAAGGTTCCATGAGCTGCAGAGAAGAAGGTATATTCTTTCCTATTTGGGTGGAATGTTCTATAGATGTCTGTTAAGTCCATTTGCTTCATTACCTCCAGTAGTTCTCTTAATTCTCTATTAGGTTTCTGTCTGATTGACCTGTCCATTGCTGAGAGAGGTATATTGAATTCTCCTACTACTAGTGTGTGTGGTTTGATGTCTGCCTTGAGTTTTAGTAATATTTCTTTTACATAAGTGGGTGCTTTTATATTAGGGGTGTAGATATTCAGGATTGAGACGTCATCCTGATGAATTGTTCCTGTTATGAGTATAAAGTGTCCATCTCGATCTCTTCTGATTGATTTTAGTTTGAAGTCAGTTATGTTAGAAATTAATATGGCTACACCTGCTTTTTTCTTAGGACCATTTCTTGAAAGACCTTTCCCCAACCCTTTACTCTGAGTAGATGCCTGTCTTTGTGGTTGAGATGTGTTTCTTCCAAACAGCAGAATGTTGGATCCTGTTTTTGTATCCAATCTCTTAGCCTGTACCTTTTTATAGGTGAATTGAGACCATAAATATTAAGTGATATTAATGACCAGTGGTTGTTTATGCTGGATATTCTTATTGTTTTTGGAAGTAGAATTTGTGTGTCTCCCTTCTTTGTGTTGTGCTGGTGAAGGGTCGCTAGATGCCTCAGTTATTGTAGGCAGTGTTGGCAATGTTGGATTCCTTGGGTTGTGATTTTCCTTCTATTACTTTCTGTAGGGCTGGATTCGTGGCTATGTATTGTTTAAATTTGTTCTTATCCTGGAATGTCTTGTTTTATCCATTTATAGTGAACGAAAGCTTGGCTGGGTATAGTAGTCTGGGCTTGCATCCATGGTCTCTTAGCTTCTGCAGTACTTCTATCCAGGACCTTCTGGCTTTCATGGTTTCCATAGAGAAGTCAGTTGTAAGTCTGATCGGTTTACCTTTATAAGTTACTTGGCCTTTTTCCTTTGCAGCTCTTAGTATTCTTTCTTTAACCTGTATATTTTGTGTTTTGATTATTATATGGCAAGGGGATGTTTTTCTTTGATCCAGTCTGTTTGGTGTTCTGTATGCTTCTTGAATATTCAAAGGAATATCTTTCTGTATGTTGGGAAAGTTTTCTTCCATAATTTTATTAAAAATATTTTCTGGCCCTTTGAGCTGTGACTCTTCTCCTTTTTCTATTCCTATTATTCTTAGGTTTGATCTTTTTATTGTGTCCCATAATTCCTGAATGTTTTGTGATGAGAATTTGTTGGCTTTGGAGTTTTCTTTGATCAGTGCATTTATTTTCTCTATGGTGTCCTCAGAATCTGAGATTCTTTCTTCTATTTCTCGTATTCTATTGATTGTGCTTGTTTCTGCTGGCTCTGCTCGTTGATCTAGATTTTCCATATCCAGCTGGTCCTCAGTTTGTGTTTTCTTCCTTGCTTCCATTTCAGTTTTCAATTCTTGAACTGTTTCCATTACCTGTTTGATCGTTCTTTCTTGGTTTCCCAGGGTATTTTGTACGTATTTACTCATTTCTTCAAACTTTTGGTTATACTTCTCATCCATTTCTATAAGGGCATTTTTCACGTGTTGTTTAAGGGACTCTATTGCTTTCATAAAGTCAATTTTTTCCACTTCTTCTGTGTTAGGGTGTTGAAGACCTTCTGTTGTAAGATCGTTGGGTTCAGGTGTTTTCATGTTGTTTTTCGGGTTATTGGGTGAATTCTTGCCTTGGCGCCTGCCCATCTCCTCCTATCAATGCTATCTAATGTGTCTTTTAAAGCTGGTTCAGGTTTCCCTGCTGGCCAGGGGCTCCTCTTACAAAATGCCCTTGCTCTGTTTCCTGGTTCCTGCCGGGGGGGGGGGGGGTCAAGGTCCCTCTCACGCCTCAGAAGGGTCTTCAGGAATAGTGCCTGGTTCCTCCTTTGCCAGGGACTTCCGCCACCCAAAGGCCTACCTCTGTGATTTAATTGTTTTTGGGCAATCTGGTCTCGGTGTGCGGTCCCTGCAGCCTGTATCTGCTGCCACGATGGTTCCCACCGCCTGTGTCCTGTGTCCTCTGCTGCCGCTGGGGTCCCAACCGGTCCCCACTGGGGGGGGGGGATTCCGTCCGCCGCCGCGACCAGGTTCTGTCCGCCGCCGCGACTGGGTTCCGTCCAATGCCGCGATCCAATATTTCCTATTGTTAATAAATTCTTGATTGAAGGCTAGTAAAAGTTCTTGTCAACAAGCCTGGTGACTTGAGTTTCATCCCTGTAATCTTCATGGTAGGAGAGAACCGATTTATGTAAGTTTCCTTTGATATCTCCAAGTCACTGTGTAACCACAAGTTTGGAACTAACCATCAGAATCTCATTGGTTCACTAGTGCATACACAAGAGTTGGTACACACAACTATATACTATGCTTTTCCCTCTCATATAATCTGTTACTTGCTAATAAACTAATGGTAAATCATAAAGTTCCCTGAGTCATTTCTACCTCCATAGCTGAGTAATAAGAGGGCACAACTTGTGTGGACCTAGTTCCACAAGATGAATTAAAATTCGTTTATTTTTACTACTTAGACTATTCAAACTGCCATAACAAAATACCATGAAAGAGGTAAAATATAAACAGTAGTTTGTTTCCTGTGGCTCTAGGGTGTGAACACTTCATGGTCAAGGTAATGAATGAATTGCTATATCATAAGGTATCATCCATGATTTTTTGTTTCTCTATTTTTTGTGGTTTTGTTTTTTTTTGTTTGTTTGTTTGTTTTGTTTTGTTTTCCAGATAGGGTTTCTATGTGTAGCTTTGAAGCCAGCCCTGGAACTCACTTAGTAGACCAGGCTGGCTTTGAACTTACAGAGAAGTGCCTGCCTCTGTTTCCCAAGTGCTGAGATTAAAGGTATGTGCTAGCAGTGGTTCTCAACATTTCTAATGCTGTGACCCTTCAATACAATCCCTATATTGTGTTGAAACCAAACCATAAAATTATTTTTACTGTTACTTCATAACTATAATTTTGCTACTTTTGTGAGTCATATTATAAATATCTTATATGCAGGATATCTGATATGGTACCCTGTGAAATAGAATGTATGTAATCTATTTGCCAAAAAGGTATTTAATTAGTTTTAAAATTTTACACTTTCACCATCTCTTTTACTATGCTGTTCTTTTAATATTAAAGAAAGAATACTTAGTTTTGAATACAATTTGAGCTTTTATACTCTCTGTATTGGTGACTTTTGAGGTTGCTATTGACAAATAGTTTATGAAAGCAATTTATGGAAAGGGTATTTATTTCTGTTCATGGTTTAATGATATAGTCCATCATGGCTGGGAAATTATGACAGCAAGAGCATAGGAGAACTGGTCATATGGAAATTCCAGAGAGGAAATAGAGAAAGAAGAATGCTGGTACTCAATTTAATTATTCAGTCACAGACTCCGGTCAATGGAATAGTGCTTCTCAGATTTAGGGTAAGTCTTCCATCCTAACGTAAAGTTTTAAGAACTTATTCTGATAGACTCATCAGAGCTGTGCCTTCATTTGACAATGATGCTTAGCTAATATTCTTTCTTCACATTAGTTAGTTAAAAATATTTAGAGTTTGTGAACATTTGCATGAGCTCATGTCCAGCACATGTATGCAGGTCACTGTGTAGATCAAAGAAGGATGTAGAATTCACTAAAACAGGAGTTAGAGGCAGTTGTAAACCACCTAATATGGGTTCTGGGAGCTGAACTTGAATCTTCTCAAAGAGCACCATCAGCTTGTAATCACTGAGTCATCTCCTTAATCTTTGGCTTTTTAAATTTGATTTTTATATAGTCTTAATTCTCAAAAATGTTTGAATTGAATGAAGTGTTTGCTATACCATGTTATTTTGGATATCACTGAGACAACTAGATGTGGTGTTGTAATAATGCTTATCCACCTCTTACGAGTAAAGATCAACACTATGCTTCTTTGTATTTTCATATTATCATTTTTTCAAATCCATAATCTTGTTATTTTTCTGATTTTTGATAGTGAATTATATTTCATTAGATCCTCAGAAAAAATAAATGCTTAAAATTGAAAGGAAATTTTGGTCTTCAAATAAAATGTGTTGTTATTCTTGTAAATATGAAAGAAATAAGTTCATTACAAAACCTCTGGCTACAAGAAATCATTTACTTAGGTTATGGATTAAATATATTACTTGATAATATTGTAGAAAGTTTCCTGCTTTTTCCATATTATATATAATTAATGTATATATACTAAAATAGTTGGATTATAAATCCATTTTAAGGGTTTCATTACAAGCAAATTATAAATTTTTAATTTCTTACAAATAATACTAGTAGTTTCACTTCATGTACTAAGTATTTGGGTGGATAAAAGTAATCATTTTTACTTATAACACTTCCTTCCCACTAGCCCCATTATCACAACGACAACGTGAAATGCATTTGAGGTGAAAAGAATAGCATATCTTGGCAATGTAGCTTAAGTCAATTTCCTACTCATGCAAAATCTAAATGAACCAAGTACAATGTATTTGAAAATGTGTTGTGTTACTTTATTACTTTGTGATATCCTACACAGGAAATTGTCTATAATTGATTCTCACTGTCAAATCCAGTTTCCAGCTGTGAAGTTGGATCCCACCCATTCATTTAATGTGGATAATTTTTTTTTATCATCTGTTGTTTGGGGAACATAAAAATCTCATGGAAATGCTTTTTGCATCTCCATTTCCTTGCGCTATGAACATTTAAAAAGAAAGAGATAGCTAAACCAAGGAACATAGTGAATTAACATTGCATAAATGTAAGACACATAAAATAAATTCAGCATCATTTTAGGGTTTATTGTATGACATATACTGTATGCTTTGTTACTCATCTGTCTGCTGTCTCCACTTCATACTTTTATAAAAATATTAATATCTAGTTAATGACATACAATCCTTGTATATTTCTGATATACAACTTTTTAATACAGTCCCTGAAATAACTATATCAAATAGTGTTTACTTGGTTGCTCTGTTGTCGTTGTTAGTTTTTCACAGTCAGCCTCATCCGTAGACAAAAGTGAGGCAATCACGAATGAGATTGGAGATAAACTCCAATTATCATACTGTTCACTTATTGTAAATCTTAACCAAAAGTGGCCATTCCTTTTACATCTGTTTTGGTTTTTATAATCTTTGTGTATTATTTACAAGAGTTACATTCAAAATTTACAATAGGGTCACTACAAAAGCCTCTTCTAAAGTTCAGGTCTATAAATCCTTTCAATTTGATTTTATATTTTGCAATGATTTATAGTTACCCCTTTGGCTTCCAATGCTTCTCCAGTCTTCTGAGAGGCAGTATTCATTGGAATCATCCCATTTACCAGAATCAGTGATGATTCCCTAGGACTGAATCAAGGTCAGTAGTAAAAGCACAGCGCCACCTAGTGACTAAAACAAGCCATCAAGAAAAGAAGGACAGTGATAGATACTCTAGCAGAAAGAAGTTTTGGAACTGAGGACAAAAGTATCAGTTGATATTTGACAATATATTCTATATAGGTATACTACGAATACATTTTAACAAGTAGCACTAGTGATATAGGTTGCACACATTGAACTACCTGCACAAAAGATTATAGAGCATAAATGGTAGTATAAAGCCATGTTCAATACAAAAGCATCCATGCAGTAAACAAAAGAAAACAGTAGAATAATCAATACAAGTGAATTTAATTTTAAAAGGTAAATTAATAATAATGAACCATAAGCTACACAATAAAAAGTAAAGCACTTAGAAATAAATAAAATGATTGTTACTATGGCATTTGCAGAAATCAGAAAATTATAAGGAACATTGTTCAAAATTAAGTCAACAAAATAAAATAAATGGGTTAGGCACATGAGAATAATAAAAGCAATCATTAAAATAGGAAGTTTACAAGACATATCAGTAAATGGCAGTAAATCCCAAGACAGAAGGTACTAAGACAAGAACAGTGTCAGTATTGAAATAAGCCTGATACATACAGTGTTTTCTAGGCCAGTTTGGAAAGAAAAAAGAAAATATTATTATACTTGTAACAAATAAATAGAGAAAAAATCTTGTATTTCTAAAACACCATTTTGCTGTAGTCATCCAGTGGCTTTGACTTTCATAACCATTTTGTTCCATTTTCCATGGTGATCCTTGAGTCTTGGTTAAATTGGATGCTGTATAGATAATCTGTCTAAGGTTGAACATACATATGAATTAACAGTAATTCTGATAGCATGCACAAAATCTAAGTAATATCAAGCCAGCCAAATTACCACACAGAAAGACTTGGTCAAAAAGTTCCACCTTTGGCTAAGGATCTATTAACAATAGATAGCTGAACATACTGGCAACACTAAGAGGACTCAGTGGGTTTAAAAAAGTAATATAAGGAATTTTGAGGGGATAATATTAGGCCAGAGAGGAGAATAAATGAGCATAGATTATATTCAAATACATAAATGAGTGTGTTAAATACTCAAAGATAATGCAAAAATATTGTCTACAAATAAAAGATCTAAACAAAAAGTATTCATTTCTATTATAATGAAGTGACATACATAGATAGTAGTAAATAGCCATGACTATCTCATGAAAATTCACATATAAACACAGTTGTAAGTAGCATAGGCTAATTCTTAAAGAATAGAATGAGTTCAAAGATTGCGTAGAACTTTTACTTATCATATTTCCATGGCAAAAGCCAGTGCATAATTGACTTACACTGATAGATGCCTGCATATAGCACTATCTGGTTTAGATGTATATTATGTCCTGATAAAACATGTAGTCAGAGCCAGGAATTTGTAATCTCCTTCATTGTTTATATCTCCCTCTGTCTCCTAGTCACTCTTTTCTTTCTCTCTCACTTTATATTTTCATTATTCTGATGTTGCAGTTCTCAGAAGAGTGGAAGATGCCATATTATGTGTCACTCTCTATTAAGCACACTTGCTCAGAAAAGAAAGGTGTTTGCAAAGAGATGGTTGACAGAATGAGAAGTATATGAGACAACAGAGGTTAGAATAATTGCAATGCAGAATATACACATATGAAATTGTCAAAGAACAAATTTAATTAATAAAAAGTAGAAGACATTTAACATCTTAAAAATTCAACAATATGCCACAAATGAATTTAAGTTACTTCTGAAGATATTTCATTTTAGTGAAACCATACTACATGAATACCTGTTCAACTTTTTGAAAACACAAATACCTCAAAATTATCTGAAACATTTTTTTATTTTTATCTGTAAGTATAAATTTACTAGTAATACAATTAAAGTGAAACTCTTAACTCAAATTTCTGCTATGAATTGTAGAAATCATAAATTATCACTAGAGTTTAATTTCTCATTATAGAAACCTGTTTTAGGTTATAATCATATTTACAATTATTAAAGGGGAAAGTACACCAACCATGAACATCTTTGTCTTAATGTTTCTTCAGAACTTACTAATCTAGTATATTCACACATTAAACAATGTTTAACTGTATGAAGAAATCTACCCTTTATTTTTTCCTTTTGATATTTTTACAAGTGTAGATCAGTTGGATTTTCTCTATTTTTATTATAGTGAAATAAATTATGTACATATGTTTAACAATTTTCACATAGTAGAGATTTGAAATGATAAAACAATATTCTCCTTCAGTTGTGTTCCCCTACCATTGTCATTTATTGAAATCTAGAGGTAAAAGCTACCCTCTGAAAATATTGACTCTGTCCTTCTAGTAATCAATAACTTTGTATTTTTTTTTAGTTCCTACTCTATGTCAATAGAAATCTCACAGTAAATTTACAAATTATCAGGTTTTTTTGGATTATGCATGAATTCAGCAGATATCTTTTGAGTTCCTATTTTGTGCCAGGGAATAGACTAGATACTGAAGATAAGAAGGAAGAAGGATGACTTGACTTCTGACTTCATAGTACCTATATTATAATAAATAAGGGTGCCAAAATGTTGAAAGAGGCCACTTATTTGTTTCCAGCTACTCAGTCCTGAAATAATCACACAGAAAATATAATATTTAAAATACTACTTGGCCCACTAGCTCTAGTTTCTTATTGGTTAACCCTTACATCTTAATTTAACCCATCTCCATTATCTGCATCACCATGAGGTTATTGCCTTCCTGCAAAGTTACAGCATTTGTCTCTGGCAGGACTACATAGCTTTTCCTCCCCTATACTGCTGCCTTTCTCACAGCATTCAGTTTAGTTTCCCTCACCTCCCTCTGTTCTACCCCATAAGGTCAAGCCAGTTTCTTTATTCACCAATAGTATTCACATCACACAGAGGGGAATGACACATCTCCAAATGATAATGCAAGTAATAACAATATTTATATTGTTGGTAAAACATAACCCATAGGAACAAAACAGGTGAACTTGCTTTATGTATCTTTTGTACTTTTTTCCAAAGTTTTTTCCTTGAAGACATTAATACAGATTATTTTTTTTCATTTAAAATAATTCTTAAAGACTGCTGTTTGATTTTGAAAGTGAAATACTTTTTAACTATTTTCATATAAAGATCTATATCCTAGAGAGCTCAGATAAAAATTCAAAAAACCCTACCAAAATCCTAAAGAAAATGGCCATACTATAGTCTGAATGAGTCCTTCATTTCAAGGATAATTTGATTATAAATTTCTTTCAAGTTCAAATTTACTATGTCTTATTGTTTTGTATGTATTTGTATATGTGTGTTTATGATAAACAAGGTTGAGATGGGAGGGAGAGAGGGAAGAAGAGAGGGAGGGAGAGAAAGAGGGGCGGTGAGAGAGAGAGAGAGAAAAAAAAACTGGTAGCTGAAAAGATAAAGTACAATGTAACATAATATGATAAATATAATAGCTTAACAAAATTCTCCAGAATGAAAAAGGATATTTGTTTAATGCCTTGAAATTTGTGTATAAAGTCTCAAAAAAAATGTTTATGTCCCTGTTTCTTGTTTTAATTCACAAGTTAATGGTATTTCTCTTAGATACCAAATGTAAGACAATTTACAAAGAAAGGTGATATTCAAAGGTCAATTCTACAAAACACTTGTCTGGAATGTTTATTCATAAATTACAACATTTAGATTGTCATTGGTGTTACCCAGTCTTAGATACCACATGCTACAACACGGAGCAGCCAGGTAAGATAAGCCCACTGGTAAAATAGAAGTATGACTATTATTTAGTAAGTAACTATTTTTTGATTGGATTTTAGAACTGATCCAAAAAAGGCAAGTTCTTACCTCATACTGTCAAACGCCTGTATCTGGGAGCATCAGAGGCCCTTCATTGAATCTGTTACATAACTATATAATCATTCTGCTTTCTAATTTTTATGATTATACCCATAGACCTGGCTGCTCCCAACCTTAGATAAACATCCTTTTGCAGTGGGCAACAGACAATGCAGACTTATAACTAGACAAAGTGAAGAGAATTTCGAGATTATTTGGGCCCAGCACTAAAAGAGAAATATTTATCAAACTCCTCACACATCCCACCTTGACAAAGGCTTATGAAAAATCATGAAAGAGGAAATCCTCAAAGGAAAAATATAAGAAAATATCAACAAAATAAGATACATACATTATTTAAAGATATATGCAAATAAGATCATAACTCTGAATAGAGTTAAGTCTAAATCAAATAAACATTTCAAATTCAGGTAAAATTTGTATGTGCATACAAACATCCTTATGAGATGACCTTGAAAGTATATTCTGTTATCAAGAAAATTTAGTCCCTCTAATTTATCTCAGCGTCCATAATAATATTGTACATTTTCAACAATTTATTTTTAATAGTTAGCTTCCAATTGTCACAGAAGAAACATTGGATATTATTTATTTAAGTATTTTACTGTATCTTCTTCTTTAATGTCAATACTTTGTGTGTGTGTTTGTGTATGAGCATTCTCTCAATGATAGTACATGAGTTGTGCTTTATTTATTGTTTTTACTAATATGTACTTTGATTTATATTTTCAAATAATGTCTTTAATTATTCTTAAAATGTGCTGACCTTTTCTTATTCTTGATTTAGAATGATGACCAAACTCTATTTTTCAAATTTCTTTGTTGTTTAGAGTGCACAATTATTATTTTTAGCATTTATTTTTGGGAATTTCAAACAAATTACCCTGTTTATAGCATTTCTATCCAAATTTTCACTGAATCTTAAGCTGTCCACTTCCTTATGTCCATACCTACTGTCCTCTCATTTCATGAACTCTTTTGTGTATGTGTGTGGCATATGTGTGTGTATGTGTGTGTGAGTATAAATACAACATTTTGAGTTCATTTAGTTTTGATCATATGTATATATGCTTTGAATTGATAACTTAGGTTTGTATCAACTATTAGACTGTTTTATAAACTTGTGGTAGTCCATATCTAGTAGTGGTCCACTGTGAGATTTTTCTCCAACCATGCTTGCATGCCAAGCTTGTGGGATAGTGTTCCTTTTCATTGTAAAGATTTGTTACTCATTATTAGTTTAATGAAGTGCTGATTGGCCAATAGCCATGCAGGAAATATAGGTGGAGAAGCCATATGATGAAAATTTTTGAAAGAGACAAGGCAGAGAGTCAATCATCAGCCAGATGCAGAGAAAGCTAGATGAAAATTCCTTACTTTGGAAAGGTCCTAAGCCACATGGGTAGACATAGACAAAAAATATGGGTTAATATAAATTGGTTAAAAGTTATTATTTATAATGGTCAACAAATCTAAACAAAAAATATTAGATTTAGAGTTCTTGTTTTAAAAAGAAAAAATAAATAAGGAAATGCTGTGGTGTAATGCTCTTGTACACTGTAAAGATTTGTCAAAAAACTTTTCTCTGCATATCAACTCTTTATTCACTCTTCATATCTTATTTAGGCACCTTTTTTCCCCTCATGTTTCATAAGTATAGCTTCCTGACATTTATTGGAGAAAAAATGCATCAGCTGTCCTAATCCTCTGTTTCTTAAAATATTTCTGTCCTTTTTCCTTGCCTTAGGTTTAAGGGTTGTATTGAAGATGTAATAGTTGGGGCTTGGTAACTGAGACTCAGATATTCTCTCTCTTTTGACTAATTGTGCCTTTCTATTGCAGTTTTCCTCTACTGTCTAACGAAGTTTCCTTGATGAGGAGTGCTATACCCATCTAAGAATAAAAGTACTGCTACTTCAAAAGCAGTTGTGAAGCCAGGCGGTGGTGGCGCACGCCTTTAATCCCAGCACTCGGGAGGCAGAGGCAGGTGGATCTCTGTGAGTTCGAGACCAGCCTGGTCTACAAGAGCTAGTTCCAGGATAGGCTCCAAAACCACAGAGAAACCCTGTCTCGAAAAACCAAAAAAAAAAAAAAAGCAGTTGTGAGTTCTACCAGATTATGAATGTAGCAATAGTAGTTTCTCATCCATGTCTTGCAGTTCTCTTCTTTTATGTTCTTATATGACACTATTCCTGGGTAAACATGAACAGAAATTGACAACACACCAAAATATGCACACCATCAGACTCCACCTTGGAAAATCAATTAGATTTACTGTGGCTACTTACAAAAATATGAGTGAAAGTTTACTTTCAGAAGCAGAAATTACTCAAAAACCACTAGATACATCACCAAAGCCCTTCCAAGCCTAGACAACAAGTCAAAAAAGCTGAAAACCTAGACTGCACTGTCCATACTACAGACAGCTTGACAGGTCAGCGAGTAAACCTTCAAGTGGCTTAGTTGGTATGAGCCTCCTCTTGGCAGTTTGGCCAGTCTTTAATTCTTCAAAGCCGTTCTGTTGGTCCATGGTTCTTTCAAGCTGCTTGTTGTGACTTTTGTTCTTCCAGGCTGTTTGATGATCTCCGATTATTCCAGACAGTTTGGCTAGTGTCTGTTCTTTCTGATCAGTCTCAGTGTGGTAACCCACAAGTGACTCAGTTTCTGTCTGGAGTCCATATTGACTTATAAATCATTTGAGTTCAAGCTTGCTTATTTAATTCTTCTTGTGAACAGTGAAAATGTTCTGATTAAGTCCATGGGAAAGAACACGTTATCTACTAAGACCCATGCTGATGAATGCCAGCCAAAGGCACATCCAAAAAAAAAAAAATGCTTACTGCTGGAAGGACGCACATGGTAGTGAACTTGCTTGTGCTTTTTCCCAAGGACAGTGCAGGGAGGTGGTTAAATGACTTTACTGGTCATTTTTCTACCTCCTACCCTTAATCTGTATATAAGCAAGCTCTGAAATAAACTGAGGGTTGTGCAGTATTTACTGGCAGATCTCTAGAATCTACCCTGTGTTTCTGTCTCAATTTCCTTCAAGCTGATATTTTCTTAGTCTTACACCTTCCACCAGGTACCCTCACTGACTTTGCTGGAGCTCAAATATCTTAGTTCTTCCAAGCAGGGTTTCTGCTTGTAATACATCATAATGAGCATAGAGATCCACAGCTGCACAATGTGCACATAGAGTGAAAGAAATTGGAACATTCAGATATAATATACCCTTCACTGAAGGATATAGATATACTTCTTTACTGAAGGATCAGGCATCTGTGTGGAATAGAAGGCAGAAAGACAGTAAGAAACAGAGGAGGTGGGATACTCCAAGGAAAAAGCCTTATTCTAGATACTAGAGGGTAGCTGCACATATGAAGTTATCGTTGGTGTGACAGTATGCTGTCAATTTTTGCTTATATAAGAGTGACTCTCAGCAGTCTTTATTGCTTATATATTCTTGGGGAATCCGAGCCCTATTTAATGTATTCAGTTTCAATGGCTGGCTCCTTGTAGCTATTTTGAGTTGTTTGCTGCTTCTTATTATGCTTTTCTAAAGGGAAAATGTTTTGATCTTGAACAACATATGCTTTGTGTATCTTTATTGATTTTATTCATTCATTTAGAGTTACCCAGTTATTTACTCATTACTGTGCTTAGTTTGAACTTTGGACATTGCAAAATTGCTTCTGCCATTGAGCTAAGTTTCCATATCTTTGATTTTGTTACAGTGTTTCACTATGTTTACAAGCTAGTCATGAGTTCAGTTTGTAGTCCATATTGACTTTCAAATTATGATTCTGTTGCCTTGGACTTCCAAGTAGCTATAAGGTCCTTGTCTACGTTTTTATTTATTTATTTTTCCTGCAATTTACTGAGTTTAAAGATGATTACTCTGAATTTCTAGTCAAGAAATTATATTTTCCAGGTGGTGGTGATTGGGATGCAGAGACAGGTGGATCGCTGTGAGTTCAAGGCCAACCTGGTCTATAAGAGCTAGTTCCAGGACAGCTAGTACTGTAACACAGAATAATTCTGATTCAAATAACCAACAAAAATAAATTCTATTTATAAATCTCTACTTCTTTAATGTTCATAAGTAGAGTTTTTCGTTCATTTGGTATTATTATTTCTCCCCGACTTTTCATGTTTCCGATGACTTTGCACTGGTGTTTGTATAGCTGCAAAGAGTATTCTCTTTCATTTGTTTTTTGTTTTCTTCAGTCAAGGATTCACTGTGTAACAGTCCTGGTCGTCTTGGAAATCACACTGTAGATCAGTCTCGCCTCAAATTCAGAGATCTGCTTGTCTCTACTTCCAAAGTAATAGGATTAAAGGAATGTGCAACCACCACCCAGTTCTCTTTCAGTCTTTTAAAACTGTTTATATAGAGTCCGGTCTCATCCCATGCTTATTCAGTCCCAGTCCAGCTGGCCTTGGTGAGCTCCCAATAGATTAGTTCCACTGTCACAGTGGGTGGGAGCACTCTTCGTGGTCCTGACTTCCTTGCTCATGTTCTCCCTCCTTCTGCTCCTCATTTGGACCTTAGGACCTCAGTCCGGTGCTCCAATTTGGGTCTGTGTCTCTATCTCGATCCATCGCCAGATGAAGGTTCTTTAGGTTGCGATCCTAATGCATGAACTGGCTTTGTGGGAGCCTAGCCTGTTTTGATGCTTACCTTCCTGGACCTGGTTAGAAGTGGGAGGACCTTGGACTTCCCGCAGGGCAGGGAATCTGGACTGCTCTTCAGTCTCAAGAGGGAGGGAGAATGGAGTGGGGGGAGGGGGAGAGGGGAGGGGGAGGGGAGTGGGGGGAGGGGGCAATGTGTGGGAGGAGGGGGGAAATGGGAAATGGGGAGGAGGCGGAAATTTTTTTCAACAACTAAAAAAAAAACAACAGAAAAAACTGTTTATATAGTTAAAGATTTTCACAATTCAGCTCAATTACATATTTTGGGGGTTTCTAAAGAATTTCTATATTCCTATAAGTGTATACTGCCTTGATCTTTATCCTTCCTACTAAAGAAAATCCAAGTGCTTTTTTTCATTCACACAGAGCTATAGACTTACCATACCTTCACTTTGCAATAATGAAAACACTGTAATCCTCAAACCTACTTCTTGACTTCCCTCCTACAATGCAAAGACTCTCTGATTTCTGGCTATCTGTAAGAGTTGTGTAAGTTTCTTGGTATCACGCAGTTCTTCTTCATGTGGGAGTTCACTAGAGTGCTGGAGGCTAGATTCAAGTTTTTCTTTCTCTCTGAAGGAGAATTCACAAGATTACTCAATATTTTTCAGTCCTGAAATGCCCTGCTGACTGAGGAATGCCCCCATTCCCTTTCTTTGTTCTTAGCTGTCCACATAGTTTTATGTTATTTGCTTTAGTGCTCCAAATATGGTGTGAAATGTGGGTTGCCACAGCAGTGTTCAAAAGGCATGAGTGGTCAGATTTATGTTCTACTCACTCTTTCTACTATGGGAGAAATGTGATGAGTGGAATTTGATGGATTTAGCTGGACCAGATCTCAAAGTTGCTAATATGAATGAAATGAAATTAATCTTCTTATTCATTTTAAAAGTGTTTTTTTTAGTTTTCTATCCATCTGAGCTGTAGTAACCTATCTATACTTCAGAGTTTAAATAAAAGTAATTAGGAAAATGTACACTCTTCAGTTAGAAAAGACTGAGATGTCTCTATTTTTATAAACCCTTTTTATTTATAAACTTCCATCAAATTTTTAAAATTTATGATTATTTTTAAAATGTTGTACATAAATAGAATCTGTTGTAATCCTATTCACCACATCATTGCCATTTCTTATCATTCTCACACTCATTTTTACTCACTTATTATAACTAGTTAACTCATAACCTTAATTTTTTATGGTTCAATACAAGTCTTGTTAGAACTCTTGAGTATTCATGATTGTGAATGTGATACCATATCCAGAATAGAGTGTGTTTGTTACTTCTCTATCCTCTGACTTTTCCAATTATTCTATTCCCCTTCAATATTATTTTGTAATTGTTGGAGGAGTTGATACAGATGTCATATTTAAGACCAAACACTTAACTGTCATTAATTCCCAGAACTTTGACCAGTTATAAGGCTCTGAATAAAGGATTTACCATATACAAAAAGAATCTTTTCTGATTCAAGCTGAGAATTTCATTAAATTACATGTATAAACATAAATATCTATGGAGTGATTCACCTGCATTTTCTGTTTAGCAAAATATCTGTCATGTATTTTCCTCTAAGTTATTTTCTCAGTCATGGAATATTGAAAAAAAAATATGTTACCAGGAATTCTCTTGTATGGAGTAGTCCTTAAATCCCATTGGAATGCTGTGTTGACACTATTGTACAACTGAGCACATAATCCCTAAAAGGGTTGAACATAGCATTCTGGGTGCAGAGAACTTTTAAAACAATTGGGTTCACCTTATTTAGAGAAGCTAAATAAGAAGGTGAACCCAAAGAAAAACATATAGTTATCCTCCTGGATATTGGAAGTATACAAGATTGCCAGGCATAAGTGGGGAGCACGGGGGTGGGGGTGGGGTGGGGATAAGGGGAGATGGGGAGAGAAAAGGGAGAAGGGGAGGATGGGGAGAGCTTGGGGGATTGGGATGGTTGGGATGGAGGAAAGGTGGATATGGGAGCAAGGAACTATATATCTTAATTAAGGGAGCCATTTTAGGGTTGGCAGGAGACTTGACTCTAGAGGGGTTCCCAGGTGTCCAAGGGGATTTCCCCAGCTTGTTCCTTGGGCAGCAGAGGAGAGTGAGCCTGAACTGGCCCTATCCTATAGCCACTCTGATGAATATCTTGCATATCACCTTAGAACCTTCATCTGGTGATAGATGGAGATAGAGACAGAGACCCACATTGGAGTTCTGGACTGAGCTCCCAAGGTCCAAATGAGGAGCAGAAGGAGGGAGAACATGAGCAGGGAAGTCAGGACTGAAAGGGTTGTGTCCACCCACTGAGAAGGTGGGACTGATTTATTGGGAGCTCACTAAGGCCAGCTGGACTGGGACTGATGGTGTATGTGATCAAACTGGACTCTCTGAATGTGGCTGACAATGAGGGCTGACTGAGAAGCCAAGTACAATGACACTGGATTTTGATTCTACTGCATGTACTGTCTTTGTGTCTTTCCTAGATTTGGATGGACGGGGGAGGGCCTTGGACTTCCCACACGGCAGGGAACCCTGACTGCTCTTAGGACTAGAGAGGGAGGGGGAGAGGGTGTGGGGGGAGAGGGAGGGAAATGGGAAGATAGGAGGTGGACATTTTTAATAATAAAATAAAATAAGTTAATTTTTATTTAAAAAAACAATTGATGATGTCCTATTCTAGGAATTGACACCAGATCTTCTGACAAGATGAAAGCTACTCAATACGTAGGAATCTTCCAAGTTAGCTTCAGGTTTAATTTTCTGGGTCATGTTTTCAAAGTAGTAGGGGGTTTCAGCAGTATATTGTTACTGTCTCACTCTGGTGAGCAAACAAGAACTACAGCAATAACCAATATTTTGTAACAAACTTCTAAGAACTCCATAGACAACAACCATAATCAGATATCCTGTAGCTCTCATTGATGTTTTCTTGTTAAAATTCTATATGGTTTGTGCTTTAATAAATAAAGCTTGCCTGAAGATCAGAGTGCAAAGCATCCATACAAGTCTACTATACAGGCCAGGCAGTGGTAGCAGAAACCTTTAAACATAGAAACCACACTTGCTAGTCATAGGGGTTGGGCAGTGGTGGTGCAGTCCTTTAATCCATGAACTAGAGAGCAAAGTAAGCTGGGAGAAGACAAGGCTTACTTGCTCAGTCTGAAGATTTGTGGAGTGAGGATTGCCCATATTGGTTTGAGATAGAGGTAAGGGTCAGTGGCTGGCTGCTTTGATTTTCTGATCTTTGGCTTGAACCCCTATATCTGTCTCTGGGTTTTTATTATTCATGTTACAGTCATTATTTTTTTTCTTGTTTTTTTTTCTTTTTTTTTAATTTATTTATTTATTAAGGATTTCTGCCTCCTCCCCGCAACTGCTTCCCATTTCCCTCCCCCTCCCCCGGTCAAGTTCCCCTCCCTCATCTTCTCGAAGAGCAATCAGGGTTCCCTGACCTGTGGGAAGCCCAAGGACTGCCCACCTCTATCCAGGTCTTGTAAGGTGAGCATCCAAACTGCCTAGGCTCCCACAAAGCCAGTACGTGCAGTAGGATCAAAAACCCACTGCGATTGTTCTTGAGTTCTCAGTATTCCTCATTGTCCGCTATGTTCAGCTAGTCTGGATTTATCCCATGCTTTTTCAGACCTAAGCCAGATGGCCTTGGTGAGTTCCCGATCCTGACCATGGTTTCTTCTCCCCATCATCTCCAAATACCACCCCAATCTCTCTTCTGTCCCCCTCATCCACTTCTCCATTTCTATTCAGAAAAAGGCAAGTCTTCCATGGATATTTACAAAACATGGGAGATCAAGTTTTAGGAAAACTGGACAAGGCAAACCATTATGAGTATAGGATCCCAAAAGCCATCAAAAGAATCACACACACACCCTGCTTCCACTGTTAGAAGTACCACAAGAAGACCAAGCTACACAACTGTAACATATTTTCATAGTGCCTAGTCAGTCCCATTCAGAATCCCTGGTTCTCAGTTCAGTCCCTATAAGTCCAGGTGTGTTCTCTTGTGATATTCTTGATCCCTCTGCCTCCTACAATCATTCTTCCCTCTCTTCAACAGGATTTTCTGAGTTTGCCTAATGTTTGACTGTTGGTCTCTGCATCAGTTTCCACCACTTGCTGGTTGAACCCTCTGTGATGACTCTCAGGCTAGACAACAAACTCTGAGTATAGCCGAAAATCATTAAGGTTCACTACACTGCTATTTTTCCTCCGGAAATTTTGATTATATCCTATGCCTGTGGGCCATCCAGTGATGTGGGAAGGTCATTTGTCTAATGGTTGATTTCATTGGTTAGCAAAGAAACTGCCTTGGCCCTTTTGATAGGACAGAAAATTGGATAGGTGGAGTAAATAGAACAGAATGCTGGGAAGAAGGGAAGTCAGGCAATCGCCATGCCTCTCCTCTCTGGGGCAGACACTATGAAGCTATAGCCCAAGATGGACGTACACTAGAATCTTCATCGTAAGCCACCACCTCGTGGTGCTACATGCATTAATAGATATGGGTTAATCGAGATATGAGAGCCAAGAAGAGGCTAGAGTTAATGGACCAAGTATTGTTTAAAATAATACAATTTGTGTGTTGTTATTTTGGGACATAAGTTAGCCAGGCAGCTGGGAGCTGAGCGGCAGGGAAGCGGCCAGTGCTCCTTACTACAATCCAGCCTCTGGGTCCTGGTACTACAGTCAGTGTCAGAGGTGAGCTCACTCTTCGGGCATGGGTCTCAAGCTGTATCAGTTAATAATTATTCTTTTAACAATGAGAAGTCAGTTGATACTGTCAATATTACAGCATTAGCAAAAGCATTCTGTTATTGTCTTGATTTTCCAAAATAACAGTGAATCTCACTAACATAATTGCCAAGGACTGAACACTTTGTAACCTACATGAATATATATCATACCTACTATTTTGATATTTGCTCATCATAAGGAAAATCAAATATACATTTTATTTTCTGGCTACAGTAGTAGATAATTTAGCCTTGAGAACTTTGTTAGATTTTCCCTTTTCAAGTATATGTGTGTCACCAGTCTCATCATATAGCCCATTTATACTTTTGTACCCGATTTGAGATAGATTTTTTTTTTTTTTTAGAGAAGACTCTTCAGACTTTAATGTGCTTACAACCACACAATAACCACATGGTTACTGTTCAAATACAGATTTTGATACTTTTAGTGGGACATGAAATTCTCTCTCTCCCTCCCTCCCTCCCTCCCTCCCTCCCTCCCTCCCTCTCTCCCTCCCTCCCTCCCTCCCTCCCTCCCTCCCTCCCTCCCTCCCTTCCAACCTGCCTGGTCTCTTTGCTGCTCTGCTTTATCCCCTCCCATCTCCTTTCCTCCCTCCCTTCTTTCCTTCTTCCCTTCCTCTTTCTCCCTCCCTCCTTCCCTCCCTCGCTTTCTCCCTCCCTTCCTCCCTCCCTCTCTCTCTGCCTCCCTTCCAACATATCTGGTCTCTCTGCTGCTCTGGTCTTGCTGTGTTGCCTAGGCTGGCTCTGGACACCTGAGATAGATTTTTAAAGGGGTTGGAAGTCAATGCAGCTATGGAACAGGAATTCATACTATGAAAGTAAGATAAGTGCATATGGCAGAATATGAGTTATCAAGATTAATGCAGGTAAAACTGGATATGAGCATTTAATGGTATTTATCGGTAGATATACAGCATATGGTTGGGAGAGGCATGGGGAAGATTTGAGCAATGGAAACTAAGGTATAGTTAGAAATAAGTAACCCTGTATACGTTTATTTAACTTGCATTTCTGGAAGTAAATGTTAGACTGTGAAAGTAATATAAAAATCAGAGTGAAACACTTTGATCCATAAGTATGTGATGTCCTAAGGAAACATCAAAACCCCTAGTCAATAAAGTATTAGTTGCATAGCACCAACAAATTTACACAGTTAGGAAAAACAGATTCCTACATAATTATATAATGATGTGGTATTTCCCTCTGCATGCTGTGATTACCACTGATAAATAAAGGAACTGCTTTGGGCCTATAGCAGAGCTATAGGTGAACAAAGCTAGGTGGGGACAACTAAACAGAATGCTGGAAGAAAGGAGGTGGAGTCAGAGAGAAGCCATGTAGCCATGCCAGAGATGGACACCAGAACTTTAGCTGTTAAGCCACAACAATGTGGCAATAAACAGATTAATAGGAATGGGTTAAATGTGTAAGAGTTAACCAATAAGAAGCTAGAGCTAATTGGCCAAGCAGTGATTCAAATAATGTGGTCTCTGTGTGATTATTTCAAGTCTAAGCAGCCTGTAGCAAATAAGCGGCCTCTTCCTCCAACAATATAAAATAAAAAAACTAAAAATAATCATGAACAAAAATAATCTCTATCAAGAAAAAAAATAATTTAATAGTTTTACATAAAGATCTTGAATAAAATAATATAGTCTTTCATAAAGAAATTATGGAATAATAACTTGAAATAAAATATAAAAATATATGAGGAGTTTAAAGGTGAGGTGAGTAATTTTAATGGTAGAAAAATACTCAAAGTTTTTACTAGTCAAAATATGAAAATTAAATAATGTTTTTACTTATTCTTTGAAAATTTTATGCAATGTATTTAGATCATATATGTCTCCTCTCTCACAACTTTCAGATTTTCCTCCACATTTTTTAAAAGAATGAAATAAGTAATGATGATAAATTTAAGACTAGTAACTGCAAATATCAGATATATTTAAATTCAATATGCTCTTAGGAGTAGAATTTATAACGACTCCCTTGTACATGTCATCCTGTCAAATTACTTTTTCCCATATAAAAATACCAGTATGATCTTTTTTATTGTTACATGATAGAATAGTTTTACTAGTGACAGAACAGAACATCTCTTGAATTAACTCTGTAAAAATCATCAGACATCAAGAATATATATTTAGAATTACTCTTATTCTGTGTTGTCCTCAAAATATTTGCCTAAATATTAAGAATCAAAGAAAAATGTGAACATCTTCAAATATACTTTCAAATGTCAAATTAACATTCATAAAAGAGGACATTTACAGAACAACTATTTTGACTTACTCAAGTTAAATAATTGCCAAACAAAACATTTTAAAATTAAAAAGCAAATATATTCTCTAATGCTAGACAATAATGAAATGTTTGATTCTTTATTTACATATTTTAATTAAAAATGGTCCAGTAATTTAAATATGTGGCTTTATACTCTCTCATTAAAAAAATACTATTCAAAATAAGTATTGCAATATAATTAATTATTGTTCTATTTTTGATATGTCAGTTTCTTGAATCATATCATAAATTCCTTATTGTTACCCTAACAATGACAGGCAGGAGCTGATGTCACAGTAATTGTCAAATAATAATTTGATCCTATTTTGTATATTCTAATGGATTTTTAATTTTGAAAAGGACTATAGTTCTTACTTTTACTTTCTTCTTTACTCAAAACATAGTACAATGAAAGTAAGCTAATATGGTTCACCATTATCTTAAAGGATAGGTATGAAATTATGATTGAAAAGAAGAGATCATTAACAAATCAATAATAATAACATTGGAAAAACTAGTTAATATGGGAAGAGTATAAAATATGGTTGATAATTACATTAAAAGTGACACAAAATCAGGTTAAGTTTTAAAATAAGTATTATCCTATATAGGTAAATATTGAAAATAAATGGGAGTTCTAGGTTAAAAATATCTATATTATCCCTAAATTTTCACCTGTGGTCATCCAGTTATGTCAGAACCATTTGTTGAAAATGCTTTCTTTTTTTCCATTTTATATTTTTAGCTTCTTTGTCAAAAATCAGGTGTTCATAACAGTGTTGATTAATATCCAGGTCTTCAATTTGATTTCATTGGTCAACCTCTCTGTTTTTATACCAATACCAAGTTGTTTTCATTATTGTAGCTCTGTAACAGAGCTTGATTTCAAAGATGGTGATGCCTCAGGGTGTTCGTTCATTGTACAGCAATGTTTTGGCTACCCTGGGTTTTTTCTTAATCCATAGAAAGTTGAGTATGGTTCTTTCAAAGTCTGTGAAGAATTGTGTGTAGATTCTGATAGGGATTGCTGTAACATGAAGGGGAACTTCTTGTTGGGGGTTTCTGTCCTGCCAAGTACCCCCAACTGTTTAGCCCCAAAGAAAATCACCCAGAGAATGGCCTTTGGAGAATGCATGGGCCAAAAAGACAGAGCGATAAACAAATAGCCATCAGCCCAATTAGGGAAGCGATGAGTGTGGTAAGCCATGGGGACCAATTAAACCAGTTCTCATAGGGGGTCCTTGACTTAAACAAATCAATATATTTCTCAACTTGTCTAGGGTTCTTGTAACTTTACCAGAATGGTCAGCATAGAAGCAACATTCTTCCCCAAGTGCCCTGCAAATTCCTTCCTATTCCATAAACAGGAATTCCGAGACTTTCCTATTCTGTAAAGTTACCTTTGCTAGTGAATCCAAAGACTTTTGTAAATAATGTAATGAAGTCCCTGTCTTTTCTAAGGTCGCTGTCAATTGTGAGTGAAGTATTCCCACTTCTTGTTGTAAAATCACAAGAGAGGAGGTGCCCAGGAAAGTCCTAGCCACCCCTAGCCCCATCAACGTCGTAACAGCCAGGGCTACTAGAAGCTCTCTCTTATGCCTTCAGCACAGGAACTCTTGAATGTGGTAAATCACGTAAAGGAAAATTTTTCAAGAAGGCAAGTATCATTATGCTGAATTGATGGAGGAGAGTCTTCTGGCTTGTGTTAATTTCATTGGTTAAATAGAGAGACTGTCTTGGCCCTTTAATAGGACATAAAATTAGGTAGGTGGAGTAAACAGAACAGAATGCTGGGAGAAAGAAGCTGAGTCAAGGAGTCGCCATGATTCTTCCACTCCAGACAGACGCAGGTTAAGATCTTTCCTGGTAATCCAGCTCGTGGTGCTACACAGATTATTAGAAATGGGCTAGTCCAGGTGAGAGAGTTAGCCGAGAAAAGGCTAGATATAATGGGCCAAGCAGTGTTTAAAAGAATACAGTTTCCGTGTAATTATTTCGGATTAAGCTAGCCAGGTGGCGGGAAGCAGCCTGCAGCTCCTATTACAACACTGAATGATCAGCGGGTCAGACAGGCAGGGAGTAAACCCTATCTCTTGGCAGATCCAAAAATACCCATGATCATTGGACACCCTCCATGAAGCTATAGACCCATTAGCCACTCACAAGTGAGGTTAAAACGAGGGTGTCTGGTGTTTGACATACATGTTGCATTCGACATCTGCCAAATGGAGATAGTCAGGTCCAACATCTCTCCCATTTCAGGGGTTTTCCCATCTACAGACATCAGCTTTATCTAGTATCTCATAAGAGTCATTTACCCCAAAGGATTCAAAGAAGGGGGGGTAGTGGCTGTCAGCAAAACCAACAGGCCTAAGTGGCTTCGGGGTGGGTATAGTTTAAAGCCATAAAGGCTATCTTAATTGTCTCCATTAAATAAGGTGGGACTTCTAATCCCCCTACATCTCTAGGCAGCTTGGTGAAGGATACCTTAGGGGAAGATGATGGGGAGGGTGAGGTATGTAAAGTTGAGGTATATACAGGTGTGTTCCCCATGGGCATTAGCTTGGAAACAGGCCCCAGCAAGCAAGGAGGGTCCTCAGGAAGTATTTCCATTTGAAGCATGATTGTAAGTCCATGATCATATCCCTGTTGGAATAGCCTTAATCCCTACATCTTCCCAGATAACCAAGATAGGTATCTTTTTTCCTTGATCTGTAAACCTTAATATCAGAGGGTTACATCTAAATGGAGTGCATCTTCCATATTGGGAGTTCTGGGATACACTGGAGATCATTATATCTCCATGCTGTTTTATCCAATGTCCAGTCCTAATATGCTTACATCCTCAAGAAGGACAATAATAATCAGGAACACTCTCCCTGCTCCGCAGTTTCTAATATCAGAGGCAGTCCTGTTGCTTCCTGGGCATACATAAAAGGGTGCCTGCAGGAGGGCATGTCTAAGGACATGAAAACACCCAGGCTCATTAGGATAAGATGTCTGGGGTAGGTTGTGCCTCTGAGAGCCTCTGCATTCAGGTCTCACTTCAATTCCTGGAACCCAGTCTCCGATGTTTCAGCTCTCAAGTGCCAAATCACAGAGGTCAAACATTAGGTCAGGCCACCATGTCCAGGGTGTCATCATCTGAGGAGTATGGTTTAGGATTCCTCCAGTGCCAGCACTCGACAAGATCCACATTACCTTCTGTGATTGTTGGTGGCTTGCTGCCTGGACCTTGATCCCTGTGAAAAGTGTTAACATGATTATCGCAAGGAGGGCCATCTGAAATAGATAAACAGGCAATATTTTCCACAAGGGTCAGTCTCCCTGGGGCAGTGGTAATTTTCCTTTTCTTGTGTTTGAATTTAAGGGTTGTCCACCATAATCTCTTTCTTTCTTTATTGGTCATCTTTGTCTTCCCCATTGTCCTGAGGGGAGGGGAGAAATTTTAAGTTACAAGTGGGTAGCTATATAAGTGTTTCCCCTCTGTTTGGGAAGACACATCCATATCCTCGGCCTTGTGTCAACAAGGGATCTGGGCCCCTCCATTGGTTAGTGAGAGAATCCTTCTACCTAACTTTTTGGCAGGGCCTCATTGGTAGGGATCTCTAATGTTTCTGGAATCTATTTTGTTCATCTAATTTTTGAAAATTTAAAATATTGATGATTAATAATGCCTTTTGCAGTAGTAGATGGGGGAGACTTCTCCCATTTTTGTTTTATAAGAACCTCTTAGAGATATTGATGATGTCTTTCTACAATTGCTTGCCTATGAGGGTTGTATGGGATCCTGGTGGTATGGGATATATTCTATCTCTGGAAGTATTCTTTTTTTTTGTATATAACAGGGGCCAATGTTGGTCTTGACCTGTTGTGGTAGTCCCAACATAGCAAAACATTGTAAGACGTGGCTTTTGGCATGGGTTGCCTTTTCCCTTGAGCGGGCAGTAGGCCAGCATGTTTTAGAATACATGTCTATGGTCACAAACATATACTTCAATTTGCCAAAAAGAGGGTAATGTGTTATCTGTTTGCCAGATGATACTGGGGCCTAACACTCTTGGGTTCAGGCCTGGTCCTTGTAAAGGGAAGGGGTGCAGAGAAACTGTTGGCAAGTCTCACATGTATAAACAATTCTCTTTAATTATGTTGTGGGGATCTGGGGCATAGGTATTTGAGTTCTTTTCAGTTGACATGAGTTAAGTCTTGCATCTGGATAGCATTTTGTATGGGCATAGTTGAGACTTTTATGAGACAGAACCCAGCAATTGCAGTATCCTCAGCAGCATTCCCTTGGGAAACGAGGCCATGGAGATTTTGGTGTCCTCTGAGATGTAGAACATATAATGTTTTATTCTACCTTCTAAGAACGATCTGAGTTGTATCATCAAGGCAGAAATAGGATTAGCATCCAATCTGATACAGGCATAGGGTTATTGTGACAGTAGCTTCACTACATAAGAGCTCTCTGAATAGAGGTCGCAGGGTTCTGGGACCTGTTGTAGGGCAATATATATGGACATCATTACCCTATATTGAGAAGATCCCCTACAAAAGAGAATTTTGGTAATTTTTGTCTTGGGCCCACCTGCAAGGAAAACTAAAATGGGGGTCCAATTCTTCCTACCATCTGTGCAAACAGTTAATGCTTGGGGCAAAGGCTTAGGGAAAAAAAAAGACTAAGGGGACTCTCCAGTGTAGTTCTTGAAAATAGCTTCACTATCTAGGACTCCCCAAAGTGGATGTCCAGGGTACCCAGAAATTCCTCCAGGGCAGGGCTCAATTGAGAACAATGTCTGGCTGCCAATTCTAAATCCTTAATTTTGAATGAATTATTAATTTAGAGGGATCTTTTCCACAATGTTGGAGGGACATGTCCCTGATTTTTATGATAATATCAGCTATTTGATTGACTAA
The DNA here is from genome assembly GCF_018167655.1 of Microtus oregoni. Taxonomy (NCBI): domain Eukaryota; kingdom Metazoa; phylum Chordata; class Mammalia; order Rodentia; family Cricetidae; genus Microtus; species Microtus oregoni. Next base: position 2,121,129 of record NW_024544721.1, read on the forward strand.
AGATTACACTTTGGGAATGCTCCTTAGGGTAGTGTGTACCAATTCTAGTGGTTGTGACTTCTGAACAATGGCAACCAGCATGGTCTTTTTCCCTAATAATGTCCAGCCTTGGATTGGAATGTTAGGATTATATCTCGCCAAAGAAGCCTGATGAAGCTCATTGAAGAATTCGGTGAGTGCCTGACGACCCTCAGGGAGTAAGGAAATGATTTCATAAGGCTATCTGCATTTTAGGAGATCATATAACACATCTAGCCTCCCAGTCTCTTAAGGCAACTAGGGCCTTACCCAGTTCATTTCCCCCAGTATCTTTTGTAACCCCAATAAAGTGAGAGGCTCAGGCAGGATTAATTGGGGTCCATTCACTTTGGCTTGAGTAAGTGTTAATTGGGATCCATTATATGAAATGGGGGTACCTTTTGTATTTTGTTTAGGGCTATTTTAAAGCTATGTTGTTTGAGGATAAACAATAGTGGCTACTCAGGGAGCTAACCCTGATTCCTCCAAATGCCTATCCATATAAACATATAGAAGGGTATTGTCTTTGTCAAAATAAGGAGAGAGGATACTATACAAATATTATTGGCAAAAAGCCAGACTATTGGCCATCTCCTGTGGGAGAAATTTCATTTGTGTCTCTTATCAGGTCAAGAGGAGTTAACTGTAGGAATGGAAAAGGCTATCTTTTTGCAATCCTCCTCATGATGAGAAATTAAGAAGATACTGTCCTTTAGATAAGTTACAGTGAGCCACCAAGGCTTGTGTAATAGAAGAAGTTTGCATCGGGGCCTGAAAGGCTGCCACAACAGTCTGGTAGGTATGTGACTGGGTTCCAACATTCTGTGATATCACAACCCATTGACTCATGGACCCTTCCCTAAGGCTGGTACAAACCATCCTAGTATCTTGGTTTATACCTTCCCAGACTAGGAGCTTAGTAAATTGGTCTCTAAGTCCACTGGAGGGCAATTTCCTCTCACAGCTGGTCTGCACATAGACAATAAAGTCTGGAAGCAGCTCCCCTGATTTTTGTGTCATGCTAGCTGTAGGCTATTCAGTGGGTCCCTCCTCTAGCTTGGACCAGGCCTCCAGGCCTGATTGTCTGACTTGGTCCCTATATGGAGCCGCAATCGTGGCTTGTTGGACCCCAGTGGAAATGCCTTCCCCCATACCAGTTAGTATCGGATAAGTGATAAGAATTGGGGGGGGGGGAGGTATGCTGCTCTATTGAACTCTGCCCTAGTCTGACAGGCCTCCTTAAAGCAGGCCATCTATTTAAAATATTGGGATCCCCCTAGGGTGGCCTTAGCCAGATCATACCACTCCTTGGGAACACAGGGTGGTAGGCTACCTATTAAAGGAGGGCCATGGCCCAAGGGGAGTTGGGGCCATCCTTGGCCACTGCTTTCCTCAATTCTTTCAGGTTCTTAGATCCTCAAGGATACCAGGCTAGTGGGTAATTAGGGCCAGGAGCAACATTGAGCCTGAAGGCTTGGGCTCTGTAAGCCTTAGCCCTATATGCCTCGACACCCACTTTTGCAGCTCCTCCAAGATGCTGGTATATTCATTTTCTCCTGGCAAGCATGGAGCCCCTTATTTGTCCCATTCCCCTCTCCCATTTTATCCTTTCCAGGGTGGCTGAGGGTATAAGAAGGTGGCCGCTCCTTGTCAGAGACATTATCTACTTTCCTTTTTGATTTTGCCTCTGCCTACCTTATTCCTTCCCCCTGGGACTTCTCTTCAGTAAATTGCACCCTTTTCTGATTTTTGTCCTTGTCTGTCTCCTTTTTTCCCATTCGTTTGGTTAGTTGATTACTTTTGAATTCTTCAGACTTCTCCCCATCTTTGGCCTTTTCCTTACCTGCCATTGAGGGAGGCAGAACAGTGTGTGAAAACTTGCCTTAAGGGCTGTAATAGTTGGATAGAATCCCAATGGTGGGGGCATATCAAAGTGTTTTTCCTTTTCTCGGACTAGTCTTCACCTGGTTCCACATGTCCCATGAGAAAAGATTCCTGGTGGGTACCAAGGGTGCCAGGGTATTTATGTTCTCCCATACCTCGATCGCATTATGTCTGAAAATTCCAGGCTTCAGGAGAGTAGCATGTATCTCAGTGTCTTAAGTGCTTGGTCACTTTTGTGTGAAGTTGCATTACCCATTATGGGGGTCCCACACACCTTGACAGACTGCTTAGCCCTGGGACAATTGTGGTCCTGTTCATTGGGTACCAGTTGCCAGGACTTCTAAGTCTTATTCGCCAGGAAACAGTAAGGGCACTATCTGCCCATTCTGCAGCACACAACACAGGACAATCAGATGTGGTAGGGAGTCAAGTCAAAGCAGGAACTCAGTTTATTTTATTACTGTGAGCATCAGCTTATATAGGTTAAGTGACATCATGTGTTACAGGGGTACCTCCAGCCAATGAGAGACAGCCAAGCCCTCCCTCTGGCTAGAGGAGCATCCACCTAGATTTTGCTGTCTCACCCTCACATGGTAGCTTTGAGACTCTCCTTCAAACTTGAGTCAGGCTTTTCTCTGTCCTACAGACCTCGAGGCACAGGCCCTGAGATAATTGGCCCAACAGAGGAAGATTTCAGAGGATGGAAAATTTTCCATGTTCAGGGGTCATTGGATTAATGTTGTGACAATGACCATTCTACTAAACACAATCTACATACTCGAAGCAATCCATACTAAAATTCTAAAAGAATTATTCACCAAAATTGAAAAAGCAATTAAGTTTTATATCGAAATACACAGACACACACACACACACACACACACACACACACACACACACACTATAGAAGAAAAAGAAAAAAATGAATTTGAACTCATTTGCACTGGAACAAATATTCTGTACAGGACTTTGACAGCATAGACATTAAGACAAATAACAATGAGGAGCCCATGAAGCTACAAATCTGTGCAGTAAAAGACATTATCATTCAGAGAGACAGCATATAAAATGGGTAAAATATAACTGACTGAAGGTTAGTGTCTAGAATATTCAAAAACTCAAAAAATGATCATCAAGACAACAACGTATTCTATCAAAATGGGATATAGAACTAAACAGAGAATTCTCAACAAGTAAAATTCAATGGATGAGAAAAACTTAAAAAATGTTCTATATCCTTAAAAGGCAATTTTGACTGCCAGTAAGAATATACTTCCAAAATAACTAATTTTTATAACCTCTAAATTCATATTTATATTTTATCATACTGGTAGAATTACTATAGAAAATATTAGCTTGATCTATACCATCAAGTAATAGTATAGGTTCCTTTTCTATTCAAGGGAGTGGAAGACAACATTTGAGAGCAATATAATTCTAAAGCAACAGAATAACTAGGCAAATATTTTATGAGAAATATTTTATGCAGTTTCTCTCCCCACACCAACAATGAATCTAGCCATGTATGAAGTAGTTCAGGAAAGACTGAATGTGATATATCATTAGATGAATACTCATATGTTAACAAAGTTCTTTAGATGAAATTCTGGCCTTTAAAATGACAGGAAATTGAAATTATAAAATTAGGGAAGCTCAACAAAAGAATGGAGATTATCTAGTCAAGTAACAGAATGAAAGTTAAATGAATAAAATGAACAGAACTGAGACACCAGCAAGAAGCTATCAAGCAGAGAACCTGCACACAATAAAGGTCACTAGAGTTAAGAGGACTGGAAGTGTTAGGAGAAATATTTATACAAATAATGACAGGGAAAAACCTACATTTGTATAGAATTATTAATATGCATAACAAAACTTTCCTCAATTCACTTAGGAAATATTCAAAGAGATGTACACATAAACATATGGTAATCAGTCTGTCAAAAGACAAACACAAAGGAGGAAATCTAAAGAGAAGTATGAAAAAAATTTTCATTTACAAAGGAATCTAAAAAAGTTCTCAGCAAATTCCTCAGTAGATACAGTGGTGTATTGCAAATGCTGACAGAGAAAAAGAAAAATAATTTTCAACCAAGTATTGCATATTCAGTTGGTTATTCTTTATATATGACAAAAAAAACATTTAGATGTTCTGGTTTTAAAGGAAGAATGTTATAATCCCATTGCTTAATGTTCTATACAAAAACTGAATTTAAATTAAAGATTTAATAAAAACGATTAAAAGAAAATAAAAGTGAATGTTTATCAAAACATTCACTCAAAAATGTACAAAGATGGCCGGGCGGTGGTGGCGCACACCTTTAATCCCAGCACTTGGGAGGCAGAGGCAGGCGGATTTCTGTGAGTTCGAGACCAGCCTGGTCTACAAGAGCAGGTTCCAAGACAGGCTCCAAAACCACAGAGAAACCCTGTCTCGAAAAACCAAAAAAAAAAAAAATGTACAAAGATGCCCTTGTTAATAGTGTTCTGTATTATTAGGTTCTATGCCCACGAAAATAAAACAAAATTGCATAAAATAGTATACAATTATTTCAATGAGCATAGTGTTTGCTTATTATTTAAAATATAATTTGATACAATATATTCTCTTTATAATTTCCTATTCCTCAATTCCTCCCAGACCCTTCTAACTTCTCCACCCATTCAAATGCATATCCTTACTTTCACTCTATTATTACCATACAAAGAGGCACCCAAAAAGAGTGATTTTAATTAAATTATATAAGACAAAAACAAACCAAAATAAGACAAAGTGAAAGGAACAGAGCTAAAGGATATAGATACAGAGACATACAGAGACATACATATCCATACACAGAGAAATCCCAAAACAACAGAAAACCAGAAACCATAATATATATTTAAGGGACCTATAAGGTTACAACAAGCTATGATCTCCCTAAAAAAGCATTATGAGATTAAGAAACCCCACATATGCCATTGAGTACATTTCGTGTTTGCCATCTACTGCTGATAAAGGAGTTTGTCCTTAAAAGTGATTTCACCAGTGAACTCTCATGGAAAAAGACCTATACTTTTGCAAATACAAGTAGTTATCAATAAGAGATAGCTTTTGCATTATGTATGGTGGCTTGTGTCCACTTCTCTCAGTACTGGAATCCCATCTTAGTTAGAGTTTCTATTGCTCTAAAGTGACACCATGATCATGGCAACTGTCAAAGGCAAACATTTAATTGAGTTTGACTTAAAATTTCAGAGAATTTAGTCCATTATCATCATGGTGGGACATGGGGGTGTGCAAGCAGACATGGTGGTGGTCATAGAGAGACTACTTCCAGGTCTCTGGGGCTTTGATGAGGTAGAGACAGGGTACAAGAATCTTCAGCTGGAAACCCACACACTCACCTCTCCAGATGCAGTCAGGGCCAAGGCTCTGATAGTCTCAGTTGTAGTGTGTGGTTGCATTTTTATTTTTATGAAGGTATAATGTCCTTACTCATGTCTTCAGATAAATTTTGGTTGGAGGTCTACTTTTTCTGATATTAAAATACCTAGAACTGTTTCCTTTTTGTATTTATTTGCTTGGAAGAACATTTTACATCCTTTTGCTCTGGAGTATGTTAGGAATATTCCTCTCTGCCTGTGCAAAGGACTCAAATCATATCAAATTTGGCCAAACCAAAAAATGCCCACATTTAATAATGCTGCACTCCTGGGTGAACATAGTGTTTCTAAGAATAAAATTTGCTTATTATTTAAAATATAATTTGATACAATATATTCTGATTATAATTTTCTATTCCCCAACTACTTCCAGACCCTCCTAACTTCTCCACCCATTCAAATGCATATCCTTACTTTCACTCTATTATTACCATACAAAGAGGCACCCAAAAAGAGTGATTTTAATTAAATTATATAAGATAAAAACAAACCAAAAGAAGACAAAACAAAAGTAGCAGAGCTAAAGGATGTAGATACAGAGACATACATATCCACACAAAGCATGGTGGGGAGAGAAGATCACATGTTCCTTTTTCCAGGTGCAAGCCTAAATATCCTGTGGGAGTGGTCCAGACCCTCCCCAGGGAGGGGTCAGCACTTGGCAGCCTGGGAGTTGTAGTACAAGTGCTTGGCAGGGTGTGAATTAATTGGAGTCTAAGCACTTGGCAGGCTGGGATTTGGAGTATGGACCAGGGCAATTCCCAAGCCAGGTGCGGGGATGACACTTCTAACTCCACATTACATTCCAAACTCATTGGATATAGGGGTGTTAAAGGGCTGGGGCCTCACTTTTGACCAAAAAGGGTGATATCTATACTTGATGGTGTGTTTCTCTGATACAGCAGAAGGATATATTCTGACTTCTATTCAGTCTATCAGTCTTTTTCATTTTATTGTGGAATTAAGACCATTCATACTGAAAGCTATCAATTAATATTCTTTACTGAATCCTTATATTTTGTTGGCAGGTGGATTTTTCATTATTTTGATTAAATATTCTGGGATTATTTATTCCTTGTGTCTTCTTGGCTGAAGTTAATTTCTTCTGTTGGAAATTCTGCTTCCGGTGCCTTCCAAAGAGATAATTAGTAAATAGGAACTGCTTAAATTTGGTTTTATCACGAAATATTTCCCTTTATATATTGTGATCCATAGTTTTTGGTATGCATAGCTTTGCAGCCTGGCATCTGTGGTCTCTCAGAGTTTCTACAAGATGCATTCTGGCCTTCCAGATTTCAGACACTCCACTTAAAAGTCAGGTATTTTTCTAATGGCCCTCCCTTTACATCTGATTTGGTATTTTTTCCCTCTCTGTTCCCAATATCATTTCTTTATTCTATATATTTAGTGTTTTAATTATCATGTGTTAAAGGATTTTTCTTTCTGGTCCTGTAAATTTTGTGTTCTGTATGCTTTTTTGTAAATTTACAAGAATCTCCTCCTTTGGGTTAGGGAAAATTTCTTTTATGACTTTGTTATGAACAATTTGCCTGACTTAGAGCTGAGTTTTTCCTTCATTCTCTATTTCTATTATTCATAAATTTGGTATTTTTATAGTGTGTCAAGATTCCTGAATGTTTTGTGTTTTTTTTTTGTTTTGTTTTGTTTTTTTTTTTTTTTAAGATTACATATTTTCTTTGACTGTGCTGTGTATTTCTTCCACATGGTCGTCAAGACGTGAAATTCTCTTTTCAAGATTTTTTTCTATGGTAGAGAGAATGGATTTTTTTATAATTTATTTTTGAAAACAAGAAAACAAATTATCCTTTTTAATTTTAATATCAATAACAGTTCCTATTCTCTCCCCTCCTTCCATTTCCTCCAACTCCCCACTCACCACAACCCCCATTCTCTTCTCAGAGAAGGTAAGGCACATTGCTTTAGGGAAGGTCCAAGGCTCTCCTTACTATATCTAGGCTGTGCAGTATTTTTATGCAAAGAGAATGTGTTCCCAAAAAGCCAGTACAAAGAGTAGGGCTAAATCCTGGTGCCATTGTCTGTGGCCCCGCAATCTACCTCAGCCATACAACTGTCACCCACATTCAGAGAGTCTGGTTGGTTCTATGCTGGTTCCTTCCCTGTCTGGCTGGAGATGGTGAACTCCCATTAGCTCAGGAGGCAAACTGTTTCAGTGGGTGTCTCTACATGTCCTTGACCTCTTTGCTCATATTCTCATTCCTCCCACACTTCAGCTGAACTTTCGGAGTTCAGCCCAGTACTCCATGGCAGGTCTATGCCTCTGTTTCCATCAGTTCACCAAGGCCAACTGGCCTAGGTCTGAAAAAGCCTGGGATAAAACTGGACTCGCTGAACATAGCGGACAATGAGGACTACTGGGAACTTGTATCGGCAGTAAATAAATGCAAAGGCAAATATTAAAGAATATATATACAGTTTTAATGTTTAAACAAACTTACAGAACCAAGGTTACCGCTTAGCCATTTCACAGGAGGCAGGAAAAAGGAAAAAGGGAGGAGCCACCTCCCGCGTGCCCATTTATCGGTAAGCATTCGCCTGAGGCAAACTCTGCCCCCTAAAGGGGCTGACTTAACCCTACATCTCCCCATTTTATCTAAATAAGACAGAACTAAACCAAATATAACTATAAACAATAATAACAAATGATAAATATAACAAACAATATTGAGAACAAAAGTTTTGATAGACATTCTATCTCAAGGAGTCTAAATAATGTAGAGAGTAACTACAATTAAATAATATTCAACTCCATCAAAGATCTGAGAAGGGAATAAATATTACTTAACAAATGAGAGATATCCAAAGTGTGCAACAAATGACAGAGACAACTGACTACCTAGGCAATCACCCAAAGTCTCATTTGCAATGTTGAGTCAACCAACTTTGGCTAAGGTTTAACATAATGGACATACCATTATCAAATGCAAGGGACTTTCTTAGAATTATCCTACCCTGTCTTGGCAAGATAAGACAATCCTGTTTCATATCTTAGTAAGTAGTTGAGGTATGGGCTTTTCTTAACCCAAAGGCCAGTTCTGCCAAGAAGACAAGCTCCCAGTGGAGTGTCTTTGGTGCTCAACAATCTCACGGGAGTAGAGTGGTGTTGCCAGGAGTAATTGTGTCTCGTTGGCACAGAATTCTAGGTTAGATTAAAGGCCATTTTCTACAGCTCTTCAAAGAGGCTGAAGATTATACTATCTTTACTAAAAATAATCTCTATGTATCTAAAAGACTTGATTAACCTAAAAATAAATATGAAGAACATATAATTCTCAATACCTATCTAATTTGAAAACTAAGAGAATAAACAACTGTGCAATATATGAAGACAATGATCTTCACCTGTAAACAATGTCATTACATATCAAATGTAAACAATGTTATTACATAAATAGTACCAGAGGTAGAAATGTACATTGTGATATGATAGATGTATCCATACAATTTAAGCATACTCTTATATAAAAATAGAGGTAGGAACACTCACATTCAATATTCAATATATCAATATACAAGAAAGTGTACCAATATAATTTTTAAAAAACACTAAGTCACAAATACCAATCATCCCATCAAACCAGTTAACCCCTACCCTTTTTTTATACCCCTAATTCCATACAATATCTCCCCATCCCCACAACCCTAAACCAACCACTAAAAGATGTCCTTAACCCTGTGGGCAAACTCTGTTGGGAGAGGGGACGTTGTCCTCTTAGATTGCTTCTAGCTGACATGGGAGTGACATTCTTCTTAGGGGCCCCTGTGAAAGCAAATGATGGTAAAATTCCCAAATTAACCTTTGACCTAAGAAAATTATAACTAGTCTATGATCGTTTTGAGAAGGTCCGGCCAGAGTGTTGTCAAAAATGTGCATCATTCGAAATTGTCTCCTGCAGTTTGTACCAAAAAACAGGTCTAATATTAGCGCTTAAAAAAAAAAAATTCACGACGTCATAAAAACCAGATTGAGTTGATGTTGTGGGGCCTCATATTCATCCTGGAAAATTCAAAGATTACTGTAGGAAAATATGTTGCTTGTTATGGGAAATTTAAACATTAACAACAAGGACATATACTTACATATAAAGAAAGACACCGATATGAGGAAAGGCAAAGAAAGTTTATCAAGTATAAAATTATTCTTATTCTGTCCCATTTCATGGCTCCTGACCTGAGACAGAAACTCTGAAATATCTCTTATTAACAGGCTTGGAATTGAAGAGGTACTGAGCCATAGTCCAACTCCAAAACCAGCTCTACATATTTATAAAGAAGTGTTCAATAAAACATATATATATATATATATATATATATATATAACAAAATCAATACTGACAGTATGTATAGAATTTTATTGTTGATACTCAGTGGGTTGTAACTATTTTCCATTATCAGTAATTAAATATTCAGGGTCCCTTAAATTCTTTGAAGATGAGTATTTTCCTGTGGAGATAAGAAAAGAACCCTGCCCCCAACCGATCTGTAAACCTTACCCTCAGTATGTTCACCATCCTTGTGAATGAATTGTTATTTATCTTTCCAAGTGATTTCTCTTCTTCAAACCGAACCTTTATTAATTTTGACGGTATCCATAAATTTTCCTCACCTGTGGAGATAAGAGCAAAACCCCTTCCCCAACGCAGCACATCTCCTGGCTTCCGTTGTGAGGTCAGCACATCCTTGAAATAAACTGGTTGATTTAGTTCAGCAGACTTTTCCATTATCCAATGCCTTTCTGCAGCCGTTGTTCCCTTCTCATTAGCATTGAGAAAATTCAAGGTTAACAAAGCATTATGTAACCTATTTCTGGGGGTGTTTTCCACCCCTTTCTGTTTGCTCAACATATCCTTTATAGTTCGATTTGATCTTTCTATGGCCTCTTGACCTGTAGGATTGTATGGTATACCTGTAACATGCTTGATATTGTAATAATAAAAAAAAACGTTTCATTTTCCTAGAGACATAAGCAGGACCATTATCTGTCTTTATTTGTGTAGGTATACCCATGATAGCCATGACTTCTAATAAATGAGTGATTACTGAATCAGCTTTTTCTGAACTTAAAGGAGTTGCCCACTGAAAGCCTGAATAAGTGTCAATGGTGTGATGAACATACTTCAATTTGCCAAATTCTGCAAAGTGGAACACATCCATCTGCCAGATTTCATTCCTATGGGTGCCCTTTGGATTAACCCCTGCTGGCAGTGGCATTTGGTTATAGAAAGAGCAAGTAGGGCATTTCTTCAAAATCTCCTTAGCTTGTTGCCATGTAATAGAAAACTCTTTCTTCAAATCTTTGCTATTAACCTGATGTTTTTTTATGAAATTCAGAGGCTTGTAGCACACTACCAATCAATAATTGATCAATTTCTGCATTACCTTGTGCTAGAGGACCTGGCAGACCCGTATGGGATCAGATGTGTGTTATGTACATAGGGCAAAGCCTGTTCCTGATCAAATATTGAACCTGGATAAATAATGAGGTTAGTTCTGTATCATCAGGTATAAATTCAGCAGTTTCAATATGTAAAATAATTCTTTCAGCGTATTGTGAATCAGTAACTATATTAATAGGTTCTTTAAAATCTCTTAGTACCATAAGAATGGCATATAATTCTGGCGTCTGGACAGAATCATTAGGACTTTGTTCCACCTTCCCAAGTCTTCTGATTTGTAACCTGCCTTCCCTGATTTATTAGCATCAGTATAGAATGTACGGGCTCCAGTTATTGCAGCATCACGGACGATTCAAGGAAGGATCCAAGAAGTTCTCTTTATGAAGTTTAGCTGCTTGCTTTTTGGATAGTTGTTATTAATGTCTCCCAAAAAAATTAGCACAAGCTCTTTGCCATGGTTCATTATCTTCCCATAATTTCTTTAGTTCATCAGCAGTGAAAGGCACTATAATTTCTGCTGGGTCTATGCCTGCTAGTTGACGAAGTCTCAGCTTGCCTTTCATAATTAACTCAGAGACTTTTTCCACATAAGTTTTCAGTTTCTTACTTGGTTTATGTGGTAAAAAGATCCATTCCAAGATAATATCATCTCTCTGCATTAAAATTTCAGTAGGAGAAATTTTTGATGGTAGTATGACGAGAATACAATCGAGCTCTGGATTCACTCTGTCCACATGAGCCTGTTGTAATTTCTCCTCAGTCATTGTCAGTTCCTTTTCTGCTTCAGCTGTTAATTCTCTGGGACTGTTTAAATCTTTATCACCATCCAAGGTTTTGTTCAAATGAATTATTAGATCAGGTGTCATCCCAATAGCTGGTGGTAGACTAGAAATGTCTCCTAACAGTCCTTGAAAGTCCTTAAGAGTCCGTAGGCGATCTCTCCAAATTTGGGCCTTTTGTGTCTTAATTTTTTTGCAAACCTATTCTATAACCTAAATAATTAACAGAATCTCCCTTCTGAATCTTTTCAGGAGCAATTTGCAATCCCCATTTGGGTAAAAGTATCTGTATTTCTTCAAAAAGTCTGTTCAAGGTATCCATGTTTGAATCGGATAACATAATGTCGTCCATGTAATGGTATACTATAGATTTGGGAAATTTCTTGCGAATTATTTGCAATGGATGGTTCACAAAATATTGGCACAGGGAGGGGCTATTTAACATACCCTGGGGGAGGACAGCCCAGTGGTACCCCCTCGAAGGTTGAGAATTGTTATAAGTAGGCACTGTGAAGGCAAATTTTTCTCTATCTTCTTTTTGCAAAGGTATAGTGAAAAAACAATCCTTTAAATCAATAACAATGAGAGGCCATTCTTTTAGTGATAAAGAGGGCAAAGGAATTCCAGATTGCAGAGGGCCCATAGGTTGAATAACCTTGTTGATGGCCCTGAGGTCTGTCACCATTCTCCATTTACCTGATTTTTTCTTAACCACAAATACAGGAGAATTCCAAGGGCTGGTAGATTCTTCTATATGTTCAGCATCTAGTTGTTCTTGTACCAGCTGTTCTAAAGCCTGTAGCTTTTCCTCAGCTAAAGGCCATTGCTTTGTCCATATTGGTTTCTCAGTCAACCATTTTAGAGGCAAGGCTGTTGGTATCTCTGAAGGGACATCAATTGCTTGTTCTTGCACAGCCCAAATGGCTGGTTTTCTCCATTTGTAATATCTTTTAATATTATTTTCAGAAATATAGACTCTAGAAGTAGCAGGAATGTTGATTTGGGTATTCCATTGTTGTAATAGGTCACGACCCCATAAATTCATTGTGATATTGGCTACATATGGCCTTAATTTTCCTATTTGTCCCTCTGGACCTATACATTCAACCCATCTCGTGCTCTGCCTTACTTGAGATAGGGTTCCAATTCCCAGGAGCTGAACATTTACATTCTGAAGAGGCCAAAATGGATGCCAAGATTCTGGGGTAATGATACTTACATCAGCACCTGTGTCCAGCAGGCCAGGAATAAAAATACCATTTACACACACTCTCAGCTTAGGTCTTTGATCATTTATAGAAGTTTGCCAAAACATACATAACTCATCTTTCTGATCACTATTGCTTGTAACAGTAGGCATGTTCCTTCCTAATTGTCCTGACGAGGCATGTTCTCTGCAGAAACTGGAAATGACTGAACCATGTTTGCCATGGGGGCCTGTGAGGTCCCCCTCTCACGTTTCCCGTCAGTATCAGATTGCCTTGTCTATCCCTTGTAGACCTGCATTCATTCGTCCAGTGTCTGCCTTTTCCACATCTTCTACATAAACCTGAAGGCTGAGTCCTTCTATTTCTGTTATTTCTAGAAGATGCATTATTATTATTTCTGAAAATCCGTTGTTTACAATTCCTTTTCATATGATCCATTTTGCCACAATTAAAACATTTGGTATTCTGTTGTCTCCTTATACCATTGGAAATTGCTTCTTCTACCCATGCTTCAGTGCCATAATCAAATGTGTCAACATTTAGTGTATGCAAGACCCATTCTTCCAAGGATGATGATCTGAACTTTAAAGGCCCCAAGATCTTTTTGCATTCCACATTTGCAATTTCATAAGCCAAAGACTCATTTATTATATGTCTTGCTTCTGGGTCAGATATCCCTATTTGTACAGCCTTAGTTAACCTTTGTAAAAAGTCACTAAAGTGTTCTCTCTGACCCTGTTTAACTCTGACAAATGATTCCATTCTCTGTCCTGGGTCTTGTACCCTGTCCCAAGCCCTTAAAGCTGCTGTAGTACACATGGAGAGTGTGTTTTCATCCAAATTAGCCTGTTCCTGAGGATCTGAAAAGAGTCCTTCACCTAGAATTTTATCTAGGGAAATGTCAATTCCCTTCGCCTTTTCCTGCTGTTCTAAAAGTCTAGCCTCTTGCCTGAATAAACATTTCAATTTTAATTGTGGTCCACTCTCAAGGCCCGCAGAGCTCAGCGGGAGCCATTCCAAGGGGGTTGCTCTGCTTGTTGTGGCCCAAGATTTTAGCATCTCTTTAACAAAAGAGGCGTGCATCCCAAAAGTCATGACAGCCTGTTTAATTTCTTTGAGATCATTCATATGGACAGGCTCCCATGTATCTTCCTTGATGACCCTAGGGTTTCTGGAACCTTTTCTGTTGTTATTACGGGAAAGGCATGTAGAGCCGTAGGTAGAGCTTTGTGGAAATTGTCCCGGAGGGATTTATCCACAGATGTAGTTAAAATTTGCCTTTCTACCCTTTGCTCTTCTTCATCAGAATTTAGAAATTCCTCAATCTTTTCAATTCTATTCACCATTGCCTTCTGCAATGTCTGAATCTCTTGTCCAGAATTATGTTCCAAAGCCTTCATTGAGGATTCTACAGTATGAAATTTGTCCATTAGAGATAACTTGTCATCTTTGGGCATAATTTTTATGGTATAAACCGTGCCTTCTTGTATTGATAATCTTTCCGCCAATCTGTCATAAGCTTTAGAAAAAATTTGATTGTCACATTCAGCAGTTTTGATTCTCTCAGTTACTGTTTCAGTTCCTATGGAAAGGGACTGCTGGAATTTACGATCCAAAGCAGCTGTTCCTTCTTCCATAGTAATGAATTTCCCTTAACATCAGACTGTACCTTTTCTAAATTTTGCTCAGTTAACCGAGTCATGTTAAACAAAGATCTGTTTTCTTCCTGGAGAACTTCAAACTGATTCTTGAGAAGATTGTTGTCATTCTCAATAGTTTTTAAATGTTCAACCTCTGTCTTAAGAGACTTGATCGTTATTTCTCTTGTCAAAACATATAGTGCCAAGGAAAACTACGAATCCCAGAAATATCCATAGATGTGGGGTGATAGACACCTCTTGTAAAATCTCCCACATGGTACACTCAAAAAAGCTGTTGAAATCTAAAAGAGTCACGTTCTCAGACATTTTATTTATAAAAGAAAAATTCTTTTACCTACAATGACCGGTTCCTGCCAGTGGTGGAGAAAGAGTCCACTTGAGTCCATGTGGCCTAAGTCTGAAATGAATGACTCAAAAACAAAATTAGAGCAGACACCAGGCTGATAAGTAGTAATTGGGCCAGAAAGGGAACCGAGAGAAAAGCCGCCAAAGTGAACAAATCAAAGGGATGCCAGCGTGTTTGAGCCGGCTCGCAGGGCCACTGTCACGTGACCCCAGTGCTGGCAGAGGTGGGAGGGGAACAGAGACTGGTCACACTGTTACAGAGGCACTGCCGATTTCAAACCACTGGGAGTAGACCTCCAGTCCCGCTTGATTCTCTAGTAAGCAGCAGGGAAAATCGAGTTGCTCAGAATCTCAGCTGCGTCTGTGCACCCAGGGAGACCTCTGCGGGGAGGTGCCACTGGGAGCTGTTGCCCCCATGAGGCTCCGATTTTTGGGGCGGGTATCCTCAAAGCCCCAAGGGGCAGGAGCCAAATGTATTGGCAGTAAATAAATGCAAAGGCAGATATTAAAGAATATATATACAGTTTTAATTTTTAAACAAACTTACAGAACAGAGATTTCTGCTTAGCCATTTCACAGGAGGCAGGAAAAAGGGAGGAGCCGCCTCCTGTGCGCCCATTTATCGGTACGCATTCGCACGAGGCAAACTCTGCCCCCTAAAGTGGCTAACTTAACCCTACAGGAACTCAAGAACAATGGTAATGGGTTTTTGATCCTACTGCATGTACTGGCTTTGTGTGAGTCTTGGCAGTTTGGATGCTCACCTTACTAGACCTGCATGGAGGTGGGTGGTCCTTGGACTTCCCTCAGTGCAGAGAACCCTGATTACTCTTTGGGCTGAAGAGGGAGGGGGACTTGATTGAGGGAGGGGAGGGAAATGGGAGGAGGTGGCGGGGAAGAGACAGAAATCTTTAATAAGTAAGTAAATAAATAAATAAATAAAAACTTATGTTGATGAATTTAAGGTGTTTTTCTTGTATTTTAGTAATATATTTATAAAGCAAAATTAAGAGCTATCTAGAATACTGGCTGAATATTGCTCAAAGGAAAGCAAGTTACCTTAAATTTCTTCAATATGTACCAATCTTGATTTGCTATAATTTTACAGTTCTGATGTTTTCCTCATTTTGACTTACATGGTTTTTGAGACAAATAAAAGAATACTAGAGGTATTGCTATTGCTGTATTGTATTCAGTATATTTTATAGATATATAGCAATAAAAATGTGGTACTGGCACAAAACCAGCATGTAGAACAAAAAACAAAATAGAAGACCAAAACATGAGCACCTATAAAAACTATCATTTTGTATTTGATAAATAGCTTACACACACACACACACACATACACACACACACACACACACACACACAAACACACACAAAGATAGCATTTTCAACAATTGGTGGCTGTAAAATGGTATGTCCACAAGCAGAGGAATGAAATATATATGTAGGAAAGTATATATTACTTTAAACAAAAGTTAGATCCAAGTGGATCAAAGATCACATTTTGAAATCTGAAACACTAAAGCTACTAGGAAAAATAAAAGCAATGCCCTATAAATATAAATGCAAGAAAGGACTTTCTAAAATAGACTTCATTTACCCAAGGATTAAGAACCAATTGACAAGTGAGACGTAACATGTACTGGTAAGAAACAGATGACTAATTTAACTGAAGTCCCATTAAAAAAGAAAGTCCCATTAAAAAATCATGATTAGTACTAGAAACTTATCAAACTTTCTGAGGCTAGTAAGGTCATGCATCTTAGATAAGAATTTATCGTGGACATTTTGTTAGACCATCATACCTTACCATGTTCTAAATATTACCCTTGTACTCACAGATACATGTAGCTACCAGCCCTTATCAAAGAAGTCTATATTTACGGCAAATGGAGACAATTACAGAAAGTTAAAACTGGATGCAATACAGAGAGCAACAGACTATGGCTAATTAATATGAATCAGACAATGACAATACGAGTAGTCATGCTAACACAGAGGTAGGCATTGTTTATAGAGTTCCACCACTAGACAATGAACTACAGGAATCTAATGACTGCTGGGAGAGGAGGAATTAGCATCTCCATGGAAGGAGCTATCTTATTGGTTATTCAATACAAAATGGTAGGTGCTGAAACCATAACACACAAACAATATAAAAGAACTATGAAGGATATATTTATATGATTGTCATGCATATGAAAATATATGCACCAGTGATAAATATAAAAAGAGTGTAATATATAAGTGTTGGGGACAAATGGCTGGAATCGGAGTTAAAGCTAGGGGGAGAAAATAAAGGAAGAAAGTAATACAATATTTTAATTAAAAATGTATACTTTTAGAAAAAAACTGTCAGTTGTCAATTTAACATTCAGCAAAATGGTCTCTTAAAAATGAAAAGAATATAAAAACAGCATCATTTCCTCATAAATTGTATGAATAAATTTGGTCACTGAATAAAAATTATTACAACTTTATATAGTATTTAAGATGATGATGCTATTTAAATTTCATAATGATGCAAAGGACTTTCGACAAGCCCCTACACTTCATAAAAAGTGGCATAATATATCAGTATTCAGAGAAATCACTTTAAAATTACTGAAACTTACACATAAATATGCCATAAATAAATTAAAATGGAATTCTAAACACTGTTTCAAGACTGGATACATACAAAAAAGAGTAATTATATCCAGTGTGAAAAAAATAAAACAAATTATGAATAGCCAAATAAAGCTAAGCATCAATGCATAAAGTTACTTTATATATACATTATGGAAATATATTCAAGACAAAGAATATAATAAAGACCAGACAGAATTAAAAAGAATACAAACAAGCCCACAAATAACTCTTAGTTTTAGCTGTTCTGCTCTATATTCTGTCCCTTATTTCACTCTTCTCTTTCTCACCTTTTCTGATCTCACTCCAGCCCCTTCACCTTGTCCATTCATAACTCTTCTGTTTCCATTTCACAGTGAGAGCCACAATTCACCCACATTGTCTTACTCTTTGCTTAACTACTCTGAATGCAGATTGTAATAAATTTTTCAATGAATGAAGAGCTAACATATACATATAAATACATACATACCATATTTACCTTTCTGTGTCTGAATAACCTCACTAGGGATAATTTTTTTTCTAGTTCCATCCATTTACTTTGGAATTTCCTGATTTAATTTTTTAACAGATAATTAATACATCACTGTGTAAATGTACCATATTGTGTTTAATCATTCATCCATAATTGAAAAAACTAGTTAGTTTTCAATTGCTGGCTATAATGAATATGTTTGAGCAAGTGTCTCTGTGGTATGGTGAATCATCCTCTGGGTGTATGTCTAAGGGTGATATAGCTGGATCGTGAGGTAGAATAATTCCCAACATTCTAACAATATGTCTTACTGGTTTCCATATTGGCTTACAAGTTTTCATACCTACCAGCAGTTAATGAATATTCCACTTACTCCACATCTTTGGTAGCATGAGCTGTCATATTTTTATTGAGTTTGGTCATTCTGATTGGTATAAAGCTGTAGCTGATAGAATTTTTTAATCTTTGGGGGACTGACACCAAGCTCCCAAATAAATACATGGAGATTTATTGCTACCATGAATACACAGCCTTAGGTTGGCTTGTTTCTAGCCAGTTTTTCTAACTTAAATTATCCCATTTCCCTTTAACTACATTTTGTCTCTAGGCTCTCTTTGTTCTGTATATTTTGTTTTCCTTCCTACTCAATGGCCAGCTTTCTTGCTGGGTGACTTCCTCTCCCTCTCCTTTTCTGTCTACTCCCTCTTCTCATTCTTCTTGAGCGTAGGTTCTCCTCCTATTTTTCTCTCTGCCTGGAAGTTCTACCTATTTATATCCTGCCTAGTTATTGACTCTTCAGCTCTTTATTAGCTCAATCAGGTGTTTCAGACAAGCAAAGTAATACAGCTTTACAGAGTTAAACAAATGGAACATAAAAGAATACAACACATCTTTACATCATTAAACAAATATTCCACAGTATAAACAAATGCAATACATGTTAAACTAGTATTTCACAACATAAAGCTGTCATTTGTTTTATAGAGTTTGACCAACTGCTGAAAATTGAAACATCACAAAGAAGAAGCTTCCTACTATATAGAGATAAAATATAGACAAATTAAGGCAATCTAAATGAAATCAGCAAATAACAGAGAAAATAAAGCCCTACCTTGACTCCCTTGTCACCAAATGAAACTTCCCATACATGGAATGTGTTGCATCTGATTGAGATCTTCACCAAAGGGAATTCATGGGAATCCCAAAATAACCCAGTCTATTACCAACAATGATGGTTGTTCTCCACAAACTTAGAGTATGTCATTATTGCTGGAAACTACACCAGCACAAGCCATTGAATAAGTAGAAGGTGAAAAGGTACATACCTAAAGCCTTTACCTCTATGCACTTTTTACTTGAAAGCACTCTGCATCCTACCAAAGGACAAAGGTAAACATGCACTCAGCTACAAAAACTTCAGTCTAAGGCAACGACTTGTTTGCAAGTTATGCTGCTACAATAGTGGCTCATAGTATTTAGAAGTAGCCAACCAATATGATTGAATTTAACACATAATTAATGACATGAAAGCCATGCCTGACACTGCACAGGTGGCCAAGAATTTGAGGTCAGATAGACTAGGGACATATGACAAAACCAAATACTATTTTTCTGCTAAAGGAACCTAACATTAAAATGACTTTTGATTTTAAACATTCTACTATACTCATAAATCATTTACTTGTTCCACCATCATCAGAGAAGCTTCCTCCAGCAGTACATAGAAATGAATGCATAAATATACAGCCAAACAATGTGCAAAGAATGAGAGATCATGAAACACTCAGCCCTAAAATTGATGTCCCCTTAAAATTCATCTACTTGGGGTTCAAGGATCTCTGTAGAACAGGAGACAGAAAGAGTGTTAGAACCAGAAGAGATTAAGGAAATCGGCCTTCTAAACACAACATGGCTGACACTCATGGATTTACAAGGAGTGTGGCAGCATATACAGGGCCTGCACATGTCTGCAGTAGATGGTATCTCAGCACTCTCTGAGAGGAGAATAGGAAACAAACCCCATCCTTAACCCACAAACAATCTCTGCTTGATAACCAATAATAAATGAAAACTTGTTTTCTCTAAGGTATTCTCACTGGATAAACAAACCACTCTTAAGAACAAACTCCATTCTCAGAAATAGGAGGCCAACTCAAAAAAAAACAACAACAACAAAAAAAAAAAAACTCAGTGGCAGCTTCTGAGGTTAATTCCCATAATGTTGAGCCAGACTACTTTTTTAGGTGCTTCTTCTTCTTTCTTTTAAAAAATAATATTGTTTCTCATTGTACATACCAATACCAGTTCTCACTCCCTCCCATCCTCCCTCTCCCTCCACCTTCTCCCCATCCCACTCCCCATCCACTCTTCAGAAAGAGTAATGCTTCCCATGGGGAGTCAACAAAGTATAACATATAGCTTGGAATCAGGAGCTTTGAGGCTAGCAAGATATCCCTCCAAAGAAAAGGAGTCCCAAAAAGATAGTACAAGCAGTAGAGATAAATCCTGGTCTCACTGCCAGTGCCCCTACAGGTTTCCCCAGCCACACAACTGTCACTCAGATTCAGAGGGCCTAGTTTGGTCCTATACTGGTATACTTGCTATTGGTCTGGAAATGGTAGGCTCCCATTTGCTCAGGCAATCTGTTTCAGTGGGTTTCCCTATCATGGTCTTGATGTCTTTGCTCCTATTCTCACTGCTTCCACTCTTCAACTGAACTTTTGGAGCTCAGCCCAGTGCTCTGCTATGGATCTCTGCATCAGTTTCCATCAGTTTCGTAATGAAGGTACTATGATGACATTTAAGATAGTCATCAATCAAGTCGATGTCACTTTTTATCCTTACAAGTCTTTTGTATATATATTATAGCTTCTGTTTTTGTACATTTAAGGAATTCATGTGAATGTGTCTCTCTGCATCTAGGTGTTTCTTGTTCTTTTTTCTTTGACTCCATTCTTTGTTTTTTTTTTCTTTTCTGTTCCAATATTCTTGTTTTTGTTTTATCTTATTGTATATATTATTTCTGAGATGGCTGTCTGATTTCTTAAAAGATTTAGAAAAGGTGTCTATATAGATGGGAGTAGAAAGGGGAAGGAACTGGGAGGGGTTTGGGGAGCAGAAACAGTAACTAAAATATATTGTAGGAAAAAAATCTATTTTCATCAGTAAAAGCAGCTGCAGAAGAAGAACAGGAGGAAGAGGAGAAAAAGAAGAGGTAGAAGGAGGAGAAGGTATAGTGGTATTTCATTTGTATTTTAATAAATAAAGCTTGCCTGAAGATCAGAGTCAACCAGCCACACTGATCAACTTTATAGAACAGGCAGTGGTGGCACACACCTTTAATCCCAATAGCCTAACTAGTTTATCATAGAAACCAGCAGTAGTGGTGCATGCCTGTAATCCCAACACTAGAGATAAAAATAAAATGAGAGGTGATATCTCTCATACACAGTCTCAATCTGAGGATTCCTGAAGTAGGGTTGCTTTTCTGACCTTCAGATTGAACCCCAATATCTGTCTCTGGGTTTTTATTACTCACGCTATAGGAAGGAGAAGGAGAAAGAGGAAGAGGAGGAGGAGAAGTAAAGAGGAAGAAAAGCACAGTTCAGCTATATTCTACTTTGGTGGTTTATACAAGAATGACCCCCATAGGCTCCTGTCTTTGATTTCCTGTTGGTGAAAAGTTTATGAAGTGTAGTAATAGGAGCGGCGGGGCTGCGTCCCCAGCACCCTGGCTGCCTGCTAGCTTATGCCCTGAAATAATTACACGGAAACTGTATCCTTTTAAACACTGCTTGGCCCATTAGCTCTAGCCCTTTCTGGCTAATTCTGATATCCCAATCAACCCATCTCTAATAAACTGTGTAGCACCTGTCTTACCGGGAAAGATTCAGCATGTCTGACCTGGAGGCTTGCTTCATCGTGTGCATCTCAGAGAGCAGAGCTATCGAGTTTGAGCTCACTTCCTCTTCCTCCCAGCATCCTGTTCTGTTTACTCCACCCACCTATGTTCTAACCAATAAAATAGGCCAAGGCAGTTTCTTTATTAGCCAATGACCTTCCTCCATCAATGAAGGATTAGGAAGTGGGGCCTGATTGGAGAAGATGTTGCCTTGTGGAAGTGTGTTACTGGTTGTCAGATTTGAGTTTTCAGAAGCCCACACAGGGCCCAGTCAGTATCCTTCTCTCTCAAACTGAGACTTTCAGATTAGATCTGATCTCTTAGCAACTGCCTTGGCAACATGACTGCCTGCCTGCCTGCCTGCTGCTATATATTATTATATGATGGTCATATACTCTAACCCTCAGAAAAACTGTAAACAAGCACCCAATTAAATTATTAATTTTATAAGCTATCTTAGTCATGATGTTCCTTCACAGCAATCGAAGAGCAATTAAAACATCTACTTTCAAGAAACTCACTTCAAATTCAATATCATAGCATGGCTGAAGGGAAAATGATATGAAAAAATAAACTATGCAGGCATTCACAAACAAAACAAAGATGAAATGGGCTATTTGAGTTTGTTTTAATTTTCAAGTTAACACAGCCTAAAGCCATATGACAGGAGAACCTAAACAGAGGAATTGCCTAGATCATTTTTGACTGTAGTCTAGAGAGTACTGTTTTGATTGTTTATGATGTATTGTGGCCCATTTCACTGTGAGAGATACCAACCTCAGCAGGTGGCCTTTGACTGTATAAAGATGCTAAGTATGAGATGCTAAACTAGCTAGCAAGCAGTAGTCTCCTGTGCTTTCAGTTTCAGATTCTTGTTTGAGTCCCTGACTTCCCTTACTCATAGACTGTGACCTGCAAGTAAAAGCCAAATCAACACTTACTTCTCCACTTAAAAAGTACTTTAACTAGGTTAAGAACTACTGTGGTTTCATAGGACTTCTTCATATGTCCTTACTCTCAGGTAAGCAACCATCTATACCTTGTTTTCCAAATATATTTGCCTCCATGACCTCTTCTAACTTTAGCTCCCAGTATTCACTCATACCATATCAGTTCTACTATTCCTCCTTTATTATATTTTAATTTTCTTCCAAACACGCTTATTGTCTTAGTTTCTCTTTCTGGGTTAATATATAAATAGTTTCTTTAATGATAAAAGATAATTCACATTTAACAATAATCTACTGATGACATTTTGTGTGAAATGTATTTTTATGAGACTACAGGTCAAATTTATGAATAATTTTAATTTATAATAAATTTACTTTGAATTCACTTTGTTTCCCTTTCTTTTTTTATTTTTTAACACAATCTTTTTTTTATTGAGAAAAGAAGAAAAAAAACATAAACAAAAATCAAGTTTCCACCTCCTCCCAGCCTCCCATTTCCCTCCCCCTCCTCCCACCCTTCTCCCCCTCCTCCCACCCTTCTCCCCCTCCCCCCACTCCTCTTCCCCTCTCTCTCCAGTCCACAGAGCAGTCTGGGTTCCCTGCCCTGTGGTAAGTCCTAGGTCCTCCCCCCTCCGTCCATATCTAGGAAGGTGAACATCCAAACTGGCTAGGCACCCACAAAGCCAGCACATTAAGTAGGATCAAAACCCCGTGCCATTGTCCTTGGCATCTCATCAGCCCTCATTGTTCGCCATGTTCAGAGAGTCCGGTTTTATCCCATGCTTTTTCGGTCACAGTCCAGCTGGCCTTGGTGAGCTCCCAGTAGATCAGCTCCACTGTCTCAGTGGGTGGGTACACGCCTCGTGGTCCCGACTTCTTTGCTCATGTTCTCCCTCCTTCTACTCCTCATTTGGGACCTTGGGAGTTCAGTTCAGTGCTCCTGTGCGGGTCTCTGTCTCTATCTCTATCCATCACCAGATGAAGGTCCTATGATGATATGCAAGATATTCGTCAGTATTGTTCTAGGATAGGATCATTTCTTATAATATGGCATTACAATTAACACCTCTGAGTTTTATTCTGTTCCATATAAATTTTAAAAAAATAATGTTTACAACCCAATCCTGGCAGAAGTGCTTATTCTAACGTGAAGATTAGATAAATACACATAAGTATAATCTATGGAAATAAGGCAATCATGCATTTGAATTAGGTAAATGTGTATAATTGTACCACATTATAAACCTTGTATAATATGTAGAATTATGTACTATTCTGAAATATAATTATGAGGTATTTCTCATAAATATATTTAGAGATAAGTTCACAGCTATACAATAGCTGAGTCCATTTATAATTGCACTAAATCCAAGGTTCTAAATCAAATCAAAACTTAGAAAAAAAAGCAAAATTCTCTTCACTTACTGGTCTGAATTAGTAAGGAAAATTTGAACATTAATTTTTGTCTGCCAATATTAAAAATGATTATGTTCATTTAATTATAAAGTATGAAAGAAACTTCCATGCAAACTGGAAAGCTGGATGCAAATTTAAGAAGCATTATTTTCCTTGTAGTTTTTTCTTCTCATGGAGATCACTTTGCCACCACTTTGTCCATTTAAGTACTCAAGAATGTTCCATTTTTATAATGAAGGAAATATACTGTTTGCCCAATTTAGAGCCTATATATTCATAAACAACATTTTTTTCTGAAGGTACCTTGGATTATTAGTAAGCTTTCTCTGTGCATTACTTTTCTCCTGCACCAGAATATTGCATAAATTTGTGTGCAACTATATTTTGTTGCATGAAAAGGTAGGTTTATTAATTAGAGATGGTCAATTTGTATCTAATAAACATATATTTATATATACTTATTATTGACTGATAGTTCATTAATTCATTTGGTAATCATATAGAGTACTATTCTGGCTAGTTTTGTGTGTCAACTTTACACAAGCTAAAGTCATCAGAGAGAACAGAGCCTCAGTTGAGGAAATGTATCCATGAGATCCAACTGTAAGGCATTTTCTCAATTATTGATCAATGCGGAGGGCCCATCTCATGGTGAATGGTGCCATCCTTGGGCATGTGGTCATGGATTCTATAAGAAAGATAGCTCAGCAAGCCATGAGAAGCAAGCCAATAAGTGGTTCCCTTCCCTGGCATTTGCATCAGCTCCTGCCTGCAGGAACTTGCACTGTTTGAGTTCCTGTTCTGACTTCCTTCCGTGATACCTACAATGTAGAAGAGAAAGCCAAATAAACCCTATTCTCCCCAGCTCACTTTTTGACCAAGGTACATTGTCACAGCAATAAAAACTCTAAGACAAGTACTTACACTTTGATCAGGATTTCTACTGCTTCGGGATATTATGATATAGCACTTAACTTTGTAGAAAATAGATTCAAATGTTAAAGACAGATTTTTTTTATCTGATTTTCTTTGTTTTTATATATACTTCTAAAAAAATTCTAAATTCTATAGTAGTTTTAATTTTGAATTAAATCAAAGGCAGAATGTTCAGAATGATGGATGAAAGGGGAAATGTCTTCCCTAAGAAGGATACACTGTAGCACACAACTAAGGAAGGATCAAGGAAGGCAAAGCCCTGAAAATGTGGGTCTATTTTCATTCTATGTGTTGATATCCAATTATGCCAGCACCATTTGTTAAATATGCTATCTTTTTTCCATTTGATATTTTTTCCTCTTTTGTTGAAAATTAGGTGATTGAAGGTGTGTGAATTAATATCCAGGTCTTCTATTTAGTTCCATTGGTCCTCTTGTCTATTCCTATGCCAATACCAGGCTGTTTTCTGTACTATAGCTCTGTAGTAGAGTTTGAAGTCAGGGATTGTGATGCCTCCATAAGTTCTTTTATTGTATAGGATTGCTTTGGCTATCATGTTTTTTTTTTTTTTTTTTTTTTTTTTTTTTTTTTTTTTGCTTTTCCATATAAAGTTGAGTACTATTCTTTCAAGGTCTGTGAAGAATTTTCCTGGAGTTTTGCTGGGCATTGCATTGAATCTGTAGATTGCTTTTGGTAAGATTGCCATTTTTACTGTGTTAATTCTACCTACTCAGGAGCATGAGAGATCTTTCTACTTTCTGGTGTCTTCTTCAATTTCTTTCTTCAAAGATTTAAAGTTCTCATCATACAAGCCTTCCACTTGTTTGGTTAGAGTTACTCTGAGATATTTTATGTTATTTGTGGCTATTGTGAAGGGTGTTGTTTCTATGATTTCTTCCCCAGCCCTTTTATCATCTGTGTACAGCAGAACTACTGATTGTTTTAAAGTTAATCTTTTATCCTGGTGCATTACTGAAAGTGCTTATGACTTGTAAAAGTTCCTTGGTAGAATTTTTGGGATTGCTTATGTAAACAATCATATCATCAGCCAACAATGAGAGTTTGACTTCTTTTTTTCTGATTTTCTGGTGGTAATGCAAGCTGGTATAGCCTCTTTGGATGTCACTGTGGCAATTTCTCAGAAAATAGGAAACCACCTTCCTCAAGACCCAGTTTTCGGTATATAAGTTAAAATATAAGTTTACACAATACCCACTTTTGGGTATATTTCTAAAGGATGCTCAATCGTGCCACAAGGACATGTGCTCAACTATGTTCATATCAGCATTGTTAGTCATATTCAGAATCTGGAAACAACTTAAATGCCCTTTGACCGAATAATGGATAAGAAAAATATGGTACATTTACATAATGGAGTACTACACAGCAGAAAAAAAATAACAACACCTTCAATTCTGCAAATTTTGAAAATAGATGGAGGTAGAAAACATTATTCTGAGTGAGGTAACCCAGACACAGAAAGAAAATCACCACATGTACTCACTCATAGGAGGTTTTTAAAGATAATGCAAAGAAAACCAGCCTACAAACCACCATCCCAGAGAACTTAGACACCAATGAGGACACTAAGAGAGACTTACATAGATCTAATCTACATGGGAAGTAGAAAAAGACAAGATCTCCTGAGTAAATTGGAATCATGGGGACCTCAGATGAGGATTAAAGGGGGGGAGGAGATGCAGGTAGGGGAACAGAGAAAAATGAAGAGCTTAGTAAAAATCAATTAAAAAAAGAAAGGAAAAACACCTGAAAATGATGCTATCAGAAGTTTGTACCATGCTTTGGGGTGGATACACAGAAAAATATTACAATCATTTTTCTTTTTTTTTATTGCGAAAAGAAGAAAAAAAAACATAAACAAAAAACAAGTTTCCACCTACTCCCAGCCTCCCATTTCCCTTCCCCTCCTCCCACCCTTCTCCCCCTCCTCCCACCCTTCTCCTCCTCCTCCCACTCTTCTCCCCCGCCCCCCACTCCTCTCCCCCCCCTCCCTCTCCAGTCCACAGAGCAGTCCGGGTTCCCTGCCCTGTGGTAAGTCCTAGGTCCTCCCCCCTCCGTCCATATCTAGGAAGGTGAACATCCAAAATGGCTAGGCTCCCACAAAGCCAGCACATTAAGTAGGATCAAAACCCCCTGCCATTGTCCTTGGTGTCTCATCAGCCCTCATTGTTCGCCATGTTCAGAGAGTCCGGTTTTATCCCATGCTTTTTCGGTCACAGTCCAGCTGGCCTTGGTGAGCTCCCCGTAGATCAGCTCCACTGTCTCAGTGGGTGGATGCACGCCTCGTGGTCCCGACTTCTTTGCTCATGTTCTCCCTCCTTCTGCTCCTCCTTGGGACTTTGGGAGCTCGGTCCAGTGCTCCTGTGTGGGTCTCTGTCTCTATCTCTATCCATCACCTCACCAGATGAAGATTCTATGATGATATGCAAGATATTCGTCAGTATTGCTCTAGGATAGGGTCATTTCAGGTTCCCAATCCTCAGCTGCCCAAGGAACTAACTGGGAACCTCATCTTGGGCACTAGGAAGCCCCTCTAGGGTCAAGTCTCTTGCCCACCCTAAACTGGCTCCCTTAACTAAGAATTGTGGTTCCGTGCTCCCCTATCCACCTTTCCTTTATCCCAATTCTCCTGTTTCCCAGGTCCCCCCTCCT
This sequence comes from Microtus oregoni, assembly GCF_018167655.1. NCBI lineage: Eukaryota > Metazoa > Chordata > Mammalia > Rodentia > Cricetidae > Microtus > Microtus oregoni. Next base: position 2,148,873 of record NW_024544721.1, read on the forward strand.
TCCCTTCTAACTTTTCTCTCCCCATCTCCCTTTACCCCCATCCCACCCCATCCCCAAGATCCCATTTTCTTCCCGGAAATTTGGTCTACTTCCCTTAGCCAAGAGGACAACTATATGTTTTTCCTTGGGTTCACCTTCTTACTTAGCTTCTTTAGGTTCACCTCTTGTAGACTCCGTGGTCCTTATTTATGGCTAGAAACCAATTATGAGTGAGTACATCCCATATTCATCTTTTTGGGTCTGGGACACCTCACTCAGGATAGTGTTTTCTATTTCCATCCATTTGCATGCAAAATTCGAGAAGTCATTGTTTTTTACCGCTGAGTAGTACTCTAGCGTGTATATATTCCATACTTTCTTCATCCATTCTTCCATTGAAGGGCATCTAGGTTGTTTCCAGGTTCTGGCTATTACAAATAATACTGCTATGAACATAGTTGAACAAATGCTTTTGTCATTTGATAAAGCATCTCTTGGGTATATTCCCAAGAGTGGTATTGCTGGGTCCAGGGGTAAGTTGATCCCGAATTTCCTGAGAAACCGAAACACTGACTTCCACAGTGGTTGCACAAGATTGCATTCCCACCAGCAATGGATGAGGGTACCCGTTCCTCCACAGCCTCTCCAGCAAAGGTTATCCTTGGTGTTTTTGACTTTAGCCATTCTGACAGGTGTAAGATGATATCTCAAAGTTGTTTTGATTTGCATTTCCCTGATTGCTAAGGAAGTTGAACATGACCTTAAGTGTCTTTTGGCCATTTGAACTTCTTCTGTTGAGAATTATCTGTTCAGTTCAGTGCCCCATTTTTTAATTGGGTTAATTAGCATTTTAAAGTCTAGTTTCTTGAGTTCTCTATATATTTTGGAGATCAGACCTTTGTCTGTTGTGGGGTTGGTGAAAATCTTCTCCCAGTCAGTAGGTTGCCTTTGTGTCTTAGTGACCATTTCCTTTGCTTTACAGAAGCTTCTCAGTTTAAGTAGGTCCCATTTATTCAATATTGCCCTTAACGTCTGTGCTTCTAGGGTTATACATAGGAAGCGATCTCCTGTGCCCAACTGTTGTAGGGTATTTCCCACTTTCTCTTCTATCAGGTTCAGTGTGTTCGGGCTGATATTGAGGTCTTTAATCCATTTGGACTTGAGTTTTGTACACGGTGAGAGATATGGGTCTATTTTCATTCTTCTACAGGTTGACATCCAGTTGTGCCAGCACCATTTGTTGAAGATGCTTTCTTTCTTCCATTGTATACTTTTAGCTCCTTTATCGAAAATGAGGTGTTCTTAGTTTTGTGGGATAAAATCCGGGTCTTCTATACGATTCCATTGGTCGACTTCTCTGTTTTTATGCCAGTACCACACTGTTTTCATTACTGTAGCTCTGTAATAGAGTTTGAAGTCAGGGATGGTAATGCCTCCAGAAGATCCTTTATTGTATAGGATTGTTTTGGCTATCCTGGGTTTTTTGTTTTTCCATATAAAATTGATTATTGTCTTCTCCAGATCTGTGAAGAATTTTGATGGGATCTTGATGGGGATTGCATTGAATCTATAAATTGCCTTTGGTAGAATTGCCATTTTTACTATGTTGATCCTCCCAATCCAAGAGCAAGGTAGGTCCATCCATTTTTTGGTATCCTCTTCAATTTCTTTCTTCAATGCCTTAAAGTTCTTGTCAAATAGATCTTTCACTTCCTTGGTTAGATTTACCCCAAGATATTTTATGCTGTTTGTGGCTATCGTGAATGGTGAAGCTTCTCTGATTTCCCTCTCTGCTTCCCTATCCTTTGTGTATAAGAGGGCGACTGATTTTTTGGAGTTGATCTTGTATCCTGCCACATTACTAAAGCTGTTTATCAGCTGTATAAGTTCTTTGGTGGAGTTTTGGGGGTCGCTTATGTACACTATCATATCATCTGCAAATAACGAAAGTTTAACTTCTTCTTTCCAATTCGAATCCCCTTGATCCCATTATGTTGTCTTATTGCTATTGCTAGAACTTCAAGCACTATATTGAAGAGGTATGGCGAGAGTGGACAGCCTTGCCGTGTTCCTGAGTTAAGTGGGATGGCTTTGAGTTTCTCTCCATTTAATTTGATGTTAGCTGTCGGCTTGCTGTATATAGCTTTTATTATATTTAGGTATGACCCTTGTATCCCTAATCTCTCCAAGACTTTTAACATAAATGGATGTTGAATTTTGTCAAATGCTTTTTCAGCATCTAATGAAATGATCATATGGTTTTTTTTTTCAGTTTATTTATATGCTGGATTACATTGATAGATTTTCATATGTTAAATCAGCCCTGCATCTGAGGAATGAAGCCTACTTGATCATAATGGATAATTTATCTAATGTGTTCTTGGATTCGATTTGCCAGTATTTTGTTGAGGATTTTTGCGTCGATATTCATGAGTGAGATTGGCCTGTAGTTCTCTTTCCTGGTTGAGTCTTTGAGTGGTTTTGGTATCAGAGTAATTGTGGCTTCATAAAAGGAATTTGGTAATGACCCTTCTGTTTCTATATTTTGGAATACATTAAGGAGTATAGGTATTAGGTCTTCTTGGAAGTTCTGGTAGAATTCTGCATTGAAACCATCTGGTCCTGGGCTTTTTTTGGTAGGGAGGTTTTTGATAACAGCTTCTAATTCTTCGCGACTTACAGGTCTGTTTAGATTGTTCACCTGGTATTGGTTTAGTTTTGGTAAATGGTATTTATCTAAAAAAGCGTCCATTTCTTTTACATTTTCCAGTTTTGTGGCATATAGGCTTTTGTAGTAAGATCTAATGACTCTCTGAATTTCCTCTGTGTCTGTGGTTATGTCCCCCTTTTCATTTCTGATCTTATTAATTTGCGTGTTCTCTCTCTGTCGTTTGATTAGTTTGGATAGGGGTTTATCAATTTTGTTGATTTTCTCCAGGAACCAGCTTTTTGTTTCATTGATTCTTTGGATTGTTTTCTGTGTTTCTATTTTGTTGATTTCAGCCCTCAATTTGATTATTTCCAGTCTTCTACTCCTCCTAGGTGAGTCTGCTTCTTTTTTTTCTAGAGCTTTCAAGTGGGCTGTTAAGTCTCCAGTATGGGCTTTCTCTGTTTTCTTTAGGTGGGCACTTAGTGCTATGAACTTTCCTCTCAGGACTGCTTTCATAGTGTCCCATAAGTTCGAGTATGTTGTTTCTTTATTTTCATTGAATTCAAGAAAGACTTTAATTTCTTTCTTTATTTCTTCCTTAACCCAGGTATGGTTCAGTAGTTGACTGTTCAGTTTCCATGAGTTTGTAGGCTTTCTGTGGGTAGCATTGTTGTTGAATTCTAACTTTAATCCATGGTGATCTGATAAGACACAGGTGCTTACTAATGTTTTTTGTAACTGTGTAAGTTAGCTTTGTTACGGAGTATGTGGTCAATTTTCGAGAAGGTTCCATGAGCTGCAGAGAAGAAGGTATATTCTTTCCTCTTCGGGTGGAATAATCTATAGATGTCTGTTAAGTCCATTTGCTTCATTACCTCCATTAATTCTCTAATTTCTCTGTTAGGTTTCTGTCTGATTGACCTGTCCATTGGTGAGAGAGGAGTGTTGAAGTCTCCTACTATTAGTGTGTGCGGTTTGATGGCTGCCGTGAGTTTTAGTAATGTTTCTTTTACGTACGTGGGTGCTTTTATATTAGGGGCATAGATATTCAGGATTGAGACTTCTTCCTGATGAATTGTTCCTGTTATGAGTATAAAATGTCCCTCTCCATCTCTTCTGATTGATTTAAGTTTGAAGTCAACTTTGTTAGAAATTAGTATGGCCACACCTGCTTGTTTCTTAGGTCCATTTGCTTGATAAGCCTTTTCCCAGCCCTTTACTCTGAGTAGGTGCCTGTCTTTGTGGTTGAGGTGTGTTTCTTGTAGACAGCAGAATGTTGGATCCTGTTTTCTTATCCAATCTCTTAGCCTGTGCCTTTTTATAGGTGAGTTGAGCCCATTGATATTAAGTGATATTAATGACCAGTGGTTGTTAACTCCGGTCACTTTTTTAGTAGTAGGGTTTGAGTGTTTTCCTTCTTTGATTTGCGCTGGTGAAGAGTCTCTAGATGTCTGAGTTATTGTGGTCATTGTTGGACTCCTTGGTTAGTGATTTTCCTTCTATTATTTTCTGTAAGGCTGGATTTGTGGCTACGTATTGTTTAAATTTGTTTTTATCCTGGAAAATTTTGTTTTCTCCATTTATTGTGAATGAAAGTTTGGCTGGATATAGTAGTCTGGGCTTGCATCCGTGGTCTCTTAGTTTTTGGAGAACATCTATCCAGGACCTTCTGGCTTTCATGGTTTCCATAGAGAAGTCAGGTGTAAGTCTGATAGGTTTACCTTTATAAGTAACTTGGCCTTTTTCCTTTGCGGCTCTTAATATTCTTTCTTTATTCTGTATATTTTGTGTTTTGATTATTATATGGCGAGGGGATGTTTTCTTTTGATCCAGCCTATTTGGTGTTCTGTATGCTTTTTGAACCTTCATAGGTACCTCTTTCTTCATTTTGGGAAAGTTTTCTTCTATAATTTTGTTAAGTATATTTTCTGTACCGTTGAGCTGCACTTCTTCTCCTTCTTCTACTCCAATTATTCTTAGGTTTGGTCATTTTATTGTGTCCCATATTTCCTGAATGTTTTGTGATGAGAGTTTGTTGGACTTGCTGTTTTCTTTGATCAGAGTGTTTATTTTCTCTATGTTATCCTCAGAATCTGAGATTCTTTCTTCTATCTCTTGTATTCTGCTGGTTATACTTGATTCTGTAGTCTCTATTCGTTTACCTAGATTTTCCATGTCCAGTCGGCCCTCTGTTTGTGTTTTCTTCTTTGCCTCCATTTCAGTTTTCAAGTCATGAACTGTTTCCTTTATCTGCTTGATTGTTTTTCCTTGTTTTCCTAGGGTATCATTCACTGATTTACTCAATTCCTCGAACTTTCTATTATACTTCTCATCCATTTCCATAAGGGCGTTTTTTATATGCTGTTTAAGTGTGTCAATCACTTTCATGAAGTCAGTTTTTTCTACTTCTTCTTGATTAAGGTGTTCATGTCCTCCTGTTGTGGGGTCACTGGCTTCTGGTGGTTTCGTGTTGTTTTTCAGATTGTTGGGAGAATTCCTGCATTGGCGTCTGCCCATCTCTTCCTCCCAATACTCCCCTTTGGATCTTCTTTTACAGGATCAGGTCTTCTTGCCCACTGATGTACCTTCCCAGTGATGTCACTCCCCAGAGATGTTTCTCCACAATGATGTTTCACTCGGTGCCCAGATCGAAACTCCGCGCTGCTTGGTTAGCTCACGAACAAAGGGCCCACTCTGCTCGCTGCGGGCAGGCTATGGGAACAAAGGAGCTACCGGCCACCCCTTTGTCCTCCCGGTTCGGATTCGGTCCCAGCGTCCTAGCAGGCTGGGCAGGGAGGCGCACAATGATGTTTCACTTGGTGCCCAGATCGAAACTCCGCGCTGCTTGGTTAGCTTACAATCATTTTTCTTTTGGGTGTTTATAGTTGCATTTTCAACTTTTATTCCTTTCTTTTTTTTTTTTTTTGGTTTTTCGAGACAGGGTTTCTCTGTGGTTTTGGAGCCTGTCCTGGAACTAGCTCTTGTAGACCAGGCTGGTCTCGAACTCACAGAGATCCGCCTGCCTCTGCCTCCTGAGTGCTGGGATTAAAGGCGTGTGCCACCACTGCCCGGCCTTATTACTTATTTTGGATAAAAGTAAAAGAATATTTTTTTTCTTTGCTTGTAGTAGGAGTTTATGTCATTGAAGTTATTTCCAGGAAATACAATTATAAATATACATAAATATATCATTTAAAAATTGTATTTAAAGATGATAACATACTTTAAAACAAAAACCTCTTAACAATAAAACTAAATATTTATATCTTTGACATAGTCTACTATAATATGTATAATATTACTGTTTTACCTATACATACATACAAATTTCTTATTTATGAGTGGATGATCTTTCTGTGGAGAATGACTTCCATTATGTTAGATTTAAAATATAAGTTAAAATATAAGTTTACACTAAACATATCGTTATCCACTATTCTTCACTGAATAAAATTTCAACTATGACTATCCATTTTAAAAAAGAGCATAGGTAAATATTTGGTAATTGTGAAAATGCTTAATGTAACATAAAGGGCCTGCTTGTTGGGGTTTCTGTCCTGCCTGATACCCCACAGCTGGCAAGCCCCAAAGAAAATCACACAGAGATCTCCATAAGTGATAAAACTGATTGACCCATTAGCTCAGGCTTCTTATTAACTCTTATAACTTAAATTAACCCATTATTCTTATCTATGTTAGCCACATGGCTCAGTACCATTTTCAGCATGGCAGATCACATGCTGCTGCTTCGGTAGTCTAGGACGGACTGGGATGAATGGGCTTCCTCCTTCCCAGCATTCTCCTGTTCCCATCGCCCCACCTCTACTTCCAGTCTGGTTGACCTGCCTATACTTCCTGCCTGGCCAATCAGCACTTATTTAAAACATGATTGACAGAATACAGACAATTCTCCTGCACCAGCTTAAGGCTTTTATTTAATATATCCCAGTTTTCTTAATTCATGTTAGGTAGTTGTCTTAATTAGAGTTTATTTTGCTTTGGTTGACTATCATGTCCTAAATCAACTTAGACTAGTAAGACTTTATTTCAATCTTATAGAGCAGAAACTTAAATCAGGGTACTGGAGGCAGGAACTGTTACATGGGCCATGAAGGGGTGCTTCTTACTGACTTGCTCCTCGTGGCTTCCTCAATGTGCTTTCTTATAGAATACAGGACCACCAGTCCATGGATAGCATAGCCCACAGTGAGCTTGACCCTCCCACATAAGTTACTACCTGCAGTTTATGATTAGAATAGAGAAATCTTATAGAAAGAAAGAAAAAACTCAAAACAAAAATGATGTAAAATAGAATCTCTTCAGGACATTTTTGATGGGAAATTCATTTATCTTTTACACTTGAACTTAGCCCAATTGCCAAGATGCACTTTTTTAATAAAAAAATACTTTATTTCCCCAGACACAATAGTGTCAAGAAAGCCTTCTACAATAATTAAGGAAGCCTGGAAATTTCCTGAAGTAACTTTACTAAATAACGAACAATTACAGCCTGGCAGTGGCGACACACTTGGAAGGTAAAGGAAGACACATGTCTGAGTTTGCAGCCAGGCTGATCTACAAAGTGTTCCAGGACAGACATTCATGGCTACACAGAGGAATCCTGTCTTTATTTTTTTTAAAAAAAAAAGTGAAAACAAGCAAACAAATAAACAAACAAAACTTATTAGCTCTGAAAACAAATTAAGTATCTACACTGAAATAGAGAATATATTCAGTGTTTCTTAGTCTGAGTTACCATTTTTGTGATAAAACACTATGACCACAGCAACTTGAAGACAAAAAAGTTGATGTAGCTTACACTTTCATATCATTGTTCATCATGGAAAGGAAATCAAGACAGGACTCAAGCAGGACAGGAACCAGGAGGCAAAAGCTGATGCAGAAGCCATGATGGAATACTGTTTACTGACTTGTTCTCATGTTTTGTTCTGCCTGCTTTTTTATAGAATCCAGGACCATCAGGCCAAGGGTGGCACCACTCACAATGGGCTTGTGACCCACATCAACGACTAATTGAGAAAAAAAACCCATAATCTTACCTTACAGAAGCATTTTTTTTTTCAATTGAGGCTCTCTCCTTTCAGATGAAACTAGATTGTGTCATATTGACCATAAAACTAGGCAGCTCATAATGTTTCCATCTGAGCTGGGAACATAAAAATTAAAACAATGAAAATTTCATATTTGTATCACATTAGTACAATTCAGTGTCAATAATCAAGTTGTATGGGGCACTTTTATCATATTTGTAGAGAATACCTGTTATTATTCAAGACATTAATATTCTCTGACTCAAGATGGAGCCTTGGCATTCTTTCAGTCTGGCACTCAAAAAGTAACAACAAACTGCTTAGAGGTAATTCTTGACAAGAAACCTATTTTTTCATTATAGACTTAGGATGACTTATTACTTAAGAGGAATTATGACTGAAAAATTTATTCATACTTCTTCAGGGTAAGAAATTCTTCTGTAACGTCTCACTTCTAAAGCCAACACTTTGATCATTCTTATGGACTTGCTTCCATTGACTAGCAGAGTCAAAGATGAATGGAGAATGAAATAGTCATTTCTAATACTAGTAAACCAAGACTGATGTTGATTGAGAAATTTAAATATTTTAATATGGTTTATTCTGTGCTCGATAGACCTGGATAATTATGATATGGACAGATAGGCTTATACAATTTTACTGTTGTGAAGATTTGACTCTGAATTATTGTAAATCATTGCTGAAGACTATATTGAATGATCTTTTCTTTGAATTATAGGCTACTAACATAAGAGGAATCTTATAGTCCTTGATAGTTCTCACTTAGAATGGTGTCCTTTTTCTGACAACAGAGCTTCATCTATTGTATTAAACAGACTGTAATGAATCTATTTCTGTCCTACTAGCCAGCTCCCAAGGAGATGTCAGCTCAACCTATACCTTAGACTTGTTCCTAACTAGTGATTAAAACTTATATTAATCCATATTTTTGTTGATTTTTATTGAGTTTTACATTTTTCTCTGCTCCCTACCTGCCTCTCCCATGTCCCCCTTTATCCCTCCCCCAAGGTCCCCACGCTCCAAATTTACTCAGGAGATCTTGTCTTTTTCTACTTCCCATGCAAATTAGATCTATGTAAATCTCTCTTAGGGTCTTCATTGGTGTCTAAGTTATCTGGGATTGTGGTTTTTAGGCTGGTTTTCTTTGCCTTATGTATTAACCCATATTTTTATTAATGTACATTTTATCACGTAGCTTTTATTTGTAGCCCATTCTATGTCTAACTTGTTTCATGTTTCCTTGCAATCTCTCTGCTTCTCAATCATCTCCAATTTCCTCTCTCTCTTTTCATGGAAATTGTGCTTATACCTCCTGTTTAGCTATTGACCATTCAATTCTTTATTAAACCTATTACACAATATATCTTCACCCAGTGTGCAAATATCCCACAAAAATAGGCAGTACTTATATTTCAAATAACACATACACAGGACCAATTGTGAGGCTTTTATATCTGTCTCTAATCATAGAACCAGAAACACTATTTTAAGCTCACATATGTATCCAGCATATACCAAAATTGAGGCACTATATATCTCTTAATATTTTAGTATGACTGAGTGTGTGTGTGTGTGTTTAGTTTACAAAATAATGTCCTATCTAAAATGTTTAAAGCATCCTACACTACCATAAAAGAGTAATAAAGATTGGCATGACTTAGATAATGACATTTCATTCTTAAAATGCTTTGACAATTTGGGCCTCATGAGAAGTTTCTGGTTAGATAGTAGAAGACTGATTTTTATTGCATTATCACATGGTCTCTTGTCTGTGAATACATGACATTTAAAGGGATTTCATTCTCTTTCTTTTATTAGAAGTTTATCAGTTATATTAGATTTAAATTTCTTTTTGTGTAAAAAGGCCAAGTAATATATGAAAGCAAACCTATCAGAATTACACTTAATTTCTCGATGGAAAATCTGACAACCAGAAGTTCCTGGACAGATGTTCTACAGATACTAAGAGACTATGGAGGCCAGCCCAGACTACTATACCCAGCAATATTGTAAGTCACCATATACAGAGAAAACAAGATATTCTATGAAAAAAACAGATGTAAACAATACCTAGCCACAAACCCAGCCATACAGCATGAAGTAGAAGGAAAACTCCAACCCAAGAAAGTTAGCTTCACCCAAAAGAACACAGGCAACAGATAACCTCATAGTAGAAAAGGCAAAAGAAGGGAAAACACAAAGACTTCCACCACTACCACCAAAAACAAATATGACAGGAATTAACAATCACTTGTCATTAATGTATCTTAATATCACTGGTTTCAATTCACTTATAAAGAGACACAGAATATCAGAATGGATACAAAGAAAGGACTTAACCATTTGCTGCATACAGAAAACACATCTCAACCTTAATGACAGACATTACCTCAAAGTAAATGGTTGAGAAAGGATTTTCCAAGCAAATGGACCTAAGAAACAACCAGGTGTAGTTATCCTAATAGCTAACAAAATAAACTGCAAACTAAAATTAATCAAAAGAGACAGAGAAGGACATTTCATACTCATTAGAAGGAAAATTTATCAAGATGATGTCTCAGTTATAAACATCTATGCCCAAATAAAAAAGTAGTCACATTTAGAAAAGAAACCTTTCTAAAGATTAAACCACACAGCAAATCCCACACACCAATTGTGGGAGACATCAACACCCCACTTTCACCACTTAACATGTCTATCAGACAAAAATTTAATAAAGACATAGGGAAATAACAGATGTCATGACTCAAGTGGACTTAACAGACATCTATAGAACATTCCACCCAAATATGAAAGAATATACCTTCTTCCCAGAACTTCAGGAAACTGTCTCTAAAACTGAACACATACTCAGACACAAAGGAAACTTCAACAGATTTTTAAAAATGGAATAATCCCCTGTATATTATCAGATCACCATGGCTTAAAGTTAAAATTCAGCAACAACACTAACTGCAGAAAACCTACAAACTCATGGAAATTGAAAAAGATGTTCAATTTAATCATAACAGTCAAGGAATAAATACAGAAAGTAATAACAGAAGTTACAAAATCATCCCACACTAGTTTAGGATTGCATATAATAAAACGTTATTTATTTAGGGGATACTCACAGATCACTGTCATAGATCACATTCTTCTGCACAAACGGGGAACAGGAACAGAATCTAGCAGTGGGAAGTGAGAACCAGAAGCAAGTTCATGAGCACACGCTTTTCAGGTACATTTATAGTATAATAGACCACACTCAAGTGGGTTGGTATTTTAAAGCCTATTGGCCAAAGGAGCTTCTGCAGCACCTCTACCTTTTGTTTAAATAAGACAGTTTCAAACCCAATACAAACTATGTAAACTAAGAACAGATATCAAGTATAAAAATAGAAATAAAACCAGCATAAACAATATTAAGCAAGGAACATATCCTAATTATTTAACAAACATTCTATCCTAAGAAGTCTAAGTCTTGTAATGGAAATGGTTTGGCTAGATTAAAGAGGACAGTAGCTACAACTATCTTAACCCCATCAAAGACCTGAGAAGGGAGATAATATTACTTGATTAGGTAGGAAGTGCAATCAAGCAGGTTACAAAATGTGCAATAGATGACAGAAACAACTGGTTGCCTAAGGAATTACCCAAAATCTCATTGGCAATGTTAAAGCAACCAACCTTGGCCAAGGCCTAAAGTAACTGGCAGACTATTTTCAGAGGAAGGAAATTTGTCAAAGCCATCTTACCCTGCTTTGGCAAGATGTGACAGTCTTTTTCTTGAATTCTGCTTGTCCAGTCCAGACCACGTGCACTTTGCCAGTGGTCAAGGCACACACAATTTCTTGCCCAAATGCCAGTTGTGTCAAGAAGAAAACAAACTCCAAGTAGAGTGTCTTTGATGCTCCATACTCTCTTAGGAATAGATTAGTGCTGCCAGGAGAAATTGTGTCTCATATCAACAGAATCCTAAGTTATTTAAATGCCATATTCTACAGATCTTTGAAGTGGTTGAAGGTTACCTATCTATGCAGAATGCAATCTGTATGTATCTAAAGAACACTATTAGTCTGACTAAAATTATAACAAACATGAATGACTATTGACCTATTATACTTAATACCTATATAACTTAAAAATTAAGACTTCATATCAGAATATTAAACAATCTTTAAATAACTGTGCTGTAAAGAAGACATTACTTCAAAATGTAAATAATGTATAAATATCTTGATCAGAGTTAGAAATATATAATGCAATATGATAAATATATCCTAAAATTGTATCAACATACAAAATGTCTTAAGCAGAGGTAGAAACATGCATTCATACAATCTGACAAAATAAATTTGCATAGGTATACGACTATTATAAACAGAAAGAGTTGCATATTCAATATAAGAAATATAATTTTAACTTGTACAAGTATGCAAAAATCTATATCAATGTAAACTGTATATAAATAATAGCTCACAAGTTTTAATTATATTACTATTACTATTACTATTATTATTATTATTAGTGTGAATAAGTTTACAATAAATTACCCATTATCACATTCAATCTTTTTTCTTTTTGAGATCTCTAGGCCTACTTAATTTCTACCCCAACCCCAACCCTATGCGAGAAATAATCAACCCTGAAATGGTGTCCTTAACCCTGAGGGCAAACTTTATTGGGATAGGGGACAATGTCTCCTAGACTTGCTTCCAGCTGTACAATAACACAAAGCAACTACAAAACCTTAAGAGATACTAACAACCTTGCCGTTAAAATGGTTAAGCAAGAAACACATAGGGATTAAACAATGGCCTTTTAATAGAAGACAAACTACAGGCTTTAGAACAGCTGGTACAGGAGCAACTGGATGCTGGCCATAATGAAGAAACAACCAGCCCTTGTAATTCTCCTGTATTTATTGTTAAAAAGAAATCTGGAAAATGGAGAATGGTGACAGATACAAAAACACATCAAACGAATCATCCAACATGATCAGGTCAGAGATGCAGGAATTATTTAACACATGAAAATATGTCAGTGTAATTCACCATATGAATAAACTGAAAGAAAAAAAAATGATTATCTCAATAGATGCTGAAAAAGCCTTTTGACAAAATCCAACACACCTTCATGATAAAGGTCTTGGAGAGATCACAGAATATACAAGAAATACTAAGAATATACCTAAACATAATAAAGCAATGTACAGCAAGCCAAAAGTTAATATTAAACTAAATGGAGAGAAACTCAAGTTGATTCCACAAAAATCATGAACAAGACAAGGCTCTGCAGTCTCTCCATATCTGTTCAATATAGTACTGAAAGTTCTACCTAGAGCAATAAGACAACAACAAAAAGATCAAAGGGATACAATTTGGAAAGGGAGAAACCAAAGTTTCACTATTTGCAGATGATATGAGAATATACATGTGACCCCAAAAATCCTGCTATGGAACTTTTATAGCTGATAAACAGATTCAGAAATGCAGCAGCATGCAAGATCAACTAAAAAAAGCAGTAGCCTTCCTATATACAAATGATATGTGGACTGAGAGAGAAATTAGAGAAACCTTTACAATATCCACAAATAACAGAAAATACAGTGGTGTAACTCTACCAAACAAGTGAAAGACCTATATGACAAGAAATGAAAAATCAAGAACAGAATCGGGGAAACAATAGAGACAACTGACCCTAGCTAGTAGGAGCTCACAGACAATGGACTGAGAGCTGGGAACCTCCACAGAACTGAACTAGACTCTCTGAATGTGGGTGACAGTTATGTGGCTTGATGTGTGTGGAGGGAACCCTGGCAGTGGCACCAGGACCTATCCCAGGTTCATGAAGTGGCTTTTTGGAGCTCATTTCCTATGGTAGGATACCTTGTTCAGCCTTGATATTGGAGGGAATGTCTTGGTCCTGCCTCACTTTGTTATGCCAGACCTTGTTGACTACCCAAGAAGGAGTGGATGGGGGTTGGGATGGAGAACTGGGGTTTGTATGTATAATGAAACGTAATTTTAATTAAAAAAAGAAAAATAGATAAGTAAATTTCCCTTTGTGACTTTACTTAACCTTAATTACATCCTGAAGATACTATCTTCATCTACAGATACACTGGGGCTTTAACATAGCTTGAAGTGATGGATTTTGGAAGGATATAATTCAACTCCTAGTAACTATTATAGATTACAAAATGAGACCCTAAACTTGTTTTCTTTAATATCATGTGATATATATCACAACAGATTAACTCTTACATGCACTAATCTATTGTTTGAAGTTTAGAATAAAGGTTCAATGGAAAGAAGGGAGTGTGAAAAATAATTTGGACATTTTATTTCATCCATATTCCCATTTAATCCAGAATGGCCGAGAATGTATCTGGGAAAAAAGGCTTTCCACAAAATATCTGTCTAGTGTTTTATCTCTAATATAACTGAGGTAAAGGGGACAACTTCAATGATTTTGTCTACATAAAATTACATACATCCTAATGTAGTATAAATAAAAAGACTAGACAGAAGATGTGAGATAAAAATAAGATAGGGCTTGGGTATAAATAAACTAATTTGAAAGTATTTTTAAAAAGTTTGATCAACATAGGTAGCTCATTGGAAAATTTGTTCATTTAGTTTTGTCTTGTCATCTTGTTATTTAAAAAAAGAGTATCATTATTTTATTGTTCTTAGTGCTGAAATCACAGTGTGTGGTCACTAGAGCTATGTAATTTTTCCTTATTATGTTCCCATGAAATGCCTTAAAATTAATTTATTATTGCTTTTTCTATTTTCTGATACAAACATTTTACACATAAAATAAAAGTATGATATATTATTTCATATAAATCAGGTAAACTTTATTTGAATGTATAAAATGCTAGTATAAAAATGATTGATTTATAGCCAGGACAGGATATTCCAAAAGAATATAGGTCAAAAAATATAAAATTTTTGGATTCATAATTTTAGATAAAGCTAAGAGGACTTACATATTCTGTCTGAATACATAAGTTTCTGAAAAGATATTATATTAACCTTTATTATTCATTCATATATTACTACAATTTGAGTAATAGTTCTTACTTTAAGAAAAACTTTACAGAACCAAGCGTAGAAAAAGAAAACATGAAATCTTTGAACTATATGAAGAAAGCTGCTATGAGACTATGTCAACAAATGATGAAAAGTTCACAGATAATTATTTTATAAATAGGCATGTATTTAAGGCTTAAAACAGAATCAAACTTTGACAATATAGTATAATTTAAAGATTTGTGATATGTTTATCTTTTCTTCTTGTATATGTTGATTTATTTGCAAGGGAAGCATATAATTGCATAATAACACTGACAATATTTTCCCTGATGTTATATAATATCCCATAATCCTCCCATGGGATTATGTTCATTATCATAATTCCAGGTATAATGGGTGTCATAAATAACTTCCCAATAAATCATATCATTTACTGCTTAGTTCTTGATTCCTGTTGTACTTCAACTGATCATAGATTGCCTTCTATGTTCCAAGCAAGCCTTTAAAGCAGGTCTGACAAATGTTGCAATAAAGATTGTTTTAATTTAGAACAAATTTAATTAAAACTCTCAGTAGAGGAGCCCCACAGGCCTATCTTGAATCTAACTAATGTGCAATGCAATTATTGTAATACCATGGGAATCAGAATCAAATGAATGGACAAATTTGTCTATCAACAATTACCTCACACAATATAACATGTGTCTACCTGATGAAATTAAGAATATTACAAAAGAGTAGTTATTGCCTAATTTAAGAACTCTTGAAAAGAATAGAGAGAAAGTAGGAGATGACTTTTTAAATTACATTCTTAGGGGAATAGATTCCATAATTTATTTTTAAAGTAGTAATAAACCCATATGAAAAAATGTGGGCAGCATGCTAATAAGAAGCAATACAACAATAGAAAATATTTGATATAGTAGAGAGAAGTCCATACAGGGCTTACTTCTCTGATTCTTAGTAGAAGAAATGGTGCAATTTACCAGGTTTTCATAGGATAAAATTTCAGTTACTTAAAAATGATGTTAAGAGAAGGAAGAATTTAAACTCTAATTCCACATCAAGTACTTTCTCATGCAAATTTGACAGTTCAGTTTCAGTTCTATTAAATGAAGAAATGAATATTAAATAATCAACCATTTTGGACTAGTACAATCTTGTGTAATTGCTTCTTATATATGGCAACATATTTTTTTGCACCTGCCGTAGTGAAACATAATGCCTTTTTTTTCCTAAAATAAATATCAAAATATATTATCACCTAGATTATCTCAATTAATTTACATATATTTATTTATTCAAACCAGGATATAGTGTATAAGTGTGTTCTTGTCTTTCTCTCCTTCTGCCAACATATTCCTTCTTCTCACATATGTTTGCTTCTTTGAAGCAAAGCATTTGTATAACATGCTTTCAGTATTTCTGCAAAATCGGAAGTAGCATTTCCAGTCTACCTTTTGTAGTTATTTGACCTTGCTGCTTTTCAGAACATAAAAGTCTTATTCTCTGTAGAGCTGCTGGCAGCATGAGAAACTATCAGTCAATTTTACAGATGCTACAAACACTTCAATTCACTACAAAGTTAAAAGTATCATAGTAAATCTCACATTATGGGTTCTATTTTCAAATAATTGACTTAGGAGCAAGCATTATTTAGGTGTTGCTCTTGCAAGCAGTTGGACTCATGGGTGAAAATAAGCCAAGATATCAATCTGGGACCTTAGTGACATCATAAGTGTCACAGCCTGAATTTTCAGGATATGGCTTAGAAAGTGTAAAATTCAGTAACAGAGCAGAAACGTAGTTTAGGGAAAACACTGATAAAATCAGAAGGAACACAATCTTCATATCCATCATGTGCAGTTCTTGTTTCTAACAGAAATGTGCTTAAAATATTAGATATATATTTAAAGTTTCACATTTTTTGTAAGTGAATATATTTTTACTTACTCAAAAAAAAAAAATTAAGACTGGCAGTGGTGGCACGCACCTTCAATCCCAGCATTCAAGAGGTGGATCTCTGTGAGTTTGAGGCCAGTCTGGTCTACAAGAACTAGTTCCAGGACAGCCAGGGCTACACAGAGAAACTTTGTATTGAATATAACTAAAAAACACAGTTTATAAAATATTCCACTGTTTTTGAAAACATTGAAAAGTAGTGTAAAATATTATCAACTATTTTGTCTATAAATAGCCTTCATATACAATGATACCTTTATTAATAATTTTCTTCATTTTAAAAGAAAATTTCATATTCTAACATATAATGTCTTTTATCCAAGTAATAAGTAAGTTTGAGAGAGAACATTTTGATAAATATATAACACAAAATATATGAAATAGGGCGACAGGATTTAAGGACAACCAGCTGTTTGTCTGTGAAGACCCACAATGGTATCATGCATTTGGACAAATGCATAGATGTACAAAGATTAAAATGTATGCATAGACATTAAAAATATTTTATGCTCACATATTTTTGCATCTATCAGACTATAATACTATACTATCTATCTTTTTCTGACATTTCCCTCTACTGTTTGAATAGTCTATTAATTTTTCAACTTTTCAATTTTTTTTCTCCTCAAAACAATCTTCCTTATGGCTTCAAATACTTTTTCCAATATCTAGTATACTTTCTTCAATGTAAACTGCACATAGTTTGAAGAAGTTACATCTAGCTTACTATGAAAGACTGAAATCTATACATTTTGTGCTGTATTCTATTTGTGGGAAGAAGAGTATAGTACCTATGTTATATCAGTATATTTCAATGTTGTATTAGTATGTATTTTGTATCAGCTATCCCCCCCCCAAATCAAGATTATATTGTTTTATCTATTTGGTACTTGTCAGGTGAGGAATATGTGCTAGAAAAGGTTAATAGATTAATAAACAGGAAATTGACTGTTATTTTGATCTACTGATTAAAATTAAAGTCTGTTCAACAAAACACACCTTAGTAAAGAAATTCATATTTAAAAGTCCATATATACATCAAAAGAGTACATAGTGCATGGCATTTAATCTATTCTAAATGTTTTTACATCATTACGGTTATTAATACAACACAGTACTATAAGTATAAAATATTAGTGAATGAGCACATTGATGTATGGTCAGTGATATTAAATAAATGTAATTTAGTAATAATAATGAAATTTTTAGGAAGAGAAACTTTCTTAAATACATATTATTTATATGCATACTGTATACCTGTCAGTATTTCTTAGGTATTTTGGAGTTGCCATTAACTAAATAACAAATTTTACCAGAGTCTAATTTAAAATTAGATCATAATACTTACAATCTACAGTGAAGAGAAAGATTGTAGTCTACAGCTGGAAGCTAAGACACATAAACTTGACACTGTTTTCAAAGGTTGTGAGTGATAGTTCATAATCAGGTTTGTAAACAGGAAGTAGCTTTAAAATCTTATGAAGAAAATCAACACACTTAGTTTCCAAAATACTCCTAATTTGCATACTTTACCAAGTCAATAGACAAAGGTTGTCATTTTTGTGACAACCAAGGTGACTTGGTGAAGTATGTAATTATATGAATGTGTTTTCTCACTAAGTCATCTACAATATGTTTAAAATGTTTACAAAACACAGAAAAATCAGTCCTTTGGTATATATGGTTTTCTCTCCATATTCAAAAGAAAAGAAAGCACAAATATACACATAGTAACATGACTATGTGACAATTAAAAGGCTTCTTAATCACTATTCAGAATATAAGAATTGTTTTAAACAATTGTTTTATTTGTTAAATTAAACCCTCACCTGCTGTCACTGTCAAGGTCTATTTTAATAATCTGTTTAAATGACCTTTCATTATTCTTATCCATATTTTGAAAAATAATGAATATTATGTATGTATGCATAATATGTATATGAATATTATGATATATATATCATTTTATATATATATATATATATATATATATATATATACTGTGTGTTGGCCTTTCTTTTCTTCATGCTAGTGATGTTCCTTCTTATTCTATACTAAAAAAATAAATAAGTGGAAATTTTTTTCCATATAGGAACTTTGTATTTTTCATTGCAGTGCACACTAACGCTCTTGTTAATGAAATAGATTTTTCTGTGTTTTACAGAGGAGAGTTATGGACTCCCTGACATGTAGTAAGTCATGTCTGAGTATAAACTTAGACAAGGCAATTTGTATCTAGATATATGCATATAATTACATGGAAATGCTAATGGGTACACTGATGCTTGAAATGCTAGCAGACTGGCTTCATTTAAACTGAAGGTGATTCATGAACAACAACCTGTATCATTGTCTCTTCCACGTTGTAAACCAAAACGTTCCTTAAATGCATTGATGAAAGAGAAGAAAGCCTATGGATTAATTATATTCACTGCCACAGATACAAGAAATCCACAGATTAATTGTGTTTATGATTTCTACAAGCAAAGATTTAAAAAGAATAAGAATACATAATATCTGTTTGTTATGACATCTATGCTACTGTGCTATCTTTGTTTTGACAATTAAAAATATATCATGTTTGTAATGCTCATTATCCCACTTAGCAGCACATACTCAATGGTAACCAACTGCATATGGTTTTAGGCATTACACAAGGCAATAAGACATTATATTCTAAGACAATGCCTATATGTGATATCACTTATTAAAGTATGCTTTCATAACATCCAGCAGTAAAGGCTAATGATTCTTCTTTTAAATTAAAGCCCATGAGAGGATTCTGTGTCTGTCTCCCATGCTGCAGAAAATTCTGGTATGCTATATATTTAAATCATGTTTTACCTGCATTATTTCCTTAGACATGAATACAGATTTCAGTTTTTATATTTTTAAACTTTGTATCATCCACCTCTGCCCATCAGATTATTTTCTATATAGAATTTTTAAATTAAAGTATGAATGAATGAAAATATCATGTAAAAATACTTTAATATATCATTTAACTTATCATATTTGTTAATTAGTATTCAAAGTAACATCAAATATGAACTATAAAGATTGTATGACTTTTCTCCTATGTTGCAAAATACCTACAGTATAAGTTGTTCTTTTTTAAAGGTTTTAACTTTCGATTCTTTTTTATTTCTCATCATGCATTCTGATCCCACTTATATCCCCATTCCCTTGTTTTCGCCCTCTGCCCCCACCAAAATAAAACTAAATTTAAAGGTAAAACCAAACATCAAATATTAAAACAAAACAAAAAAAGGAGAAGAATCTCATCATGGAATCTGTAGTGTTGCCTGTTCAGTTACACGTTTTGCCCTTTAATCCATGCATCTTTACTTGCAGGTAACTGTTCATTGCCATGAGTCATTGGAGAAATGGTTTTGGCTGAAGGCCTCTGACTTCTGCTATAGCATTGATACTGGAAGCTCTTGCTGCGACTCATTTTGGATATCCTGTTGTCCTGCATCTTAGAAATCCTTTGGTTTTAGATCTGTAGGTTCATCCCCTTCACATGCTCCTATAGTTCATAGATGAGGTAGATGTTGGGATATGTCAACTTACAGAGACGGTTCTGGGGCCTGGGTGTCACCTAGATTGGTCAGCCTGTCAGCTGTACATCATCATCTCTACCCAGGTAAGCTTTCCAGCACTGCCTTGGCTAACTTAACTAATGTAGCCTACATCAAGGAACAGTTCCATTTCTTCTGTTCTCAAATCCTCAGTTCCACTCACCCACACTCATACTGACAAGGCCAGCTCTACTATTTTGCCCAGGGAGGGTACAGGGCCCTCTCTCTTGATTGCTGTAAGGAGCACTGGAGGAGGTGATCTGGCATGCTGTTCTGTATGCTGCAAAAATGTTTTATTGCCATCGGTTAATAAAGAAGCTGATTTGGCTAATAGGTAGAATAGAGCCTTGTGTGAAATACAAGAAAGATGCAGGGAAAGAGAAGAGAGAGATGACAGCAGCCTTTGGGAAAGCAAGCCATAAACCTCATAGTAAAATATAGAATAACAGAAATGGGTTATTTTAAGTGGTTCGAGCTAGTTAATAATAAGCCTGAGCTAGTAGGTCAAATAGTTTATAATTAATACTAAGTCTCAGAGAGGTTATTGGGTAACTGATGGGCAGGAAAGAAACCTCCAGTTACAAGGTTGTGTCAGCTCTCTTGTTCTCAAACACTCAGGGCTGGCTCACCTGCAACCCTGGCCAACATGGTCAGCTCTCGTGTGCTTCCCAGGCAGTGTGCAAGGATCAGTTTCTTGTGTGCTGCAGCCGGTGAGGGCCAGGAATAGTTCTATCACTCTTATGATCCTTGGGTCAGCTCTCTCATCTGCTGCAGGTACTGAGGGATACATGGTTGGGTGGTATTGAAGGCATGTTTCCTTCACCCCTGCCACCACATGGCAGATGAGGGGATCAGAGTTTACTCTGCTACTCTCATACTCTGAGAGCTGGCTCAGTTGCATCCCCACAACAGGGTCAGATTTATTATTCTGCCCAGATAGGGTGCAGAGCCCAATCTCTCGTGTTCTGCTGCTGGTGAAGCTCAGGGCTAGCTTTCCCAATCTTGTGATCCTGAGTAAAAAGGGAAAAGTATATTTCCCTCATCCATGTCATCCCATGGCAGACCCTGAGGGAGCAAGGTCAGCTTTCCTGCTTTCATGGTTTTAGAGTTGTCTCACCTACACCTCAAAACAGGGACAGCTCTAGTGTTCTGCCTAGGTGAGGATTATACCTGTGATGAAGGATGGGGCCATCTTTCCCAATTGTAGGGGCCAGTTCTCCCATTAAGGACACGTCTAGTTCTACTGCTGCAATATCAACAAGGGGCTGAGCCAGCTATCTAGGGCCAGTGAAGGGAAGGGCTAGCTCAGTACAACATGGTTCCAATGACCCCCTGTATTAACACAGGCCATGGATATTATAACTTACCCCAGCTGTAGTGGGACCATGGACCCAGGCATGGCCCTCAGAAGCTTGGCACCCTGGCCTTGGTGGCAGCATGGCCCTCAAACAACAATATGTTCTCAGGTGACCAACCAGATGCTGTGCAACTACAGAGCTCTTGGTGGTAACAGGAACTATGGACATGAACTCAGACCCTGGCCACTGCAGGGCCACAACCACAGACATGACCCTAGGCAGTGATCTGGGCCTGGACTTCTCCATTGTATTTGAATAATCCATTCTATAGCTGAATTTACAAAACTCTTCATCTCTGCCACTCCATGTGATTTATGTCATTAAAATTCTGTTCTCATGTTCTAGACCTCTAGTTATGCTTAACACACCCCATGTGTATCTTCTCAATGTCTATCTAGCATATACTATATTTTTGAGAATGAGAAAAAGGTGTCTAGCTTAGTTTTCAGGTACAATTCTTTGAAGTTAATCATATTACCAACTGATGAGGAACTTACTTAATAATTATCAGCCTGCATAACACCTTTTCTAGCTTTCTTAATTATCTTTAAGTTTCTTTTTGCCCTGAAAATGTTGATAGAAGTCATAACACTTGGTATCACTTAAGTTCTGGAATTTCCAACACTTTGTATGTATGGTTTTGACTGCTTCTTTCTCTCTCTGTGGAATATGCCTTCATCATTTTTTATCATATTTTCTAGTTTCATGTTTTGTTTCTCTCCATTCATTTTCTCACTCCAAGAATGTTGATTAAAGACACTGGTTTTCTTACAAAATATAGTGCATTTATATTCTGAATGTATTAGGGTCATAGATGTTCATGACTGATGCTACATCTTGATGGATTGTTCCAGTTATGAATATAAAGTGTCCTTTTCCATCTCTTCTTATTTATTTTAGTTTTAAATCTGTTTTGTTAGAAACTGAGATAACTACACCTGCTTGTATCTTAGGTCCATTTGATTGGAATTTTTTTACCCAAGAACTCTGAGGCAATGCCTGTCTTTGAGGTTGAGTTGTGTTTCTTTTATAGAACAGAAGGCAGGATTCTGTTATTGTATCCATTCTCTTAGCCTCTGTCTTTTTATAGGTGAATTGAGTCCATTGATATTAAGACAATGTGATATTAATGACAAGTGGTTGTTAATTAAAATATGGAATGCTTCACGAATCTGTGTGTCATCCTTGCTAATCTTCTCTGTATGGTTCCAATTTTACTATATGTGCTGCTGAAGTGAGAAGAGAATTTTTTGGATTAAGCAGTCATTTGATATGTAGGAAACAAATCATTTCATCCAAGAAAATATCAATAAAAATACAATCATAAACATAATAGTGAGATACTTTGGACACAAAAAAGATAAAATGTGTGAATTATGTTTTAAAAAAAGTATAGCTCCCATCAATAAGGTAATATATATATATTATATATATTATATATATATATGCTCTCTTTATATATTTATATAGTAGAATCATAAAAGAAAGTTTTCCAAATATAAGGAAAGTGCTGCTCATCAAAGGATGAGAGGCACATAATACATAATACACAAACTCAGAAAATAAACAATCATGTCAATTATATAAGAGAAGCCAAATGCACAGAATAAAAAAAATGGTACCAAAAGCTGTAAAATAAAAGGAATAAATCACATACAAAGACTTATCTATTATACTGCTGATTTTTCAATGGAAAAAAGCTAGAAGATTTGGGAAACAAATGCTTCTAGTACTGTAATTCTATAGTTGCCTATCAAAATTACTTTAGTCAAAAAAATTATCTTTCAAAATTGAAGGAAACATGAAATATTTTCCACGATCAAAACAGGCTAAAGGAATTTATGACAAGTAACTGAATACTAGAGGATACTGGAAAGAACACTGTTGGCTGAAGAGAAAGATAAATGCACTAAAAACTGTACAGAGAAATAGTATATGATATTAAAACACTTGACAAGCATCTGGGCAGTAGTGGCACATGCCTTTAATCCCAGCACTCAGGAGGTCGAGGCAGGTGGATCGAGGCCAGCCTTATCTACAAGAGCTAGTTCCAGAACAGACTTCAAAGCAAGAAACACTGTCTCAAAAAAACAAAACAAAACAGAAACCATACACTTGAGAGGCAAAGGAATTACTAATGCATCATTAGTGTAAAATAAACAAAATGACAAGAATTAAGTCCTATTTTTCTATTATACAGTGACTGTTAATGGTCTTAATTCCCAATCAGAAAGAACAAAGTAGCAGACCAGAAGTACAAATAGAATATTTTCTTCTTTAATTTCACTATCCTCCAAAAAATTATACTACACTCTCATTGATAAACACTTTTTTAGAAAGCATCAATAGACAGAGGTATTCAAAACCAGAAACTATGAAACAAGCATACAATACTTTTTTTTTTTTTTTGGATTTTTTTCGAGACAGGGTTTCTCCGTAGCTTTTTGGTTCCTGTCCTAAAACTAGCTCTTTTAGACCAGGCTGGCCTCGAACTCACAGAGATCCGCCTGCCTCTGCCTCCCGAGTGCTGGGATTAAAGGCGTGCGCCACCATCGCCCGGCACACCACTATTTTAATATTTGAAAACTTCAAATTAACATAAGCTAGAGAGACAAAGAAGGGCAAATAATACTCATTAGGAGACTAATACATGTAGAGCAATATATTGCAATTCTAAATGTGTATGACCTCATGAACTGAAAACATATACCTCCAATTTCATAATGCAAACACTACTAGATATAAATAATCAGTTATCTCTAACTCAGTAAAAGAAGATTACTTCACGAACCTACTTTCATCAAGAGACATATCATCTAAAATATACAGAAATGGTGGAGACAAAAGACACCATAGATCAAATGAATTTAACTGTTGCTTATAGAGTATTCCACCCAAATACTTCAGAATACAAAATTCTTCTCAGCAATACATGAGATTTATTCAGGAATAAATCACATATTAGGACACAAAACAAATCTTAATAATTTTGAAAAAATAGAGTAACTTTGTTTGCTAAATGACCACAGTGAAATAATGTTAAATACATGATAAGAAATTACAGAAATAGCCATATTTAACAATGCACTATTAAATGAAGGGGTCACTGAAGAACTCAATGAGAAAATTAAAAATTTCTTGAAAGTGGATGAAAATGAAAACAACGTATTTAAAATCATAGATCATATGTCAATGATATGTTTTAAAGTCCTGGATAAGCAAGAGCAAATAAATCCAAAAGAAGGAGACAAAAAGAAATAATTACATCAGGACAGATATGCACCACATAGCAACAAAATATTTTTTTCAATAAAATTAAGTGTTGGTTCTTTGGAAAAATAAAAATTATTAACATACTTTAGCCAATTTAAGCAAAATCAAAAGAGAAGACAGACCTTAAAGAAATTCAGAAAGTCATAAGGACATACTTTATTTTCATTATACCAAATCAGATATTCTAAAGGAAATGTATCAAATCCTGGGTACATATGAACTACTAACATTAAACCAAGGTGCCCTAAAAAATTTATCTAATGCTAAAAAAAAACCAATATAATTTTGGCAATAATTAAAATTTTCAGAACTAAAACATGCCCAGAACTATATGGTCTCACTGAAGAATTCTTTCTGTTCTTTAAAGTAGAATTAAACCAATGCTTCTATATTTGTGTTATAAAACAAAATATAAAGAAACCCTTCCAAAGTATTTTATGGACCCAGAAGTACAGTAATAACAGTACCATATATAGATAAAAAATTATAAAAATATCAATAACCATAATTTATCACATGAATGACCTCAAGAATAAAAGTCACAAACTACCTCAATATAATGACAAAAAGCCATTGACAAAATTCAACATGCCTTCATGATGAATGCCATGGAGATACTATGGATGGAATGAGTGTATCTTGGCATAATAGAGGCTGATGCATCTGATAAATACAGAGACAGCAACTGTGAGATAGAAAAAAACCTATAAACTTTGATTGTATAATATAGAAAGTCAGGTCAGAATTAGTGGGAAACTTCTTTAATACTGGTTGTTTTTCATGTTTCTAGGTGACATGTAGGATGCTGAAAGAGAAATAAATATTAACAATAGTCTTACCTTGCTGAGATACAACATCAACAAAAAAAATCACTAAACAAGATGAAGCTACTAGTACAATAGTGGTATGGCGTTGGGTGAATTAAAAATTCCACACAGTGATTTGATTTGAGATGCGCTCCATAGGAGAAGTTCACTTTCTTTATTCTAAACTTCAACACAACTCCATGGTTAGGGAGGTCTTAGGGCTACATAAAGGGATCTACTAATTTCTTGCTAAGTGGATATAATGGCAAACTGTCTTCTAAACATCCGTGCCCCCCCCCATTTTGCCCTTTTATTGAAAGTAGATTCCTTTCTCACACAATATATTCTAATTAGTTTACCCTCCTTCTACTCCTCTAAGTTCCTCCACATTTACTCTCCCCTCCAGATCTAAAGTTTATCTCTCACTAGAAATGAACGGGCTTCTAAAAGTTAACAACCAAACATGACATGATAAAATATAAGAAGATGAAGCAAAAACTATAATATTGAAGTTGGGCATGGCAACCGAATTAGAGGAAAATAGTACCAAGAGCAGGCACAAGAATCAGAGACCCTGAAATGACCCTATCCTATAGCAATACTGACGAATATTTTGCATATCATCATAGAACCTTCATCTGGTGATGGATGGAGACAAAGACAGAGACCCACACTGGAGCACTGGACTGAGTTCCCAAGGTCCCAATGAGGAGCAGAAGGAGGGAGAACATGAGCAAAGAAGTCGGAACCACGAGGGGTGCACCCACCCACTGAGACAGTGGGGCTGATCTATTGGGAGCTCACCAAGGCCAGCTGGACTGTGACTGAAAAAGCATGGGATAAAACTGGACTCTCTGAGCATGGCGAACAATGAGGGCTGATGAGAAGCCAAGGACAATGGCACGGGGTTTTGAACCTACGTAATGTGCTGGCTTTGTGGGAGCCCAGCCAGTTTGGATGTTCACCTTCCTAGAAATGGACGGAGAGGGGAGGATCTAGGACTTACCACAGGGCAGGGAACCCTGACTGCTCTTTGGGCTGGAGAGGGAGGGGGAGAGGAGTGGGGGGAGGGGGAGAAGGGTGGGAGGAGGGGGAGGGAAATGGGAGGCTGGGAGGAGGTGGAAACTTGTTTTTTTTTTCTCCTTTTCTCAATAAAAAAAATGGAAAAAAAAAGAATCAGAGACCCACTTGTGCTCACACTCAGAAGTCAAATAAAAATACTAAGCTAACAGCTGTAATATATAAATAGAGAACCTGGTGAAGATCCATATAAGCCTGGGGCTTGCTGCTTCAGTCTCTGTGAGTGCATATGAGGTATGCTCAGTTGATTTAGAGGGCCTTGTCCTTCTGGTGTCCTCCATCCTCTCTGGTTTTTACAATCTTTCTACTCTCCCTCAAAAATTCCTTCAGCTTTGATGGGAGAAACCCATGAAGATCTCCCATTTAGATGCTCTCTTCCCATATTTTCTTTCTGTGGATCTCTACACGTGTTCCCACCTACTGACAGAGAAAGAAAGTCAGATCATCTTTGTTTATAGCAGAATACCATTAGGAAGGCATTTGATTGATACTTTTTTAAAAAATTTTAGACAAATAGTGACTGGTTTATTCCAGGATTCTGGACTATCTAATATCTGCTTCTTGGTTACCTAAGTAGTGTCATGGGTTTCTTCTTGTGGAGTGGAGTGTGTCCTTAGTCAAATCAGACATTAGGTGGCTACTCCCATGAGTTCTGTGCCACCATTGTCTAGTATATTTCACAGGCAAACAAATTGCAGGACAAAGTCAGAGGTTTTGTGGCTGGATTGGTGACCACATTTCTCCATAAGTAGTCTACAGAGTACCTTGCACACCAAAAAAACAAGAATCTATGAGTGAAGGTATCATATAGGCACCAGTTTGACTTCTCCATATTTAATAAGTTGTTAGGAGTTTGTGGGGCCCCCCACTGTCAGTTTGGGGAGAGCAAACTTTTGTCTTAACAACAGCCTGGACTGTTTGTGAATTTCCACAGACCATGTCCTCCTATTTTCCCTCCCCCAAATTGGTAGTTTTATCCCAGCCCCTAACCCCAGGAGGCACTCTCTGCTATTCCTAGGATTGTTCCTCCTAGGCAAGAAGTAAGTTGGTGGTGAACCCATACCTCATACCTCTCCTACTGTTCCTGAGATATAATTTCCCCCAGTCTCATTCTCCACTCTGCAGCAGAAAACTTGCTGTGGTCTCCTGTTTCTCTTTGATCTCAAACCCAATACATCGCAAAGACCTACTCCAATGTTCCTTCTCCCAACTTATCCCAGAATCTCTGCCACCAAAATCACCAGTCATTTCTTGTTAACACACCATCTGAGCAAGCCAGGAAAACAGCCAACACACAGCTGTCACACTATCTGAAAATCCAGAGAGGAAATAGAAAACTAGGAACAAAATACCTGCCCAACAGATCCAGAAATCAGCACCTAGACTAATCTCAGATACCTAGATACCAGAGTAAAATCACAACCAACAGCAGTTTTGGCAATATGTAAATGTCTATACTGTATTCCTATAGTAATGTTGCTCTAAGTATTATACAATTTTTTGTCATTAATATTGTTTAATAAAAAAATTAAAATTAATCAAATACCTATAATAAGTGACCAATGAATAGTTTCTTCTCTAATATATTCCTCATGTTGTCTTTTAGAAACATATTTATTTATTAAATCTTCAATTCAGTTTCATACAGTGTATGAAACTCCCACACCCATTCTCCATTGTCACTACTTAAAACACTCCGGTTCATTTTATGATTTCTTTATCAGAATATTTTGATGAGAAAAAATTTTTAGCCTCTATTTTTTTGTACATATATATATATATATATATATATATATATATATATATATATATTTGTTAAAAAGAAAACAAATTATCCTTTTTCACTATATATACCAATCCAATTTCCCATGTTTTCTCCTCTCCCCCCACTCCCTCCACATACCCTCCCAGTCCAATCCTCAGAGAGTGCACTGTGGAAAATCCAAGGCCTTCCCCACTATATCTATAGCCTCTAATTTTTTAAGGTTCTTTGTCCAACTTTCTTCAAATATGATAACTGAGGTTCCAAATAATGAGTTTTTTCACTCCACAAATGAATACTTACAGATCAAAACAATACATGCTTATGTGACCTAGTCACTGTTTTTTTTTTTGTTTGTTTGTTTTGTTTTTTGGCTTTTCAGGTACTCATATTTGAAGAAAATGTCATGTGATATCCCAATACAGATATGTGGATGAGGAAGAATTAAAATTGAAAACTATCAAAAATCTGTTTATAGATAACCCTTAACTGTCATCATCTGTCCTCACAAAATTATAACTTAGGAATTTCAAAAGAAACACTCTCTCTAAACTTCAGAATGGTGGTGCCTCATCACAATCTAGATAATGTGAAATCATAAATGTTCATATAAGAAAATCTTACCGAGTCAACAAAACTTTCTATAAGATATTTGAAAATGTGACTATAAAATTGAGATTATTAAGCTAAATTATGCAAACCACAAATTAGATTTGAAAGAGATTATGTGTTAATTACTATTTTAATAGTACTTCCGTCATGAAATACATTTTCGCAAAGAGTATTCCTTGACAGTCTCAAGACACTGTTTTCCCACTCTAAAATAGGTGACTGCATTCACCATTTAAATTTCTTTCTGGTGCTATATGACATGCATCAACCATTGGTCCTCACCATTCAGTGAAATAGTAATTCATAATTTGTGCCCCTAAATAAAGAGAACAATTGCACCAAGAAGTTTATTTATTTATAGTCAGTCAGTTTTGTTTATGCATGGTGAACAGTCCATTGAAACACTTATAACTGGTAAATTATTCAATGACTCGTTTCTTTTCCATTTTCCAGTGACTGTCTATTTATAATGAAATCGCATTAGTAGTTCCATTTAAAAATGAAAACACTTTGAAATTTTAATAATTACTAATATAATGATTTGACTCTTCCAATAATGTATCATGTTACATTTCCAAAATATTTCTTATAAAATTTCATTCAATGGAATTATTTATTATCTGAAACAATGCTTTATGCAGTATATATTCTACATAATTTTCCTTTTACTATAAATGGATTTTCACTCCCATTGTGCAATGTTTCTTTCAGACCTAAGTGTGTCTATTTTTCCCAGAATTAGAAAAGAAATCTTTGAGATGTTTATATTAACTTTAATGTATTACTTTAATTTGTTTCTATGTTTTAAAATTAAAAATATTCTTCAGGCTATTTTGTCCCATTATAAACTTGAATATATGAAAACATTTCACTCATACTGCTCATATTTAGGTGATCATTAAAACGTTTCTACACTGAGAACAGAAAAAGTATTCCCACCTTTGATGAGCCAAAGTGTATTGTCTGCATATTCCCCTTCTTGTCCTTGAAAATAAACAAAGAAAAAGAAATTATGAACTGTGAAGTTTCTAAAACTTATCTTGATGAGGGAATACTTACTGCTTTTCCAGAGGACCAGAGTTTAATTTTCATCATTCATTTGGGCTGCATGTTATGACATGTAAGTTCAGCTCCTGGAAGTTCTTTGCCCTCTTCTAACCTTTACATGAGCACTTGCTCCCATACAGAAATATGCATAGAAATAAAATAATAATTGGATGGTTTTAAAATAAGAAAGGCATATAAAGAAAGTAGAAATGAAACAAACTTGAGACAATTTGGGGATTTTGGACAGGATATTAGTGAAAGAAGGAGTTGGACCAAAGAGAAAATGAACATAGTGAACATTTTCAGCATTGGACAACCAAATGGTTTGTTCTTCCCTCGGGAAGATAGCCTCGTATGCTCCCAGATTTACTTGGTTACCTGTAGATCTTTGCTACATAGCCTTTTAAGGCTAATAGTTATGTAATTTAGTGTCATAGTTCAAACCTTAGTCATCTGCTTTTGTGTCATATGTTACCATTACAGCCCTTTCCATTTTCTGATATCTTTCCAAGTGGTTAGTTAGGTTTTTATAACCTTTTGCTTGTGCTTAATAAAAATAAAACAGGCAAAAATGATCAAATATTGTTGTGAGGAGAACAGGCCCCTTTTTCAGTCCTGCCTGGCTAGCTTACACCCGAAATAACCGCATAAAAACTGTATTTATTTAAACACTGCCTGGCCAATTATCTATAGCCTCTTATTGGGTAACTCTCACATATTGCTTTAACCAATTTCTAGTATCTTGTATATTACCACAATGTTGTGGCTTTCCGGGAAAGAGTCTAACCAGTGTCATTCTCAGGCAGGAGATTCCTGGCATCTGCCACACTGCCCTTCTTCCTCCCAGCATTCTGTTCTGTCTACTACATCTACCTAAGTTCTGCCATAACAAAAAGCCAAGGCAGTTTCTTTACTCAACCAATGAAAGCAACACATAGACAGAAGAACCTCCTACATCAAAATATGAATGTAGCCTTAAGAGTCAGCAATGTACTTGTTTTGTTCCATTAACAAACAGTGAAAAGTACATCCATTTATGTTTCAGAGTCTGGGAGAAGGAAACAGCAATTACAAAATAAATGTGGAATATACATAGGGAAACATTCAAATAATTGGATAAAAATCATTTGAAATTATACAATTTTATAATGGCAGGAGAAGTTATCAAAGAACCATGAAAATTTATATACTAATGTGCAAATAGAAAAATTAAGGCTGGGCGGTGGTGGCGCACGCCTTTTATCCCAGCACTCGGGAGGCAGAGGCAGGCGGATCTCTGTGAGTTCGAGGCCAGCCTGGTCTAGAAGAGCTAGTTTCAGGACAGGAACCAAAAGCTATGGAGAAACCCTGTCTCAAATATCAAAAAAAAAAAAAAAAAAAAAAAGAAAAAGAAAAAAAAGAAAGAAAGAAAAAAGAAAATAAAAGAAAAATTAAATATAAATTAATCATTCTGTAAACTAAGTTGTAGTAAAGATTATATAATCTAAATATTGACAACTTAAATATTTTCAGGTTAAATTATCAAACTGTGAATCTTTAATCTTTGTTAACGTCACTCCTCCTACAATCTGTCATATAGAAATGTCTTTAGTCTAAAAAGTTCATATAAATTGTATAGTAAAAGTCAAATCACATATTTAGTTATGTGTGAATGTAACAAGAGGGTGATTGCATGAAAATTAATTCACACATTGTTCCTGATATTAATAGGCCATCTCTATTTTTTTCTGCAAATGCTTTTATTTTTTCATTAATCATTTTGTGAAATGATTTTCTTCCTAAAGACAAAAGGTAGATATTTCTTTCCCCTCTTCTGACAATTTATCATTATCATCTTAGCAGATCAATATTTCTAGAAAATTTCAAAATAAAGTGACATATTTATATGCAATAAAGCATTATTATTGCATTATAAAAATAATAATTATTTTGCTATCAATTGTAGCCAGAGTTCTACTTTTAATTTTGTTGGACACAATAAATTTAATTTGTTATAAAATAATTATTAATTTACAAATTCTTCATCCAAGTTTGAATGAATTCTATACAAAAATATAGTCCTTATCCAAGAAAATATAAGTTGAATTAGAGTCAAGTTCAAGAAGAGACTAAATATGTTTTAGTTCATATTTAACCAAAAAATAGTAAACAACCTGACACAAATGTTTTGTCCAATACGGGAAAAGTATTTCCATTTAGTTACCCAATAGTGGGTTATAGACTTGTTCAAACAACCAGAGATCTTTTAGCCTTATGTCTTCATGTGTACTTAAGAATACAGGGGATGAGTCCTTGTTGTAATAGGTTGTTAGACCTTACACAAATTATGTTATCATTGTATGTTTCTTATGTTCTTAAGTTTTCAAAATATTCAGAAAATTTAAGATAAGTAAATGTATATTGCATCATAATCTTTGCAGCCTGCATGTCACAGACCATGGAGGCCATTTTCTGTCAGCTTAAAAGTTTACCTATTGTAATTATAAATTAAAATCATGACTAAGATACAGGGGAAACATTTATCTTCTAATTTTTCTTTATGTATTTCATATTCTAATTAGTGGTTTATATTGGTATTTTTTTCTTTGAGCACCAATTCTTGGTAAAATTTTAAATGCATTGTGAATGTGTGTGTGTTTCACATGTGGATTACTGCATGTGGGGATCACAGATCAATATCAGATTTTTTCATTCAGCAGTCACCCATTTTGTTTTATGACTCAGGGTCTTTAATGTGGAATTTATTACCTAATCTACCTCGCCTGACCCATAAGCCCGAGGGATCCAGAGCACTGGGATTATTGTTTATCAAGATTGTCCATAAAGCCACCTTACTTTTTATGTAAGTTTTGGGAATTGACAGAGATTGTGAGCAATGAAAGGCAAGCATTTTCCCAAATGAGCTATTTCCCCAGACTGAAATTTTCTTTTTGATCATCTGTACCTTCTCTAGAATAGTATTAACTATCTATATAGCTCAATGAAATTTATGTTTTTTTAATTTAACATTTCCACTTTTCCTCAGATTTCTGTAATTGTGCTCACCTTTATATTCAATAAAATATCATTACTTTTATCTTTTCTTGAAATTGAATATCATCCATTGATATCAAGATCAGTTCAATAACAATAATCACTATATATTCATCATGGATTAACAGATAACATTCAGCTTTGAGATTTTTTTACACATGCCTAAACACCAATTTGTTTCTTACCTTTTTGTTTAATTGAATCTCTTTGGGAATCTCTCTCTCTCTCTCTCTCTCTCTCTCTCTCTCTCTCTCTCTCTCTATATATATATATATATATATATATATATATATATATATATGTTTTTATGAAGTGATGTACAATAACTGGTAGTATTATGAAATAATTTTCAGATAAATAATTATTGAAACATCAAAGAGATTATATTTTTAAAATTAAAACCTAATTTATAAACTGAACAAAAATCAGTTTTCACCTGAGTATATAACTAAGGATTTGTTATTTAATGGAGTAAGGTGGCCTATATTAATTTAAAACAAGAAGAAGAAGGAGAATAGGAGCTAAAATTAGTGTGTAAAAATTAATAGAATCATAAATTGTTCCCAGAAAAAAAGAAGAAACTATTTGTCTTTATTTTTCTCAGTTTAAACAATCACTCTCAAATATAAAATAATTTTAAAAATCCTTTCTATGGCAATATCATTATTCACGTGAAAAATTAGCACTTTAAGGGACTTCTAAACCCACAGTGTAATATTTCTTCTAACAATCTCCTCACTGCTAAATTGGATTCACTTTTAAGTCAATCTCCATTCAGGCAAAATTACCACATGTAATTAGCTTACACAGAGACTTGCTCTAGCCAAATTAGGCTGTCACTTTATATACAAAGTATATTCTTGTGTGCAGGGTCAGAGACCCTCATAATTATAACTGAATAAGATTTATCTAATGATAA
This sequence comes from Microtus oregoni, assembly GCF_018167655.1. Classification (NCBI taxonomy): domain Eukaryota; kingdom Metazoa; phylum Chordata; class Mammalia; order Rodentia; family Cricetidae; genus Microtus; species Microtus oregoni. The sequence continues at coordinate 2,183,032 of NW_024544721.1, forward strand.
TAATACCCTTGTATTTAATGAATCTGAGCTTTAGTTTTAACTAAGAACTAACAAACCCAGAGATATGGTTGAGAAGTAAAATAGAATAAAACTCCTTTGGAAGCACACTATCCTTGACCCATTTCGATATGAATTATTTTCAGGATAGCTTGCTACAGACTATTCAATCTTTTCAATGCTATGCATTGAATAGCTGCCAGCACCAATAATCGATAACTATAAACTCCAAATTAACTTATAGCAAGCATTTTAAAATAGAAGACTTAAAAAAAGATTTCTTGGGAATAACTGAGATGAGGAAATTATATATTTTGTGATTAAAAGCAATGCAATTTTAAATCAATCAGTGCAAGATAGTAACTTTCCTTTAAATAAAAGATGAATGTAATGAATATCATATGAAAAGAGACATATAAAGTTTGAAGAGCCTTTAGATTTATAGTCATTAAAAAAATCTTATAACTGTTGCCATTTGGGTTTCTTAGAAATTCTTTTATAAAATAACAAATATTTAAAACAGGGCAAAAAGAACCATAAGGGTCTGCAAAGTTTTAGTGGCAACCAACACATAAATATGAATGTGATAATGAAGAGAAGAAGCATCACTTAAAGAAATAAAGTAATACTGATGGAATTAAATACTGAGAAAAAATAATCATGATTAGAGGTTAGAATGTACATTTTCCCCAAACATAGCTCCATTTAAAAAAATGTCAAACCTCATATACTGTTATCCATGTTGACCTTGCTTGCTGCACAAACCAAGAAGCATGCAACTTATATTTTTTTTAAAAAAATATTGAAAATAAATTCTCTCATACTGTCATCCAAAACACAGTTCCCTCTCTCTCCATTCATCCCAGATATGCCCTCATCCCTTCTCCCCCAAATCCACTCCTCCTCTGTTTCCTCTTCAGAAAAGATTAGGACTCCAAGAGACAATAGCCAGATAGGACAAAACAATATATAAGACAAAGGGAAAACCCTCCCATTTAAGATAAACAAGGAAACCTAATTGGAGAAAGTGTTTAGAGATCATACAAAATAGTTGACAACACACCCACACCCACTGTTAGGAGTCTCACATAAATGCCAAGCTAAGAGCCACAACACACGCGCACACACACACACACACACACACACACACACACACACACACACACACACACACAGAAGATCTGGTGCAGAACCTTGCAGGCCCTGCTGTAAGTCTGCTTTAGTCTCTGTGAGTTTAGTGTCTGTGGGTTGTTTTCTTTTGGTGTACTCCATCCCCCCTCACTCCTATAGTTTTTCCTTCCCCTTTTCAATAGGGTTCTCTGATTACCATAGGAAGACAAGCACACATCTTTATTGAGGGATTTTTTTTAAAAAAATATCAGATGATCAAATAATATACAGCTACTTTAAGGTCGTTATAATGATTTCCAGATCAATCATTAATGGAAGTGCCTTGAAATAAATCAATGCAGGAATCTTATAAATGTAATTGTTCATATTACAACAGAAGACATTCAGGACTGTTGTAATAAGAGCGGCGGGGCTGCGTCCCCAGCACCCCGGCCGGCTGGCTAGATTATACCCTGAAATAATTACACACAAATCGTATTCTTTTCAACACTGCTTGGCCCATTATATTTAGCCTCTTCTCGGCTAACTCTCCCACCTGGACTAGCCCATTTCTAGTAATCTGTGTAGCCCACGAGGTGGCTTACCAGGGAGATTCTAGCCTACATCCATCCTGGGTCGGATCTTCATTGCGTGTGCCTCAGAGAGCAGAGCTATCACCTGTGTCCAGGAGAGGGGAGCATGACGTCTCTGCTCCAGAGAGCAGAGCTGTCGAGTCTGATCTCACTTCCTCTTCCTCCCAGCATTCTGTTCTGTTTACTCCACCCACCTATGTTTTAACCTATCAGGGCCAAGGCAGTTTATTTAACCAATGACCTTCCTCCATCAAAGGACAAAGTGGATTAGTAAACTGAATACTGAAATATATTATTTTAGGGATGGTAGATACTTTAAATTGCTCTTAAATAAATTTGATAGAAAAATAGCATACAGGAACTGTCACAAATGGAGAAATGAGAGACTAAATACAAGGTTTAACAAAAAGTTAGGTAAGGACAAAATTATACTATACTATTTGGTTTAGGAGTGTATCCTAATTGAATAGACACAAAAACAAGTAGTGAAACTTTTCTTAGCAAAAGATAGAGACAGTTTGAGGAAATCTGTAAAAAATGCAAGGAAACAGGGTGAAAGAACTTAAGATAAGCTTTTGTCATCTAAAAATGGTATATATATATATATATATATATATATATATGGAATGTGCAAAGACAGGTGTGCATGTGTACATTTGAGAAATATTTAAGAAACATAGGAAAATTATGATGATTATAAATGCAATTGTTTACCCCACAATAAAAAGTAAAAAGGATAACTGAAGAATTAACTGGTACACCAGGTTTCTTGATGATGTAAAGATGGATATGATTCTCATGCTCTAGTAAATGGTCACACAAAGCTGGGCAAGGGTGGCACATGCCATTAATTCCAGCGCTCAGGAGGAAGAGGCAGGTTATTCTGTGTGAGTCTGAGGCCAGCCTGGTCTAAAGAGCAAGCTCCAGGACAAGCTCCAAAGCTAGAGAGAGAAAGCCTGTTTGGAAAACAAAACAAAACAAAACAAAACAAAACAAAAGTGATCCCACAGCTATGCTTATATTGAAAACATAATTGTGAACTAGTAGGTTTTCAAAAAAATGAAACAAGATTAAGATGAAAATGTGTTGGGCATATGAGAATTGTTAAAGAGGGAAAGAGAGAGGTAAATATTATATTTTATTTTATACATCTATAAAATTCTCAAAAATCAAATTTAAAATATACTATTTTCAAAACACATAGTTTTAAATAGGTTTCTATATAATACTTTAGTAAATATTAAAGTTCATAAAATAAAACCACAAGCACAGTTTTACATATGAAATTTTTTATTCATTTAGGACTTTGACAAGGATAAAACTATTCTGTAGAAGGCTTAAGAAAGTAAAACCCTATGTTACTATATTATCTGCCAATCCATTAAAAATAACTTTTATTTAAGTATTCTTTAATTTTGTTTATTCTTTTAATATATTTTATTTTAAATTAAATTACATCTTTTCCTCATTTTTCCCTCCTACCTCAAAACATCCTCATTTCTTCTACTTTAAACCCCACATATGCCCCCTCTCAAAATGATGGTTGCTTTTACTTTAATTATTAATGTTTTGAAATATTTCACATTTTCAGCATGAAAGCAATTTCTTGTACCTTGTTATTTTAAATTTTCATATCAATAAACATTTTTCTTGCTTGTATGTTATGGCTTCACATATTTTCTTGTTTTCTTCAGAGGGTAGAAAAGGGCACTGGGTGTCCTGGAACTGGAGTTACATACAAATGGTGGGAGACTACACATGGGTGATTTGAATGGAACCTGGGTCTTCTTCAAGGGCAATTACTCTTAACCTCTGAGCCAAATCTCAGTACTAAAATACTTTGTTTTCAGATACTACACTGATTGAAATTTTTTTTCTCAAATGAACATTTGGTTATTCATTACCAGTGTATAGAAACATTGCTTTGTGGTATATGTATGTTTGTGTGTATGTGTGTATATGTGTGTGTATGTGTGTGTTTGTGTGTGTGTGTGTGTGTGTGTGTGTGTGTGTGAGAGAGAGAGAGAGAGAGAGAGAGAGAGAGAGAGAGAGAGAGAGAGAGAGAGAGAGACTATTTTGTGGTTTGGAAAATTCTGAGTATGACTATTATTCTTAAAGTTTTGGGTATATATTTGTATAGTTTAAAAATTCTTCTGTGAATTAGCATGTAAGTCATGAAAAGAGACAGCTTTAAAGTAGCTTTTCAAATTTAAATTTCTTGGCTGAATATTATGGATATATCGTCACATATCTCTTGCATAGAAACAGCGAAAAATTGGCATTCTTATGTAGTACATAAGGTAATATATTTTCATCTTTTCACTTTTATGTTTGAGATAGACATAATGAAATTTTGCTGGTAAGCCATGAATTCGTGGTGACATACAAATTAATAGAAATGGGTTAAATTAATATGTAATTGTTAGCCAATAAGAAGCTAGAGTTAATGGGCCAAACAGTTATTTAGTTAATACAGTTTTTGTGTGATTATTTTGGTGCTGAGCAGCTGGGGACCAACAAGCAGCCCTCCACCCACAGATTGGCATGCCAAGGTGGGTAACTACATCCATACAAAAACCTGAGAAAGCTTAAAAAGTAATCCTAGACTCAAACAAACAGAGTTAAGCATGGTTTGGTGGCAGTATTTTCTTGGATGGGCTTTTTTTGGGAGAGGATTTTCTGACTCAGTGATAGCAGAAAAGCCACACTGTTTTAAAATGTCAGCTGTCAGGTAATTGCTGCCAGTGTGACCTTTGGCACTTTCAGGAGACCAAGCATTTGGATGGGGTTTGAGAGCAGACTGCTGCAGCTTACTTAATGGCAACATGGACTAGATCTATGTCTGAGAATGGGGCTGTGTGCATTACTCTTAGAGGTGCAAGCAGCTCAACCATGCTGGACTCGGAGGGCAAACAGACAGTACCATATATACCATAATAATGGTGCAGTTTAAGTTTTAGACTGGGTAGGCAAGAGGAGAATACGATGAACACCATAGTAATGGCCAGGCTTAAATTTTAAGAAGCACTTAGCCTTTTAAAAAGTGTCCTTGGACAGTAAAGAATTACAGATATGCAATAAAGATAAATCCAGATGACTCATAGTATTGGATAAATGTACATAGGCTTGGAAGTGAGAAGAAAAAGAGCATAAAGAGTCCTAATAGGAAGTTAATGGTTTAAAAAAAGGCAAAGTCTTTAAAGAAACAGAGTACAGATAGTCATAGAGTAAAAGGAGTAAAGGAAAAAAATGTGTGCTGTGATTACCATTGATGAATAAAGAAACTGCTTTGGACCTATGAAAAGGCAGAACTTAAGTAGAAAAGCTAGACTGAATGTTTGGAATAAAGAGGGTGGAGTCAGGAGATGCCATGGAGACACCTCATGAGATAGATGTGCTGAGACTTTGCTGGTAGGCCATGACCTCATGGTGATATACAGATTAATAAATGGGTTAAATATGTAAGAGTTATCCAATAAGAAGCTAGAGTTAATGGGCCAAGCAGTGATTTAAATAATATGGTTTTTGTGTGATTATTTCAGGTCTAAGCTAGTCAGGCAGCTGAGAACCAACAAGCAGCCTCCCTCGTCCAACAGCTTTTGGTCATGGTGCTTATCATAGAAGCAGACATCGAATTTAAAATGTCATACTTATCTTAAATTTCCTACGATTTATTGACTCAATATCAAAGCACTCATGATATTATTAACAAATTTTATCCTTTTATATACTTTAAAATCATACAGTCAATTAAGTATAAGTAAAAATAAGTCCAAGAAAGATAGACTTTTATTTTTGACTTTTATGAGTTGATATATTTTTTAAATTACATGTGAAAAAAACAATAACTTAAAATCTGATATATACTACTATTGCAACTGTGTTTGCCAGTTTTCTTTATTTCTGCATATGATGCTAAATTGCTGTTTGGTTTCATCATATTTCAGTCTTCAATATTTGTCTACACCAAATGTAGAGTGACAAACTTCTTCATTTCTATTCTGCCCTCATTTGTCCTTCTTTTTTGAAGGATAGTCACACTCAGTATAATATTGTTGCTTTTATTTTCCTTTGCCACATTACATTTTTCTTCTTGTCACCTTATAGACTTCATGATTTTTGATAAGAAATCAACTATCAGTCCTACTGACAGTCCCATGCCTTTGAAAAAATTCTATTATTCCTTTCAAGATTATCTCTTTTTCTTGAGTTTTGAATGTTTGATTATAATGCATTTTTGTGAACATACTTTGCAATTTTCCTGTTTGGAAGTTTATTTGAAATGTAAAAGTATAAAAATAGTCCTTTGCCTGATTCAAGAAGTGGTTGGCAAGTCTCCACATGCTCTTTGTGCCATTTTCTCTGCTTCTCATTTCAAAAGTTCTTCATAATATGTATGTTATATGTTCAATGGTATCTCACTTATTTCTAAGTGATTTTGTGTGTTATCCCCACTGCTTATCACACAGCATGATTTCAACTGATTTTCTCAAAGTTTAAAATTTCTTCCTTCTCTCTGCTCAAACTTAGTCTTCAAACATGTGATATTCTATGTTGATTATCAGGATAGTGAATCTAGAATCAAACAAGAATCATGTCACTGAGGGAATATATTAGGACATTTCCAGAAAAGATTGTTTTAGAGCAAAGACCATTCTCTCAGATTGTAGCACTTTTTCAAGACTGTAAAGATGTTTTAAGAAAAATAGATACCATTTCTGCCTGCTGGTTATTTTTGATAGGGAGTGCACCTATCACATTATTGTTGCCACTAACATATCTATCCTTTTCTAATATCACAATCCTGCTTTGCCAGATTTCCAGCACTGACAAAAACAAGCAGTTTTTTTCAGGAATCATTCAAGATTTTAGACTAATTTAGGATTTCTGAGATAGCGACACTAAGGGACTGAACAGAAAATAATTTTCCAGTATCTCCCTTGTAAAGACAGTCAAATTTTACTACCCACTGCATATCTTGTAAGCCAATTTAGTAAAATCACTTCCATTATGTGTAGTGATGAACTGCCTTCAATTATGTATATTCATTCTATGAGTTCTGTTCCTGTAGATTTTTTTAACTTTTTATTTAAAAGGATTTTTTTTTATTTTACACACCAACCACAGTTGTTCTTCCCTCCTGTCCTCCTGCTCCTCCCTTCTTTGCCCTAACCATCCCTCCATCCACTCATCAGAAAGGATAAGGACTACCATGGGGAGTCAAGAAAGTGTGGCATATCAAGTTGAGTGAGGACCAAGACCCTACCCCTGTATCTAAGTTGTGCAAGGTATCTGTCCATAGAAAATGGGTTACAAAAAGCCAGTTCATACACTAGGGATAAATCTTGGTCCTGTTACTGATCCCACAGATTGCCAAAGTCACAGAACTGTCACCCACAGATATTTGCAGAGGGTATAGGTCAGTCTTGTGCAGGTTCCCCAGCTGTCAATCCACAGTCAGTGAGCTTCCACTCACTCAGACCAGCTGTCTCTGCAGATTTCTCTATTTATGATCTTGAACCCATTGCTCATATAATCACTCATCCCTGGTGTAGGTGGCCCTTCTGTATTTGTGTTGCTTTCATTGGTTAATAAAGAAACTGCTTTGGGCCTGGTGATAGGGCAGAACTTAGGTAGGCAGGGAGACAGAACTGAATTTTAGGAGAAAGAAAGAAGAGTAAGAGCACCCACCATGGAACTACCAGAATCAGACATGCTAAATCTTTCCTGGTAAGCCATAACCTCATGGTGATATACAGATTAACAGAATTGGGTTAAATTAAGATGTGAGAGTTAGCCAATAAGAGGCTAGAATAATGGGCCAGGCAGTGTTTAAATGAATACAGTTCCTTACAGTTGTAAGCTAGCAGGGCAGCTGGGAAAACAAGCAGCCCACTTCCTCCAGTTACAGATTGGCACCCAATGTGGTAAACAAATTCTACGTAAAACCTGACAGGGATTAAAAAAAAATTCTAAACACAAATATAGAGTTTAGTGCAGCTGCCGGCATGCCATAGCTCCTTAAGAGAGAATTTCCTGAATCAGCAGCCATAACAACAACAACAAAAAGCTGTGTGGTTTTAAAACGTGGCTTCCTGGGCTGTGTCACCAGTACAAACTCCAGCTATTAAGCATTTTAACGACCTTTGTGGGACCAGATGTGTGTGTGCCCACACAGGATTGGGAAGAAAGTACTCTGAGACCTTGCCAATGGCTCAGTGCTCCCGGCCTGGGCAGGTGACAGAATCAGGTCTACTAGGCTTGCACAGGCAGGAGATCATTGTGGATTCCCCCCACCATACGCAGAGATGTTTCTAGGATGCATACTACTTTGCATGGCAGATTTGTTCTTAACTCAGATAAAAAGAGTTTATGTGCTGCATGCTCATTCTCAGAGTTAAAGTGCTGAGCATGGATTCTACCTTGTGGCCAGAGATAGCTGAAATGGTACATCCACCATTTTGAAATTGGAGAGAGGTGGAACCAACATCCAGAACAGCTGCAACCAAGCTGCTTAGCATTTTAAAAGCTCTTCAAGACAGTAGAGAATTACACATTCACAATAAGACACATTCAGACATAAACGACCTCTAAATGGGTCAGAATATTATGTAAACGTATATAGTCTTGGGAGAGAAAGATAAAGAGTATACAGGGCCATAAAATAGAGTTTATGCTTTAAAAAATGGTACAGTCTTTAAAGAGACAGAGTACAGATAGTCATAGATTAAAAGAAGTAAAGAAAAATAAGCCACATAAAATGGAAAATTCACAGAGAGTCTGGATTCTATATATTATTGTGTTTTCTTTAAATTTTTTTACTGTGAAGGAGCTAAGTACAGAGAGAGGTTTCATTGTGTGGGCTGCTAAGCTAAACCAGCATGGATATTATAAAGGTATTATGACTTCAGAATTTGGGTCTAAGGATATGGTGCTTTGGAAAAGAGGTTCTTCTTTTGTTGTCACAGAGGATGAGACCCTGTGGATTGCTTCTAGACAATATGGTTTGATAGACCACACCCCCCTGAAAGGTTGCCGTGAACACCCTTAAAAAATTACTTTGCCCAACTGCTGACTGAGATGAACCTAGCACATAAGATACAACATAAAAGACCTGATTAACAGCTCCCCCATAGAGCATGAAGCAGTTTGGAGAGAAAAAAATATGCCCATATTTGCAAATATTGTTTATAAATGATCTTTTACATTTAAAGGGGGATATGATATAGATATGAATAATTTTCATTCATATGGATTTTGCTTTAATGATATAAACTTAAGGTCAATCTTGTTATATGTATATTTCTGCTCTTGATTAAGGTATTGTGATTGTGTAGTTCACTTAAAAATGTTATGTATAATTAGGAAATATAGGTTATTAATGGATAATCATTGATAATAGTCAAGCTTGTAGTCATGTTTTCTAGATATATAGAGATATATTTCAGTTAGATAGGCATTCTTCATATCTTTCAAACACTACAGAATACGGCATTTTAAATGTTTTAATAACTTAGGGATTTTTATGACAATGAGACATTTCTGCTCCTGGCAGCACGAATCTCCTTCAAGATAAAGATGGGCATCAAAGAGGCTCTTTATGGAGTTGGTTAGCCATTTGGCAAGAAACTGCTCTTGCCTGGACTATTGCATAAACTGGACATACAGTACCCACAGAGAGATGACTGATGAACTTTCCTAAAGGTGAGATGGTCCTTCTGGGTTCCTGCTTCACGAAAGAGTCTGAGAGACATTCTGCAGGACACAGAAGAAAGTAACTGAACTGTCTTTGAAATTTCCAGCTTCATAGAAAAGTCTTCTGGATACCATGGGCCTGTAGGCTGAAGATGGATTCCTCAATGGTACAAAAGAACTTTGGGTGACTGTACAGGCAGCAAGATGTCTCTGTCAAATCTAGAGTTTTGGAAGTTGCTTACAATGCACTTCCTGTTTGCTTAGGTAATATATCCTTCTGGAGTCTTTGATGGAGTTGTAGAATTTATAGTTATAGTTATAGTTTTCCTTAGTTATGATAAAAGATAAAGTAGATATAAATATTGCAACTGTAATTCTTGCTTGATAATTGTTTTGTTACATGTAATTTTACTATATTAAAGTTAAAGCCTTAATTTTGGTTTCAACAGAAAAGGGGAAATGGTGTAGGAGGTCCTTCTGTACTTGTGTTGCTTTCATTGGTTAATAATGAAACTGCTTTGGGCCTGGTGATAGGGCAGAACTTAGGTAGGCAGGGAGACAGAACTGAATTCTGGGAGAAAGAAAGCAGAGTGTGAGAACTCCCATGTAACTGCCAGAATCAGACATGCTAAATCTTTCCCGGTAAGCCACGACTTTGTGGTGATATACAGATTAACAGAAATGGGTTAAATTAAGATGTGAGAGTTGGCTAATAAGAGGCTAGAAATAATGGGCCAGGCAGTATATAAATGAATACAGTTTCTATGTGATTATTTCATCTATAAGCTAGCAGGGCAGCTGGGACAACATGCAGCCCACTCACTCCTGTTACACCTCCCTCTGTTTATCTGGACTCGGGGAGTTCATCCAGTGCTCAGCTATGGATTTCTGAATCTGCTTAAATTATACTGTATAAAGTATCTTTGATGACAACTAGGGTTTTCATCAATATATTACAGGTAAGGTCAGTTCAGGAAATCCCTCCACTAACACTAGGAGTATTTGCTGGGATAATCCTTGTGGATTCCTGTGAGTTGCCCTAGCACCTGATTTCTCATAACTCCTTAATGGTTCCCCCTATCAAGATATCTCTATCCTCCTCTAACAAATTCTTATTAATACAAATGTCTTTAAGGAATTTGGAATTTTATTTATTTATCTTCATCCTTTTTTGTGAAAGTAAAATGATGGTTAAGTTTCAAGATTACTCTCTGTTATAATTGCAAATAGACTCTGAGTATTCAGTAGGGTTTTTCTGAAGTTCCTAGTTGGAGATCTGGCCAGAATGTTCTAAAAAGTGTACCATTTCTGCTAACCAAGGTGGAACCATCTTAACCAGCTGGTACCCAAGACAGGTCTTATATTAGTGCTATCAGCTTTGTAATGTCATATCAGCCAGGTGAATATATTGTTGTGGGGCCCCATCTTATTCCTGGAAACTTCAAAGATTACTTCAGGAAAATTCATTGTTCATTGTGTAAAATTTAAATATTATTTATGTAAACTTATACAGACAAATATATAGTCAATGAAAGGTATGGTAGAGACAAAATTAGGTATGAAGAAAAGTAAATTTTTGTCTAAATTCTTTTTCTTTCTGTCCCATACCAAACAGCTCTTGACATGAGACAAAAACTCTGAAATTTTCTATTAACAACATGCTTGGATTTAGAGAGGGACAGAGCCATTGTCCAATACCAAAGCCAGCTCTATATATTCATATTTATACACAAATATGTATATAGAGATATGTTTTAATCACTCTTTTCATCTTTAATATTTCTATTTTCATGATATTTTTTCATTTTTATTGACAAGGTGTACTTAAAAAATATTTTTCTTTGTTACTTTTCTTACAATTTAATTTCACAATTTGAGAATAAATTAAGATCTTTTATACAAAGTCTTTGCTAACATTATAAGTGTTCTCATTTCCTAAAGAAAATTTTTAATACATATTACATATACAAAATCTAGTATTTGCGTGATTTACACATTCTGTAGGCAATTGTAGACATGAATATAATAACTTGGCATTTCTAGGAATTAAAATTACCCTATTGCTCAGTGTTTGCATTTATTTCTTCTAAGTTTTAATTTTTCATTTTAAAATGATGTTAGAAAATAAATTTAGATAACTATATTCTGTAGCATGAATAATAAAAACTCAGAGACAGATATTGATGTTTAAACTGAATATCAGAAAAGTGAAGCAGTCAAGTTACTAGAGAGCTCTTACCTGTATGAAATCTTCAGACTGAAAGAGGGTGAGTCACCTTTTCATCCCACCTTATATCCTCTCTAGTGCTCGGATTAAAGTTATATACAACCACTGCTCAGCCTCTATGACTAACTACTATGTTTGATGTATTTAAAGTTGTGTGCCACCACTGCCTGGCCTCTATTGCTGACTAGTGTGGCTGTTTTGTGTTCTAATCTTCAGGAAAGCTTTATTTATTAAAATGCAAATGAAATATTACAGCATTTCTTCTTTTTGTCTAAAATAAAAAGGAAGGCTATAACTAAAATAAGAAAAACTGTATGTAAATACAATAACTATACACATTATACACAATATACACAGGTGATAAATGCTTCAGCAATATCTAGTACATTTGCATTTGACAAATTCAGAGAAAATACTCCATATCTACCTTATCTTTGTATATTTAAAGTCTTATACCTAATTTTCTTTCTATCATAACTTGCTTTCTGAGTCATGTGTTATAATTGAATGTGTAATCACATTAGGTATATTCTCGAGGTTAAAGAAAGATATATTTTAGACAGACAGATCATCCTCAAACTCTTTAGAGATCTTCAGATTATGGCATTTAAGATGTTTTAAAGCATAATTTCTTTGTTTATGACAAGGAGACCTATGTGCACCAATCAACTTTAGAGAAGATAATGTGCATCAAAGAAATTCTACATGGAATTTAGTTTCTTTGGGGTAAAAGTAAGCCTCAGCTACTGACAGTATGCTTTCCTAACTGGACAAGCAAGACACAGTGAAAGTCACTGCCAAACATTGTCAAGATAAGGAGAGATAAACCTTCAAAATATCCTGCTTCACAGACAAGTCTGTCAGATATGCTAGGTCTATAGGTGGAAGATAGATTCCCCAACATTGCAGAGGAACTTTGGGTGATTGTCTGGACAGTCAACATTTTTTGTTATTTCTCACAATTTTTTTTGAAGTTATTTGCTCACATTTCCCTCTTTCTCAGTTAATATTATTGTCTTCTTAGGTCTCTGAGTGAGTTCAAGACTAGATATTTTAGCTATTATTAGCTTATTGCCACATGATGAAAAAGTCTTTTTTTTAATTTTGCTATTGACATAATGTTTTAATGAAATTCTGAGGCTTTCAACACATTTCCAATCAATAATTAATCAATTTCTTCAGTACGTTTTACTAGAGGAACTGACAGACCCCTATGGGAATAATGTGTGTTAAGTATATGGGATCATACCTATTCCTAATTTTATCTTGTATCTGAATAAATAATAAAGTTAATTCTGTATTATCTGGTATAAATTCTAATTTCAATATGCAAAGAGCCTCTTTCTGCATATTGTAATTCAGTTATTATTTAGAAGTTCTTTAAAATTCCTTAGTACCATGTGAATAGCATATAATTCTGACTTTTTGACGGAATCATAAGGACTTTGATCAACTTTACTTAAATTTTCTGATTTGTAACCTGGCTTTCCTGATTTATTTGCATCAGTATAGAATGCAGGGTATTCAGTTATTGTATTTCTTACAATGTGAGGAAGGATCTAGTTAGTTCTCTTTATAAGCAGAATTCTCTTACTTTGGGGATAGTTGCTATTAGGCTCTCCAAAACTATTACTACAAGCTCTTTGCCAGGTTTAAGTTTCTGTGATAATTTGTCGATTTCATCATTATTAAGTGATACTATAATTTCTGCTGGGTTTTCCTCCTAATTGACAAAAATCTCATTTTTCTTTTCAGAATTAACTTAGAGACATTGTATACATAAGTTTTTAATATTTTTTACTTAGTTTATGTGTTAAAAAGATCCATTCTAAAATAATATCTTCCATTCACATTAAAATTCCTGTAGGCGAATGTTTAGAGGGTAATATGACCAGAAGCAGTTAAAATTTGGCTTTACATGACTCACATGTGCCTTCTTTAAGTTCTTTTCGGTCAAAGCCAATTCTCTCTCGGCTTCAGCTGATAAATCTTCAGGATTATTTAAGTCCTTGTCATCATCTAAGGTTTGGTTTAAATTACTAAGTCCATCAAGTTTTATCCCAATAATGGGCCATAGATGGGAAATGTCAGAAATTCTTTACTTCTTCAAAGAATTTTCTAAAGTGTCTACATTTGAATCAGATAGTGAAATGTTGTTCATGTAATGATAAATTATAGATTCAGAAACTTGCTTATATATCATTTTAAACTCCTGACTTTCAAAATATTGGCCAGGTGTAGGGTTATTAAACATTCCCTGTGGAAGAATCTTTCCTTGATATCTCTTAGCAGGCTGAGAATTATTGTATATAAGCACTATGAAGGCAAAATCTTCTCTGACTTTTACTTATAAAAGAATAGTGAATAAATAATCTTTTAAAGTGATAACTTAAACCATCTTTTAAACCACTAACTAAATGAGATCACCCTTTATGCAAAAGCAAGATGGTAGTGAGTCAATTGGCTGAATCACCTTATTAACAGTTCTTAGATCTGCTACCATTGTCTATTAACCAGAATTTTTTAAAAACAAATATTGGAGAATTCTAAAGCCTGCTTAATACTTCAATATGCTGAACATCTAGTTGTTCTTGTGCCAGCTGTTATACAGCCTCAGTTTCTTTGTTGTTAAAAGCCATTGCTTCACAAATGCAGGTTTGTCTTTCAAGTATTTTAAAGGAAAGGCTGTTGGGGCCTTTGAAACATCAGCAGCTGTTGTTCCCTATATTTATACAACCTGGATGGCTGGTAACTGTTCTTTTTAATATAATACTTTTTTTCAAAAACATATGTTAATTTATGGTTGGTTTCTAAGCCTGGAGTTATGTTAATCTAAGTATTCAATTACTGTAACAAATAGCATTCCCAAAAATTAATTGCTTTTTCAGTCACATATGGTTTAATATTCCTCTTTGCCCTTCTGGCCCTCTATATTTGACCCATCTTGTTCTCTGTTTTACCTGAGATAAAGTTCCCTAAAAGCTGAATATTTACATCTTGCAAAATGCCAGTTTGTATGAAAAGACTCTGATGAAATTATCCATATATCTGTACCTGTGTATGTCAGACCTTCAATGACAATGTCATATATTTGCATTTTTAATTTCGATCTTTGTTCATTTATAGAAGTTTGCCAAAATACTTGATTTATGGTTTCTTCTGAATTTTTTGTTCTCTCTTCTATAGTTGTTCTATTATAAAGAGCAGTATGGCTTCTTAAATTATGCAATAGGTTCTTTAATTGTTCTGGGAAGGAAGTTCTTTTTTGTTCTGGGCTGGCAGGAAAAATCTGAACTGGATTTGGAACAGGGGCCTATGAGAAGTCCCTCATGGCATTTCCCAAAGGCAAAGGATTATCTTTGCCTTATATTACTCGTTGACTTACATTCCTTAGTCCAATGTCTACCTTCAGACACCTTCTACATAATCCAGAAGGGAGGGGCATTCTGACTGGATTATACTTAGAAAAAAAAACATGTTTTTAGGAAGGTTTTGTCTATCATTCCTTTTAGAGGAACCTTTTTGTCACAATTATAACATTTGACATTTTGAATTTTTCTCAACTCTCTGGAAATCACTTCTCCTATCTATGGATCATCATGGTCATGAGATTCAATATTAATTGTATCGCAAATCCATTCTTCCAAAGGTGCTGACCTTTCCTTTAATTATCCTTTTTGCATAGAGAAATGGCATTTTCAAAAACCAGAGATTCAGTTATTATTTGTCTAGCATCTGCATTTGGTATAATTCTATTTATTGGTGAAGTCAATATTTGTAGAATATCTGTAAAGGCTTTCTTTGTTACTGTATAACTTTAGTAAATGATTCAATTTTCTTTCCTATTTTTTTTCAGTTCTTCTCCAAGCTTTTAAAACTGCTACATGGCATAAATCCAGGTTGTTGTCATCATATACAGTTTACACTTCTATAGTAGCAAAATCTACTTCTCCATGAATTTGGTCTTTTGAGATTTTCCTGTTGTAAGAAGGCCACTTGTTTGTTTTCCAGCAGTTCAGACCCAAAATAATCACACAGAAACTTATTTAAAATACTACTTGGCCCATTAGCTCTAGTTTCTTATTGGCTCTTACATATTAATTTAACCCATCTCCATTAATCTGTGTATTGCTACTTGGCTGTGGCTTACCAGCAATGTTCCAGTGTTAGTCTCCAGCAGGGCTACATGTCTTCTCCCTCACTCTGCCTTTTTTCTCCCAACATTTGTTTTAGTTTTCCCCACCTACCCAAGTTCTGCCCTATCAACAGACCAAGGCAGTTTCTTTGTTCACCAGTGGTATTCACAGCATACAGAGAGGAATCCCACATCATTTCCCACCTCTAGTTTTACTCCATTGTTCACTAATCTTTTTTTAAATTTATTTATTTATTAAAGATTTCTGCCTCCTCCCTGCCACTGCCACCCATTTCCCTCCCCCTCCCCTGATCAAGTCCCCCCTCCCTGATCAGCCCGAAGAGCAATCAGGGTTCCCAGACCTGTGGGAAGTCCAAGGACCACCCACCTCAATCCAGGTCTAGTAAGGTGAGCCATTGTTCACTAATCTGAACTTCTTTTCTGAACCAGGTACTCCTTTGAAAATGTGGACCAGGCTCTAAAACACCCTTAAGCAATTCTACCCATTCTTTATGGATAATTCTATTGCAAACTGACCATGAGTTTAACATTTGCTTCACAAAAGGTGAATGCATGCCATATGCGACTATTGCTTCATTGAATCTCCTTCAATCTAACATTGGCACAGGAGTCCTGATAGCTGTAACAGAGCTTCCACCAATTGTCAATTCCTATATGGTTGCTGGATATATTAAATTTGGTTGTTTGAAAACCTTAAGCTGTTACTCTCTATTCTTATAATGTAACACTGAAATTGGTTTTCCATTAATGTCTTGTTTAAATATCCATGTGATATGTTTCATTAGGGTTTTCTAAGGCCTATATCTTAGCATTCAAATTAACCAAATGTTTTAGTGATAAGACAAAAATGCTAAACCTGATAATGTTTACAATTGACATTACATAAATTCCATCTAAATTAGATACCCTCTCATTTAATTGCTCCATTTTCAAACTGTCTAACATATTATCATGCAGAGACCCAAATCCCTCCATTGTAATGTTTTCTTTTACCTTTATAAATATGGGACAAAGCTCTCTCTTTCAGTTAATATTTCCTTTCAACCATTTCCAATTTTCTTACCAAATTCATCAATAGTGTTGAAGAAGATGTGAGACTTATTCTTGCTTCATAGAACAGTAAACCCCTGACTGGATTTCAAGACAGTTATTTAGTTTGACAGCAGCCGGAGAAGGGGGTTTATGGAGATTCCACAACCCACAGTGGAGGGCTGGGCAGAGAGATAGAAAGAGGAGAGAAAGATGGCTATCTGAAAAAAATGCACAGAGGATTGTTTGGAAAGAGCACATGTGGTAGTGGGGTCTGCATAAGGGCAGGCAAACCAGTCTTGGGTGGTGAGGTCCTGTGGTGTTTGTAGCCAGGTGCTTCTGGAGTTTGGATGTCAGCTGGAGACTCTTTCAGAGAGGCTACAATAGGAAAATCCCAATCTCACTCAGAAGGTTGGGGAAAAAAAGAACATGAAGGCTAGCTTGGTGGGGCTTGAGCCCCACGTGTAGCTACAGTGTGTGCTTGTGGATAAAAAGCCACAGTCAAACAGCTTTTCTATTAATTCATACCTCAAACATTGGGTGCCAATTGTAGAATGAATAATAAAAACTCAGAGACAGATATAGGTGTTCAAACTTAAGATCCGAAAAGCAAAGCAAACCACTTCAAAGAGCTGTAAAATATGGCATTTAAATAGCTTAGGGTTGTGGTGACATGAGACATGATTGCTCCTGGTGGCACTAATCTATCCCAGAGAGAATGTTGAGCACAGAAGACACTCTGCTTGGAGCTTGCTTTTTTTCTTGGCAAAACTGGCCTTTGGGCAACAAAGGGCTGTCCATGCCTCAACCACTAACAAAATGCATGATTTCCTGACAGGACAAACAAGATATAAGAAAAAAGATGATCAAACATTGCCCAGACAGGGTAAAATGGTTTGGAAAATTTTCCAGCCTCTGAAAATGGTCTGTCAGTTACTCTAGGCCTTAGACAAATTTGGTTGCTTCAACATTGCAAATAAGACTTTGGGCAATTGCACAGGTAGCTGGTTATCTTTGTCATCTACTGCACATTTGGGAAGCTGCTTGATTTACTTCTTGCCTACTCAAGTAATATTATCTCTCTTCTTAGGGCTTCAATGGGGTTGAATATGATTTAGCTAAGCCATTTCTAATACAACACTTAGACTCCTTAAGATAGAATATTGAAACTTTCAGCATATGTTCCTTGTATAATATTGTTTATGCTGGTTGTAATCCTATTTTTTTATACTTTATATCTGTTCTTATTTTATATAGATTTGTATTGGGTTTGGAACTCTCTTATTTAGATGAAAAGGGGAGATAATGGTGAACATACTTTAATCAATGGCCTTTGAGAGTCTGGACCAGGCTGAGGTGTGGCTTTGGGGTACAAAAAACCCACAGTCCTTCCTGTTCACTCTCTCTTCACATTCTCCAAACCTGGATGTTGGACCCTCATTCCTCTTCTGTGAGTTTCCTCTTTTAATAAAGAAAAACCTTAGTATATGCTGTTCAGAATGATCTTGGGATTATTTGGCTCACATTCTTTCCATTTGATGCACTCTTCATCAGTCAGCAGTTATATTGTTCAAGATGTGAGCCTACAGTTGAATTCTCCAGGAAATCTAAGGGCTCTTGTGAATATGGTCCATTGGAAACCTTATCAACCACAAGAATGTCATTGTATACAAAGCTAGAGCAGTAGTTACAGACTTACCCATATGACCTAAAAATAGAAAAAAAGAAAAGAAAAAGTGATGCTGAGCAAATTCTGGACCTAAGCTTTTATTGAATGCTCATGCATTATAAACCTAAACAACATAAATTATTTTAGATGATGAGAGATGTAACAAAATTCTCTTAAAAATAAACTCAGTATATCAGAACAATGGAGAATTTGAATTTCTATGAAGATCACAAATCATGTTCATTTTTTTAATCTAGTAAGAATATGAAAAATAGTTTTTTTTTCAATTTTATAAGTTTATGTATAATTACACTATTCCTTTGAAAATATGTAATTATTAAAATTAGAAAGAGTTCAGTTTCATTTAATCTACAACTAGAAAATCTCTTCTGAGTTATACCATACTCACTATAACAGCAATTCTTACTAAACTTCGCACATGTAGATTATATATAGCCCAATATTATTGAACATTGATGTTTTTTCATCTAAGAGAATCTTAAAATTGGCATTGGTACATAGAATGCCTTACAGATCTTTTACTAGACATTTGTCTCATTCTTGTAAAAATAATTAATTTAATTTTTAAGCTGAAACTTTAATGTCATTTTAATTAAAATTCAGATTCAATGATGATAAAATAATCAGCAAAATTCTAATAATGTGAAATGCATTTTTAAATTAAAGTTTGCTTGTTTACATTCTATTTTGTTAAGACCAATGGAATAAAAGAATATTGTATCTGTAAACAATTATTAATGCAAGAAAAAATATTTCTGCTGCTATGTTTTGTATTTGAATTTATTACATGCCTCAGTCTTGTGATAGAACCTTTGTTTCTTATTGCAGCAATTTTTTGAGATGGTTTAAAAAATTTAAGAGTGATATTTAGTGATGCATGTATTATGGGTGTCATGGATACTTTTTTAGAGAATTTATGGCAAATTATGGCTAGTTAACATTAGAAGATTTTTCCTTATAAAATTAAATAATTAAAATTTCCAAGCCTGATCATGGTTCCATGTCCTCCTTTCCTCTCAGTCCTTCCCTTCAACTTCTCATTTTTCCCCACCACTTTTGCTTCAGAAAAGGGCAGCCCTCCCATGTATTATATCAGTCTGACATGGCATATCACATTGCTTTAAATCTAGGTATTTCCTCTCATATTAAGGCTGAAAAAGGCTCCCCAGAAGAGGAAAGGATACAAAAGGAGGTAAACGAAAGAGAGACAGCCCCTGTTCCCTCTGTTAGGAGTACTTTAAGAAGACCAATCTACACAAATGCAACATATATGTAGAGGGTCTACATCAGTCCCATGCAAGTTCTCTAGTTGATGATTTAGTCTCTGGGAGCCCCTATGACCCTGGTTTGTTGATTGTATAGGTTTTTTGTGTCTTTGGCCCCTAAGGTCCAATAATACTTCTTCATTCTCTTCTCCTGGATTTCCTGATGTCTGTCTAATGTTTGCCTGTAGGTCTTCTCTAATGATAGTTGGGCTATGTAACTATCTACGGGTATAGCAGAACATTATTAGGAATGATATCATGACTTTTTTGTTAGTCATGTTTGGTTCTCTCCTATGTCTCTGGAGTGTCCACCCTCGGAGTCCTGGCCCTCCTGGCTGTGTCAGATGTGGACTCTGTCTCATAGTATTGATCTCAAACTGGACCAGCCATCAGTTGGCCATTTCCATAATTTCTGCACAATTTTTGTCCAAACATATTTTGTAGGCATGGAAAAATGTGTGTTGGGGTCCCAGTCCCTTTCCATAATTTCTGCACAATTTTTGTCCAAACATATTTTGTAGGCATGGAAAAATGTGTGTTGGGGTCCCAGTCCCTCCACTGTAAGTCTTGCCTGGTTACAGGAGGTGGCAGGTCCAGGCTCTGAATCTTCCATTACTAGAAGTCACTCTCATAGATTCCTGAGAGTTTCCATTATACTAGATTTCTAGCTCATCCCAAAGTTGCCGCTGATTCCAGTTGTCTTTTCTAGTACTCTATCCCTCCATCTCACGCCCACCTAATCCGTCTCATTCCTATGCACATCCCCCATCCAAACCCCCCCCCCATTCACCTTTAATGTCCATTGTGTTTCCCCACTTTGAGATTTCCTTTGTACTTAGCTTCCTTTACTTTATGGCTAATATTGACCTATATGTGACTACATACCATGCTTGTCTTTCTGGGCTGGGTTATCTCACTCTGGGTGAAAAGTTCTACTTTGAACCATTTGAAAGAAAATTTTGTGATGTCATGTTTAACAGATTAGTAATACTCCATTGTGCAAATGTACCAAATATTCTTTATCCGTTCTTCAGCTGATGGACATCAAGGTTGTTTTCAGTTTCTGTCTATTACAAATAAAACTGCTATGAGCGTAGTTGAGCAAGTGTCCTTGTGATTAGGTAAGAACATCCTTTAGGTATATGGCCATGAGTGGTATAGCTGGACTAGAGGTAGGTCTGTTACCAATTTTCTGAGAAACCACCACATTCTTTTTTCAAAGTGGCTGTACAAGTTTGCACTCCTACCAGCAGTTGAGGGGTGTTCCCCTTGGAAATCAGACCTCTATCGGATATGTTGTCATTGAAAATCTTGTCCCATTCTGTAGGCTATCATTTTGTCCTATTGGCAATGTCTTTTGCCATGCATAAGTTTTTCCGTTTCATGAGGTTCCATTTATTCATTATTTCTATTAGTAGTGGGCTGATTCTTGTTCTTTTTTGGGAAATTATCTCCTGTGCCAATGCATTCAATACTATTCCTCCATTTTCTCATCTGTCAGGTTCACTGTATCTGGGTCTATGTTGAGGTCCTTCATCCACTTAGACTTGTGAAGAATATGGAAATATCTCCCATACTTTTGGATTGGAATAATTAACAGTAAAATAAGAAATGATAAATGTATATTCCATAATTTTTCATCCATTCTTCCATTGAAGGATATCTAGGTTGTTTCCAGGTTCTGGCTATTACAAATAATGCTGCTATGAACATAGTTGAACAAATGCTTTTGTAATATGATAGGGCATCTCTTAGGTATATTCCCAAGAGTGGTATTGCTGGGTCCTGGGGTAGGTTGATCCCGAATTTCCTGAGAAACCACCACACTGATTTCCAAAGTGGTTGCACAAGTTTGCATTCCCACCAGCGATAGATGAGGGTTCCCCTTCCCCACAACCTCTCTAGCAAAGGCTATCATTGTATTTTTTATTTAATTTTATTTATTTTTTTTTTATTTTAGCCATTCTGACTGGTGTAAGATGATATCTCAAAGTTGTTTTGATTTGCATTTCCCTGATCGCTAAGGAGGTTGAGCATGACATTAAGTGTCTTTTGGCCATTGAACTTCTTCTGTTGGGAATTCTCTGTTCAGTTCAGTGCCCCATTTTTTAATTGGGTTAATTAGCATTTTAAAGTCTAGTTTCTTGAGTACTTTATATAATTTGGAGATCAGACCTTTGTCTGTTGCGGGGTTGGTGAAGATCTTCTCCCGGTCAGTAGGTTGCCTTTTTGTCTTAGTGACAATGTCCTTTGCTTTACAGAAGCTTCTCAGTTTCAGTAGGTCCCATAGAACCTTTATCTGGCGATGGATGGAGATAGAGACAGAGACCCACATTGGAGCACCGGAATGAGCTCCCAAGGTCCAAATGAGGAGCAGAAGGAGGGAGAACATGAGCAAGGAAGTCAGGACCACGAGGGGTGCACCCACCCACTGAGACAATGGGGCTGATCTAATGGGAGCTCACCAAGGCCAGCTGGACTGTGACTGAAAAAGCATGGGATAAAACCGGACTCTCTGAACATGGCAGACATAGAGGGCTAATGAGAAGCCAAGGACAATGGCACTGGGTTTTGATCCTACTTCATGTTCTGGCTTTGTGGGAGCCTAGCCAGTTTGGATGCTCACCTTCCTAGACCTGAATGGAGGGGGGTGGGGACCTTGGACTTTTCCATGGGGCAGGGAACCCTGATTGCTCTTTGGACTGGAGAGGGAGGGGAGAGGAGTGGGGGTAGCGGGAGAGGAGTGGGAGGAGGGGGAGGGAAATGGGAGGCTGGAAGGAGGAGGAAATTTTTTTCAATTAAAAATAATATAACTCATGATTATCATAAAAAGTTAAATGGATAAATTTGGAAACTATTAAACAAAAATAAATGATGAATGGACTGAGAAAGAAATTAGGGAAACAACACCCTTCCAAATAGCCATAAATAATATAATGAATCTTCGTGAAACTAACCAAGCAAATGAAAGGCCACATACGTACTTGGAAGTAAGCAAAGTAGGACATGCAGAATTAAAGAAATGTTAAAAAAAAGCCATAAAGCAAAATGTAGATGAAGCGAACCTGGCTAAACTAACTTATAAGAACAAATGGGACAAGTATAAGCTGTATAAAATCTATATAAAAGCTGAACATTTATATCTAATAATAAGTCTACATGTCAAGATTCTGGGGCTTAAGGCTCAAGAAAGTCTGCTACAAAAATCAAGATGTGGGAGAAGGGATTTATTTCATCTTATAGTTTGTATTATATCATCCTTGGAAGTCAGAATAGGAATTCAAGACAAGATATGGTAAATATATATCAATACACAAACAATATATAAGTATCTTAATCAGAGGTAGAAATGTACACTGCAGTATGGTAAATATATACTATATATATAAAAATACAATATATGTTAATACATTGTAAAATTTAAAATGTTTTAAACAGAGGTAGAAGCATGCATGCATACAATAATCAATATAATTTAACTTTGTATCAATATACAAGAATCAATACCAACATATTTGTCTAAAAACAGTAACTCACAATTACAAATCTATTATCCCATCATCCCTTTTTTTCCCCAAAATGATCCCTGAGCTTATAAAATTCCTCCCCCAACCTCCCAACCCCTAAATGATGTCCATAAACCCAAGGGTAATCTTTACTGGGAGAGGGGACATCGTCCTCTAGAATTACTTCCAGCTGTCATGGGTGTGACCTTCTTTCTGTGGTATTCTGTGAAAGTAAAATTATGGTTAAATTTCAAGATCAATGTCTTTTAAAATTGCAAATAGTCTCTGAGTATTTTGTGCAGGTCTGCCCAGAATATTGTATAAGATGTGCACTATTTCAGCTAACCAAGTGGGGTCGTCTTGTGCAGTTGGTACCCAAAACGAGTCTTGTAGTGGTGCTATCAGTATCATGATGTCATATCAACCAGGTGGAGTTGTTGTTATCGGGCCCCATCGTCTTCCTGTAAACTTCAAATGTCAAAACAGGAAAAACTCATTGTTCATTGTGAAAAACTTAAACATTAATCATATAGACACACACACACACACACACACACACATATATATATACATATATATACATATATATATATATTTAATGAAAGGCATGATAGATATATTCAATGAAATGTATGATAGATATGAAGAAAAGCAAAGATGTTTTCTAAACTCATATTTCTTTCTGTCCTATATCATGGCTCTTGACATGAGACAGAAACTCCGGAAACTCTGGGTTTTTCTCTTACCAACAGGCTTGGAATTGGAGAGGGACTGAGCCAGAGTCCAACTTCAAAACCAGCTCTAAATATTTATAAATAAATGTGCATTAATACATACTTAAAGATAAGAGTAGACTAATTTTACTTACGAGACCTATTTGATTTTCTTGCTGATATTTAACTATGTAAAGTTTGTGTTACATTCATTTATGCTGTTTTTGTTTAATTATGTAATGATGTGGTGCTATTTTACCTTGCTTTCCTAAGACACCTGATTGGTCTAATAAACAGCTGAATGCCCAATAGCTAGGCAGTAGAGGAATAGTCTAGACTGGTAAGTAGAGAGAATAAGAAGGAGGAACAAACTAAGGAGAAAGAGAAGAAGATGCTCCCAACCATCCAGGTTGCCGCCAGCCAGTCAAAAATAAAGTAAGCAAAGAAGATATACAGAATGTCAGAAAAGGTAAAAAACCCCATAGCAAAACATAGATGAAGAGAAACAGGTTAAATTAAGTTAAAGAGTTAGTGGGACAAAATGAGATAAGACCAAGCATTCATAACTAATATTGTTACTATGTCTTTAGTTGGATGCTGGTTGATGACCCAAAACAAACCAGTTCTACAAGGCTGATTGACTAAGTAGAACTTTTATGACTTAAAAAGATGATGCAGGCCTATACCCCAACCTCCAGGTCTTTTAAGTTCTTTTTGAACTGACACGTATGTGACTATCAGGTAAGTACATTTTGGAATGTACAAACTACCACCTTCCACCAACTCAATGACTATGAATGTTATCAGATATAGCATCTAAGGCATACAGCAAAAATTCCTGAATTTGCTGTAATTCACCTATCTGATGTCTCCAACAATATATGAAAGATGTCTTAGTGTATGACTTCCTTTTCTTCTGATAATATCAAACTTCCTTGACACCGTTGCCTTGTGAAACATGGTATTGGAAATAAACTGAATCTGTGTTCCTAGGAGAGAGTCACTCTTATTTCCTCATGAATAATTCACATTATTCCCTGTGAAGGGGGAGCTGTCCTAATTTACTTGGGGCATTAACTAGTAGAACAATGTGAGTACAATTCCAGAAGAGGTACTATATGAGAAAAATAAGTAGAAGCATGTCCTGCTCAAGTGCAAAATCCACATATATTTGAGTCCAATTTAGGAGAATAATCTTTTTGCAACCAGCAATGTGTGAAAATAAAGATGTTTGAAGTATGTCCTTAAAAAATCTCTCCTGTGTGTATAGGATGAGAGATTTGAAGTTCTAAAATTTTAATATTTATCCTCCTGAGTTTGAGACTTACATAGCTTGGTTATACTTTCATACTTCTCAATTTATTTTCATTTGAATGTGAATATTTATCATTTTGATATTATGCCACTATATCTTGGAATCAATTTTTTTATGTCTTAGAAAATTTGTGTTGAAGGTTTTTTCAGTGAGTTTAAGATGATACTTTGGACACATACTTTTGAATGTGGCTGAAATGAGTTCTCATATTGAGACAGTTGGGTGGAAGAAATTCATTTTTCATAGTTAAATGCACATAAACCTTGATGGTCAGGAATACACCAGAATGTTATATTTTAAGTGATTTGAGTGTATCCCTAAAGGGTTCCTATATTTGAATCTTGGCCTACAGTGTGGAAGTGTTGGGACATGGAGCAGAACCTTTTAGAGATCATGATGTAGGTCCTGTAAGAGATCAAGCATGTGGGAGAGGATATAGTTCAGTGTTAAACTGCTTGACAAGCACCCACAAAGCCTCGTTGTTGTTTCCAGGTAATGTAAAAACAGAAGCTGTGCTTGATACAACCAAACTAATATATTGAGAGTTCTGACACTGAAATCACTATGGTCATTCTTCTAAGGCCCTGGTTAGATTTCTTTATTTAGATATTTTGTTTTAATAAGAAGAAAGTATTGGCTCTTCAGTCATCTTTGATATCAAGTTTCATCATATGATCTCTCAGTTTTGTATATAGTCCTGGTATGATTTTATATAGCTTGTTATGGTACATGCAGAGAGAAATGCTCACCATGGAGCTTGTAGCATACTATATGAATTTTCATCTTACAGAACTGTAAGCTGAATAAATTTGTTTCATTTGTAAGGTATTCATATTCAAACATCTGGTACAACATCATAAAATTCACTATTAGACTTTAATTCAAAGTCTAAATTATGTATACATTTCCCTTTCAAAGAATTCAGTTTTTTTTTGAGAAATGTGGGAACAAGCATATACTTTCATAAAACAGTAACTATGTTAAATTTTACTTGGACTCTAATGTTTATAATGTTTATAAGAGGCTCATATGTCCAAGTTTAACTTGTTTATAATCATCAGTGAGGATTCAAAAAAGAAACATTAAATTTTTATTTATAGCAAATAAAATGGAAGGCAAAACATATTTTGTCTCTTTGACAATCAAAAATTCTTTCTTGTGATGAGATTTTTGTTTCACATTTTCTTTTTGTATATGGATTTACTTATTAGATTTAATTTTTGCTCTAACAGAATATCTCCACTTCATATTGGTAAAATGCCAGGATGATACAGTAGAGGGCATGATGCAGAATGCAAAGTTTTAGTTTAGGAAAGAGATCATGCAGGCAGATTCACTGAGTTTGAAACACCAAGTAATTAAACACCTGGAGATGAAGAGCACTGTCCCTGACTTAATTCTGGCAAGCTTATCTTATTTCAATAATCATAGAATCATAGCCAGGTCATGAGTGAATGGGACTGAAAAAATAACAATCCTGCCAACATAGATTTATCCAAAACTGTAGAAAATTTAAAAAGGCTAAAAAATAACTTTCCATGTATACCGAAATAGCAAAAAAAAATGGTAAATTTGTACAACTAGAAAATATAATATTTTGCAAGGACCATAACAAAGGGGAAATCATGTTTATCTCTTTATGGGCATGTGCTTTCCTTCCAAGACACTGAACATGGCATGGTCTGGACACACATAAACACACACACACACACACACACACACACACACACACACAGATGGAGTCTTCACAGAATTATTAATACGTTAACTTGACTGAACCATTTTCTTTAAACTATATACTTATTTTTTTTACAAAGTATTGATTTAATTTAGTATTAATAATAAGATAAATTAAAAAAAAGAAATATTCCAGGAAGGTAATGTATTACCTTTACTGGAAAAGTGAAGTGAATGACAAAATTTTAAAATATGAAACCATAGTAGGTAATGGACAGAAGAATGGTACTTTCCAAAAATGGTATCTTCAAGCAACACTTGAAAATAAAAAGAACTCTAAAATAAAAATAAAGACTAAATGAAGAACTTACTGCTACCAATTGACCCTTCAAGAATTCTGAAGGAAATTTCTTCAAAGAAGAGAACGATAAAACACAGAACAGAAAAAAAAACAATAATAATGAAATATCTACTGGCTATCTTTCTGTCAATTTATAAAATACCTGAGATAAAAAGTTAAGTTCAGAAATGTTTTTTTGGCTCACATTTTCCATGATTTTATACTTTTATACTTTTCCCATTGCTTTACAAGACTGATAATCACACCCGTAGACGGTGTTATTCCAAATATCCACTTAATGGAGGCCAGAAAGCATGGAGAAAGAAATTTGAGGATAGCGTCTCAAAATTTCTTTCAAGGGCATTATCTCAATGACCTAAATTTCACTATGTGTTACATATAAAAAATTCAAAAACCTCCTAATATCTTTACAGGCCAGTTGCCAAACCTTTAACACCTGGGACTTTGGAAATATTCCAAATGCTAGTTATAGCTAGCTAATCAGGTTAATATATAAGTAAACATTGTTCTTGGTTTCACCTTACTATTTCTTAATTGTTTATATTTGAAGAAAATATTATAATATCATTTCATGTATTATTCAATGTATTCAGAATAAAGGCTTCAGATAATCATACTTTAAATTTGAAAGTTACAGGGTTCTAAATACAAGTAAGACTTCTATACTTCAGTTAAAATGTTAAGACAGGAAATCTAATATACTGTGATACAATATATACAAAAGGTAATAACTAGTATCATAACTTAGAGGTTTATGTGAACAAATATACTTAAAGTTATCTACAGGTACACAAATTGTATTTTAGAATGAGATATGCAAAGTGGGAGAAATTTTCTACCTTGAGAAAAATGGACAATGGTATTATTTAATCAAAAATAAATTGAAGAAATAATGCAACCAAGAGGTAATAGTCAACTATAGAGGTTATATTTTGAAAAATAATATCAGAATTTTAAACACAATGATCATTAAAAAAATGTAATGGGCATTTACAAAACCCATGCAAGTAACAGCCAGATAAAATCACAGTAGAGAGAGGGGGAATATAGGCATAAATCCCACAAGTAGCAAAGGAGCTACTGGAATAGCTTTGGTAGCTCTATAAGAGGCAGAATCAATTTTCCTTGACAATGTGACCCCTCTTATGTTAGTGATATTCCAGGGCAACACAAGACTAGCTGGCAGCATAAACTGGTCTCAACAGAGAAAGAAGAAATCTCAAAGTTAAGTGGAAAGGGATGGGAGGATAGAAACAAAAGTTATGGAAAATGTTTGGAGGGAGGGAGATACATTCAAAACACATCGTACAAAATCTTCAAAGAATTAATAAAGCATAGATTAAAAATATGATCAAAATTTATTTAAATATAAAATTAATAAAAAAAATAATAAAACAAATGTTATGAGGCTTGAACCCTCTAGATTTCTCTCATAACATAATTTTTGGACAGAAGCAAATATATTCTGAGCAAAATAAATATTTTCTGCGATTTTTATGTTACTCTTAAGATGTGATAATTAAGTCTTTCTCACTAAAATTATGTTAGTTGTACAGATAAAAATACATGAGACAAGTGAAGGGTATTTACTATTCATTCCATATTTGTTATTTTCAGTGAAGGGTATTTACTACTCATTCCATATTTGTTATTTTCAATGAAATAGTGTAACACCATAAGAAAATCAAAATGAAATAAATTTTATTAAGCTTATGAAGTTTCCCATAATCCACCTACGTTATAGCTCTAATTGTAATGAAGGAGAACATACTAGGGATTAAAGTGAGAGGGGCATGCTGAAACAGGCTGTGTGTGTGTGTGTGTGTGTGTGTGTGTGTCTGTGTGTGTGTGTGTAGGCCATTCCTCACCTCAGTCAGACCTCAGATACTAGTGTCACCCTCAACCTTGATTGAGAGAATATGTATATATATATATGTATATATGTATATATATAATATATATATATATTATATATATTAGGCTTGTTTACGTCTAGCTTTCAAAGTATTCTTTCTCTGTCTCCCACCATGTCTTTGGAACTCTTTGATTACAATTAATTATTATCATGCTAGGTATTTACATGGGTCCAGTGGATTTAAATTCTGATAGTCATGACAGTGTGACAATGCTTTACCCACTGAGGCACCTCAACAGTCTGTGATTATACAAAGAGCATAAATTGAAACACCCTATTGTAGTTATTTTAATTGTCACTACCAATCTATTTTAAACACATAAAAATTTGACATATAAACATTCTTGAGAAAAGTCTAAAAAATTTTCAAAAGACAACACTGACTTTTCTAGTGATGTCATTTGTAATAGGACTCCTCAAACTGTAATGTGCTTACACATAGCCTCACGAGCGTGTTACAATAATGCTTCCCACTCAGCAGGTCTCAGGTGGTACCTAAGATTTGCACATAGGGATGGAGATATGGTTCAGCTGTTGAAAGCTAGGCTCATAACCAAAATGACAGGAATTTGCATGTCATTCAAACACCTTTTATTTATGTATTTTTTTTATATATTTTAAGAAGCTTCAGTAGTTGGAGTTACCCTGTAACATGTCAACAATGAACCATAAAATACCAAACAAAATGTCCAATGTTTGGAAGGGTTTATTCCAATTGGAGTTCATGACTAGTTAGGTCTCATATACCCCAACATATTTCCACTGCTCATACTTAGTTTTAGATTGAAATTTCTGTCCTGCTTGATCCTGTTGCCATTTAGTCCCAAATAAACATACAGAGGCTTATATTGTTTACAAACTGTTTGACCTCTTAGTTCAGGCTTATTACTAACTAGTTCTTAATTAACTCATATTTCTTATCTAAGTTTTGCCACGTGATTTGATACCCTTTCTCAGTAAGGCATTCTTATCTTTTTCCTCTGATGACTGTGTCACTACCTTTCCTCTTCCACGAATTCTTACTTTGGTTACCACACCTATACTTCCTATCTGATTACTAGGCAATCAGTGCTTTATTAAAACAATATGGGTGTCAAATCCTTACAGTGTACAAGAGCATTATCTCAAAGCACATACTCTTCAAAACCTTTATAATTTTCAAATATTGAGCTATTTTCTTTAGGTTTCCTTCATTCACGGACTTGTATACACCTAGAGTATAAAGTATTGCCTTCACTGTTTTAAAATATCATAACAATTATATGAGGAAGAGAAAGTAAGATTAAAATTATTTGGCTAAAGAAATAATCAGAGAAAATGTGGTCAAAATCATTAGGGAATAATGAAACAAACTAGTACCTGTTTAAAGTAATTACTTTTGTTACACAAAAAGCAAATTAATCATTATTTAATAAACAATTAAAGACTTTTTTAGATATTTTGATTTGGTAGCATATTTACATGAGAAGGTATCATTGAGGAGTACTATTCAATGAGAATCAAAATTTCATTCATTTAAATTGTTTTTTATTCCTATAATTTGAAGGTGCTCCAATGATGACCAGGCAAACTTTGTTTCTAAAGTAAAATCTTAAAATCAGTTTAATTGTTTTATAATTGTCATGTTTTCCCCAAACCAGCATAAAGTATAAAATATCGTTATCATTTCATATTAAACTTATTTTGTGATGGCATAATGAAGAAAATGGAATATTCTGTTATTTACGTATTACATAAAATGTTTCTTTTCTTAGCAATTATTACTGTGAAACCCTTTAAATGAAAAGTATTCTTCAACAATTTCATTTTTTCTGAACTTAAAAATCTGCATACTCTAATATTTGGTGAGGAAGCATCTGAAATAAACAACAGTAAATCCTAAGCCAATATCAGTATAGAAATTCTGTTTATTTGAAATTAAATACTTATACTTGGCTTTCAAGGTCAATTGTTGATCTTATTTATGGACAGATATGCCCCCTAGTGGTTAAAATTGGGGATAATATAATGGATAACATTGTCAAGTATGTAGCAAATTATGCAATCTTAAAACATGATAAATTTAATCCCACAGATGCACATGAGTTAAAGCATTAGCTATGAAAAATACTAACCTATGAGCATGTGAAAGTTAACATTATCATATAATTTATTTGTTTTTATGTTTTTAATCAAATATTTTTATGAGAGATGGGGAAAGACAGAGAGAGAGAGGACCCCATCCATGTGGAATGGGCTCACCCCCACCTAAATTATGAAGACAAAAATTTAATTCTCACAACCCATCTAGGGGACAATGGACATGGAGAGGAAATGATCCATGGAACTTTCTGGATAATCACACTAGCTTAATTAGTGACTTCAGATTCAGTGAAAGACTCTGCCTCAAAAAGACATTTGGCATTGACTTCAGAGCTATACATACACACAAATGCACCCACCCACCCACACACATTAAGTTATCTTAAAAATGTTAGGTATATTTAAATATTTCTCTACAATTTAAGAAGTTGTTCTCACATGATTCAGAGATTAGACATGGGTGTGGCTTACAAAACAAAATTTACTATTAAAAGAAATAATAAAAATAAGTTATAAATATTTATCATTCACTCTGTGTGAACTCTAAATATAAGAGTAGTCTTTGCAAATGCTAAACTAACATGTGTTTACAAAGGAAAGCTATATGAATAAGTGCTAATATTTTTGATGCAAATTTCACCTTGTGACGTATTTCTCTTCTTAAACCTGGATCTCTAATGATTTAATTGTTTTGAAATTTAAACCTCTTCTTGGGCATGTGATTAAGTTATTGAAATTTATGAGTTACTTAAGAATTGTTCAGGTTGGCCTCAAACTCGTGATCTTCCTGCCTTTGGCTCCTTCAGCAAATCATACTGGTGTATGCAACCGAACTGACTCTAGACTGAAAACTGGGGATCGCACATAGGACAAAACTAGACCCTCTGAATGTGGGTGACAGTTCTGTGGTTTTGGCAGTTTGTGGGGCTACTGGCAGCGGGATAAAGGATTTATCCCTACTGCAGTAACTGGCTTTTTGCCTAGATATTTGGGGAGGGTGAGACTTTGTTGACTCCCCATTGGGGGTGATGGGAATAAGATGGGGGAAGCAGGAAGAGGGAAGGCACAGACAACTGGGATTGATATGTAAAATTTAAAAAAGATGGTTGTAAAAACAAAATAAAATTAAAAATAAAAAAAATATTGTTCAGCCAGGCAGTAGTGATGCAGGCCTTTATTTCCAGCACTTTGGAGACAGAGGCAGGTGGATCTCTGAGAGTTTGAGACCAGCCTGGTGTACAGTGTGAGTTCCAGGACAGGCTCCAAAGCTACACAGATAAACTCTGTCAGAGAAAAAAAAAAAAGAAAAACAACAAAATCTTGTTCCTATATCTTCATGGAATTCAGTTTTCAGACTATTACTGTTCTCAATTTTTTAATTGGCTGAATCTTAAAACAGAATTATTATTTTAATTAAGGAGTCATTTTTTTGATAACAGTATCTAGTTTTTCTTCATTACAAAAGAATCCCATAAGGGAATATGATCATTTACCAAAAATAAATAAATAAATAAATAAGTAAATAAATAAATTAATTAATTCTTACTTATTTTTCACATGGACTTCAAGCAGCAACAGCCTACATCTTTTTTCTTGCTATTTGGACACAAAAAGCTTCCTTATGTTTCTAAAGCATAATGCTCTACATTAAGTAAATGCTAGAATATTCCTTAATGGATTAATAAGGGTGTTTGACACTACTCTACATTACTGAAGTTGTTTACAAAACTGTGGGCATTTCCAATTTCATGGGAAGTACGGTTCAAATATTAACCAAAGCAAAATATGCTGAATATTCTAAGTTAAAAAATTCTTACTGATGAGCATCCTTTCTACGTGATGTAGTCATTAATGAGAGTATGGAATGCTAAACCATTTGTTTTCTTAAGTGTGCATCTTCAATGTCTGAATTTTCTGTTAACTGTTCTTGTTTTATTGGTTGCCAGTATGTAAAATAAACTTAATTACTTTGCCTTGGATGGTTCTTTCAATAATGTAACTACTTTTAAATGTGCTGCTTATATTATGGTCAACACCCTGTAAAGGAAAAAAAATATTGTTTGGAAAATAGCAGTAATTTTTTTCACCCTCAGACCTTGATGTAGATTAAATAAATCAACCACAAACAAATTGACAACCCCATATCTTTGAAATCTTTGTTTTTCTGTAGTAAACTGTTTCTTTTGCTTTGATTTTTATTGAATAGATGTGTATTTGCATAATGGTAAGATTTAGTCAGACTTGAGAAAGAAAATCACATCTCTCTTTTACAATGGAACTAATATATGTATAAAGGATTAGATAAAGCAATACAAAAACAAGCATATGATTTACACTTTAGATCTTACCCACTCTTTGTACTTGAGGAGCTACAAGATGTATTATAAACGTATAACACTATGCCTGATTTTCAAGAGAGTGCAAAAAGGTATGCTTCTTTGGTAGAAAATTATTCTGTTTGCATCCTTGGGAAATCAACTTGTACTATTGCAGTTCTATTTTTTTAAGATTTGTATTCTTGGGTGCATCTTCGTGAATGCTGACACTGAATCTTAGATAATATCTAAAGCAACAGCAGATAACTAAAAATTTAATATAGTATAATACAAAATTTCTAACAGTTGGGCTGCTACTGTGTGCTGAATTATAATATCTCATTACTTCAAATCATTTAGTGCCACAAAGACGTCCATGTGGCAATTTATCATCTTTCCCTGCATTTATTCTCCCTGGAATGAAAGGGATGATTGTGTACACAGCATGCTCATATTACCTATTTTTTATGATGAGCACGAAAGGTAGTTTGCCTTGTATTAGGACTGTGTTTCCTGTAATAGAGCTGTTTATAGTTTGTAGCATTTAAGAAAAATAGACACTACTCTATTAGCAGAAGATAGAGTGATATTACACACTGAAGTCTATTTCAAGTCAAGCCTAGAAAACATACTATAATACACAGAAAAATAAAATATATTGTTGGGTTTTACATACATTCATGACATTTGTTTTTAAAATAATCAAAGGAATCTATATTGAGGTCACAAGAAACCGAACTAGGGATTCTTATATTTAATAGGGGTTGACCTTCAGTACTGAAGATCTTGAATCCTCTCCACTGATAGGACATAACACAGAGAGCTTTAAGAAAAACGACATCACAATGGCAAAGGAAAATAAACACATTCAAATACGTTACCTTTTTGACCTGATCTAAAACATCATTGTAACAAATTTCTTATATTTGCAGTTACTGTAGTCCAAAGGTCAAAAGCCTGGACTGTCTGTCTTTAGGTTATCCTTTGATTTATCTTAAGAGACCACATGGAAGACTTTGCAAAATGGAAATAAGGTCACAAAGGAAAAGTCAGATAGCTTCAGGCTTTTAAATAATATATAAGAATTGAAATCTTCCCCAAGACAGATTCTTTTTATTCCATTTGCTTTACAATTCTGGACTCTTAAACAAACTTTACTGTTCCTGTTCTAGAAATTAAAACAAAATATGATAGCTAATTCACATTTCATGAAGTATTGTCTTGATTTAACCTAAATCTTTATATAACAAAAGGTTACAAAATAAAATGTAGCTCAAAAGATCCCTCAGATATTAACATCTCAAAATCGGTTGTAGTCCAAACACAAAACACAATGACATCTTGTGATCTAGAAGAATATAGAACTAACTTGAGTTAATGAATTTCATTCAAGCATTAAACCTTGGCTAAAATTAATTCATCAAATTTTGATCATATCTCTAAAATCCTTAGGTTTATTTTTGCTTGCATTCTCAGAGAAATACAATTCCTTAAACAAAATCTCAAAGAAATAGAAAAATTTCTGTGAAGCAACGATGATGTGTATATAAAGCATGCTGTTTTAAATAGTATTTTGTCTTTCAAGATTTCATTTATTGGTATCTTGTTCATAGAGATTTTGTGTGTGTGCATGTGTGTGTATGTTTCTGTGTGTGTGCTCTACTAAAACAATCAATAGGCATGTACAAAATCATATTAGCATCACCTAAGCTTGCTAAAATGTACAAAACATTGAAAATATTTCGTTTTTGTATCTACTGGTGTGCAAGGGCTTCTGTAGCCTTTCATGTATTTATTTTTCCCTTCTTAACATTTACTGTGAACCTGGAAATCTCACAATGGATTCTTAACTTTTAAAGTGCCTTTCTAGAAAAAAAATACATTCATTGTTGTATTGCAAAATGGTGAAACATGCCAAAATTACATTTTATAAGAAATTCTATATTTATTTTGTGGTTTCTGATGTTATGTATTTTAAAAAGTAAATTACACCTTTACAATGCATATGGAAGAACTATAAGCTAGATAACCTTGATGTGTGATTGCTTGCAAGTGCATTTCATTTTCTGCTTGCCACATTTTGTATTTTCTATGAGAAAAATGTATGAGGAATGATCCCATTTAATCATCATTCTTCTTTATAGTTTACTATGTCAGTGACTGACTGTTTTACTTTTATTCTTCTTTGTTTTTTTTTCATTAAAATTGTTTGTTCGGTTGGTTTGGATAATTAACAAGCATACTCCAAGAAATAGTATGATTTTGGTGAAACAGCTCCGTGTAAACCACTCTTGTTCTTCTAAATTCTCTTAGTTTTAAAGTAATGGAACTTTTCCAGAGTATTTTAAACTTAATCCATGAACTCATTTTTATTAAGGCCCCTGTAAATGTCATAATACTAGGTTAATACAATATATGTCAGGAACAAAAATATAGTATATTGGCCTTCAAAGACCTCAAAAAAGGCCTTTGTGCTTCCTTCAGAGCTCTTATCCTGAAATTTGTATTATAAGCCAACAAGTCAAAGTTCATCAACAAAATGCTTAGCCTTCTTTTATGTATTTATCATCAGTTCAGTTCAATAGTAGGTAAAAGTCAATAAAGAGGTAAGTAGCAATATTATGTTTATTATACATAAATAAACTATTGCAATTATCATTTAGCGTTCTGAAGTCATTGCCGAGATTTGAATATTACTTGTATTCTATCAACCACGTGACTTGGAGATATTAATCTAACCTGTAGAAAAATCTCTATTTCATCATTCCTTTGAAAGCTAGGGTTGGTTTCAGCAGCCGAGAGAATTTCTGTGAGATTTCTTAGGCCTAAGTTCTAAACACTGAAATGAATACTCGTTTGAGAAGTCTTATAAGCCCAGCTAATGATTTTGAATCTGCCTTATAGGCACTGAAGAGTAAAGTTATTTTAATTTTTTTTAGTTTTACTAATTGCTATTCAAAGATGCATTTATCTATATATACATATATACAAGATGTAAACTCTCAGTTTTCTGAAGTAGATATCAAGATTGCTTGATGTCATAATTTCCCAGCATGACAGATTCTAATCCCGCTAAAATTGTGAGCCCAATAAACCATGCTTTAAGGTTCCTTGGAAATGATTATTTGTTTTGCTTTTTCTTTTATAACAGCAATAGAATTATCAATGCAAAGATAACTAATTTCTGATTTCAAAAAAAAAATGATACAATTGGCCTTGCTTAAAATAGATGATTGAATGGCAGGCAACAAATTTTTAAAAGTGAAAATAAGAGAATAAAAGCAACAAAAATTCAAAATGAGATTCTTAAATATTTGCTCTCAATCTCTGAAAATGCTCTTTAAAAGCATATTAAAATGTAATGTTATAATAGAATGACTAAAAATTAAGAACTGTCAACTTCTTTAAATTAGTAACATCATTTCCTCTCACATGCACTTACCTACTATTACTATAAATATGATTTTTAAGAATGTTTTAAGTCTACCTGTCTCTGTCTGATTTAAGACACCATAAACAGAGTTCAAAATTTATTTATATTTTATAGGTTACTATCTTATAGGTTACATATTGTTTTGCTTTCTTGAATATAAAAAATTAGCAATTTAACAAAAGTATAAAGTTATTACAGAAAATTATGGTGATATACCATAATGAGATACCCTTTCACATTTATAATAATGACTAAAATTTAAAAAAATACAACAACAAATTCTGGCAAAGATTCAGAAAACTTAGACCATTTACATTCTGGTGGTAAGAAAGTAGAATGTAACAGACACTTAAGACAGTGTCTGGCAGTACCTCTAAGATTATATGCAATTGCCATATGACCTCACCTTTAAATTCCAAATCAAAAAAAAAAAAAACCTCTAACCATACATAAACGTATACAAATGCATGCAGACACAGAAAACATGCTCATGAATGTTTGGAACATATAAACACCTTGGCCATAAACTAAATATAACCAATTTATATACTTCAGATGTAATTATGAAATCAAGTAATTATAATGCTGAAAAAGAATTAATCTTGAATCTATGCTAAATAAGTCATTTACAAGAGGCATGTTATTTTTATTTTGTAGGATATCTCCAAAATAAGCAACTCTATAAATACATTAAGTATGATTGTAATTTCCTAAATAGAGATAAATAAGGATCAGTCAACTTGTCAACTGGGTATATAGTTTCTTCCATGTAATGTCATACAATTTAGGTTGTAAATGTCAGGTATGAACTTACTTCAGAATAATATCATGAGCCAGGCAGTTGTGGAACATGCCTTTATTCCCAGCACTCTGTAGGCAGAGGCAGGCAGATCTCTGTGGGTTTGAGACCAGCCTGGTTTACAAGAGCTAGTTCTAGGGACAGGCTCCAATGCTACAGAG
The DNA here is from genome assembly GCF_018167655.1 of Microtus oregoni. NCBI lineage: Eukaryota > Metazoa > Chordata > Mammalia > Rodentia > Cricetidae > Microtus > Microtus oregoni. The sequence goes on from NW_024544721.1 coordinate 2,221,071, forward strand.
AAACCCTGTCTCACCCCCCCCATAATAGTATTAAATTATAAAAGGGATTTCAGATAAAGAGGATAAGACAGATATGCTTATTAAATATATACTCTGATACTATGAGAGGATCAGTAGGTGGGTCAGGGGGTAAAGTGATTGTCTTGGAAGCATGGGGCCAAGGTTTGAATCATTGGAAGCCGTATAAATGCTGAGTGAGTGTGAGAGTTTGCCCATAATTCTACTATTGGTCACAAGGGTTATACAAAGTAGGTGGGGTGGTTAATCTCTTCTATCATAAGGGTCTGAATTCAACTGACAGACCCTGCTCTAATGAATCAACAATTTTGAAGGAATTAGTTCATACATTATAGTGAAATGAATTTCATTTGAATTGAAAATGAATAATACATTTATGGATTAAAATATATAATATCAGTACAGATGAATCTGAACTGACATGTAGGTGCTGAGAAATAAAATCCTTCTAATTTAAAAATTGATTACCACAACTTATTCATTTTTGTCACCTAATTTTACAAAGAGAGATCAAATACATATATTTCTCAATGAGAAACACATGATAACTTTCAAGCATTATGATTAGGTTTATAAATTCATCCTTATAGGAAACTTAAATTTGTACTAAGATTAAAAAAAACTAGAAATACCTAAAATGTTCACTACTTTGAAACAGTATTTTCTCCTCTCAAAAGTTTCACAAACATAAAGGTATGTAGACTTTCAATAGATCAAAATAAGTACCTGTAAGTTATTTCAATTATATAAAATTTGACACAAATATGAAATTTATAGTTACATAAATATTTAAAAGAAGTTCTTGAAGACTGAAGAAGAGAGGAGGTACATCGTCTTATTGCAACTTAATAGACTACAGCTGACTGATATATAAGGAAATCCTGCCCTTATCTGAAGAGAAAGGCGGAATGGATGGGGGAAGAGATGTTCGAGGACAGGGAATGTTGGAATGAGGGGCTGGGAGGACAAGAGGGAGTAGAAATATTATAGGGCCAGACAAATTAATTAATTAATTAAAGAAAAAAATCTTAAGTATTTTAATAAGTCTTGTAAATGTTGAGCAACAAAGACAGTTTTGAACTACTGAGGGTATGAAGAAGTGGAAGAGAAAAGAGACAATGAGTGAAGAAAACTAGAAACATGCAAAGATACATTCTACATTACTAGTCTTGCCTTTCGATAAAGAAATTGCAGATTTTAAATAACATTTTATTTACTTTATGGAACTATTATGGTTAGTATTAATAGTCAAATTGTCCCATTTGACAGATGGCCTCAGACATGACTACCAAAAGATCGTCTTGTTTAAAATAGTTGATGTTGGAAGACAATTTTAATGATTTATTTTTTTCATTTTTTATGTTTATGAATGTTTTGACCACATGTACATAGTCCAGTATGCATATCTGGTGTTTGCAAAGGTTAAATTATATCCTTTAATCCTCTTAAATTGGGGTTACAGATGAATCTGAACTGCCATGTAGATGCTAAGAAATAAAACTAAGTCCCCTGTAAGAGCAGCAAGTGCTTTTTTACTCTCCTGCCATGGGAAGATCCATCTTAACTGTGGCAGGATCATTGCATTGGCAAGATATTGCATACATGGCTTATTTGGTACTTTTGCATAGTAACTGAGTTTCCTTCTCAGCATCTTTCTCATATGTATGCATCCATTTTATATTTGTATATTATTTATATACTTAAATATATTTGCATATTGATTATACATGGTTAATATAGATATTTGAATTATTTTATGGTATAGTCAACTTTCTCAAAACTGCTTTTTTCTAAAAAATATATAAATGCTAATGTAATGAAATGTAAAATTAAACTTATTCTGGGTGAAACAAATACTCAAACCACAGCACAAAGTCATCTTGCTTTGTTATGACTTTCTGAAAGAAAAAGAAACTAAAAATTAATTGCCCAATTGGATGTTTATTCAAGCCAAAATTTGCTGCATTTACCTGTATACAACATAGCAGAATGAAATATCAGCTGAGGATAGAAAGTGTTCTCCATTATTCTCTGGATAAAAATGACACCATAGAAAGTAACTTTGCTTAAGGGAGCTTGCCGACAACCCATGAAATGTGTAGAGTATGTGAAATTCGATATTTCATATGAGAAAGGTGCTATTTTACTTTACTAAGCCATCTGGAGAATTGTGGATGAAATTTAGTAGCGCCCTTGCCAAACTCACATAATGTCCTAAAATCCATGTAAACACTGAGAAAATATCATGGCAAGGCCAAATTATGACTAAAGACTAAAAGAATACAAATGGGTCCCACAAGACTTTCCGTTGGACATGAGATCCAAGGAAGACGTGGATGGTCAAATAGGACTACTTAGAGTATACACAACATATAACAAAGAACACACAACTGTTAGCATTTTAGGCAAGCAAAGTTTGTTCAATAATTCCTTGTTTACCAGCTTTAACTCTCAACTCCATGAGAAATCTTAAGTAAGACCACTACTCAAGAGTTCTGTAGAAAGAAAATTGATAAGATTGCCATTTTATTGTGTTTTCCTACCTATCCATGAACATGGGAGATCTTTCCGTTTTCAGATATCTTCTTCAATTACTTTCTTCAAAGGCATTAAGTTTTTGTCATAAAGGTCTTTCTCTTGTTTGGTTAGAGTTACCACAAAGTATTTTGTATTATTTCTGGCTATTATAATGGACAATGTTTTCTGAATTTTTCTTGGCCCATATATCACTTGTATTTAGGAAGGATACTAATTTTGTTTGAGTTAATTTTTTATCCCATCACATTACTGAAGGTGTTTGTTGGCTGGAGGAGTTCTCTGGTAGAATTTTTGGGTCACCTCTGTACACTTTCATATCATCTGCAAATATTCCATCCAAACAAAAAAGAATATACCTTCTTCTCAGCACCTCATGGAACCTTCTCAAAAACTGACCACATACTTGATAACAAAACAAACCTCAACAAATACAAAAAAAAAATGGAATAACTCAAGGTACCTTATCAGGTCACCATGGTTTAAAACTAGAAGTCAACAGCAATTCTAGTTCCAGAAAACCCATAAACACATGGGAATTAAACAATGCTCACCTAAATCATCAATGGGTCAAGGAAGAAATAAAGAGAGAAATTAAAAACTTCCTAAAATTCAATGAAAATGACCACACAACATACCCAAATTTAGGGGACACAATGAAAGCAGTGTTAAGATTAAAGTCCATAGCACTAAATCCCTACATAAAGAAACTGGAAAAATCCCACACTAGTGAATTAATAGAACATTTGAAAACTTTAGAACAAAAAAAAAACCAACTCACCTAAAAGAACTAGATGGCAGGAAATAATCAAATTGAGAACTGAAATCAACAAAATAGAAACAAAGAAAACAATACAAAGAATGAATGAGACAGAGTTGGTTCTTTGAGATTATCAACAAAATAGACAAACCTTTATCCATACTAACGAAAAGGCAGAGAGAGAATATCCAAATTAACAAAATCAGAAATACAAAGGGGAGCATAACACCAGACATAGAGGAAATACAGAGAATCATCAGGTCATATTTCAAAAACCTGTACTCCACAAAATTGGAAAGCTTAAAAGAAACAACTTTCTGGATAAATATCACTTATCAAAATTAAATCAAGACCAGATAAGCAAATTAAACAGACTTATAACTGCCGAAGAAATAGAGAGATCTTGATAAAGGGAGTCATTATGGGGTTAGGATGAAACCTGGTGTTAGAGAAATTCCTAGAAATCAAAAGGATGACCCCAAATGAGACTTCTAGCTATAGTGGAGAGGGGGCCTGAACTGTTCTTCTGTAATTAGATTGATAACTACCCTAAATGTCAACATAGAACCTTCATCCAGTAACTGATGGAAGCAGATGCAGAGATGCACAGTTAAGCACTGGGATGAGCTCAAGGAATCAAGTAGAATAGAGGGAAGAAGGATTATATGTGCAAAGGGGGTCAAGGTCATGGTGGGGAAACCTGAAGAAGGATGCTTAACTCAAAGAAGCAGCTGACCTGAGTTCATGGGAACTCACATACTCTACCCTGAGAGCTGGGGAGCCTGACTGGGGCTGAAATAGCACACCTGCATGTGGATGACAGTTGTGTAGCTTGGTCTGTTTGTGGGACCCTTGGCAATGTGATCAGGATCTCTCCCTGGTGTATGAGCTGACTTTATGAAGCCTAGTACCTATGAAGGGATGCCTTTCTAAGTCATGATGCAGGAGGGAGGGGCGTGGTCCAGGCTCACCTTATTGTGCCTGGCTTTGTTGACTCCCTATGGGAGGCCTTACCCTCTCTGAAGAGTAGATTGGGGGTGGTTTGGGGAAGGTGAGGGGAGCAGGATGATGAGAGGGAGGATGGACTGTGGTTGGACTTTAAAACGAATTTAAAAAAGAAGAAAGAGTACAGGTTTGTGATAAGTGAAAGTACAATTATAAGTCTTTTCTTACTTCAAATCTCCAGACTCAAAAAAGTCTGGTCAGCAGTGAGAAAAGTCCAAACTTGGAAGTCAAATAAGAATTTTTTCAGTTTTACTGGAAAGAACTTTCAATGTCTGAATGAAAAAAAAAAGAATTAAATCTCTTATTTGAAATCTATAATATGTTTAGTTGACAGACTCAATTCAATGGATCCATAAAAACAGTGTGTCCCTTATGTAAGTAAAAGTTTAGACTATTAATCTGTAAGATTAACATCAAAATTTTATTTCTTAGGATTCCAACCTCCAAACATTTTGTCAATACCATTCTAAGTAAGGCATGTGAGAACTCCACTTTTTTATAATTAACATTTCCATTTATTACTATTCCTTCTACATATGTTAGTGTATATTTCATATACACTTGCCTCTACTTGAAACTTTGTAGATGGTCTAAGGATGTCTGCAAATTATAGAATAATTGTATTGTTTGTGTGATGTAAGCTTGTTCTATAGCACTGCAGAATAAGTAAATGAAGGCATGAAAAATATAATTATGATTAACTATACCATACATCAAATTTTAAAAAAAAAATTACACAGAGTCTAGAGAGAGAGCTTATTTGGTACTCTAGCAGATTTTGTATTCAGTTCTCAGTACCCTTATGAAAGGTAGTAAATTTTTGTTTGTCCAGTTCCAAAAGAATTCATGCCTTTATCTGGCCTCCATGAGCTTTACATGTGCATGGTGCATTGAAAAAGATACAGGCAAACTACCTAGACACATAAAATAAAATATAAATATTTGAAAAATATATCCAATGTTTATTTTCATGTTCTGAAAATCATTCCTATGTATAAAAATATAAAATACATTATCTTGTAATTGCAGTATTTAATTTATTTTATTTACAAGTGAAAATTTTATATATTAATTATTTACAACATCATGTTTAATATGGGTATACACTATGGAATATTTGCATCAAAGTTTAGATATATTATCTAATATATTTAGTACATTTTTGTGAATACGTTTAATATCTACTTTTCATCTATTCAGTCTTTAAGTCAGGAATATAATACCATTAACTATACTGAACATTCTTTTTTACTTGCTTAATATTTCTGTTTGTTTTACAGTTATTTGTTTGTTTTGTGTTTGTATGTAATCATAACACCATGTATATGAAGGTCAAGGTCAGATTCCTGTTTGGTGACAGTCATCTGTAGTTAGCCGTCCCAACACTGACCCTATAGTGATGCTATAAACAGCATTACCTACAATCAAATTCAAGAACTTACACTTCTTGTCTAACTCAAATACTAAACTGAATCAACATCTTCTCATTTTGCTCACACTTTCCTATTCTCCAAAGTCACAACTCTTGTTTCTGTTTCAGGGAGTTTGATTTTGTTAGATTTGGCATGTCAGTGGTATCATATAATGTATGACTTTATGCATTTGCCTTGTTTCAAATATGACTTCCTCCAGATTCATCCATTTTGGTACAAGTGACAGAATTCTTTAATTTTAAGAAAATATATGATTTAATTATATATATATATATACACATATATTTAGTCATTTTCTTTATCTTCCATCTACTTAGTGTTAGTGAAATAAATTAATATTTTAGTTACTCTGAAAGACACTAGTGTAAACATGGAAGTGGATATCTATCTTCAAAAAACTAGTTTCATATTTACTGGATACACATTATTCATTGCTGGATACTATATTGTCTGTATGTTTTAAGAATTATTCATTCTGATCTAGCTAGATTCTTGACTCCTGCCCTTTCAGGGAGTTTCAGGTGTGGACCTCTGCTTGTGACATGAATCTCAAGTTGTACCATTCATTGGTTGGCCACCCCCACAAGTTCTGGACCACCATTATCCCACTATATCTTGTAGGGAGGACAAATTGTAGGTCAAGAGTTTTGTGGCTGGGTTGGTGTCCCAATCTCTTCCCTGGAAGCCTTGCCTGATTACAGAAAATAGCTCGTTCGGGCTCTGTGTCCTCTGTTATTTGGAGTCTTCACTCAGATCATTGTTATAGATTCTTTGGAGTTTCTATTATACTAGGTTTCTACCTTGCTCCAGAAATGCCCCTTAATTCCAATTGTCTTTTCCAGTACACTCTCACTCCACATTCCTGAACTGATCCCAACCCTACACACCCCTAGTTCATCTGCAAAATCTATTTTATTTCCCTTTCCAAGCAAGAACCCTCTATCCCCACTTGAGACCTTATTACTTACCTCCTTGGTCTGTAGATTGTAGCATTGTTAAACTTTACAACTAATATCCACTTATAAGTAAGTACATGCCATGCTTTTATTTATGGATCTGGGTTACATCAATCAAGATAATTTTTTTCTAGTTCCATTCATTTGCGTGCAAATTTCATGATTTTTTAACCCCTTAATAATACTCCATTGTATAAATGTATACATTATTTATTCAGTTTTCAGTTAGGGACATCTAGGTTGTTTCCAGTTTTTGACTATTATGAATAAAGCTGCTATTAACATAATTGAGCAAGTGTTCTTGTGGTAGGATGGAACATCTTTGGGGTATGCACCTAGAAGTGGTATATCTGGGTCTTGAGGTAGATCTATTCCCAATTTTCTGAGACACCTCCATATTGAATTCTGAGCTGATTCTAAAAATTTGCACATTACTGTATTTACCTCACTTTTTAGTTAGATTATTTGCTTTGTTTTCATCTAGTTTCTTGAACTTTTTATATATTTTGGACATTATTATCCATCCTTCAGAACTGAAGATAGTGAAAACCTTTTCCCATTTTGTAGGCTCCTGTAGAAGAAGCTGTGGGCTGCATTCCTGCCGCCTGGCTCCTGGCCACCTGGCTAGCTTATGTCCCGAAATAATAACACATTAACTGTTTTTTTTTTAAAACACTGCTTGGCCCCATTAGATCTTGTTTCTTACTGGCTAACTCTCATATCTTGCTTTAACCCATATTTAATAATCTGTGTAGCACCATGAGGTGGTGTCTTACCAGAAGATTCTAGTGTACATCCATCTTGGGCTGGAGCTTCATCGCGTCTGCCCTGGAGAAGAGAAGCATTGTGTCTGGCTCACTTCCCTTCTTCCCAGCATTCTGTTCTGTCTACTCCACCTATCTAATTTTCTGACCTATCAGGCCAAGCAGTTTTCTTTATTGATTAACCAAAGAAACAACAGATTGACAAATGACCTTCCAACATCAGGCTGTAGTTAATTTATCCTGTTAGTGGTGTTGATTGCCTTACCAATGCTTTTCAATTTCATGAGGTTCCATTTCCTAATTGTTGATCTTTGTGACTGTACTATTGTTATGTTCAGGAAGTTTTCTCTTGTGTCAATGCATTCAAGTCTATTCTCTGCAGTTTTATAGAACCAAACACAGCCATCAAGAAAAAGGGGGAAGGGGAAGAGGAGGAGAAGGAGATAAGGACAAGAAAGAGGAGAAAAAGGAGGAGAAAGAGAAGAAAAGAAGAAGAACAACAAGAAGAAAGTCAATGAAGATGAAGTCAATGAAATGATTACTTTTCATACTTTTCTAAACTCTGAGACTGTAACCTAATGTCATCATCATCATAGAAGTTTCATCAACTTCAAGCAACTGATGGGGAGCAGATGCAAAGACCCACAGCCAAATATTAGAAGAAATATTGGAAGAGTGAAAAGTGCCAGGGACAACACAAGAAAATGGCCTAAGGAATCAACTAACCAGGGCTCATAGGGGTTCACAGAGACTGAACTGACAATCAGGGAGCCTGTATGAGTCTGACCTAAGCTCTCTCTATATATTATAGATGTGCAGCTTGCTGTTCTTAGAAGACTCCAAACAGTGGGAATGTGTGCTGGCTCTGGCTTTTTTTGCCTACTTTTGATATCCTTTTCCTCCTACTGGGTTGCCTAGTCTAGCCTTGATATGAAGGAAGTGCCTAGTGTCATTGTAATTTGTTATGCCATGTTTTCTTGATATCTATTCTTGTTTTGTTGAAGTCTTTTCTTCCAAAAAAGTGTGGATTTGTGTGATAGGAAAAGTTGGGGGGCAAGGGATCTGAGGAGAACACTGAGAGGAAACTGTGTTGTTGAGATATAATACATGAAAAACATAATTACTCATACCATTCAGTTAACAGTTATGTTATCTTATATTCTGAACAACATTATTGTGCAAATTCTTATAATCACTACTTACTCTTTCTTGCTGCACATTTTTATTTATTTCTGTTGGCATTTTGTATGTCCTTTTGTGCCTGTATACACAGACCCTTTGCTTACTTTTAAAATCAAACAACTTTTAGTTGTTTCTACGTACTTTATATTTCTCTACTTTTCATCATATCTTAAACATCACACAATCAATTTTACTGAAAATATACATATTACTTAAGTAATTATTGTGTCTCATATATTTCTGATATATATATATATATATATATGTAAATTATGTCATATATGTGAAAATTTTATCTTGCAAAGCTTTAACATTTATCAATACTTTATGGAGAAATTTCTTAATTATGCAATTTTTCTCCTTTAGTCTGTTACTATCCCTGGTTATACCCAACGTATTTCAAATACTGAAACAGGTTAGTAGTTTTAAAAGGACAAAAAATACTTGGATATTATTAGTAATCTTTACCTATTAATGTTATTTTGCTAATATTTTCTTTGGATTTTATACATGTAATATGTATTTTGTGTTGTTCCTTTATATTTTTACTGTACAATAAAGACATTTGAACAAGACAACTTTTTTGCCTTGAACACTTATAAATCCAAGAGTAGTTACCACCATAGATATCATAATGATTTACAGGCATTTGAAGAAAGGATATAAAATAATTTTTCCTGTTTTTGAAGTAATGGACTATTGTCATATTCAAGACCTCTTCCTCATAAAAGAATGTTTAAAAATGTAAATTTGCATTCAATAATAACTATTAATTATTGAGGTTATTTACTTTATACTGACTGAGTCTTAATTGATAATCATTTTTAAGGAGTTGAGGAAGTTAGTTATTTTAAACAAATCATTAAATATTATATATGAAATTCTTTATATAATATTTGCTATATTTTCAACGTTTTTTAGCATTGTATAATTGGAGTTTTAATTTCTGATATTAGTAATACAAGTACTCTTTAGTATTTATCATAAATGTTGCAAGGCACTTATCATTATGATAAATATTTGCAAAGCACCAGTTATTACTTCTAATTTTAAATAATGTCTCTCTGTTTTTAGTCTCATCAATTTTTCTCTTCATCTTCATTATGTACTTCCTTCTGCTTGCTTTGTGTTTGTCTTACTATTGGCTTTATACTTACATGAAATAGAATCCTAGCCAAATGTTTTGAGATGTATTGAATTTTCTAGTAAGAAGTACTAATTAATGTCCTTACTTCTCCTGCAAAGCACTATTTTCCTACCACACCCAAAATTATGATAAATTGCAATTTCAATTAAGATTTCGCTAAATATTATTTTAATATCGATTTATACTTTGTATTAGTTATTTGAGAACTTCGTATATGTTTTGATTGTATTAACTTCTTTTTCAAATTCTTTCCTAATTCACGCCATTTTCCTTATCCATCTGTGGTGGTTTGAGAAGAAATAGCCCACAAATAGAGTGGCACTATTAGGAGGCATTGACTTGTTTGAGGAAGTGTGTCACTGTCAGGGTGGGTTTTGAGGTTTCCTTGACTCAAGTTTCCTTCAGTGTGACTGTTAATTAACTTCTTGTTGCTTTCAAGATATAGGACACTCAACTGTTCCAGCACCATGTCTGCCTGCATGTCATCATGCTACCTGCATGATTGTGGACTGAACTTTTGAAACTGTAAGACAGCCACCCAAATTAAATGCTTTCTTTTAAGAGTTGCCATGATAATGGTATCTCTTCATAGCAATATAAACCTTAACTAAGACAGAAGTTGATACTGGGAGGGGTGTATTGTTGTGATAGGCCTGACCATGTGATTATTTGGAGGAATTTGAGCTTTAGTATTTTGGGTTATGAAATCATTGGGATATTATCATTACTGCTCCATGGACCATACTAGTAGGTGCATGGAAGACAGAGGTACTAAGTGTTATTTGAACTACTGGGGGCTGACTGAAGAAGTTTCAGAGAAGAGGAATTTTAGTATGTTGCCTAGAAATTTTTCTTGTGTTATTTTGCACTTGTCTGAAGAGTTTGCCTGAGGCAAAAATAAAGAGTTCTGGATTACTGCCTGAGGTTAAAGTAAAGATTTTGTATCAATTCCATTGACAGAAGAAATCTCAAAATAGCCTAATAAAGACTCTGCCATGTGGATATTAGTGGTAACTAATGAAGATTTATATTGAAAAGGAATGAGCTGAGCAGGATAAATTGCAAAATGTAAATTTTGAGGCGAAAAAAAGCACCAGGAAGTAGAATGAAGCTAAATCCTTTGTTCAGGAAGGATAAATAGTTTGATAAATGAAATAAAATGAGTTATGAACTCAGGACAAGGTCCCACCTAACTAAATTTGTAACTCTGGAAAAAACTAAAAAAGCTTATAGTAGTAGGATATACCTTTCATCTCAGCATTGGGAAGACAGAAATTTGAGAATCTCTGAGTTTTAGACCATTCTGGTCCAGAGATTATGTTTTATGACACCCAAGCTTATACAGTGAAAGGTAGAATGCTGTTGCAGATGTTACTGAATGAGGGAGCCATCTCCCAGATCCAGCAAGAAGCAGAAGTTGGCAGCTTTGGCCATGTGGTTGTGACTTTAGAGTTAAGGGTAGAAGAAAGGAGTTAATGAATAAAGCCACTGAGGCCAGGTATGTATCAGGGTAACCCTGAATGGAGGCCTATTAGAATGTCCATTGGGTGAAGATATGAAGTTAAAGCTTAGATTGTCTCGGAGAACCCAAGAAGGTAGAAGTGCCAGTGTCATGGGATACCTGTTGTGGAAAGCTACTGATGGAGTGGAACTAGACAAAGAGAAATAAATGTGTTGCAGTCAACAAAGAAGAACAGCTTTGGAGATCTGAAGAGTGGTTTGTCATCAAGTATGAAGGTACAGAGTTTGGAGTTTGCACAGCTGGATTTTAATCTTGCTTTTGTTCAGCATTTTCTCATTATGCTTGCTTCCTGTCATGGTGTGTTGAAATAGGAGCGGCGGGCTACATTCCTGGCACCCGGCCACCCGCACTGTTAGCTTATGCCCCGACATAATTACACGGAAACTGTATTCTTTTAAACACTGCCTGTCTCATTACTTCCAGCCTCTTAATTGGCTAGCTCTTACATATTGATCTAACCCATTTTTAATATTCTGTGTAGCACCAAGAGCTGGCTCACTAGGAATGATCTTAACCTGAGTCTGTCTGGAGTGGGAGAATCATGGCGACACATTGACTAGGCTTCTTTTTCCCAGCATTATGTTCTGTTTACTCCACCCGCCTAAGGGTTGGCCTATCAAATGAGCCAAGACAGTTTCTTTATTAATTAACCAATGAAAGCAACAGATTAGAAAGAAATCACTCCACATCAATGGTGGAATCTTAATGAACATCTTCTGCTATATAATATGTTGGAAGTATGTGATCTGCAGTTTGATATTGATTTATATGGAAATATTACAGTTAAGTGATTATCATCTATCTCAGAAGAGACTTTGGACTTTGAAAAAAGTTTGAGATTGTTTTATATAATTAGGGACTTTTGAAGTTAGACTGGATGCTTTTTTTTCATTATAATATGGCTATAAGATTTTGGAAGCCATTGAGTGAAACGTGGTGGCTTGAAAGAAAATGGCCCCAAAAGGGAGTCGAAGTATTAAAAGTTGTGAGCTTGTTGGAGGAAGTGTGTTACTATGAGGTGGGATTTGGGGCCTCTTTTGTTCAAACTTCCCTCAGAGTGACTCTCAGTTAACTTCTTGTTGACTACAAGATGTAGAACTCTTGTGAGCAGGATGCTACTTTTGCACTATGTCTGCCTGTATGCCATCATGCTCCTCATTGTGATAATGAACCAAATCTCTGAAACTGTTTGTGAGCCACCCCAATTAAATATTTTCTTTGTAAGAGTTGTCAAGCTCATGGTTTCTATTCACAGCAGTAGAAAACCCTAAGACACCATCCAAATGTGTCCAAATGTGTAAGTATTCTCTCTCTCTCTCTCTCTCTCTCTCTCTCTCTCTCTCTCTCTCTCTCTCTCTCTCTGTGTGTGTGTGTGTGTGTGTGTGTGTGTGTGTGTGTGGTGTGTGTATGTGTGTGTGGGTGTCTGCTACCCCATATATTCTTGGATATGTGGTCTTCTACCAGATTGTGGTGGGCTTTCCAAGGGCAAGAAACTGTCTTGCTTGTTTGCAACAACTAAGAGTTGCCAGTAGCTCCCCATCAGGGGTAGGCCATCTTGTCTACTTCCCCTCTACATGATAAAATTTGGTCTGCCTTGAACTTGCACAGGACTCATACATGATGTTAAAATTTTTATGACCCAATATGTGTAGAAGCTTTGCTGTTTCTGAAGGATACTGCTGTCTTATATTCATATACTATCTCTGGCACTTCTATTCTTTCAGCCAAATTTTCTGAAATGATCATAGAACATATGGATAAAGGGTATGATATAGATATCCCACTTAAGGTTGAACATTTAAGAGACTTCTATTCTCTATACTTGGCCATTAGTGTATCTGTTTGTTAATTTCCATCAACTGCAAAAAGAAATTTTTCCAATGAGTGTTAAAAGATGCATTAATCTCTAGGTATAGTTAAATAATTAGGATCCAGTTTAATATTATGCCAATTTATTATTTATATAGTGCTTACTATTTATTGGGACACTGCAATTAATTATGATTTATTGGATACCATTTATTATATAACATTTATTATTATTTATTATTTAGTTAGGAGAAGTAAAGTAGTGGGCCTTCTACTAGAGATTGTGATGCATGTTAGACAGTTTTATTGATCTAGGAATCATTTATCATTATATTATGAAAGTTTAGGTGTTTTTATTTTTTGTTGATCTTTTGTTAGTGATTTCTAGTTGATTCCATTATTAAGGAAACCAAACTTTATATGACGTAGTTGATATTGCATCTGTTTTGGTCTATTTGATCTTTATTTTTATTTTTTATATACTTATTTATTTATTTTATTATTGAAAAAAATTCTGCCTCCTCCCTGCTTCCCATTTCCCTCCTTTCCCCCCAATTCTCTCCCCCTCCCTCCACTCCTCTCCCCCTCCCCCCACTTTTTCCCCCTCCCTCTCCAGTCCAAAGAGCAGTCAGGGTTCCCTGCCCTGTGGAAAGTCCAAGGTCCCCTCCCATCCAGGTCTAGTAAGGTGAGCATGAGGAGCAGAAGTAGGGAGAACATGAGCAAAGAAGTCAGGACCACGAGGGGTGCACCCACCCACTGAGACAGTGGGGCTGATCTATTGGGAGCTCACCAAGGCCAGCTGGACTGTGACTGAAAAAGCATGGGATAAAACCGGACTCTCTGAACATGGTGGACAAAGAAGGCTGATGAGAAACCAAGGACAAAGGCACTGGGTTTTGATCCTACTGCATGAACTGGCTTTGTGGGAGCCTAGCCTGTTTATTTATTTATTTTTATTGAAAATTTCCACCTCTTTCCCTCCCACCATTTTCCTCCCCTCCTCTCTCTAGTCCAAGGAGCAGTCGGGGTTCCCTACCCTATGGGAAGTTCAAGGTCCTCCTCGCTCCCCCTAGGTTCAGAAAGGTGAGCATCCAAACAGACTTGGCTCCCACAAAGCCCTTCCATGCAATAGAATAAAAAAACCAGTGCCATTTCCTTGGCTTCTCAGTCAGCCTCCACCATCAGTCACATTCAATGACTCCAGTTTGATCACATGCTCCATCAGTTCCAGTCCAACTGGCCTTGGTGATCTCCCATTAGATCAGTCCCAGCGTCTCAGTGGTGGACACACCCCTCATGGTCCTGACTTCCTTGCTCATGTTTTCCCTCCTTCTGCTCCTCATTTAGACATTGGGAGCTTAGTCCAGTGCTCCAATATGGGTCTCTGTCTCTATCTCCATCCATTTCCAGATGAAGGTTCTACAGTGATATGCAAGATATTCACCAGCATGGCTATGCAAGAAGGCTAGTTCAGGCACCCTCTCCTCTGCTGCCCAAGGACCTAGCTGGGGAAATCCCCTTGGACACCTGGGAACCCCTCCAGAGTCAAGTCTCTGGCCAACCCTAAAATGGCTCCCTTAATTAAGATATCTATTTCCCTGCTCCCACATCCATTCCTCCTCCATCCCAACCATCCCATTCCCCCATGCTCTCCCCATCCTCCCCTTCTCCCTTCTCTCTCCCCATCTCCCTTTATCTCCACCCCACCCCTACCCCCATGTTCCCAGCCCCTGTCCGGCAATCTTGTCTACTTCCAATATCCAGGAAGATAACTATATGTTTTTATTTGGGTTCAACTTCTTATTTAGCTTCTCTAGGATCATGAATTGTAGGCTCACTGTCCTTTATTTATGGTTAGAATCCTCTTACGAGTGAGTACATACCATATTCATCTTTTTAGGTCTGGGTTACCTCACTCAGGATAATGTTTTCTATTTCTATCCATTTGCATGTAAAATTTAAGATGTCATTGTTTTTTACTGCTAAGTAGAACACTAAAGTGTATATGTCCCAAACCTTCTTTATCTATTCTTCTATTGAGGGGCACCTAGGTTTTTTCCAGATTCTGGCTATTACAAATAGTGCTGCTATGAACATTGTTGAACAAATGCTTTTATAGTATGATTGGGCATCTCTTGGGTATATTCCCAAGAGTGGAATTGTGGTGTCCTGAGGTAGGTTGACTCCCAGTTTCCTGAGAAACCACAACACTGATTTCCAAAGTGGTTACACAAGTTTGCATTCCCACCAACAATGGAAGAGTGTTCCCCTTCCTCCACAGCCTCTCCAGCATAGGCTATCATTGGTGTTTTTGATTTTACCTATTCTAACAGGTGTAAGATGGTATCTCAGAGTTGTTTTGATTTGTATTTCTCTGATTGCAAAGGAGGTTGAGCATGACCTTAAGTGTCTTTTGGCCATTTGAACTTCTTCTGTTGAGAATTCTCTGTTCATTTCAGTACCCCATTTTTAATTGGGTTAATTAGAGTTTTAATGTCTAGTTTCTTGAGTTATTTATATATTTTGGATATCAGACCTTTTTCTGATTTGGGGTTGGTCAAGATCTTCTCCCACTCAGTAGGATGCCTTTTTGTCTTAATGATAGTGTCCTTTGCTTTACAGAAGCTTCTCAGTTTCAGGAGGTCCCATTTATTCATTGTTGCTCTTATTGTCTGTGCTACTGGGGTTCTATGTAGGAAGTGGTCTTTAGTGCCCATGTGTTGTAGAATACTTCCTACCTTCTCTTCTATCAGATTCCGTGTGGTCAGATTAATAATGAGGTCTTTTATCCATTTGGACTTGAGTTTTGTGCATGGTGATAGATATGGGTGTATTTTCATTCTTCTACAAGTTGACATCCAGTTATGCCAGCACCATTCGTTAAAGATGCTTTCTTTCTTAAGAGCATACCAGCAAATGGAAGGATATCCCATGCTCATAGATTGGGAGGATCAACATAGTAAAATTGGCAATTCTACCAAAAGCAATCTATCGATTCAATGCATTCCCCATCAAAATCCCAACAAAATTCTTCACAGACTTTGAGAGAAAAATAATCAACTTTATATGGAAAAACAAATATCCCAGGATAGCCAAAACAATTCTATACAATAAAAGTACTTCCGGAGGCATTGCCATCCTTGACTTCTAACAGAGCTACATTAATGAAAACAGCTTGGCATTGGCACAAAAACAGAGATGTTGACAAATAGAATTGAATTGAAGACCCAGATATTAATCCACAAACCTATGAACACCTGATTTTCGACAAAGAAGCTAAAATTAAACAACGGAAGAAAGAAAGCATCTATTTGGTCATTATAAACCACAGAAATGATCTATCTTTGAAAAATTTCCATAGAAATGTACAAATAATCTGAATCTGTTCCATATAATATTTGGTATATGTGAATATGAATAAATTAAAGAATGTTGTTGTTCAACATACTATGTAGTTGCTTTTATTTGGTCTGTTTATTGATTACCTAGGAAAAATCAATGGCCTCTTTTACAAAAATATGGAAAATTTCTACCTTTAATGTTACTAATTCTTCCAGCAATTTTTGATTATATGCTATATACATTTATGCTTAGACATATGTATTTTTCAAATAATTCTTTTGTTATAGTGCCATACTGATTTTGTCTCTCCCAAAATTTTGTTTCACAGAACATACTTTATGAAATGTTATATAAGATTTATGAATATTTTTTCCTGATATTTTCATATATAATCATATACATGGTACTTGTATGAGGAGTAGTGGGCTGTGTCCCACCGCCTGACTGGCTTACACCTAGGCTGGCAGGCTGCTTATTGTCCCGGCCACCTGCTAGCTTATTCCCGAAATAATCACACTGAGATATGTATTAATTAAATTGCTTCCTGACCCATTAGCTCTAGCCTCTTATTGGCTAACCCTCACATCTTGACTCAACCCATTTCTAATAATCTGTATGTCACCATGAGGCCATGGCTTACCGGGAAAGATTCATCATGTCTGACTTGGCAGCTTTATGTCAGCTCTCTCTGACTCTGCTTTCTTCCTCCCAGAATTTTGTCCCATCTACTCCACCCACTTAAGGGCTGCACTATCAAAAGGCCAAGGCAGCTTCTTTATTCACCTAATGAAAGCAACACAGATACAGAACAGCCTCCTACACCAGTACTCACTTGGTTGGTTATTCTTTTTCAAATTGACTGAATCATTTTGGAAGCACATGTTTGTCCTATGAATGTTTCCAGAAAGGTTCATTTCAAAAGAGAAGACATAACCTGAATTTGGGAGTCATCATTCCATGGGGTAAGATCAGTGACTTAGTAAAGGAAAGGAAGTATGCCAAACATCTGCATTCATTTCCCCCTGCTTCCTGACTATAGATTCAATGTCAACAGATTGTATAAAGCTTCTGATGCCCTGACTTCTATGACACAATAGACTAGACACTGAAGGATATGTGCCAGACTTAATCCTTTCTTAGGTTGCTTTGAACAGCTGTCTTGAGAAAAGTAACTAATACATAACTTAATGTCATTGACTTCATTTTTTTTCTAATTGGTGATGATTTGAACATGGTACATAAACACATCTAGAGAAATTACTATAAATTTAACTCCTTGAACATTTAAAATCATTGCATATCATTTCAAATTGCCTATTGTAAGTTTGACTATGTAGCTTTATTATTATTATTATTATTTGCTATAAAGGTTGTAATATGTAACACTTACATGTATTGATAATTCATAAGAAATTGATGTCTTAACTTTCCAACTAGAAAATAGAAACGCTGTCATCCTACAGGTTATTTCAGTCCCAATATATCATACTTCAATTTTTTTTCTTAATTTTTAAGTATATCCAAATCTTGAAGTTGAATTACAATATATTTCTTTAAATGTCAGACATAATTTTCAATTTTGTTTACATTTTCAGAATTATATTTTTTCTGTGTATTCCTGACCATCCTTGAACTTACTCTATAAAAAAGAGGTGGCCTCAAACTCAGAGATCTTCCTTCAACTGTCTCCTGATTGAGTACTGAGATTAAAGGCATATGCCACCAACACCAGGCATAATTAGTTCTTTTATTTTGGAGATTATAGTGTACCTACTCATTTCAACCCACTCTCTTATCCTTCCAAATCTTTACACTTATTTCTCCTTATCTTTAATATCTATGGCCACTCCTTCATTACTTGTTGTTATATTCATATATGTACAAAATTACATATTCCTAAATATAATCTGCTCAGTCTGTATAATGCTACATCAATATATGTTTTCAAGATTGACCATTGAGTATTGGATGAAAGATTCTCTGAGGATCTATTTCTTCTACTCTCAGCATTCTTTAGTTTTCTGGAGTTCTTTGTGTAGAGTCCAGGTCTCAAGGTCTTTTCTTTAGTCTGCTTTGGCATATTGATTGTTGGTCTTGTTCAGCACATGTTTAATTAAAGTCATATTTGTGAGACTTTAGTAATGCTGAGTATATCTTAAAGGAGAAAATCATTCTATTTTTTTTTATTGCGAAAAGAAGAAAAAAAAACATAAACAAAAAACAAGTTTCCACCTCCTCCCAGCCTCCCATTTCCCTTCCCCTCCTCCCACCCTTCTCCCCCTCCTCCCACCCTTCTCCCCCTCCTCCCACCCTTCTCCCCCTCCCCCCACTCCTCTCCCCCTCCCTCTCCAGTCCACAGAGCAGTCCGGGTTCCCTGCCCTGTGTTAAGTCTTAGGTCCTCTCCGTCCATATCTAGGAAGGTGAACATCCAAACTGGCTAGGCTCCCACAAAGCCAGCACATTAAGTAGGATCAAAACTCCCTGCCATTGTCCTTGGTGTCTCATCAGCCCTCATTGTTCGCCATGTTCAGAGAGTCCGGTTTTATCCCATGCTTTTTCGGTCACAGTCCAGCTGGCCTTGGTGAGCTCCCAGTAGATCAGCTCCTCTGTCTCAGTGGGTGGATGCACGCCTCGTGGTCCCGAATTCTTTGCTCATGTTCTCCCTCCTTCTGCTCCTCCTTGGGACCTTGGGAGCTCAGTCCAGTGCTCCTGTGTGGGTCTCTGTCTCCATCCCCATCCATCACCAGACGAAGATTCTATGATGATATGCAAGATATTCATCAGTATTGCTCTAGGATAGGGTCATTTCAGGTTCCCAATCCTCAGCTGCCCAAGGAACTAACTGGGAACCTCATCTTGGGCACTAGGGAGCCCCTCTAGGGTCAAGTCGCTTGCCCACCCTAAAGTGGCTCCCTTAACTAAGAATTGTTGTTCCGTGCTCCCCTATCCACCTTTCCTTTATCCCAATTCTCCCGTTTCCCAGGTCCCCCCTCCTTCCCTTCTACCTTTTCTCTCCCCATCTCCCCTTACCCCCATCCCACCCCCCCCACCCCCCCGAGATCCCATTTTCTCCCCGGAAATTTGGTCTACTTCCCTTATCGAAGAGGACAACTATATGTTTTTCCTTCGGTTCACCTTTTTCCTTAGCTTCTTTAGGTTCACCTATTGTAGACTCCGTGGTCCTTATTTATGGCTAGAAACCAATTATGAGTGAGTACATCCCATATTCATCTTTTTGGGTCTGGGACACCTCACTCAGGATAGTGTTTTCTATTTCCATCCATTTGCATGCAAAATTCGAGAAGTCATTGTTTTTTACCGCAGCGTAGTACTCTAGCGTGTATATATTCCATACTTTCTTCATCCATTCTTCCATTGAAGGGCATCTAGGTTGTTTCCAGGTTCTGGCTATTACAAATAATACTGCTATAAACATAGTTGAACAAATGCTTTTGTCATTTGATAGAGCATCTCTTGGGTATATTCCCAAGAGTGGTATTGCTGGGTCCAGGGGTAAGTTGATCCCGAATTTCCTGAGAAACCGAAACACTGACTTCCACAGTGGTTGCACAAGATTGCATTCCCACCAGCAATGGATGAGGGTACCCGTTCTTCCACA
The DNA here is from genome assembly GCF_018167655.1 of Microtus oregoni. Classification (NCBI taxonomy): domain Eukaryota; kingdom Metazoa; phylum Chordata; class Mammalia; order Rodentia; family Cricetidae; genus Microtus; species Microtus oregoni. The sequence goes on from NW_024544721.1 coordinate 2,241,163, forward strand.
GCCTCTCCAGCAAAGGTTATCCTTGGTGTTTTTGACTTTAGCCATTCTGACAGGTGTAAGATGATATCTCAAAGTTGTTTTGATTTGCATTTCCCTGATTGCTAAGGAAGTTGAGCACGACCTTAAGTGTCTTTTGGCCATTTGAACTTCTTCTGTTGAGAATTCTCTGTTCAGTTCAGTGCCCCATTTTTTAATTGGGTTAATTAGCATTTTAAAGTCTAGTTTCTTGAGTTCTCTATATATTTTGGAGATCAGACCTTTGTCTGTTGCGGGGTTGTTGAAGATCTTCTCCCAGTCAGTAGGTTGCCTTTGTGTCTTAGTGACAGTGTCCTTTGCTTTACAGAAGCTTCTCAGTTTAAGTAGGTCCCATTTATTCAATGTTGCCCTTAATGTCTGTGCTTCTGGGGTTATACAGAGGAAGCGATCTCCTGTGCCCATCTGTTGTAGGGTATTTCCCACTTTCTCTTCTATCAGGTTCAGTGTGTTCGGACTGATATTGAGGTCTTTAATCCATTTGGACTTGAGTTTTGTGCACGGTGAGAGATATGGGTCTATTTTCATTCTTCTACAGGTTGACATCCAGTTGTGCCAGCACCATTTGTTGAAGATGCTTTCTTTCTTCCATTGCATACTTTTAGCTCCTTAATCGAAAATGAGGTGTTCATAGGTTTGTGGGATAAAATCCGGGTCTTCTATACGATTCCATTGGTCGACTTCTCTGTATTTATGCCAGTACCACACTGTTTTCATTACTGTAGCTCTGTAATAGAGTTTGAAGTCAGGGATGGTAATGCCTCCAGAAGATCCTTTATTGTATAGGATTCTTTTGGCTATCCTGGGTTTTTTGTTTTTCCATATAAAGTTGATTATTGTCTTCTCCAGATCTGTGAAGAATTTTGATGGGATCTTGATGGGGATTGCACTGAATCTATAAATTGCCTTTGGTAGAATTGCCATTTTTACTATGTTGATCCTCCCAATCCAAGAGCAAGGGAGGTCCATCCATTTTTTGGTATCCTCTTCAATTTCTTTCTTCAATGCCTTAAAGTTCTTGTCAAATAGATCTTTCACTTCCTTGGTTAGATTTACCCCAAGATATTTTATGCTGTTTGTGGCTATCGTGAATGGTGAAGCTTCTCTGATTTCCCTCTCTGCTTCCCTATCCTTTGTGTATAAGAGGGCGACTGATTTTTTGGAGTTGATCTTGTATCCTGCCACATTACTAAAGCTGTTTATCAGCTGTATAAGTTCTTTGGTGGAGTTTTGGGGGTCGCTTATGTACACTATCATATCATCTGCAAATAACGAAAGTTTAACTTCTTCTTTCCAATTCGAATCCCCTTGATCCCATTATGTTGTCTTATTGCTATTGCTAGAACTTCAAGCACTACATTGAAGAGGTATGGTGAGAGTGGACAGCCTTGCCGTGTTCCTGAGTTAAGCGGGATGGCTTTGAGTTTCTCTCCGTTTAATTTGATGTTAGCTGTCGGCTTGCTGTATATAGCTTTTATTATATTTAGGTATGACCCTTGTATCCCTAATCTCTCCAAGACTTTTAACATAAATGGATGTTGAATTTTGTCAAATGCTTTTTCAGCATCTAATGAAATTATCATATGGTTTTTTTCTCTCAGTTTATTTATATGCTGGATTACATTGATAGATTTTCGTATGTTGAACCAGCCGTGCATCTGAGGAATGAAGCCTACTTGATCATAATGGATAATTTTTCGGATGTGTTCTTGGATTCGATTTGCCAGTATTTTGTTGAGGATTTTTGCGTCGATATTCATGAGTGAGATTGGCCTGTAGTTCTCTTTCCTGGTTGAGTCTTTGAGTGGTTTTGGTATCAGAGTAATTGTTGCTTCATAAAAGGAATTTGGTAATGACCCTTCTGATTCTATATTGTGGAATACATTAAGGAGTATAGGTATTAGGTCTTCTTGGAAGTTCTGGTAGAATTCTGCATTGAAACCATCTGGTCCTGGGCTTTTTTTGGTAGGGATGTTTTTGATAACAGCTTCTAATTCTTCGCGTCTTACAGGTCTGTTTAGATTGTTCACCTGGTCCTGGTTTAGTTTTGGTAAATGGTATTTATCTAAAAAAGCGTCCATTTCTTTTACATTTTCCAGTTTTGTGGCATATAGGCTTTTGTAGTAAGATCTAATGACTCTCTGAATTTCCTCTGTGTCTGTGGTTATGTCCCCCTTTTCATTTCTGATCTTATTAATTTGCGTGTTCTCTCTCTTTCGTTTGATTAGTTTGGATAGGGGTTTATCTATCTTGTTGATTTTCTCCAGGAACCAGCTTTTTGTTTCATTGATTCTTTGGATTGTTTTCTGTGTTTCTATTTTATTGATTTCAGCCCTCAATTTGATTATTTCCAGTCTTCTACTCCTCCTAGGTGAGTCTGCTTCTTTTTTTTCTAGAGCTTTCAAGTGGGCTGTTAAGTCTCCAATATGTGCTTTCTCTGTTTTCTTTAGGTGGGCACTTAGTGCTATGAACTTTCCTCTCAGGACTGCTTTCATAGTGTCCCATAAGTTCGAGTATGTTGTTTCTTTATTTTCATTGAATTCAAGGAAGACTTTAATTTCTTTCTTTATTTCTTCCTTAATCCAGGTATGGTTCAGTAGTTGACTGTTCAGTTTCCATGAGTTTGTAGGCTTTCTGGGGGTAGCATTGTTGTTGAATTCTAACTTTAATCCATGGTGATCTGATAAGACACAGGTGGTTACTAATATTTTTTTGTAACTGTGTAAGTTCGCTTTGTTACCAAGTATGTGGTCAATTTTCGAGAAGGTTCCATGAGCTGCAGAGAAGAAGGTATATTCTTTCCTCTTTGGGTGGAATAATCTATAGATGTCTGTTAAGTCCATTTGCTTCATTACCTCCATTAATTCTCTAATTTCTCTGTTAGGTTTCTGTCTGATTGACCTGTCCATTGGTGAGAGAGGAGTGTTGAAGTCTCCTACTATTAGTGTGTGCGGTTTGATGGCTGCCGTGAGTTTTAGTAATGTTTCTTTTACGTACGTGGGTGCTTTTATATTAGGGGCATAGATATTCAGGATTGAGACTTCTTCCTGATGAATTGTTCCTGTTATGAGTATAAAATGTCCCTCTCCATCTCTTCTGATTGATTTAAGTTTGAAGTCAACTTTGTTAGAAATTAGTATGGCCACACCTGCTTGTTTCTTAGGTCCATTTGCTTGATAAGCCTTTTCCCAGCCCTTTACTCTGAGTAGGTGCCTGTCTTTGTGGTTGAGGTGTGTTTCTTGTAGACAGCAGAATGTTGGATCCTGTTTTCTTATCCAATCTCTTAGCCTGTGCCTTTTTATAGGTGAGTTGAGCCCATTGATATTAAGTGATATTAATGACCAGTGGTTGTTAATTCCGGTCACTTTTTAAGTAGTAGGGTTTGTGAGTTTTCCTTCTTTGATTTGCGCTGGTGAAGAGTCTCTAGATGTCTGAGTTATTGTGGTCATTGTTGGACTCCTTGGTTAGTGATTTTCCTTCTATTATTTTCTGTAAGGCTGGATTTGTGGCTACGTATTGTTTAAATTTGTTTTTATCCTGGAAGATTTTGTTTTCTCCATTTATAGTGAATGAAAGTTTGGCTGGATATAGTAGTCTGGGCTTGCATCCGTGGTCTCTTAGTTTTTGGAGAACATCTATCCAGGACCTTCTGGCTTTCATGGTTTCCATAGAGAAGTCAGGTGTAAGTCTGATAGGTTTACCTTTATAAGTAACTTGGCCTTTTTCCTTTGCGGCTCTTAATATTCTTTCTTTATTCTGTATATTTTGTGTTTTGATTATTATATGGAGAGGGGATGTTTTCTTTTGATCCAGCCTATTTGGTGTTCTGTATGCTTCTTGAACCTTCATAGGTACATCTGTCTTCAGGTTGGGAAAGTTTTCTTCTATAATTTTATTAAGTATATTTTCTGTACCGTTGAGCTGCACTTCTTCTCCTTCTTCTACTCCAATTATTCTTAGGTTTGGTCTTTTTATTGTGTCCCATATTTCCTGAATGTTTTGTGATGAGAGTTTGTTGGACTTGCTGTTTTCTTTGATCAGAGTGTTTATTTTCTCTATGTTATCCTCAGAATCTGAGATTCTTTCTTCTATCTCTTGTATTCTGCTGGTTATACTTGATTCTGTAGTCTCTATTCGTTTACCTAGATTTTCCATGTCCAGTCGGCCCTCTGTTTGTGTTTTCTTCTTTGCCTCCATTTCAGTTTTCAAGTCATGAACTGTTTCCTTTATCTGCTTGATTGTTTTTCCTTGGTTTCCTAGGGTATCAATCACTGATTTACTCAATTCCTCGAACTTTCTATTATACTTCTCATCCATTTCTATAAGGGCGTTTTTTATATGCTGTTTAAGGGTGTCAATCACTTTCATGAAGTCAGTTTTTTCTACTTCTTCTTGATTAAGGTGTTCATGTCCTCCTGTTGTGGGGTCACTGGCTTCTGGTGGTTTCGTGTTGTTTTTCAGATTGTTGGGAGAATTCCTGCATTGGCGTCTGCCCATCTCTTCCTCCCAATACTCCCTTTTGGATCTTCTTTTACAGGATCAGGTCTTCTTGCCCACTGATGTACCTTCCCAGTGATGTCACTCCCCAGAGATGTTTCTCCACAATGATGTTTCACTCGGTGCCCAGAACGAAACTCCAAGCTGCTTGGTTAACTTGCTAACAAAGGGCCCACCCTGCTTGCTGCGGGCAGGCTATGGGAACAAAGGAGCTACCGGCCACCCCTTTGTCTCCCTGGTTCGGGTTCTGTCCCAGCACCCTAGCAGGCTGGGCAGGGAGGCGCTATGCCCCAATGGAGGGATGGAGACAGGGGGTGTGGGGATCTGGATGTAAGCTGAGTGGGATAGGAAGAGAGAGGCGGTTTGGGCAGTATAGCCCCTGTAGGAATGCCAGGAAGTGTGGGCGGGCTGAGGTATGATCCCAGCTGCCGCAGCACTCACTCACCACAATGATGTTTCACTCGGTGCCCAGATCGAAACCATGCGCTGCTTGGTTAGCTTGCGAACAAAGGGCCCACCCAGCTCGCTGCAGGCAGGCTATGGGAACAAAGGAGCTACCGGCCACCCCTTTGTCCTCCCGGTTCAGATTCGGTCCCAGCGCCCTAGCAGGCTGGGCAGGGAGGCACTATGCCCCAAAGGAGGGAGGGAGACAGGGGGTGTGGGGATCTGGATGTAAGCTGAGTGGGATAGGAAGAGAGAGGCGGTTTGGGCAGTATAGCCCCTGTAGGATGGCCAGGAAGTGTGGGCGGGCTGAGGTATGATCCCAGCTGCCGCAGCACTCACTCACCACAATGATGTTTCACTCGGTGCCCAGATCAAAACTCTGCGCTGCTTGGTTAGCTTGCGAACCTCTTTCTATTTTTTTAACATTACATTTGTTGCTTTACTTTTCTTTAGTTGCTAAAGTCTCAAAGTCTTGTTTGTGATCATTTTATTTTGGTCTGAACGTATATCACTGGCTTTTCTTCTATATGGATGTATTCATTTGTTCTTTGGTTAACACATTATATTGATGATAATGTCTTAGTTTAATGAATATATGTCATGGCTATATAAGATAACAGCATTAGAGGAGGTTGAAGAGTAGGCAAGGACTAGAGAATTATTCATGTTATACATTTCTTGTTTTATCCATAGTAGCATGTCTTTATTTTACCAATATTGATGAAGGATGACACTCTGAATGACATGCTTTCTACAATCTTGAAAATTGTTCTACTCTTTTGACTTTCATTGTTCTCTATAAAAAATTCATAGTTGTTAAAATCATTTGATGGGGCCGAGCAGTGGTGGTGCAAGTCTTTAATCCCAGCTCTCAGCAGGCAGGTGGATCTTGGAGTTTGTGGCCATCCTAGACTATAAGTGATAGTTCCAGGACAGGAACCAAAATTACACAGAGAAACTTATCTCAAAAAATGAAAAAAAAATCATTTAATGGATATAAAAGTTTGTTACAGCTCCATGCTAATGTATACCAAAGTAACTACCTTCAAAAATAGAAATGTATTTTTTTCACAATTCTATTAGGTATCAGAGTTCCAATTGTTGAAAAAGTCAGACTCTTGTGAGTCTCTTATTTGACTCATATTTATATTTATTACAGGCACCACATAATATTTCCCTCTTTAATTTTTGTCTGATTATGTGTTTCTTCTGCTTAAGATAAAATTAGGACAGGGCCTAGTTGATTGACTGCATTCTATATAGAGTCTTCTGTAAAGATCCTATATACACATTCTAATGAGATGAGTGTTACAAATACTAACTTTAAACATTTGAGGGATAGAATTCAACCCATAACATGCACCTGAAAGCTAACTTTCTCTGATGCCTTTCACCATTTATTTTGTCTATAGTTTTGACAATCAAATTATCTTATCACTCTAATGAGGATTTTGGATTTTTGTCCAGTGTCTGATTCATCACCAATATATAATGTCTTTGAATATTTGAATAATTACCTGTGTTATCTACTAATGTTCAGTAGAAGACAGTATTATGTACCAAGAGATCTAATATATATATATATATATATATATATATATATATATATATATATATATATATATTAAAGAGGAGTCCAATTTGATGAAATTTTTTGTAGCATTATTATTCCCAGTTTTCCACCTCTAATATTTACATAACTTAATAATTATCTGGATGTTCTCATTTTAGCTTCATAGTCAGAAAACATTAACTTTATTGACCCTGCTTCCCCAAATATGTCACAAAAGCATTCATTTTCATTTACCAACCCAAGTAAAGGAAGACAATGAAGCATGCACCTTAATTTTGAAAGATGCATGTTTATTGCTTATCTTTTGCCACTTCCATGATATTTGTAAGGATCATATCAAAATAAATGATACAAATAACAGAAGAGTTTAGGACATGCTTGCTATTTTTTAGTTGTGTTTTTCATCCCATTTGAATGAAAAACAGAGGATGTTTTCCAGGACTTTCTCTATTTGCTCCCTTTGGAGAACTGCTAAATTTAACAGTTCACTGTGTGCCTACCAGGTAGAATAATTACTCTTTTGCTTTGATTTCAGCATTTTACTTTATCTTTGAAGGAATGATATGGTTAATAATTATGTTAACAACTTTCCTAGAAGTTTACAAACAAGAATTGAAATTACAACTTTATTTCCTTCACAATAAAATGGCATTTTTCTTTTAAACCTGTTTTGTGGAGAAAGGAAATAAAAGCAAATACAGTACTACCTCTCTGGCTGCCATGTATTGCAAATATAATTAGCAGTTAGCTCTTTAAGAAAGTATCTGAAAAAAATCAGTTTTTCAGGGCATTGAGTATGATTGGATACTGAATCAGACTTGAATTAGAAAAAGCACAATATAGTGAAGGAACAGTATTCTGTATTCAGCTAACTGCATTCACACAATTTGGCCATAGATATGCTAGAGTACAATGAAAATATATCTCTAAATTGCCATTCCAAATTTATATTTTTTAACTTAAATATCCCACAAATAGACAAAACATTTTTTAAATAAAAAGAGTACACATTAATTAAATAGAAACAATTGTTAGTTATCAAATGGTTTAATTACCTTCCTGAAAAACTACTCTCATGTGTGAAATTTTTTATTGTAGTGTTGATACATCAGAAGTCCTACTAATATCTATGCACTGTGGCTCATTGTCAATTTTGTTTTAAATAAATGCTGATTGGCTATTAGCCACCCAAGATTATAGGTGGGACAACCAGACAGGAAGTAGAGGTGGGGCAATGAGAACAGGAGTATTCTGGGAAGAAGGAAGCTTTCTCCCTAGTCTTGCTCAGATCAAGAAAAAAGCAGGATGTGACCCGCCATGCTGAAAAAGGTACTGATCCATGAGGCTAACATAGATAAGAATAATGGGTTAATATAAGTTATAAAAGCTAATATGAAGCCTGAGCTAATGGGCCAATAAATTTATAACTTATGGAGACTTTTGTGTGATTTTATTTGGGACTTGCTGGCTGTGGGAACTAGGTAGGACAGAAACCCCCACAAGCAGGCCCTCATGTTACAGCTCATAATGTGAATTCTGCTGCCAGAAGAATTCTGTATTTCTATACAGGTGATCATAGAATAAAAGACAGGTAAAAAGTTTCACTAAGTATACAGAATCACTTTACTTTCGGAAAAACAGATGGATAATACAAGCATTGTTCATTTTAATTGAAGAAGTTATTGTCATTATTAAATTGTACTAAATATCTGTCAGAAATTCACCAAAATATTATAGTTTGACCATTCATTAATTATCTTAATTCTTCTGACTCTTTTGAATTCTTATTGAACAATGGAATGAAGCTATGCCAAGTTATTCCAGCTAGATAACTATAATTTGAAATTCCTCTCTGAAATTTTAGAGATATTGAATCATGCAGTTTAATAATTTTAAAAAGATTGATGTCACAGCACTGTTCATGAGGGATTAAAGAGGGAAACATTAGGAGAAAAAGTGAAATAAGTCATCAAAACATTAACTAATCCAAGAAGATTTATGAGTAATCACCTGATGAGGGAAAAGGTCTTACATGTTATTGTAATTGTAAAATCATTAGATTTTAGTAAGGATTTTTTGAAAGAACTTTGACTATAAAGGTGCAAAATGATAAGAACATTAAATAAATCTTACTTGTATTTCCAACCTATTTCATATATAGAAAAGGCATCACAAAAGTAACAATTCATTGGAGTTAGAGAGATAGGTAAAGAAAAAGAACCAGTATGCTTCAAAAATTTAAAATAGATTCCTACTAATTTTATGACATGAAAATAGTGGTAGGAAATTTTCTATGAAGTGAAGAAGAAATGTGACAATGTCATAGCCACAAATCTTCTTGTGTAATGCTATTTATAATATTAATACATTTTACATTGATTTGATAGAAAATACAATTAACCCTATTAAACTGAACACTGTTCAAAACAATTGTCTACACCTTCTTTTTGAAGTATCTGACACAATCAGTCAAACTGATAATTTTATTATCATTAAATACATGCATATGTATGCAAGCAAGGTAGGATTTCACAATTTCTAGTCATGTGGTGAGTTAATGAACAGAAAAAAATAAAAGTTATGGAATAATGAAACATGTTCAACTTTATAAGTTATTAAATATCTTAGATGAAAAGGAAAAAGGACAAAATCAAAAAATCATGAAAAAAACAAAACAAATAATACAATTCATCTTAACTAATAACTTAAAGTAAATGGTCTTAACCCTCTAGAATGGAAAAACAAGATCTCACTATCTTCAGTCTATCCTTCACTGACAATGACACAGAGTAAAATTGATAGACTAGAAACCAATGTTAAGAAAAAATGGAATTTGGAATCAAACTGAGGTAGCTGTATTCATATCTGTTAAAGTACCCATTAAGGCAAAATTTGTTGTGAGACATAAGAAAAACCCTACATCATACAAATAAAATGTAGAATTCATCACAATCGTATGAGAAGTTGGAGTAATTGCACACTGGCAAGCATGCCTGCCTACTGTGTTCAAGGTCCTAGGTTTTTAAGGAAATTTAAGGTAAATGCCATTTACTTGAATTAAAGGTAGTTGGTTGTATGCATTATTTCTTCAGTACCTCACAGTTTATTGTCTAATATATTTAAAGATAAACATATTTCTGAAAATGATAAAATTAAGTTTTATCTCCAAGAGTATTGCTTGCAAAACATGACGTTTCTTAATTTTGAAAGGGTTTTCTGTCCTTTTCAATGAGTTGAATGTTCCAACTCTGTTTTTGATTCTGCTTTATATTTCCCTTTGCTTATTTTCAACTCTTTTCATAATACTGTTTTATACGATAGAACTGCCAATGGAAGTTCTTTTTCACTAGTATTTATAGATATTTTAGTTTGAGTAAATCATGTTGCTTCTCTACTTTATCATATAAATTTTAGGTTGTGTGGAATAAGGACTAAGAATCCAAGAATGATACTACTGTATTTTCCTCATCTTTGTAGTGACCATTATCCTATGCTTCTGCATTCCTTCTGCCAGCTGCCCTCCCTGTCACAGCTGCAAGTATCAAAGTTGGCTGACATACTCATTATTATGTTCTTAGTGTCATTACCTTCTGAAAAGAATCTATTTACAAGACACGCCCCTTCCTTTTATAATATGTCCATAGAGATATGCAAATGGCCTGCCCCCTCTCAAGAGTCAGAACAAAACTAAAATGATATTCCAGTTCCAAGTTCCATTGTGAGTTCAACTGAGGCTTTTGTTCTGAGGTCACTTTTTGAACTTCTCTCTCCCCACTCTTGTTTTCTCATTAGTTTTTCAAAAAAAAAAAAATAGAAAGCTTTAGTTTTGTCTGAAATAGTGAAGAAAATGTAATAAATGACTAAATTAAAAGGCAAGTTTATTTACTTTTATGGCAATGATGAAGTGAAATGGTGATATTTGTTGCTTTTTGGAGTTCAAATAACATTTTAGTCATATTTGATTAAAATGGGCAGCATCATAATATTAAAAATTATATTACTATTCATAACTGTAAGATACATAGTTACAATCAGTTGTTATTCTTTGGAAAGAGATATAATGCTGTATCATTTGTAATCATGTAGTCAATTTCATTGCTGGTCTTGCCGTTCATTTTTAAAATGTACTCAATTTACTGAAATTTTTTAAGAATAACTTAAAAGACCAATCACAGACTATGCATCATTCACATTGTATTAGACCCTTCCAAAAAGCTTCCCTCTCTGTTTGCCAAATTATATTCTTGTAATTCACGAACTTACCAGTTCTCAGTGATTTGAATTTCATGTTCAATCTTGGGTGCTTTTTCAGTAAATCATGCCTTTATTCAGTATTATCTCTCTTTAAGAAAAAAATATTCATTATATTAAGGAACATTTAGACCCATTTTTACATCATCGAACTACTTTGAAACTTTTTTTAATGCTGCCTTTTAAATTAAGATACACAGAAAAATTATTTTTGGAAAACACCCCAGAATATGAGCTCTACAATATGAGCACTACCAGGAGTCCCATTGACAAGTCCAAACTTTCTCTAAAATATCTGTTTGTATCAGATGCATTTTGAGAAATTGAAGCTATTATTTATTATGTCAAATCAAAATTATGTCAACCTTTTTCTACATTAACCTCCACCATCACTGTCAGTTGCATAGAATATGATCATATCAAAAAGCTGAAATGATCCAAAGTGTGATAACTTAAATAAATAAATATAATTGTAATAAATAAATATAAACTAAATGATAAATATAAAAAGGAACTTTTAGTAAGAGACTAGCAAATGAATTTGAACCTAAATAATTTTCATAAGCATGGTCTAAGTATCCCAAACGCTGCTTTAACATCTTGAAGCTGCAGCCAGCCATTTGTCTTGTGATGGGAACACTTTGTCCTGGATCCAAATTTGGTCCACATTTTTACCTTACTCCAACTTGTATGGCAGACATTGTACAACTGAAAATTGCATGACTTGTAGCTCATTTTAGTCTCCTATAACAATGCATCATCCAAAGTGGATTGTTATTCTTCACAGGTTTTTAATCATAAGCCATGGAGTTTCATATGAAGAAACTCACGTGGGAACTACCTATTACTGGAAATCTACCCAAATACTTACACTAGTGAAGTTATGAACCTTGAAGAACTCTCAACCGTTAACTTCTGCTTTATTAAGCAAACATAATGCCTAAATACAATCTCAGTATTTGTCATTATAGCCATAGGTATGTATAGGTCTCACCCCTCATAAAAAAATTTCTCTTTGCTACAAATAGTTACTACCAAAAAGAAAAGGAAATTTTTTTAAAAAAAGGAAAAGAAATCAACCTAGACCATAAAGGATTTCTCTATAATGGAGAAACCGTTGCCAGAAGGGTAATCTTCTAAGCTGCAAGTAATACTTTAGTTATTTGTAAACAGAGATGAAATTTTCTAGTCCTGTCTTACTGGTACCAAATATCCACCATCCATTTCCCAAATATTGACTTGGAGGGTTAATATAAATTATAAATACTCAGTCAATAGCACAGGCATTTTACTAACTAGCTCTTACATTTTATGTTAACCCATATTCCTTATTTGTGTTCTGCTACATAAAACACATTTAATAGCATGGCTGTTCATGTCTGCTCCCTCTGTATCTTAATGGTGACTCCTGACTCTGCCCTTCTTTCCATTGTTCTTAGTTTGGTTGCGCTGCTTATACGTCCAACCTGACTAATGGTCAATCAGTGTTGTATTATACCAATTCAAGTGACAAATCTTTACAGTGTACAAAGAGGATTATTTCACAGCAGTTGTTGTCCAGACAGCAGGCTGTATCTCTACACAAAATGTTCTTCCTATTCCAGTCAAAAGGGTGAATTCATTTACTACCTATCAGTCCCTTATATTCTATCACAATGACTGGTTACAAAGTGTAGCATATTTTCCAGATCATCTTGAGTAGAAAAGGGTAATTTGAAATAAATGAATGTTCAGATTATATCTATAACAAATTTAAAGTTCTGAGGTCACAAACACATTTTTATTATAAAAGAATTGACTGAAAGGTGTAGATGTTTGAAGTTAACTTATTGATTGGAAAACCAGGAAATTCTGCAGGTAGCAATAGAGGTAATAGGGAAAACCTTGGTGAGGTACAAATACCTAACTTTCAGATATTGATGGATTGATTTTGGCTGAGGAAATGGGCTCTCCACTCTTGCCATGGACACATTTCCACATAAACCCTTGCAGTACGCATACTCCACACTTGCATGAAGAAATTAATCCTGCTTTCCCTGTGGAACCAACAACAACCTTCCCTGATAGAGATGTCAAGTGTGGTAATTCTGATGTCCTTCTTGACTCACTCAGCATTTCCTCTCGTCCTCAAAGCAGACACGAGAGTAAGTCCCTAGAGAAGTAGAACATGTCCATGAAGAAATAAACTGTACCCTTGACTAATTTTATAATTTTTCTAATTTTTCCAATCACAAATCAGATGAGAACATGTTGGGATGTATTTAAAGGATATGGGATAACGTTGTAAATAACATAAAATTAGACTGGCTAAGATTATCAGGGCAGCTCATTAAGCAGGGATTTTGGATTTAACACTGTAGATTGAACAGTTGAAACGGATGTAAAGAATTTAGTTTACTTGTTTTGTTTTTTTTTTGGCTAAAGTATAGGAAAAAAGATGGCTTACTGTAAATGAGCTTGAGAAACCTGGCATTCATTAGCTTAATATTTATGAGTATATGAAAAGACGTATGAAGATTAGAATTATAGAGAGATTTTGCCATTTAAAACTTCATCTTTCAAAACAGGAGTGTCCTAAAGATCATATGTTTGTCAAAAATATAAGAAATGGTTTAGTGTGACGAGAACCAGTGTACTTGAACAGCTCTGACACTGCCCTTCTCTGTTTTCCAGACCCAACAGTGAGAGATATGGCTGCTCAATATGGATGATTTTAATATAATGAGTTGAACTGTTTTCAGCCATAGCAGGTGTCAAGTGGTAACAATACTCATAATATGAAATATGTAGACCTTTACATTGACAATTCATGATCTAAGAAGTGAAATTGGTAGGAAGCCTACCATGTTCTTTGTCTGAATAAGCAGAACAATTGTAGAACAATGAATGAAAGTCTACCTAGAATCATAGCAATAGAACATCAGGGAACTTGAACTATTTCCAAACTTAAGCAAGTTTCCAGATCCAGGGAGTTAAATATGAATTGTCTGTGAAATCAGCAGTGAGTGGTGCTGAACAAAATGTCAAGCAAATTATACTGATATTCCTCAGTGCCCACCTGTCTTTGCCTCTAGACCCATAGCCACCTCTAAAACCGAAAATCATGGTCTGCCAGATCTCTTTGAAGAAGGGCTTTGCTATAATAAATAAATGTTTTATTATTGATGTTTCAAAATAACATGCCCAACAAGACTTATCCTTTACTAGAGTAACTGTACCTTATAGAAAAAAATCTTTTAAACTTGTAGGGCCTGCAATTCATACATCATTGTGGCCTTCAAATAAAAGTAGGGGATTTATGGAGTATAGAGGTTCAATGAACTTTTAGATAAGGTCCAACATACAGCAGATTCAATAAGTCCTCAAGTTATCCCGTCATCGTTTTTCCAATCCTAGAATGCATAAGTTAAAGAGATACATGCAGAATTTGGCAAAATATTCATACAGTTGCATCACAAACTTTTATAGAATTTATATAAGATGCAGTTATTCTTTATAATTTGTAATAGTGAATATAAGGGAATAGTTAGGTTACAAATCGTATTTCCCATTAGAGAGGACTTTCTCTGTATATTCAATTTTAATTATTTTAAAAATATGAAGCATATATCCAAAACAAATAGTCATTTCATTGTTTTTAAGCTCAAATAAAATTTTAATGTGGTTTAAAAGAAAAACTACAAGAATATAATAATACAAAATAATACTGGCATAAAAACAGACAGGTTAATAAGTGGATTAGAACTGAGGACCTAGACATCTACAATGTCCTTGCTTTATACAAAGATGCCAAGCATGCACAATGGAAAAAAGAAAGATTCTTTAAATTGTATTGGTCCAACTTGATGACAAGTAGAAGAGTGAAACTTGATCTGTGCCCATAACCTAATTCCAAATGAATCAAGGACCTCAACCTAAGAAATGATACAGTGAACTTAATATAAGGATAAATAGAAAATAATTTTCAACTCACTGGCACAGGAAAGGGTATTGTGAATAGGACACTGATAGCACAGGGAATAACACAAACAATTAAAAAATTGGGTCACATGAAACTACTTAAGTTTTTTTACAAAAAAGAGCACTATATTTCAAGTGATGAGGCATCTATAAAGTGGGAAGAAATCTTCACCATCTATATATCTGACTGGAAGTTAATGTATCTAATATATAGCATCAAGAAAACAAAGAACCCAACTGAAAATGGAGCATGGAATTAATCATAGTTGCCTCTCAAATGAAACACAAGTGGTTGAGAAACACTTAAAGAAATGATCAATATCCTTAGCTATCAGGGAAATACAAATTAAAACTACTTAGATATTTCTTCTTATCCCAGTCAGAGTGGCCAAGATCAATAAAACAAATGACAGCACATGCTTGAAAGAATACAGGGAATGGGAACAGTTATTCATGGCTGATAGTAGTAAAAACTGGTTCAGCTTATATAGAAATTAGTGTGGGGTTTCCTCAAAAAGTTAGAAATAGATCTCCTACACCATCCTGCTATATCACTCTTGGGCATATACACAAAGCACTCCATATTCTGCTATAGAATTCATAGTCATTTATTTCAGTTCCGCTTCATTCACAATAGTCATGAAATGTAAATGGTGTGAGTGACAATAAACACATTAATGGATAAGAAAAAAATGCAATTTACACAATAGAATATTATTAAGTATACAGTGGTCTGCATGCATGCATGCCTGCAGTCCAGAAGAGGGCACCAGTTCTCATTACGGGTGGTTGTGAACCACCCTGTGGTTGCTGGGAATTGAACTCAGGACCTTTGGAATAGCAGACAGCGCTCTTTTTTGTTTGTTTGTTTGTTTTTGTTTTTGCTTTTTTTATTTTTTTTATTGAGAAAAGGTGAAAAAAAATAAGTTTCCACCTCCTCCCAGCCTCCCATTTCCTTCCCCCTCTTTCCACCCTTCTTCCCCTCCTCCCACCCTTCTCCCCCTCCCCCCACTCCTTTCCCCCTCCCTCTCCAGTCCAAAGAGCAGTCAGGGTTCCCTGCCCTGTGGTAAGTCCTAGGTCCTCCCCCCTCCGTCCATATCTAGGAAGGGGAACATCCAAATAGACCCATATCTATCACCGTGCACAAAACTCAAGTCCAAATGGATTAAAGACCTCAATACCAGCCCGAACACACTGAACCTGATAGAAGAGAAAGTGGGAAATACCCTACAACAGATGGGCACAGGAGATCGCTTCCTATGTATAACCGCAGAAGCACAGACATTAAGGGCAACATTGAATAAATGGGACCTACTTAAACTGAGAAGCTTCTGTAAAGCAAAGGACACTGTCACTAAGACAAAAAGGCAACCTACTGACTGGGAGACGATCTTCACCAACCCCACAACAGACAAAGGTCTGATCTCCAAAATATATAGAGAACTCAAGAAACTAGACTTTAAAATGCTAATTAACCCAATTGAAAAATGGGGCACTGATCTGAACAGAGAATTCTCAACAGAAGAAGTTCAAATGACCAAAAGACACTTAAGGTCCTGCTCAACTTCCTTAGCAATCAGGGAAATGCAAATCAAAACAACTTTGAGATATCATCTTACACCTGTCAGAATGGCTAAAGCAGGCAGCGCTCTTAACCACTGAACTATCTCCCCAGCCTGCCTTCTCTCATTTAAACATGATAGCTTTTAAATTTTAGGTACGTGTGTTTCATTTATAATACCTCAAAATGTTAGGAAGTCAGCATAGAGATAAGGAGGAAGAAGAGATTGATCAAGAAAGAATATAGTTTTAAAAGTATTAAGGCAGAAAATGGAATAAGAATGGTTAAAGGGGGAAAGGAATATAAAGTAGAGGAAGCATATGAGCAGGGGTAGCTAGTATTAAAGGTATTTTAAAAAGTTATATGGAAATCTACAATTGTAAATGATTCTTAAAATATATACATATGCATGCACATATATAAAAAGAAGTTAGATGGAGATATCCTATAGCAATGGAGGACAATATTCCAAGTAGACATCAAATACTACCTAATAAAAGCTCCAGTTATAGGAATGGGTTACCTCTTTTTGAGGTGTTTGCCAACAAGTCCCATAGACTCATAAAAATTACTAACATCATTCCACTTGGTTACCATCCAGAATGTTTACCATCCAGAATGTGATAGAGAAACCATATTCTTGAGTCATAGAACATGGAGACCTTTAGCTGGTACTAACATGGAAATTTCATCCATACTGGTATGTTTCTATATTTCCAGAAGGCTCTATGTTTACTTTTTGAGGAGAAAAGCAATCATCATTCTCACCCAGCCACAAACTTCATAAACAAAAAATAATGATTTGCCTGGTAAGATAACTTTACTTGTATAATAGTGACTTGAATATTTTGGGAGTAAACAACTAATTTCTTTTTGCCCCAACTCAGGAAATGTAACCTGTACTTGACACTGTTATTGAGGCCAAGAATCTGTGGTTAGATAAGTCAGAGGCTCTAGAAGAAAGCCTGATACTACTATTCTGCTAAATGGATATCTTATGAATAGGACTCCTAACAAGTTATTGTTATGTCCATAGATCTTTTGACTTCTCATCCTTCATCAGAGAAGCTTGCAGAAAATTACAAGTAACACAGAGTACTCACCTGACCAATTAACAGAGAATAAAATACTTCAGAGTACTCAGTCCTAAATGGGAAGTCTGTATCACACACTTCCTCTCACAGATTAGGAATCATTGTGGAACAGTAAGAATAAGGATTATAAGAATCAGAAGTGGTAGTAATGTCAAAGAAAGTGTTTTTCAGACATGTAAACTCTTAGTATGATTGACAGTATGTACAAGAACTAAGCAAGCTTAAGACACACAAAATCCAAGAATGGAGGATAAAAACAAGATATAATGGTGTACTCCTAGCTGAGCAGCTATGAACATTTGATAGCTTCATGGAGAGTCAGTTTTCTCTAATGTTGTGACATGTAGTGTATAAACAACTCTTTAGGACAGGTTCTATACCAAGAAGTAATTGGCTAAAACAAAACTGTCCTCAGTGTATTTAAAATGAAAAGAGAAAGAGAACATGAAGTAGGATAGATGGGGATTTTCAGTGGATCTAGGAGGTATCAGAAGGTGATTCTGATTAAAATAAATCATCAGAAAATTTCAAAAAATTGGTAAAACATTCTTTTAAAATGATAAAAAGTAAATTAAGAAAGGAAATAAAAGATGTGACAAGCAAGTCAAAGAGCTCAGCTGGTATTCAGAGGATGAGAATGTAGAGAAATTAAAAAAATCATCATGGTTTAGAGGAGTGCTTTAGAGAAAGAATAAGGAAGTTCAAAGTGTTAAAGAAACTATGCTCCTCATGCCTATAGAAGGGAAGACAGGGAAAGGTATGTTTTGGGTAACATAGAAAAGGGGGACGAGTAATGAAGCTACATTCATATAACTCTGTAAGAAAATGTACTCAGAAATAGTATTTTCAATTGTATGCAGTAAAATTTAACCTGCAAACATTTGAAAATAAATCCATGTTGCATGGTGTCTTTTTTTTACATGAATCATTTATTTTAATAGTTTGTAAATAAAACCATAGTCAAAAGAAATTGTTATTGATTCCACTTAGTGAAAAAGGAGCCCACAAATTCAAGCAAGGATCCCAGAAGGGTTATATGACTTGCATAGGTTATACAGCAAGAAAGTGGCAGATAGGTAGGTTTTGATCGCAGGTCTCTCCATCACAACTTAATTGATTTTGGACTTTCTTGTTGTCTCCATTCTTTTTCCAAGGTCTCACCTTTTTGTAGTTTTCTTTTTAAAAGCATTTTTTTTCTTGACATTTTGTGATTATACTATAATCATATCATTCTCCACTTCTTTTTTTCCTTGAAAGCTTCCCATATATCCCCCCTTGTTCTCTTTTAAATTCATTACCTTTTTATTTTTTGTGAAGTGCCTGTAGTGGATTCTCCTCTAAGATCCCTGACATCCCTAGTCCCAGCTAGACAGGTTTTACAGTATCAGGCTTAGTTTCCTTCTTATTCACAGTGCCATATGCCTAAATAGAGGTCTGTTGGTTACAGACACAGTATGCTCACCACTACTGCAACTTTAAGCTTATCATGCTATGCTGGTCGTTGTGGTTTCATAGGCATCACATCTGGGTATGACTATTGGTTGCTTTTTCTTTTTTGGAAGCTTACATGACACCTTCTGGTACAGTAAAAGTTAAACTCCAGGGAGGAACCATTTAGCTTAGCTTCAACACGGTAACTTCTTTGCAGTTTCTTTCTATCACATTTTGGGTAAGGACCTAAGCTAGTTGTGATAAGATCCCTGGGAAGTCACATAAGTATAAGACAATAATGATAAAAACAAGATTCCATTTCTTTCATGTAATCCTTTCCTTTGAGCTCCAGAGTCAATAAGGTGAGTTTTGGAATTAATATTCACTTCAGAATACATATTAGACTCGAAATCTATGTACAGTTGTTATATGAACTTGAAACCTGATTATTTTGTATGATTTCATTATGACATAGATGATCACTTTTCTCCAGTAATACCCAGAGATTCAAATGTTTCATGATTATATCTACATTTATAATTATACTCTAGTCCTTAAAAATTCAAATAATAAGTAAGATTTTTGTTTAAAATATATATAATGAGCATTTTAGTGTTCTTTTTACATAATTTCCATAATTAAATCTTATATTTACACCTATTTATACCTATTACATATCTGGTCAATGCAACCAGTTTATAAGGCTTTCATAACAAAATATCAAAATGAAGAAGAATGTTAGACAATTAAAAATAGAAGTTCACCATATTTTACTCACAATGTCATTTAAGATAGAGATGTATCTCTAGAGACACATAAAAATTTAAAAATAGCTTTTATACAATTAGAACAGGTGAACAGAAATTCAACTGCTAGTTTCAGTCTAATGAAAATACATTACTTCTTTGCTAAGATTAATAGTTTTCCCTGCAAAACTGAGACACATAGTGTATCTCTCTCATGTATGTTTTATATACTGGAGAGAAATATACATTGCTGGTGTATAATGATTTGTCAGCAAAACTGCCAGTGACTTCAATAATGTGGCAAGAGATGCTACATATTCTTGCAAATATGAGCCACAGAAGGACAAAATTGGACAGCACATCATTTCATATTTACTACCTCCCTTAGATATACTGGATTACAATGCAGATAGAATACTGGGCTGGTGTTTCATTCATTAGAACATCTGGGGGGAAATTCTATTAGTCATTTCTCTACCTTTCAGAGTTCCAAGAAACGTTTCAAGTACAGAATTTGGCGTGTAAGTGCATTTGTGTCTGTAATTGTAGGACTATATACATCATTTAAGATTTGTTTTTGAAACACAATTTGCAATTCTGAATCGTTATAGTTATTTTAAGTATGAATATTGAATTGATAATCATAAAAGCAGTTCTTTGAAGTAGACATTAAATTGTATAAATATGTAAATATTCTAATATAGTTATAAATATTTTATAATTTTAAGGTTCAGAGTAATGACATTTGAATGATGAAATTCAAGGAATATATATAACATTGTTACTAAGTCATCCTTAGAAATACAATTGAAAAGTATAAATATCCTATTGAATATTTCCTTTGTCCCTTAACCATCAGACGTTGAATCAGTTTACGTATTTTTTGGTGAAATATAAAAGAAAGCACGACAAAAACAAACAGACAGATAAAAAAAAAGAAGCAGGGTATCTCCCAGAGTGAATTAGTTTTGATAAAAATAATGTTGATAGTAATAAAGATAATTCCTTATATTTTACATGTGGTTCAAAATCCTGTATCAAAGTTCACAAGGGAGAGCTCCATATAGGCATATATGATGTTTAGGATTTGAAAGAGAAGTGTCCATCATAGAGTGTAAGCTAGAGTTTTGAACTCTAGTTTCTCAGTAGCACTGTTTGTGGTAGTTTAGGAGTTCCATCCTAGCTGAAGGAAGTCACAGTGGTAGTCTGCAATTATACTGCCTCACCATACTTTGAGCGTATCTTCCCTTTGCATGGTGTTTGTGTTTAAATATGTGAACTCTCAGTTTCCTATTATTGAAGCCATGCCTACCAAGTGTCACCTTACTACCAAGACATGATGGAGTCTTATCCTTTAGGAACCGCAAACTAAAATAAACTCTTTCTTACTTAAGTTGTATTCAGGTATGGTATTTTATCACAGAACCAGAAAAATAACTAATACAATATTCTCCTTTAGCTGGAAAATTATTCCAAGTGTGTGCTTTACTGAATGAAGTTCAATGAGATTGTCTTCAATTGTCAAGTGCAACATAGCTCAATTATTAAAAATTGGATATCATTTTATTATCTTTCATTTTATTTGTTTTTCTCCATACTGAATAGTGAGCTCTATGTCAAGCATGAAGGTTCCTCTAACAATATAATGAGTAAGAATGGTTGAATCAATAAGGTATATAAAACACCTTCAAAGTAACTATCAAGAGAGGGAGAATGACCCTGTGGTTATGACACATCCCTTTGATCCTAGCACATAGTGTTTGGTTAAAAGTGAGACCCCAGCTCTCTAACATCCATATAGTCAATGAGTCTAGAATGTAATTTTGAGTTGGAAGTGTCACCCCAGGCCTGGCCTGGGAATTTCCCTGGTCCGGACTCCAGTTCCCAGCCTGCCAAGTGTTTGGACTCCAAATCCCAGCTTGCCAAGTGCTGAACCCTTCCAGAGAGGAGGGTCAGGACCATTCCCACAGGGTATTAAGGAACATATGGTTTTGAGTTTTGCCTATGCTCTCCCTCTGTCTCCCCCCACCCTGCTCCCAGCAATCTGAGAGCATGCCATTCATTAAAATTGCACATTTTTGATTCTATCTAATCTGGTTTGATTGGAGTTTTTTGCGCAGGTGGAGAGGCTCGGTTAGGAAATACCCCTAACACTTAGTAGGCAGAAGCAGGAAGATCTCTATGAGTTTGAGAATAGCCTGGCCTGCAGAGCTAGTTACAGAGTTAGACTCAGGACAGCCAGAAAGTTTCATAGAGAAATCCTGTCCCAAGAAGGAGAGACGGAGAGGGTGGGGGGATAGAAGAGAAAGAGAGAGAGAGAGAGAGAGAGAGAGAGAGAAAGAGAGAGAGAGACAATATGAAGTTGAAATATTTTCTATGCAACTACTAATGAATGATTATCCAAAAACAAGATTTAAATCTTATTGTACAGGAATAAATTACTAAATTACTCACTAATGAGGTGGAACGTTCAACAAAGCCACTTTTATTATCACCAAAAAGAGACATATTTACAGTTGTTGATATATGTTTATTTTCTGAGAGGAATTAGTATTTCTGTGAAAGAATCTATTTGTTGGAGTTTTCTAGCCATAAACCAAGGACATTGAGCCTATAATTAGTGATCCTAGAGAAGCTAAATAAGGAGAACCCAAAGAAAAACATATAGGCATCCTCCTGAATATTAACCTTCAGCAAGCGATGAAAGGAGACAGAGACAGAGACCCACATTGGAGCACAGGACTGAATTCTCAAGGTCCAAATCAGGAGCAGAAGGAGAGAGAGCACGAGCAAGGAACTCAGGACCATGAGGGGTGCACCCACACACTTAGACAATGGGGATGTTCTACTGGGAACTCACCAAAACCAGCTGGCCTGGGTCTGGAAAAGCCTGGGATAAAACCGGACTCTCTGAACATAGCGGACAATGAGGACTACTGAGAACTCAAGAACAATGGCACTGGGTTTCTGATCCTACTGCACGTACTGGCTTTGTGGGAGCCTAGGCAGTTTGGATGCTCAACTTACTAGACCTGGATGGAGGTGGGGGGTTCCTTGGACTTCCCACAGGACAGGGAACCCTGATTGCTTTTCGGGCTGAGGGGGGGGGGACTTAATTAGGGGAGGGGGAGGGAAATGGGAGGCGGTGGCTGGGAAGAGACAGAAATCTTTAATAAATAAATAAATAAATAAGAAATAAAAAAATACCCAATTTTTTAAGTCTTAAGCAGTACAGTATGAATCAAAGTAAAGATTTCTAATGCATAATCTATTTGAATATACTATAACAATAGAATATGCAGCTTCTATCTGTATCCAAAAATCTGTGTTTCAGCTTTGGTCAGAAAAGGGGATACCCAGGAAAAAGCTAAAATGAAATTGTGCAAATTCATCAACCTTGCTATTTTTTTCCATCTTGGGTTATATGTTTAAAAGTACCATATCTCTATAGTAAATATCAAAATGTACCTTGAAATTTTTAATATATAAAGGGTGTATTGGTCATTTTGCAGAGCGACATGCTCAAGCTTGTTTTCTAAGAATAGACCCAAAGTTACTGAGGTTTGTCGAATTTATTAAACAGAAAAGGTTATAACCTTGATTGTGAAGAAATGACCCATTAAAATGTAAAATCACCTAAAAAGCCATGTTATTATTTTAGGGGTATTTACCAATTTACATGACCCTGGTTCGTATAATTAGCTTCGTATTTATACTAAGCAAAACCAGTTTTACTAAACTTCACATTTCTGTATGTGTTCTTATTGAAATTCATCCCTTCATGTATTGTGACCTTTTCAATAAAGCTAGATTCATAGTGAATTGTGGTACATTAGGAAGGTAAACACATTCAGTACTTGTTATTCAATGGGTTTGAATTTTGAAAGCCATTGTCAATAGGTTAATCCTTTTGTACAGACAGTCTCTTTGGCTAAGAGGCATCTTAAACAAATAAGGTTTTACCAAAATGCTAATTTCTGAGTATTTCTGTCAACTGTCAAAGAATAAGTCTCAGAAGAGGCCTTAAAATTGGCTAACTCTACTTTATATTCCTTTCCCATCAGCAGAATTTCAAAAAAGACTCTAGTGTACATTAAGTCTAGTCAGAGGTTATTTGTGACTCAGATCAAAGACTCATTAGAACTTCAGGGATTTCACTTTTATGCAGTTGTTTTTATTCAATAAGGGGACAACCAAATTCCGGAGTATATTCAAAGATTACTAAAATAAAACTCTTATAACCATTCAACTGTCTTGGAATCTACACTTTCTTTCTTTGCTAAATATCCTATGAAAACATGTGGACCAAGTCAGGGAGAGACTTCATTTACAAACAACATTGTCATAGTGGAAGAAAGACTATTTACATAAAAGGATTGAGGGCTGGAGAGTTAGGTCAGCAGTTAAGAGCTCTTATTGTTCTTTTAGAGCACTAGAATTTAATTTCTAACAGCCACATGACAGCTCAAAATCATCTGTAATTTGACTCCCAGGGTTTTAAGTGCCATTTTTGACTAAGAAGGTACATGGTACTCATACATGCATACATACGGAAAAAAAACACACATAAAATAAAATAAATATAAATTTAAAATTCTCACAAATATTAAAATGTGTAACATTCATACATGTAAAATGTTGAAAGAATAATAAAATTTTGGGAGAATACTTTATCAACTTTACAATTTCTCAAAATAGAAGGGCTTCTCTTTTTTTAAAAAGAAGAAAACAAAAGTTAAGAACTAAGATGCAGTATCATATCAGGGGGCATTTTGCTTGGTTGAAAGTCAGTTTTTTGGAACAGTCCTTAGAGAAGGATTTTGTGATTTTATATCTCTAAATAGACATAGATATGCATATAGATTAGATAGAGAGACAGATAGACAGACAGGCAGATAAATAGATGTAGCTGACTTTCTATTGGGTCAACAACTAGCTCCCAAATTATGACATGAAGATTTATTATAAGCTATTGATTAGCATAGGCTAAATTCTTGCTATCTCTTATAAATTAATTTAACCTGTTTCTCTTCATCTATATTTTGGCAAAGGGTTTAATTTTTACCTTCACTTTATTCTGTATGTCCTACTCTTTTTCTGACTAAGTGGTGGCTGCTTAACTTGCTGACCCAGGATGTCTCCCTTTCTCCCTAGTTCTTTTCTCTTCTGGATCATAAGTTCCTTCTCTTACTTACTATCTCCACCTACATGGCCCATCTACCCCTCTACTGTCTAACTATTGGCCATACAGTATTTTATTATACCAATCAGATGCCTTTGGGGAGCAAAACAGCACATATTTTCATCTTAAACAAAGGCATCATAAACAAATGTAACAAATGTACACCTTGTAAAACAAATTCAGCATAAACAAATGTAACATCTTTTTCCAATTAAATATTCCACATAGATAGATAGATAGATAGATGATAGATAGATAGATAGATAGATAGATAGATAGATAGATAGATAGACAGATGAATGGATTTCAGTACCAAGGTATCCCCAAATCATTGTGCGTCATTGTATGTGTGGAGCTGTTAGGATGGTAGCAACATGAATGATATGGGACATGGACTAAAGTGAGTTATATCCATTATGTGGGTGTGATTCAGGTTAATGTTCTGAATAGAAAAGAAAACTGACACCATACAAGATATATGGAATTCTGCCATTCAAAGCCTATTGGTCTTGAACTTTACAGGCATTTACAGTCCACAATCTAACTATACTGGTTCAGTACATATAACCTCAGAAAACGTATAAATAAAATAAAACAATAGATATTTCATCCAGACAAAAGAAAGCAGCAAAGAAAACTCAAAGATTAAAAACAGCATACATGAAATGGGTATAACCAATGTCTACAAAGTACTTTTAATGGGAAGCAAAAGTACTCCATGACTTTAATATTTTGTAGATATAACATAAAATAAAATATATAACTATTTTGAAGCAAAAGTTAACGAGTGATGAATGGACACTTAAAAGAAATCCCACACTAGCTCAGAATTGAGAAATAGATATTTATTTAGGGATAAACTCACAAATTCTCTGCTTGAATGGTGGACATAGATCGAATTCAGCAATCCAGTAATCCGAATGAGCAGCCAGCAAAAAGGAGGGAAAAAAATAGGCTGACACGGGCTTTGCATCAGCATATATGGTCTAAGAGGCCATGCCCTAGTGGATGGAAAACCACAAGCTGTAAGACTTCTGTATCGGCACGAATAAACACAGGCAAATATTAAAGAATATATACAAATTTAATGATTAAATAAAACTTACAGAACCGAGGTTCCCACATAGCACAGGAGGTAGGAAAGAAAAGGAGGAGCCGCCTCCCGTGCGCCCATTTATAAGTACGCATTCGCCTGAGGCAAACTCGCCCCCTAAAGGGGCAGGCCTAACCCTACATCTCCCCCTTTTGTCTAAATAAGACAGAGCTAAACCAAATATAACTATAAGCAATAATAACAAATGATAAATATAACAAACAATATTGAGAACAAAAGTTTTGATAGACATTCTATCTCAAGGAGTCTAAATAATGTAGAGAGTAACTACAATTAAATAATCTTCAACTCCATCAAAGATCTGAGAAGGGAATAAATATTACTTAACAAATGAGAGATATCCAAAATGTGCAACAAATGACAGAGACAACTGACTACCTGGGCAATCACCCAAAGTCTCGTTTGCAATGTTGAGTCAACCAACTTTGGCTAAGGCCTAACAAAAACACAACTGACATAACATTATCAAATGCAAGGAACTTTCTTAGAATTATACTACCCTGTCTTGGCAAGATAAGACAATCTTGTTTCATATCTTAGTCAGTAGTTGAGGTATGGGCTTTTCTTAACCCAAAGGCCAGTTCTGCCAAGAAGACAAGCTCCCAGTGTAGTGTCTTTGGTGCTCAACGTTCTCTCGGGAGTAGAGTGGAGTTGCCAGGAGTAATTGTGTCTCGTTGGCACAGAATTCTAGGTTAGATTAAAGGCCATTTTCTACAGCTCTTCAAAGAGGCTGAAGATTATACTATCTATACTAAAACTAATCTCTGTGTATCTAAAAGACCTGATTAACCTAAAAATAAATATAACAAACATATAATTCTCAATACCTATCTAATTTGAAAACTAAGAGAATAAACAACTGTTTCTAAATATGTAGACAATGATCTTTACCTGTAAACAATGCCATTACATATCAAATGTAAACAATGTTATTACATAAATAGTAACAGAGGTAGAAATGTACATTGTGATATGATAGATGTATCCATACAATATAAGCATACTCTTATACAAAAATAGAAGTAGGAACACTCACATTCAATATTCAATATATCAATATACAAGAAACAGTACCAATATAATTTTCTAAAAACAGTAAGTCACAAATACCAATCATCCCATCAAACCAGTTAATCCCTCCCCTTTTTTTTATACCCCTAATTCCATACAATATCTCCCCATTCCCTCAACACTAAACCAACCACTAAAAGATGTCCCTAACCCTGTGGGCAAACTCTGTTGGGAGAGGGGACGTTGTCCTCTTAGATTGCTTCTAGCTGACATGGGGGCGATGTTCTTCTTAGGGGCCCCTGTGAAAACAAATGACAGCAAAATTCCCAAATTAACCTTTGACCCAAGAAAATTATAACTAGGCTCTGAGCGTTTTGAGAAGGTCCAGCCAGAGTGTTGTCAAAAATGTGCATCATTCGAAATTGTCTCCTGCAGTTGGTACCAAAAAACAGGTCTAATATTAGCGCTTAAAAAAAAAAATTCATGACGTCATAAAAACCAGATTGAGTTGATGTTGTGGGGCCCCATATTCATCCTGGAAACTTCAAAGATTACTGTAGGAAAATATGTTGCTTGTTATGGGAAATTTAAACATTAACAACAAGGACATATACTTACATATAAAGAAAGACACCGATATGAGGAAAGGCAAAGAAAGTTTATCATGTATAAAATTATTCTTATTCTGTCCCATTTCATGGCTCCTGACCTGAGACAGAAACTCTGAAATATCTCTTATCAACAGGCTTGGAATTGAAGAGGTACTGAGCCATAGTCCAACTCCAAAACCAGCTCTACACATTTATAAAGAAGTGTTCAATAAAATATATAAATATATATAAAAAATTCAATACTTACAGTATGTGTAGAATTTTATTGTTGATGCTCAGTGGGTCGTAACTATTTTCCATTCATCAGTAATTAAATATTCAGGGTCCCTTAAATTCTTAGAAGATGAGTATTTTCCTGTGGAGATAAGAAAAGAACCCTGCCCCCAACCGATCTGTAAACCTTACCCTCAGTATGCTCGCCATCCTTGTGAATGAATTGTTATTTATCTTTTCCAAGTGACTTCTCTTATTCAAACAAAACCTTTATTAATTTTGATGGTATCCATAATTTTTCCTCACCTGTGGAGATAAGAGCAAAACCCCTTCCCCAACGCAGCACATCTCCTGGCTTCCATTGTGAGGTCAGCACATCCTTGAATTAAACTGGTTGATTTAGTTCAGCAGAATTTTCCATTATCCAATGTCTTTCTGCAGCCGTTGTTCCCTTCTCATTAGCGTTGAGAAAATTCAAGGTTAACAAAGCATTATGTAACCTATTTCTGGGGGTGTTTTCCACCCCTTTCTGTTTGCTCAACATATCCTTTATAGTTCGATTTGATCTTTCTATGACTGTTGACCTGTAGGATTGTATGGTATACCTGTAACATGCTTGATATTGTAATAATAAAAAAAACTGTTTCATTTCCCTAGAGACATAAGCAGGACCATTATCTGTCTTTATTTGTGTAGGCATATCCATGATAGCCATGACTTCTAATAAATGAGTGATTACTGAATCAGCTTTTTCTGAACTTAAAGCAGTTGCCCACTGAAAGCCTGAAAAAGTGTCAATGGTGTAATGAACATACTTCAATTTGCCAAATTCTGCAAAGTGGAACACATCCATCTGCCAGATTTCATTCCTATGGGTGCCCTTCAGATTAGCCCCTTCTGGCAGTGGCGTTTGGTTATAGAAAGAGCAGGTAGGGCATTTCTTCACAATCTCCTTAGCTTGTTGCCATGTAATAGAAAACTCTTTCTTCAAACCTTTGCTATTAACATGATGTTTTTTATGAAATTCAGAGGCTTGTAGCACACTACCAATCAATAATTGATCAATTTCTGCAATACCTTGTGCTAGAGGACCTGGCAGACCCGTATGGGATCGGATGTGTGTTATGTACATAGGGCACAGCCTGTTCCTGATCAAATCTTGAACCTGGATAAATAATGAGGTTAGTTCTGTATCATCAGGTATAAATTCAGCAGTTTCAATATGTAAAATAACTCTTTCTGCGTATTTTAAATCAGTAACTATATTAATAGGTTCTTTAAAATCTCTTAGTACCATAAGAATGGCATATAATTCTGCCTTCTGGACAGAATCATAAGGTCTTTGTTCCACCTTACCCAAGTCTTCTGATTTGTAACCTGCCTTCCCTGATTTATTGGCATCAGTATAGAATGTACGGGCTCCAGTTATTGGAGCATCACAGACAAATCGAGGAACGATCCAAGAAGTTCTCTTTATGAAGTTAAGCCGCTTGCTTTTTGGATAGTTGGCTCAATGGTAACTCCTCGAAGGTTGAGAATTGTTATAAGTAGGCACTGTGAAGGCAATTTTTTCTCTATCTTCTTTTTGCAAAGGTATAGTGAAAAAACAATCCTTTAAATCAATAACTATGAGAGGCCATACTTTTGGTAATAAAGAGGGCAAAGGAATTCCAGATAGCAAATGGCCCATAGGTTGAATAACCTTGTTGATGGCCCTGAGATTTGTCACCATTCTCCATTTACTTGATTTTTTCTTAACCACAAATACAGGAGAATTCCAAGGGCTGGTAGATTCTTCTATATGTCCAGCATCTAGTTGTTCTTATACCAGCTGTTCTAAAGCCTGTAACTTTTCCTCAGCTAAAGGCCATTGCTTTGTCCATATTGGTTTCTCAGTCAACCATTTTAGAGGCAAGGCTGTTGGTATCTCTGAAGGGACATCAATTGCTTGTTCTTGCACAGCCCTAATGGCCAGTTTTCTCCGTTTGTAATATCTTTTAATATTATTTTCAGAAATATAGTCTCTAGAAGTAGCAGGAATGTTAATTTGGGTATTCCATTGTTGTAATAGGTCACCACCCCATAAATTCATTGCAATATTGGCTACATATGGCCTTAATTTTCCTATTTGTCCCTCTGGACCTATACATTCAACCCATCTCGTGCTCTGTCTTACTTGAGATAGAGTTCCAATTCCCAGGAGCTGAACATTTACATTCTGAAGAGGCCAATATGGATGCCAAGATTCTGGGGTAATGATACTTACATCAGCACCTGTGTCCAGCAGGCCAGGAATAAAAATGCCATTTACACACACTCTCAGTTTAGGTCTTTGATCATTTATAGAAGTTTGCCAAAACACACGTAACTCATCTTTTTGATCACTATTGCTTGTAACAGTAGGCATGTGGCTTCCTATTTGTCCTGATGAGGCATGTTCTCTGCAGAAACTGGAAATGACTGAACCATGTTTGCCATGGGGGCCTGTGAGGTCCCCCTCTCACGTTTCCCTTCAGTATCAGATTGCCTTGTCTATCCCTTGTAGACCTGCATTCATTCGTCCAGTGTCTGCCTTTTCCACATCTTCTACATAAACCTGAAGGCTGAGTCCTTCTCTTTCTGTTATTTCTAGAAGATGCATTATTATTATTTCTGAAAATCCATTGTTTACAATTCCTTTTCATATGACCCATTTTGCCACAATTAAAACATTTGGTATTCTGGTGTCTCCTTTACCATTGGAAATTGCTTCTTCTACCCATGCTTCAGTGCCATTGTCAAATGTGTCAACATTCAGTGTATGCAAGACCCATTCTTCCAAGGGTGCTGATCTGAACTTTAAAGGCCCCAAGATCTTTTTGCATTCCACATTTGCATTTTCGTATGCCAAAGACTCAATCATTATATGTCTTGCTTCTGAATCAGATATCCCTATTTGTACAGCCTTAGTTAGTCTTTGTAAAAAGTCACTAAAGGGTTCTCTCTGACCCTGTTTAACTCTGACAAATGATTCCATTCTCTGTCCTGGGTCTTGTACCCTGTCCCAAGCCCTTAAGGCTGCTGTAGTACACATGGAGAGTGTGTTTTCATCCAAATTAGCTTGTTCTTGAGGGTCAGAAAAGAGCCCTTCACCTAGAATTTTATCTAGGGAAATGTCAATTCCCTTCGCCTTTTCCTGCTGTTCTAAAAGTCTAGCCTCTTGCCTGAATAAGCATTTCCATTTCAATTGCGGTCCACTCTCAAGGACCGCGGAGCTCACCTGGAGCCAGTCCGCGGGGTTTCTTTGCCTGTTGTGGCCCAAGATTTTAGCATCTCTTTAACAAAAGAGGCATGCATCCCAAAAGTCATGACAGCCTGTTTAATTTCTTTGAGATCATTCATACGGACAGGCTCCCATGTATCTTCCTTGATGACCCTAGGGTTTCTGGAACCAATCACCTTTTCTGTTGTTATTACTGGAAAGGCATGTGGAGCCGTAGGTAGAGCTTTGTGGAAATTGTCCCGGAGGGATTTATCCACAGATGTAGTTAAAATTTGCCTTTCTACCCTTTGCTCTTCTTCATCAGAATTTAGAAATTCCTCAATCTTTTCAATTCTATTCACCATTGCCTTCTGCAATATCTGAATCTCTTGTCCAGAATTATGTTCCAAAGCCTTCATTGAGGATTCTAAAGTATGAAATTTGTACATTAGAGATAACTTGTCATCTTTGGACATAATTTTTATGGCATAAACCGTGCCTTCTTGTATTGATAATCTTTCCGTCAATCTGTCATAAGCTTTAGACAAAATTGGGTTGTCACATTCAGTAGTTTTGATTCTCTCAGTTAATGTTTCAGTTCCTACAGAAAGGGACTGCTGGAACTTACGATCTAATTCAGCTGTTCCTTCTTCCATAGTAATGAATTTCTCCTTAACATAAGCCTGTACCTTTTCTAAATTTTGCTCAGTTAACCGAGTCATGTTAAACAAAGATCTGTTTTCTTCCTGGAGAACTTCAAACTGATTCTTGAGAAGATTGTTGTCATTCTCAATAGTTTTTAAACGTTCAACCTCTGCCTTAAGAGATTTTATCATTTTCCTATTATCAAACCACATAGTGCTAAGGAAAATTAAGAATCCCTGAAATATCCATAGATGTGGGTAGATAGACACCTCCTGTAAAATCTCCCACATGGTACACTCAAAAAAACCTGTTGAAATCTGATATAGTCACGTTCTCAGACATTTTATTTATAAAAGAAAAAATTCTTTTACTTGCAATGACCGGTTCCTGCCAGTGGTGGCGAAAGAGTCCACTTGAGTCCACATGGCCTAAGTCTGAAATAAATGACTCAAAAACAAAATTGGAGCAGACACCAGGCAGATTAATAGCAATTGGGCCGGAAAAGGAACAGAGAGAAAGCCGCCAAAGTGAACAAATCAAAGGGACCGGCGCATTTGAGCCGGCTCGCAGGGCCACCATCACGTGACCTGAGTGCTGGCAGAGGTGGGAGGGGAACAGAGACTGATCAAGCTTTACAGAGGCACTTGTGCCACTGTCAGGCAGGGCGGGGCCGGGGAGTGCTAATACTCCCGTCCTGTTTGACTTTTTAGCAGGCACCAGGAAAGATCAAGTCTCTCAGAATCTCAGCTATGTCCCCAGCCGTAGTCGGACCGCCTGAAAGGGTACAGTCTGCATGCCCAGGGAGACTGCCACTAGGAGTAGTGGCCCCAAGAGACTCCGATTTGGGACGGGTCTCTGCAAAGCCCCATGGGGCAGGTGCCAAATGTATTGGCGTGAATAAATGCAGGCAAATATTAAAGAATATATACAAATTTAATGATTAAATAAAACTTACAGAACTGAGGTTCCCGTGTAGCACAGGAGGTAGGAAAGAAAAGGAGGAGCCGCCTCCCACGCACCCATTTGTCAGTATGCATTCGCCCGAGGCAAACCCGCCCCCTAAAGGGGCCGGCCTAACCCTACAATCTTCCTACAGCAAAAAGCAAACTGAGTTGAAGCTAGACCCTGAGCATCAAAGATTCCTAGAAGGAAACCTGTATAGAGAATATGGTTGGGAATATGTATGTTCTTGAAAGAACAATGTATATAATAGTTTAAACTGAAATTCCCTCATCTCTTTAATATTTTCGCAATATAAGATATATGAAGCTTCGAAACATTAAGTTTTTAAAAAGTCAGAAAATACTCAAAATACACTAATGTGTATGGATAAAAATAGATTAATGGTTATCTATGGATTTATGCAGTTATAGTGGACATGAATTAGCACAACTACTAAGGAATACATTACAGTTTTCTCAAAAACAAAATAAAATTTCAAAATAAAACTACTATGTGATCCAGTGGTTCTGTTACATATTCAAACAAAATATACTCAGCCTCTCAACAATACCTCTACTCCTGTCTTTAGAATATTTATAATGTTCAAAAGGTGGAATAAATCTTAAGTAACCTCTATGAATGCATAATCCCAAAATCATGAATCTAGGAAAGAAACCAGTTGGAGGGAGTTTTATAACCAAGAGAGGGAGATAAGTGTTGTGAAAGAGAGAAATGAGAATGCATTATATACATGTATGAAATTGTCAAAGATAAAAATTAACTTAAAAATAAAATATATACATATCATTATATTGATGGAATGGAATGCCCACATTAATTATGTGAAGCAAATCCTATCATGTGTGACAATATGTATAAACATAGAAGACATTAAATTCAATCCAACAAATCATAAGTAAAACAATGACTGTAGAATCTCATATAGAAGCACAATATAAAATCAGTCAAAATCATGAGACAAAAGAGAATTATGAGTGCCAGAGCTTGAAGTTGGGATAAATTAGCCAAATTAGAATCATACTAACCTTTTTTAAAATTCTCAGATTCTCATGAACTTACTTATGAAATAGAAAAATCTCCAGGACAATGTTTATTGGTTTGTTTCTTTTTCATTTTTTTTTGTTTTTAATTTATTTATTTATTAAGGATTTCTGCCTCGTCCCCACAACCGCTTCCCATTTCCCTCCCCCTCCCCCGATCAAGTCCCCCCCCCTCATCTGCTCGAAGAGCAATCAGGGTTCCCTGACCTGTGGGAAGCCCAAGGACTGCCCACCTCTATCCAGGTCTCCTAAGGTGAGCATTCAAACTGCCTAGGCTCCCACAAAGCCAGTACGTGCAGTAGGATCAAAAACCCACTGCAATTGTTCTTGAATTCTCAGTATTCCTCATTGTCCGCTATGTTCAGCTAGTCCGGATTTATCCCATGCTTTTTCAGACCTAGGCCAGCTGGCCTTGGTGAGATCCCAATAGAACATCCCCATTGTCTTAGTGTGTGGGAGCACCCCTCGTGGATGTATAACCCCAGCAGCACAGACACTAAGGGCATCATTGAATAAATGGGACTTCCTGAGGCTGAGAAGCTTCTGTAAAGCAAAGGACACTGTCACTAAGACAAAAAGACAACCCACTGACTGGGAGAAGATCTTCACCAACCCTGCAACTGACAAAGGTTTGATCTCCAAAATATATAAAGAACTCAAGAAACTAGACCGTAAAAGGCTAATCAACCCAATTTCTTTTTCATTTTGCTACTATCTCCAAACATTTGAAATTTACCCTCTTTTTGCCACTGACTATTATTCCTCTTGCTATGCCTTTAAAATGAGAAAATATTCAGGTTAATATTTTATTCTATTTTATTACTTATTATTTAAAAACATGTTTAAATTTAAATATATTTTTATCATAGTTTTACCCTCTCCCAAGTCTTTTCTCCTTCTGCTCTTTTATCTTGTGTAATTTCAAAGTGATAGTTTTGGTTTTACCTTGTTATACTTTATTTTGCTATACACATACACACATATACATTAAGAGAATGAATGATTGAATGAATGAATGAATGAATATCTAGTCAAGAGGGTGAAGGTTTGAAACTGAACTCTCACCTAGACCTGCTGAGAGAGGGAAAATCTTCAATAGAGTGACAATGGGTATGTCAGCTATTACAGAGAGGCCTCATGTTTAGCAGAAGATATTTTTTGCTAATCTTGCCATTCTAACCCAATTCCATTTGTGTAAAATAAGTCTTAATGACTGCATATACCCTTTATTTCTTCCTAAAGTGATTTTGCATCCTCCTAGCTCAGCCTTGCATCATATCTGTTAGCAAATATAGTTAAAATCTTATTCAAACTAGATTGCCTGTCTCAATCAAGAATGTGCTTGTGTTCTAGTCTTTTATCCCTGTGGACACTTAAGTCTTCTTTCTCTTTATATATTTTAATTTGTTTTTTTTAATGATCTTTTCTCATTTCACATACCTATCCCAGTTCTGACTCCTTCCCTTCCTCCTGGTCCCCCCACCTTCTCCCCATCCCACTCCTCATTCACTCCTCAGAGAGAGTAAGGCTTCTCATGAGAGTAAACAAAGTCTGACATGTCACTTTGAGGCAGGATCAAGGCCCTACCCCTATATTTAGACTGAGGAGCAATAGTTTCAGCAAAGGGTCAAAACTAAGTTAGGGATACCCACAGAAACAGGTGACCTGAGCTAGTGAATGCTCACTGACTCCTGACTGATAGTGGGGGTGGTGGTGGCGACGGCATAGGACCAAACTAGAACCTCTGAATGCCGGTGACAGGTGTATGGCATGGGTAGTCTATAGGGACACTGGCAGTGGGACTTATATTTATTCTCAGTGATTGAACTGGCTCTTTGGAGGCCATTCTTTTGGACGCATGTGTCTTCTTAAACTGTGGTTGTAGTGATTTTCCTGTAACTATAACTTTTGAAGAAATCAAAAAAAAATTGAATTGTCACTTTATCCAGAATTTTCTTGATAATGTATAAGTGTAAAAAGAGTATTTTTTGTCCCAAATGGGAAGATTCCACATATCTTCAAATGTATTTTCAGTCACAGTATCTTCCACTTATTAAATGTTAGACATTCTGCACTGCAGTTTATGAATAAGACAATCTACACATGTGTTTATAAATTAAGACCGATATCTTTTTAAACAGAAGTTTATGGAAGTCAAGGAAATCATATAACATTTAGTGGTATAGACAGGAAATTGGAGAGCTTAAAGGAAAAGCTAGTTCTTACTAGTGCCTGTCTGAATTTTATCTATAGTAGCTACTATGATTTATGACATCTATTCACAAGTTTAGGAACATTTAACTTCGATTCTTCTTTATTACTTCTCACTGATTAATCTAACTTTAGAAATTTCAGGAAACACAAGGCAGATACAGAAGTAAGGGTTTATTTATGCTGGCCTTGCTGCTTCTGGAGAGTTTGGCATAGGAGTTTCAATTTAACAGCTTTCTCTAGGGGAGCTGGTGGGCACAGGTCTTTGCAAATGAGAACATTGAAACACAAAGTTGATATGACCAATCAAGTCACAGATGACTGGTTTCTCTTACGAGCAGGAAGCAGTTTGGATTTGTCATAAATTGGAGAATGGCAAAGCAATCATCACAGTCTCTGAGTCCAGCTGCTAAACCTGGAGAGGTTAAGGCCACATCAACATCTGCCAAGTAAAGCTCTGTATCAGTAAATATGAGTGGTATTCCAGTCTTTTCCTTCCTTTAGATAAGGGATACATTTATCTTGGCCAAAAAAGAAAACAAATTGTTCCATCTGGCTTATAAACAAACAAACAAAAAACTTGAAAATAACTATTCTTCAAATGCAGATGTGTATGCATTTTAATTAGTTTATCTTTTACATGTACTGATTTTGTTATTTTTTTCCTAATTGACCCTGCTGTTTGAATAACATTTTTAACCAGACCTATGTTTCCTTTAGACAAAATAATTTTCATTGTGATACTATGAAGATAATGAAGTATGCAACTATAAGCAAAAAACAAACTGCTTAAAAATTAATTCATGGAGATATTTGAGAAAATAAGTAATTGCCATTTTTTATTCTTTATTTGTAAATCAAAATTAATAGTACTATCCTATCTTATTCTTCATGAAATTCAATGAACATAAACAGTTAAAATTTAACTGGAACATAGTACGTGATACATGCAATAGTTTAGTTTTTAATTAATTTTCAAATTCTTGAAAATAGTAAAATCATAATTAAACATTCATTTATCAAAGATACTTTTCACAATAAAGTTTTATGAACTGGAATGGAGAAATGCTATACACGATCTTACTTTCATAACATAAGAAATGGATGATAATTACCAGAGTGATTACAAAAAGTTAGAGAATGGAACTGATAGTCTAGCTCAGTGATAAAAATCCTTGGTTTGATTCTTAGCACAAAAATATGTAGAATGGAATGGCAAAATATAAAACATCATCTATGGGAGGGGAAATAGGTAGTTATGGTGATATGAAAAGCAAAAGATAAAATTTGAGAAGCTGTGAGACATGTGCACCCAATTCTCATAATGAAAAGGGATAGCTATTCATAGGAGGTTGGAGTCAGTATATTAAATTCGAAGGACCAGTTAAACACCAAAGAAAAATTTCCAAGCTTTGAAAATGTGCAACAAAATAGAGGAAGTGAGGTTTACATTAGAGATGCAAATTTAAGAATTATCTGTATTTAGGTAGTTCTTAAAATCATGCATGAATCTCAGCTTCCTTCCAAAGCTTCAAAAAGCTATAATTGTTTCAAAATATACACTTGGACATGAAAATGAGGATTTCAGGATGAATAAAGTATACTGATTTACATAAAATTATTGAAATAAGTAAGGAGAAAATCAGATGCATAACATAAGCATAATAAAATCAACAATAACAACCTGTCTGATTATTTATTCGGATCTTTGCAACAATTGCTCAAATTATAGCGCAACTTCTATATTGCTTATACTCTAAAATGTAAACAAAAATAAACTATGTATTTTTGAAATACTACTGTGTTCAAATAAAGAAAAACTGTGCTTAAAAATTCAGTGATGGGCCTGTGAAGATGGTTCTATTGTTAAAGTGCTCATGTATTGAGGACCCGCCTCAACAAAGACAGTTTTTACCAGGGAAGGGGCATAGGGAAAAAATAACAAGACAGCATTATGGGAGGGAGTTTCACAGATTATTCAGATCCTGAAATCACCCATGTTTATTTTTCCACAGCTTTTATACCAAATGTAAACTTGGGGAGAAGGTAACAAAAGCTTCATTAACATGATAGCATGAGACTTCCCACTGGCAGCATTTGGTTGTCTAGGTATTGAGATGACTCAAGTCATGTATACTTTGTCAATGTAAGCAGAAAACAGCTCCTCCCCAGGTGACCTCATAGAATGCAATGGAAGA
This sequence comes from Microtus oregoni, assembly GCF_018167655.1. Taxonomy (NCBI): domain Eukaryota; kingdom Metazoa; phylum Chordata; class Mammalia; order Rodentia; family Cricetidae; genus Microtus; species Microtus oregoni. Next base: position 2,279,182 of record NW_024544721.1, read on the forward strand.
AGCACATGTACATGGGCATATCTTGACCACTTGTCAGAAGGGCTCTAAGCTATCTTAACTTCAAAGGGACCAGGCAGCCACCCCCTGAGCTAGAAGGTATAATTAAACCTTTTTATTCTCAAACTCCATGACTGGCAGATAAAATAAAGTGAGAAATGCGCCTGCATTTCTCTGCCCCCACACTCATGGTACAAGCATGAGGACTGGAATTGAGGTGTGTGTTTACCATTTACACATAATAGCTGAGTGGACACGATGGTCCAACCCCTGTGCTCAGGAGGCAGAGACAGGGCATGTCCATATCACACTAAACTAAGGAAAACGGTGAGCTGCGTGATCAGCGAGAACTGTTGCCTCAGGAAATGAAGTAACAAACATTTAAGCACAATTCTTGACATCAGCCTTTGGTCTTCACATAATATAATCTAAGAGCATGTATACACACACTCATGAGCTCAGACATATATACTTGGACAATGCCGCGCGCGCACACACACACACACACAGAGAGAGAGATAAGAAAGAAATAGGGAGATAAAAATAGACACACACACATTAGAGATACATATAGAGTAAAATAATATTCCCTAACTCTTTAAAAGCTATTCATTATTGTCATCATCACTCTATGTGTATCAATTTATAAAGTAGATGAATTTTCAAAAGATTATAAGTAAGTTTATAATAAATAAGCTAAGATTATTTAGTGACTTTTAACTAATAATAATTAGCTATAACCTCATTAGTATTGTTTATTTGGAATCCTGTCAGTGAATTTTAAATTTTAGGCACATTATTCACTTCATGTTTAGAAAAAAGTTGTTGCACACACAGTGAAAACGTGGAATTTTGTTAACTTCCATAAGAAAATAAAAAGTTAAAGTTTGGAAAAGAAATGGCTTTAAGACACACTGGTAAAATAGTAGCAAGAAAGTTTGTGGGAGTAACTAAGATCTGATTTGATTTAAGGCCAAATCCATGAAATGGAACCCATGCTGAACACTGTTTGGGTGGCCAAGAACCTGAAATTAGATAGACCATGCATCTAGGGGAAAATCAAATACTGCTACTGTTCTGTTAAAAGGATACAATAAAATGACTCCTAATGACATTTGTGATACTCAGAGTTTAGTGTCTGGCTCAGCCTTTATCAGAGAAACTTCTTTCTGAACTAGATGTGAACAAAAATCCATAGACCCACACACAGACATTATGCAGAGAATGAGAGAACTTGGAACACTCAGCCGTACATGGTATGTGCCCATCAAATTTTCTCTTCTCAGGGCTCAGGGGAGAGAAAAAATTTTAAGAGTCAGAAGGGATGGAGCAAACCAAGGAAACAATGTTTTCTGGACTCAATAGATAGAATTACACATATGGACTTACAGAGATTGTGGCAACATGCTCAGGGCCTGCACATGTTCAAGTCAGAGGAGGGCTTCAGAAGATGAAGCAGAAACAAGCTGCCATTCCTAACTCAGAAGCTGTCTCCAATTAAAAACTCCTGGCAAAGAAAACAAAAGTTTTTTCTAATGGAATTTCACAGGGCATACAAACCATACCTAAGGGTAGAACCCATGCTCTTCAGTATAGAACTAAAAAATGAACTCAGTGGCAATTTTTGAGTTTAAAGCTCATAAATTCTATGTCAAGAAATTATTTTTAACATTACTGGATCTCTCACTTACATATCACCATAGTGGGTGGCTGCTTGTTCGTTCCTTGTTACTCAGACCACAAAATAATCACACAGGAACTATTTTATTTGCAATACTGTTTGGTCAATAACTTAAGCATATTGCTAGTTAGCTCTTATATCCTAAACTAACACATTTCCATTAATCTGTGCATAAACACAAGGTCGGGGCCTTCTGGCAAATTTCCATGGGCTCCAGCAGAGGTGTCTGTCCCTGGAGGGGGCTACATGGCTTCTCCTAACTCCACTACTCACTCGCTTGTCCTCTATCTGCTTGGACCTACCTCCTTGCCATATTCTGCTAAGCCACTGGCCAAAACAACTTTATTCATTAACCAATAAAAACAACATATTATACAGAACTTCCCAGACCATATTACCATTTCTGATTTTATATTTTTGTGAGTTTTCTGAGTGTGTATACACGCCTCAGTGTTGGCATATCTTTCTTGTACTTTGTCTTTTTTCTTTCTGTTTTGTTTCTTCGATTCTGATTCGTTGTTTTTATTTTTTTATTTATATTATTATCATCATCATTATTATTATATTTAGATGTCTCTGTGTTTCTAATGAGAAACAAAGGGTATGGTTGGTGGAGGATCTGGGAGGAGTTGGGGAAATATTTATATGAAAAGGATTTTTTAAATTAATTTTTAAATTTTATTTTATTTAATTAACACTTTTCCATTTATTTTACATTTCAACCACAATTTTTCCTCCCTCTTCTCTTCCTGTTTTCTCTCTGTGACTCCAATCTTCCAGCTTCACCATCCACTACTCCTCAATCTACTTTAAGAAAGGGGCAGACCTCCCGTGGGTTTGAACAAAGCATGAAAAGTGAGTTGAGATAGGCTAGATTTCCTCCCCCTGCATCAAGCATGGGTGAGGTAATCCAACAAGGGGAACAGGTTCCCAAAACCCTGCTAAGCATCAGAAACAGACCCTGATCTTACTACAGGGAGCCTTACAAACAGACCAAGCTACACAGGAGTAACACACATGCAGAAGGCCTAGGACAGTCCCATGAAGGCTCCCTAACTGTTAGTCCAGAGTCTATGTGTTCCCATGAGCTCACACCAACTGTCTTTCTGAGTTCATCACTCATGACCTTGACCCCTCTGACTTTTACAGTCCCGGTTCCTTGTTTTTAGGAGAACACTAGGAGATAGACCCTGTGTTTGGCTATGGATCTCTGCATATGTATCCATCAGCTACTGGATGAAGGCTCTCTCATCACAATTAGTGTAGTAAAGCCGGGCGGTGGTGGCACATGCCTTTAATCCCAGCACATGGGAGGCAGAGGCAGGCGGATCTCCGTGAGTTCGAGAGCAGCCTGGTCTACAAGAGCTAGTTCCAGGACAGGCTCCAAAACCACAGAGAAACCCTGTCTCGAAAAAAAAAAATAGTGTAGTCAACAATCTGATTACAGTAGATGGACAGTTCAGGCGTCTTCACTATAGCTAGTTGTCTTACTGGGGTTATCCTTGTGGATTCCTGGGAGTTTCCCTGGCATCAGGTTTCTCCTTCACCCCGAAATGCCACCGCCAATCAAGAAGTCTTTTTTGCTACTCTCCCTACTGTCTTGCCTACAGCCAGCCTCCAGCCGCCAGCCTACCCAACATACTCACTCAAGTTCCCACCTCCTCACAGCCCCCCACACCCCGCCATGCTCCTATTTTTCCAGGATATCTCTCCTATTTTCCTTTCCCAAAAATATTTATGCTCCCTTCTTTGGTGCCTCTTTATTATCTAGCCTCTCTGGGGCTGTGGATTGTAGGTTAGTTATCCTGTACTCTATTAATAATATCCACTTATAAGTGAGTACATACCATGTTTCTCTTTCTGGTTCTATCCATTTGCCTGCAAATTTCATAAGGCCATTGTTTTTTACAGTTGAGTAATACTTCATTGTGTAAATGTACCAAATTTCCTTATCCATTCTTTGGTTGAGGGACATCTTCATTGTTTTCATTTTCTGGTTATTATGAATAGCATATTTGAACAAGTGTCCTTGAGGTATGATTGAGTACCCTTTGATATATTCCTAAGACTGGTATAACTGGATCTTGAGGTAGAATATATATATATATATATATATATATATATATATATATATATATATATATATATATTGAATTAACAAAACATGTTGAAATGTAATGGAACAAGATCTCAAAACTATACTAAACAGATGCAAAATTTAATAATTAGGTTTAATCAAACAAAAAAAGCTTCCTTACAGCAAAGCAAATTATTGAAAAACTGAACAAATCAATCTACAAATGAGAGAAAATATTTTGAAAATAAGTTTTTGGCAAGAAATTAGTATGCATAGCATACAATGAACTCTAAAATACAGAAATAATTGTGAAAATGGGGCAATATATATCAAAGGACATAAATCAAAGTGTATTTCTTTTCAAAAATCTACAGTTAAACTTGAATTTGATTATTTGGAATTTAAAGAAAAGTATTTTGTGCCTCTTTCCAACATATAATTGCAGTCAAATACAAAATGAGATGCTACCTCAATTGGATAGAATGGTTTTTATAAACACACTGGAAATAAAATGTGCTTGAAATGATAGAGAAAGTGTTTACACATTCTTTAGGAGAATAAAAATTATTCTAGCTATTATAGAAACTAGTGTGGAGTTTCCTAAAATAATTAGAATGAGATCTATAAAGTGGTCTAGCAATCATATTACTAGATTTATGTCAAAGGAAATGAAATCAGTATATCAAGAAGATAACTTCATACAACATTGACAATAACTAATAAGTGGAAATAACAACAGTCCAACAACTGATGGATGTATAAAGACAATGCTGTACATATACACAATAAAATACTATCCATCTATAAAATGGATGAAATCCTCTCCCTTCACAAGGATAGAAAGGAATTACTAAATTTTGTTTATTTATTTACTAAATAAACAAAGCCAGTGAAAAAAGAAAAAAATATTGATTATACACAAATTTAATAAAAATAAGTGGGCTCACTGAAATAGGGAATGAAATGTTTGATACTAGGTACTGTGGAGAATATGGGAGAAGAAAGAATTGGGAAATATTGGTCAATAGATCCTAAGTTATAGCTAGGAATAAGACTTTCTGTGTTAAAAGCAACAGTGATTAAAGATAATTCTCATGGACTATGTATCTCAAAAAAACCTGAGAAATGTGTTTAATTATAGACAAATGACTGAGGTAATATATATGACATTACACAGTGACTATCAGAGCCTTACAAGGTAACCTGTTAATAATACCTGTAATTTCATGCATAATTTAAAGGCAAAACCAGATAAATGCAAGGAAAAGTACAATAAATTTTTGATAAATGTATTTCTGTATGCCATTGATAAAACAATCTATTTAACTCAATGTCAAACATATACAATCACTTAATTTGGACTAGAACATAGAGGCATGGTCATGCTTCATAGACAAATTTCAACAGAAAGTCAATTTAAATCATTTATGGATTTTTACATTCTATACTGAAGTTTAATATACTACTAAACAAGCTAACTTAATTGGACATGTGGTAACCCACCATTCCTTAGCATTGTGAAAGCAAGTACATTGTTCCTTTTTAATTTTTAATATCTTCTTTTAATTTTGAGATTATAATTTCATTATTTTCCTCTTTGTTGCTACACTTTCTTCCATCTAAACCCTCCACTATATCTCTCCTTGCTCTATATCTAATTCATGGCCTCTTTTTTATCATCAATGGTGTGTGTGTGTGTGTGTGTGTGTGCATATGTTTACAATGATTAATATATATACATACATATATAGACATACATATATAGAAGAGCACCCCAATCAATTATTCAATACCAAATTGATTGGGGTACTCCTCCATAGGGAAGACTATTCCTCCCAATCTCATTTTCCTAGTTTCATGCTTTGTACATTAGGTTGTTTTATTTTACATCTCTCTCACAGGAATTAAAACAGACTTTATAGGCAAAGGTTCAACTTTTTAAAAAAAAATATTGATTTTCTTGATCTATACCTTTTTCTCTGTTCTTCTCCCTTCCTCTCTCCATCCCTTCTACCCTCTCTCATGGTTCCTTTACTTCCAATTTACTCAGGAGATCTTGTTTTTTGCTACTTTCCATGTAGATTAGATCCATGTATGTCTCTCTTAGAGTCCTCATCATTGTCTAACTACTCTAGGGTTGTGAATTGTGGGCTTGTTTTCTTTGCTTTATGTCTAAAAGCTACTTATGAGTGAGTACATGTGATATTTGTTTTTCTGGGTCTGAATTACTTCACTCAACATGATGTTTTCTAGATCCATCCATTTGCTTGCAAATTTCAAGGTGTCAGTATTTTTTTCTACTTTGCCGTCATCCATTGTGTAAATGTACCACATTTTCCTTATCCATTCTTATTTTTTTTTTTTTTTTGGTTTTTTGAGACAGGGTTTCTCTGTGGTTTTGGAGCCTGTCCTGGAAATAGCTATTGTAGACCAGGCTGGTCTCGAACTCACAGAGATCCGCCTGCCTCTGCCTCCCAAGTGTCCTTATCCATTCTTTAGTTGAGGGCATTTAGGTTGTTTCCAGGTTCTGACTATGACGATGTTGCTATAAACATTGTTGAGCACATGTCCTTGTGGTACAATTAAGCATCCTTTGGGTATATACCCAACAACAGCATTGCTGGGTCTTGAGAAAGATTGTATTCTAATTTTCTGAGAAATTGCCATAATGATATCCAAAAGGTTGTACCAGTTTGCACTCCCACCAGCAATGGAGGGGTGTTCCCTTTACCCCACATCTTCTCCAGCATAAATGGTCATCAGTGTTTTTGATCTTGGCCATTCTTCCAGGTGTAAGATGGAATCTCAGAGTCATTTGATTTGCAGTTCTCTGATAGCTAAGGATGTTGAGCATTTCCTTAAGTGTCTTTCAGCCATTTTAGATTCCTCTGTTGAGAGTTTCTCTAATTAGGTTGGTACCCTATTTTTTATTGGATTATTTGTTCTTTTGATGACCAGTTTCTTGAGTTTTTTCTATATTTCAGAGATCAGTCCTCTGTTCCATGTGGGATTGGTGAAGAACTTTTCCCATATGTAGGCAGCCATTTTGTCTTGATGACAATGATTTTTCTTTACAGAAGAGTCTAAGTTTCAGGAGGTTTCATTTATTCTTTCTCTCAATGCCTGTGCTATTGAGGTTGTATTTAGGAAGTGGTCTCCTGTGCCAATGCATTCAAGTGAAGTTCCCAATTTCTCTTCTATGAGGTTCAATGTGGTCAGCTTTATTTTAAGATCTTTGATACATCTGGGCTTGAGATTATGCATGGCGATAGATATGGTTCTATTTTTATTTTTCCATTTGTTGATATCCAGTTATGCCAGCACCATTTGTTAAATATGCTTTCTTTATTCCACTTTATATTTTTTTTGCTTCTTTGTCAAAAATCAGGAGTTTGTAGGTGTGGGGATTAACATCCGCATCTTTGATTTGGTTCCATTGGTCCTCCTGTCGGTTTTTATGCCAACATCAGACTGTTTTCAGTACTGAAGCTCTGTAGTAGAGTTTGAAGTCAGGGATTGTGATGCCTTCAGAAGTTTTGCTGTTGTACAGGATTGTTTGGGCTATCCTGTTTTTTGTTTTATTTGTTTTTCCATATGAAGTAGAGCAATGTTCTTTTGAGGTCTGTGAAGAATTTTGCTGAGATTTTGATGAACATTGCATTCTTTCTGTAGATTGCTTTTGGTTAGATTGGCATTTTTACTATGTCTTCTTCATTTTTCTTCTTCAACGATTTAAAGTCCTTGTCATACAAGTCTTCCACTTGATTAGTTAGAGATACTCCAAGATATTTTATGTTATTTGTGGCCATTGCTAAGGGAGATCTTTCTCTGATTTCTTTTACAGCCTATTTATCATCTATGTAAAGAAGGGATACTGATTTTTTTTATCTTGCATCCTGCTATATTGCTGAAGGATTTATAACATGTAGAAGCTCCTTGGGTAGAATTTTTTTGGGTTGCCTATGTAAATTATCATATCATCAGCAAATAGTGAGTGTTTGACTTCTTTTTTGATTTGTATCACCTTGAACTTCTTTCATTGTTTTGTTGCTCTAGATAGAACCTCAAGGTCTATATAGAATAGATATGGAGAGAGTGTAGAAGCTTGTCTTGTTCCTGATTTCAGTGGGGTCACTTTGATTTTCTCTGCATTTAGATTGATGTTGGATGTTGACTTGCTGTATATTGTGTTTATTATGTTTTTGTATGTTCCTTGTATCCCTGCTCTCTTCAAAGCCTTTATCATGAAGGGATGTTTAATTTTGTCAAAAGTTTTTCAGTGTCTATTGACATTACCATGCGGTCTTTTTTTCAGTTTGTTTATATGGTAGATTACATTGACAAATTTTTGTATGTTGAACCATCTCTACATCTCTAGGAAGAAGCTGACTTGATTATGGTGGATTATTTTTCTGAAGTGTTCTTAGATTTGATTTTCCAGTATTTTATTGAGTATTTTTACATCAATGTTCATGAGTGAAATTGGTCTGTAATTTTCTTTCTTAGTAAAGTTTTTATGTGGTTTGGGTATCAGGGTAATTGTAGCCTCATATAAGTGTTTGGTGATGTTCCTTCTGTTTTTATTGTGCGGTACAATTTGAGGAGTATTGGTATCAGTTCTTCTTTGAAAATCTTGTAAATTCTGTGCTGGAATCAACTTGTCCTGAGCTTTTTTTTTTTTTTGGGGGGGGGGGAGACTTTTGATGATTGTTTCTATGTCTTAAGCAGTCATAGGTATACTTAATTTGCTTATCTGGTCTTGATTTAATTTTGGTAAGTGATATTTATCCAGAAAGTTGTCTATTTCCTTTACATTTTCCAATTTTGTGGTGTACAGGTTTTCGAAATATTACCTAATCATTCTCTGTATTTCTTTTGTGTCTGTTGTTATGTGTCCCTTTTCATTTCTGCTTTTCTTTATTTAGATATCATTCTCAGCCTTTTGGTTAGTTTGGATAAACGTTTGTCCTTTTTGTTGATTTTCTCAAAGAGGCAAATCTTTGTCTCATTGATTCTTTTGTATTTTTTTCTTTGTTTTTTTAAAAAAAATTGTTGATTGCAATGCTAAGTTTGATTATTTCCTGTGGTCTAGTTCTCCTGGATAAGTTTGCTTGTTTTTGTTCTAGATTTATCAAATGTTCTGTTAACTCACTAGTTTGGGATTACTGCAACTTCTTTACATAGGCATTTAATGCTATGAACTTTCCTCTTAACACTGCTTTCATTGTGTCCCATAAATTTGGGTATGTTGTGTGGTCATTTTTATTGAAATTTAGGAAGTCTTTAATTTCTTCCTTTATTTTTTCCTTGACCCATTGAACTTTCATGTAAGCATTGTTTAATTTCCATGTGTTTGTGGACTTTCTGGAATTAGTATTGCTGTCAAATTCTAATTTTAAGTCATGAATTCCACTAAGATACATGAGGTTATTTCAATTTTTTTTTTGTGTCTTTTGAGGCTTGCTTTGTTAAAGGGTTCAACTCTTATCTATACTGTTGGAAGGTTATAAATGAAATGAAGGATTTCCAGGTGGAATTGGAGATCATATAGAGCATTAAAAACAGGCTTAACATTTAGGTGTTATTACATATCTAATGAAAAAAGAACAATTTTGAATCAAATCTTTAAAAAGAACTGATGTATATCATGAGAAAATATAGATGATCACTTTTAATAAAATTTTAGTGTTCTCTCTTTTCTGGGAAGACATGCAACAGAAGACTTTTATAGCTACCAAATATATTGGGGACATAGACTCTGGTATCTTGTTTAATGTCTATGAACTTCAGTGTTTTTTATTAAATATGAGATATTATATCAAACTTAAATAGTAATCGGTTGTTAAATTGTTCATATCATTCATAATTTTTAACAAATATTTATTGATCCTTTCCTATGGACTATGGTCTATTCTTGGAGTTGATTATATAAGAGTAACTAATAAGTCCTTACTGTTCTAAGGCTGGTATCCAAATACAGGCTTATCATAATATGAGCTCTAAGAATAAATTGGGGTTAGGAATAGTGAACAGTCAAAAATGCTGGTAGAGAATTGTCTGATCTTTCAGTCAGAGATCAAAATGAAATGAGGAAGTAAAACAAGCAAATTCCTAGGGAAGAAACTTCTGGACAGGGGAAACTACATAGTTTCAAAACCTTCAGATAGGGCCCTGCTTGGTTTATTTTAGAAACATCAAAGTCAGCCTAGTTTGAGGTCAAAGAACAAAAAGAGTCATAGCAGATGAGAACAGAGACATAACCTGGGGCAAGATCATAGAGAACAATGTAGGCCAATGTAAGAATTCAGAGGACTAACACGATCTGAATTATATTTTCACAGCAACACTGGCACTGGACAGAGAATAGACTTATGAATGTATTATATTAGACTGGACTTGTATTTTTAAAATTAGAAAGTTGCATATAAATGAAAGAGCCAATAATTTTGCTGAGGATCTTACTTCTTAGAAAATATGGCTCATTTTGTCAGTAAAACAAAAGTACTAAGCTGCAAAAATATGATCTCTTCTTACATTGCCTGGCTCCAGGTATGTAAAAATTGCCAATTAATATCTTTCATTCTCTAATTTCTGGACAGAGGACACTACACAGTTTCAAAACCTTCAGATAGGGCCCTGCTTTGTTTATTTTAGGTAATTATGAGATGGTTAGTTACGAAATAAAATGGTAAAATACCTTAAAGTATCTTTGTATACTCTACCAATTAATTTTAAAATCTGTATGCCAATATCTTAGCAAAATTAAACATGCAAAGAAGAGCATCTCACAAATTATAGATAGAGAATTGGTGTTAACACTACTTCTTTACCTCCATGGCTTTTTCCTAAATTGCCTGTTTTTATTTTTTTATTTATTTATGCCATAGTTCTCTGTACAATGTTATCTACGTAAAACATTCACAGTATCTTTTATTGCCAGTCATAAGGATTTCATAAGTTATGAACAGAAATCAAGCAGCAATATCTGTTACTAAATCTCCACTACTGTTCCTACATGGATCCCAATACTGAATGTTTCTATAGATGTAAGATCTTGCCATCAAGCTTGACAACCTGAGCTCAGCCTCTAAAACCTCATTTTGGAAAGAGAGAATGGATCCCTGCAAATTACTCACTGATCTTTACTGGGTGCTCTGGCATGCTTGCCTGAATATGGACACAAAATAAATAAGTGTAAATTTTAAAATTTGTATACTTAGGTTGACAATTATAAAAATGGCATATGGCACAATAATAATGATACTATGGAAATGATACCCACACACATGTCACTGCATATATGTACACACAAAAACATATACATCATGCACACACACAAAATGCAATAATAATAAATATTTTAAATCAGCGAATAGATACAAATATATAAATAAATTAATAAAATAAAATTTATAGAAATGTAAAAAATAGATGAGTAGAATTAAGATATTAGCAAACATACTTCTTTTTGAAACTCTCATAATGATACCAAAAACCATAGAAAATACACAAAAGAAAAGAAGTAAAGGAAAAGGAAATCACAGAATATAAAAATATGTAGGAATTATATCTGTGATTATATATATAAGTGTATATTTGTATTTGAACAGAAAAACATCTTGTCATTTGCCTACAATAGTGACTGTTGAAAATAATTGTCTCTTGAAAATAATACGCCAAGTGAAAGATTCTTCATAATAAAAAATACTGCATAGTTTCATTTATAAGAAGTACCTAATGTACACTTACACAAACAGAAATATTATCTTCCTGAATGTAGAGGAAATAAATGAAGAGTGGTTCACTGAATTTAAACTTACAGTATCTAAGACTGATGAGGTTTGGGGGTTAAGAGACGAGAGTGGTTAATGGAAATTGATGCCATTGTAATGGATCTGCATTGAGTCCCAGTATCCATGTTTGGTATGTTCATAATAACCAGTAAATCCAGCTCCAGAGGGGTTAATGCCTCTATGAACATCCACACATATAGCATACACTCACAAAAATACATATATATATATATATATATATACAATAAATTGCATATAGTTAACAGTGCATTGAATTGAACCTTAAAATGATGAAAAAGACATTTTTTAAATTCTCTTTACTATAACAAATAAAGGGGAGATAAAGAAACTTCTGGAGGTGATGGATATACTTATTACCTTGATTATATATAATGTTGTTATACGTGTTTAAGTATATGCAAGCTCACTAAATTGTACATATTGGTATATAAAGTTTTTCTATATTGACTATAACTCTATAAAGCACTAAAGATAAATAACAATCGCATAAAAGTTCAGATAATCATTTCAATTTCAAGCGAAAATTATATGGATTAACTTTCAAACTCTCATCTAAATCCTGTAATATCTGAGTTTTATTTTTGAAAGCTCCTGTACCATATTAAGATAAGATTAGTCACAAATACATAGTATAATCTATCTAGAATTTCAGAAGCTTTGATTTTTTTTCTCAACTTATTATTTAACTACAGCAGCTGTAGTTTGATTACTCTGAACTTTACTGTCACACATGGAACTGCACCAACTATTCACTGTCCCCAGTATGTGAAATAACTTCAGATATATCTCTGAGCACCAGGTTTCTTCATGTCTATGGCCATAGATGAATGTTCCATGATACTGAAAAGTGATTTAGGTATTTTATATAGCCAGTCAGAAAACAGTGGTAGCTGGAGTGAAACCCAAAGAACATGAAAATGGATACTGCTCAGCTTAGCTTGAGATTACTTTCTGCCAATGAACAGTTGTTGCATTGCTCCCTTATCACACATCTGGGCTCAGACTGTAGTTAGCCAGGCTGCATGATGTCATACAAATTACCAATACCCTATGCTTAGTCTATTCCTGTAGCTATTAAAGAAATAACAACTTAGCAATTGATTTATTGTAATTACCAAGCTTGAGAAACCTAATACCAAGCATAAAATAAATTCAATATTTGGTGAGGAATGGTTTATCAAGGATCATGACTTCCATATGTAAACTATACAGCAGAAAGAGAGCTGTCTTCAAAAAGTTTCAAATGGACAGTGATAACATTTGCATGTCTAAAGCCCTGGTGTTTTAAATATTTTTCAAAAGGCCTAACCACTTGATATCACAGCATAATTTCAATATCTAATTTATGAGGACATGCTTAGATTACAGCATCTTTTAATACTAAAATTTTATTTTTAAAAAGTGATAAACTTTATCTCATAAAAATCAAAAAGTGTAGCTATACTGTTAGCTCTCAAAAATTTTTTGTATATAATTACAAAGCAGAGTATGCATCCAAAACAAAGGCATCCTATAATAATGATTATTACATATTCTTATCACAAAATTTTATTTCTTAATTTTGTACATATATAGCTTTTGGTATCAATATACAAGAGTTCTTGTGTAAGAACTTTTTGTTATTTATTTACTCTTTCATTCATATTTATAAAACAGGGTCTCATGATTATGTAGCTTGGACTGTTCTGGAACTTACTTTGTATTCTTGTTTGGAGATGAATTTACTGAAATATTCTTACCATAGCCATCTGAATGTTAGAAATACAATTGTGAGTCCCTCAAGTCCACTTAATCATGTTGACTGAGATATGTTATCTCATAAAAATGAAGTTTAAAAATCCTGAGTACTTTCATTTGTAAAATTTAAAATGAGAATAATGACAACTCATTTTTGTATGCTTCCAAAGCTCTTCTATTTTTATGTGTTTGTACATATATGTGAATACATGTGTATGTGTTTATAGGTATATGTGTGTGTATGTGTGGTGTGTGTGTGTGTGTGTGTGTGTGTGTGTATGTGTATTAGTAAATACACACTTGGGTTTGTACTTAGAAACTGACCTTTAATTATAAATCATTTCAGTTCAGGATAGAACCTCTTAAGTGTTACAGCAAAATGGTTTCATAACTGACTGGAAATATGAAATTATCCATGCATTGTCTGCCTAAACATGTGCTGAACAATTACATGGAATTATTTGTTCATAATTTGTGACAATTATGAACAATAGACAAGTCATAGTAGAAGGGGAAAAGTTCATGAGATCTAAACCCTACACTAAGAATTGCGGGAAACTAAGGAATGCTGAGAGAGGGGGAAATAGTCTTCCTCAGAAAGAACACACTAATTGTTTTCCAATAAAAAACATACACAAAATTAACATTAAACAGACTGAGAAGAATATATTTATGTATTTACAAATGTATTTATATCTTCAATAATAATTAACCTAACAAGAAGCCATGTATCTGAAAGAGAGCAAGGAAGAGTATATGGGAAGTTTCAGAGGGATAATATGAAAGAGAAAATTCATGTAATTATAATCACAAAAGGTAAAAAAAAAAAAGAAACCCTTCCGTAGTAATGTGGCGAGAAGACCTGCTTTTCGTCCCACCTGGCTACCGCACGGCTAGCTTTACACCCGAAATAATGACACACAAATTTTATTCATTTAAACACTGTCTGGCCCATTAGTTTCAGCCTCTTATTGGCTACCTCTCACATCTTGATTAATCCATTTCTAATAATCTGTGTAGCACCAAGAGGTGGTGACTTACCAGGAAAGAATCAGTATGTCTGACCTGGTGGCTGGCTTCATCACGTCTGACCTCACTTTCCTTCTTCCCAGCATTCTGTTCTGTCTACTTACTCCACCCACCTATGTTCTGACCTATCAAGCCAAGCATTTTCTTTATTAATTAACCAATGAAAACAACATATAGACAAATGACCTTCCCACATATATGTAGAGCCACTAGCATATATGAACATAATAAGCACCTAATAGATTTTAAGAAATAGATTGATCAAGGCTTATTTGGCAGTGATTTTGATAGAATGTATCAGTTGTAATAACAGTCCTGTGAGATAGAGCTGACCTTGCCAAGTCATTATTGTTCAGCTCAAAAGAAATTTCTGTGGGGACAATTTGTCTTCAAAGAAAGTCTTACCTTAGGCAAACAATTCAGGAAGGAAAAACTGTCGACCCACACATGGCCTTCCATAGCTGCAACAAGTTCCTCATTCCCAAGCCCCATAAATGTTCTCAGAAAGTTTTTCTCCTGAAATACCTCTCACTTTCCCATGGGAGCAAAACTACACTTTGTTACATGTGCTAAAAAGCAAACACAGTCTCTTGGTTGAAGGTCAGACTTAGGTCAGTTTTCTATCTTAAATTTCTTTATGAAAGCTCAGAAATCCAGCAGATGCAAATCAAATTAAAATCAATATAGTTAGGAACACACATATACACAAACACTGAGATTTTATTGACTTTTATGACTGAAAATGTGATAGATTAAATGATGTAAACCCTGTGTTTGTTAGAATTTCTATTGCTGTGAAAAAATACCATGACATGGCAACTCTTATAAAGAAAAATGTTCAATTGTGGTGACTAGATTACAGTTCATAGACTTAGTCCATTGTTATCATGGCTGGAACCAAAGCAGCATGCAGGCAGACATGGCCCTAGAGAAGGAGATGATAGTTCTTACTTCTAGTCTATTGGAAGTTGTCTATCTCATTGGGTGTAGCTTAAGCATAGGATACCTCAAAGCCCATCTTTGCAGTGACATACTTCCTCTAACAATGGCATGTCTACTCTAACAAAGCCACACCTCCCTATAGTGTTGTTCATATTGAGGCAAATATTCTTTTAAACCACCACAATTTCCATCACATCATTCAACTTTTATTTGTATTGGCTTTTTTTTTCTTATGGAAGATTGTTCCATTATAGCAAAAGTGGCTGCTAGAAGTATTAAGAGCAGGTTACACTTACAATTAAAAATTTCCATCCAAAAGAGAACTTTATTTTCAATTGTGTTTTTTTGTTTGGTCTACTCTATTAAATAATTGTTTTTCTTTAAAGTAATTACTATGGGGGGTTAAGGAGCATATCCCCATTATGAGTCTTCAGTGAAAAAGATCTGAGTTACAGCCTATATGAGACCTAGTCACTGATAATCTCCATCTCCATAAGTGGACTCAAATTGAATGGGGGATGGTTGGTGAAAATGTGCCACTCGCTATATTTTTAGAAAACTTTCCTTGTCAGGTCTATTAAGGACATAAGGAGAATTTTATACTCATTTTTTATTCCGAGTTATATGCATATATTTTTCACTGTTTTATGCTATTTCTACAGTGTTTGCACATTTATTCTTCAGTTTTTAAATTTTTCCTCCCTGCAAAGAGAAGGAAGTGTAGAATGATATTCTGACTCAAATGAAAAGAATTCTAAAATATTTGTGTTTAGAGTCAGGGTGAGGTATTCAAACTTCAAAATAAGAAATCACTTCATTGTCTTTCAAAAATTCAATTGGTAATTTTCCAAACAATTGTTTTCCAAATAAGTTTATGGCACAGAGATACACACGAAATGTAAAAATCTATTTTCAGAAACTTTTTTTTCCATTTTTTTTATTGAGAAAAGGAGAAAAAAAAACAAGTTTCCACCTCCTCCCAGCCTCCCATTTCCCTCCCCCTCCTCCCACCCTTCTCCCCCTCCTCCCACGCTTCTCCCCCTCCCCCCACTCCTCTCCCCCTCCCTCTCCAGTCCAAAGAGCAGTCAGGGTTCCCTGCCCTGTGGTAAGTCCTAGGTCCTCCCCTCTCCCTCCATATCTAGGAAGGTGAACATCCAAACTGGCTAGGCTCCCACAAAGCCAGCACATTATGTAGGATCAAAACCCCGTGCCATTGTCCTTGGCATCTCATCAGCCCTCATTGTTCGCCATGCTCAGAGAGTCCGGTTTTATCCCATGCTTTTTCAGTCACAGTCCAGCTGGCCTTGGTGAGCTCCCAATAGATCAGCACCACTGTCTCAGTGGGTGGGTGCACCCCTCGTGGTCCCGACTTCTTTGTTCATGTTCTCCCTCCTTCTGCTCCTCATTGGGACCTTGGGAGCTCAGTCCAGTGCTCCAGTGTGGGTCTCTGTCTCTGTCTCCATCCATCACCAGATGAAGGTTCTATGATGATATGCAAGATATTCATCAGTATTGCTATAGGATAGGGTCATTTCAGGTTCCCTATCCTCAGCTGCCCAAGGAACTAACTGGGGACCTCGGCTTAGGCATCTGGGAGCCACTCTAGGTTCAAGTCTCTTGCCAACTCTAAGGTGGCTCCCTTAACTAAGAATTGTGCTCCCGTGCTCCCCTATCTAACCTTCCTTTATCCCAATCCTCCTTTTCCCCCAAGTTTCCCCCATTCTCCCCTTCTCCCTTTTCTCTCCCCATCTCCCCTTACCCCCATCCCACCCCACCCCCAAGATCTCAATTTTCTCCCCGGCAATTTTGTCTACTTCCCATAGCCAAGAGGAAACTTTTTAATATCAAATCTGTTTTCTAGGAAATGATAAATACACAATTTGCAACAAATTGTTTTTGGACATTAAATAACTCCAATTAATAACCTACTTTGTACTAAAATTTTAAAATTAATTCCACTCTCATAATGGATTAAGGAAATGGAGGAACAGAAAAGGGATCTTATATTGGTTAACATATTTTTAATATTTACTAGAGAAACTTGTTTTTTATCTGAAATTTATGAATTTTCTTAATTATATCTAAACTTGAATATCTGTGTTCTTTAAAAGGTTTTTGAAGATACAATGCCTCAAAGCAATCATTTTCCATTAATTTAATTTAATTTAGACATATGTTTTAAAATAAGTTAGATGGGATTCAGTTAATCTTTCTTGAAAAGCTCATATGTAGAATATGAGTAGTCATGTGAAATACTTTACATCTATAAATCATGTTACCATATTTTAATATTTTCTGTTTTAATTACTTTTTTAAAGAAAATCATATAAAATTTCATTCATGCATAGTTATTTTGAATTATAACATTTTCTATCCCATTCCTTTTGAAGATTGATTTCTTGCATGGAGAAACCTAAAGTAGAGAGACATGGGTAGTCTATTGCTTTCTTTTCCTGGTCTTGCTTCCTACCATTTTATTGTATGGATGTGTTGAAGGTTAGAAATATGATATATAGAAGAGATGTTGAATGTGTTGAAAGTTGGAAATAAGGTATATACATGGGATGTGGTCACACACATGTGCATGCATGGTGTGCTCATTCAATGGAATGAGGAGGAGAAATAGGAATGGGAGGAAAAAACAACTGCAAATATATCTTAATGTATTACTATTCATAGTCCCTTTAACCTTTTGTGTTAATATTTCTCTGTTTAAAACTAAATAGTTATCAGTGCTGTATTTTTAATAGAATAGCAGTACTAGACTGAGTATGAATTTAGGAATACATGAACATTTATGAAAAAAAATTGTTTATCAATATAACAAAAATGACAGTGCCAAAAGCATAATGAAAAATATAATAAAGATTTGGTCTTCCTAATGAAGAGTTGATGTCCTGAGAGCATAAAGGTGGGAATAGCCATGAAGGAAAATTCTCAATGAAATTACTAAGAAAACTTTATTTCCCCAAAAATGTAGAATGAAAATTTATATAATTTCATTTGAATATTAAATAAAACTATTATACAATAGACCTATAATATGTGGAATCATTTTAGTTGCATACATAGTGGCTAAAATAAATAAATTTTAGCTCCAGGTAAATTATTTATTAAGCATAAATTCTTAACACTTACTTTCTAGGTCAAAGGCTAGGACACTCCTATTAATTTTATTTTAGATGCATTAACAAATGGAAACAGTAGGATCACTGAATACAGAAAGACTTCAGTTTTAATTCCTTTTTGATATCAATGTGCTTTTGGACAACTTGATAGACAATCTAAGCATGAGTTACCTTCATTCCTAAAAATAATAGTTCCAGTTGGATTAGAGAAGACACTAATTTTCAAAAATGCTTCAGAATATATGCTGTGAAATCCAGCATTTCTCATAGCCTTTTGTTATGCTGTTAGTATAGTATATGATCACATATGATAATGATTAGTTTAAAAGATATAGAACAAAGCAGTTTATTTATAACCCAAGAAAGATTATTTGTAAAATGAAAACTGTCTTAATGTTGAAAGAGGTTTCTGTCTCACCTGGTCCTGCAGCCTTTCAATCCCAAAGAAACACACAGAGATCTACATTAATTATAAACTGTTTGGCCTATTAGTTCAGGCTTCTTATCAATTAATTCTTACATTAACCCGTAATTCTTGTCTGTGTTAGCCATGTGGCTTGGTTCATTTATCAGTGAGGCATTCTCATCTTGCTTCCTCTGTGTCTAGGTGATAACTGTTGTCCCACCTACACTTCCTGCCTTGCTACTGGCCAATCAGCATTTTACTAAACCAATACAAATAACAAATATTTACAGGGTGCAAGACTATTGTCCCACAGCATGATAAGGAGATTAAAAATGCTTATTGAAGTCTTTAATTCAAGAAAGAAAGGAATTTGACCACAAAAATTTGATAGTTCTGCCATTTTTCTTAAAATAAGTAACTGTTTGAGAATAATTTTCAAAACAAACACATAAAGATAAAAGGAGATATACCTACAAACAGAAAAATACACACAAACATAGGAAATATGTAGACAAGAGAAAAAACAATTTAAAAAACACAGGTAGACAAAGAGAAATGTAGTTGCTTGAATAAAAAATGAGATATTATTAAAAAGAGATAGAAATTTTACTTGATTCCTGCTCTTTTTGTCACTTTGTTATATCTCTTTTACTGGGTTACCCTGTGACTCTCTAGATGTCCTTTCACTTTCCCAGTTCTCTAAGAAAGCAAAAATACCTTAACAGGATTAGCATCTGATTTAATGTCAATTTTTATTAGTATAGAGTATAACCTGTTTCATGTTTCCACAAGCCTTTATGAAATGCTCAGAAATGTGATGAAAAAGTCGATGTGTCAAGACATAATATCAGAAGCAATTGAAGAATATCACTATTCCTAAAATATTTAAATGAAAGCCAAAATTAAAAATAAACTGACAACAACATAAAAAAAGTAAATACATACTGTGGTGTCATGAACCAATAGCGCATACTTTAAATCCCTTTTGTTTTATAGAAACGTCTGCCCTCTTTATGAAGATTTACTTCTCTATATACCTTTATTTTCCATTGCCTTCATATTTTTGACAATTTTATAAATGTATAAAACTTATTGTTAACAAGGTCACATTCTATTGTTTTCCGTCATCTTCTTCCTTTTCCTACAAACATTTCCCTTCATCCCAACTAGTCCTCCTTCTACATTCCTACTGTATTTTTATGTACAGGTATTTGCAGGTAGCCACAACTGATATGTGTCCATGATTACATTTTCTGTGTTACCCAGAAATAGCATTTTGAGCACTCTTTCCCAACCTCTCTAATTGTTACAATATTTCAGTTAACTTTCTTATGGTGTTCACATGTCTTTACAAAGGCTAAAAACTGATGTCCTGTAAGAGAAGTGCACGCAACGATCATTTTTTCTCAGCATTTAGAACATACATGAGTTTATGCATTAACCATCACCCTCTAAAATGATTCTACTCTGAATAAAGTCGTGAATAACACAAATTTATGGATATATACAAAAATACTTAGAAAGCAGTTTGGTTACATGTCCATTTAGCATAACATCAATTACACTCCTTTTACTGGACTACTTTTTTTCTGAAGTGCCTGTATACTTGAACTTTTATCCTTTTTGTACCTGACATGTAGCCAAATTAAAAATTATCAATGATAATGAACATTGTAGATCAGGAAGAATAAGATATAAACATATACACACGAGATCTCTCTCTCTCTCTCTCTCTCTCTCTCTCTCTCTCTCTCTCTCTCTCTCTCTCTCTCTCCCTCCCTCCCTCCCTCTCTTTCACACACACATACAGACACACACATACAGACACTTACTCTTTCCCACCGGACACTCTTAGTTAAGTGTCCTGCTGTAAGGAAGAATTTCATGATCCTCAGGGATCTTTTGATTACTTTATGTGTTATCATTGAGGTACAACATCCCTATTTGCCTGCTAAACTATGCTTTCCTCAAGAAATCTAACAGAACCTCATTTTTATCCATACTATCCCATGTTATAAAGAATAATGCTTAAATTGATGACCAAAATTAATAAACACTTGAAAAAATAAGGTGACTTCTTAAAATAAGTCAGTTTGTAGGCATTTTAGACTCTAGAAAAATATTAAGGTATTTTTTAAAGAAATACATTCTTAAATTGATTGTACTTTACTTTTTGAAAGTAATACAAAAATAAAAAAAAAACCCTCATGTCACACTGAAAATATTAACGGGCATGTTTTCTTAGAGTAGTTGAAATGGAATTGCTTCTTTATTCTGCCTCTTTCTGTCTCAGGACTTGCAACATGTTATTTAAGCTATTAAGGTCCATTTTCTTCATCTGTAAATGTCAGTGGTAAGGTTTAATGTATAATGAAACACAGTATAGAGTCAAAATTATCAAATAAATACAATATATATATTAATCAAGTAGAGGAAACATAGCAAATGTCTAAAATAAGTTAGCTGTTATTGACTTCAACTTTTATTTTGAATATAAAAATTAACATAAGTATCCGTTTTATGCTCTGCTTTAATAAAAAGATACATTTAGAAATCAATGAGATATTTAAAGAGATTCATTTCTATTTTAAAAGAAAATATACTGATGACGTATTTATGTTCTTTTATGTATATAATATTCTTACTGTTTTCATCCTTTCAATTGAAGACTACCATCACAAATGGTGATATATCTGCCTATAAAATATCTAATACAGTTTTAGTAAATTACATTAAGCATTTTTTGGAAAGTGAAACTATACTTCTGCGCATTTAATATTATAAATAACATAATAGCTAAAGAGCTATAGAACAAATACTATAAATATTAATATGCAGAAAATAATGTTAATGTCAGTGCCTGATAAATTTAATTTGTCAAATATTTATTGGTATTCTTATTCATTACCAACAGAAAATATTCCAAATTTTTGAATCATCAATTTCTTTGATAGGTGAGGTGGTAACTTACGAGTATACCATTTATAGAACACTGATGTGGTATAATAGAAGCAACAAAGGGTATAGGAGTCAAAAGCTAAATATAAATTGTTTTCCTTTATGCAGATTGAAACAATTAGAATTTCTTATTTGGATTTCTTCAAAGTATGAAAATATATGTTAAAATTCATTTTTGACTATTTTATTTTTCAGGATTTGTTAGTTTCTATATATCGTTTTAAAATAAATTATTGGGTTATGTCAGAGGTGAGGTAGAATATCATTGTAGTTTCATTTTAATTTTAATGATGAGTAAAGATGTGCATTTTGTATATATTCATTGGACAGTTTTCTTTTTTCTTTAAGAAGGAACTATCCAGGTTCTTTGTATAATTTTAATATGATTCTGTTTTACTTTTAATATGTTTGAGTTATTTATATATTCCATATGTTAAGTGTCCATCAGAGGATTTGCTGATAGACATTTCCTCTAATTTTGATGCTTATCTATTCATTCCAGGGTATAGTTGTTTCATTTTCTGTAATATAACTTGTCAAATTTTGTTTATAATTACTGTATTTTAAGTGTTTATTTCATTTGCTTATGGATACCCCAATTGATAAATGAAATTTGGGCAATGTAAATTAGTACAGTCATTGTGGAGTTTCCTTCAAAACTAAAATTAGATATATATTCAAAGATGGCAAAACATAAAATAGATATACTTTTATACACATTTATTGTGGCACTGTTTACAAAAGGCATATTATAACATACGTCTAAGCATTTATTAAAAGATGAATGGAGTATGAAATTGTAGAATATTAATACTCAGTGAGTATTATTCTGTCATTAAAAGTGGAATCTTGAGCTTGGGACATGTTTTAGTCATCAAAGTGTTTACATCATAAACTTAGAGATCTGAGTTAAGATCTCCATTACCCAAATTAAAATTTTCACATGGTGGTACACATCCGTAATCCAAGGCCTGATAATACAAAGATGTGTGGATTCTAGTAGTCAGATTGCCAGAATGGATAGCCAAATCAGTGAACTCTTATTTCACTGAGAGACCCTATGTGAAAAAGAAAGGCTAAAAAAATCAATGGAGAGAGTGACTGAAGATAGCTAAGAAGAGGCTTTATCATCATGAGAACCTGATGCATTTGTGCACAAGTGTGAATTCATACATAAACTAAAGCAGAAGATAAAAAGAATGAAATATCAAAATTTGGAATAATGAATTACATAATGCTAAGTAAAATAAGACAGACATGTGAAACTACTCCAGTATCATATATTCTCCTTTAAAGGTGGAAAAATAAAGTTGACCTGAAAATAAAATAGGGATTAATAGGAACTAGAAAATCTACCAAAGAGAAATTTGAAAAATGATTGGATATTATGGTCATTTTGAATAAGAAACCTCCTATATTGTTGCACATATTTGATCACTTGGACCCCCATTCACGGGTGTTCTTTGAAGGTGTTTTTAGTGCTCATGGAGATGTGCTTGGGAAAGTACATCACTAGGGGTGGACTTTGAGGGTTTACAACCTTTTCCCAAATCCTGTTCTCCCTCACAATAGAATAATCTAGCTCCTGTGACCCTGCCATGCTGTCCCCACTACTGTGGACTCTAGCCCTTTGAAACAGTAAGCAAGATATAATTTCTCCCTTAAGCTCCTTTTGGCCATGGCATTTTATCACAGCAACATCAACAACAACAAAAATATCTCTCATAAAGATATGAATAATATTTACTCTATTTGTGTATGGACATGCCAAACTGAATCATACTCACATAAAAATACTTTACATAGGGATGGAAGGAAGGAAACAACCAACCTCAACATCCGGCAATACCACTTTTGGGTATATACCCAAAGGATGCTCAATCATACCACAAGGACATGTGCTCAACTAGGTTCATAGCAACATTATTTGTCATTGCCAGAATGTGGAAACAACCTAAATGCCTCTCAGCTGAAGAATGGATAAAGAAGATGTGGTACATTTACACAATAGAGTACTACACAGTGGGAAAAAATAATATCTTGAAATTTGCGGACAAATGAATGGATCTAGAAAACATAATATTCAGTGAGGTAACCCAGACCCAGAAAGACAAATACAATATGTACTTACTCATAAGTGGCTTTTAGACATCAGTAAAGAAAAGTCAAGCTATAATTCACAATTCCAGAGAACCTATACAACAAAGAGGACCCTAGGACAGACATACAAGAATTTAATCTACATGGGAAGTAGGAAAAGACAAGATCTTCTGAGTAATGGGGGCATGGAGATAATGGGAGGGTGGAGGAAGAGAGGAGAGCAGAGAAAAATATATAGCTCAATAAAAACAATAAAAAATTCTTGGATTAATAAATTTATAGAATTACAGAATGCTTGTTGAAATAGAATGCCAGTAAGTAATAAGGTCCAATATCAAATATTTTATTTAGGTTATTTTTATCTATCTATAATCATCTTTAGATTATTTTATAGATATTTAATGTTTCAAGTTTTCACGGTTTCATATTTTACTTTTGAAGTAACATTAGTTTGGTTTGTAGCAAATCAAAATATTTTATTCAATCAGTAATGCCTTCATAAAATGAATCACACCAGTCTGGTTTTATATGTTAAACTGTATTTTAAAAACAGGTCGAACATTAAATTTTTAATCCAATGTCTATAAATTATTTACAGGGATTTTCAGGAAAAGAAGAGTTAGAACTTCTGTTCTTTTTGTACCTTGCCTTTATTTGAATAATGTGAATTATTTGGGTTTGTTGGCCACTATGTATTCTGCTGATGATTTTCTTTATACAGTTCTGTCTTGAAATATTTTTTATATTTTTCAAATAAATAGAAATAAATTATTGATGTTTTTTCTAAACACAATGAATTTTGATAAAAGAAAATAAGGTGGTGATAAAGAAAAACTATATAAAATGAGTGCATTCCATGAGAGTTGGGGTGGAAACATTGGGCATGCAGTCATTTTTCTCTAATGCTTGCTGTACTCATTATATGATATTTATGTATAAACAGAATGATACAAACATTTGCATACATATCACTAATTTAAATTGCATCAGTCATTTCAGTTTGGGAATAATAAACTTCAACATGTATCATCATTTCACATAAAAAACAATTGTTCTATCTTTTTACCTCCTCTCAAATCTCCTCTAAATTGTGACACCATTGTCTCTTTTATCATCCTATGGCTAACATTCAGAAATCATCAATATAGAAAGCTTATATATTATGTATGACTTGATTTCTGTCTGCTTGATTTATTATATTTTACTTTCTGCTATCTATATTTAAGTATGGTATTGCTTAGATTCTAAAATTAACTATATATTCCACTTCCCTGGGACATATTTAAAATTAATTTTTTGTTCTTTAACATTTGAAAATAGAGGTCACCTCCTGGAAATTTATTACTGATTTTTCTGCATCACCTAAATTTTAATTATAAAGATGATAGTTTCATTCTAGTAGAATTAGTATAAGTGAAAAATAAGATAGTAAATACAATATATTAAAAGGCAAATAAGACCTCAAGATATATTTTTATTTATTCTGAATTAATGATGTATAATATCTCAGAAATATATGTAAACACAACTTCAAATGTTATTCTTGTAGCAGTAGATTTTATAAGGGCAATGATACCTGACATTGTGGTTTCTCTTAAGGCACTTAATTACCTATTGGATCATTAAACATCATTCTCTCTCTGCTTTTCACGGCTCCTTGAGCTAGTCATTAACTCCATAGTAAGGAAAGTGAACAATGGAATTATTACCTAATTGTAGTTACAATATTTTCTCCCCTGTTTAACATGTATCTATAAAACTAATATCAGGAACCGTATTATTCCTACGACTTCTGTGCTGACTGATACTTTCACTAAATTATTTTTAAGCACATGTTTAACGGAAGGAAATGATTAGAGGTATAAATTAAGTACACAGAATTGCTGTTTTCTCCAATATTTTTAGGAATAAGCAGAAATTAATCGATAACACTTTTAAAACAATAATTCAAATGTGAAAGTTGAATAGCACTATACTGCAACTAAATTATAAAGCTACATTAAAATAATTATTTCTGATCATTAAACAACTTAATTTAGCCTTCCAAATCTTGACTGTTTCTCTAGTTACTTAAATTAGTGGCACATCGACATAATCTATTATGTGAATGATGAAATAATTAATGTTTTCTTAAAGTAAAATCGCATACTAATTGGACAGTACTTGCTTTCCACAATGGCATGTGACTGCACTAGGCAAGGAGTTTAATTTATTTATTTTATTGATGATTTCTTGACATTATATATGACCATAAACTGCAACTCACAGTCCATATTTAGCTCACAGTTTCATGAATTTTTTTCATTTATTTTATTTTATTTTATTTTATTTTATAAAACAGTCTTCTTATTTTACATACCAATCCCAGTTTTCTCTTTCTCCCCTCCACCTGCTCCCCTTCCTTCCCCCGAACTCTACTCCCCATCCATTTCTCAAG
This sequence comes from Microtus oregoni, assembly GCF_018167655.1. Lineage (NCBI taxonomy): Eukaryota > Metazoa > Chordata > Mammalia > Rodentia > Cricetidae > Microtus > Microtus oregoni. The sequence goes on from NW_024544721.1 coordinate 2,305,488, forward strand.
AGAGGTTGAGGCCTCTCACGCGGAGTCAACAAAGTCTGTTATATCACTTGAAGCAAGACCAAGGCTCTCCCCCCTTTATTAGGCTGAGCAAGATATTCCTCTCTAGGGATTGGGCTCCAAAAAGCCAGCTCATGGACTAGGGATAAATACTGATTCCACAGCCAGTGGTTCCAAAACTGCCCAAGCCACACAACTGTCACTCATGTTCAGAGGGTCTAGTTCAGTCTTTATTTATTTATTTATTTATTTATTTATTTATTTATTTATTTATTTAAGATTTCTGTCTCTTCCCCACCACCGCCTCCCATTTCCCTCCCCCTTCCGAATCAAGTCCCCCTCCCTTGTCAGCCCAAAGAGCAATCAGGGTTCCCTGCCCTGTGGGAAGTCCAAGGACCACCCATACAGTTTCCCCAGCTGTCAGTGCAGAGTCAGTGAGCTCCAACTAGTTTGGGTCAGCTTCTAAGAGAAACATACATGGATCTCCCTGGGAAAAGGAAAATAGACAAGATTTTCTGGGTAAGGTGGGAGTATGGGGGAAGGGTAGAGAATTATAAGGGTAAAAAGTGAAATGGAAGGAGAACATGAAGGATTAGGGAGTTTGAGTTAGGGGAAGAACAGAAAAGGAGAGTAAGGAAAGATATATCTTGATAGAGGGAGCCATTATGGGGTTAGTGAGAAACATTGTACTAGGGAAATTCCAAGGAATCCACAAGGATGACCACATCTAAGACACTAAGCAATAGTGGAGGGGGTGTCTGAACTGCCTTATCCTGTAATCAGAATGACGACTACCCTAATTGTAATCATAGACCTTCATCCAGCAACTTGTGGAAGCAGATGTAGAGATCGACCATTAAGCACTGGGCCAAGCTCCTGGAGTCCAGTTGTAGAGAGATATGAGCAAAGGGGTTAAGACCACAATGGGGTTACATATATATTTTTTATAGCTAGTCGGTCAATTCTTTCCTGCCAGTGTGTACTTGTGTATTAACCTCAACATCTAATTCAAATAGAAGTATCTCTAATGAGGGTTGAGTGGTGCATCAGTCTATGGGTATAATGACAATTTTTGGGAATCAGTTTAATATTGTGTCTGTACATATACTTTCTTGGTTTGACAGTACTGTTAGATATGGGTATCATTTTGTGAGTGTCCTCTGTTATCTCCTCTACTAGATTAAGGATATTTCACCCATTTGCAGTTGAGTTTTGTACAGGGTGTTTGACCAGCACCATTTTTTTGAGGATGCTGTTTTTTCCTCATTGTTTATTGTTGGCCCCTTTTATATTTTAAAATATTTTTTATTTACTAAAAATTTCCACCTCCTCCCATTTTCCTTCCACTTCCCCTAAACCCCATCTCCCTCCAGTCCTAAGAGAAGGCAGGGTACCCTGCCCTGTGGGAAGTCCAAGGCCCTCCCCACAATGGGGGCTGACTGAGAAGACAATGATAATGGCACTGGGATTTGTTGGCCTCTTTAAAAAAAATCGGACTGCTTTTGAAGGGTGGAGTTATATGGATCTTCAATTCTATTCCATTTACCAGTGTGTTTGTTTTATGACAGTATCATACTGCTTTTATTAGTTTATATTTATAATATCACTTGAAATCTGGGGTGGTAATATTTCCAGCAGTGCTTTTATTGTTTTAGTTGTTCAGAATTATTTTGCCTATACTAGGTCATTTGTGTTTCCATATGATTTATTTCTTTTTTGCTTTTTTTTCAATTTCCATGAAGAGCTACATTGTAATTTTGATGGAGCATACAGGGAATTTGTAGATTATTTTGGGTAGGATGGACATTTTCATAATATCATTCCTCCCAAACAATGAACGTGGGAGATCTTTCTGTCTTCTCATATCTCCTTTGCTTTTATTCTTTTCAGTATTTTATAGTTTTCACTGAACTGAGTGTTGTGACACACCCCTTTAATCACAGCACAACAGAGGCAGAGGCAGGAAAATTTCTCTGAGATCAATGGCAGCTTAGTCTATATGGCAAGGTACTGGACAGCCAGGACTATTTGATTTGCCTAATTACACTGTTATTCAGAAGTAGAATTTCATTGAACTGAAAGATTCTGATTTATTGTATATACAGCTTAATTTTGCAAGAATTTTTCTAGTCGGCTTTGCTTGTTATTAAGATTCTGTAGTCAGTAAGAATTAAAGGGCTGGAGAGATGGCTCAGCCATTAAAGGCTAGGCACACAACCACAACTATAAGAATTAAAAATAGAAATCTACTTCCTAAATATTCTAAGGCCAAGAAGGCTTAGTTTAATGTCAGATACTGATACAGCTATAGGTACATTTCTGGGGATGGCATTCTTTCTTGCTTTCAGAGATGTTCCTTCCAGCTATGCCTTTACATTGTTTTTCCAAGGTACATATGTTCATAAAAAGACAGATAAGGAAATAGCAAGCAAGTTGTCTGTTGATTACTCCCTTAAGATAATTAATCCAAGTAGGTCAGGTCATATCCTTATGACTATGCTTCATCTTAATTGCTTCTCCAAAACAGCCATAATGGACTAGGGAGTATGAGAATAGCACTAAAGCAACTTTGGAAGAATATGAACATTCAGCTTCAACCCCATATAAAGTACAATTTTATAGATTTATCTACAGTGTTATGTATTTCATGTATTCATTTTCTTGTTATTCCTGAGTAATACATTATATAGAATCCTATATTTGACTCATCCTCATCTATTAGTCGTCGATATGTGGGTTATATGGAGATATAGGTATCATGTATATAAATCTTTTATAAAATGTATAAAACTTATAATATTTATATGTTAATAGTTAACACTTCATTTTAGCTAATATCTAGAAGCATAATTGCAGGTTACATGGTACACAGCAATAGATTACTAGTAATAAAGTAATAATAAATTACTAAAATGAAGGTATCTTTTTAATCTTTCATCAAAGGCAAAATGTTTATGTTTAACATTATTATAAATGCTTTGTTAGATTTTTGTTTTACTAATGCTAATAATTATATAATGACATATTTATATTGTTTATATTTATTTGGTGATATTCTGCATACTTTGAGATCATAAATTGTGCAGTATCTATTGTGCTTTTCATTGAGAGTTACAACTTTTTTTTCTGTTTTTAACTCATATTAATTTTTTACTCTGAAAATTTCATATATGCACATCATGCATTTTGATTATTATAAGTCCCATAGTCTCTCATGCCTATATCCCCTTAAAGAACTTATTGTTTTGAATGTTATTTAACTTGCTGTCATGTGAGACCACTGCTGTGGTTTGATGATGGAACCTGGGCATCTCAAGTGAGGCTGTTGGTTATATCTTTTGGTATGGATGTCGAGCTCACTATTGTTGAGCTGGAGTTTAGATCTTAGTTTGCTGCTAATCTGACTTGGTAAGTTTAAATAAACTGGGTGATGTATCAGGTTTAGTTTTGAAGCTTCTCAGTTATGAACCATAGCCATTGTTGATGTAATCCTAGCTTAGTTAGGGAAAGGTTTAGTTTCTCACCTCACTAACAGGTGTTTTGTAGAATATGCAGGTTCTGCCAAGCTTAAAAGCCTAGAGAGTAGAAGTAAGAGATAACAGGGAGGCACAGAAGTGTTCAGAACATATACTATGTTGGTTGCCACTGTGAGGGATAGCAGTATAAGGGAGAAGTGAGGGATTCTCATGAAACAAACAGATCCTAAACAGATCCTCAAAAGATGTTAAGGGACCCGGAGGAAGGTAGAAGTGAAGACTACCTATTGAAGGAATATGCATTCTGCTAAAGTCCTCAGTGTCATCAGAGTCATAGAAGGAAGAATGCAGGAATGTGTCATAATTATTATAGAGTTTCACATTTCTTTATCAATATTTCATGCTTTTCAATACATGTGATAATCCTTCCAATCATTAGCATTTACGCATCATTTATACAAGTGTGAATAGAGATGTATGAACATGAATTCTTTCCTTGCTACATTATTTTATCTGAGTCAGTTATTTTGTTTCTAATATAACTTTGCTTTCTATTTTGATAAGTTTTACATTTTTGCTTAATAATCTCTTTTATTATTTTAGCAATATAAGATTATTAATTTTCCAATGTTCACAGCATATTTTTGATTTTATGTATTTTAATTGATATTTATACTATCTGCATTAAAATAGTCAATGCGTATTTCTATTTTCCATTCTTTTTTCATAATTATCATGTATTTCATTTCCAAAGATATTGTACACCTCACAAGACATTATTTTTCTCAAGGTACTAATTTTCCTTAAAAGATCTTTTTAAAAATTTATTAATTTTACATATTTATTTATATTCTAGTCTAGATAATGATCGTATTAATTCATATTCTCCTAAACAATGATTATTGGTTCCTTGTTCTTTGTCTCTTCAGTAGAATATTTTTTGATGTTTTAATTCTTTTGCTAATACACAAACTGCAAAGAATTGACCCCTCATTGAGAGGTGATTTGCATTTCACCAATCTTAAATGCTTCATATATATTTGTGGTCACTTCTGTTACTTCTCTTGAGAAATGTTGACTCAGGTCATTTGCATATTTTAATTGGATCACTTGTTTTCTATTCCTTATATTTTATTAATTAGTCTTTTGTACGATAAATTGTGGGAGAATAAATGGAAAATAAACATTTTGCATTTTGTGAAATGAAATTTTCAGTGGCTTGATTGTTTCTCTTTTTTTGCAACAGCTTTTTAATTTCATATAACCCTATTTGTGTGTGTCTTCTTTTGTTACCCATATCATGCTGGACATATACAAAAATAATCTTTTTTTTTCAATCATATCTTGAAGTACTCCCCTAGATTTTTCTGTACTAGTCTAATGATATTAACCATGTTGTTGGGTGATTGATCCATTTTGTTTTTATATTTGTGAAGAGTAAAGATATAAGGAAGGTAGAATTTTAATTTTTTTATGTATAAATACCTGGTTTCTCAGAATTATGTACTGAAGTGGGGTGTCTCTTATTCATTACATGGTTTTGGCATCTTTATCCAAAATAATTGGCTGCAAATATATTGATTTATTTCTGGGAATGATATATTGCTCTAAATGTATATTTCTGTTTTTATGCCCGCACCTGTTGTTTTGGTTACTATGATTCTGAAAAGTGTCTTCAAATGAAATATTCTGTTACACCACATTTGTTCTATCTGTCCCAAGTGATTTCAAGTTCTAAAAATGCATTACTATTGGTATCTATCCTAGAAAACATGAACTATTGATCACTTAAGTAATTTTGGTGAGCAATAATTTTGAAATAATTAGTCATTTTTCTAGCCAGAGCGCTACTGAAATGGTCACCTTCAGTTTTGTTGAAATTCTGAAGAGTTACAGCTTACTTTATCAATTTTGCTATTTTTCTCTGCTCACTTTCCCTTGAATTAAGACAACATTTAACACAATGTGTCTAAATGGAATAGGGTTTTAAAAATACGGTTCATAGAAATACATCAAATTTTTATTAGAGCTTATTTGTTGAGATATACAAAAAATTGAAAAGCTCAAGATACACAACATGAGGAAATTATGGTACATATTATTTATTCTCTACTCAGATTCATAAAGCATGAACATAAGAATAAACTATTCTTGAAGCCTAAAAGTAAATCTCAGTACATTTGAATGAGATGATTAATAAAGAGTTAAATACTATTACTTTGCTTATATCTCCAATATCTCTAAAGGAGCAACACTTCTCTAGAGTGAGGTAATGAGTATGACTTTTCTAGCAATTTGTCCTCGGTATATATAATTTGTTTTAGTATTAAATTTAATCAGCAAGGTTGACAAGTAAAGTTAGAATTTGGCTCCAAAATAGAAGTAAAGATATAGCTTTTCTGTTTCCTGTGTCACCTTGCATTTAATTACATTCTGAAATACCATGCCAAAGGTCAATGTAAAGGTAGTGATTGAACATTAAAAAAATCATCAAGAAATAACTAAAATAACAATTTATTAATTTCTAATGTATACTGTTTAATGGTAAAAGTATACTATTGAGTGGACCATGAGAGACACCATAAACCAAAAAAGACTTTTGTGATGAGACATAATGAGTAACTTCTCTAAGTGAATTTGTAAGTTCAATTTATAACTATAGTACAGAATTCTAGAGATACTGAAAATTCACAGTTGGAACCAACTTCTTTAATTGTATACCTTGTTAGATGAATTTCTCTTCTACAACTATTCACAACTTTATTGCAATATGAATGTACTTTGCATGAAATTTTCTAAAAGAAATGTATCCTTTATATATCTTTTCTGGGACATTCATCCACAATGAAAGATCTAACTATGTGTATTCTGAAGACAACAAAAATAAATAAGAAACTAGTTACTGTAAAATTAAATTTCCCCATTTCTTCTGAAATCCTGCATGTCAGAACAAAGAACTATCTTTATTCAAAGGCATAAGAAAATTCTTACAACACATATAACGGTGCATGCCTTTAATTCCAGCACTTCGGAGGCAGAGAATCTGAATTGTAATCATAATACCCTCATGGGTGATTCAAAGTCACTTGTAACTTAAATTGCAATTGGATTCTATGCCTTCTTCTGTGAGCATCAGTAATTCATTTAGAGTGTAAATATATCTTTATAGATTGTTCCAAGTTACTAAACCAATGAATATTTGGAAAGATGGAGCATCAGTTGACCCTTTGGGAAGTAGTGTGTGTCAAGTCCAAAGTACTTTTCTCCCTCATCTTTTTTTTTTGAATAGAATATTTTTATTGAAATAGATTCTATTCTCATACAATACATCCTAACCCAAGTTTCCCCTCCCCTCCTCTCCTGCCTGCTATAGTTGTTTGGTTTTACTCTTTACTCTTTGAAAGCCCATCACCAAGCACCAAAATAAGTACAGGGAGACTTATTCTTATTTTTGAATGGCCAACTTTAGCTTGTCCTATTTTTAGTTAGCTTTTCTTAAATTATCCCATTTAACTGTTGCCTCTTGGGTTTTATCCATGCTATATACCTTTCTTTACTTTTTACTACATGGCTTGCTGTGTAGCTGGGTGTCTGGCCCCTGATGTCCTCCTATCTTTTTCTCTCTCCTGTTCTTCTCTTTTCCTCCTTCTACTTATTCTTTCTGCCCGTAAACCTGCCTATCCCTCTTCTGTCTTGCTATTGGCCATTCATCTCTTCATTAGATCAAGCAGGTGTTTCAGGCAGGCATGGTAACACAGTTTTACAGAGTTAAAGAAATGCAACACAAAGGAATGCAGCACATCTTAACTTCAATAAACAAATATTCCACATTATAAACAAATGTAACACACCTTAAACTCCTATTGCGTAACTTCTCCCCATTCTTATTTAAATTTGAAAACGGCTTTAACTTTAACAGAGTAAAACTACATATAACAAAAACAGTTATCATGTAAAAGTACACTTACAATATTCAGTCCATTTGTATTTATTAAATTAAGAGTAAATATTCCATTATCTATCTTATCTTAGTGAGTCAAAAGTTTCATAATTTACTTTCTTTTGTATTTGAGGAGAACTATAACTTTAACTATTTAATCTTTAACTCCACCCAAGACCTGAGAAGGAGGTAATATTACTTAACATCAGAGACATCTGCTACTTAAACAGTCAGAAAAAATTCCTCTGTAATGTTGGAGCACCTATCTTTGGCCTACAGTCCTAGAATATCTGGTGGAATTTTCAGTGAAGCAAGAAATTTGAAGGACTGTTCCACCTTGTATTGACAATATTAATCAGTCACTTTACTCTGTGTTCTGCAGAATATCTGACAGACTTTTGTGAAGCAGGAATTTTGAAGGACTGTCTTGACTATTTTTGGTAAACTTTAGCACTCAATTTCCTGTGGATCCTACATGTAAAGTTTATAGTGCATACTGTCAGCATTCAAGGCAAAGTAGTTTCTTGCCTAAATGGCTAATCTTGCCACAAGGAAAATAAACTCCTACAGAGTTTCTTAAATAACCATCATTCTTTTATGAAGTAAATTGGTGCTACCAGGTGCAGATGTGTCTCACTGTTGCAAAAAGCTCTATGTCAACAAAACATTTTCAATGCCTTGTTTTATAGGTCTTTGAAGTGTTTGAAGACCATCTATCTGTCTAAAATATACCTGTTTTACCTTGAAAACATTCCTATGGTGACCAAAGATTGATAATTATAGATTAAATACTAACCTCATTTCTTAATTATACTTTGCATTTATAAATGAGCTGCGTCAGAAAAATGCCCCCAGACAAATGTAGAAACATATACAGTATAACCACATATATACAGTTTAATAATAACAATTTAATATTGTATCAATATATCAAAATCCATGATAACAAAAATATTTGAGATTAATAGTTATCTTTCTATCCTATATTCCTATGTTCCCCTAAATGATAACAAACCTCCACAACCCACCAAATAACCAAAAACTACCTGTAGGGGAGTGTGAGTGCTACATCTCTGGAGTTACAAAAACATCAGAAAGCCAGGCTATACTTAGAGCGGTCATAGGACAACTCTATAGGGGTAGATCTACAATAAGACAGCTCTGGAGGCTGGAGCAGCAATAGGATAGCTTGGCATTAGAAAGAAAGTGTACTTACTTGTTGGAAAGCAAGGGTACCTGGAGCTGAAAAAGGACAGATCTGGAGGTTGGAGCTGCAATAGGACAGTTGAGCCCTAGAGGGAAAGGTGTCCTGCGTTTTCAGAAAGCCAGGCTACCTGAGGATGGGGTATGGTAGGGGATGGTCTACTGGTAGGATGTAACAATCCTGCTTCTCTCCTGGAGAGTCCTACAACTGAGCTTTGATCTGTGGCCCTAAGGGAATGTCCTAGCAGAGTGTTAAGTTTATTCTTCAACCCAAGAAATTACTTCTTTTGAGAACACTCTGCTGAAGGGGAATCCTCTGTAGAAATGTATCCATCTCCTCCCACTTTAGCATAAAGGTTGTTACTTTTTCTGCTCTATCTTGCTCAATCCCACTAAAGGAGCACCTTAGCAAAGTTTTTCAGCTCAGTTGCATAAGGGACATGTCAGCTAGGTTCTTCCACTCTGCACTTGTTGACTGAATTTTCTGTCCTGCCCAGTCCTGCAGCTGTAAAGTCCCAAAGAATCACACAGAGGTCTACATCAATTATAAACTGATTAGCCCATTAACTCAGGCTTAATTTCTTAAATTGTATTACTTAAAAAATACCCATCCAAATTCTCACTCTCTCCCCTCCTCCCACTCCCCTCCCTTTCCCTTCACAGAACCTCCCACTCCCCCTCCTATTCTAAGTGAGGTCCATGCACCCCACCCTGTGGAAAGTCCAAGCCCCACCGTACTACATGGTTTACATCCAAAGAGAATAGGATCCCAAGATGGCAGTACATGCTATAGAGACAAATCCCAGTGTCACTGTCAGTAGCCCCTCAGTCTGCCCCAACTGTCAACACCCTTCAGAGTTGACTGCCAATCCAGTTGGAGTTGGTGAGCTACCATTAACTCAAGCAAACTGTCTCAGTGGATGAATGCCTCACGGTCTAGAATTCCTTGCTCATACTCTCACTCTTTCCACTATTCAACTGGATTTTGGGAGCTCAGTCCAGTGCTCTGATATGGGTCATTGCCTCTGTTCCCATCTGTTGTACAAAAGTTCTATGGTGACATTTAAGATAATCATCAGTCTGATTACAGGGTAAGGCCAGTTCAGATACCTTCTCCTCTATTGCTTAGGTTCTTAGCTGGGGTCATTCTAGTGGGTTCTGGCCATTATTCTAGAGCTAGGTTTCTTGCTAACTCAATAATGGCTCTTTGAATCAAGATATCTCTTTCCTTGCTCTCATATACCTTCTTCCTCCATCTCAATTATCCCATTCCTTCAAGTTCTCCTCAACTCCCCCTTCTCCCCTTCCTTCTAACCCCTGTCCTAATGTTCCCAAATTTTGTTTGTTTCCAATTTCCAGGAGGATCTATATATGTTTTTCTCTGGGTTCATCTTATTACTTAGTTTCTCAAGGATCATGAACTCTAGGCTTGCTACCCTTTGCTTATGCCTAGTATCCATTTTATTTGGGGGGGTCTGGATTACCTCACTCAGGATAGTGTTTTCTAATTCCATCCATTTGCATGCAAAATTCAAGATGTCATTATTTTTTTACCAATGATGGTGCTCTAATGTGTAGATGTGCCACACTTTTCTTATCCATCTTTCATTGAATGGCATCTGGGATTTTTTCAGGTTCTGACTATTACAAAGAATGCTGCTATGAATATATTTGAACAAATGCTTTTGCAGTATGAATGAGCATCTTTTGGGTATATTCTCAAGAGTGGTATTGCTGAAGTAGGTTGATTCCCAGTTTCTGAGAAACTGCCATACTGATTTCCAAAGTTGTTGCACAAGTTTGCATTCCCACCAGCAATGGATGGGTGTTTCCCTTACTTCACACACGTCGTCTCCAGCATAAGCTGTCATTAGTGTTTTTGATCTTAGCCATTCTGCAGGAGTAAGATGGTATCTCAGAGTTGTTTTGATTTGAATTTCACTGATAGCCAAAAAATGTTGAACATGGCCTTAAGTATATTCTGGCCATTTTAAATTATTCTGTTGAGAGTTCCCTGTTTATTTCAGTATACCACTTTTTAATTAGGTTATTTAGAATTTTAATGTCTACTTTTTTGAGTTCTTTATATATATATTGGAGATCAGTCCTTTCTCTGATGTGGGGTTTGTGAAGAATTTTTTTCCCATTCAGTAGGCTGCCTTTTTGTCTTATTGACTGTATCCTTTGCTCTACAGAAGCTTCTCAGTTTCAGGTGGTCCCATTAATTTATTTTTGCTCTTATTGTCTGTGCTACTGGGGTTATATTTAGGAAGTGATCTCCTGTGCCCATGCATTTAAGGTTACTTCTCACTTTCTCTTCTTTTAGATTCAGTGTGGTCAGAGTTATATTGGGGCCTTTAATCCATTTGGACTTGAGTCTTGTGCATGGTGAAAGATATGGATCTATTTTCATTCTTCTACAAGTTGACATCCAGTTATGCCAGCACCATTTGTTGAAGATGCTTTCTTTTTTTTATTAAATTTATTTATTTATTAAAGATTTCTGTCTCTTCCCCGCCACCTCCTTCCATTTCCCCCCTCCCCCAATCAAGTCCCCCTCCCTCCTCAGCCCGAAGAGCAATCAGGGTTCCCTGCCCTGTGGGAAGTCCAAGGAACCCCCACCTCCATCCAGGTCTAGTAAGGTGAGCATCCAAACTGCCTAGGTTCCATTGTATAATTTTTGCTTCTTTGTCAAGAATCACATATTCATTGCTGTGTGGATTAATATCTGGGTCTTTGATTTGACTCCATTGGTCAATGTCTCTGTTTTTATGCCAATACGAAGCTGTTTTCATTACTGTAGCTCTATAATAATGCTTGTTGTCAGGGATAGTAATGCCTCTAGAAGTTCATTTATTGTACAGAATTGTTTTGGCTATCCTTGTTTTTTTTTTCCATATGAAGTTGATTATTGTTCTCGCAAGGTCTGTGTAGAATTGTGTTGGTATTTGGATGGGGATTGTATTGAATCTATAGATTGCTTATGGTAAGACTGCCATTTTGGCTATGTTGATCCTTCCTATCCAAGAGCTTGGGAGATCTTTCCATTTTCTGATATCTTCTTCAATTTCTTTCTTCAAAGACTTAAAGTTCTTGTCATATAGGTCTTTCACATTCTTTGTTAGTGTTACCCCAAGATATTTCATGTTATTTGTGGATATTTTGAAAGGTGATGTTTTTCTGATTTCCCTCTCAGCTTCTTGTGTACTATGGTTCTTTTGGCTACTGATTCTTTTTTTGAGTTGATCCTGTATCCTGCCACTTCACTTAAGGTATTTATCAGCTGTAGGAGTTCTGTGGTAGAGGTTTTGGGGTCAGTTATATACACTATCATATCATCCACAAATAAAGAATGTTTGACTTCTTCCTTTCCAATTTGAATACCCTTGATCTCCTTATGTTGTCTTATTACTATTGCTAAAACTTCAAGAAGAGATATAGAGAGACCAGACAGCCTAGTCTTGTTCCTGATTTTAGTGGAATTGTTTTGAGTTTCTCTCTAGTTAATTTTATGTTAGCTGTTGTCTTGCTGTATAGTGCTTTTATTATATTTAGATATGATCCTTCTATCCCTAATCTCTCCAAGACTTTTATCATCAAAGGATGTTAAATTTTGTCAAATGCTTTTTCTACATCTAATGAAATAATCATATGTTTTTTACTTTCATTTTATTTATATGACAGATTACACTGATAGATTTTTATATGTTGTACCAGCTCTGCATCTGTGGGATGAAGACTACTTGATCATGATGGATGATTTTTTTTTTTTTTGGTGTGTTCTTGGATTTGCTTTGTCAGTATTTTATTGAGAATTTTTGTATTCCTATTCATGAGTGAGATTGGTTTGTAATTCTCTTTCTTGCTTGAGTCTTTGTGAGGTTTTGGTATCAGGGTAACTGTACCTTTATAAAAAGAGTTTGGCAATGAGCCTTTTGTTTTTATTATGTGGAACACTTTGAGGAGTATAAGTATTAGTTCTTCTTGATAGTTCTGGTAGAATTCTGCACTAAAACCATCTGGCCCTGGGCTTTTATTGGTTGGTTGGGATGTTTTTGATGAGAGCTTCTATCTCCTCACAGCTTATATGTCTATTTAACATATTGTTTAAATCTGTTTTTGTCATTAAATATTTTCTTTTTTCTTTTTCTTTTTTATTTATTTATTTTTTTTTGATTTTTCGAGACAGGGTTTCTCCGTAGCTTTTGGTTCCTGTCCTCCTGGAACTAGCTCTTGTAGACCAGGCTGGCCTCGAACTCACAGAGATCCGCCTGCCTCTGCCTCCCGAGTGCTGGGATTAAAGACGTGTGCCACCACCGCCCAGCATTAAATATTTTCTTTTCTCCATCATGGTGAATGAAAGCTTTGCTGGGTATAGTAGTCTGGGCTTGTATCCATGGTCTCTTAGTGTCTGCATCACATCTATCCAGGATCTTCTGGCTTTCATTGCTGTTAGCTAGAGGGCTACCCGCTTGAGTCGGGGGCAAAATAGCGCGACATTGGACGCCAAAATGTAGCGGCGTAAATGAATGCAGACAGATTGTAAAAATATATATAGTTTTAATGTAGAAATAGACTTACAGAACCACCGTTCCTGTGGAGACCAGGAAAGCAGAAGAGACAGCTTGGAGCACGCTCACCAAATTTATAGGCAGACATTAGCCCGAGGCGAACACGCCCCCTAAGGGGCGGGACTTATCCCTACATTTCATGGTTTCCATTGATAAGTCAGGTGTAATTCTAATAGGTTTACTTTTATATGTTACTTGACCTTTTTCCTTTGCAGCTCTTAATATTGTTTCTTTGTTTTGTATGTTTTGTGTTTTAATTATTATATGGTGAGGTAATTTTTTTGATCCAGTCTATTTGGTGCTTTGTAAGCTCCTTGTACCTTCATAGGGATATCCTTTTGTAGGTGTGGAAAGTTCTCTTCTATGATTTTGTTGAATATATTTTCTGTGCTTTTGAGCTGGAGTTCTCCTTCTTCTAGCCCTATTATTTTTAGGTTTGGTATCCCAGATTTCCTGAATGTTTTGTGTTAAGAATTTGTTGGATTTAGTGTTTTCTTTGACCAATGAGTCTATTTCCTCAATAGTTATTTCAACACCTGAGATTCTTTCTTCTATCTCTTGTAATCTGTTGGTTATTCTTGTCTCTGTAGTTCCTGTTTATTTACCCAGATTTTCCATTTCCTGAGTTCCCTTGGTTTGTATTTTCTTTATTATCTCTATTTCAGTCTTCAAGTCTTGAACTGTTTCCTTCATCTCTCTTTGCTTTTTCTTGGTTTTCTTGGGTTTCTTTGAGGAATTTATTAATTTCTTCCAGCTTTCTGTTTGTCTTCTCCTCTGTTTAAGGGAGTTTTTCCTTCCTCTTTAAATGTCTCCATCATTTCCACAAAGATACGTTTAAAGTCGTTTTTTTCTACATCTTCTGGGTTAGGATGATCAAGTTTTCCTGTTGTGTGTCTAGTGCTGGGTTCTGGTGTTATCATGTTGCTCTTTAGGTTGTTGGAGGAATTCTTGTGTTGGCGCCTACCCATCTCTTCTATCAAATGAGGCCAGTAGTGTCTTGGCTTCTTGTTCCAATCTTTGCTGTGACTGTCTCTTAGGTCCACTCATTATTGGTGCAGGTGGTGTTGCATGGTTCCACTGAGCTTGCAGGGATCTGTGGGTTGGGGGTGGATTAAGGGCTAGCAGAAAGCTCCCTGTTGGTGGCTCCAAGAACACTGAGGGACCTGGGGAGGAGCCCCTGGTTTTTCTCTCACATGGAGGTCTTAGGGAGTGGGGGGTTCGGGGCCACAGGGCCACTGCTTACTCACCTCTTATGTCCCCCAAATACAGGTTGTATGGCAGGGTTCCATGGAGCTCACAGGGAGCTTGGGCTTTTTATTAACTAATTCTTATAATTTACATTAGCTCATACTTATTGTCTGAGTTAGCCACATGGCTTGGTACCATTTTTGGTCACATCTTGATTCCTCTCAGGCTGGGTCACAACTACAAAGTCAAACTTCCCTCTTCCCAGAATTCTTTTGCCCCACTTCTACTTCTTGCTTGATGGCCCTTCTTATGCTTCCTGCCTGGATACTGGCCAATTAGCATTTTATTAAAAATAATACAAGTGACAGGATAAAAAACATTGTTGAACTGCACTTCCCCATCTTTTTTTTTAAACAAGAACTCTGAATCTAATGTCTTAAATGGGCAAGCAGTGATTTACATAATACAGTTTCTGTGTGATTATTTCAGGTCTAAGCTAGCTGGGTAGCCAGGATGAACAAGAAGGCCCTCCTCTAACAGAATGGCACCCATGTGGACAAGTGCATGCACATAAACCCTGAGAGAGCTTGGGAAGTAATTCTAGACAGAAAAGAATAGAGTAAAGCATGGTTTCTTGATAGCAGCACTTTCTCAGGTGGGCTCTGCTTGCTAGTGGCAAGTGCTCTCATTTAAGAGAGGCATCCTGACTCAGCTTTAGCTGTAAAACCTTGCAGCTCTTTTAAGAGGTCGTGTCATGAAACATTTAAATGATGAAAAGCTGGCTGCATACTTTTTGGTGGAGGCAGGGAACTTGAAATGCCATAAAGTTGTGGCACTAAACATGGCTTTGCTGGTATCTCTGCCATGAGGCAGGAAATTCAGAAAGCTAAGGAATGGGCTGGATTTAGTCTTCAAAGCCACGGCTTTAATCATACCTATATTGCTTAGCAAATTAAAGACTCATGTGGTCAGAAAAAGAGAGATATACAGTAAAGATAGATTCAGATGAAGAAACCTCTAAATACCTTACAGTGTTTTAAAAGTATATGTAGGCTCGGGAGAAAAAAAGGAAAAAAAAAGATAAAGTCCTTAAAATAAGAGAGTAGTTGGGTGTGGTGGTACACACTTTTAATCCCAACTCTTTGGAGACAGAGGCATGCAGACCTCTGTGAGTTCAAGGTGTGGTGGCACACTTCTTTAATCCCAGCACTTGGGAAGCCAAGGCAGGCAGATCTTTGTGAATTGAAGGACAACCTGTTTTACAGAGTGAGTTCTAAGACAGCCAAAAATACACAGAGAAAGCCTGTCTCAAAAAGCTAAAAAAGAAAAAGAAAAGAAATAGAAATTAAAATAAAGCCATGTAAAGATGAAAAACACTCAGAGAATCTGGATACCATATATTATTATGTTCCATTTGAATTCTTGGAATGCTGAGGAAGGAGCAACAGCTGCTAAAAAGATATATGTTTATAAATGCTTCTGAATTAATACAAGGTAGGTATTTTGAAAATACCTTGACTCCAAAATTGAAGTCAAAAGGTATGTTACTTTGGAGAAGTGGTTTTGCTTTTGTTTCCATGGGAAATGAGAAGCTATGGAGTCATTCTGAGTTAAGAAAAATCAGTTGAACAAGAAAGGCCACCTGAGAACTCTCTGGTAGGAGCAGATGTTCCAGATGTCTGAGATCTACATTCAGAACAGATTCAAGACTACTGTCTGAGATAATGAAGCCTCACAGGATACTCCAGTCATGACTTGATCATAATTCTAAATTTTATTTAGGTTCCCAGAATATTATCAGCATCCCTAATTAGCAGGAAGTAGCCATCAAAACTATGCCCACCTTCCCCAAAACTGGACTATGGATATTTTCCTTTGTTTAATATGTTGGTTACAAGTTGTTATGGAAAATGGTCAGGAGAAAAGCTAAACAAAGGGTATTAGATTGAGAGTTTGTTTTTTTTTAAAGAGGAAGAAGTGCTGTGGGAAAATGGTCTTTCATTCTGTCATTTGTGTTATTTTTAATAAAACGCTGATTGGCCAGTAGCCAGAGAGAAGTATGGGCAGGGCAATGGCAACCAGGCAGGAAGTAGAGGCATGGCAATGAGAATTCTGGGAAGGGGGAAACTCAGTCTCCAGTCATGACCCAGTCACAGAAGAAGCAAGATGTGTCTGCATCGATGAAAAAGGTACCAAGCCACATAGCAAGCAACAGACAAGAATTATGGGCTAATATAAGTTATAAGAATTAGTTAATAAGAAGAACCTGCGATACCGAGCCAATCAGTTTATAATTAATGTAGACCTCTGTGTGCTTCTTTGGAAGTGAATGACTGCAGGACTGGACAGGACAGAAACCTCAGTCAAAACACACTGGCAAATGGAGCTCGTCATCCAAGACTCTTTCAAGAAAGGGATATATTTGGGAATAAGGACTCCAAGAAAGTGGCTGCCTCTGCCAGAGTGATGAAAAACAGCCTTGAACTGAATAGGCAGAGAGGTTTATATAGGATTCTTTACAAGTGAAGTTTTCCCAGAATGAAGAGGGATTGGTTAGTTTTCCCTGCTCAGGGAGTGGTTAGTTTATTTGGTTACAAGCAGAGATGGCTCTGATTTCAGAGCCAAACTGCGTTTCATCCACTGGTCCTTCTTAGCATTTTGTCTCTAATCTAAGGGCCTGGGCATATTTCTTTCCCAGCTTTGATTCTAGAGACAAAGTGTGTGTTTCTTTGGCACGGCTTTCATAATCAGGTGATGTTTCTTTGGTCCTAAATTCAGGGATAAAAATGTTTACTTCCCTGACTCAGGTCTCAGATCCATGATGTGTTTCTTTCACTGGGTCTAGGCTCAGAGTCAGGGGACTCAGGAATTAGTTGGTTTTCTGTCCAGCGATTGATTGGTTTCATTGGTCAGTTGGTCAGTTAGTCAGGGGCAGATATGGCTCTGATTTTAGAGCCAAAATATATTCTTTGACAAAAATGTGATTCTTTTACTAGTCCTTTTCAGTCTTTTGGTACATTTGGATGAAGGCATATTTCTTTCACTTGCTCTGATTCTAGGGACAAAGTGTGTTTCTTTGGCACTGCTTTCAGAGCCAAGCCATGTTTCTTTGGTCCTGGGTTCAGGGCTAGGGGTATTTTTTTCCCTGGCTTAGGTTTCAGATCCTGGGTGTGTTTCTTTCACTGGCTCTGGGTTCAGCATCAGGGTGTTTAGTGATTGACTTTTTTTCCTGTTTTAGTTGGTCCTTTAACCCTACATTACCCACACCCAAACTCTTGGATATGTGGACATCATTTTCTCCAGACTGCTTCCTGATGTCTGTGAGTGAAGGTATCTTTAGTTCTTTAACATTTCCATAGAAAATTGAGATCATGGCAAATACCTGCCTAGATTAACTGTTACTCACCTTTTATGATATTTATCACCTGTCAAAATTCCTGAGGTCTTCCTTGTTCAAGGCTGATCCATATCAACTCTAAAGGAATCCACAGCTTCTTGTCTCTTACAATTACAAAGCAAACCTCTTTTCCAAAGCAATGCATTTTTAAATCCCATTTTAAAGTTAAGTCACTCATAAAATATCAAGGCTTGTTTATTTTAGCTGTCCCTCTTTCAATCCCATGTTTCTAAGCAGCTGATCTTTGCTTATCAGCAATCAAAAAATTCAAAATCAATACAATGACATGAAGGATAGAGACTCCCTGAGTCTTCCCTATCTTATATGTTTTTTTTTATTTTATATTATTTTTACTCTCTCAGTAAAGACTTTATTTTTAAACTATTTTTCTATAACTGTCTATATCCTTACTCCTAGGTATGTACATATTATTAAACACACTGTAACCTGTTTAGAATTGTTTTCCATCTGAAACTGTCCCTTCCTGCATCTATAGTTTATAGCTTTTTTGGTCTGCAGAAGCAAAAATTGCAAAGTTGAGTGTCTAGGATCTCTGTGTGACTTTGGTGGCTGGCTCTGTCAGCTTCTTTGGTCATGAGAGCCATGTCTAAAGCTTGAGAGGTACACGACAAGGAATTGCACATATAACAATATTAATCTTAAATTTTTATCAATAGATGAAGACCTATACCAATGCAAATTATCCATCTTTATAGCATATCTCCCTTTAAATGTAAAAGAATATTTATAAACAATATTTGGGAATAAAGGCATAGGTTATTTCACTCTAAACTGTTTCCTGCTGTTTATTGGCTGAAGTAATTTTTTTTAAAAATATTTATTTATTTATTTATTTATTTTGTATATAATATTCTTTCTGTGTGTATGCCTACAGGCCAGAAGAGGGCACAAAACCCCATTACAGATGATTGTGAGCCACCATGTGGTTACTGGGAATTGAACTCAGGTCCTTTGGAAGAGCAGGCAATGCTCTTAACCTGTGAGCCATCTCTCCAGCCCCAAGGGTAAATTAATTTTTGAGGGTATTTTTGGGGTATTCACAGTGACCTTTCAGGAGGTCTTGTTCCATGAAACCATATTGGTGTGGAAGCAATCCCCAAGTTCTTATCTTCTGTGAAAACAAAAGAAAAACCTCTTTTCTAAAGCATCTTGTCCTTAGACTCATATTTAGAAGTCAAGATACCTTTATGTTGGTTTAACTTAGCAGTCCATACAATGAAATGTCTCTCTGTACTTAGCTCATCCACAGTCAAATAATTCAAAGATAGCACAATAATGTATATAATCCAAACTCTTTGTGAATTTTCCATTTTTATATGGCTTATTTTACTTTACTTCTTTTACCCTGTCTCTTAAAAGACATTACCCCTTTCTAAAGCATCTATAACTCTCTATACTATTTTCCTTTTCTGTCCCAAGCATTCATACACTTATCCAACCCTGTGACCCACTTAGAGGTCTTTTTATACGGACTTGTCTTTATTGATTATCTGTAATTATTTTCTGACCAGAAGAACTTTTTAAAATGTAAAGTGCTTAAGAATCTAACCTGCACTATTACTAGGGTATCTATGGTACTTCCTGCTAGCCTTCCTAGTCTAAAACTAACTGCACCATTAATATGATATTTACAGCACTGCCTGCACAATCTGGACAGTTCAGCATGAAGGAGCTGCTCAGGAACTCTGAGAGACATGCACAGTACCCCATCTCTAGGCATATAACCAGTCCATGCCACCATTAAGCAAGATGGAGCAGTCTGCTCACAAAGCCCATTCAAATGTTCCATCTTCTGAATAATCCAGACATTGCACTGGCATCATAGCCCAGAAAGCTGTCATTTTAAAACCACCACTTTTTCCTGCTGTGGTTGAGCCAGGAAAATCTCTCTTAAAGGAGCTGTGGCAAACCACCAGCAAACAGCAAGAAGTTGTGTTAAACTCTGTATTTATTATTTTTTTGTTTAGAATTCCTTTTCAAGCCCTCTCAGGTATTATATGGAGTTAGTTGACCATGTTGTAGTGCCAGTTTGTAGGAGGAGGGCCCGCTTGTTCATCCCAGCCACATAGAACAGAAATAATCACACAAAATTGTATTAATTAAAAAACTGCTTGGCCCATTAGCTCTAGCTTCTTATTGGCTAACTCTTATATTAATTTAACCCATTTTTATTAATTTGTATATTACCATGTGGCAGTGGCTTACTGACAAAGATTCTAACTGGCTTAGGTGGAGGATCCATGGCTTCCCTCTCACTCTGCCTCCTCTCTCCCAGCATTCTATTTACATTTCTCTGCCCAGCTCTGTTCCCTGACAGCTCTGTTATAGGCCCAAATCAGTTCCTTTATTAACCAATGAAAGAAACACATAGACAGAAGGACCTCCTACACCACCATTTCCCCTCAATTTCCTCTAAAAGAGCAGGAAGGTTTCTTGGGTATATTAACCAAATATGACATAAACAAGATGCAATGGACAAAACAAAAAGTCCTCATATCAAGGCTATGCCAGGGAATCAGTGGGAGGAACAGAGTTCCAAGAACAGCCAAAAGAGTCAGAGAACATTGTCACAAAAGTACTCAATAAAATACTGGCAAACTGAATTCAAGATAACATCAAAAAATCATCCAATATGATCAAAGGAAAAAAAAGTCACATGATGATCTTTTTAGATGCTGAAAATGCCTTTGACAAAATCCAACACCCATTCATGATAAAGGTATTGGAGAGATCAGGGACACAAGGGACATTCTTAAACATAATAAAGACAATATACAGTAAGCCAACAGCCAACATCAAAGTATATGGAAAGAAACTCAAAGCAAGTTCACCAAAATCAGGAACAAGACAAGGTTGTCCACTTTCTCCCTATCTATTCAATATAGTACTGGAAGCAGTAGTTAGAGCAATAAGACAACAAAAGGAGGTGAAGGGGATACAAATTGGAAAGGAAAAAGTCAAACTTTCACTGTTTTCAGATGATATAACATACATAAGCAACCTCAAAGATTCTGCAACAGAACTCCTACAGCTGAGAAACACCTTCACTAATGTGACTGAATACAAGAATCATTCAAAAAATAAGTTGTCCTCCTAATTACAAATGATAAATGGGCTGAGAAAGAAATCAGAGAAACATCGCCTTTTACAAATAGCCACAAATAACACAAAATATCCTGAATGTAACTCTAACCATACAATTGAAAGACCTGAATGACAAGAAATTTAAGTCTTCAAAGAAAGTAATTAAAGATATCAAAAAATGGAAAGATCACTCACCCTTTTGGATAGGTAGGATCAACATAATAAAAATGGCAATCTTACAAAAGCAATCTACAGATTCAATGCAATCCCCATCAAAATCCAAACACAATTCTTCACAGACCTCAAAAGATCAATCCTTAACTTCATATGGAAAAACAAACAAAAAAAAAGGCTAACCAAAACAATCCTTTACAATAAAGGATCTTCCAGAGATCATCACCATCCTTGACATCAAGAACTATTATAGAGCTACAGTAATGAAAACAGCTTGGCACTGGCATAAAAAGAGACCCACCAATTAATGGAATTGAATTTAAACACTTGATATTAATTCTCATAACTATGAACAACACCTGATATTTGACAAAGCCAAAATTGAACAATGGAAAATAGAAAACATCTTCAATGAATGATGCTGACATAAATGGAATTCGACACATAGAGGAGTGCAAATAGACCCATAGCTATCCCCATGCACAAAACTCAAGTCCAAATTGATCAAAGACCACAGCTTAAATCCAGATACAATGAAACTGATATAATGGAAGGTGGGAAGTAAACTTGAAGGCATGAACACAGGAGGTCACTCCCCAAATGTCTCAACTTGGTGTGCCAAACTATGTTTACTCCACAAAGGAGGCCTTATCACTTTTAGGAGGGGTTGGGGAAGAGATGCAGGGGAGGTAGCTGGTGGGAAAATGGGAGGAAATGGGAAGTAGGGCTACTTTGCAAAATTTTAAAAAAAAGTTAAATAAAAATAAAGCAAAGCAAAATAAAAAAAAAGGAAACCAAGCTAACAGTCATAATATAGTCATAGAACCTTATTATATACCCATATAGTCTCTGTGCTTTTACTTTCTGTTGCTATGAGCCCTCATGAGCACTGCTTAGATTATCTAGTGGGCCATGTTCTCCAGGTGTCCTTTATCCCTTCTGACTCCTACCATATTTCACTCTCCTGTTTGAAAAATTCTTCAATCTCCAAGGGTACCTCATTTTAATTCAGAAATTCTGCTGGTCTCAGTAGCTTGACAGGCATGACTCAGAATCTCATCTCTCATAACTATACTCTTCTCAAATGGAATTTACCCTACCTTTTAGTTTATCATAATGACTAAATAAGGAATTTCCAAAAAGGATCGTGTGTGCACTAAGTATTCTTTATTTATCTGTGTACAAGGTACTATATCATTATAGTAAGCAGGGTAACTTCCTCTACCAAATGTCTACTCCTTTTCCTTCCTTTTCATTCAATAGAAGATACCAAAAGTACCTATTCAGTAATCAGAGATTCTGATTCAATGAAATTACTGTATCCTCTAGAAAGAGAACTTCTCTTTGGAATGCAAGATGAGAAGCATCAATACTCTCAGTATATAACGTGATGATGACATGTCCAGCGAATTTTACATCCTTTCTTTGGATTCATGCCTTGGAGTCAATGTTCTGACTATACAGTAAAAAAAAGTCATCATATAAAAGAATTTCTATCTAAAGATCCTGGCTGCCAATTTGTTCACACTGTCTGATATAGTATTATGTGATTTTTTCTCTTGGCAAATTAACTAACTATCTCAGAAATTTTAAATAGTGGATCAACTGAGAGTTTAGGAAGAAGAGGATAAAATGTAGAATATGAATATTTCTTTCCCCCTTTTCTCTTATTAGGTCTACTGCATTCTTCTCTGTATTATGGTGACTCATGATACCACTTATATATTTCATACCAGAATTCTGAATCATGGCCAAATATAAGAGTTCTGGAAGGTATTTTGTTTTATTTGCCCAGAGCCTTCATAAAGTCTGTACATTCCCAATTTCCTGCAGCTTTACCCAAATATGCCCATTTATTATAATCTGAATATGATTTTTCCTTCCAAAACTCACTTCAAATTTGGCTATCTATGCAGCGATATATTGGCCTGGGATCCTAGGGATATATAAGTTCTTATGAGAGTTGTAATTGAGTTGGGTGTGGTGATTCATTACGGCAATTCTAAAATTTGAGAGGTTAAGATAAGATGAATGCTAGAAGTTTGAGGATACCTTTGGGTATAAAATAAGTTCCAAGCAAGACTGTGATATAGAGTCAGACTCTCTCTTAAATAAAGCAAAACAACAAAAAATGAAAATGATGTTTTTAAAATGTATTCAAATAATTTGTCCCTGAGTTCTTCTTTACAGATTCTCCACACTCTTTATTTTCTTCATGATTTGAAACAAAATATGGCATCTACCAAAAGGCCAGATACCAACGTCTGTTTTACTGGTTGCTTACTTATAGTTTCAGAACTGAATTTAATAAATTTATGACTTTATAAAGTCTTTTCTATTTTGTTATTGTGATGGAAAGCAGACTATGATACCATGCCATTTACTAAGTTTTATTTTTTTGACTAAACAAAGCCTTTCCTGTTTGATAACAGCCCTGTTTGGAGTTTTGACTCAGAATTGATAGAGTTTTATAAAGAAATATTGAACTTTTTCTTCACTTGTGTCTAACACACTTACTGAGGTAGACAATTAATTTAGGTGTAGCCCAAGTGACCTTCTGGCTACCATATTTACACTTTGGTTGTCAATAAATCATTCTCAGTATTTTCTTTCATATTTCTTTTTTAAAAAGGGCCTTTCAGGACAATCTATTCTATTCCGACTTATAGTGACTTTTTCCACTTTGTAAAATGCTGCATTTTATGTACATAATTTTTAATAACATGCTCTCCTAGTTGCTATAACTATATGTATTAGCCATTAACATTCTATATCATGCCAGTGGTTGTCAGAGCTCTACTTATGATGGAATTTCATTACCAGCCGGGAATCAGATAACTCAACCCAAAATTTCACCATAATCTACTCTTTCTAAGATAACTGCTGGTCAGAAATGCAGGCGATTATTTCCCCATGAATCATATATTTTAAAAAAGCATTCACTACACTGATTAGGGAACATTCTGAAGGTAAAAGTTTGTGAAAGTAAAGTTTAAAAATGGATTCAGTAAAGGAAAAATTGATCTCTAAGATAATTTGAATAAAATGCCTCAGCCAATATGTAGAAAGCTCAGTGAATTATATGATTCTTCATAGTTGTACTGAAATGGAGCAAAAAGAATAGAACATTATAGAAATCAGCCACTGGATGCTGAGGATTTAGGGACAAAATGTATGACAAGATAGTTTTCTTTGGCTAAAAGTTCTAATGGTGATTGAAGAGTGAAGGCTGACATTTCCAAGAGGCAGAGGTAAGTGTGTATCCCTGCATTGTCCAAACATCCTTATCTCCAAACTATAAATGTTTCAAATGAAACTGTTAGTGTATAATGATATTTTACATGTATTTTAATAAATAAAGATTGTTTGAAGATCATCTTGTAAAGCTAAGCCACTAGAGGCCAAGGAGTAGTGGCACACACCTCTGCTCCAAGGACTCAGGAGACAGAGGCAGACAGATCTCTGTGAGTTCAAGGTTAACCTGGGCTAGGCAGGATTGAAACAGAAAGAGTTCCCGGTGGAGGTGTCTCACACTCTTAATCCCAGTATTTGGGAGTCACACATGTTTAATTCAAGCACTAGGGAGGGGCAGACAGGAACAATATGGCTTGGTGGGGAGAGGATTATAAAGGTAAAGAAACAGGAACTCACTGAAGTGTGGAGTGTGAGGTTTGGTGGAGATACAGTGCAGTCTAGGCAGTCTGAGGATCACCCCTTTGGTCTGAGCATTGGGAGAGGTAAAAGTTCTCTCTAGTGACTTACTGGCCTGCTTCTCTGATCTTCAGCTTTAACGCTTATATCTGTCTGTCTGTTATTTCTATTATTTGTGCTATGGGAAGGTTTGATATTCCTCATTGCAGTGCCTGCCAGTTGTTTTATTTTTCTAAGAAAATATACTTCTCTTTCTTTTTTTTTGGGGGGGGGGTGGAGGGAATTTCCAATTGCCAGCTTATTTTTCATGTGTGAAATTTTGGGCTGATGCTAGAATACACAAAGTTGAGAAGAAAATGTAAGTGGGCTGAAGGGACTTATGCAGGCAGTATATTTTGACAAATTATTGATACAAATGCTAGAAAGAAGACTAATGAAAATATAAAATCCAGCATTACACCTACATTTCTCTGGTACCAGAAGTTTCTGTTTGAGCATCTGCAAAGGAATCAGGTTCTCAGCTCTGTAAATCAAATGGAGGTCAACTATATGCCATATTAGGAATCCAAACTGACAGTGAAGATCAATGAGCAAAAAAATTAATGTGCACAAAATATTTCAGAAAGAATTAAAATGGTAAAATTTTCATTTCATTATTTCCATGAATTTTTCAAAGCAAGTTTCAACCCTAATGTCTTTAATTATTCCATGAAGATGCCACATTTTGTTAACACTCCATTGTACTGAAGAATGCAATTTTTAAGACATTATAGTTTTGTCTTATTGGTTTTTGATTGGCTGATGATAACATGAATTGGATGACTCTCAAATATGAAATATATATATATCCTGTTGTTGACAAACTAGAAGCTGAATATGTGTTTCTATATTGTTGTCATTCTTTTGTTGGACTAAGCAATTATATGTTACTGGAAATGCATGACAACCCACAGGGATGATAATTATCCAAGTAATTTTGCTATAAGCATTAAGTGAATTAAAATAAAATTTGAGCCTATGTCTAATTTCCATGATGTATTTTAGAACTTCCATATGTTGTAATTTGGGAGCTGAAATATAAAATCACTGATTGTCTGATGAAGTACATTTCAAACTCTGTGGATGTGATGAAATGAAAATATTTACATGCATCACTAATATAATTTTGAATATAATTTTAGGGGTGTTATGAACTTTCCAGAGTCCAATCATGAATCTTATGTCAAAAATAGTAAGTTTATCCTTAATTTTCAAGAATAGTACCACTAACAGAGATAAAATCTGACTTACATATTGAGATAATTAATTAGCATAATAAACAATTTAGTATGATTATGAATATTTCATAAATTTGTAGTAACTACACAATCTTACATCAATAAAACTAATTTATATGACTCAAAATCATATGCTCTTAAAATATTAAGGCAAATATTTCCTGACATCCATCAGGTTAAATTTAATTTAAAGGCAGATCAAAATACAGAAATTAGTATGTTCCTTTCCAAGTAAAAATTCCTGATTTATGATGGTCTGATTATGCTTCTTGCTTCAGGACTAGGATATTGATTTGCAAATGAACATAGAATCATTTAAAGTAAAAGAAATATCACAAAATTAGATTAGCTCAAAACTGGATAAATCTAATACAAATAATTGCTTTCCATATTTACAGCCCCTAAACTTATGGTACATTAGTTATATTTAAATCTGACTTAGAATAACATCTCATCTCCCATAACATTGCTCATTAAATTACAATATGAATCACATTTATAATTTTAAAGTTTCAAGTAACCAGATTTAAAAAAAAAACAAAATTTAAGAAGTGAAAATTAGAACATTTACCAAATATACAACAAAGTAATCAATATAAAAACATTTACTGTTTAATATATTTTAGAAAATCATTTAACATTGGTTTATGTTTTATTATCACAACACATCTTATTTCTGGCTAGTTACAGAAATATTCATGAGAATATGATATTGATGTAATATAAATGTCTGTCAGTATATGCGTGCTAAAGAAAATGTACCTGTGGGTTCTGGGAAAATGGTCCAGTCAGTAAAATGCTTGTCACACAAACATGAGGACCTGAGTTCAGATTCTCAGTAGACACATAAAAAGCTGGGTGCAGAAGTACATGCATTTAATAGCAGAATTTGGAAGATGGAGACATCCCAAACCTTATAGCACACTGGTCAATAGCCATTTAAACCAACTGAGATCCAGGTTCAATGATCTCTGGCCTTCACATACACATACCCATACACATATGCAGTAGTTAGTTTGTGCAACTGCACATACAAAGGAATACCTACACAAACATACTATATTTACATCTAAAGAAAAACAATACCTATAGAGAGAATGTAGACATTTTCTAACTTAAGAAAGAAATAATCTTAACATTAGGAACAATATGGACAAAAATAAAAGATTATTTTAAGAAAATTGAATCTGACATCAAAAGTCTAAATATTATATATTGTATTAACTTGCTTATTGATTTATTTAGTCATTCATTATTTTATGTATACAATTTTCCCTTACATTAGCTTATTTTATGTGCCGTCATAACAACATATTCATAGAATTTGAACATGTAAAGTTCTTCTGGAATTGGGGCTTAAGAGGAATTTAGGATTTGTTGATTATAGGATACAAAGTTTCTGTTATACAAAATAAATTCTAGATATATAGCATACAATATATTCTTTATGTTTATTCTTAGATACTATATGATACAAAATAGTTAAAAGAGTAGATTTTATGTTCATCATTATTACAAAAGCAGATAATGTGATAAGATACTTAAGGACATAAAAGGGTTAAATTTGTGGCATAGATTGTGGTGTTTATTTTGGTTTTAAAGTTACCTACTACTTTATAAATATCAATCACATCACAATAAATTAAAATAATTACATATTAAAAATGCTTTCACAAAAATTTGTATGATACATATACCATGGTGCTTTTGTTTCATGTTGACAGAAAATGTTTTGTAGTTATTAAGTATTAAGTACTGTTTTATCAGTAAGAAACTGTAGCCCAGATAAAACAAAGAACAGAAGTGAACCTGGAAGACATACAGCCTATAAAAAATAGCATATTATGCAAACTGTGAAAACCTAATGGAGAACAGTAAATTTCCTACTATCAAATAATCACAAAATTAAAATATAACATTTGACCTGTAACATTGTAGTGTTTTCACAATCCAATGCTTTAATGAATGTGACTCCTTTGTTCTTTTCTTTCATTCCATTTTCTCTGAAATAAACTTATACACATATTCTTTTTCTTTTGTGTTAGGTTGTACAATTTTGAACAGGTTTACTATGTAGTTTATTACACCCTGAATGCCAACCATTTGGCCTTGTTTGACTCTGGCAACAGCATGATGTTTCTTTATCACTGTCTTTACATCCATCAGATAGGTAAAAGAAAGATGAGATTCTTGGACTGCGACTAACAAGCAAAAAAAATGAACATAATTGTTACAAAAGTTGTCACAAATGACAATTTACAATTAGAATATTTTTATTGGTGATGTTGTCATACATTTCATGCAAGATGCATGCTTTTATTTATTTTGTGTGGTGTGTGTGTGTGTGTGTGTGTGTGTGTGTGTTTTAAGACAGGATATCACTTGTAGTTCTGGTTATGTTGGGACTCATTCTGCAGACAACTCTGACCTGAAACTCACAGTGACCCACCTGCTTCTGCATTTCCTATGCTGGGATTCAATTGTGTGTGCCATCACACCCAACAATGGTATACTATTTTTAAATAGGAGTAAAAACAGTATCTATTGGTGTTAAGCAGTAGGTAATTTTTTATTCTTTACAGAGTATTTCTGGCTGTTTAGGAATCACTTCTTACACCAGCAACAATTTGTTACTAAAACAGTGATTTAGAATCATGTTTACTGTAGCAGCAGTATTTCTACTTTTGAACATCTTGACGTCCAAAGTCTTTTGTCTAACCGGAAGTCAATACTCTAAAGTCAGAAAGTGAAGACCAATTTACACCTTTAAAATTAACTGTGTTATTTAAATTTCTGCACTTCTCTGAAACTAATCAGGCAATGATGACAAAACTATTGTTTATGTATGCAACTGCAAAGGGGTTTGAATTAATACATTAATATAAATAAAGTGTAGAACATTAATATAAAGATAGTGAAAATTCAGCTAGACATATTTTTACTAATGCTTGAAAAGACTCATACATTTACATTGAAATATAGCTAATGTTCATCACCTAGAAGCAAAGCTATTAGAGATGTAAATATAGTTCAGAAAATGTTACCCTTCAGCTTATTGCTTAGTTTAAAGAAACTAATTGGTGGTTGTGCAAACTTTTATACCTTCATCAAAAGTGGTATTATGTATAAATACATACTAAAAACAGCTCCCAAGTGTAATATTCAAGATGCTAAAATAAATACTTGTTAAACCCATGTCTCTACATTTATATTTAATGTATCTATTTATTGTTTTATACATTATGTCTTCCTTAATAATTCTTCATGTATATTTCCAAACCATAGTATTTATGTTCAGTTACTCTGCTATCATTCAGTTACTCAAATATTTTGATATGCGTGTGAGTTCCAAATTTTTCCTTATTATAGATAAAGCTGTAGAAACTATCTCTTAACACTGAAATCCAAAAGGAAAACAAAGTAGTCCAAATTTTATGGCTCTTTATATATATTGCTAAACTGCTTTCCATGTAATACTAGTTTATACTGCCACCAACAAAGCAAGACCATACTAATAAATCACAGACTTGCCTGCCTAGAATTGACTTGTTATTTCCCAGCCTTAATGGGCATAAAATGGCATTTCAATATTATTTCAAATGTCATTTCTTATTAGAGAGGCTTGACATTTTCCTTGCCTTATTTGGTTTGCCTTTTTGTTTTGTTCTGGTTTTGACTTGTTGTTTTATGGACTCTTTTCTTTATTCATATGAGTTAAAACTTTTCTCATCTGTTAATTATATATTTGTCATATGTAATAATATTTTTCTCTTCCATTTAATTTCTATTGAATAAATGATTCATATTCCTTATAATTCATTACCTTCGTCTTCCCTTTAAAATTTTTCTTATGGCCTCAAATTGTAAAGAAGATTTCATTTATCTAAATTTCTACTAAATATACCATATTCTAATTTTGTTAGACTTTTCATGAGATTATATATTATGAAGCCTCTCAATTATCTTAAATTTACATTATTTGAGATAATATATCAATCACAATATTTTTAGAAATGAAAATTTTCTCTCAAATATATTATAAAATCATACAAGCATTATTTGTTAATTATTTGTTCAAATAAAGCTATTTTAAAATATTTTGATTACATATGCCCTTTAGGACCACAAATGTCTTTTCAATTATAATAATATAATTTCTGTAATCCAATGTCCTTCAAAATATAATTGCCCTTCTTTTCTGTACTTTAAAATTTATAAAATCTTATGTATGCATATTTAATTTCCAGAGTTTTAGTCAATTTGAGAGCACATTTTCTTAGAATTTTTAATGACATTACATCAAGAAAAATTAGCAAGTAAGAGTTTTTTAGATGATTCTCTAATGTTATAGTTCATTGACCCAAGCAATAAGAAAGTGAGATTTTATTAGTTACATATGATAAAATATTTTCAAAACTTCATTAAAGGGTATTGCACCATCCAGGATACTAATAAAAGTAATAAAACTGTTATGAAAGTCTCACAATAATGTTTAGAGAAATTCAACAAATATATCTGTTCATTACAAATAGGCTTACTTTTATTAATATTACCAAGTTACTCCATCCAGTTTAAATTCCTGACTTCCTATGTATGATTATGTAGAGATCATAATACGTTTTCTGAAAATAGGTATTTTGGGTAATTTCAGAAACTGTCAACATTTTTATTTATAAATACGGTATTTTCTTCCTATTTTTCAGTGAGTAAGAATCTGTAACTTGTGTGGAATAAATGAGGCAACAGCTTCATTTATTCTTTGGAAAATAAACCTACTCTTTATCATGCTGAAGAAATTATATATTTTAATGTATAGTTTTTTCTATTGGAAATACATCATAATGCTATTTAATTATTTTAACCTCAATTTTATACTGTTTCTTATTTATTTATTTACTTATTATTACAAATTTTCACCTCCTCCACTTGTCCCATTTCTCTCCCCCTTCTCCCATTCCCCCTCCCCCTCCCTCTCCAGTCCAAAGAGAAGTCAGGGTTCCCTGCCCTGTGTTAAGTCCAAGGTCCTCCCCCCTCCATCCAGGTCTAGGAAGGTGAACATCCAAACAGACTAGGTTCCCACACAGCCAGTACATGCAGTAGAATCAAAACCCAGTGCCATTGTCCTTTGCTTCTCAGTCAGCCCTCCTTGTCAGCCACATTCAGAGAGTCTGGTTTGATCACATGCTCCATCAGTCCCAGTCCAGCTGGCCTTGGTGAGTTCCCATTTGATCAGCCCCACCGTCACAGTGGGTGGGCGCACCCCTTGTGGTCCTGACTTGCACAACTATGTTTATAGCTGTATTATTTGTAATAGCCAGAACCTGGAAACAAACCTAGATGCCCCTCAATGGAAGAATGAATAAAGAAAGTGTGGAATGTATACGCATTAGAGTACTACTCAGCGGTAAAAAACAATGACATCTTGAATTTTGCATGCAAATGGGTGGAAATAGAAAACACTATCCTGAGTGAGGTAACCCAGACCCAAAAAAGATGGATATGGTATGTACTCTCTCATTAGTGGATTCTAGCCATAAATAAAGGACATTGAGCCTATATTTCATGATCCTAGAGAAGCTAAATAGCAAGGTGAATCCGAAGAAAACCATGTAGTTATCTTCCTGGATATTGGAAGCAGACAAGATTGCCAGGCAAAAATTGAGAGCTTGAGGTAGGGGTTGAGTAGGGGTAAGGGGAGATGGGGAGAGAGAAGTGAGAAGGGGAGGATGGGGAGAGCTTGGGGGAATGGGACAGTTGGGATGGAGGAAGAGTAGATATGGGAGCAGGAAAGTATATATTTTAATTAAGGGAGCCATTTTAGGGTTGGCAAGAGACTGGACTCTAGAGCAGTTTCCAGGTGTCCAAGGAAATATCCCCAGCTTGTTCCTTGAGCAGCTGAGGATAGGGTACCTGAAATGACCCTATCCTATAGACATACTGATGAATATCTTGCATTTCAACATAGAACCTTCATCTGACGATGGATGGAGATAGAGACAGAGACCCACATTGAAGCACTAGACTGAGCTCTCAAGGTCCAAATGAGGAGCAGAAGGAGAGAGAACATGAGCAAGAAAGTACTGATTCTATTTGATCAAAATGAGTAATAAAATTTCCTTGCTAATAATAATGACTGTCATTACTGTTATGCTAACAGTATACATGATTTCCATATATTGCTGCTTTTAATCTTTAAAATAAATGTAGCTAGTTATTTTATTAGTTTCATAGATCTGATGCAATGAATTACTACAAATACTGTTTTTTAAAAGAAAAAGATTTAATCATTTTAGAATTTGGAAAGTAAGGATTTCAAATCAAAGTGATGACAGTTCTAAATTCTGTCAGAAGCTTCTAAAAGACCATATATCTTTTTACTCTTTCAGCTCTTAACCTTATGTTGAGTCAGCCTAAACTTAGTGCTTTTCAGCTGACATGTAGATAGATGTTCAACTCAATTTTCTGCATGTTTTTAACATTAATTTCTTCAATTTGAGTGTTTCTTCCTGTCTGGAGAGATGTCACAGAAGTTAAAATGAGGCACAATCTTGCAAAGAAGAGCATAGCATCAACACTAGACAACCCATAACTGTCTATTACTCAAGCACAATGAACATAAATGCCTCTGCCCTTCCGACACACAAATAATTTTTAAAGATAACAGTCATCTTTTAAAATAAGTATTGTCCTGAAATATTCTCTGTGGAAAATTAGAAATAAAATAAAAGATTGCATAAAATCCATGAGACTAAGCTCATTTTATATCTGCTTCTTGTAATGTTTATTTCCTTTATTTGCATTTATTTTCTATTTTTCTTAATGTTTTCTGAGAGCGACACTGAATAATTATGTTCTTTTCAAATATTTTTACATATCAATATAGTTGACCTTACATTAGTTAAAGGAACTTCATTTGTATTTGATATAATAAATATCAATTTAATATATAAATATAAAATATAAATATATTATATATTTTTTAAAAATATAAATGTCACTGCAACTTAATGCATGCAACATATCTTTTTTTTGGAGAAGAAAGGGTTTATTTTACCTTACACTTCCACAGCAATCACAGTTTATCACCTAAAGATGTCAGTGCCAGAACTTAAGGGGGGGCCTAGAGGTAGGAAATGAAGCAGAGGAGAAATGCTGTTTACTGACTTGTGCCTTCTTGTTCATTAATCTGCTTTCCTATACTACTTAAAACCACTTTCCAAGTTGTAGCACCACCCATAGTGGTCTGGACCCTTCCACGCCAAACTTTAATCAAGAAAACAGCTCCACAAATTTGACTACAGCCCTGTCTTATGGAAGCATTTTCTCAGTTAAGGTTTCCCCTTCCCAGATATGTCCAGATTTGTGTGAAGCACACCTGCCAATTATAGCTCTTCCCTTGGTTCTGAATTTTATGTGGCTTCTTGCATTATAAAAGAATATTATCAGAGAAAAGAAATTATCTTTACAATGTTTATTTTCTTAGAGAATAAGTTTAAGTGTCCTTTTGAAGCATTCTTTTAAACATCAGATTGTTATTTCATTGAGAAAAAAAAATATCTCTTTACTGAGCGACACATCCCTTGTTGTCTTCTGCCAGTTTCACAGGTGCGAAACCGAAAAGCATCCACAGCAGTGACTCTCCGGACTGGCAGAGGGGGATACACATTTACTCAGTGCTTCACTGTTGATGGTACCTTAGACAAGACTTCCTTTACATTAGAGGTGCCTGTAGCAGTGAAGGCCCCTTCCAAAGTCCAGCTTATCCCCAGGTCTCCAGGAAGGGCCCTATAGATCCACACTAATCCCATGAATACAGGACACGAAGTGATACAAGAAAAGATTCCTGCTCAATGAAAGAAGTGGACAGGCTCAGTTCCATCACAGTTATGTCTATTTGAACTTGTAATGTCACACAACACACAGAAAACGAGAAAACAAATACAGTTGAACTCCTGCCTTCCTCATGAGGAAAAATGAAAACTTCCTTTGTACTGAGGACAGAAATAGAATGTTGAGCAAGAAGCATACAATATATCTTAAATGATAAAAAATAATATAGCTATTCTATTAGTGTAGTTTCTGCTTTTAAATTTGCTTCTCTCTTATTTGGTTACTTAATAAAGACAGGGACCATATTTATCTCAAACTTTCTGCAGTTTAAAATTCAAAAGCAAGTGTGTCAATTTCTAAAATCTTGGGAGAGTTTCAGGATAGGTGATGTAGCAGCGGTGGAAATATTGAGGAAAAGATTATGTGATGAGCCAGTTATCCAGACGCTATTGTAGGTAAACTTCATTCCATTTGTAACAACCCATTTTCTCAGAAGTAAGTGGGATTCCAAAATTTCTTCATTCGTTTTTTAGAGTGTTAGAAACCATAACATAGCCTTACCACATAAAGTTTCCACTACATGTGAACATAAGAGCTATTTGAAA
The DNA here is from genome assembly GCF_018167655.1 of Microtus oregoni. NCBI lineage: Eukaryota > Metazoa > Chordata > Mammalia > Rodentia > Cricetidae > Microtus > Microtus oregoni. Next base: position 2,339,902 of record NW_024544721.1, read on the forward strand.
ATTCATAATGAAATTATAATGGAAGGAAAATTTGCTGACCCATTTACTCCACTTAGATCTCTTTGATCAAATCTTTCTTTGTTATCTTCTATTAAATTTTTACACAGTTTTTTTCTCTGATCCCCTCCCTTCTAGTTCTATAAAAAACAATAAAAGAACTTTTATACAGTTTTGTTCATATTCCACTCTCCAACTTCCTGCAGTGGTGTGGAAGGTTCTTTTGTATATGTGTTGCTTTTATTGGTTAATGGATAAAGAAGCTGACTTGGCCTGTGCCATAGGGCAAAGTAGAGCTAGTAGAGTAGTAGTTTAGTAGAAAAACTAAACTTAATGCTGGGAGAAAGAAGGCAGAGTCAAAGAGAAGCCATGTTGCCCCACCAAAGACAGATGCCAGAATTTTACCCAGTTGTGGATATCAGTGTTAATTTCCATCTACTGCAAGAAATTTTTGTAATGAAGGCTGAGTGATCCACTGATTTTGAAAATAAAAACAAGATCTAAGTAGACATTATTAAGCAACAGTTGTTCAAATGGTATATTAAAATCTCTATGTCTCTAATCATCCAGGCAAGAATCATTTATTTTTAGGATTTGCTTGATATGTTTTATACAGTTTTTTAACATAATTAAATTAAAAGTAGAAACAATATAATCTAAAAGTAAAAATAAGTCAAATAAATTTAATTTCCTCTTAACCTATTAAAATAAACATAAAGAAAAGTGATTTTTTTTCTTTTTCTGTTCTTCAAGACAGGGTTTTTCTGTGTAGCTCTGACCATCCTGGAACTCCCTGTAGACCAGGCTGGCCTTGAATTCAGAGACCCACCTGCCCCTGCCTCACAAATGCTGAAATTAAAGATATGTGCTATCACCACATATGAAAAATGGTTCTTTCAGGTGACATATGCACAGAGTACTGAGACAGCAGTCTTTGGTAGGAAAAGATCACTAAAAAAGAAAAGAAAGTTTAGCATCTTCATAGTAATTTCACTTTTCACAGCACTATTGACATTGCAATTCTGAAGCCCATTATATATGTTGTCAAATAAACTAAATATGTAGTATATGGTTCACTTTTTATTAATAATCTAAGAGAATGGGCATGCATATATAAAAATCTTGAGAAAATTGATTTGGTATTTAATTTAATTAAGCATATAAATGGAATCACTCTTTTTTTTATTGTTGTTCCTACTAATATATTTCCTAGCTGCTCTGTTGAAGGTCTGGCTAGAATCAATACATAAATTTATATATTTTGTAAGGTATTAATATGCAAAATAATAGGGAACTAAAACAATTATAGAAAAAGCAAACATAAAGTGGATTTTGAAAATAAAAAACAAGATCTAAGTAGACATTATTCAGCAACAGTTGTTCAAATGGTATATTAAAATCTCAATGTCTCTAATCATCAGGGACATACAATTCAATATTGCCGGTGGGGTATTCCCTCAAACTTGTCAGAGTGTCAATTTTATAAAAGAACAAAAGACAACATTTGATTGAAGCCATGGAACAAAGAGAACATCACTACATTGTTATGGAATTATAAATTAGTACAGGCAATTGACAGATGATATTCAAAGTCCATGATGCTTCTTAGACAGGGAAAATGTTAGCTTTATGACACATGCAGTATGATTAATATAATAAATGATAGTATAATACACATTTCAGAATCCACTGAGAATAAAGTTCAACTTTCCTTACAATAAAAATTCACTTGAAAAGTGATTTATTTAATTACTTGATCTAATTTCTAAAATGCATTCATAATTTGTAAGATTGCTACTTTATGTCCCATAAGCATATATAACTATATTAACTTCTAACATAAATAGAAAATGTAATAATATGCAGACGTCGCGAGCAATAATAATTTAGTCTTAGATATTGTTTTCTATATTTGCCCATCTACTACAATCAATTAAGGTTTCTCATGGAAATCATATATCTAAGTGCAAGCAAATAAAGCACTGTAAGTACTGAATAAAATGAAAAGGGTAAGTAATGTGCAGGTAACAAGCATGGACATTTTAAACACTGCTTATAATGAATTAAATTTGATAAAAAAATAAAAATGAATTTCTGCATCAAACTAAAATCAGCACTTAAATGTAGTACTTTATTTGCTTGACATATGAAATACTGTCTCTCATAATATTTTCATTTTGCATCAACTTTGAAAATGTTTTTAATGTTTCTCATAGCTCTTCCTTGGAGACTATTTATTTCATCATTATTTTATATAACATTTATTTAAATGTACTTTTGGTATTTGTTGTATATTTCCTCATTATCTTGAAAATACATGTTTATTTGATTTTAAAATATCTTGAAGATATGACTAGTAATTTAATTAAAGTTTGTTGTGCTTCTGAGTAATCATATGGTATGTGTAATATCCCCAAATTATTTTCTGAGTGTTCTAATGAGTGTATCACAAATTCTGTTGATTTATGATTGTATACTTGAATGTGCCTGTATGAAAGTGAATATATACATTCATAGTGAATAATACTGCAATTTGTTTTCCTATTAGATGTTGCTATTTTATACTGCTTATTATGTAGTGAGTATAACTTGTCCCTAATCAAATCTCTTCTTTACATAAGTTAAAACCACCTCAGTAATTCATAAAATTATTCTCTCCTTGATGAGTTGGCATAGTTTAAACTGCATTACTAATTTTTCAGATATTAACCTTATTAAATTTGTATATTCTTTGTTGAGAACATCACTGATTACTTAATTCACTGTTTTAGAAAAGCTCTATTGATATACAAGACATATAATATGTTTTTCATATTGTTTTGTTTTTTTGTTTTCTTTTTTTCTGATTTTTAGATACAGGGTTTCTCTGTGTATCTGGAGACTGCCTGGAACTCACTCTATAGAACAGACTGGCTCCTGACTCACAGACATCCATTTACCTCTCCCTCCTGAGTGCTGGAATTAAAGGCATATGCCACCAAAGACCCAGCCAATCCTCATCATTTTAAAGTGAAAAATTGGTTAATCGTTTGTTTACTGTTTTGTTGTTATATCATTATCTCAATTTACAATTTTTCTTTATTTAAAAAAAACACAGAATTTCACTCAGTTCCAGGATCCTCTTTTTAATTAGTAATTTGTTCTCTTTCTATCTCTGCCTGTTTATCATTTATATTTTCATGTAAAATTAATATATGCATTTGACTGGATTTTTCTATTTATTCTTATGTTATCAAGTTTTTTTCTATATTTTAACAGCTGCACATTTTGTCATAGAATAGACAATTTTAGTTGCATCCTAAACACATAATGGACAACAGTGTAATTTCTTCTTTGGAGCTGATATTAGTAAGATACAAATATCTGCATACAATTTTCACTTTCCAATTCCCTGACAATATGTTTTGCAACCAAATTAGAGAAATAAGGAGTATCTTGTCATTTGTTGTTGTTGTTGTTTTTGAAAATAGCATATTGTTTCCTGGAGTAGGAGAACTTAGATAATCTGACTACCAAACCATGAAGTTCATAGATTTTCATCATTATTGACATGCTTTATTTTCTCTCTTAATATTTATAAAAATTAGATATTATTTCACTTTATTATGGTTTTAAATAGCTTGTGTCACAACTAATATTAAACAAATTTTCATAGTTATTGCCTCTCTCTGTGTATATCCTATAAATAAATAAATCTCCATACATTTTTTAATTTTTAAAAAGAATTATTTTCTGTTATTGTATAGTTATAAATTACATTTACTTTTATTGATTGTTTTATTTGCTTACAAATATGTATCTTTCTACACCTCTACGTTTTTCTTGTGATTTTTCTTTTGTTTGTTTTTTTCTTATTCTGGTTTGTTTCCATTTATTTTATTCAAATTATTATTATTTTCATGTTTTTAGATGGCTGTTTGTAATATAATGAGAGTGAAGAAGAGAGGGTGTGTGATGTAGGTGGGTCTTCTATCAATGTGTTACTTTCATTGGTCAAATAAAGAGACCTCCTTGGCCTTTGATAGGAAAGCAGTTTAGATAAATGGAGTAGACAGAACAGAATGCTGTGAGGAAGTCAGTGAGGCAGATGCCATAGATCTCCTCTCTGAGATGGACGCAGGTTAGAATCTTCCCAGGAGGCCACCATTTCGTGGTGCTACACAGTTTATTAGAAATTGGTTAATCAAGATGTGCGAATTAGCCAATGAGAGGCTGGAACTAATGGGACAGGAAGTGAATACAGTTTCCGTGTAATTATTTTGAGTAAAGCTAGCCAGGGGCCGGGAGACAGGCGGCGGGAAGCAGATTCAGCTCCTCACTACAGGTGTGGATTTGGATAGGTGGGGAAGTGGGGAGGATCTGGGAGGCATTGGGTTTCCAGAGACCATAATCAAAGCATATTGTATGAAAAATATATTTTCCATAAGACATGTATTTACATTTAGCACATATATCCTATAAATATATGTTCTGATTATTTTGTTGTCAACTTGACATAAACTACTGTCACCATAGAAGACGGAATCTCAATTGGGGAAGTATCTGTAGCAGACTGTTCTTTGTGGATGTATATGGGGAAGCTTCTTGAATCATGAAAGTGCCCAGCCCACTGTGAGTATTATTATCTTTAGGCATGTATCTTGGACTCTGTAAGAAGAATAACATAACAAGGTATGGAAAGTCAACCAGTAAACAGCTTTCTTCTATGATTCTTGTCTTTACTCTTGCTTGAGTTTATATCTTAACTTCTCTCAAAGATGGACTGTGATCCAGACCTGTAATCCTAAAGAGTCTGTTCCTCTCCAAGCTGCTTTTGGCCAGTGTTTTATTACAAAAACAGAAAATTAAAATAAAACTGAATATAATATCAGATTTTGTGCTTTGTTCTGTGTGTTGTACTTGATGTTACTCTTCAAACTCCAGGTGAATTTATTTAAAGTTGTCTGTTTTCTTTTGTTATTTGTGTATTTAATAATACACCAAAGAAGCCACTGACTATTATCCATGTACTATTCAAGCCCAGCCCTGCTTAACTTCCAGGATCAGATGAAATCGAGCTTTTTTAGGGGAGTAGTTCTAAATATGCCCATTGGTGCAATAGGGGCATGGATATTATAAGACTAAACCAACATTTTATGAATGTATGTTAGTATTGTTCTGTGAAATGCACTCTATACCTTGAAGCATTAAAGGGGCCACAAACTTGTAACCGCATAGTTCACAGACCTTAGGAGAGAATCCAGTGATACTTTGCTCAATAGATAGAGGATTAAAACAACATTTAATAAATTACTGATACATCCACAGATCAGAGCATCTCTCAACCCATATTAGAGAAGATTTTTTTTCCTTTTTTAGATAATAAATGACAAAAAATCCCCAAGTTGGTTAATGTGAAAAGACATAGGGTTCTCAGGGCAAAAGAGTACAAAAAAATATAGGAACTAGTAATGGTAAATAATATCAAGTGAACAAAATCACATTTTCTAAAATAACAGTTGCATATATGAACTGAGAGCAATTATGATAGCATGTGAAAGACGTGTATTTTTAAGCCAGATATAATCCTGTAATAGAGGAGGGAAAACATCTATTTCAAATTTAATCACTAGATGAGAATCTATTGACCTTTGCTAGGTGATAGAAGAGGGAGAGCTGGTTTTCTTTAATGCTGCAACTCATGCTAGGTCAATCTCATAGCAAAGCAAGCCCCACTTCCAGAGTTATCTAGACAGCACAGAATGAACTCAATGAGGGTAAAGCTGGAGAAGAAACTAAAATTGGGTAAGTAGGAAAGTTAGGGTATTGAGAATGATTATTAGAGGAGTAAGGGAGGCAGATGAATAGTTTCAAAATGCATTGTATTGAAATTCTCAAAGAATAAAATATTTCTAAAAAGTTGTCAAAAAGAGGTTGGAGAGATGACTCTGTCTATAAGAATGAGATATGGTTACCAGCACATACAGAGTGGCTCAGTACCATCCATAGCTCCAGTTCCAGAGAATCGGAACCTTTTCTATTACTTCTGTGGGGAAAAAATGTTCACATAGCACACATACATGCAAGCAAAATATTCATAAGTATAAATCTTTAAAATGTCATTGACTCAGTCAAGGTCACAAAGATGTGTTTTGTGAAAAGAATTTATGTCATAATTACACTGCCTTTGCTGATACATAAACATGGGATGCACTTCCATTTATTTATCCCTCTTTTAGATTACCTAAGAAATGTTTCATAGGTTTTAATAAAAAAAAAACTCCACCTATGTGCACTAAATTTACTCTTGAAAAAAATTATTTTTATGCATATGTGCATGTGCCTGTATATACTCTGCATATATACTGGAGTTTTTTTAACTTTATGAAGTTATTTTTTATTACTTTATAAATAATACCAACCAAAATTCCCACTTCCTCCTGTCTTCCCACTTTCCACCCACTCCCTCCTACACCCTCTCTCCCACACCCTTGATAATTTAATATGCCTTTTGATCATATTAACCCCTTCCACCAATTCTTTTTAGCTCCTTTTGTGGTTTTCTACCTACACTCACAATGTTTCCTCAAACAGTTACAAATTAAACAAAAAATAATTATTTGGGGAAATATCTACCTTGTACATGATCATGGCATCTGACTATAAGGAAATATATACACATATACACATGCATGCTTGCACACACACATACACACACACACACACACATGCACACAGACAGATAAAAATTGAGTGCATTGTTAGGACACTTGCCTGGCATCCTGAGGGCCTTAATTCAATCTTCACTACTTAAGAAAGAAGGAAATATGAAGAGAGAGAGACAGAGACAGAGAAAGGAGAGAAATGAAAACAAAGGTTCAAGGGAACTGAGGTAGGGAATCACACTATTCTGTTTTACAGTAAAAATATGCCATTAGTGCTTCTTAATTTATCCTTTATACTTTCAGACAAATGATGATACCTAAATAGATTCTCTTATGAAAAAACAGCCTTTGTCCAGACATCAAAGTTTTACATGCTATCATCTTGACACATTGGCATTCATAAGAATGAGAAAATGAAATATCTCCCTTTATAACTTGACAAATATCCAGGATTCTTTTATGGCTGAAACAACAGACTAAAACACATTTATTTCCAATTTTAATAATAGTATTTGCTACTCCTACTTAATTGCCTGAACTAAAAATCTCCAATATCATATTTAAGGATCTGGCAAGAGAACATATCCTCTCCACATTATTTGCCAAGTATTGTCGTGCTTATTTAGGATGAGAATTGGAAAATATATTCTTTACCTCATTTGCCATACCCTCAAGAGCAACTGTCATAAGGAAATACCTGAATATCTTATTAAAAATATTTAACGATTGATAATCTAATCAGCTATACATATACATGTAAGTTTGTTAGCATTTCCTGGAATTTTCTGGCACAGGTGTTAGTACAAGGGAAACATTCCTTGTACTGTGTGTCTTTCTATATTCTACAGGTAAAAGGGTCACAGGATAATTCACAAAAAAATATTGGTTTGGAGATAAAAATTTAAATGCTTTTCCAATGCAATAGTTTAGTATCATGTTCTATTAGCTATTTGTTTCATATGGAATTTATGTTCTGGCACATTTCCTTTAAAAGCTTAATTTTCTTCAGGCTATTTCCTCAGTTCTGATAACCTAACTTTCACAATTCATGCTTAATCCAGATACAAATGAGTCTTCCCAATAGCGTCCTGTGCCAGAAAATTACACAGGTCAACCATATCGGTTGTAAAGAATCCTTCACTTTACTTCTTTCAAATTAATTGCCTTTAAGCCCTTTCCATTGTGCCTTGCATTATAGCAATATGAGCAAGCTGCTGAGTAGCTGAGGCTATTGACATTCATTATGTCCATAATTACCAAGGACTGCCTATCAAGTTTCCTTTCAATCTTTAAAGAATAGTTGTCATTTCATTTCTGGATTTTTTTTCTCAGAGTCAAGAAAAAAGAAAATACATTTATTAGCATCTGTGGACACAGAACAATAATATGTGCTTTGGTGACCATCTTTAAATATACAACATTCTATCACATAGTTTAATAGAAAGATAAAAAGGATACATTTTGGTACTCATGCATATCTACTTTTTAAAACTTAATCTATTTTCCATTATTTGACATTTTATGCACGCATATAATAAATTTTAGTCTTTCTTGACTCCTTTATAAATCTATCTCATCCCCTTTCCTTTTACTTAAACCTGTATTTGCAACTTTCTTTCTCACCATTTTTTTTCCATTTGTGGCCCACTGAGTTTAAATATACTGCCCGCTTGAGCTATTTGCCAGCAAGTTGTCACTAGATTAATTACTGTTTGCAGTGACAGCCTTCTTCCAGCCACTATTACCTCTCAATGTATACTCTGGGAGGTTTGAGGCCACATGAATCCCTGCCTTTCCATGACAGAATCTTCAGAGACTAATTTTATACAAGACTTGTGCAGGTAACCATAGCTCCAGTGACTTTATGAGAGTTTTGGTCCTGTGATGTCCAGATACTACTTCGCAGCACTCCTCATCAACTTCTGGCTTTTATAAAACCTGATATGAAACTATAATGTTCAGACTTTTTATACCTATAATAATAAAAGAATACAATCTAAAAGGTATGTGTATTGATTATTTTAACCCTTTCCTTAAAGGTTTCATAAAACTTAATAATGACTGTCTGGTCACACGCTTTTATTTATTCATTGTTTGAAAAAAGCCGTTTGAAGATAGTTTATGCATTTATGGTTTAATCCTGGTATGTAATATATGCAAATAAAGCTTCCTAAATTCAATTTTTTTCAGATTTTTTTGCTAAGTAAAATTTCAATATTTCCTAATCATTATGGATTTGGAATCTGTTTTTCCTTTTTAGCCTCTAATTTTATCCATTTAAATCTTCAGTGTTTTTTTTTTTAAGTTTAAGTGGATCAAGGTTTGTAGTTACTGTTATTATTCTTTTTGATTGATTTTATGTGCTTCTCTTTAGGTTTCAATTTCATTCACTTATGCTCTTTTATTATTTCTTAAGTTATTATAGGTGACACTGTTTCCATGATATCTTTCTTAACATGCTTACTAATTGTGTACAAAAGGCTATTGCTCTTTGTAAAGTGGTTTTTCTCCTGTGACTTTGCTCAAAGTACTGATCATTTCTAGTTGTAGAACTCCTGACATCTCCTGAGAATATCATATCATCTGAAAAGAAGAATAACTTGACTTCTTCTTTTCCTACTTATATACTATTAAATTTCTTTTCTTGTTTTATTTCTCCAGCTAGTTCTTCTGGCACAATATCAAAAAGAAACAGGAAAACTGAACATCCATGTATCATTACTGATTATAATGGGATCACTTCAAGTTTAGGATATTATAAACCACAGGGTTGCTATATATAGTCTTTATTATATTGACAGATGTTTCCTCTCATCTTACTCTCTCTAGGACTTTTACCATGAAGGAATGTCAGGTTTTGTCAAAAGCTTTTTATTGTGACTGTTGTCTTTTAATCCATTTGCACAATTTTACATTTATTGACTTACATAGGTTGAACTGTCACTGAATCTCTGGAAAAAATTACTTGAACATAGTGAATTCTCTTATTTAATATGTTTATGTTTGCTTTGGGGCTAATCTTTAATTTAAATTACTTTTAAATTAAAATATAATTGTATAACCATAACCCTTCCCTTTCCTCCTTCCAACTCCTCCACTAACTCTACTTGCTTTCAAAATCCTGGACACATTTTTATTACTATCGTTACATATATATGTAAACATAAAAATATAAAATTCAACATGCTAAGTCTGTTTAGTGTTCCTCCTATTTATTTGATCTCAGGGCTGAATACTTTGTATTTATTAACAAATTAGGGAAGCCAATTCCTGAAAAAAGTTAATTCTATCCGTCATAATTACTTGCTTGGTTTTTCATCTGGGAGAGGGACCATGTGAGATTTCCCCTTTCAAGTTAGCATGTTTATTTATATCATTGCTCAGGTCTTGATTAGGCAGCCATATTGTTGAGGTATTACAGATACAGCTTCCCTATCATTTCAGGAGATGCAATCTGATACCCTGGCTCTGCCTGTCACTTCTTCTATAATGTTCCCTGACAGGCCTTAGGTGCACAAGTTTTGTCTTAGATGTATCCAATAATGTTATGCTTCCCATGATTGGTTGATCATCATGAACAATTGTGATTTGCTGTAATGTTATCTGTTTGATGTAAAGGGGATCTTCTTGATAAGGACTGATATATATATATATATATATGTACATATATATTATACAACATATACTTATATACACAGATACAGGTATGTAACATGAGTAGGCCTGGCTTGTCTGTTGTTGGGGTTTTTGTCCCTCCACTAGGTACCCCACAACTGTTTGGCTGCAAAGAAAATGACAAAAAAGATCTCCATAAATTATAAAGCTGATTGGCTCATTAGCTCTAGCCTCTCACTGGCTAACTTGATTAACACATTTTTCTTATCTATATTAGCCATGTGGCTCAGTACCTTTTTTCAGTGGGGCAGATCACATTCTTCTGCTTCAGTGGTCTGGGCAGGAGTGGGAGGAATCAACTTCCTCCTTCCCAGAATCCTCCTGTTCTCATTACATCATTTCTACTTCCTGTCTGGTCCTCCCCCCCCCCCCCCCCGCTATATTTCCTGCCTGGCCAATCAGCATTTATTTATAACATGATTGACAGAATACAGACAATTCTCCTGCACCACTGTTGTGCACTGCGCACATGCACACGCACACACACACACATACACACGCACACACATTCAATTATGCTAGTCTAAAAAAACTGGCAGTAATAAACTCTCTTCTAAGATCCATGACCTCACGAAATACAGGTAGTTGTCTAGGTTTCTAGTACTAGTCATGATTTCTCTCCTATTGAGTAGACTTTAAGTACAGCTTTTGGTTAACAGGAAGATATGAGTGCTACTATTGCACTTTTAGATATAACCTTTAGCACACTGGTCATTTTTGTTGTGTTTCACAGGAATCCCAGTTGGATAGGACTATTGACTGCTAACTTGTATGGACAGCTTGATTACTACTTACCAGTACTATGAAAGAAAGACTGTGAGAGGGAGACTTTCAAGTTTCAACAGCTCAAATTTTCAGAAAGCTCTGTCTGAAGTCTGAAGTAATACGAATGTACCTTCAACTTCTGGAAGATAAGCAAAAGCAGCAACAATAGCATATATTATTTTGCAAGTGTTGGGCTGCTCTAAATAACAATTTGAATCTAGGTTTCTCATTCATGGTACTAGGATTTTTGTCTGTGGCTCTTGTGGGGAGCATTATTAGCCCTAATGGCACAAATTTCTTTAAGATATATACATTCCATCTATGTTCATCTGTTATTTCCTTTTGTGTTGTGTCTTTACATAGTTTGAACATTAGAGTGTTGTTTGGATGTGGGATTTCCCTCTGTATGTTGTGATAACCATTAATGAAAAAAGAAACTGCCTTGGCCTGTTGATAGGGCAGAACATAGGTAAGCGGGGAAGATGGAACTGAATTCTGGGATGAAGAAGGCAGAGTCAGAGAGATGCCATGAAGCCTCCGATGCCACCAGAGGTAGACGTGCTGAAAATTTGCTGGTAGGCCATGAACTTGTGATGAAGTACAGATTAATAGAAATGGGTTAGATTAATATGTAAGAGTTATCCAATAAGAAGATTGAGCAATTGGGCCAAGCAGTGATTTAATGAATATAATTTCTGTGTGATTATTTTGGGGGTAAGCAGTCAGGCAGCTGGGACGATCAAGAAGCCCCCACAATGCAACAATGCTTGCTTTGTAAACAGAATTTAAAAGTTTTCCTTCTATTTCTAATTTTTGAATAATTTAAGTATTTTCTGTAGAACATTTAAAGTGGTAGAATTCTATTATGAATCCATCCGACTTTGCATTTGTTTTAGTTAAATGACTTTTTATTACTGTTTATATATCCTTATTTATTATGGATCTGTTTAAGTTGTTGATCTCACATTGGTTTTTCCTTGGTAGTTTGTATGAATCAACAAAGTTGTCCATGTCTTTTAGATTTCTGACTTAATGGACTATAGTTTTGAAAAGTACTCTTTTGTCTCTGCAGTTGAAGGGATGGTTATTTTTCTCTATATTCACACATTTCCTTGTTTCTGATAGACATTTGTGCTTGGTCTTCATTTTGGTTCACCATTCTCTTTTATGAATCCCCATGTAACAGTTACAATTCTGTCTCTTGTGTATGGAAGATTGGACTCTCTAATAAGTCTTTCCTTGACTGCAAATCTAGAAGCTTAAGGGAAGTTTAATCACATGGGTTCTCTTTAGCTGCTGGGTAATCTCTTTCCAGTCAAAAGTCATAGTAATGATCAGATGACATTATTCAGCCCAATTCTCCTGTGCATTCATTCCCTTGTGATTAATCATTGTTGTGTATATTAATTAGTTTTATTATTTTTATTGTTTCTGGTTTAAAATACCAGACAAAGTCAATTTGGAAAAGGAGGGATTTATGTTTGCGCATAGTTTAAGGGCCCTCTCCATTGTAGTGGGGAAATCATGGTAGCTGAAGCCAGAGAAAGCCTATTATTTTGTACTTTATTTTTCATTTTAGGACCACTGCCAAATAATATTGCTGCTCACTTTTAGGAATGATCTCCTGCCATGATTAAGTCAATATAGGAACTCTTTTAGAGACATGGCTAAAAAACATATCTCCTATGTAATTCTAGGTGTTGTTGTTTTGACAATGTAAATGATGACAATGGTAAAGAACATAAAACTGGACACTGCTGAAGAATTTCATCTTCAGATTTCTACACAACCCTTTGGCTGCTTTCTGCACAGCCTATGCTATTCTTGCTATATCTTGCCCGGTGTGTTGTATATAGTCTTTGATTATGTCCTCACAGTCTGACCAATCTCTCTTCAGCTTGGTTTTACTTGCAGAACCAGTGGCCAGATAAAATGAACACCTCTCTGGAAGCTATTGCATTTATCAGCTCTGGGATGTTCTAATCCCCTTCACAGCAGGCTCCTAGTACAGGCAGATCAGTAGTTATGGCATAGATACCTGAGATTCTTCATGAGAAAGCAAAGTTTAGAGAGAGATTCCTAGGTTACCACATATCAATTTTGTACTAAAAATATTTTTCTACTTCTTAGTTCTGACTGTCAGATTTAATATTGCAATGTAACATTTGCTACTAACATTCTCCTCAGAAGCAGTATATTAATTAAATTTATATCAGTTACAGGTCTCATACAGAAAATCTCATTCTAATTTCATAACCTTAGGTACACACTGAGAGCCCCCTTTCTATTATTCCATGTGATAATAAAATGTCTGTGTTTCATATTTGGGGAGGATGCCTTCTTATTTTCTTTCAGAAAAGAAGTATTTTCCCTATTGAAAGTCAATATTAAATTTAGTTTTCAATTATTTTATCATCAACACAGTGATTCATTTGAAGTACATAAAACATTGGTCTAACATTATTATATGTTCTTGAGAAATGTTGAGAGTTTATATATTTCTGCTCTCTTGAAGATATTTTAATAGATGTTTGTGGGGCTGGAGAGATGGCTCAGTGGGTAAGAGCATTCCCTGCTCTTCCAAAGGTACTGAGTTCAATTCCCAGCAACCACATGGTGGCTCACAACTATCTGTAATGAGGTCTGGTGCCTCTTGTGGCCTGCAGGCATACATGTAGACAGACTATTGTATACATAAAAAATAAATATTTTTAAAAAGATATTTGGTTATATTAAATTCTCAAAGTTGTAGAAGGGGCAGTGGGCTGAAGGCTCTAGGCAACCTGGCTAGCTTATGCCCCGAAATAACAACACACAAATTGTATTCATTTAAACACTGCCTGGTCCATTAGTTTCAGCCTCTTATTGGCTAACTCTCATATCTTGATTAACCCATATATTTAGCAATCTGTGTAGCACCAGGAGGTGGTGGCTTACCAGGAAAGATTAAGCATATCTGACCTTGCGGCTGGCTCCATGGCATATGCCTCACTTCCCTTCTTCCCAGCACTCTGTTCTGTCTATTCCACCCACCTATGTTCTGACCTATCAAGCCAAGCAGTTTCTTTAGTAATTAACCGATGAAAGCAACACATAGAAAGAAGACCCACCCACATCATTTCCCCTTTTTCTGTTTAAATAAAAAAGAAATGCTTTCATTTTAACATAGTAAAATTGCATATAACAAAACAGTTATCAAGCAAGAATTACAGTTACAATATTTATATCTATTTCATCTTTGATCATAACTAAGGAAAATTATTTCTATTTATTCATCAACTCCATCAAAGACTCCAGAAGGATATAATATTACCTAAGTAAACAAGAAGTAAGCAACTTCCAAAACTCTAGAAATGACAGAGACATCTTGCTGCCTATACAGTCACCCAAAATTTTTTTGTACCATTGGGCCATCCCTCTTTGGCCTTTAGGCCCATAGTATCCAGAGACATTTTCCATGAAGCAGGAAATTACAAAGAGAGTTCAGTCACTTTCTTTTGTGTCCTGCAGAATGATTTGCAGATTCTTTCATGATTCAGGAACCCCAAAGGATCATCTCACCTTTAGGCAAGTTCAGCAGTCCTTTCTCTGCAGGTTATCTGTGTCCAGGTTATGCAACAGTCCAGGCAAGAGCAGTTTTTTTTTCCCAAGTGGCTATCAAACTCCATAAGGAGCCCCTTCAATGCCCATCTTTCTCTTGAAGTAGCTGGTGCTGCCAAGAGCAGACGTGTCTCATTATCATGAAAAGCCCTAAATTATTAAAACATTAAATGCCATATTCTATAGTCTTTGAAAGATATAAAGAATACCTATCTGAAATATATCTATGCACATCTAGAAAGTCTAACATGACTACAAACTTGACTATTATAGATGATTATCCATTAACAACCTATATTTTCTAATTATACATTACATTTTTAAATGAACTACACAATCACAATACCTTAGTCAAGGTCAGAAATACATATACATATAAGAAAATTGACCTTAAATTTATACCAATAGAGTAAAATTTATAACAATGTAAATTATTCATATCTATGTCCTTTCCCCCTTTAAATGTAAAAGAACATTTATAAACAATATTTGGGAATATGGGCACTGTTTTTTTCTCTCCAAAGTGCTTCCTGCTGTATGGGGGCACTGTTATTTAGGTTTTTCATGGTATAACCTGTGGGTCAGGTTCATTTCAGTCAGCAGTTGAGTGAAGTAATTTTTTGAGGGTGTTCACAGCAACCTTCAGGAGGGCATGGTTTATACCACATTGGGATAGAAGCAATCCACAGGGTCTCATCCTCTGTGAAAAAAAAGAAGACCCTCTCCAAAGCATTATATCCATAGACTCAAATTTGGAAGTCATGATACCTTTAGAACATATATGCAGGTTCAGTTTAGTAGCCCATTTAATGAAATGGTTTTTTTTTTGTTCTTAGCTCCTTCACAGTCAAAAGTTTTAAAGAAAACACAATAAAATACATAATCCAGACCATCTGTGAATTTTTCATTTTTATGTGGCTTATTTTTACTCTGTCTCTTTAAAGACTTTACCCTTTTTTAAGGCATTAACTTTATTCTCTATATTCTTTTTCTTCTCTCTCCCAAGCCTGCGTATATCTAACACCATGACCCATTTAGAGGTCTTTTATGTCTGAATTTAGCCTATTGTGTTGCCTGTAACTTTTTTACTGTCTAGGAGCACTTCTTAAAATGCTAAGCATTTCTTAAAAACTTAAGTTGCACCATGAAGAGGTAATATGGTACCGCCTATTTACTGCCAGTCTAAACCTTAACTGCCCTGTTTTTATGATAAATATGATAGTTCCTGCCTGAGGTCAGCACAGTTCAGCAAGTTCAGCACGATGGAGCAGAGCTGCACAGGGGCCTCAGAGCCATTTGGTCCCCCTTAGCTGTGCTTAGTTCCAGGCACTCAGCAATCCACATTGCTATCAAGCAAGCCATATCACTTTAATTACAAACCCCATTCAAAAGCTGTCTCCCACAGGAGCCAGACAGAGATCACGATGGCAGCATAGCCCAGAAAGCTGGCATTTTAAAACAGCCAGTTTTTTCCTGCTGCTGAGTCAGGAAAATTTCTTTGCGGCAAGCCACCCACAAACAGCAAAAAGCTGTGTTAAACTCTCTCTCTCCTTTTTAAGCCCTCTCAGGTTTTTAAGTAGATTTAGTCCATCACGTTGGAGTGCCAAATGATGGGCGTAATTGACCGGTAAACTAGGATTAATCAGACAAGCTCAATATAACAGATCTAGTTTAATAATTGGAAAACGGGGAAAACTCACACAACCGGGGTCCAGCGCAGCAGACAGAGACAAAACATGGGCGGGCACCTGAATCCCCAGGTTCTTCTTCCTTGGCCGCAAGCGGCCATACCTAAGCCAAGCCAAATGTGATTGGCTGAACTTCCCTATGGCAAAGTAAAAAAAAAAAAAAAAAATCAAAATATGACTGATAGTAGTCATATCTTTAGAAATCACATTATAAAAGCAAATACACTTTAACTTATGATATTAGGTTATGAAAGGCAATAAAAATATTGAATAAACAAATTGTGATTTGGTAGTGAGAAAGGTTGATTTTACCTCTGAGTTCAAAGGAATTTCTGTTCATCATGAAAGTTATGACTTAGTTTTCTATTGTTCTAATAAAATACTGTGATCAAAAGCAACTTGAGGAAAAAATAACTTATTTGGGTTACATATTTTGTGTCAGAGCCTATGGAGGGAAGCAAAGGAAGGTTCTTCTAGGTAGGAACTGAAGCAAAGATATAGAAAAGTTTTCCTTACTGATGCGCTCCTCTTTGCTTGATCAGTATGTGTTATTATATCATCTAAGATACTCTGCCTGTGGATGTCACCACCCACAGTGGATTGCTATTCCCACATCAAACATTAATCAAGAAAATGCTACATAGACTACCTGAAAGTCACATCTATTGTTGATATTTTCTCATTTGAGCTCTGCTCTTCTCAAATGACTTTAGCTTTTGCCAAGTTGACATAAAACCAGTTGGTACAGTAAGATACAATGGAGATTGTAGTAGTGGGGACATAGCTAGAAATTGTTTATATAAGAGCATACTAAGGAGATGCAAAAACCAAACAAGAACCAGGAATGGATGCTTCTAAAGCACATTCCTGCTTATTTGGCCCTGCCATCTAGGGTCTAAATTCCTAAAAGCCTCACAACCTTAAATATAGCACAATAGAAAATCAGCCAGATAATAAATGTATGAAATTCTAGTATTTAGTGGCCTGAGGAAAGTGGATTGCATGTTCAAGGCCAGCCTGAGGTACACAGTAAAGCCAATATTTAGCAACAGAGAGGAAAGCCTCTGATAGATATTTCAGGTTTATTTATAGCATTTACCCTTGTCTCTCAAAGGCTTATGGTCATATCACAACACAAAATGAAACTTAATGAAACTTGAAGAATTCTCAGATTTTAATTATCTTAAAATTAAAGGTTTATTTTTCAAATATAGAGCCTTGTAAAATAGAGCCTCATGGCACTTTTCTTTTCCAGTGAAAAGTCCATGGCTAGCGTCTAATGGTCCTGATCTCTTTAACAATAATCTTCGACGTCACTGCAATTTCTTTGTCTGCAAATATAAACACTGGTGTTCTGGGTCCCAACAAGATAGCTCATCGAGTAAAGGAACTTACCACCAAACCTGATGACCTAAGTTCAGTCCCCAAGACTCATAAATTGTCATCAAATCACCATAAGAGAATCATGATACATATCTATAGATGCAAATAATATTTGTAAATGAACAAATGCATGTAACACAAAATATAAACACATTCAGTTAGTCTACAACTTTAAGAGTATCTGTACTCTTAAACTGCACTTTTCACGTTTTTTTTCTGTTTTGTCAGTTGATCCTACTTCTTGCTGTAAATTCAGTTTTAAAAGACTAGCAGTAACCACAGTATATCTTGAATTATGATGTCTTCAAATATTCACAAAACACATAATCAATTAGTTTTTAATTTAGTTCCATATTAATTTTCAGACCATTATAAAATAATAAGTATATTCTTAGCCAGATTGTAAGCAGAAAATCATTAAATGTGATTGTCAAAAGAGTCTATGTTCCTATTGGTAACTTCTTGAAAACAGTTCTCTCATGAATTAAGTTATGATTCTTCTTTATCTTCTCTAAAGTAAACTTAAAATATTTTCAGACTTCAAATAATCTTTGAGCATATCAAATCTTGTAAAATGTTATCTGGTATAGGAATCATGGTATAGTCATAATATAGGAAGCTTATCCATCATTAATGAATGTCCAAGGCCAACCTGGAATATATATTTGAGGTATTTGAGATCAATATGGACAATTTAGTGTGATGGAGAATAGGTTGGGCTATTTCATAAGATTTAGGGTATTTGGCCATAGTTTCTTTTTTTTTTTTTCTTCATTGCAAATCTCTTTATTTTTTTTAATTTATTTATTTATTAAAGATTTCTGTCTCTTCCCTGCCACCGCCTCCCATTTCACTCCCCCTCCCCCAATTAAGTCCCCCCCCAGCCCGAAAAGCAATCAGGGTTCCCTGTCCTGTGGGAAGTCCAAGGAACCCCCACCTCCATCCAGGTCTAGTAAGTTGAGCATCCAAACTGCCTAGGCTCCCACAAAGCCAGTGCGTGCAGTAGGATCAGAAACCCATTGCCATTGTTCTTGAGTTCTCAGTAGTCCTCATTGTCCGCTATGTTCAGAGAGTCCGGTTTTATCCCAGGCTTTTCCAGACCCATGGCCATAGTTTCTTGTGAGTTCATATTCTACCACTACTTCCTTGATTACAGAAATGTCATTATTCAACACTTAGAAGCAGTATTTGAGAAGACAACATTTTCAAATTTCAGCGAACAAGGTCCAGGATAACCATTCCCCTGAAAATAATTCAATTTTCCTATTCTTGAATTACAGAAGTTTTTATATTCCCATTGATTATAAAACAGAGTAAACAAGCATACATAATGACACCAGGCTCTGCCATTTCTAGATTTCTTAGGTGTCCTGGGATATTCCTTAGTAATATCCAAGAAATAATATGTCACAGGGTGACATAATTGTGGTAATGTCACCTAAACATTCTAAAAATAATAGAGAGCCTAAAAACAGCAAAAAAAAGAAACAAAAAATAAAGGACCTACAGGTGTATTATGACATGTCTTGAAATAAATAATGACAATAAAGGGTCAATCAATCATTGTTGGAAAGGAAAGTGAAATAAAACCAATATAATGGCTTCTACAACACATACAAAATAAATAATTACCTTAAAAAGTAAAATGTTCAAAGAAACTTCTGTAACATAATACTATATTTGTAGATATATATATATATATGAGGTATTTGAGGTCAATATGGACAATTTATTGTGATGGAGAATAGGTTGGGCTATTTCATAAAATTTAGGGTATTTGGCCATAGTATGTATGTATATATATATATATATATATATATATATATATATATATATGTGTGTGTGTGTGTGTGTGTGTGTGTGTGTGTGTGTGTGTGTGTATGTGTGTGTGTGTGTTTCTAGTTTTCAGTTTTAATTTTATATAATACCTCATTTTCTTCCACCAAGAAAAATCTTGAAGCATTACATTTACTAGCACATTTCCTTAATAATATTATCAGATAGACTACACTTAAGTTTATGTCATGCAAAATCATATACTTTCCTAAGATATCATGTGATCCAATAAATCCAATTCTGTGCATAAATTCTAGAAAACTAAAATCAATGTCTCAAAGAGATATTTGTGCTCACATGTTTACTGTATAAACAAACATAGAACTGAAAAGAAGAAACAACTCAAATATCAATGAGTAGTTTGTTCTATAAATAAATATGGTGTATACATATAGGAAGACTAACATTTAATGGAAAGAAATTTTTGATATATGCTGTAACATGAATGAACATTAACAAAATTATGCAAAATAAAATACACATGTCACAACAGATATTCTATGATATAAGGAATCTAATATAAAAATGACAAGGACAAGATATGAAATAATATAAAAATCCTAGAAACATGAAGAAAAGAAAGCAAGGAGTTCTTCTTTAACATTCACTAAATTAAAGTTTTGGCAACACTAGAAGTTTCTAGTAATATCTTACATAAGCGTGTAAAAAATATTAAGTTTGACATTTATTTACTTATATATATTATCTATCTATGTATTTTTAAGAATGCATGCATTTATGTGTGTTCCATGAAGCACATGTGAAGATGGGACCAAATTTATGTCATATTTAGTGACAGTTAGCTTTTGTAACTGAGTCATTTATTAATCAAATGTGAATTTTTAATAGAGATCTATCTATCTATCTATCTATCTATCTATCTATCTATCTATCTATCTACCTATCTATCTATCTAGAAAAGAATGGCAGCCATTAAAAATAACCCACCTCCAAACTCTGTCACTTACAATATGTCACCTGCAAAATATGATGGTGCAATAATAACATAAATGTTACAGGAATAAAAAACAATTTTAGAATTTTTTCTATTTTAAAGTAAACAAACTACCTTTTTCATTATACATACCAATCCAAGTTCCAACTCTCTCCCCTTCTTCCATTCCTTCTACAGAGCTCCCACCCCACCCCCATCCACTCCTCAGAGAAGGTAAGGCACATTGTTCGCGGAAGGTCCAAGGCCCTCCCTACTATATATCTATGCTGAGCAAGGTATCCATTCAAAGTGAATAGATTTCTAAAAAATCAGTACAAGCAATAGGAATAAATCCTGGTGCCACTGCCAGTGGCTCTTATTTTGTCCCAGCCATGCAACCATCAACCACATTCAGAGTTACTAGTTTGGTCCTGTGCTTGTTCCTTCCCAGTCCAGCTGGGGTTAGTGATCTCCCATTAGCTCAGGTAGACTGTTTCAGTGGGTGCACCCATCATGGTCTCTACCTTTTTACTCATAGTATCATTCCTCCCACTTTTCATCTGTACTTTGGGAGCTTAGTGCAGTGCTCTGATGTGGCTCTTTGCCTCTGTTTCTATCAGTTGCTGGATGAAAGTTCCTTGGTGATATTTAAGATATTCATCAATCTGACTAAAGGGAAAGGCCAGTTAGGGCATCCTATCCTCTATTGCTTAGTGTCTTAGCTAGAGTCATCCTTGTGGGTTCTTGGAAATTTCTCTAGAGTCAGGTTTCTTGCTAACCCCATAATGGCTCCGTCAATCAAAATATCTCTTTCCTTGTTCTCATCTCTCTTTTTCCTCCATCTCAACTATCCCATTCCTTCAAGTTCTCCTTACCTCTCCCCTAAGGTCTACTTGCCCCTCACCTTCTTCCCTCTTCTTCCCATTCCACCCTCCCTTTTCATTCTTGTTCCCAATTTTATCAGGCAACAAAGTCCCAATCTTGTCTATTTTGATTTTCCAGGTGGATCTATATACGTTTTTCTTAGGGCTTACCTTGTTACTTAGCTTCTCTAGGATCATGAACTATAGTATAAATGCCCTTTGTTTATAGCTAGTATCCACTTATGAGTGAGTACATACTATATTCATCTTTTGGGGTATGTGTTACCTCACTCAGGATGGTGTTTTCTAGTTCCATCCATTTGCATGCAAAATTCAATATATCATTGTTTTTTACTGCTGGGAAACTTTATAAAATAATAAATTTCAATATTATACTTTCAAACATCCTTAGTTTTATTTATTCATCATCAGCCTTTTTCTTTGTCCTACCTCCATCCCCTCACCCAACTTAAATCTCCACTTATTATTCCCATTACTCCTGTCTTATATCCTGTGTTCTACTATATCTCCTTCAGTTAAAGACATATCCTCTACCTTCTCCATCAATGGCCACTTTCCTTTTTCCTGGCTTCTTATAGGTGCTCTAAGTGAAACACAGAAATCTAAAGATTCAGTGATCAAAACTACATATTAGGAAGAAGACATGGAAAGACACACAGTCTTCCATCTCTATGTAAATAGCCATTGATAGTGATGACTGATGATAGAAGGAGTTGCCTCAGTTTGCTTTATGAGTATGGACCCTGGTAGATTGTTCATGCTCCAAGTGAATGGCCCTACAAATGTATGCATATGCGTAATGCAAATTGTACTCAATGGATTATGAAAATAAAAAAGCATTTGGAAGAGTATAAATTGTACATACAAATCCTTATTCAGTTTGTCAATTTAAAGGGGATATTTTGATCTTATCAATGGTTTCTATTGTAAAATATGAATTATATGCTATCAGAAAACATATCATAAATATTTTAATATGTGAGGAAGTATGATGGCATAGCAAAATGATACACACTAATTTAAAACTAACATTTGATTAGTAATAACCCATAGAGTAACGTTTCAAGGTCTTTAGGATATCATTGGCCACTAATTTCAAAATAAATAATTCATTATCAGCTCTAGATATATGTTTTTTACTCTTGTGTCTAGTCAGAAAATGTTGCCATATTGTTGGATAACATTATCTTAATCCATTTTGTGTATATGTAAAGATATATTTTAGAAAGATTTTTATAATAGTTGGTTTCCATTTCCATATGACTTTTTTGAAGTTTTAGTGTTATTTATCCCTCTCAAATTCTTTCTTTTACCTTGTCTTCATCTCTCCAAGCCCAATTTATCTATTTACAATCTGTAATTTTTATTTAACTCTGCATAGCAGTGTGTTCTACCTAGCCTCCATTGAAAGCACCTCCCTATTGGGGCTTACTAATTTCCTAACATTTGTGAGTATTTGAAATGCCATATTTTTCTAAAGATTCAATGGTAATATGCAAAAATGAAAGAAAACTCAAAACATATATTTCACAGACTGGGTTACCTCCCTTAAAATGAATATTTACAGTGGTACCCACTCACTTGTGAATTTCTAAATTTCACTTTTAAAAAAAGAATGATCAATATTCTGTTCTAAATGACATTTTTACTATCCATTTATCTCATCTGTTTGCATTTCTTGGCTATTGTGAGCATCAGTGAACATGGAAGAGCAATTGTTGCTATAGTGGTATACAGAGGCCTTTGGCTATATGCTCAACAGTTGTATAGCTAGATATGCAGTACATTTATTTTTACTCTTTGTAAAATTATTTCTTTGTGGCTTCATATAATGTATTTGGTCATATTTTATCACCTTCCCCTAATTCTTCCCAGATATATCCCCTCTCTAACTACCCAACTTTTTATCTTATTTTTTAAAACATCATTCAATAAAACTTTGTGCTGTCCATATATTCTTAGATGTGTTGTCTTCCACTGGAGTGATCAGCTTCACAAGAATTGTACTCTTAGAGAACACTGAACCTACATTTCCTGTAATTAACAATTAGCAATTGATTAGGAGATGTGTATAGGATCTAAATGTTGGGATTTGATCTGCCTTATGTTACCATGGGTTATGTACACGCTGTTCCAATCTTTGTGAGCCGTGTTGTCTCTAGAAGCCACTGTTTTGTTATAGTTATTTACCACCTCTGATTTTATACATGTTTCCCTCTTCTGCATTGATTCCCGAGACTTAGAAGAAGTGACTTGTGGCATATATTTCCTTGGGATAAAACATTCTATACTTTCATTTTTTCTACAACTTGATCATCTGTGGGCTAGTTTGAAATGCCATCTACTACAAACAGAAGTTCCTTGGGTGAGGGTTTGAGAAAAACATAGACCTATTGGCATAACAATAAATTAATAGGATTTAAATTAATGCATTTAATATGATTTAATGCAGCATAATAGTAGTATGTTCTCCACTAGGGCTCATGATCTGTCTAATCATAGTTTCCAACTCTAGTAATAGTTCCAGGCACATTTTATGCCTCATAGAGCAGGCCTTTAATTCAAAAAGAAAGTAGATAATGCCAACATGTCTATGCCACTACTATATTAGTGGGCATGTTATCCCACAACAGTCATTATTGTAGCTCTCGGGGTTCTCATCTCTGTATTGTTGTTTGTTTTCTTCTCTTTCTCTTCTTTTTTATTGATTTATTTATTGAGCTCTATATTTTATCGACTCCTCTCCCTGCCTCTCCCCTCCCCTTCAACCCTCTCCCAAGGTCCCCATACTTCCAGTTTTCACAGGAGATGTTTCCTTTTTTTACTTAACATGTAGATTAGATCTATGTGTGTCTCTCTTAAGGTCCTCATTGTTTTCTAATTGTGATTTGTGCGCTGATTTTCTTTGCTTTATGTTTAAGAAACACTTATGAGTAAATACATGTGATAATTGTCTTTTTTGGTCTGGGTTACCTCACTCAAAATGATGTTTTCTAGCTCCTTCTATTTGCCTTCAAATTTCAAGATGTTTTTTTTTTCTGCTGTGTACTTCCCCATTGTGTGAGTTTACCACATTTTCCTTATCTATTCTTCCTTCGAGGGGCATTTAGGTCATTTCCAGGTTCTGACTATGACAAACAATGCTGATATGAACATAGTTGAGCACATGTCCTTGTGGCGTGATTGAGCATCCTTTGAATATTACACAAAAATAGTATTATTTGATCTTGAGGAAGGTTGTTTCCCAATTTTCTGAGAAATCACAACACTGACATCCAAAGGGGCTGTGCCAGCTTGCATCCCCACCATCAATGCAGGAGTGTTCCCTTTTCCCCAAAACCTCTCCAGCTTAAGTTGTCATCAGTGTTTTTGATCTTGACCATTCTTACAGGTGTAAGATGGAATCTCAGAGTTGTTTTGATTTGCATTTCTCTGATGACTAAGGCTGTTGTGAATTTCCTTAAGTGTCTTTCAGTCATTTTAGATTTCTCTGTTGAGAGTTCTGTGTTTAGGTCTGTATTCCATTTTCTATTGGATTATTTGTTCTTTTGATGATCAATTTCTTGAGTTCTTTGTATATTTTGGAGATCAAACCTCTGTCTGATGTGGAGTTAGTGAAGATCTTTTCCCATTCTGTAGGTTGTCATTTTGTCTTATTGACCATGTCCTTTCTTTACAAAAGCTTTTCAGTTTCAGGAGGTCCCATTTATTAATTGTTTCTCTCAGTGTCTGTGCTAATGGGCTTATTATTCAGGAAGTGGTCTCCTGTACCAATGCGTTCAAGTGTACTTCCCACGTTCTCTTCTATGAAGGTTAGTGTGGCTGATTTTATGGTGAGGACATTGATCCATTTAGACTTGGGTTTTGTGCATGTGATAGATATGGATCTACTTTATTCTTCTACTTGTTGACATCCAGTTATGCCAGCATTATTTGTCAAACATGCTTTCTTTTTTCCATTTGATATTTTTTTTTCTTCTCAAAAGTCAGGTGTTCAAAGGAGTGTGGATTCATATCCAGGTCTTCAAGTTGACTCCATTGCTCCTCCTGTCTATTTTAATACCAATACCCGGCTGTTTACAGTACTGTAGCTCTGTAGTAGAATTTGAAGTCAGAGATTGTGATGCCTTCCGAAGTTCTTTTATTTTACAGGATTGCTTGGCCTATCCTGGGTTTTTTGCTTTTCCTTATGAAGTTGAATACGGTTTTTTTGAGGTCTGTGGGAATTTTTTGAGGATTTTGATGAGCATTGAATTGAATCTGTAGAATGCTTTCAGTCTGATTTTCTTTTTCTGGAAGCTTACACAGCACTTTCCAAAACTACAAAGACTAGCAAATACACATAAACTTCCAGGGGAGTTCTAGCCATGATCAGTGATTCTTCTATATGGTGTCTGCCTCTTGAGGAACTGCCACACTTTTTCTACCACAGCTGTACCAGTTTGAACTCCCATCAGAAATTAATAATGGTTTCCTCTTCTCCATGTTCATGCCAACATTGATGATCATTTGCCTCTGTTTTTGCTGTTTTCTTTTGACTTTGTTTTATTTTACCCATTCTGATTGTGGTAGTATGAAATCTCAATTAATTTTAATTTGATTTTTTTCCCTGATTGCTATGAATGCTGGACATTTTAAAAATATTTCTTAACTATTTGTATTTCATATTTTTAGAACTCTCTTTAGGTTTGTGTTCCATATTTTTAGTTGGCCTGTTTATTTTCATAGTCCTTTCTTTCTTTCTTTCTCCCTTCCTTCCTTTCATTCTTCCTTCTTTTCCTTCTATTTATTCATATATTTTTATTTATATATTCTTGATATTAAAAACATCTCCAATGTATATCCATTAATGATCTTTTGCCATTCTGCTGGCTTCTTCATAATTGAAGCCATGATATTGTTTTCTGTCCCAAAAGTTTATAGCTTCACAAAATCACACTTATTATTTGTTCATCTTAGTCTCTGTGGTATGAGATTTCTATCTAGAAAGTTCTTATCTGTGTCAGGAAGAAGTATATTTTCTACTTTCTCTAGACCTTGACAGTAAGTCCTTATTTCTGAAAACAATATTGGCCACAGTATTATATGTGATTAACCAACCACTGTTGTAATAAGAGGAGTGGTAGGGCTGTGTCCCCGGCACCCAGCCACCCTCACGGCTAGCTTTATACCTGAAATAATTACATGGAAACTGTATTCTTTTAAACACTGCCTCCCCATTAGTTCCAGCCTCTTATTAGCTAACTCTTACATATTGATCTAACCCACTTCTAATATTCTGTGTAGCACCACAAGCGGGCTTACCAGGAAAGATCTTAACCTGCGTCTGTCTGGAGTGGGAGAATCATGGTGACTGCCTGACTCGGCTTCTTTCTCCCAGCATTCTGTTCAGTCTACTCCGCCTACCTAATTTTCTCTCTTATCAGGCCAAGTAGTTTTCTTTATTAGTTAACCAATGAAAGCAACAGATAAGATACAAGACCCACCTCCATCATTTCCCCTTTTTCTGTTTAAATAAAAAAGAAGGCTTTCATTTTAACATAGTACAATTACATATAGCAAAAACAGTTATCAAGCAAAACTTACAGTTACAATATTTCTATCTATTTTATCTTTATCATAATAATGGAAAACTATAACTATCTATCCATTCTTCAACTCCATCAAATACTCCAAACGATATAATATTACCTAAGCAAACAAGAAATCCAAAACTCTAGAAATGACAGAGACATCTCGCTGCCTGGACAGTCACACAAAGTTCCTCTGTACCGTTGGGGCATTCATCTTTGGCCTACAGGCCCATAGTATCAAGCAGACATTTCCATGAAGCAGGAATTTTCAAAGACAGTTCAGTCACTATCTGTTGTGTGCTGCAGAATGTCTCGCTAATTCTTTTATGAAGCAGGAACCCCGACAGACCATCTCACCTTTAGGCAAGTTCAGCAGTCCTCTCTCTGAGGGTTCTCTGTGTCCAGTTTATGCATCAGTCCAGGTAAGAGCAGTTTCTTGCTCAAATGGCTACCAAACTCCATAAGAAGCCTCTTTGATTCCCATCTTCCTCTTGAAGTAGATTGGTGCTGCCAGGAGCAGACATGTCTCATTGTCCTGAAAAGCCCTAAGTTAGTAAAACATTAAATGCCATATTCTGCAGTCTTTTAAAGATATGAAGAATGCCTATCTAACTGAAATATATCTCTATATATCTAGAAAATCTAACATGGCTACAAGCTTGACTATTATTGATGATTATCCATTAACAACCTATATACATTACATTTTCACATGAACTACACAATCACAATACCTTAATTAAGATTAGAAATATGCATGTACATATAACAAAATTGACCTCAAAATCCATAACAATGCAAATTACTCATATCTCCCTTTAAATGTAAAAGAACATTTATAAACAATATTTGGGAACATGGGCACAGTTTTTTTCTCTCCAAACTGCTTCCTGTTGAATGGGGGCGTCATTAATTAGGTTTTTCATGTGCCAGGTTCATCTCAGTCGGCAGTTGAGTGAAGTAATTTTTTGAAGGTGTTCATAGCAACCATTCAGGAGGGCATGGTCTATCATACCATATTGGGATAGTAGCAATACACAGGGTCTTATTCTCTGTGAAAACAAAAGAAGACCCTCTCCAAAGCATGATATCCTTAGACCCAAATTCTAAAATCATAATACCCTTATGATATCCATTCTGGTTCTGCTTGGCAGCCCATATAATGAAATGTCTCTCTGTACTTAGCTCCTTCACAGTCAAAAATTTTAAAGAAAACAAAATGTATATAATCCAGACTCTCTGTGAATTTTCCATTTTTACGTGGCTTATTTTCCTTTATTTCTTTTACTCTGTCTCTTTAAAGACTTTACCCTTTTTTTTTTAAAGGCATTAACTTTTTTCTCTATATTTTTTTCTCTCTCCCAAGCCTATGTCTGAATCTGTCCTATTGTGAATCTGTAATTTTTCTTTATTATCCAGGAGCAGTTCTTAAAATGTTAAGAACTTCTTAAAAACTTAAGTTGTACCATGTACAGGTAATAAGGTACCAACTGTTTACTGCCAGTCTAAACCTTAACTGCGCTGTTGTTATGGTAATTACAATAGTTCCTTCCTGAGGTCAGTAGAATTCAGCATGGTGCCCCTGAGCCACTCCTGACTCAGAGATACTTGGTGCCCCTGAGCCACACACAGTTCCAGGCACACAGCAGTCCCCATTGCCAACAAGCAACCTGTAGCATTTTACTCCAAATGCTCCATTCAAAAGCTCTGTCTCCCACCGGAGCCAGACAGAGATCGCAATGGTGGCACAGCCCAGAAAGCTGGTGTTTTAAAACAGCCAGTTTTTTCCTGCTGCTGAGTCAGGAAAATTTCTTTGCATCAACCCACCCACAAACAGCCAAAAGCTGTGTTCAACTCTCTCTCTTTTTTTTGTTAAAGCCCTCTCAGGTTTTTTTTATTATTATTATTATTTTATTGAGAAAAGGAGAAAAAAAATAAACAAAAAACAAGTTTCCACCTCCTCCCAGCCTCCCATTTCCCTCCCCCTCCTCCCACCCTTCTCCCCCTCCCCCCACTCCTCTCCCCCTCCCTCTCCAGACCACAGAGCAGTCCGGGTTCCCTGCCATGTTGTAAGTCCTAGGTCCTCCCCCCTCCGTCCATATCTAGGAAGGTGAAATCCAAACTGGCTAGGCTCCCACAAAGCCAGCACATTAAGTAGGATCAAAACCCCGTGTCATTGTCCTTGGCGTCTCATCAGCCCTCATTGTTCCCTATGTTCAGAGAGTCCGGTTTTATCCCATGCTTTTTCGGTCACAGTCCAGCTGGCCTTGGTGAGCTCCCAGTAGATCAGCTCCAATGTCTCAGTGGGTGGGTGCACCCCTCGTGGTCCCGACTTCTTTGCTCATGTTCTCCTTCCTTCTGCTCCTCATTGGGACCTTGGGAGCTCAGTCCAGTACTCCAGTGTGGGTCTCTGTCTCTATCTCTATCCATCACCAGATGAAGATTCTATGATGATATGCAAGATATTCCTCAGTATTGCTCTAGGATAGGGTCATTTCAGGTTCCCTATCCTCAGCTGCCCAAGGAACTAACTGGGAACCTCATCTTGGGCACTTGGGAGCCCCTCTAGGGTCAAGTCTCTTGCCCACCCTAAGGTGGCTCCCTTAACTAAGAATTGTGGTTCCGTGCTCCCCTATCCACCCTTCCTTTATCCCAATCCTCCTGTTTCCCCAAGTCCCCCCTCCTTCCCTTCTACCTTTTCTCTCCCCATCTCCCCTTACCCCCATCCCACCCCACCCCCAAGATCCCAATTTTATCCCCGGCAATTTGGTCTACTTCCCTTAGCCAAGAGGATAACTATATGTTTTTCCTTGGGTTCACCTTCTTACTTAGCTTCTTTAGGTTCACCTATTGTACACTCTGTGACCCTTATTTATGGCTAGAAACCAATTATGAGCGAGTACATCCCATGTTCATCTTTTTGGGTCTGGGACACCTCACTCAGGATAGTGTTTTCTATTTCCATCCATTTGCATGCAAAATTCGAGAAGTCATTGTTTTTTACCACAGCGTAGTACACTAGTGTGTATATATTCCATACTTTCTTCATCCATTCTTCCATTGAAGGACATCTAGGTTGTTTCCAGGTTCTGGCTATTACAAATAATACTGCTATGAACATAGTTGAACAAATGCTTTTGTCATATGATAGAGCATCTCTTGGGTATATTCCCAGGAGTGGTATTGCTGGGTCCAGGGGTAGGTTGATCCCGAATTTCCTGAGAAATCGAAACACTGACTTCCACAGTGGTTGCACAAGATTGCATTCCCACCAGCAATGGATGAGGGAACCCATTCCTCCACAGCCTCTCCAGCAAAGATTGTCCTTGGTGTTTTTGACTTTAGCCATTCTGACAGGTGTAAGGTGATATCTCAAAGTTGTTTTGATTTGCATTTCCCTGATTGCTAAGGAAGTTGAGCACGACCTTAAGTGTCTTTTGGCCATTTGAACTTCTTCTGTTGAGAATTCTCTGTTCAGTTCAGTGCCCCATTTGTTAATTGGGTTAATTAGCATTTTAAAGTCTAGTTTCTTGAGTTCTCTATATATTTTGGAGATCAGACCGTTGTCTGTTGCGGGGTTGGTGAAGATCTTCTCCCAGTCATTAGGTTGCCTTTGTGTCTTAGTGACAGTGTCCTTTGCTTCACAGAAGCTTCTCAGTTTAAGTAGGTCCCATTTATTCAATGTTGCCCTTAATGTCTGTGATTCTGGGGTTATACATAGGAAGTGATATCCTGGGCCCATCTGTTGTAGGGTATTTCCCACTTTCTCTTCTACCTCTCAGGTTTTTAAGTGGATTTAGTCCATCACATTGGAGCGCCACTCTGTTGTAATAAGAGGAGCTATGTGGCTGCGTCCCCGGCACCCAGCCACCCTCACGGCTAGTTTTATACCTGAAATAATTACATGGAAACTGTATTCTTTTAAACACTGCCTGGCCCATTAGTTCCAGCCTCTTATTGGCTAGCTCTTACATATTAATCTAACCCATTTCTAATATTCTGTGTAGCACCATGAGCTGGCTTACCAGGAAAGATCTTAACCTGCGTCTGTCTGGAGTAGGAGAATCATGGTGACTGCCTGACTCGGTTTCTTCTCCCAGCATTCTGTTCAGTCTACTCCGCCTACCTTATTTTCTGTCCTATCAGGCCAAGCAGTTTTCTTTATTAGTTAACCAATGAAAGCAACAGATAAGATACAAGACCCATCTCCATCAAACCACTTCCTGATTAGATGTAAAGTTCACTGCATAAGATGATACATATGCATGGCACCATTATCATATAAGACACTGTGGCTGGACAGATCACAGATCCCCAGATAGAACCTAATACTGTTAGTTGGTTAAATGGATACATTATTAAGACAATTCCTAATGACTTTCCATTACCCCTATAGATTAAAGAATCTCTCCACCCTCATTAAAGAAGTTTCTGTCCACAATGAAAGATTATCAGTAAGAAGTTCCATAATTGCACACCATACATATAACACAAAGCTACACAGAACACTAGCCCTGGGTAGAACATTTATAACACATTCATCTTCCTAAACCTCAGAATACATTGCATGAAGGGGAGTGAGGTAGGTGGGTTTTCTATCTATCTGTTGCATTCATTGGTTAATTAATAAAGAAGATTGCTTGGCCTGTTAGGGCAGAACTTAGATAGGTGGAGTAGACAGAACAGAATGATGGGAAGAAGGAAAGTGCAGCAGACGCTATAGCGTCTCTCCTAGATGGACACAGGTTAAGATCCTTCCTAGTAAGCCAGCACCTCGTGGTGCTACACAGATTATTAGAAATGGGTTAATCAAGATGTGAGAGTTAGCCAATAAGAGGCTGAAACTAATGAGCCAAGCAGTGTTTAAAAGAATACAGTTTCCATGTAATTATTTCAGGTAAAGCTAGCCGTGCGGGAGCTGGGCAGGAACGCAACCCGCAGCTCCTACTACAAGGGAGTAATAGTGCAACACTCAGTAATAGTGGATGATTACAAGAAGACGGTGTCTTCTTAATATAGCAGAGAATGTAAACATATGAACTCAGCAGTAGTGGCATCAAGAATGAGAACTGGGAAAACCTAAGCCAGCTCAGGTCCTAACATTTGGGAGCTCAGGAGAAGGGCTAGTAATTTCATCCCTAGCTAAGAAGATATTGGCAATTCTTAGTTGCTATGGAATGAAGAGTCAGTTTGCTCTAAAAGTGTAGCGCTTCATAAGTAGGCCAAACTCAAGAGGAAAGTCATACATCCAAGAAAAGTTGGAGAGTCCAAATCAGCCTTGATGCTGCAACAAAGGAAACAAAGTTGAATGGGAGGGGAAGAGGATGGATTTGGGAAAGGTTGAGGAGGGATGAGTGACTACGATCAAAACATGTTTTATAAAATTTTCAAAGAACTAATTACAAACATACACACACACACACACACACACACACACACACACGTTGCAGCAGTGTAGTCTCTTCATAAAGGATTCTTTTTAATGTTTTTAAGTAATGAAATTCTATTCAAACCAATATAACAATACAATTAATTATATTGGAAATCACTTGATTTCTTTTGTCTCAATATATTCAGAGTAGGATTTCTATTTGGTGTGCTTTCTTAGGGGATAGAGATCTCCATAAGGTGGGAAGCTTTCTTTCCATTGGTTTATATGTTGAATAGAACACAAGAAATAGCCTCCCTAAAGGAAGCAAAGGAGAATTCTTCAGTACATTACCTTCAGATATTATTTTCTAACATATCTTAGTTCTGTTGCAGAAAGATTTTAGTTTGGATCTGCAGCAACAGCTGGCTTGTCTAGTAGGATTTGGACTTCCAGTTTCCATAATCACTTGAGCTAATTTCTTATAATAATATTTTCCCACCTATTTTCATATCCTGTTTGTTCTGTCTCCAAGAATGCTGAATGGGGTAAAATACAAGTCAGGCCAAAGGATGGTGGTAGATGTCTTTAATCCCGGCACTTGGAAGGCAGAGGCTGGTGAGTCTCTGAGTTTGAGGCCAGTGTAGTCTACAGAACGAGTTCCAGAATAGGTTCCAAAGCTATGCAGAGAAATCTTATCTCAAAAAAACAGAAAAAAATTATGCAAGTTAGTAAAGTTAGAATTGCAAAGTGCTAAGACAAATAAGGTAAATGTATAGATAATAGATGACTGTCAAAGTCATCTATCTGTTACTTTGTTTTATATAGTCTGATAGATGGGAATAATACCTAATATATGTCAAGTATATAACCATTGTCAAAGGTATTCACATATTTATGTGATTCAAATTTCACAATACCCCATGAGTAAAAATGGTGTACTATTCCCAACTTCCCTTTAAGGAAATGCAATATACCACTTCCTACTGTAACTTAATTATACCTTGCAAAACTTTCATCAAGTTATATAAAATTCTAGACAACCTAGACACATACTGTCACAGAAAAATGAGTTGTCATTGATATTAATATAGAGATTCATGTATGTTACAAAAACTTCTTTGATTTCAAAATCAATTGTAATGCTTTCTTTCTATACTCTGATTAGGGAATATTTTGATTTTCTATCATTTTGTAGGGGAAATCAACTCCATTCTTAGTCTACCTTAAAAAAGGACAGCATGTAGATGATGAGTACCATTATGCTTGACGTGTTTCCAGCACAAATATATATATATTTTTATATATATATACATACATATATATACGTACATGTATATATATTCTCCAAACATCTATAAGGTATGTTTTATAGTTATTAATCCAATTCTTAAATGATGAAACTAGTATAAAGACTATTTAAATACTTTCCAAAAATAAAAACAAGAAATGAAAAAAAATAGAAATCATACATTATAATTTCTAACATATAGCTGCTATTATCTTTTAATATCATAGGGGGCCCACTTACCCTTGATATCTTTGCATTTAGTGAATAAATATATTCATTCTCAGATATTCTCTCTCAGTTTACATATGTATTTGATTTTATGCTGGTTTCTGTACTCTTACAAAAGTCATTCTAATGGTCATCAAGACATACTCAGTCACTTGCAATTGTTTTTTGTATTTTGTATGTTATTTTCATCAATGTATTGTCTTTCTTCAAATGTAGCATCCTAGTTTCTATGGAAGTTTTTACGTGTTATGGATAATAAAAAAAAAGTACTCTCAATATTATCATAAAGTTAAATCGTTGTTATGTCTAGCCCTGGAGTTGTACATAATTATTTGTATTGTCAAGAAGGTTTTGCCCATCTCTTTCATCTACTAAAACAGTAATATATCAAGAAGAAAGTGCTTATGCAGCCTTTCAGAAGACAGTATCCTTTATCTTGGCTTTTACCCTGCTCTAAAGGAAGAATGCAATATAGGATTTTCATCAATCTTCATAAAAGACCTTTGAAAACATTAATTTGCTTAATCCATAGGACTGGTGATTAGAGCTGTAGAAAAGACTTCCCTAAGCTGTAAAGTTTAAATACTTTATATAGACACAAGGATGATAGGTTTTTGAAACTTCTAACTGCTTAAAGCACATCTTCTTCTCTGCCATTAATCGACTGGCATTCTTCGGGCTGTTTGTTGTACAATGACACAGAGGCAACTTCGTTACTACATTTCCATGATACATTAGATAGAGTGAATACTGGAGAGAGAAAATTTTGCCTGAAGTAGAAGAGAGAAGATAAGTAGATTTATGTTCATTTTTCATCTTGCAACTCTGCAAAAACACAAACAGCATTATATGGACAATCATTAAAATCCCTTTATTTTATTACATATGCCTATATCTAGATAATTCCTTTAACACAACAGTGAAGTTGCAGTGCTTCCCAAAGCAGTTCTCTTTCTACTGTTTCATTAGCTTTTAGAAGTTCTTGCTTTCGTCCAGAGTATTTTGACTTTATTTCATTTGTCAAGCAAGTAAATGTAATAAGCACCCTTTTGGAAAATCAGGCTGGCTTAAATCATGCATTCTTTATACAATGTTCGGAGGAGAATAGTTAACATTTGTAGCCTCATGACTTGCAAATGAAAGAAAATAATAATGCTTAGCAAGACATTAGAAGAACGCATTCACCATGAATCATACTGCCCTTGAAGGTGCAGCTTTAAAAAAGCAGAGAAATAGATTTGACACCACTTGGACTTGCAGCTTGGACATGCTGCACTAAACTGTTCAAAATTAATTTAATCTGAGCAAGGAGAATAATAGCCTCTCAGTTCAAGGCTTCTGATAGCAGTAATTTGCACTCAAAAGTACTTCCAAAGGGAAAGAATAAATGAAGGGCGACTCTCCAAAACTGAGTGAGCAAATGTATTCACTAAATGAAAGCCTCTTGATCACCCTATAAAAGATCATCTCAAAAAAATGACACATTCTATTTTATTCTCTTGGGTAGGAATTTTCTCCTGACTCTTCAGTTGCTCCGCTTTGGGAATAGATTCATCACTTTTTGAACTGCTGATGACTGTGGAGAAAAGTGTCTGGCTTCAGTTGCTACATTAATACAGTTGCCCAAAACCAATTTGATGAAAAATCATACAGTCATGGTCTTGGTTCTCATTATTCTCTTTCACACTCTTGAAGAAGACATTTTTTATTGAGTAAATAAGCAAAGAAATCATATGTAGTAAGTATTTAGGGTTTGAGACAATTTGTGATGTAAATACTCCCACTGAATGCATATCTCAAAGTACTGACTACAGACAGGGAAGGACATGTATGCAAGCTAGATTATTCATTCAAATGATTGATGAATCAAAATAGTAAACTGACCAGTGAAAGTAGCCTGATACACTGTATGTTTTGAATATATACAACATCTCTTTACTCCAAATTATTTATTCTATTAACTTATGACATTCAAAAATTCTGTAATTCATCACTTTTCAGGGGTTGGTGACACCATAAATAATTAATAAATATTATTATTAATAACATAATATTCTCTTGTTGACTTATATTTGTGTGCTTGAGAGAGAGAGAGAAAGAGAGAGGGAGAGAGAGAGAAGGGAGGGGTGGGTGGTGGATACAGAAGTATTGGGTAAGAAGTACCAGAGAGGAATTTTTCTAATGCTTTTTATTCATGACTAGTAAAAAGGGGAACTAGCAGGGAAAAGTGGTGTTGCTAAGTACCCAAATGATTACATGCACAGAAAGACAAAACTTCATTTTTCATTATTTCTTTGCCTAGATGTTCATCAAATAATTTTCTGCATAAACTGGGACAAATTATTTTTCCCTTGATTTGAGCTCTAATGATGGTGAGCAAGTACATGCAGGCAAATATAAAGCAGTTTTCCAAAACAGCAAGAGAATAAGTAATGCATTAGTATTCACGTTTCACTTCCAGTTCCTGAGTTGATCTCTTGCAAATTTAGACAAAGAAACAACAAATGGTCTTTTTAAATTCTGTGGTAACATTTAATTTCTCTTTAATAATTTACCTGCCAGTAGATATTTGCTCTATAATTATTCAAAAAATGACTATTATGCCAAAGGCCCTTATTAAAAGACATCATTTTAGGATATGTTAGAAATTAAAATAAATTGAGGACTTTCAGGACATTAAACAACATTGTTTCTTTTAGTTAGTGTCACCAATTAAGAATGCTTTTACTGCTAATGGGAATTATTATCAATTAAATATTGTCTACATAGTTTTCTATATTCTTAGATGACTTTTAATAAAAATCTCCTTCCATTATACTATTTTTAATAGTTAAAATAAATATTATTATATGAGTACTTTAATATAT
Source organism: Microtus oregoni (assembly GCF_018167655.1). Lineage (NCBI taxonomy): Eukaryota > Metazoa > Chordata > Mammalia > Rodentia > Cricetidae > Microtus > Microtus oregoni. The sequence goes on from NW_024544721.1 coordinate 2,376,635, forward strand.
TTTTGACAATAGAAAATTTGACTAACATGTTTTAGTTTCTTCATATTAATCAATTTCTTATCAGTGCAAAAGATTCAAAGACCGGTGTGCAATAGTGTTTTATTAATTCATTAGATCATATTTCCCAAAGTGAGAATATAAACTATTAGGTTTGGTTTGGTATTTATATATTTACTTAATATGGAGGGGCATGACATTTGTGTTCCATGATACATTCATGGAGGTCAGAGGACACTTTTCTTGAATAGTTTGTTTTCCCACCATGTAGGTTTTAGGATCAAACACAGTCTTATGGGAAAGTATCTGAATTAACTCACCAGCACTTATAAGCTATTTGTTTAAAATTTATTTACATTAATAATAAAGTAAAAATCACCATTATGTCTCTGTTCTGAAGCTCGGCTACCAATATTTTTCTTCATTTAAAACAACTCTTTTCCAGTGTATAAAACTACTAATAAGAGTCTGGAAAGGTAGGTTTATAATATCTCTTTTAAAATATCCACTTAAATGGGATTTATTGTGTCACATATTAACCATTTTAAGAGTGCTTTTGGACAGATTACTTAACTTTTACTTAATCACACTATATCCTGGAACTACTGTTTGTTGGCTCTGATTTTCACTATGAAAGCAGAAGAAATAATTATACTTTTCCATCAGCAGGCCAGTCCGTCAACATATAAAAAACACTTCACTTCCATTCATTTTCTGCCCTTTGCAGAATTCTCAGTTCTCCCAGTAAATTATTTTATAGCATTTTGGGACACTTTATGATTCTTATCACCCAATCTAGAGAGGTTCCAATTTGTCATTTTACTTTCAAACTCTGGTGGCTAGAGTTGAATGTGATATTAAAAGATATGATTTGATCAGACAATAACACTCTTGCTAATTTTTCTTCTAGCTGTTTGGAATACTAGACTCAGAAAATACTGTGACCCTCATAACTATATTTCATATGTGACACTGTCCTTATAATAAAAATTTCTTAGCATTTTAGAATAGTATTATCTAGTAATTCTGCATATTGTACAAATTCAGTCAGTACTCTTTCTTAAGGCAAAGGCATAGGTATTATTTCCTTCACATAAGAAAATGTTATTGAGGTTAATGGCCATCATTTGAAGCTTGCTTGTATTTTTATAAGATTTTTCATTCATTTTATATACCAATCACAGTTTCCCCTTTCTCTTCTCTACCTATTTCCTACCCCTGCTTCACATCTACTCCTCTTCCCATCTACTCAGTCTTCATTCAGAATGGGGCTGGCCTCCCATGGGAGTCAACAAATTACAGTATATCAAGATGAATCAGGATCAAAATCCTGCCCTATATTGAGTTTGGGTGAGGTATCCCAGCATGGGGAATATTTTCCCAAAAGCCAGCTCAAGGGTCAGGGACAGGTCCTGATCCTACTGATAGGATCCCCACAAACAGATCAAGCTACACTACAGTCACCCACTTGCAGAGGGCCTTAGGTCATTCCCATAAAGGCTCCCTAATCCCCAAAAGCCAGTAAACAGGTGAGAGAGCTGCCTCCATACTGTACCATCACTTATTGACAGTTTTATCAAAAGTAATTTGGCATCATCCATTCCAGTTCACTTTACTTCATCTACTTCATTTGAGGGTTTTTTCTTATAAAAGTCATCAAACAAAATATTGAAGTAAAAGAAAAAGATTATAAGAAGACTAGCAAATATCTAATGACCTCTTATCAGTTTGATTTAAGTTTACTAACACTTTGAAAAATAATTAACAAACAATTATGCTTTTGTAATTTGAAGATTGTTTCTATTCATTTGATATTGACATTTAATTTCTGGCTACTACATAGTTTTTTAAAGATCATTATGGAGATATATGCCATAACCCCCAATTAACTCATTTCATTCATAGAGTTAAGTGTCTTTGACTAAATTCATGGAGTTGAACTTTTTTTGTTTCCAAAACAATTTATAAGAAATGTCATTAATTAGATCTCCAAATCACTAACCTGTTATGTATTAAGCATGTAGTTGCCTCAAAATATTCAAAGAAGAACTTCCATATTTTTCAGCATTACCACATCTGGATATATACCCTAAATAAATGAAGGTAGCATACAACAAAGATAACTGCATTTCTATACTTACTGTGACAACATTAACAAATGCCAGGTTATGAAGCCAGAATTGATACTCATCAGCATATAAATAAATAAAAGGTATGTAGTATAGATATACAATGAAGTTTTACACAGATACAAAAAGTGAAATTATATATTTTAAGTGTAAATGAATGAAGAGGTGAAGCAGAAAAACGGGTGGATTTATGTGAGAAGAGGTGAGGGGATACAACAAAGAGAAAGAGAAAAGTGAGAGAAATAGCACTAAGAATATTTGAAAAAGTCACAGAGAAAACTATGATTTTATAGGTATACTTAAAATTATCAATATAATATGCATTATTGTGCAGCATCATCTGCATGTTTAAATAGAGTTATAGCGTACAGGGTGACAATGCCCCTCCCCAAGAGCAAAACCAAAAACTGCAGTGCGAGAGTGCCAGACATGGAAAACCTCTGTTCTAGTTGATGGTCAAGAAGATGCAAAAGATTCACAAAATAGCATGGGCTATTTTCAATGCTCTTGGGTGTCTCCAAGAACTTGAAAGTAAGGCTTTATTGCTGAATTTACCACACAGTTTGAACCCAAGACTTGGAGAAGTTAAGCTGGAGCTGACCCAGAGGCCTCCTCCCTGAGGACTAGCTCTCATAGAATCAGAGTGCCCTACGGAAGTTGTCAAGGTAGAAAAGTAATCAGTAATTCCATCATTTGTTATTTCTATGAACTAGGACAATGATTAATCCATGTGGAAATATATTTCCAGTGGTGCATTAGTGGTACCCTTTTTTGAGAGTAACTAACAGCTATCTAAATGGATTTAAGGCTTAAAAATAGTGATAGGGATTGATGTAGGTTTCCCCTCTGTGTGCTGTGATTAACACAAATGAATAAAGAAACTGTCTTGGCCTTTTGATAGGGCAGAACTTAGGTAGGCGGGGAAAGCAGAACTGAAATCTGGGAGGAAGAAGGCAGAGTCAGGGAGACACCATGGGGCAGCTGCCAGAGTCAGACATGCCAAATCTTTGCCAGTAAGCCACTGTCACATGGCAATTTACAGATTAATAGAAATGGGTTAAATTAAGATTTAAGAGTTAGCCAACAAAACATTAGAGCTAATGGGCCAAACAATGCTTTCATTAATATAGTTTCTCTCTGATTATTTTGGTTCTGGGTGGCCAGGACAAACAAGTTCCTCCTTGCAACAAGAGAGCTCATGCTTGGTACTATAAACCTAGCTAAAAACAGGTGGCTAGAGAGGTCATAGGTCCTAGAGAAGAAGCATAGTTCCATTATTTTTTTTAGCTCATATAATTTCTAACTGTAATTATACTCACTGCTATGCCTGTAGATATAAGCGTAGTTCTAATCTCTCCTCAGAGAAGCTTCTTTTGGGATCAGGCAGAGACCATTATGGAAATATATAACTGATCAAAGTGTACATAAAGACTGATCATGGACTTATAATTGCCAATTTATAGATCAGAATCACCACCCCTAGACTCTGGGAAAAATCATATATGAGGAAGCAGAAAGATTGTAAGAAAGAGAGGACCAGGACATGTGCTAGAAAATAGTATCTTCTATATATGATAGGAAAGCCATGCTCCTGAAATCTCAAAAAATTCACCTAAACAAAAAACCTGCATAATAGCAATAGCAGTTGACACACCAAAGTATATGGGGAAAATTTCAGGAGACTCTACCCATAATTAGAAAGCTAACAGGTAATTAATGGCCTCTGAGAGGGAGGGAAATGAGTCATACACAAGGAAATGTCCTACCATGGGTTATTAAATTCCAAGTGGTCAACTTTAAACATAGGCAAATTCAAGCAACACTAAATGTGTGTATGTGCCCTCATGCATGCATTTGTGTGTGTGTGTGTTTGTGTGTGTGTGTGTATTGCAATATTGGAAAGAGATATGCAAGTTATTATGGGATTTTACTATGAAGTCCTGGAGAGTAACCAAGAAAAATGGTAATAGTGTATAGTGTTTGGAGAGTTTATTTGGCATCACTAATGAACAACTTCAAAAGAAGTAACCTATTCCTGGCATTGGGTTTTACATTAATTAGCTTCTGGTGTCCACTAAGATATTTTTTGCCTTGTTTTCTGGTAATTCAATTTTAACTATTTATATATATGCATGCATATACATGATGTACTTGTATGTTTGTGTGTATATGTGTATAGCAGTAAGATCCTATTGTTGAAGATACTACATATTTGAACTATATATCAATGAGAAATCAAGCTAATATAGACATAGAAACTTCATTCCATACTGGCTATATTTTATAGTGCTTGAATGTACTATGTACACTACTAGAGAAAAAAAGTAGTTATTAGTCATCCCTGTTTGTATATCCTGCAAAGTATTATAGTGACTAACCTGGCAAGATATGCCCACTGGAGAAATAGCAGCAGGAACATGAGGGAAATTGTCTCCCACTTTCATATTGAATTTATATAATCTCTTCACAAGAAGAAACCCATATCTACAACTATTACTCTGATCAAGAACATGTTTCTAGATTTATCATAGGCTCATGGGAAAAACCTACTACTAATACTCTGCTAAGTGGACAGGGTATTGAAGCAACCCCTAATGACTTCTTATTATAGACATAGATTAATGCATCTTTCAGTCATCAGATGGAAATTTTTATTTGTAGTAGATGGTAAATTATACAAAGATGCACAACTGACCAAGGTTTGGAGATAAAGATACTATAGAATGTTCAGCCCTAATTGTAACATAAATACTACAAACACTTTTCACAATTCTCAGTTAACATTGTGTAAAAGGAGGGGTAGAAAGAGTATGAGAAATTAAAGTGATGGATGACTATATAGAACAGTGTCTTCTGGATGTAGCAGAAAGCTCCACTCATGACACAGTGATATCAACAGCATACATAAAACCTGTTCACTTCCAAGACAAACTCAGCACTGAAAATGTAGTTAGGGAAAAACTTCCAACTGTAGTTGAGGAATTATTGGCAAATAACATCTGCTGGGAGAAAGAGAGTCAGTATTCTCTAAGAATATATTGCTTGGTAAGTAGCCCATGCTCCAATGGAGAAACACACAAGCAAGAATACTTGGGCTGCATAAAATTGTCATGATGTATTTAATTAAAGGACAGGAAAACTGTTGGGCAGGAAAAGGCAAATGGATATTAGGAAATCTGGGATAGAGAGGGTAAATATTAAACATGGAGAAAATTCTGAAGAAAAATTAAAAGTAAATAATTATGTAGAGAAGAAAAAGAATCAGAGTTTATGTGATTCAAGCCGAAAAAGGGGGGTCAGAATTATCTTTGGTTACATCAACCAGCATTATGCAAATATAATAATTAAAACTGTAGAACATCATCTCATGCAGCATGAGAAGTAATTATTAAAGAAGTGATCCTCTTCAATTCAAAGTTTACCCAATGATTTTGTAGAAATTAACTATGTTAGGAGATGAATTAGAGTTATGTAATTGACATAAGAGTACCAAAACATACCATATTTTTATAATTCTAGTTTGTAAATTTTTATTTGATGATATGGTCACTCTGAGAATTAGGGAAGATATAGGAAACATGAAATTGCTTATTATTTGGAATCAAGTTTACAGACATGCTAGCAACTCACAACCCAAGCCATGCAATGCTGAAGTAAAATAAAAACAGATCTGCAAGCTCTGAAAGTGTAAGCCAGAATCCATGTCACACAGAGAAGCCAACAAACAAATGTATCTCAGTTTCAACTCTGGTAAAGACAGAGGGATGAGATGCATGTGAATATGAACAGGAGTGATAGGAAGGACATCTGTGAGTTCAGGGAACATGGTACCAATCATAGCCTCGTGCCTAGCCAGTGGAGACTGTTTGCTTTGACGGCTTTGTATACTGCCAGATGGCCAGAGAGAATAATAGAAGCTCACTGCTTGGAAGGAGTTCAACCTGAAAATAGCTCTTTCTGTTCTAACCTGCTTGGACTCAGAGAGAAAAATAAAACAGCTGTCTCACACACAAACTAAAATGTAAAAGAAAACTGTGGGGAAAAGAAATCGACCTTCTAAACAAGGAAGAAACAATTACTGTTCTCTTTTGTTTGCTTGCTTTTATCTTTATGGTTAATTTTGAATGAATTAACTCTTCTGGACTATGATTTTTATGGTTTTATCCAATATAATTTTCTGTATTTCCTAGGTATTTTAGTGACTTTTGACATTTCTCATGCTCTTTCATTGATACTGTTTTGCTATTAATATCTTTACTTTTCTCCTTTTTAAGTTATTAGGTTATATCCCATGTATTCATCCTTATTTATTTCTTTTCTAATATTTGTATTATAGTTGATGTTTCCATTTTAGTACACATAAATACACTATTTCCTTTTGAATTATTATTGGTATCATTACATTCTGTTTTACAAACATTAATAAAGATATTAACCCAAACAGGTGGTTTTCCACTAGGAAGACTTATTAGAAAACACAAGAACGAGCAGAAAGTTATATAAATGCAAACTAGAATATAGGTAGATAATAAATACTAAAAGTTCATAACTCTTCAATAATCAAAACTGAAGATAAGGAATTATTGAAATGTTAAAGTAACTTATTCAAAGGTTTAGTTAAAAATATTTAGTAACCTTGAAGATTTCTCAAACTTAGAGAAGGAAATAAGGAATTTTTAAAAGACCTGGGTAAGAAAGTAAGCAACCTTGATGGGAAATTCATCAAATGTCAAAGAAAAAATATTGAAATTTAAAGTTCAGCAAGCTAAATAGAACATTGGAAAACAAGACAAGTAGACAGAATCATAAAGAAGAAAATCATGAGAAACTGAAGAACTATTTTTAACAATAATTAAATGTTGAAGGAGCGGAGCGGCGGGCTACATTCCTGGCACCCGGCCGCCCGCACAGCTGGCTTTATATCTGAAATAATTACACGGAAACTATTTTTTTAAACACTGCTTGGCCCATTAGCTTTAGCCCCTTACTGGCTAGCTCTCACTTCTTCTTTTAACCCATTTCTAATAATGTGTGTAGCCCCACGAGGTGTGGCTTACCAGAAAAGATCTTAACCTGCATCTGTCTGAAGTGGGAGAATCATGGCAAATCTGACTCGGCTTCTTTCTCCCAGCATTCTGTTCTGTTTACTCTGCCTATCTAAATTCTACCCTATCAGAGGGCCAAACAGTTTCTTTATTAATTAACCAATGAAAGGAACAGATACAAGACCCACCTTCATCAATTAAAACAAAAGTGAGCATAATAATAGCTTCAAAAGTTACAAAACCTGATGAAGACTTTGATCATAAGATATCATGAGACAAAAGAGAAAAAAACAAAATAAAAAAGATGAAACTAATAAAAATCATAGCAGAAATCTTCCAATATCTAGATAAAGATACCCACAGCCATGGTAAGAAGGCAGTTAGAATTTCAAATTAATATGATTCTAAAACCCTCAAGAAGCCCTCCAATATTATTGTGCCTTAATTCCTAAGACTACAGAATAAAGAAGGAATATTAAAGTCTCCAATAGAAAGTGTTATCTCACAAAAGCAAACTCATGAGAAATATGAAACTCTTCTCAGAAAAAAAAAACTAAATAGGAACAAAGTATGGAGAGATATATTCCAAGTGCTAAGAGTAAATTACTGCCAATCATGATCAGTATATTCAGCAATTATGCCAATAAAAATATGGAGAATTTTATATACTCAAAAATAAGCAAAAACTAAGAAAAACCACAACCACTAAGTCATTGCTGTAGAAAACAATTAGCCGGGCAGTAGAAGATAGTTAAAAAAAAAAAATCTTACACAAATGAGAAAGAAAATCATGCAAATAATATTAAACTTAGGAAAGTATCAATTTCATTAAGGTAACTGATGAACCAATATCTTTTAAGAAACGTACTTAAATAAGTCAGGAAACCTTCAAACTCCTAAGATGACTAAGAAGAAAAAATTAAAGGTTTTCTTGTGGTTTTACCTTATATGCATGATTATGTTGCCTACTTTTTTTGTCTGCACCACATACAAGGCTGAACAAAAACTTTCATTAGGTTTCTCAGTTCCTAATCAGTCTGAATTATTCTGTATTTTTCAGATTAGTCTATAGTACTGTCATGCATAATATTCAGAAACCTTTAACTGATTTCATCAGGAATTATGTAGAAAACTATATCTTCTTCATCTTCCTCAAAATAGAAAAATGATGATTAGTGATTAGAGATGGGGAACCAGCAACACACTTGTCCTAATTAATTAAGTATTTAATTATACTAGTCCACCAATATCTGCATTCTGTCACTCAAAATTAAAAAGAGAATAATTGGGATAGATAGAGGTACAAATTGTAAGAGAAATTTAAGGATATGGTTCGGGAAGGGGAAGAGAATGAAACATTAACATCAACTATGCTTGAAATAACCATAGAAAACCTACTATTTAATATGCTTCTGAAAAATTATATTTTTAGAAGTGCAATTGGAGTTTTCCTTCATGAAAAGATAATGTTTCTTCTTGATGTCCTATGTTATCAAATAAAAATTCCAGTTCCAGTGGTGGTATGATCACCTAAATAAATGCAAATAGTTCACCATCATTTATATTGGCTAACCACGAGTATTTGGTTATCAAATGTTATTGCTAAAGATGCTACAGAGTTTGGTCACTGAACACCAAAAAACCAAGCTAGTACTGAACTGAGGCTGTCTCTCTGATATCTAGCTTACACAGGTGAGATATAGGCTTCTGGCAGTGAAAATTCATCAACAGTCTTGCTTATCTCCAAGTACTGGAAACTACAGTAATGATTAATGATTCAATAATAGTATTAATGTTACAGTGCTTACCCATAGATTTCTTATTAAAATTAAGATCAGCTCCACTGGAGGGAAATCATACTGGTACTAAAAACCTAACACATAATCAATGGTTAAGGAAGAAATAGGCCATAGGAGATAGCCTAATACTTTTATTTTGCTAAATCGATATAACATCAAATTAAACCATCACATCTCCACAAGGCTCAAGGAAAATTGTTTAAAGTGGAAGAAAGATTTTAAGAGCCAAAGGTAGGTGAGGACTATTTCAAATTACTTTCATCTGAAGTTAACAAGGCTACTGCATTTATAAACTTATGGTTGTGTTTGCCTTCAAAAGACCTGAAAAGGATGATACACTCAACATCCTAGCATATATGGGATTGGAACTCAACAAGTTACCACAACCTGTTGGGAGCAGTGAGACCTCAGATCCTGAATTTCTTGTAAACAACTTGTTTTCCCTGATCTGAGTGCCTACAGCTGCTCTGAGCATGAGACCTTCAGGAGTTCCTGATGGCAGGAGAGTGGTTTCTGGTGGGTTTGGCTGGGGCATGGCTATCTCTATATAATCTGCCCCTGAACACAATAAAGGGAACATTCTTGAGGAATTCAAAGATGACCCGTGTCACTGTCTTTCTGTCTGTGTGTGTCCATGTATTTTAACCTCCAGCTCAGAAGAAGAGCAAGGAGGGTTGAGTATGAAAATGAGAAAAGAATGCCAGGACCCAACCACAGAGCCACACCCCCATCCATGAAGTAAGAAGGAAGGAAATATATATAGAATATAAAAAGGTGAAAAGCCAAGAGGCAAAATGTAGTTAAAGAGAAACGGTGTGTCTCTGTGGCAGAATCAGTCAGTGCATTGGACTGTTAACAGAAGTTGCTGCTCCAGTGGAGGGAAGAGGAAGAAGAGAGGGACCAGGAACTGGGGTTGCTATGTAAAATGAGAAAATATAGTTTTTAAAAAGAAATATTTTGTAAAAGGGATAATTTAAGTTAGAAAAGCTGGCTAGAAACAAGTCAAGGTAAAGCCAGGCATTCATAAGTAAGAATAAGTCTCCATGCATTTACTTGGGAGCTGGGTCGTGGGCCCCCAAAAGGAAAAAGAACTGTGGAGCACTCAGGCCCAAATGATACATTTACAGCACAATCTCTATAGAAAAACTCATGGAACATCTCAAAAGGGGAAACAGAAAGACTGTAAATTCCAATTGACTGACCAGGAAATCTGCTCCAAGTGTGTCTTATACATATGACAGAAAAGTGAGTGCAGTAAATCTCATCAACATGGATGCTTAGACAAAACTGGAAAATGATAGCAAGAACTGGTATGTGGGCTCCCATTCCTAGATGGAAAGGGACAAGCACATAATGACTGCTGAGAGAGGGATAATCTATTTTATTTAGTGATCAGCTATCTAATAGGCTATGCAGTCCCAAACAACTATATATGTATAGATATGAACAACACCAAAGAAACTCCTAAAACTGTGTGTGTTCATGCACATGTGTGTGGGGGTGTGGGTGTGTACAGCACCAGTAACCAAAGAATAATAGTCCATGAGTTTGAAAAGGAATGGGAGCCAAGGGAACAGGTAGAGGATCAAAGACAAAGGATAATTGTTGTAAATAGAGTATTCCAAAACGAACTGCTAAATAATCAAATAAGAGGACATGTAGTTTTAAGTGGGACATGGTTCAGGTAAATGGAAAAAGTTGAAAGCTGAAAAGTGAAGCATATATATATATATATATATATATATATATATACATATGTGTGTGCATGTGTATGTGCAATCAAATTACAATGTATGTATTTACATAATTATCGAAGCCTAGAAAAATGTTTAAGAATGCTTAATTATTGTCTACTATGTGGTGCATTCTAATAAATATGGATATGTATTCAACTATTTTTACTTGTAGTCGAAGGGAAAATGCAATATTTAGTCAAGACATAGTTCATATGTGCAGAGTACTTGGAAAGAGATATACTTATTGTACTGCTAATGTCTTTGTGAAATCTAGACTTATTAATTTATGTCCTCTTAATCTTTCAGTTTGCCAAACTACATATCCATTTAAACAAAGAAAACTGAATTAGCTTAACAAGACATCTTTAGTCATCAGGAAACTGCACATTAAAACTTTTGAAATTTTATATTTCCTCCAGTTAGAATGGCTAAGATCGAACAAAGAACAAATGAAGAAAAATATTGGTGTGAATGCAGAGAAAGGGGGAACACTTATTCACTGCTGGTGTTGTAAAAATTGGCACATATATTATGGAAGTCACTGTGGACCTTCTTCAAAAAAAAACAGAAATTCATCTACCACAGAATCCAGCTATATTCATTCTTAGGCATACACCCAAAACTTCTATATTCTACAACAGAGACACTAGTATTTGCTCATTCATATTCACAAAAACCAGGATGTGATAATATATTGATGTGCCTCAATTGATGAATGGATAATGAATATATGGTACATTTACACAATGTAATATTACTCAGCTAGTAAGAAAAATGAAATATACAGGTAATAGGTAGAAATGGAAACAATCATTTTGAGTGAATTAACCCAGGACCAGGAAGACAAATGTCAGATGATTTCTTTTGTTTGTGTCTATTAGCTTTGATACTCCTGATAATCAGGTATTCTTTTGGAATACCCATAGTGGTCAGAAAATTACTGAGTGAGCTTTGGAGGTGATTTTAAAGGAGGAGAGGTAGAATGTCCTGGTATAATATTTACAACTGTAATTATTGAAAGGAAGAGTTAAATTGGTTGGGGAGAGGAGGACAGGATATGTGAAGGGAAATTAGGTGGGATGGATAGCACTTCAGGCTTCTTTTAAAAGTCTTTATTTTACTATTATTACTTTATTCTGCTGTTATAGAAGCATCCTAAAATATTTATTTCACAAGCATAACAAAGTTTTAAAATGAATTCAATCTATTTTGTGCCAGCAATTACCACCATTAGACATGAATGGCTAATATATGAAAAGCCCAATACCATCAATAGGTTACTTCTTTTGGATTTTTTGGCCAATGAGGTCCATTATCTACTCTGAACATTACAAACTAGTATCAATGCTCTTGATTTCCACCCCCAGAACTTGATAGTAATATTCTGTTACTAAAGGTATCACATAATTGAATCACAGAACTGGGAGAAACCAAACTGCTACTAATTTGCAAGTTTCATCCCTACTAGCTTTGTCTCATAATGCTTGAATATGTTATATGTGCTATTAGAGAAACTTCTATTTACCATTTTCCATAAATGGTGATTAACAACAGATCATCTGTATGGCCAAGGTGCAGAGAACAAGAGAAAATTAAACTAATTGGAAAATAGTATTTTCTACTATATGGACAATTAGTATAATTAAACGCCTTCCTTCTAAGACTTGAGAAAAGAAAAAAAGAACATGATATCTGAACTACCTAATTTTTTTTTAGGTTTATATGAGCATGAAACTCATGATACCCATTTATAACTTAATGTGGTTGTAAAAAGCAAACATAATCCTCCTAACAGTTTTTGATTATATAGTATAAGAGGTAAATATCGCCATGCTTTATACAATTCATAGCATGAATATTTCCTGATTTTTCTTAAGTTTATATAGCGATATATTTTAATTGACCATAGAATTAAATTTTTATGAGATTATAAACTATTCATTCAGTGTAAAAGAAACCAATGTGATTATTTAGATAAAAATTACTTGAATGTTTTCAGATTTCAAACAGTACAAATTCATTATTCTTATTATTATTGTCATCATCCTCATCCTCATCATCATCATGAAATTAGCATTTACAATACAGGCAGACCACAAAGTTTTCAGTTTGTTGGAGAACAATATATTTTATTAGGCTCATTTTTAAAAATTATTTCATTGATTTTATTGAGCTATACATTTTTCTCTTCTCCACTCCCATCCTCTCTCCTCCCTTTTTACCTTTTTCCATGGTCTGCCTGTTCCCAATTTACTCAGGAGATCTTGCCTTTTTCTACTTCCCATGTATATGAGATCCATGTATATCTCTCCTAGGGTCTCACTGTTGTCTAGGTTCTCTGGGATTGTGATTGTAGGCTGGTTTTCTTTGCTTCATGTCTGAAAGCCACTTATGAGTGAGTACATATGTTATTTGTCTTTCTGTATCCGAGTTACCTAACTCAATATGATATTATCTAGATCCATCCATTTGGTTGCAATCTCAAGATGTCATTATTTTTTCTGCTGTGTAGTTCTCCATTGTGTAAATGTAACACATTTTCCTTATCCATTCTTCAGTCAATGAGGAATTTCGGTTGTTTCCAGGTTCTGGCTATGAAAAACAATAAATTGAACAGAAAGCTAATCTCCAAGATATACAAAGAACTCAAGAAAATGGTCATCAAAAAAACAAATAATCCAGTAAAAAAGGGAGTACATACCTAAACAAAGAATTCTCAACAGAGGAATCTAAAATGACTGAAAGATACTTAAGAAAATATTCGTCATCCTTAGCCATCAGAGAAATGCAAATCAAAACAACTCTGAGATTCTATCTTATACCTAGAAGAATGGCCAAGATCAAAAACACTGATGACAATTTATGCTGGAAAGGATGTGGGTTAAAAGAACACTCCTGCATTGCTGGTGGGAGTGAAAACTGATATGGCTCCTTTGGATATCTGTATGGTGATTCTCAGAAAATTAGGACAAACCTTTCTCAAGAACCAGAAATTCCACTTTTGGGTATATATCCAAAGGATGTTCAAATGTACCTCAAGGACATAGACTCAAATTTTAAGTAGGAAATCTTACTATGCTACTCATAAAGAACATAACATTATTATTTTTAATTTCAAACGGCAAATGTATTATTAAATATTTAACTTTTGTTAATAATCACTATACTTAGCAATTTAAAAAATATATATACTACCTATGGTTGTTATAAAAATGAAAAGGTATGAGCTCTCTGAAATTGCACAGTTTCTTTCTGTAAAGTTGGTTGAATTGTTTTGCAAATGTAGTTCCTCTCATCCATGCAATATACATTATAGAACAATACATTCTATTCTATTGAACAAAGCTTTTGAGGGCTTGGAGAGATGGCTCAGAAGTTAAGATCACTGACTACTCTCCCAGAGGTCCTGATTTCAATTCCAAGTAACCACATGGTGGTTTACAAGCATCCTAGTGAGATCTGGTGCCCCCTGCAGGCATATATGCAGGCAGAATACTGAGTACATAATAAATTTTAAAAAGACAGGTCTCTAACTCATAAAATGATTGAAACATGGAGTACTACCCTTCCTTGTTAACTGTTAAATTTCCTAGTTTATATTTGAAATTAATTGAAGAGTAGGTTGATAAAATTTATAAAATTTAGATTTTATGGAATCAAAATGTTTTTGTTTACTTAAAATTTCTATGTATTTGTAAAGTTTAATTATTATTTTTTGAGAATTTTTTACTTTTCAGTAAAATATAACAAATTAAAAAATGATAAGATAAAACAAAAACTATCACATTGTAGTTGGACAAGCCAAACAGAAAGAAAAGAGCCCAAGTAAAGGCATAAGAATCATAGACCCATGGGTTCACATACTCAGGAATCCCATAAAAACAGCAAACTGAAAGATGGATACGTATGAAGAGGACCTGGTGCAGAGATGTACAGTACCTGTACATGCTATCTTAGTCTTTGGAAGTTCATATGAGCTTTACTCATGTTAATTTACGTGCCATCTTTTCTTGGAATCTTCTATCCCCTTAGGATATTACACCTTTTTTAAAAAAAAAAGATTTTATTTATTATGTACACAGTGTTCTGCCTCCATATATGCCTGCAGGCCAGAAGAGGGTTCCAGATCTCATTGTATATGGTTGTGAACAACCATGTGGTTGCTGGAAATTGAACTCAGGATCTTTGGAAGAGCAGTCAGCATTCTTCACCTCTGAGCTATCTCTCACTCTTTTTCCTTCTCTTTAATAGGGTTCCCTGAGCTCTGAGAGGAAGGATTTGATGGAGACATTCCACTGAGTGCTGAGTATTTTGATGTCTATCACTTGCTATAAAATGTTTGGCTGTTGGTTTCTATATTTGTTTATATCTGTGGCAGGAGAAGCTTCTCTAATGATGGTTGAACAAGGCATCTATTTAAGAGTATAGCAGAATGTCATTTGGAGTCATTTTATCACTACTTTTTTTAAAAGAAAAGAAGTCTTTGGTTTTATCCTAGGTCTCCAGGCTAGCTAGTCTCAGTTCCTGGTCACTTAAGAGCATTATGACCTCTACAATCTCCCCTGTTGTCCTATATGCCAGTATTTCCATGTTATATGATACATAGTATTTTGCTGTATTTAACACATACCACCTTTCACTTATCCATTCATTTTTAGTAGGTAAATTGCTTATTTTAGTATTTTGTTATTACAAATAATGATACAAATAACATATGAGTATAGCCATCTCTTTAACAATCATATTACACCTTTCCTACCCCCCAACCTTGCCTATCCTCCTGCAAAATCAATGGAATTTTTTTTTTTTGGTTTTTCGAGACAGGGTTTCTCTGTGGTTTTGGAGCCTGTCCTGGCACTAGCTCTTGTATACCAGGCTGGTCTCGAACTCACAGAGATCCGCCTGCCTCTGCCTCCCGAGTGCTGGGATTAAAGGCGTGCGCCACCACCGCCCGGCTAATCAATGGAATTTTGAAACAGCTTGCTATAATACTGAGGGGAACAAGAAGTGAGTGACAGAACTGTGGTGGTACAGCCCACACTCTAGGACCTCCATAGTGGGACAAAACCCCGGGCCCCTCCCCCAACGGCTTATACTTTTCTATCCAGCGAACAGGAGAGTTTCCTCCAAGTAGACTGCTCCAATACCCACTTCCTCCATCAGACATCACAAGCTACTAACCCCAGCCAGCCCCCAAACTTACCTATCCTCTTGCAACCTCAGTGGAACTCTGAAACACAGCTTGATACAATGCTGAGGGTACCAAGAGCTTGCTACAACACTGAGGGGACCAGTAGAGAGGACCAAGAGAGTGAACCAGGAAAAAACAAGACAGCAGGCTTAGACAGATCTCAGTGGCTCCCTGAGACACAAACATTGACAGTACAGAGCAGACGAAGAATAATTCCCAAAGACTTAGACAGCTACTTCAAGGATTGGAATGAGACACAATGCAATAATTCATCCAACACCCTAAAAAGCAACATGGTAAGACCAGAGGCCAGTGATCATACAACAGGAACTACAGAGGCAAGTATAACCAACAGAATACAAGACATAGAAGAAAGAATCTTAGCTGTTGAAGCTACTATAGAAGAAATAGTTTCATTTGTCAAAGAAAACATTAAATCTTGGTATTGGCATAAAAACAGAGAGCTTCACCAATGAAATCGAATTGAAGAACCAGATATTTATCCACACATTTATGAAAACCTGATTTTTGACAAAGAATCTAAAATTATACAATGGAAAAAAGAAACTATCTTCAATAAATGGCGCTGGCATAACTGGATGTCAACATGTAGAAGAATGAAAATAGAAACCATATCTATAACCATGCACAAAATTCAAGTTCAGATGGATTAAAAACTACAATATACATATGACCACACTGAACCTAATAGAAGAGAAAGTGGGACGTAGTCTTCAATGCATGGATACAGGAGACCACTTCCTAAATATAACCCAGTAGCACAGACACTAAGAGCAACAATAAATAAACTGGACCTCCTGAAATTGAGAAGCTTCTGTAAAGCAAAAGACATAGTAAATAAGTCAAATAGTAGCCTACTGAATGGGAAAAGATCTTTACCAACTTAACAGTAGATAAAGGACTGATCTGCAAAATAAAAAAAAAAACCCAAGAAATTAGACATTAAAATTCTAAATAACCCAATTAAAAAATAGGGTACAGAACTAAGCAGAGAATTCTCAACAGAAGAATGACAAATGGCCAAAAGACATTTAAGGAAATGCTCAACGTCCTTAGCCATCAGGAAAATGCAAATCAAAACAACTCCGAGATACCATCTTACACCTATCAGAATGGCTAAGATCCAAAACACCAATGATAGCTTATGCTGAATAGGATATGGAGTAAGGGGAACACTCTTCCATTGCTGGTGGGAATGCAAACTTGTACAACCTTTGTGGAAATCAGTATGGCAGTTTCTCAGAAAATTGGGAATCAACCTATCTCAGGGTGCAGCTATTATACTCTTGTGCATATTCCCACAACATGCCCATTCATACTACAATGACATTTGTTCAAATATGTTCATAGCAGCATTATTTGTAATAGCTGGAACTGGAAACAACCTAGATGCTCCTAAACCAAAGAATGGATAAAGAAAATGTGGTGCATTTACATAGTAGAGTACTACTCAGTGGAAAAAAAAAATCAATGACATTTTGAAATTCGCATTCAAATGGTTGGAACTAGAAAACACTGCTCTGAGTGAGGTAACCCAGAATAAAATGAGGAATATGGTATATACTCACTCATAAGTGGATACTAGCCACAAACAAAGAATAGTGAGCCTATAGTTCATGATCCTAGAAAAGCTAAGTAACAAGGTGGTCCCTAAGAAAAACATACATAGATCCACTGGAACGTCAAAATAGACAGGACCATCTGAAAAAATTGGGAATGTAGGAGTGGTGGGAGAAGGAAGAGTGGAAGAAGAGGAGGAGAAAAGGGGCAGGGCAAGGACAACATGAGGGAATGGAATGGCCTAGTTGGAGGAAGGAAAGATGAGAGCAAGGAAAGAGATATCTTGATTGATAGAGCCATTATGGGATGAGCAAGAAACCTGGCTCTAGAGAATTCACAGGAATCTATAAGGATGACCCCAGCTAAGAATGTAAGCAATAGAGGAGAGGGTGCCTGAACTGGCCTTGCCCTGTAGTCAGACTGAAGAATATCTTAAATATCACCATGGAACCTTCATCCAGTAACTTATGGAAACAGAGGCAGAGACCTGCATCGGAGCACTGGACTGAGCTGCCAAAGTCTAGATGAAGAGTAGGAGGAATGAGAATATGAGCAAAGAGGTCAAGACCATGATGGGGACACCTACTGAAACAGTTTACCTGACCTAATGGGAGCTCACCACCACCAGCTGGACTGAGTAGGAACAAGCACAGGACCTAACTAGTCCCTCTGAATGTGGTGTACAGCTTCATGACTGGACAGACTAAGGGGTCACTGGCAGTGGCACCAGGATTTATCCCTACTGCTTGTATTGACTTTTTGAGAACCTATTCTCTTTGAAGGGATACCTTGGTCAGCCTGGATATAGTAGGAATAGCCTTGGACCTTCCCCAAAGCAATGTGCCTTTCCCTTTCTGAAGAGCTGATAGGGTTAGGATGGGGGTTATATGGAGGAAATGGAAAGAGGGAAGGGTGTAGGAACTTGGATTGGTATGTATAATAAGGAAAGATAGTTTGTTTTCTTTTAAAATATTAAAAAATAAAAAGAATTATATTACATTTTACTTATATCAAATATATAACTTATATATATATCATTCAGATTGTAGTTTTATTTTTAATTTTTAAAGAATCTCAGTACTCTTTTTCATAGTAGCTACAACAGTGTACCTTTCTAGGACAATTTACAATGTCCCCTACTTCTTTAAATTCTTATACTTATGGTTTGTTTCAAATAATACCCATCCTTAAATGATTTAATTTCTGTTTACCTAATGATTAATGATGCCAAGCATCTTTTCATAAAGCAAATTATTTCATATGTATTTTTTCATGTTCTGTGACTAAAATCCATTCAGTTGTTGTTGTTGTCTATCTATACTTTAGATATAAACTCTTTATCACATGACTTATTTGGAATTCTTTTGCTCCATTTTGTAGGATGACTTTTTACACATATAGTTTAATGTCCTGTGCTGAGGATTTTCAGTTTAATATAATTCTATTAGTTCAGTGCTGGTGGGTTTTCCTACACATTTTTTAGTGTTACTGACAGCAATCATAGTAAAGATCAATGACAGGAAATTCTTCTCTTGTTTTGTTATAAAAATTTTAGCTCTTAATTTATATTTATGCCTACAATACATTTTCAATTATCTTGTTCATAATGTGAATAAAGCGCCCAATTTTTATCATGTTTCTCAAATGCGTCAGATATTCTTTCAATTTCTTTGCATATATCATTTAATACTTACACAATCAAATGACATAAGTGTTACCCTTTTTATATCCATTTCCAAAGCAACACACTGTGGAAAAAATAATTGATACTGGTCAACCATCAAATTATGGATAGGTAGAACAAGTGTAATGTGAAATGATTTAGCATTTAGCATCTATAGTCTGCATTCTTCACAAGCACATCATATTCTACATCTTTGTTCATTTGGCTGCTATAACAAAATACTGTAAACTGAGAAACTTAACAACAGGAATTTATTTTTTGCACACCTAGCAACTGAGAAATCCCAAATGAAAGTTACACTGAATTTCAGGACTGATGGGTATCTTTACAAATTCTCCAGAGATGGTATATTTTTGATATTTCATTGTAGAATAGAAAGAAGAAAAGAGCCATTTTGACTCAGTTATATATTGGCACTAATCCCATTCACCAATGCATAATAATCATGAAATAATCACCTCTGAATTGTACTCCCTCTTAATGCTATGACTTAGGAGTTGTTTTTTTTTCACTTTACTGCAATGTATTATTATTACTATTATTATTATTATTATATTAGTGTACGAGTGTGTGTGTCGATAAGTGTGACACTGCACATGTACGAAGGACTGAAGAGACAACTTCTAGAATTCAGTTTTCTTCTTCAACTGTTGGTTCTGTTGATACAACTCAGGACCTTAACCTTTCCCAACAAGCATCTTTATGCAAGGAGCCATGTTGCAGGCCCCAAGGAGTTAGGATTTTAACCTAAGAATTTCAAGAAGACACACATTTTCATACCTGTGCAATCTCTCTTTCAAAGGGTGAAGAATTTATTTGTAAATGCAGACATATAAATGTAAAGATATAGTTTTATTAGAAATAGAGATATATGATATGTCCATAATGGCATAACAATGACAGGGGTCAATGAAATTCACATAAAATTATGTAGCAGGTGTTTTCAAATTAACATATTTATTCAATACCCATGCCAACATTATATGTTGGATTATATTATTCTCATTTCACAAAGAAGACATGTAATTTGAAGGATTGGCAGAGATATAATTACAGCACATAAATAGAAGCCTTAAACTGTATGTTTATAACCTTAGCTATAAAGTGATTGATGGAGGTTATGCATAAGTAAATATGGTTCAATGTGATGTGACCACAAAGGCATAAAATTAAGTTCACCTTAACTTATAAACAAATTTCACTTGATGCACCAAATATGAGGCTACTGAAAAGTAACTTATTCTGAAGCTAGATAGCAGTGCTTTTCCTATACTCATAACATTAGCATTAGCATATTTTATGTAAAGCAAAATCAGTAATATACGAGTTAAGGCAAAACAAGTAAGAGTAAAAATGTTCAGCATTGATGACATTTCAACTTCTTTTCCTGTCATTAGAAAAGGCAAACAAATATATGTCAAACCACATAGATATAAATATCTATAGGACTATGTTTATAATGCTCCATGCTAGAAAAGCTAAATGTCTATCAACCATAAAAATATAAATAAGTAATGGTATATTCAAGCAATGGGTGCTAACATCAATTAAGTGAATTGCCACTGAACATCATAACATGAGTAAACTTTACAGATGTTTTCTTAAGAGGAAAATTAAATTTTGGAATCCACACAATTGTTTTAACACAGTGGAGTTCTTAAAATAATAGTGCTGTATTTTATGAAACACTAAAATGTAACTCAGAATGCAACATATATAATATGTGGAAAACTGAATATACTGTTCTATAATCCAAGTAAAATAAATAGTTTTCCAGAGTTGTTTTCTCACAAATGTTATTAAATGGATAGATGACTATGTTTGTAATCACATGTATTACTTTATAATACTAAATACAGCTTAAAGTCCAAAAAAGTATATCTGTGGCAATTTAACAAAAATATTGACTTAAAAGATGATTTTTGATTTATTCACATTTTTCAGAATTATTCATCATGTATTATTTGGAATTATTTCTGATTATAGCTACCTTTTCATAATTTGAGAAAAATATTCTTGATCATTTAGATTTCCATCATTCTCTGAGTTTATCTTTATCTGGATAATCTAAAATATATTTTGAAGTACAACATTATGTATATACATATATATATGTATATACATATACATATATATATATATATATATATATTGCCATATGGTGATACACAGATTAATAGAAATGGGTTAAATTAAGAAATAAGAGATAGCCAATAAGAAGCTAAAGCTAATGGACCAAGCAGTGATTTAATTAATACAATGTTCTATGTGGTTATTCTAGGCTAAGCTAGCCAGGCAGCTGGGACAAACAAGTGGGTCCTCCTCCTACAGTAAGCCAATGAAACTGAAGAGAAGACATTGATATGAGTATACATACATTCAGCCATCTAATAGTTGATAAAATGTCAGTAACATACACTGGAGGGAAAATATCATCTTCAGCAAATGGTCCTGGGAAAACTGAATGTCCACAAATAGAAGAATAATCGTAGTCTCATATCTAAAAGCCTATATAGAATTAACTCCAAGATGATCAATGATCTCAAATTAAACCTGAAATGTTAAAACTTCCTGAAGAAAATTGTTTAGTAACCTACAAAATATATGTATAGGAATGGACTTTCTAAGTATATCTCCATTTGACCAGTCATTAACATAAGTGAATTATTGATAATGGGACCCCTGTAAAACCAAAAATCTTCAATATAGCTAAGGAAAGGACTAGATCAAAAAGAAACTCAAAAAGTGGGAGAGAATCTTTTCCAACTGTAGGTCTGGCAAAGGATTAATATCCAGAATATATAAATAAATCTAACACCAAAGGGCAAAGAAAACAAACTAACTAGTAAGAATTTGACTACAGATATGAACAGAGTGTTCTTAATACAAAAATAAAAATTAAAGTGACTAAGAAATTCCTCTGAGAATATTTATCATCCTTATCTAATAGGGAAATGCAAATTAAAATACGGTGATATTTCATCTTACCTCATTTGAAATGTCCTAGATCAACATGGCCACAAGTTCTGGTGAGTATGTGGGGGGAAAAGGAGTTCTCAGTGACTGTTGGTGGAAATCCAAACTGGTATAGACACTTTGCAAATCTCCTATATAAACCAGATGATGTGGTATTCTCCTCTATATGCAGCACAAGCTTTTGATCTACACTTCTAGTATCTGAGAAAATGCCCCAAATGGGCCAATATCTAAAAGGATATTGGCTAAAGAAATTTCCAAAACACTCAGATATACATTTCCTTGGTATATGCTTAAAGGATTTGATTCTTATTCCACAAGTTCTCAGACCTTTGTTCAGCAAACTCATTGCTCTTTTATTCAAAATATAGCTAGAGAATGGAAATAACATAAATACTCTTAGGCAGATATAGATATAGATGATAGATATAAATATAGATGATATAGATATAGATGTATATATACATGTTTGGTAGATATATTCATCTGTTAAAAAATTTCATTTTACAAGTAAATGAGTCAATGGGGTATAATTATAAGGGAAAAAGCAGAATATGATTGATATGAAGGGGGAAGAAAATAACTTGTAAGTAGTTTTAGTTGGAGGGATCAATATAGAGAGGGAGGGAGGGGTATAAGTGCATTAATGATGCTTATAATAGCTGCAGGAATGAAATTTTTATAATCAATTAAACTTACACCACATTTTAAAACAAATTTGTACCACTTAGGATGGCAATGTTGACTGACTAACAAACCTTCAACACCAGGCATGTGAAACATTCCTTTGAGTGGTTGGTCAAGGGAGTCTGAGATTACCCCAAACTACATGAGATTACTGTTGTTTTCAGTTTCTTCCTGTATAACAAATTTAAATCCCTATTTATGAAGACACTGATACTTGATTTTACCTGAAAGCATCCTACTTGAGACTATCTTTCATAGTGCCAGTAGGTTATATGCAAAGTTCCAAAGGAGGAAATAAAATCAATAATCCTACCAATCCTAGATTCCTGAACCACAGCAATGACCATCATGACATGATATCCCTAAACAAACAATAGGAAGGCTCATATTTTGGGATACCCAATAGATATCCTATTGGACACTTTAACAGGAAGGAAAGTGTCTGGTACTGGAAACTCAGCCAACCACCCTTGAATTGAGCTCTTAGAGGAGAATGAAATAGTCACTGTCCTAAACCAGTATAATCTTCAGCTGCATTATAAATGCTAATGCTTATGCCTGCAATTAAGTATAGTTCTTATACCTCATCAAAAATGCTTCCCCTTGCAGCATATGGAAAATATTAAAGAAGTCCAAAACTGTTGCTGGACCCTAAGATCTCAGACACTGGGAGTCAGGTAGAAGGCATATAACAGACTCATTTATTTAACAAAGGGGGAAAACTTATATACTCTTTAAGCATCCCGGTGTTCTGATACATTGATAGTTGACATTGCATGGTCACTGTTCATTGGCTAGGCACAGTCATGACCTCTGACAGTGCCTGTTGCTTGGAGCTCAAGAAACATAGACTGGTTATCCCTCATTGGCTAGGCAGGATCAGGACCTCTGACAGTGCCAAGCATATTTCTGGTTGGCTCCTTGTGGCCTGGTAGCCCTTAACTTTCTATAGCAACTTATAAAATGCAAACTGTAGCATGAATAATAAAAACCCAGAGACAGATATATGGGTTAAAGCTGAAGATCAGGCAGGATGGTGGCAGCGCATGCCTTTAATCCCAGCACTCAGAAGGCAGAGGAAGGTGGATCTCTGTGAGTTCGAGGCCAGCCTGGTCTACAAGAGCTAGATCCAGGACAAGCACCAAAGCTACAAAGAAACATTGTCTTGAAAACAAACAAACAAAAAAGCTAAATGTCAGAGAAGGAGAGCAGTAAGCCACTAGAGAGATGTTTTACCTCAACTAATACTCAGACTAAAGGTGCAATCCTCAGACTGCTTAGACTGCACTGTATCTCCACCACATTTCAAATTCCACACACCAGTGAGTTCCTGTCTCTTCCCCTTATATTTCTCTTTCCACCCAGTCAAATTTCTCCTGTCTCCACCTCCCTAGTGCTGGGATTAAAGGTGTGTGACTCCCAAACACTGGGACTAAAGTTGTTAACCACCAACACTAGGATCTGTTTCTGGATCAACCTTGTGTAGTCCAATATAGCCTTGAATTCACAGAGATCTGTCTGCCTCTGTCTCCTGAGTCCTGGGACTAAAGGTGTGTGCCACCACTCCCTGGCCTCTAGTGGTTTAGCTTTGCAGTCTTATCTTCAGGCAGGCTTTATTTATTAAAATCCAAATAAAATATCACTAAAACAAACAATGGACTATGTGGTGCCATTTCCAATTGATATATCTACAACACAACCCCTACACTGGAAGTTGATGAAATGTCACTTAGGTGGTTAGTTATTATAAGATCCAGAGGACAAGGAAGACTCCTGGGAGAATGCACATGCTAGATGTGACAGGAAAACTATACATAGGATATCTCAACATTATGGCTGCCTAAACAATACTTGAAAATTGAAGATATCAGGCAATAATACCAATGCTGATGGAGAAAAATTATGGTATGTCATCACTGATGAAGTTACAAAAATCTAATGTCTGAGACAGAAGGAGCTTTTCTTCTTTAGGAGTGGGCCCTCTAAACTGTGCATAGGTTTATTCAAAGGTCAACCATCAAAGCAAATATATATAAGAAATACTAAACAGACTCAAAATATGGCACTAATATATTTTGTATGAGTAATTATACAATTATATGTAAAATAATAAATGAGAAGAGGCCATAAACATGTAATGGACATGGGTAAGCATTGGGGTGAGGAAAGGGGATGTATAATTATAACTAAATTAAATAAATGATAAGATGTTATAATAATTATTTTACCTGCTAATGATTATCTTCTTTGAAAACTTAAAATGATCATGGGATATTAAATAATCTTATATCATACTCTGGAAAAGTGAACATTGTTTATGTTTTCTGCTATCATTTTGCTAGATAAAGGTCAAATGTCATTACATTAAAGTAAGAAATAACCAAAGATTTTATAATTTTAGAGCAGTGTCAAGAGACAGGTACTAATCAATTTTTAGACATTTTCTCTGATAAAAATAAAATAAAGGATCCTGATTTGCTTTTCCTATGATTATATCCTGACATTCTCATGGATTCTTTATCAATTTTCAAAGCTTGCAATGCATAGTGCATGGCTCACTGTCTGAAGAGGAAAAAGCTGACAAGTTAATCAAGGAGACTGATGGTTTGGTGCCTACAATAAAAAAGGTCAAAATCATGCATTATTTCTTGAAATGTGTCTACTGATTTGGTGATAACGTCAAGTTCAAATCTTAAAAGGCCATTTAATGGAGTACAGAAAGAATTTCTTTTGGGGCACAGCAATTTGATCTCATCAAGTGAAGCTTGTGAAAAATTTCAACTGTTGATCTAAAGTTATTATTTGTTAATTATATAATTCATTCATCTACTTAGCTATCTATACATACACCTCCGCATCTACCTGTTTATTAATTGATTCACCCTTTATTTAAAAAAAATAATAGTAATGTAGATGTTGGAGAAACAGCATAGAACAATAAATCATGCTTACTGCTCTTGATCAGTACACTGTCTAGTTCAATATTTCTCAAAATATAATAATCCCTTATGATGGTAACTAGTTTTCCTCTGAGTTTTCTAGAAAAAAATAATAAAAAACCCTCAGTTTTGAATTAATAAATTAGTTTAGGCTAAAATATTTTTTTAAATATTTTGATGTTGATTGTGGAAAATGAAATAGATAAAACATATCTTAGATAAAGTTCTAAAGTTGAAGCTCAAGTTTATAGTAAAATCTCAGTTTCTGAGGTATTGCCCACTTTGCATGTAAGTATAAAATTCTCATGGGATGAATTAGTAAGAATGTGTGAAAGTGGGACAGTCTTGGCTATTCAATAGTCATGATAGACACAAATGTGTGTGACTTTTGTAAAAGTGGATTTTTATAAGAAATGTAGGGCAAGTGTTATCATTTCCAATTATTTCAATCATATTTGAAATCTTCACTGACACATTGAAAAGAGGAACAAATGTAACCAACTTTAATCAGTGAGAGCTGTGATAAACTTAGTACTTTATTTTTTAACAAAAGATAGTTTAATGAGAGAAGCACTCTAAAAGATTTAATTTCATTGGATGGGGAATATTATATAAGTAACTATTAATTATGATCAGAGTATGATTAGAGTCACAATTCTTATGTCTTCACTTCAGGTCAATAGTTCACTTCTACTTCTAAGTGTTCTTTAGTTTATATTTTTAATGTTGTCAAACAATTTCCATGTAATTTTAAGAAATAAGTTTTATTTTATGGAAGTACAAGTTCAAAATAAAAAACATTAATATTATTTGTGTCTAAATGTTAAAACTTTAGAAGTAATTTACTTTCTATCTGCCACTAGCTGACCCTGATCTTTACATAAGTTTATTTTAATGATTTATTACCTGAAATGCTTATAAGATCAGAACATTTTTTATGTTAAGTAAAGGAAATTAAGAAGAGACTATTTTAGTGGGATTTAACTTGTATGGGATGGGAACTAATAGTTTTACAGTGCATTATTTAAAAATCTTAAAAATATTTGCACAAAAGTGGGTAAATTAATAACTGTATCTAAGAGACTGGATAAATATTCTTAAAATAAGGATAAACTACATGAGTGACTGAGTTTGTAGAGTACTTCTGAAGACTTCAGAAAATTCTGATTTTTTTCTCCAACAACGCATAAAAATTGTGGTAACATGAATGTAATTCTGACATTTTAATGTGAGAATGGAGGCAGAAGGATCAGAAGTTTAAGGTTATCATCTTTTATATAATAAGTTGGAGGACAGCTGGACTTTGAGACCCAAGAAAGCATGACAGTGCTAATGAGAGCCATGGAAAGAAAAAGAGGGAGAAAGATGGAGACCCATGGTTACTGAGTCACTGTGCCAAACTATTTTTGCCTGCTTCCTGATTGACTGACAAGTATACATATTGTGCACTTGTATATATTGACATACATGTGTATTGATATACATGTCAGTGATAGTCTCCCATGAAAATGTTCATCAGTTGTTGGGGTCCTCTTTCCCTCTCAGTCTGTCAGTCATCAGTCTAAGAGGGAAAAGAGGCCAAGGGAATGAAAGAAATGCTTATGTATTCAGCACATAAGCACAAATGGAAGGAGACCTCTGGGAGATAAACTTTTTTGAATAAGCTTGTCTTTATTCCAGAGTATAAGGAATATATAGGGTTGGGAAACATGGTGACAAACCCTAATTTACATTAAGTAGCGTTGTCTTATGTGATTTGTAAGTGGCAGGAAGTTCTTATAGCAGAGCTCCTATAACAAGTCTTAGCAGGAATCTATGCCAAGGGTCACGCTAAAGATGAAACAGGGTTCAGATAAGGTCAAACCTTCAGGCCCAGGGCATCCTCCAGATAAGGCTAAGCAGAGAACAAGAAGTTTTGCTGGGGAGGAAGGGAATTTCCCTACAGCCTAGCTTAGAGAAACCTCCCAGGTTATGGTAGACTATGATCTCTAATTAGTCAGCAATATATTTCAGCAGTCAGCCAATCATTGCTCTTGCTGCAGAAGCCACTATGAGAACATAACCAATACTATCATGCAACTGATGACTTTTAATCATCTTTCTGACTGATGTGCTTAAAGGAATGGTACTGTGAATTTTAGAGATGGAAAACTATGCTACTTAAAATCAAATATAAAGAACCAGGTAGGTTATGTGAGATATGCACAGCAGAGTGTGGGCAGGGAAGTTGAGTGTCAGATATTCAACCAGAGAAAAACACCTACAATCCCATAGTTGCTGGTACTTAGCTTTACAGGATCACTGGAAGTGTACTGTGGAATGTAATGCAATAAACTTCCAAGATATAAAAATACATAGTTAGGTGGATCTTCTACATTTTTTTTCAGAACCTAAATAGAAGAAAGTACTGCCTATAGAAAGTTGATTGTATATACTTTCATTCACACTGATACTTCCCCTTCCCACTCTTCATTCATTTCACTATTTAAATATTGACACCCTTAGCACTGTATATCTATAAGATACATTTTATCCCAGCCTAACCCAACATTGTTGTCTCTGAATTTTATCAGGGACACAACTTAAGCATGTGAGAATCACCTGATTAAATGACAGGCCTGCTTCTGAATTATTAATGGGAACTGCAGCAACTTCTACCAAATAGTAACAGGAAATATAACTACTAGTAAATATAGCCTTCTGGGAAGATTTACATGAAACACTACAAAAGGAATTGAAAATAATAAAATATTAAAACTTGAAGGCATAACATCTCAACAGATTTACAAAATACAGCATAGAACATAAGGCAAAAGCTCAATGTGAATTCCTCATATCTATAGCACTCCTTTACAATGGAACCCTGATTGCTCTTTGGGCTGACGAGGGAGGGGGACTTAATTGGGGGAGGGGGACTTAATTGGGGGAGGGGGAGGGAAATGGGAGGCGGTGGCGGGGAAGAGACAGAAATCTTTAATAAATAAATAAACAAATGAATAAATAAAAAATAGTATGCAAATTAAAAAAATGGAAAAAAAATCCAACAATATTAAATAACTGATAGAAAGTTCACCTTCACTTTTTAAAAGTATCAATGATCATATAATAAATTAAAATGAACAAAAGAATAAAATAACATCAATTTGGAATCGCAAAAGAAAATTGCCAATAACATTACAAAAATATTAAAGGAACACTGAGACACTGAAAATGAACAAAACAGAAATTCTAGAATTGAATAAATTAGTCAATAAAATAAAATCCATAGCAGACAACATCATAAAAACTGTTGGGGACCAGCCCAGACATAAAATTATTTTGTACCAGAGTGGACGTGTGGGAATAAATGAAGCACTATTCCCATGACAAAATCAGGAGGGAGTTTTCAGTGATCCTTTATGAAATCCTGAATTCGCGTCTTGAAAATCCATCCATATTTATTTTCCAAACGGGTTTTATATTAAAAAGTAAACTGGGGAAAAATTCATTGGCATTCTGTTTCCTAGATATGGTGGAAATGAATCAGGTCACGTCTTGCCTATCTATGCCTATTTTGTCATGTCCTGGCTCTGCCCCTTTTTCACATAGACTGAAAAACCACCTCTTCCCTAGGAGACCTCTTAAATTCCAATAGAAGGAGCAGAACAAAATTAGCATATCCTCACCACTTTTTAGGTTGGCATCATATTGTTTTACTGTCAAAAGTCAGTCAACCACTTTCTTGTGTCAGGTGCAAATTGTGCCTTCTAAGTTGTTCAGAATTTTCTACCAGACAATGTAGGAATATGGGCCTGTATTATTTGGCCCCTACAATTCACTCACTTTCATTAATTTTAATAAAGCCTATGCATCTGCAACAGGACAAATGATTGTGTATGTCTCAGGCAAAGATCCCTTCATTTACTGAGTCTTACCCATAATTGGAACAAGCACTCTATTCATGCAAGCTCCTGTCTTAGGCATCTGGGGAGAAGAAGCTTCAAAGCCATCTATGACAGCTGATCTCTGTGAACAAAAGAGATTAAGGGCGCTGTGTCTTAGAGCCATACTTTCTTGTCAAAAGAGATGATAATGTTTTATGAATAATTATGTTCCTAAAAGCTATAGTATCCTAGTTTTTTTTTAAAGGAGGATTGCCTGAATTAAAAATATTTCTTTTGCTGGTATAGAGCATCTCTTAATAATTTTATACTATATCAAAATCTAGAACTCTTAAACACATGCATTAAATCCAAACTTTTACAGGGCATGTCTAACTTTTTTCAACAACTTATAAGCAGTTACAAATATTATCAGGTCAATACCATAATTTTAGAATGGGAATTAACAATAAATCCAATTTAACGTATCACATTTTTCTTAAATCCATTTTAATCAAAAGACAAGAAAAGTTTTTTTTTTTTAATTTTCTGATGGGTGAGAGTCCAATGACATTGCTGTTATCAAAAAAGAGTTCCAGTCTCTGAGAAGCAGTCAAACCCTTAGGCCACCCCCCTTTTAAGTGAAGAGGGGCTTTAATTCTTATTTTCTTCCTGAGGGGAAAGTTTAGGTCTTAGTTTTTGTGTCTAATATTTAAATTAAAATGAGTTTTGTGTTTTAAAGATTAAAAGTCAAATGTTTAGTTTTTTTTTTTAGCTTGGCTCCAAAGCAAACATGATTTAGACTGAAGAAAATTGTAGTCATCATGGTCATTGCAGCAGGATCTCAGTGGTGGTGTGTGCCCTGAATGTCTGGAAGCAGTTTAGTGTCCCTCAGTGTATAATGGCACCCCGCAGTGCAGAGAGGCAGTAGCAGGTCTCATGGATTAGGCACTCTTGTCTGTGGGGGTGGGGAAGGCTGGACCATGGACGTTTCTTTAACATTTTTTATTTTGACTCCTCTATTGGGGGCATTATCAGTTATGACTTCATTGGGATTGTCACTCCATTTCTGTAAATGTACTCATCTTGTTTAGCTTTATTTTTGTGAAAAAAAAGCATAAACTCATTCTCGACCCCAAATTAATATAGAGCTAGGTCATTTATAATTTATTGTAATAGCTTTTTTAACTTGCCTTAATAAATGTCGCCTTGGTGTCACCATGGCAGAATGTGTCTGCAGCTTCACCCATTCATAAAAGGCATATCACTTAAGGCATTATGTAGTGATTTTTTTTTGATTTTTTAAAGTTTGTTTTAAGGAGCTATTGCATGCTCTACAATTTTTTTAAATTATTGACCATGTTTGTAATTCTTCCATTTGAAGAACCATTTGCAAAATTTAGCATGACATCCTTTAAAGGGATCTTTAGTTATAACATTAACAAAATATAGTTCCCATCATTGGGAAAAAGATTATCACTCTGGCTTTTTAGTTGAGCAAATGCAATTGTGCTAGAATCATTATTTTAAAACTTTTAATTAATCTATTGCTAAGTATAAGAAACATAGATCATAACCAGTTTTTTGGTCAAAATATTTTCTAGATTTTATACTGTTTTTCTGTACTAAACAAGATACTGCTTTAAATTAAGATTTTAATACCCAAACTGGTAAAATGGGAAGGTGTAGTCATAAAAGTCAGATCATTTTTCTATAAAACTGCTGTATAATAAGCTTTGTAAGTAATATACATACTTGTCAAAGATGAATCATAATTAATATACTCTATATGCTTGAGTACCCATCTGGCATCTTTTGTAAGCTGTCTATTGGAAATTGACTCATTGCTCCCTTTAAGAATTTTATTTTGTAGCTCAAGATCTTCCATAAGAGTATTATAATTAAGGCTTTAGCCATTGTATATCTAATTAAAAGTTTGTAAACTATCTTTTTAATCTAAGTTGTAAGTCAGCCTAGCTGATACAAATATGGGAAAAAGAAAGCATATCCAGAAAATGATGCTATCATAATTGAATGTAAACATGTAGAAGAATAAAAACAGATTGATATTTATTGCGATGTGCAAAAGTAAAGTCCAAAATGGATCAAAGGCCTTAACATAAAACTAATCACACTGATCCTCACAGAAGAAAATGTTGGAAGTACATATGAAGGCATCGGCACATCTCAAATACAACACTGAGATAAGCAATTAATAAATGAGCTATCCTGAAACTGAGAAGCTTCTGTAAAGCAAAGGATGTCGTCAACAAGATAAAATGTCATCTTATAAAACAGGAAATAATCTTTACTAATCCACTCCAAAACATAAAAAGAAATCAAGAAATTGGTTATCAAAAGAATATTCCAATAAAAGAATATGGGGTACAGACCTAAATAGAAAACTTTCAACAGATGAATCTAAAATGAGTGAAAGACATTAAAAAAGCTTAATATTCTTAACCTTAGAGAAATGCAAATCAAAACTACTCTGAGATTTCATCTTATTCCTCTAAGAATGGACAAAACCAAAAACACTTATTTCAACTTATGATGAAGAGAATGTGGTATAAAGAAAAACTTTTCCACTGCTGTTGGGAGTGCAAACTAGTGAAGCACAGCCACTCTGGATACCAGTATGGCAATTTTTCAGAAAATTAGACAACAATCTACCTTAAGACTCAGTAATACCACTTTTGGACCTATACACAAAAGATGCTCAGTGATATCATAAGGACATGTGCATATGTTCATAGCAGAGTTATTTTGTCATAGCCAGAATCTGAAAACAGCCTAAATGGTCCTCTTTTACCCAGATAACTAAATGATCTGAGAAAGAAATCAGATAAACATCACCCTTTACAAATAGCTACAAATACCATAAAATGTCTTGAAGTAACTCTATCTAAACAAGTGGAAGACATGTATGACAAGAACTTTACATCTTTGAAGAAAGAAACTGAAGACACTAGAAAATAAAAAAAAATATCTCCTATGCTTTGGGGAAGGTAGAATTAATATAGTAAAAATTACAGTCTTACCAAAAACAATCTACAGATTTAATGCAAATGGTAATTAAAATTACAGCACAAGTTTTTACGGACCTGGAAAGAAAAATTCTCAACGCTATAAGGAAAATCCAAAACTTAGGATAACCTAAAGAATCCTAAACAATCTTGTACAATAAAGGAACTTCCAAATGCATCCCAATCTCTGAATTCAAACTCCTCTACATAGCTACAGTACTGAAAACAGCCTGAAACAGATATGAGAACCAAAGGAACTGATATCAATCCACACATACCTAAAAATAGCATATTTTTGATAAAGAAGCAGAAAATGTAAGATGGAAAAATGAAAGATTATTTACCCTGAATTTTTATTTTTAACTGCCCTGAAGATGGAGCTCTCTGAAGCTATTTGCAAACCTGCCTGTCAGGTTAGAATAACTGCAGCCAGAAAATGTAGAAATACGGACCTGTATAATTCAGCCCCTACAAAAAAAATCATGACTGAACTAAGAACCACCGAGACTGCAAGGGACTGACCTGTGCACTCTGCACATTTGTTACAGTTGTGTAGCTTGATTCTCTTGCGGGGCTTCTAACAGTGGGAGCAAGGAATGTCTCTGACTCTTTTCTTGGATTTTAGGACTCTACGGGCTGCCTTGCCCAGCCTTATTATATGGAGAAGTGTTTGTTCTTCCTTCAACTTGATATGAGGTGTTTTGTGGATATACATGAGAGACATGCCCTTTCCTGAAGAGAAACGGAAGAGGAGTGAATTGAGAGATGGGGACAGAGTAGGGGTGGGTAGGAGAGACAGAGAGTAGAAAAAGAGGAGAAAACTATGGCTGGAATGTAAAACTAAAAAATAATTAATTGGCTAATTTAAAAAACAATGATCAGGGAGAAGAAGAAATTTCAGGGATAAAAACCTAGTGGAGACGAGAATACATTCAACGTTAAATAAATTTAAAAAAAAAATCATTAGAAAATCATTAGAAAATTCATATTAGAGGAAGGTGAAAAGAGAAGTAGTGCATAATTTTCTATATACATGAAACCTACAAAAATTAAATTCAAAAGAAAAATTAAACAGAAAATAACAGATATTGAAAAGTAAATAAGTTCTTCCACAAAGAACAGCACAGTATTTGCTGAATTCTACAAAACTGTCAAGGTGGTGTTAATACCCATGCTACTCACACTCTTCCACAAAATGGGAATGCAAGGGACACAACCAAATTCACCGTATGATGTCAGTACTATTATGGTATTAAAAAATTAAAATAATGACAAGAAAAGGAAACTATAGACAAATTTCACTTATGAATATATAACTGTAAAATTTTATTAACAGAATACTTGCAAATCAAATTCAAGAACTTATTTAGATCATGCAGCAAGATCAAGTTGATTTTATTAGTATAATCAAAGGATTTTAACATACATAAATGAGTAAATGTAACACATTATGTAACTGGAATTAGAGACATAATCATATGAATATTTCAATATAGAAGAAGCATTTGACAAAGTTTTTTAAACTAATGTATAAATTGTACAATTTCACTTTCTTTTTTCTTCCATCCAATACTTTCTGTGTACAACCTTCACTCTTTATTATAACAGTATCTTATTCTTTAATTTTTATTAACAATGTATACTAGACATGCCTTTATAATCAAAGACCTGAAAAAAATAAAAATATATGGAACACACGCCACATAATAAAAGATAGGATGATAAAAAATATTGCCACTATTACACCTAATGGGTAAAACTAATACCATTTACTCTAAAATATGTATTGAGAATGTGTTGCTTTGGTACTTCCCATTAAAACTATCCCCCACAGTCTTTGGAATTTGAATGCTTGTTCCCTAGCTGGGGCATTATTTATTGCTCATGCAGGTTTAGGTAATATAGTCTTGCATGAGAATATAGGTCATTTCTGGCATAATTTGAGATTAAATTCCTCATATAATTTTCAGTTTCCTTTCTCAGAGAACAGAAACTAGCCTTAAAATTTCCAAATTGGATTGTGCGAAATTTAAAAGCTTTTGTTCCACAAAGAAAATTTTCAGCAGAGTGAAATACAAGCTACCATGTAAGAAAAAAGCTTTTCTACCTATACTTGAGGCAGGGAATTACTACTTAAAATATTTAGATAGTACAGAATTTAGATATCAACAAAACATAACTGTAGTGTGGTGTAGGAGATCCTTTTGTTTATGTGTTTCTTTCATTTGGTTAATGAATAAAGAAACTGCCTTGGCCTTTTGATAGGGCAAAACTTAGGTAGGTGGAAAAGACTGAACTAAATTCTGGGAGGAAGAAAGCAGAGTCTAGAGATGCCATGGAGCTGTGGCTGGAGGTAGACATGCTGAAACTTTTCTGGTAGGCCACAACCTCGTGGTGATTGATAGAAATGGCATAAATTAAGATGTAATTTATGACCAATAAGAAACTAGAGCTAATAGGCTGAGCAGTGAATTAATTAACACAGTTTTTGTGTGGTTATTTCTGGGCTAAGCTAGCCAGGCAGATGGGATAAACAAGCTGTCCCTCTCCTTAAAACAACTGGCACTCCAACGTGTTCAACTAAATTCATGTAAAACCTGAGAGGGCTTGAAAAAGGAATACTAGAAGAAAAAAATATAGAGAGAATTTCAAACAGCATTTTGCTATTTGCTGGATGCATGCCATAGGTCTTTTAAGAGAGATTTTTCTGACTCAGCAGCTGTAGCAGGAAAAAAGTGATGGTTTTAAAATGCTGGCTTTCTGGGCTATGCTGCTAGCTTGACTTCTGGCTCTTTTGGAAGACCAAGCATTTGGATGGGGTTTGTGGGCATCGTGCTGCATGTGGCTTGCTTGATGGCAACTTGAACTGGCTGTGTGCATGGAACTGTGGTGGTATGTGTGGCTCAGAGGTGCGAGCAGCTCCTCCATGCTGGACTGGGCAGTGCAAGCAGGCACTGACCTATTATCTGAGCAATGACACAGCTTAAGTTTTTAAGAAGCACATAGCATTTTAAGAAGTGCTCCTGGATAGTAAACAATTACAGATTCACAATAGGACAGATTCAGATATAAAATACCTCTAAATGGGTCCAGTGTTGGATAAATATTTGTAGGCTTGGGTGAGAGAAGAAAAAATATAAAGAGTCATAAAGTTAATGCTTTAAAAAAGGGTAAAGTCTTTAAAGAGATAAAGTATAGATAGATTAAAGGGAGTAAATAAAAATAAGCTATGTAAAATTCACACAGAGTTTGGATTATATATATTGTGTTATCCTTGAATTTTTTGACTGTGAAGAAGCTAAGTACAAAGAGACATTTTATTATTTGGCCTGAAAAGCTAAATGAAGATGTACATTATAAAAGTATCTTGACTTCAGAATTTGAGTCTAAGGATATGGGGGCTTTGTAAAAGAGGTCTTTCTTTTGTTTTCACAGAAGATAAGAACCTGTGGGTTGCTTCTAGACAAATATGGTTTGAGAGACCATGCCCTGCTGAAAAGTTGCTGGGAATACCCTCAATAAATTACTGTGCTCACTCTGTCTCGAAAATCCCTCCCCCTCAAAAAAAATTACTGTGCTCAACTGCTGACTGAGATGAAACTAGCACACAGGATAAACCATGAAAGGCCTGATTAATAGCACCTTCATACAGCAGGAAACAGTTTGGAGAGAAAAAAATTACACCTATATTCCCGAAATATTGTTTATAATTGTTTGTTTACATTTAAAGGGGGATATGCTATAGAGATGAATAATTTGCATTGGTATGGATCTTGCTTTATTGATACAAATCTAAGGTCAATTTTGGTATATGTATTTCTTATCTTAATTAAGGTATTGTGATTGTACATTTAAAATATAATGTACAATTATGAAATATAGGTTAATAGGTAAGCATCTATAATAGTCAAGCTTGGAGTCATGTTAGTTAGATTTTCTAGATGTATAGAGATATATTTCCGTTAGATAGGTATTCTTTAAATCTTTCAGAGACCTTCAGCATATGGCATTTAAAATGTGTAAGAACTTAAGACTTTTCATGACACTGAGATATGTCTGTTTCTGGCAGCACCAATTACTTTAAGAGGAAGATGGACATCAAAGAGGCTCCTTATGGAGTTGGTTAGCCATTTGGCCAAGAAACTGCTCTTGCCTGGACTGCTTCAGTGAACATGCAGGACCTGCAGAGAAATGACTGCTGAACTTGCCTAAGGGTGAGATGATCCTTTGGGTTTCCTGCTTCATGAAAGTGTTTGTGAGACATTGTGCAGGATACAGAAGAAAGTGACTGAACTGTCTTTGAAATCTCCTGCTTTGTGGAAAAGTCTGCTGGATACTATGAATCTGAAGGCTGAAATGAATGCTCCAATGGTACAGAAAACTGGGTGATTCTCTGGGCAGCAGGATGTCTGTGTCAATTCTAGAGTTTGGGAAGTTGCTTACAACGCACTTCCTGTTTACTTAGGTATAATCATATCCTATTGGAGTCCTTGATGGAGTTGCAGAATTTGTACTTGTAATTGTCCTTAGTTATGATAAAAGATGAAGATAAAAATATTATAACTGCAATTTTTGCTTGACAACTGTTTTGTTAAATGTAATTTTACTATGTTAAACCCTTCACTTATTTATTTATTTATTTATTCATTTATTTATTTATTTATTTGTTTGTTTGTTTGTTTGTTTGTTTATTTATTTATATTTTCGAGACTGGGTTTCTCCGTAGCTTATTTATTTATTTATTATTTTATTTTATTTTTTTATTGAGAAAAGGAAAAAAAAACAAGTTTCTGCCTCCTCCCAGCCTACCATTTCCCTTCCCCACCTCCTACCCTTCTCCCCTTCCTCCCACCCTTCCCCCCCTCCCCCTACTCCTCTCCCCCTTCCTCTCCAGTCCAAAAAGCAGTCAGGGTTCCCTGCCCTGTTGGAATTCCAAGATCCTCCCCCCTCTGTCCATATCTAGGAAGGTGAACATCCAAACTGGCTAGGCACCCACAAAGCCAGCACATTAAGTAGGATCAAAACCCCATGCCATTGTCCTTGGCTTCTCATCAGCCCTCATTGTTCGCCATGCTCAGAGAGTCCGGTTTTATACCATGCTTTTTCAGTCACAGTCCAGCTGGCCTTGGTGAGCTCCCAGTAGATCAGCTCCACTGTCTCAGTGGGTGGGTGCTCCCCTCGTGGTCCCGACTTCTTTGCTCATGTTCTCCCTCCTTCTGCTCATCATTAGAACCTTGGGAGCTCAGTCCAGTGCTCCAGTGTGGGTCTCTGCCTCTTTCTCCATCCATCACCAGATGAAGGTTCTATGGTGATATGCAAGATATTCGTCAGTATTGCTCTAGGATAGGGTCATTTCAGGTTCCCTATCCTCAGCTGCTCAAGGAACTAACTGGGGACCTCGGCTTGGGTACCGGGGAGCCATTCTAGGTTCAAGTCTCTTGCCAACCCTAAGGTGGCTCCCTTAACTAAGAATTGTGCTTCCGTGCTCGCCTATCCAACCTTCCTTTATCCCAATCATCCTTTTTTCCCAATGTTCCCCCCATCCTCCCCTTCTCCCTTTTCTCTCCCCATCTCCCCTTACCCCCATCCCACACCACCCCCAAGATCCCAATTTTCTCACTGACAATTTTGTCTACTTCCCATAGGCAAGAGGATAACTATATGTTTTTCCTTGGGTTCACCTTCTTATTTAGCTTCTTTACGTTCACCAATTGTAGACTCCGTGACCCTTATTTATGGCTAGAAACCAATTATGAGTGAGTACATCCCATGTTCATCTTTTTGGGTCTGGGTTACCTCACTTAGTATAGTGTTTTCTATATCCATCCATTTGCATGCAAAATTCAAGAAGTCATTGTTTTTTACCGCTGAGTAGTACTCTAATGTGTATATATTCCACACTTTCTTCATCCATTCTTCCATTGAAGGACATCTAGGTTGTTTCCAGGTTCTGGCTATTACAAATAATGCTGCTATGAACATAGTTGAACAAATGCTCTTATCGTATGATAGGGCATCTCTTGGGTATATTCACAGGAGTGGTATTACTGGGTCCAGGGGTAGGTTGATCCCGAATTTCCTGAGAAACCGAAACACTGATTTTCAAAGTGGTTGCAAAAGTTTGCATTCCCACCAGCAATGGATGAGGGTACCCCTTCCTCCACAGCCTCTCCAGCAAAGGCTATCTTTGGAGATTTTTTTTTTTATTTTAGCCATTCTGACAGGTGTAAGATGATATCTCAAAGTTGTTTTGATTTGCATTTCCCTGATCGCTAAGGAGGTTGAGCATGACCTTAGGTGTCTTTTGGCCATTTGAACTTCTTCTGTTGAGAATTATCTGTTCAGTTCAGTGCCCCATTTGTTAATTGGGTTAATTAGCATTTTAAAGTCTAGTTTCCTGAGTTCTCTATATATTTTGGAGATCAGACCTTTGTGTGTTTCGGGGTTGGTGAAGATCTTCTCCCAGTCAGTAGGTTGCCTTTTTGTCTTAGTGACAGTGTCCTTTGCTTTACAGAAGCTTCTCAGTTTTAGTAGGTCCCATTTATTCAATGTTGGTCTTAATGTCTGTGCTGCTGGGGTTATACATAGGAAGCGATCTCCTGTGCCCATCTGTTGTAGGGTACTTCCCACTTTCTCTTCTATCAGGTTCAATGTGTTCTGACTGATATTGAGGTCTTTAATCCATTTGGACTTGAGTTTTGTGCATGGTGATAGATATGGGTCTATTTTTATTCTTCTACAGGTTGACATCCAGTTATGCCAGCACCATTTGTTGAGGATGCTTTCTTTCTTCCATTGTATACTTTTAGCTCCTTTATCAAAAATGAGGTGATCATAGGTTTGTGGGTTAAAATTTTGGTCTTCTATACGATTCCATTGGTCGACTTCTCTGTTTTTATGCCAGTACCACACTGTTTTCATTACTGTAGATCTGTAATAGAGATTGAAGTCAGGGATGGTAATGCCTCCAGAAGATCCTTTATTGTATAGGATTGTTTTGGCTATCCTGGGTTTTTTTTTTTTATTTTTCCATATAAAGTTGATTATTGTCCTCTCAAGATCTGTGAAGAATTTTGATGGGACCTTGATGGGGATGGGATTGCATTGAATCTATAAATTGCCTTTGGTAGAATTGCCATTTTTACTATGTTGATCCTCCCAATCCAAGAGCAAGGGAGGTCCGTCTATTTTCTGGTATCCTTCTCAATTTCTTTCTTCAATGCCTTAAAGTTCTTGTCAAATAGTTCGTTCACTTCCTTGGTTAGAGTTACCCCAAGATAATTTATGCTGTTTGTGGCTATCGTGAA
This sequence comes from Microtus oregoni, assembly GCF_018167655.1. Lineage (NCBI taxonomy): Eukaryota > Metazoa > Chordata > Mammalia > Rodentia > Cricetidae > Microtus > Microtus oregoni. The sequence continues at coordinate 2,416,592 of NW_024544721.1, forward strand.
AGGTGAAGCTTCTCTGATTTCCCTCTCTGCTTCCATATTCTTTGTGTATAAGAGGGAGACTGATTTTTTGGAGTTGATCTTGTATCCTGCCACATTACTAAAGGTGTTTATCAGCTGTAAAAGTTCTTTGGTGGAGTTTTGGGGGTCGCTTATGTACACTATCATATCATCTACAAATAACGAAAGTTTCACTTCTTCCATTCCGATTCGAATCCCCTTGATCCTCTTATGTTGTCTTATTGTTATTGCTAGAACTTCAAGCACTATATTGAAGAGGTATGGAGAGAGTGGACAGCCTTGTCGTGTTCCTGAGTTTAGTGGGATGGCTTTGAGTTTCTCTCCGTTTAATTTGATGTTAGCTGTCGGCTTGCTGTATATAGCTTTTATTATATTTAGGTATGACCCTTGTATCCCTAATCTCTCCAAGACTTTTATCATAAAGGGATGTTGAATTTTTTGAAATGCTTTTTCAGCATCTAATGACATGATCATATGTTTTTTTTCTTTCAGTTTATTTATATGATGGATTACATTGATAGATTTTCGTATGTTGAACCAGCCCTGCATCTCTGGGATGAAGCCTACTAGATATTAATGGATAATTTTTCTAATGTGTTCTTGGATTCAGTTTGCCAGTATTTTGTTGAGAATTTTTGCGTTGATGTTCATGAGTGAGATTGGCCTATAATTCTCTTTCTTGGTTGAGTCTTTGTGCGGTTTTGGTATTAGAGTAACTGTAATTACTAAATTCATAAAAGGAATTTGGCAATGTCTCTTCTGTTTCTATATTGTGAAATACATTAAGGAGTATAGGTATTAGCTCTTCTTGGAAGTTCTGGTAGAATTCCGCATTGAAATCATCTGGTCCTGGGCTTTTTTTGGTAGGGAGGTTTTTGATAACCGCTTCTAATTCTTCACGACTAACAGGTTTAATTAGATTGTTCACCTGGTCCTTGTTTAACTTTGGTATATGGCATTTATCTAAAAAATTGTCCATTTCCTTTACATTTTCCAGTTTTGTGGCATTTAGGCTTTTGTAGTAAGATCTAATGATTCTCTGAATTTCCTCTGTGTCTGTGGTTATGTCCCCCTTTTCATTTCTGATCTTATTAATTTGCAAATTCTCTCTCTGCCGTTTGATTAGTTTGGATAGGGGTTTGTCAATCTTGTTGATTTTCTCCAGGAACCAGCTTATTGCTTCACTGATTCTTTGGATTGTTTTCTGTGTTTCTATTTTGTTGATTTCAGCTCTCAGGTTGATAATTTCCAGTCTTCTACTCCTCCTGGGTGAGTCTGCTTCTTTTTTTTTCTAGAGCTTTCTGTTGGGCTGTTAAGTCTCCAATGTGAGCTTTCTCTGTTTTCTTTAAGTGGGCACTTAGTGCTATGAACTTTCCTCTTAGGATAGCTTTCATAGTTTCCATAAGTTTGAGTATGTTGTATCTTTATTTTCATTGAATTCCAGGAAGACTTTAATTTCTTTCTTTATTTCTTCCTTAATCCAGGTATGGTTCAGTAGTTGACTGTTTAGTTTACATGAATTTGTAGGCTTTTTGGGGGTAGCATTGTTGTTGAATTCTAACTTTAATTCATGGTGATCTGATAAGACACAGGTGGTTACTAATATTTTTTTGTAACTGTGGATGTTTGCTTTGTTACCGACTATGTGGTCGATTTTCGAGAAGGTTCCATGAGCTGTAGAAAATAAGGTACATACTTTCCTATTTGGGTGGAATGTTCTATAGATGTCTGTTAAGTCCATTTGATTCATTACCTCCATTAATTCTCTTATTTCTCTGTTAGGTTTCTGTCTGATTGACCTGTCCATTGGTGAGAGAGGAGTGTTGAAGTCTCCTACTATTAGTGTGTGCAGTTTCATGGCTGCCTTTAGTTTTAGCTATGTTTCTTTTATGTACGTGGGTGCTTTTATATTAGGGGCATAGATGTTCAGGATTGAGACTTCATCCTGATGAACTGTTCCTGTTATGAGTATAAAATGCCCCTCTCCATCTCTTCTGATTGATTTAAGTTTGAAGTCAACTTTGTTAGAGATTAGTATTGCCACACCTGCTTGTTTCTTAGGTCCATTTGCTTGATAAGCCTTTTCCCAGCCCTTTACTCTGAGTAGGTGCCTGTCCTTGTGGTTTCTTGTAAACAGCTTAATGTTGGATCCTGTTTTCGTACCCAGTCTCTTTGCCTGTGCCTTTTTATATGTGAGTTGAGTCCATTGACATTAAGTGATATTAATGACCAGTGGTTGTTAACTCAGGTGACTTATTTAGTTGTAGAGTTTGTGTGTTTCCCTTCTTTGATATGTGTTGTTGAAGGGTCTCTAGATGTCTGCGTCACTGTGGTCATTGTTGGACTCCTTGGTTAGTGATTTTCCTTCTATTACTTTCTGTAAGGCTGTATTTGTGGCTGCATATTGTTTAAATTTGTTTTTATCCTGGAAAATTTTATTTTCTCCATTTATAGTGAACGAAAGCTTGGCTGGGTATAGTAATCTGGGCTTGCATCCATGGTCTCTCAGTTTCTGCAGTACATCTGTCCAGGACCTTCTTTCTTTCATGGTTTCCATGGAGAAGTCAGGTGTAAGTCTGATAGGTTTACCTTTATAAGTGACTTGGCCTTTTTCATTTGCAGCTCTTAAAATTCTTTCCTTATTCTGTATGCTTTGTGTTTTGATTAATATATGGCGAGGAGATTTTTTTTTTGATCCAGCCTGTTCTGTGTTCTATATGCTTCTTGAACCTTCATAGGTATGCCCTCCTTTAAGTTGGGAAAGTTTTCTTCTATAATTTTGTTAAATATATTTTCTGGACCGTTGAGCTGCACTTCTCCTTCTTCTACTCCTATTATTCTTAGGTTTGGTCTTTTTATTGTATCCCAGATTTCCTGAATATTTTGTGATGAGAGTTTGTTGGACTTGCTGTTTTCTTTGATCAGTGTGTTTACTTTCTTTATGGTATCTTCAGAATCTGAGATTCTTTCTTCTAACTCTTGTATTCTGTTGGTTATGCTTGTTTCTGTAGACTCTGTTTGTTTACTTAAATTTTCCATGTCCAGCTGGCCCTCTGTTTGTGTTTTCTTCTTTGCCTCTATTTCAGTTTTCAAGTCTTGAACTGTTTACATTATCTGTTTGATTGTTTTTCCTTGGTTTTCTATGGTATCATTCACTGATTTATTCAATTCTTCAAACTTTCTCTTATATTTCTCATCCATTTCTATAAGCACGTTCTTTACATGCTGTTTAAGTGCGTCGATCACTTTCATGAAGTCAATCTTTTCTACTTCTTCTTGATTAAGGTGTTCATGTCCTCCAGTTGTGAGATCGCTGGTTTCTGGTGGCTTCATGTTGTTTTTCAGATTGTTGGGTGAATTCTTGCATTGGCGTCTGCCCATCTCTTCTTCCAAATGCTCCCTTATGGATCTTCTTTTATCGGATCAGGTATCCTTGCCTACTGATGTACCTTCCCAGTGATGGCTCTCCCCAGTGATGGCTCTCCTGGTGCCTAGATCAGATCTCCGTGCCCAATGATGGCTCTCCCCAATGTTGGCTCTCCTGGCACGCAGATCAGGTCTCCGTGCTGGTTGGGTTACTCGTAATCAAAGTGCCTACCTTGCTTGGTGCAGGCAGGCTATAGAAACAAAGGCACTCCTGCCCGCTTGGTTGCCCTGAGGATTCGGACCCAGTGCCCAGACTGGCTGGGCTCGGTGATGTTATGTGCTGAAAGAGGGCAGGGGGGCCGAAGTGGGGAGGGTTCTGGATGCAAGCTGGGTGGGATAGGAAGAAAGAGGCAGTATGCAGGGAGTAGAGGCCCTGCAGAGAGCCCAAGAAGGATAGGGGGTTGAGGAACTTCTGAGTTTCCTGTCCTGGGCTGGCCCCACGGGGTCAGAAACTCATCCCAATGTTGGCTCTCCTGGTCCCGATAAACTCACCCCAATGTTGGCTCTCCTGGAGCCGAGAGCTCTCCGTAGCTTTTGATTCCTGTCCTGGAACTAACTCTTCTAGACCATGCTGGACTTGAACTCACAAAGATCCACCTGCCTCTGCCTCCCGAGTGCTGGGATTAAAGGTATGCACCACCACTGCTGGGCTTCACTTTTGTTTAAACTGAAAAGTGGAAATGGTGTAGGAGATCCTTCTGTTTATGTGCTGCTTTCATTGGTTAATGAATGAAGAAACTGCCTTGAACTTTTGATACAGCAGAACTTAGGTAGGCAGAGAAGACAGACCTGAATTCTGTGAGGAAGAAAGCAGAGTCAAGAGATGCCATTTATCCACGGCCAGAGGTAGACATGCAGAAATTTTCTGGTAGGCCATGACCTCATGGTGATACACAGATTGATAGAAATGGGTTAAATTAAGATGTAAGAATTAGCCAATAAGAAACTAGAGCTAATAGGCCAAGCAGTGATTTAATTAATACAGTTTCTGTGTGGTTACTTTGGGGCTAAGCTAGCCAGGCAGCTGCGATGAACAAGTGGGCTCTCTCCTTACAACAGTAGAGGCATTTCATTTGTATTTTAATTAACAAAGCTTGCCTGAAGATCAGAGAATAAAACAGCCCCAGTGCTCAGATTTACAGACCAGGCAGTGGTATCATACATCTTTAATCCCAATAGCCACACTAGTTTGCCATAGAAACTGGGCCTTTAATCCCAGTGGTGAACACCTTTAATCTCAGCCCTTGAGAGGATTAAAAAATGGGAAGAGACAGCTCTCAGACAGTCTTTTTCTGAGTTTCCTGGAGGCAAGATTTCAATTTTCAGACTAAGATCAAGGTAAGAGCCATTGGCTGTCTATTTTGCATTTCTGACTTTCAGGTTGGACCCCAATTTTTCTTCCCAAGTTTCTATTAGTCATGCATCATTTGGTGCCCAATTTTGGGGATATAAATTTATGATAAAAATTGCCTGAGGCTTTTTAGCCACCAGCCCAAACCAGAGTTGGGATTGGCATTCCAGCTCTAGTAATTGGAACCTACACCTAGCCACCTGGGTTCAAGAAAAAAAGCAATAAAACTAGTGATACCAATTCTGATATGCCCAAAGTTTGGCAACTACATCCACATAATACCTGAGAGAGCTTGGGAAAAGAATCTACACATAAAATAACAGATTCCAACATGGTTTCTTGGTGGCATTGTCTTGGGTGGCATCTGTCAGAGGCAAGCAGAGATGCAGCTCCTTTAAGAGAGGCTTCCTGATTCAGCCTCAGTAGTAAAAACTTTGCAACTCTTTTAAGAGGTTCTGCCATCAAACACTTAAATGGTATTTATGAGCAGCTGACAGCATGTTTCATGGTTGTGGCATGGACTTTGAAACTCCACAGAGTTGTGGTAATAAACATGGCTCCTTCCAGAGTCTATACCATGAAGCTAGACTCTCAGAAAGCTAAGGAATGGAACAGAGCTAGTCACCAAGGCCAAGGCTTTAATTCTAGCCATGCATTTAAGCAGATTAAAAATGCATGTGGTCAAAAAAATAGACACATAGAGTAAAGGCAGATTCAGAAAAAAACAAAAACAATATGAAACCTCTAAATGGTTTACAATGTGTTTAAAAACATACATAGGCTTGGGAAAAAAGAAAAATTATAGAGAAAGTCCTTTACAAAAAGAAGAGAGTAGTTTGATGTGGCACTCACCTTTAATTCTAGTACTTGGAAGGCAGAGGCAGGTGTATTTCTGGGAGTTCAAGGAAAGCCTGGTCTACAGAATGAGCTCTAGGACAGCCAAAGACACACAGAGAAACACTGTCTCAAAAAGCTAAAAATTAAAAATAAAAGATATAGAGTACAAGTAAAATTATTAAAGTAACATAATGATGGAAAATATACAGAGAATCTGGATACTGTATGTTTTTGTGTTGTGTTTGAATTATCTGACTGCCAAGGAAGGAGCAAAATTTGATAAAAGACATTTGATTATAAATTCTGGTGGATTAAACAAATGTGTATATTTTGAAAATGATTTGACTTCAAATTTTAAGTCAAAAGATATGTTACTTTGCAGAAGAGATTTTGCTTTTGTTTCCACAGGAAGTGAGAGGCTATGGATTCATTTTGAGCTAAGAAAAATAAGGTTTGATCAACTAGACCCCCTGAAAAATCTCCAGTAGGAGTGGATGTCCCAAATGATCCGATGTCTTAGAACACCTCTGTTGCAGTTTCCTCTGAGTTCTACATCCAAGAAACCTTCAAGACAGCTAACTGAGATGATCCAGTCTCACAGAATACTCCAGTCAGGACTTGACCATAATCCTAAATTTTCTTTGAGTCCCTTCTAAATTACCAGCATCTCCAATCAGCAGGAAGTAGTCTAGAAAACAACACCTATATTGCCCTAAAAATGTATTATAAATATTTGTCTGTGTTTAATGTGTTGGTTACAAGTTGTTATGGATAAAGTTCAGGAAAAAAAAAAGCTAAACAAATGAAATTACATTCAACGTACTTGTTTTGAAAAGAAAAAAGGATATAAATATGATAGAATAAAATGGTAGATTATTGAATATAATCTGAAAAGAATAAAGTGAAGATATAGATATGATCTTGCTTTTAAAAGAAAACATGAGATATAGATATGATAGGATAAAAGTATTGATTATTTAATCTACTCTGAAAAGAAAAAGGGAGGATATAAATATGATAGGATAAAAATAGATTATTGAGTCTATTTTAAAAAGAACTTATAGTTTTAAATATTTTACATTGGATTTGACTTCTGTACATTGTATACAAATTTTGTATCCTGAGATAAATTTGAGATTAAATTTGTTAAAACATACTATGCATATATTTCTAATTTTGTTTAAGGTTAAAAATGTGTTGTACCTATACATCTCTTTACCAATGAAATTCAAATTTTTAGTCCTAGAAAATTATTATTAGAAAACTGTCTATGATCATATTGAAATGCAATTTCGTAATTAGTAATTGAACTTGTCCTCACATTAGGTATGTTTTCAATGTCAAACAAAGAAATATTTTAGATAGACAAGTCATCTTTAAACACTTAAGAGATCTACAGAATATGACATTTAAGATGTTTTATAATCTAGATTCTTTTTCTTTCTTATGACAATTAGATATGTCTGTTCCCTTCAGCACCAATCTACTTCAGAGAAGATAATGCGTTTCTAAAAGACTCCATATGGAGTTTACTTTCTTTGTGGCAAAAGTAAGTCACTAGGCAAATAAATGTCCATCTCCCAACTGCTGACAATATGCTGTTCTAATTGGATAAGGCCAGCTGGCCTGGGTCTGAAAAAGCATGGGATAAAACCAGACTTGTTGAACATAGCGGACAATGAGGACTACTGAGAACTCAAGAACAATCGCAGTGGGTTTCTGATCCTACTGCATGCACTGGCTTTGTGGGAGCCTAGGCAGTTTGGATGCTCAACTTACCAGACCTGGATGGAGGTGGGGGTTCCTTGGACTTCCCACAGGACAGGGAACCCTGATTGCTTTTTGGGCTGGGGGGGGACTTAATTGGGGGAGGGGGAGGGGAACGGGAGGCAGTGGTGGGGAAGAGACAGAAATCTTTAATAAATAAATAAATTAAAAAATTAAAAAAAAAGAAAATTCTAATTGGATAAGCAGGACTCAAAAGAAAGTCACTGCCCAAAATCTTCAAGACAAGGAGTGACAGTCCTTCAGATGTCCTGCTTCAAAGAAAGGACCATCAAATATGTTAGGCCTGTAGACCAAACATGGATGACCCAATGTTGCAGAGGAACTTTGGGTGACTTTCCAGGCATTCAGCTGTTTCTCTCAATACTCATATTGATTGGGAAGTCGTTTTCTTGTTTTTCATTCCAAATCAGTTAATATTTCCTTCTTGGGTCTCTGAGGTAGTTGAAGATTAGATAGTTATAGTTATAGTCTTCCTTGTTTATGAGACTTAGAAAGGAATTTCACTAGGAAAATATAAATTATATAAGGTTGAGAGATATCAAGAGAGAGTTTTGGATGGTTATGCAAGTTTTGGCAGAAAGTAAAGTAGATATAAGACTTTGGACTCACAAAAATTGGACAGATATAGAGTATTTTCTCTGAATTTAGCATAAGCAAATGGACTGGACATTGTTGCTGTATTTATTACCTGTATATATTGTATATAATTATTGTACTTATTGAATATAGTTTTTCTGATATTTGTTATCATATATCAATATTTTTTAGACAAAAAGAGAAAATGTAACAGCCTTTCCTTTGTATTTAAATAAATAAAGTTTGCCTCAAGATCAGAGAATAAAACAGCTATACTGTTCAGAATTATAGACCAGGCAGTTGTAACACACACCTTTAATCCCAGTGGTCACACTAATTTGCCATACAAACCAGGTGGTACATGCCTTTTAACACAGTGGTGAACACCTTTAATACCAGCTCAAAAGAGGATTACTGGTGTAGGAGGGTCTTCTGTCTATGTGTTACTTTCATTGGTATAATAAAGAAACTGTGTTGGCCTTTTGATAGGACAGCAGCTTAGATAGGGGAGTAGGCTGAACAGAATGCTGGGAGAAAGAAAGCAGAGTCAGGCAGATGCCATGGCTCTCCTCTCCAAGACAGACATAGGTTAGACTCATCCCGGTAAGCCACAGTCATGTGGTGATACACAGATTTAATAGAAATGGGTTAATCAAGATGTGAGAGTTAGCCAACAAGAGGATAGAACTAATGGGCCAGGCAGTGTTTAAGTGAATATAGTTTCTGTGTAATTATTTCAGGTAAAGCTAGCCAGGAGCCATGTGGCAGGAAGCAGCCCACCACTGTTCCATTTTACTACATATTATTAAACAGGAGGAAATACCTCTCAAACACAGTCTTCCAAGATTCCTGGAGGCAGAATCACCATTTTCTGACTGAGGTCGAGGTAACAGCCAGTGACTAGCTGTTTTTGCTTTTCTGATTATCAGGTTGGACCCCAATTACTCACTCTGAGTTTCTATTAATCATGCATTACATAATTATTGTATAATTGAATTAATAACCTGGATTTTCTCAAAAAAAGAAATATACATGTCTAATAAATATTTAGAAAAATATTCCTTATTCTTAAGCATTAGGTTTAAAGCTAATTAAGAGTATTTTCAGATTTCATTTTACCCAATTCAGAATGGTTATGATCTACCAAAGACAAAGAAGAGGAGGAAAAGTAGGGTGAAGGAAAGGAAAGAAGAAAACTGAGATGGAAAGAGAGAGGGGTAAGGAATCAGAGAAAAGAAAAAAGCAAAATAAACACTGATGAAGATATGTCAAAAAGACTACTTACTCATCCTTGGTGAGAGCATAAACTTGTGTAGCCACCATGAAAATGAGTAGGGATGTTTTTTTCCAAAATTTAAAAAGACACCTACTATAAAAATTATCTTTAGTACTCTTAGGCATATATCCAAAGGATACTGACCTAAATACTTGAAAATTTATGTTTGTTGCTATTCTGTTCATAATGGCCAAGAAATATAATTTGCAAAAAAACCTCAGAAAAACAAAGACTTCAGTGATCTGTCATTTTTTGATCTCAGATTTTCATCTTTCTGTGTATTTGTATGAATATGTGGATATGAGTATTAATATACATCTTGAAACTAGAAGTTGACCATGTAAAGTAGAAAACAAGGTTACAAACAAGTGGAAAAACTTTATAAGAAAGATAATTCTTGTAGATGAAAGGATACAATTAAAGGCAGGATATGGGTGATAAAAATGAATTATATAAAAATACTATCACAAAACCTAATTGTTATTGTAGGCCACTTATTTGTTCCCATCAGCTCAGCCCTGAAATAATCACACAGAAGCTATATTCTTTAAATCACTTTTTCGCCCATTAGCACTAGCTTCTTATGTTTAAATAAGAATGTTCTAAGCCTAATACAAAATTACATACAATAAGAACAACTATCACGTATAAAAATTGGAATTAAAACCAGTATAAACAATATCAATCAGGAAACACGTGATCACTGTTTCATTAATTACTCTACACTAAGGAGTTTAAATCTTATAAATAACTTGATCAAGTCATGAGAAGAAAGCAAATACAACTATCTAAACTTCAACCTCAATGAAGACCCAGGAAGGGAAATAATATTATTTGAGTAAGCAGGAAGTGCAATCAAGCAACTTCCAAAATGTGCAACAAATGACAGAGACAACAGGCTACCTGGGCAATCACCCAAAGTCTCATTTGCAATTTTAGAAGAACCAACTTTGGCTAAAGCCTAAAGTAACTGACAGACCATTTTCAGAGACAGGAAAAGTTTCAAAATTGTTTTAACCTGTCTGGGCAAGATTTGACAATCTTTTTTCTTGTATCCTGCTTGTCGTGACTAGACATTGTACATTTTGTCAGTGGTCAATGCATAAGCAGATCCTTGCCTAAAGGCCGGATTTGCCAAGAAGAAACAAACTTCTAAAGAAAATTTCACCCAAACACTAGAGAATATGTATTCTCAGCAGTCAAAGGAATTTATTCTGATACTGATTACATATTTAGACACAAAGACAGTCTCAACAAATACAGGGAAATTAAAATTGCTCCACAAACTCTACCTGATCACAGTGGAATAAAACTGGAAATTAATAGTTAGAAAACCTATAAAAATATTTAGAGTCATAGATATTAAATAAGACTCTATTGACTGATGATGAATCATTAAAAAAACCAAGAGGTAAATAAAAATTACTATAATCAAATGCAACAAAAATATAGCTTACTAAAATCTATAGGAAAAAAAGTGGAATTGCACATCAATCTCTGAGATGAACATAGATACATCAAATTCTCAACAAAATACTTGACAAAACTAATCTTAGAGCTTACCACAAAAATATTATTCGTCATGACCAAATTGGATTAATTCCAAAAATACAGAGATATTTCAACATGCATAAGTCTATAAATGCAATTCATCACATAAATTGGATGCACTGACAGAAATAACATGATAATCTTAACAAATGCTAATAGACATGTTGATAAAAACCCAACACTGTTTCACAATTTAAACTCTGAATTGACTAGGGACAGAGAGATATAACATTATCATTCCAAATGGAAAATGATTATAATCATTATCTCTAAGATTAGGAACAATACAAAGGTGTCCATCCTCTTCATTACAGCTCAATACTAGTATATATTACCATCTAAATTTACATTTCTAGTCTATTAGTTTTAAAAAAGCAGTAAGTTGTAGAATATGATTTCCATAATATGTTTTCAAAACAACCAATAGCATCAAAACCCAAGGTAATACTCCATGGAATTATTACAGTTCACATAAGATTAAACTGTCTCTTATTTTAGTATTCTAATAGTGTATTTATGACTGAGCACTTATAATCACTAGAAATTTACTTTTCAAAGTACAGAAGCTGGGAAATGTGAGATTAGATATGCAGTAGGGTTAATGTCAGATGAAGATTACATAAAAGATAATGCGGTATTGAATTTTAGAAGATTGAGAAATGTTAAATCCTAATGAGAAGGAATAATTATAAAGCAAGAGGCTATTCGCTTGAGACTTTAGCTATTTTGTGAGTCCACTAATTGTATAAATGGTCACAACACCCCCATGACTTAGAAACCTACCAAGCTTATATCTTGACATATTATTACATTGAAACTTAATATTTCCTCAGGTAAGCTGTTTCTAGTGGAGGCTATTTCAAGAACTAATAAACATACCATTTATATATCAAGTGCAAAAATATGAGAAGTAGCTGCAAATCACTCATGGGCATCTTCTAGCATATAGAGGCTGTTCAACTTGTGCTTTCATGGTTTATGATGACAGTAATGACCTTCTCAGTGAATTATTACAACCTTGTATTTATTCATCATCCCTCTTTTATCTTCTAAAGCAATTGCCAGACCAAGTTGTAAATTTGACATTGTTATTTTCAATTTTGAAAGCTTACTGAGAATCCAGGAATTGTATGATTCCCCATGTAATAGAATTTTATCATAAACGACAATCCTTAAAATTCCTGTACATTAGTTTAGAGGTATATTCATATGAAATTTATTTGAGAGGAAGTGGTATGTTCTTTGAGCTTCAGTTTAAAATTGTGAAAAATGTTCAACTATCTTTTATATTTCAACCAGAAAAAAAAATGTTAAATGAATGTTCACAAAAGTATAGAATATAACCAGGTGGTGGTGGTACATGCCTTTAATCCAGCACTCAGGAGGCAGAGACAGGTGAATCTCTCTGAATTTAAAGCCAGCCTGGTCTACAAGGGTTAATTCCAGGACAAGAATTAACAGTTACAAAGAAACTCTATCTTGAAAAACCAAAAAAAAGTATAGAATATAGGTATTTGAATACTGAGCAGAGCAAAAATCTAACATGAATTGTTAAAACTCTTTTCCCCAAAAAAAAAATCTTGATCAGGAGTCTCTTTGAATGTATAAAATTATTGGATTCATTCCACAATGTTTATGTAAAAACAATATTAAAATTTTTATTCTTGAGATACACTTACAGTTAAACTCTTAAAACCAAATTAGTATAAAGTTGAAAAGGGAAGGACACTGAGAAAAAGTCAATGATTGTAGCAATATAGTATCAAGCTGGGATGAGAGAGGGCAGAGCACAGTAGTGTACTGTTATTTTCACCATGCTTTGACAAGGCGTAATAAATCAAAACTCAAAACACTTCTGGAAGTAGGTCTAGGGTACAAGCAGGAAACTGCAAGCAGTTGCTGAATCCACTTGCACAAAGGAAGAACCTTGGAATTTAGTTATATTCTCTAAGAACCACTTCCCTATTCTATTATCGTAGCATTTCTACCCATTTGGGGTGTTAGAGTAATCTCAATACGTTTGCTATTGAAAAGAGGCTTTCCTCAGACTTGAGTCCCATTTCAAAGTATTGGCTGATATTACTACCAGTGAGCATACTTAAACTTTAGTGTCTTAGTAACTCTAGCCATTTAATCAATCACTAATCTAAGCATTGTTATGAAGATACTTTGTAGATATGACTAATCTCAATATGCTGACTTTAAAGAAAGTCAGTGGGTGAATCTCCCTCAATCAAAGGGCTTAATTATAAAATGAAATGTCTCTCAGGAAGGAAGAGACATTGTCTCACAACTGCAAAATGTCCTCCTACCTGAATTTCCCACTTGTGAACATCTAAGTTGTCATATGGTCAGTTTCGATAACTGCAGTAGATAATTACTTAAAACTCACTATATACAGGTTGCATATGTAGCTCAGTTGTAGAGCACTTGTCTAATATACATGAGATCCAGGGTTCAGTCCCTTATACTGAACTGATGACTAACATGGCTGAAGAGTAAAATAAAGTATATTATAAATAATTTTTCTAATTTTTCCATAATTATTGTCTGTATCTACTTAGTTCTTACCTCTTTCACAAGCATAGAAGTATGAATGATATATCAGTGAGAGTCCTCCAGAGAAACTGAGCCAAGATAAAATATACTACATGCCTATCTCTGTTTCTAAATCTATATGTATTGAATAATCCATACCTAATACACACACAGACACACACATATGTGTGCAATATATACATATATATATATAGGTATATGTACGTATGTATGTATATATTCATCTTGGGTTCTTGGGTCATTTCCTCTGGAGAAGCCTGGCTGATATACCATCCTCATTAATAAGTTTATAGATGAAGTTAGATCTAAGTAGGTAATCACAGTAATGGATACATAATGTAATTTAAAAGTAAAAATAAAATAAATACCTATAAAGTTAGTGCAAACTAAAAACTCTATTTATGGTGCATGCCACCTCTTTTTAGGATGACTTAAATGTAAATTGTTATGATTATGTTCTCTGGAGTCAAGCTCGTACTCATATGTTTCATTCTCAAGGTAAACAATGTGCATGACATTGTAAATGTCCAATTTGTGAATTTTAATAGTTTTGTTTTGTATGAAGAGTTGCCATTCTCATTAATTTGTACAAGATGATATCTCTCTAGATAGAATCTTCAGATATGTGTACAAAGTCTTCTTCTTTGGTTTTTCAAACTAAATATTGATTACAAGCAATTTTTACATCTTACATAATTTCCACCTATTATTAGGCCATAAATTATATCAATGTCTTAATTCAAGTTTTACAACAATTATACGAATATGATGATTTCATAATTAAACATAATTACTGTTATACCAACTTGGGAATTCTAAGCAACATAAAACAATAAACTTTTATTTGGACCAGGATAAAGTGAGAAGCATTTTAGGACCATTCATACTCCAAAGAAAGTCATTTTTCACTAAGTACATCACACCACAGCTTACAAAATACAACTTGTGCCCGTAAGTTCAGCTATAAACTCTTTCCTTTTATGTTCTTTCTTGAAAGTTAGTGCCCAGATTAGTCATATTGACACAGTGGGGCTGTTGAAAATTTATAAAGGAATATCACCCTTAAGCTTTGCCTATATAAATCCAGTTTGAGACTAACTTGAAGAGCACCATTTATATAAACATGACTTAGTATTTATTATGAAGAAGAACATGCTTCTTTTAAGCACGTTTTACTTAGCAAAACTGGCATAAATAAAAGTGAGTTTATAGGGATAGTGAACTGAGGCAGTGATTTGAGGATGTACGGTGGTAATATGATAAATTCCATTCTCATTCCTCTTGTCAACTGCTTATCAAAGCCACATAACTTGACTAATTTAATGAAATGTTTTACTGTGATTTTAAAGCTTTTAGGAGGTTATTTATAACTTTAGTTTATTTGTGTCAAAGTTTTCCTACAAAAATTATTTATTTATTTTACTCATGCAACTTAAATCAGCAATGTTCCGTACTGATTCACATTAAATATTCATCATGGTGGGGGCGTTATTACACATTTTTAAGATCAGTTCTCTGTATTTCTTCTCAATTAGCCCTTTACAGATACTTTGTTCTTTGAAAATAATGATGTTATTGACTCTGTAGCCTAACCCTTCTATAGACTATAAACCTTAATTGGTGACAAATAAAAATTCACTATTAAATGATACTTTGACTATTTTCTTGACTGAGAAAGTCTTCATTGGTGTCAGTCCAAAATATGGCAAGGTATTTAGACCTGTCATTATTTAAACTCAAATTGATTTTATCATTGCTTAAAAACTTCCAAGTTAAGCCTTTGTCACTAATTTCTGGTTTGGGTAAGAGATATAGCATCAAGCATCTCACCACCTTTTTTTTTTCCTTTTGGGTTTTTTGTTTTGTTTTGTTTTGTTTTTTCATACAGGATTTCTCTGTGTATCAGGCTATTCTGTAATTCACTCTGTAGACCAGGGTGGCTTCAAACTCTCATAGATCTACCTGCCCATCCCTCCCAAGTTCTTAGAATAAAGGCTTACACTGTCACTACCTGGCTTTATCCCCTTCTTAACTAGTATTCCTTGTTTCAGTTGGGAGTGGGCAGTACAGGTTGAACAAATGGTACAATTGGGACTAAGAGACTTTAGGTTTTTGTTGCTTTTTAAAGAATTACTTCAGGAGGGACCCTCTCATTACTGTGAGGCTAATACAGAAAATATTTCCTTTAAATTGCACACAAAGTCCTTTCTGGTGCTAGATTTTTCTCAATCTTTGGAGTTAAACAATTTTAAACACATCTGTGTTGAAATTTCATTTATTTATTTATTTGTTTTGGATCACTTTATATTTATATATTTCTTTTATTTAAAAATATTTAATTTAGTAAATATTGGCTCCTTTTTTATTTGTTGTATGTACCAACCAGAGTTCCCATCCTTTCTTTCCTCACCTTCCCTTCCCCACTTCCTTTCTACACCCATCCAATTCTTAGAAAGGGTAAGGCTTCCCATGGGGAGTCACCAAAGCCTGGCATATCAAATTGAGGCAGGCCTATACTACTATCCCCTGCATCAAGCTTGGGCAAGGCATCTCAACATAGGAAATGGGTTCCAAAAAGCCAACTCCTGTAGCAGGACCAGATCCTACTCTCACAAAGAAACCAAGCTACACAACTGTCACTCACGTACACAGGGCCTAGGTTGGTCCCATGAAGGCTCCCTCTAGATTCTATAAACTCCCACAAGTGGGGTTTAACTCTCTCTGTGGATTTCCCCATCATAATCTTGACCCTCTTGTTTGTATAATCCCTCTTCCCTCTCTTCTACTGGACTCCAGGATCTTGTAACAGTTCTTGGTGATGAATTTCTGCATAGGATGTGCATCTCTCCATCTCTATCAGATATTAGATGAAGATTCGATGATAACAATTAGAGTAGTCACCAATCTGACTGCAGGATGAGGCCAGTACAGGCAACTTCTCTACTACTGCTAGGAGACTTAACTGGGTGATACTTGTTAATTCCTGGGAATTTTCCTGTCACCAGGTTTCTCCCTAACTCCACAAGGCCCTGTGTTTCAAGATATCTCTTTCATTGCTCTCCCTCTCCATCCATCTCCAACTCGACCATCTGGATCCCTAATGTTTCCATCCTCCATTCCTTCCCCCCGACTCCCTGCCACCAGTTTAAGCAGGAGATCTCATCTCTCTCCCCATCTCAGGGTCTTCTTTGTTACCTAGCTTCTAAGGGGCTATGGATTGTAGCCTTGTTATCCTTTGCCTTACATCTAATATCCACTTATGTGTGAGTACATAACTTGTTTTGTGAGACCAGAAAAACTGAAGCAGGAAAAGATTCCAATTTTGTGTTGAGACCTTTTGGGACTTCCATCTTCACTACAACTGAGAAAAGTCTTAAGGCAGTGCCCCACAAGGGAAGTATTAGTTAATGGAAAAACCCAAGTTACACAAAACTGCTGACTGCTACCCACACCCGAACCTGTAGTTACACAAAAGATGTTGACCACCTACCTTCCCCTATAGGTTGAGTAACAATGAACCAATCAGGTAAGTTTCCAAACAACCCCTGTGGTTAGCAAAGGGTCAGCAGATGTCCTGAGGATGTGACCAGGAGACAGATGCTAAGAGTAAACGACGTCAGAAAATAATAGCTAAGTTTTACCTAACCTTTAGTAACTTGAGATGTAGAATAAGCAATTTTGTACTTTGAACCTGTAATTTTATGACTGCTCTGTGATTTTTGTCTTTATAAACCCCTTACAATAATAGACGGGGTCCTTCTCCCTCCGTCTCCAGTGTTAGATTGCAAGGTAGGGAACCCGTGCTATTCTGTATACAATAAATGAAATCTTGATTTTGCATTCATAATTGTGTGACTTTATGGTGGTCTCCTTGGGAGTCTCAGGACTTAGGCACAACAGTTTGTCTTTCTGGGTCTGGTTTTTCTCACTGAGTATGATTTTTTGTAGTTCCTTACATTTGCTGCAAATTTCACGATATCTTTTTTTTTTAACTACATTGTGTAAATGTACCACGATTTCTTTATCCATTCATTAGTTGAGGGGCATCTAGGTTATTTCCAGGTTCTGGCTATTATGAATAATGCTACTATAAACGTAGTTGAGCAAGTGTCCTTATGGAGTGATTGAGCATTCTTTGGGTATATACCAAAAAGGTGGTGTTACTGACTCTTGAGGTAGATGGATTCCCAATTTTCTGAGAAACCACCATATTGATTTTCAAAGTGCATGTAAAAGTTTGCACTCCCAGCAGCAGTGGAAGAAAGTTCCCCTTAATCTATATGCTCTCCAATGTAAGCTGTCATTTGTGGCTTTGATCTTAGCCATTCTGATAAGTGTAAGATGATCCCTCAGAGTCATTTTATTTGAATTTCCCTGATGACTAAGGATGTTGAGTGATTCTGTAAATGTGCTCTACCACCAAGTTACAACTCCTGACAGAATAAGCATTTAATATTTTGAGATTCTTGAATATATCAAGTGAACTAACCCTGATTATTAACTGGAAAACAAAAATCTATGATTTCATATCTTCTTTACTGGTGTATTCTTAATAGCTGAAATCTGAATGTGAATTTTTTTCTCGCCTGCAGTGAATCTGTACAATAAATAAGGATTTATACTTTACTGTAGTGTATACTTAACAATTGCTGTCTCTTATTATAAATCATAATGATATTAATGTCATCATTTAGATATTTCCTAATATCATATATTCTTTGACATTTTCCTTGAGACATGTTTTCAGATAAATTCCAAGTTAACCTGTAGCTTTCTATATGGCACAGGCTAGCCTCAGACTCCCAATGACTCTGTCACTTTCCTCAACAGTAATAATTAAGATAAATATTACCTGTAAAATAGAATCTAAAATTTTATATTAATATAATAAAAGCAAAATATGGTCTACACTGTCTAATACTGCCTAAAATATTTTGACTACAAATAAATGTTTAAATGAGCAAAAGGTGTCCCAGACCCAAAAAGATGAATATGGGATGTACTCACTCATAATGGGTTTCTAGCCATAAATAAGGACCACGGAGTCTACAATAGGTGAACCTAAAGAAGCTAAGGAAGAAGGTGAACCGAAGGAAAAACATATAGTTGTCCTCTTCGCTAAGGGAAGTAGACCAAATTTCCGGGGAGAAAATGGGATCTTGGGGGTGGTTGGGATGGGGGTAAGGGGAGATGGGGAGAGAAAAGGTAGAAGGGAAGGAGGGGGGACCTGGGAAACGGGAGAATTGGGATAAAGGAAAGGTGGATAGGGGAGCACGGAACCACAATTCTTAGTTAAGGGAGCCACTTTAGGGTGGGCAAGCGACTTGACCCTAGAGGGGCTCCCTAGTGCCCAAGATGAGGTTCCCAGTTAGTTCCTTGGGCAGCTGAGGATTGGGAACCTGAAATGACCCTATCCTAGAGCAATACTGACGAATATCTTGCATATCATCATAGAATCTTCATCTGGTGATGGATAGAGATCGAGACAGTGACCCACACAGGAGCACTGGACTGAGCTCCCAAGGTCCCAAGGAGGAGCAGAAGGAGGGAGAACATGAGCAAAGAATTGGGGACCACGAGACGTGCATCCACCCACTGAGACAGAGGAGCTGATCTACGGGGAGCTCACCAAGGCCAGCTGGACTGTGACCGAAAAAAGCATGGGATAAAACCGGACTCTCTGAACATGGCGAACAATGAGGGCTGATGAGACACCAAGGACAATGGCAGGGGGTTTTGATCCTACTTAATGTGCTGGCTTTGTGGGAGCCTAGCCAGTTTGGATGTTCACCTTCCTAGATATGGACGGAGAGGACCTAGGACTTAACACAGGGCAGGGAACCCGGACTGCTCTGTGGACTGGAGAGGGAGGGGGAGAGGAGTGGGGGGAGGGGGAGAAGGGTGGGAGGAGGGGGAGAAGGGTGGGAGGAGGGGGAGAAGGGTGGGAGGAGGGGGAGAAGGGTGGGAGGAGGGGGAGAAGGGTGGGAGGAGGGGAAGGGAAATGGGAGGCTGGGAGGAGGTGGAAACTTGTGTTTTGTTTATGTTTTTTTTTCTTCTTTTCGCAATAAAAAAAAAAGAATAAAAAAAAAAAGAAGTTTGATATATTGTAAATTAGTTAAAATGTTATATTGTAAATCAGATAAAATTATACCCTGTAGAAATATGTATGACAATTAAACTGCAATGAGTCATGCCTTTTAAGTTTTTTGACAATCTTAGAAAGGCATCACTTGTGTATTTCCACATTTGGAGCAGAAATCTGATATAATTGTCCAAAAGAGTACATTGTAGATGGTCAGTTTTGATGTCCCCTACTAAAGCTTACAGTGAGAATAGCATGCCACATTTATCAATTGATAAACATTGTCACAATTTATAATGTCCTTTTATTAAATTATAAAAGCAATTATTGTTTTTTATTCACTTTATCACATTCTAAGTTCATGCAATTTTCTATTCCTATCATTTTATTTATCTCTTAGTGTCTCCAGATAGCAAGTGACTATATTTCAGAATTTTCTGCTCCTGTGTCTCGTTTGGTTTAATTTATATAGTAAATTTTGAATAATGTCCAATTAATATCACATAAATTTAAGTCATTCACTAGTGGCATAGAATTGTAATTAATGATTTTCTTCATAGTTATCAAATACATCCCTAATTTCAAAAGTAATGACAGATTTAAATAATAAATAAGATAATGCTATCTAAGACATAATAAATAATAGAGGCTAGTTTTTGATAATTCTCAATTCTTTAGTTACATCCAAATCATTGGAAATGGAATGCTCTTTACTGAGATGAGATTATATTAAATTTCACCATTGAACTTAAATAAAAGCATACAGCAGTTAGGTTGTGATAAGTTATCTATCAGATTTGATTAGCTTTGAAGTCCTGATCACAGTACAAATCTTTCAAGAACATTTAATGGGTATGTATTTACTAAAATAAAATATGCAATTGACTAAAGTGTGAAGAGTTCTGAAATTTTCACAAACTCTCAAGATGAAAAATACGTCCCAAAGTATACTCTTTATTTGAGTATGCTTTTAATGATATTACATTCAACCATTTTTAGCAAAAATATTTATCATTAATAATAGTTAAAGGCCTAGTACATGTTTTCTAAAGGCATCAAATTAGAGTCTCAATTGAAAACACCTTTGTAGTGGCACACACCTTTAATTCAGTACTTGGAAGGCAAAAGCAGGTGGGTCTTTGTGGGTTCAATTCCAGGCTTGTCTACAGAGTTCCATGAGAACCAGTGCTATTACACACAAAGAAATCTTTTCTTGAAAAATTAAAACAAATAAACAAAAGATTCAATAGTCCACTATGGCATGAACATATGACCAAGGACATGGCAATAGGGATATCTAATTGTGACAACATTAAGGCAGATAAGGAATCTGAGCAGGAATGCTAGAACTCATTGTTATTCAGTCAAATATCCAGTAAATAATATAATATGTCTTCCATATTTAGGGTTGCTTATCTCCCTTAAATTAATAATCTCTGAAAATATTCTTACATACACACTAAAAAGCATTTTTCCAAGATAATTTTAAATCCATTTAAACTGATGATGAAGATTAATTGTCACAGTCACAAGAATACTCCTTGTCAAATCGGCACACAAAGAGATTACTTTAAGCCACAATAAACCTGCTCCCTTGGTCTCAAAATATTATGGATATATCATAAGATGTATGTAATTTATCTTTTAAGGGACTCCCTCCAGAGTCTTGATGGATTTTAATACTGCAAAAGCCCAAAGTAGAAGTGTCTTCAAAAATGCAAGACAGTGTCTCAATTGTGAGCCACACGAAAATGAAAATGAAAGTCTTACATTTAATATATTGTGGAGTAGATTAACTATTCTCATTCCAATAAATAATAGGCACATGGCAAGAAAAATTTAAACCAAACTAGCATGTACACCTAGCTTTTGATGGATTCAGATGGACTTGCCCATGGGAAGCCCTGTCCCCAGAGTTATGTTACCTACAGCATGCGTAGCATCTTTTGTTGCCTGTGTATACTTTTGTGCCCAAATTTTATTTGTTAGGTATCCAATGGTCCTTTAATTTCCAACATCCTGAGTTACCTATTGAAATTTAGTCTTCTCCATCACACTTTCAAAAACAGTTTCTTGTGATTTCCTTGGAGAGATTCTGACCATGTACTACATTGACTGGCTTTAACAGTTTTCTAAACGTTTGATGAACTCTTCATTGACACCATAATACTTACTTTTGATATGACTGAAAAAACAGTACAAGGTGATAACACTTCTATGTTTTAGTTCTAAGTTGATATCTATTTTGGGAGTCTTGGACAACAACTCTTTGTTCATTTGAATGCCTTTGATGATGAACCCAGGAAAAATATTCTGAGATAACCATTTTGCTGAAGGATATCACTCAGTCACAGTCTTAGTTTGTAATTTTTTCTTAGAAAGGAACTTCGTTTTTATAAACTGAAGCCTACATGTAGGGGTCTCACTCTCAGAAAACCCTCTTTACTATTCTAACCCTGAATGAGAGTTTTCATTTAATAGTATTTTTCTAAAAATTAATAAGGGTTAGTGTGTGGTGGTTGTTTGAAACAAAATGACCCCCCAAAGGAGTAGCACTATTAAGAAGTATAGCTTTGTTGAAATAGGAATGGCCTTGTTGAATGAAATGTGTCACTGTGAGGGTGGGCTTTGAGGTCTCACATATGTTCAAGCTACACTCGGTATCTCAGACCACTTCAGGTTGCCTACTGGATCAAGAGGTAGCTCCTTTTCCACTCTTAGCTCTTTTTCCATCACTGTGTCTGGCTGAATGCTGCTACATCATACCATGATGATAATGGACTAAACCTCTGAAACTGTAAGCCACTCAATTAAATGCTTTACTTTATAACCATGGCCATGGTGCCTCTTTATAACAATAAGTCAGTTGTCAAAAATCCATAATAAGAATAATATAATTTTTTTAAATTTTGAATATATCTGTGGTGTGATGGTTTGAAAGAAAATAGCCCCAAAGGAAGTGATACTACTAGAGTGTATGGCCTTGTTAAATTAGGCATGGTCTTGGAGGAAGTGTGTCACTGTGGAGGTAGGTGGACTTTCAGGTCTCATATATGGTCCAGTCATGTCCAATGTGCCAATGAACTTCTTGTTGTTTGTAGATCAAGATGCAGAATTTTCAGCTCGTTTTCCAGTACCATGTCTGCCTGCATGCCATCTTGTTTCAACATGATTATAATGGACTGAACCTCTGAACTGTAAGCTATCCAATTAAATGTATTTCCTTATATGAGTTGCTATTTCACAGCAATAGAAACCCTAACCAAGACAATGTCAATGATGAATAAAGAAAATAAAGTTGAGGTAATAACAAATACCTTATCAAGGTAAGAACTATATAGGGGCAATATTTCTACCAGAAATTACATTCTTTACAGAAAAATAATAACCATCCTTATTTGTGAAACTAATTTTTATCACCATTTTTCTTGAATTTAGAATTATGTGAGAACCAACTCTGGTCATATCTATGAGGGAAATTACAGAGATATTTAAGTGACAATAGAAAGCTTGCCATAAATAAAGGTGAACCATCTCAAGGTCTGAGGTCCCAAACTAAATCAAACTAATTCTTAAAAGATAAGAAAGCCAAATGAACTTTACAGTTGACCTTTCTCTGCTTGGGTCTGCCAAGATTTTTAGAAGGACTGCTGTATGTTTCTACCACCATAAACTCTGTCATGTCTACCCCAATTTTAATAGACTGTTTAATTTCAAATAATTTATCAAAATAAACACTGTGCACCACAAAATACTTCTGTCAGATACTAGATCACACTAATGAAAGAAATAATTAATGTATAAAATTGATTTCAGGACTAAAGACACTGTTCTACCAACCCGGATCATATGTTTTATATGCATTTGGAACTAGTTTGTGGAAAAATGTATATGATTCAGAGCTGTGAGCTTGACAAAACTTAAAATATTATAAGCATAGTTTAGTGGACTATTGAGATATGATAACAGAAATGAATAAAATGGAAAATATGCTCATAATATTTCAAAGAGGAACATACGAGTATTTGGAACTGAACTAAAGGCCATTCATGTTAGTTTCTAGGAAAGAATATGTCAGCCTTCTACTTTTATCCTGAAAATTTGCATAAAGCTGAATTCAGAAATAAGCTGTTTGGTTAAAGAAATTTTAAGGCAATATAACACCCAAGCTGTTCAGAATGGGGACTGTTTCTTCCTCTTCTTAGGCTCTACAGTATAAGACAGAATAATGATATAAAATTTATGTTTGGTGAGGAAAGGCATGTGAACAAGTTTAACATTAAAGATAAGGAGACTACAAAGGCCCCTTTAAACCAAAAAATGTAACTTCATACTTTATATTCTCCACAGCAATTTGCTCTCATACTTACAGTTTCTTTTAATATTATTTTGCTAAATAAGCATTGAGTCCACCTCATACACTCAATACATTGTGGCAAATAAGATTACCTACAAACACATTTTTAATTATCAAGTTTTTTCTTTTTGTAAGTTTTAGGGAAACATTTGTTCTACTTGAAATTTTGCATTTTGCGCCCTCTTTATCACCTCCCTGTCCCCAAGTGATCTCAAAAATATTGAGAGAAAGTTTACCTTTCTATAAGAGCTTCAGAGGTATCAATGACCTTGAATGGGGAAACAATTTTAAAACAAGAACAAGTTGTTGGGTGAGTACTCAAATCTAAAAATCTCTATATGTTAACCCTGTTTTTGAACTTTTTATATAATTTATTCTCCTTTTCTTTCCATGGCTTCTTTCTTTCTGTTTATTTCATTTTGATGACAATTTGTACTACAAGTTCCTCAATCCTTTCCCACCTTCATTGGGCAGATTTATAGCTGTTAAAAGAAAAAAAAAACCCTTTAATTGCTAAACTGTCTCTCCAGTCCCTTTTGTAACGTTTTCTTCTTTCAGTCCAACTATTATTAACAAACTGCATCCTTGTTTCAGAGGCTCTTTTATACATAATCTCAAGTAATTCATTTTTGAACCACGAATTGAAACCTGAAACTCTACTGAATTAAACTTCATAGACTCAACATTCATTTGGATTTGATTCTTTTATTTCCCTCTTTTGTGGAATCACTACCTCACAGTATTTTGCTATAATGACCACCAGATGAACAGGTCTGATGTGTCAGGTCCAGGCCCAGGGATCTGCTTTGTTCTTTGGCCTTCTTGGTGAGTTTGCCCTTCTCTCCAGTGTGTCTGGCCAGTGTTCAACTATCTAGAGAGTTGAAGCATTGTTTTGAATTGAGTACTTGGAAATATTCCAGATGGTACACCAGCTCATTCATTTCATCTCAGGACTTCTCTACCCATCCAACCATACCGCCTATTTGGCAGCTCATTGGGTCCCTGGGGTTAGAATTTCACAGAAACCTCAACATATTACAGGAAATCTCAGGCATATTGTATAAATTTGACTTGAAGTAAACAAGCAATGTTTATCTCTCACTATATGGTGGGTGACAATTTACAACTTCTCAATCCAAATATGGCACTAGTAACTCAAAAGATTCCTGGAGGGTAATTGGTGCCTGGTTCATGATGAAAGTTTGGAAATGCCATTTCTGGTAGCAGCTAATAATTCTGGAGCAGCAGCATCAAAAGGGCAAATTACCTTGGTGGCAAGAGAGAAGCCAAGCAAATAAAACATGAGATGATTTTCTTTCTTCCATGCACACCTACTTTTTTCCAACTTGTTACCAAAATTTGCAACCCACATTCATAGTGGATTTCCCTCATTAATCAAGGCAATCAGGACGCTTCTTCAGGTATGCCTCCATTCTGAGATGATTCTGATTTTCAAACCAACCATAAGAAGCATGTAGGAATTACCTCTTCAGCTGACCTCCAAAAGAAAATATACAAAATTCTTCCACTCCGCACCTAGCAAACAAAATGAACTTAGGGAGAAAAGGGTGTTGTGTGATATTTTGTTTATGTTCTAACAAAGAATGCTTGCTTGAGTTAAAGGGTGGAAATAGTCACTAGTTAACCATATAGGTTTGGAGGACTGTAGAGATAAGACAGAAAATGGTAAGGCAAGCTGAGACAGGATATCTGCCCTTTTGCATGAAGGAATGGAAAAGGCAGGAAATCATTGTTCGCTGCTCTACAACTTCTCTGATTCACCAGTTTTTACCCACTATCTGACTCCGGATTTATACTGATAAAGGTTAATTAGATTTATGCTTCATCTGGCATCTAATTCGGGGCAGAAAAACATGAGATAACCACTTGCCCTGATTTGCAGCCATCACAGCTGCCACTGGTGACCACAGCTGCAGCCACAGCTTCCAGAGTCTGCTCATTTTTTCTCCTTTACTTCAAGTCATCAGAGTAAACCTGGGATTTTTCTGTTACAAGAATCTCCACAGGCACTTGGGCTCTAAACACCACCAAAGTTAGCCCCTCAAAACCAAGGAGTTCTGCCTTCAGGCAGCTTCTGCCAGATGTCCTTTTGTGTGATCCCTGTGTATATTTTTCTGACAGCCAGCTCCCTCACCCCATGGGTTTCAGGCTTCCCCAAACACCCACCTTGGGCTTGTGCCACACTAGGAATCTGCCTTGACAGTGCTTGGACTTCTACCATTGTTCTAACAGTCACACAGCTCACAGTTGTATGCCAATAGCTTCAGCTGTCCTCATCAGGCCTATGAACTGCCTGTGTTCTCTGCTCAGACATACTATGTGGCATTTGCCAGTCTCATACTTCACCATCATTTGGTGAGACAATTTGGAATTCTTAAAGGGGGAATTAGTTAAAAGGAAGAAAAAGTTTTATCCCGTGTTAAAAAAAAATTGAAATACTATTACAATGGAGGGAGTTAGGTCTCTCTATGAGTCAACAATGGGTGGCTTACAAATGGAATGATTGAATGATGGGATACTTGATTTTTCTGGGATTTTCACATTATCAGTTATAAATATTATTGATTGGGTAATTCTTTTTTATCACTGGAAACGTTGGTTGACATGAGTGTCAAGATCCACACATTAGAAAAAGTTACTAGAGAAAATAATTCCATTTTGATGGGTAAGGCACAAGAGTTAAGCAATATTCAGACAAAAACACAGGAATTTAAAGGAGAATAAACCACACCATTACATTATAAAATTAGAGAGGAACAGTCCAAGATTTTCAAACAACCAACCTTAATTTATACAATCACTTTTCCAAAACAACTGCCCAATGACAGGTATAGCCAAAGCTATATAAAAACTGATTGGATTCTTGTGGAAATATTAGATTTGAAGAAATTTAAGGTTGCATTAATCTCATATGGTATGTATCACCTTTTGTGAAGAAACGGTTAAACTCATGATTAACTAGTAACAGGATTGCTCCACAAGACAGAAGAGATTTGGTTACAGCAGTATCGGAACCTGGTCCTCAGTTGCAGTGGAGAACTAAGTGTGCAAATGAGACTAGGATCATTGAACAATGAAGTAGGGCTAGAGGTATTGAAATTTCCCAAGAACAACTTCTCAGAGGGGGACATAATGCTGATATACAAAGTCGTCTCTATATGACCATATCATGGTTCTATGTCATGCAGCAGCTTTGAATCCTTGGGAAAGAACTGGAGAAATTGGAAAGAAAACAGAGTCATTTCTAAAGTTATACATAGCCCCCAAAGAAAGTTTCACTGTTATTTTACAAAGATTGAATTCAGTTGTAAATAGAATGATACCAATTTCAGAAGTTAGACTAATACTAAAAAAACCTCTGTTTTTTGACAAGAACTTTAAGGCATTGAAGAAAGAAACTGAG
The DNA here is from genome assembly GCF_018167655.1 of Microtus oregoni. Classification (NCBI taxonomy): domain Eukaryota; kingdom Metazoa; phylum Chordata; class Mammalia; order Rodentia; family Cricetidae; genus Microtus; species Microtus oregoni. The sequence continues at coordinate 2,443,837 of NW_024544721.1, forward strand.
GAGTATAACAGAAAATGGAAGGACCTTCCTTGCTCTTGGATTGGGAGGATCAACATAGTAAAAATGGCAATTCTACCAAAGGCAATTTATAGATTCAATGCAATCCCCATCAAGGTCCCATCAAAATTCTTCACAGATCTTGAGAGGACAATAATCAACTTTATATGGAAAAACAAAAAAAACCAGGATAGCCAAAACAATCCTATACAATAAAGGATTGTCTGGAGGCATTACCATCCCTGACTTCAAACTCTATTACAGAGCTACAGTGATGAAATCAGTGTGGTGCTGGCATAAAAACAGAGAAGTTGACCAATGGAATTGTATAGAAGACCCGAATTTTAACCCACAAACCTATGAACACCTCATTTTTGATAAAGGAGCTAAAAGTATACAATGGAAGAAAGAAAGCATTTTTAACAAATGGTGCTGGCATAACTGGATGTCAACCTGTAGAAGAATGAAAATAGACCCATATCTATCACCATGCACAAAACTCAAGTCCAAATGGATTAAAGACCTCACTATCAGTCAGAACACAGTGAACCTGATAGAAGAGAAAGTGGGAAGTACCCTACAGGAGATGGGCACAGGAGATCGCTTCCTATGTGTAACCCCAACAGCACAGACTTTAAGGGCAACATTGAATAAATGGGACCTACTAAAACTGAGAAGCTTCTGTAAAGCAAAGGACACTGTCACCAAGACAAATAGGCAACCTACTGACTGGGAGAAGATCTTCACCAACCCTGCAACAGACAAAGGTCTGATCTCCAAAATATATAGAGAACTCAGGAAACTAGACTTTAAAATGCTAATTAACCCAATTAAAAAATGGGGCACTGAACTGAACAAAGAATTCTCAGCAGAGGAAGTTCAAATGGCCAAAAGACACTTAAGGTCATGCTCAACCTCCTTAGCAATCAGGGAAATGCAAATCAAAACAACTTTGAGATATCATCTTACACCTGTCAGAATGGCTAAAATAAAAAACTCCAATGATAGCCTTTGCTGGAGAGGCTGTGGAGGAACGGGAACCCTCATCCATTGCTGGTGGGAATGCAATCTTGTGCAACCACTTTGGAAATCGGTGTTTCGGTTTCTCAGGAAATTCGGGATCAACTTACCCCCGGACCCAGCAATACCACTCCTGGGAATATACCCAAGAGATGCCCTATCACATGACAAGAGCATTTGTTCAACTATGTTCATAGCAGTATTATTTGTAATAGCCAGAACCTGGAAACAACCTAGATGCCCTTCAATGGAAGAGTGGATGAAGAAAGTGTGGAATATCTACACATTAGAGTACTATGCTGCGTTAAAAAACAATGACTTCTCAAATTTTGCATGCAAATGGATGGAAATAGAAAACACTATCCTGAGTGAGGTATCCCAGACCCAAAAAGATGAACATGGGATGTACTCACTCATAATTGGTTTCTAGCCATAAACAAGGGTCACGGAGTCTACACTTGGTGATCCCAAAGAAGCTAAGTAAGAAGGTGAACCAAAGGAAAAGCATATAGTTGCCCTCTTGGCTATGGGAAGTAGACAAAATTGCCGGGGAGAAAATTGAGATCTTGGGGGTGGGGTGGGATGGGGGTAAGGGGAGATGGGGAGAGAGGGGGGAGAGGGGGAGAATGGGGGGAGCTTGGGGAAGGGGGAGGATTGGGATGAAGGAAGGTTGGATTGGGGAGCACGGAAGCAGGGTTCTTAGTTAAGGGAGCCACCTTTGGGTTGGCAAGAGACTTGAACCTAGAGTGGCTCCCAGATACCCAAGCCGAGGTCCCCAGTTAGTTCTTTGGGCAGCTGAGGATGGGGAACCTGAATTGACCCTATCCTAGAGCAATAATGACGAATATCTTGCATATCATCATAGAACCTTCATCTGGTGATGGATGGAGACAGAGACAGAGACCCACACTGGAGCACTGGACTGAGCTCCCAAGATCCCGATGAGGAGCAGAAGGAGGGAGAACATGAGCAAAGAAGTCGGGACCACGAGGGGAGCACCCACCCACTGAGACAGTGGAGCTGATCTATTGGGAGCTCACCAAGGCCAGCTGAACTGTGACGGAAAAAGCATGGGATAAAACTGGACTCTCTGAGCATGGCGAACAATGAGGGCTGATGAGAAGCCAAGGACAATGGCACGGGGTTTTGAACCTACAGAATGTGCTGGCTTTGTGGGAGCCTAGCCAGTTTGGATGTTCACCTTCCTAGAAATGCACGGAGGGGGGAGGACCTAGGACTTACCACAGGGCAGGGAAATCTGACTGCTCTTTGGGCTGGAGAGGGAGGGGGAGAGGAGTGGGGGGAGGGGGAGAAGGGTGGGAGGAGGGGGAGGGAAATGGGAGGCTGGGAGGAGGAGGAAATTTGTTTTTTTTTTCTTTTCTCAATAAAAAAAAGTTAAAAAAAAGAAAAAAAAAGGAAAAAAAAAAAGAAAATGCTATTTTACAATGCAAAAGGGTATTTAGGCCTTTAATGGCAAGATCAGAACCCTTAGAGGAATGGATCTGAGATATGGTCATCATTGAATTCATAACCATGAGGATAACTAGATAGGGCAGCTGATTTCCAGAAGCTTGAAGAAAAATTAAAATGCCAGATCTTTTAATTGTGGCAAACAAGGTCACCTAAAATAGGATTGTAGGCATGGTGTTTCTATCCTAGAAACAATGTATTTTCTAGGAATACTAAAACAAATCTTTTGATTCTGGAGTATGCAGAATTTGCAGCAAAGGCCACTACTGGACCAAAGAATGTAAATCTACTAGGGAAGACAAAGTAACCCTTTGCTATCTGGAAATACCTTGGGGACCTCTTGCAGGCCCCCATGTTAAATTTGGTTCAACCATTTCATATCATCATGGGTAAAGTTTCTCCCCAGAGCAATGACAGGGCCTAATGACCTAATGAACTTTGGAAAAAGAAAGTTTCTCTAGAAGAGAAAAGAAAAATTTCAAGAGAAACCACAAAGTAAATATTTTGGCAAACTTCTATAAATGATCAAAGACCAAAGCTAAATATACAAATAAATGGCATTGTATAAGTATCTTGATCAGAGGTAGAAATGTATATTGTAATATGATAAATATATCCTAAAATGGCATCAATATGCAAAATGTCTTAAGCAGTGGTAGAAGCATGCATACAATATGACAAAATAACTCACTATTATTATTAGTGTAAGATCACACTAATATATTATCTTGTCCAATTTCCCTTTTCTTTCAAAGAGATCCCTGATCCTACATAATTTTATCCCCAACCCCAACCCTATACAAATTATAATCAACCACTAAATGATTTCCCTAACCCTGAGGATAAACTTCATTGGGAGAGAGGTCGTCATCTTCTACAATTACTTTCAGCTGTCATGGGGGCTATGTTCTTTTTATGGGATTCTGTAAAAGTAAAATGATGGTTATGTTTCAAGATTATTGTCTGGTATAATTGCAAATAGACTCTTATGAAATTATGAGGCTTTCAACACACTTCCAATAAGTGATCAATCAATTTCTGCATTACCTTGTGCTAGAGGTTCTGGCATACCATTATTTGTGAAGTATATGGGACAAAGCCTATTCCTGATTATATCTTGAATCTTTATGAATAATGAAGTCAATTCTGTATCATCTGGTATAAATTCAGCAGTTTCAATATGCAAGACAACTCTTTCAGCATATTGTGAATCAGTAACTATATTAAGAAGTTTTTAAAAATCTTTTAGCACCTTGAGAATAGCATTTAATTCTGCCTTTTGGACAGAATTATAAGGTATTTGTTTTTCCTTACTTAATTCTTCTGATTTGTAACCTGCCTTCCCTGATTTATTTACATCTGTATAAAATGTACAGGTTCCAGTTATTGGAGCATCACTTACAATGTGGGAAAGAAAGTAAGAATTTCTCTTTATAAGGTAAAGTTTATCACTTTTGGGATAACTGCTATTAATTTCTTCTAAAAAAATAACACAAGTTTTTTGTCATGGTTCATTGTCTTCCCATAACTTTTTTATTTCATCAGTAGTAAAAGGTACTATAATCTCTGCTGGGTCTATACCTGCTAATTGACAAAATCTCAATTTATCTTTTATAATTGATTCAGAGACTTTTCCACATAAGCTTTTAATTTTTTACTTGATTTATGTGGTAAAAAGATTCATTCTATGATAATATCGTCCCTCTACATTAAAATCCCTTCAGGAGAAATTCTGGAAGGCAATATGACTAGAATACAATTAAGATTTGAATTCTCCCTATCCACATGTGCCCCCTTAATATCTCCTCAACAATCGTCAATACCTTTTCTGCTTCAGCTGTTAATTCTCTGGGACTATTCAAGTCTTTATCACCATCTAAGGTTTGTTTAAATGAAATATTAGATCATGTGTTATCCCAACAGCTGGTCATAGACTGGAAATGTCTTCTAATAATCTTTGAAAGTCATTCAGAGGCTGCAACTAGTCTCTCCTAATTTGTTCCTTTTGTGTTCTAATTTTCTGTAAACCTATTCTATTACCTAGGTAATTGACAGAATCTCCTCTCTGTATTTTTTTCAGGAGCAATTTTTACTTTTCATTTTGAAAAAAAAATTCTTTACTTCTTCAAACATTGTCTCTAAACTATCTATTTTGGAATTATATTCTCCTTTCTAAATTTCTTAAGGTAAGTGCTCCTTTTTAACTTTCCTTTTATTTATTCATTGTCTCTTTCAAATCATGCATCTTAATCCCACTCATTTCCACATCCCTTCATATCATTCTTTGCCCTACCATGCGGCAACATGGGTCGAAGAAAAATCCTCCCTTATCCATCACAGCACACAGAAAAGTGGGCCTTACATCTCTCTTGGGCAGCACAGTAAGGCTGACCCTATTGACTGTGGGGCATGCTGTCGACCACCTCCTATAATGTGAGGGTTGACGATCTGGTCCCATCTTTCATCTACCATATGGTTATGTGAGCAGGGGAGAGATGCCCTCTCTTCCTAGCCTTGCTGCTTGTGGCAGATGGGATAGCTGGAACTGAGGTCAGAAGAGCTGGAGAGATGGTCCACCTCTTGCTCTTAACTGCAAGGTGTGAATTAGCTGAGACACTGCTGGAAAGCTCACCCTGCTGAGGACAGGGAAGAGCTGGCCAGATGATTTAAAATGATTGCAAAGTGGTTTTCAAAAGTTTTAAAAGTTACATAAGCTGTGTTATTGTTCATCAGACTGTGTCTTTGGATTAAGCTCAATCTGCAGACAGTGGTAAATTTTGATCATGTTATTTCAACAGAATTATCTTGCCATTATAATTATATATTTTTAACATGATGCTGTTATTTGAAATAAAGTTATAATTTAAATATAATGAGCTGATTAGATTTTTTTTATTTTTCAAATTGTCATCATTTGATATATATATATAACTCATTTTTATATAAATATATTGCTGAGATCATTGTTTGCTTTATTACAAGCATCTTCCTTCCATCTAAGTCTGCAGAGACTTTCTCTTTCATTTCAATACCATATATGATTCAATTTCTTTGGTGTAATTGGAGTATTTTTATCATCTGTTTACAATGAATTCTCTTTTCAATTTTGTCTGGTTTCTATCAGATGCACAGAGAGTACAATATAAACTGTGCATTTTTATCACCCTGGAAGTAAAAACAACATTGCTGTATGTGTTTTTATTTTACCAATTGATCCATTTAGTTTCTCATTGAATTCTTTCATAATATGTGATTTTCATAAGCCATCCTAATTTTTTTGGATTCCATTTGAGCAATATAGGCCATAAATGAATAAATATAATTACTTCAAATTATGGATAATGAGGAAATCATAAATTATTGGAAAGATCAACTCTTTATAGACACTTAAATGGCCATTTTCTCAAAATGAAAACATATGGCATAACTCCCTTGTACCTACACATCATTGTGAAATGGGCAGCCAAAATATTAGAAAGCAGTGTATAACAAACTATTAAAACAAAAAACACTATATCATTTTTATCTTTCAAGTATATTGACAGTTCAATAACAAAGTCATAATTAAAAAGATATCCACCAATAACATGGAAAATAATAGTAATGTAAAAATATCTTATGTGGCATAAAATTTTGTCATAATTCTTGAGGATGATATGTAGCTAGGTGTAATATTCAGTTAATTTACATTTATTTATTAATATTTCCTGTGCTTGAAATATCATTCAGCAATACAGAGAATTTTTATAAGAAGAGGTAAGCTACTCAATCTGTTTACTTTTAAATTAGAGCAGTTTATGTATTTTTCACATTATTCTCAATATAAAGATCTAAATGATTTTACTGCTTTTCTGGGTTATTTAAAGCAAATAAATTCACAGTGTATTTTCAGGTTATTCTAAAGTAATAGATAATATTAACCTTATTAGATAATTATTTACGGATCTATTTACTGCAAGATCAGCATTCTACTAATTCTTTTGTGTCATCTATACTAAAATATTTCTCTGATTCATATCAAAATCAAGAACTAATATTATAATAAGATAAAAACATTGTTATAACTGAGGGAATAGATTGAAACCAATTTTAGAATCTAAACATATGATGTTTAAAATAGATATATTCTACAAAATATTGCATGTGAATATCGAAACCTGGGGGAAAAATGACTAAAAGTCCATTTAGATACACTTTAATAAAGTATTGAATAATTTTGGATATGATGTAGGTGGTATAAAAGAATCAACAAATGATGCAGAAGAGATTGCTCAGGTATTAATATCACTGTCTATTCCTGCAGAAGTGTGTTCTATCCCCCAACACCCACAATACACTTAACAACCATCTATAAACTCCAGTCTCAGAGAATCTGACACCCTCTTCTGGCATTTACAGAGACAAGACATGCAGTTGATAAGCAGACATACTTGCAGGCAAAACACACACATGCATGAGATAAAAATAAAATCATTTTTAAAATCAACATTCTCACTACTGTAAATGCAATGCAATTGTGGAGAAATAAAATCAACCTTTTAGCTAGCATTAATATTTACATTTAGGCATTATTAAGGAGAATAAGTGATCAATATTTTTTGATACATATTCACAAAATCTTAAGTAATGCTCATTTAAACAGAGAGGTAAATTCTCTTTTTTCTAAGGGTATACTGGACTAACGATGTACATCTAGTGAGTCAAATGAGAATAGTTGACAAAATTTACTTTGAATTATGAGTTCATTCTCTCAACGTTCATCATTTATTTTGGAAGGTGCCAATTACCAATTTAGAAAAAAAAATAAGTAGAGGACTTCACGGCGACAAACTGAAATGTTCATATAAACCCACAAAGAAATGTAAGGAGTCCTACCAAAAGTACTGTGAATAAGCTTAGATGAAGCTTATATAGCAATAAGAGCTGCAGACCTGGGTGATATCATGGCTATAACTTTATGTAAGAATTGCTTGGTTAAGCTTTTTCTAATTCCTGATTCATAAGTATGTAAAATTATGAGAAATTTGTTGTTGTTGTTGTTAATGTTTTAAATCTCAATTCATAGGGTTAATTTGTTACATAACCATGAATAGCAGTTACAATGGTGAGTGCACTTTTAAATGTATATCAAATATGTACATGAATCTAAAAAAGAGATAGAAATATTGTTTTTGAATTATTGGTGAATAATGAGGAATACTGAATGAAGTAACACATGCCAGTGTATACATACATGCAGACATGTATATTTAAACCTTTTGTGGATATAGGTCATCGAAGTAGATGGATTTTTCTTTCATTATTTAGTGCTTTTATGTGTAGTTTTAATTATTAATCTTCATATTGTTTTATCCCAGACAGAAGATTTGGCTTTATTCCCATTTTCAGTAAAATGAATCAATTATGCCAAGTATATAACTTTTCTTCCATGGGCCCAGAGATTGTAATCACTTGTAAAGAAGCTTCTGTTTTAGTACTGCTAGTATCATTTCTATGAGTTTTATTAGAACCTAAATAAAAATGTTTTAAATATCACAAAAGCATAGAATTATGTGTCTGGACACAAATATGAGAAATTCATATGCCTATACTTAAAATATATTACCTATGAATTTAATTGCCCTCATCATTTTTAAACTGACAAATAAGAAGTTGAGACCTTTATCAGTGCTGTTACCTATGGCTTTTATGAAAGTAACACCTGTAAATGGGTATAGAAAAATGGCAAATTTAACAGACAAGTTGTCAGTTGGGTAATGATATGAAATATTATATCTACTTAATCCACCTTGAATTGTATATCCCTAGTTTGTCCATGATATATGCTTTTCATCCCCAATTTTAGTAAAACCTATAGAAAGCGTATATATATATATATATATATATATATATATATATATATATATATAACTAAACATGATATTAAAAACTTACAGTGTCTTCTTCATTGAATATAGACTAAGTCATCATCACAAGACTTGATGTATATAACCTGCTGTCTTCATCAAAATACTCAGTGAATATCAGAGCCCTTATTAAGTATTAGATAGGGCATTTTTGCTCATTGTCTCAGAAAATAGAGTGAATATAAAACTTGGCTATACATTTATTTAAACTGAACAAAATCAAGTATTATGATAAAAAACACTGATTAAATATAGTAACATGTCAATATGAATATGTGAGTTACATTTTTATTAGATAACTTTATGAGTCAGTTAAATTTTTTATTGTTTTTATTGAGCTATATATTTTTCTCTGCTCCCCTCCCCCTTTTTCCCTCCTCTTTTACCCTCTCCCACAGTCCCTATGCTTCAAATTTACTTAAAATATCTTGTGTTTTTCTACTGTCCATATAGATTAGATTTATGTATGTCTCTCTTGGAGTCCTCTTTGTTGTCTAGGTTCTATGGGATTACGAATAGTTGACTGGGTTTTCTTTCTTTTATTTCTAAAAGTCACTTATGAATGAGTACATATCATATTTGTATCATATCATAGACATATCATAGACAATCTGGGTCAGGGTTACCTCACTCAATATGATGTTTTCTGGATCCATTCATTTGCCCATACATTTCAAGTTGTCATTATTGTTCTTGCTATGTAGTATCATGCTGTGTAAATGTACCACATTTTCCTTAATTTATTATTTGGTGGAGGGGCATCTAGGCTGTTTTCAGGTTCTGGCTATGACAAACAATGCTGCCATAAACATGGTTAAGCACATGTTCTTTTGGTATAATTGAGCATCCTCTGGGTATATACTCAAAATTGGTATTGCTGGGTCTTAAGGTAGATTGATTCCTAATTTTCTGAGAAATCACCATACTGATATCCAAAGGGGCTGTACCAATTTGCACTCTTACCAGCAATGCAGGAGTGTTCCATTTCCCCCACAAACTCTCTATTATAAGTTGTCATCAGTGTTTTTGATCTTGGCCATTATTACAGCTGTAAAGTGGAATGTCAGAGTTGTTGTGATTTGCATTTCTGTGATGGTTAAGGATGTTGAGCATTTCCTTAAGTGCATTTCAGCCACTTTAGATTCCTTTGCTGAGAGTTCTCTGTTTAGGTCTGCACCTGGTATGGGAATTCCTTCTGTGTATGTGTTGCCTTTACTGGTTAATGAAGAAGCTGCTTTTGGCCAATGGCTTAACAGAATATAGCCAAGTTGGAAGAGGTATATATAGAGAGAATAGGCAGAATCAGAGAGACACCATGTAGCCACCAAAGAAGAAAGACCCTAGCTGCCATTTGGAACCCTGCCATGAGGCCATGAACATAATGGTAAAATATAAAATAATAGAAATTGGTTAATTTAAGATATAAGAGCTAGCTAGAAATACACTTAGGCTATTGGCCAAACAGTATTACAAATAATATAGTTTCTGTTTGATTATTTTGAGTCAGAGAAACTGGGAAATGGTCTTCTGTGCTAATGTGTGCAAATGTATTTCTCACTTTCTCTTCTGTAAGGTTTTGTGTGGTTGTTTTTATGTTGATGTCTTTGATCCATTTGGACTTGAGTTTTGAGCATGGCTATAGATATGGATCTCTTTTCATTCTTTTACTTGTTGATATCCAAGTATGTCAGCACCATTTGTTGAAAATGTTTTCTTAAGCCAGGCGGTGGTGGTGCATGCCTTTAATCCCAGCACTTGGTAGGCAGAGGCAGGCAGATCTTTGTGAGTTCGAGACCAGCCTGGTCTACAAGAGCTAGTTCCAGGACAGGCTCTAAAACCACAGAGAAACCCTGTCTCTAAAAACCCAAAAAAAAAAAAGTTTTCTTTTTTTTTTTTATTTTGTCAAAATGCAGGTGTTCATAGACATGTGGACTGCTATTTGGGCTTTTGATTCAGTTCCATTGGTCCTCCTGTTTGTATTTATGCCAATAGCAGGCTGATTTCAATACTGTAGCTCTGTAATGGAGTTTGAAGTCAGGGATTGTGATGCCTCCAGAAGTTCCTTTATTGTACAAGATTGTTTGGACTATCCTGTTTTTTTCTGTTTTTACATATGAAGTTGAATATTGTTCTTTTGAGATCTCTGAAGAGATCTTTATATTAGCTCTTATAGCCTATACCAGCCCATTATTCTCATACATGTTAGCCACATGGCTCGGAACCTTTTCCAGCAGGGTAGGTCACATATTGCTTCTTCCGTGGTCTGGGCAGGACTATGGAGGAATGGGCTTCCTTCTTCCTAGAATTCTCCTTTTCTCATTGCCTCACCTCTACTTCCTGTCTTGTTTTCCCACCTATACATCCTGCCTGGCTAATGACCAATCTGCATTTATTTAAAACATAATTAAAAGAATATAGAATTTTCCTATACCAATTTATCATCTGTGTAAATGAGGACTAGTGATTTTTTGAGTTAATATTGAATGCTGCTACATTACTAAAGATGTTTATGAGCTATAGAAGTTCCTTGATAGAATTTTTGGGGTCGGTTATGCAAATTGTCATATCATCAGCAAATAGTGAGAATTTGACTTCTTCTTTTCTGATTTGTATCCCCTTGATTCTACTTTTGTTGTCTTACTTCTCTAGCTAGAACCTAAAGTACTATACTGAATATGTATGGAGAGAGTAGACAACCTTTTCTTGTTACTGATTTCAGTGGGATCTCTGTGAGTTTCTCTCCATTTAGTTTGATGTTAGATGTTGGCTTGTTGTATATTGCCTTTATTATGCTTAGGAATGTTCACCGTATCCCTGCTCTCTCCAAGACTTTATCATGGAGGGATGTTGTATTTTGCTGAAGGCTTTTTTAGCATATAATGAGATGATCATGGTAAATTTTATTAGTTTGCTTATACATTGACAGATTTTCATATGCTATGCTATCCCTGCATCTCTGAGATAAAGCTGACCTGATAATGGTGGATGATTTCTCTGATGTTTTCTTGAATTCAGTTTGCTTATATTTTATTAAATATTTTTTGCATTAATATTCAATGGTGAGATTGGTCTATAATTCTCTTTCTTAGTAATGTCATTGTTTGGTTTGGGTAACAGGTTAATTGTAACATCATAAAAAGAGTTTGGCAATGCTCTTTCTGTTTCTATTGTGTGGAACAATTTGAGGGGTATTAGAATTAGTTCTTTAAAAATCTTGCAATATTCTGTTCTGAAACCATCTGGTCTTGAGCTTTTTGTGATTGAGAGACTTTTGATGACTGTTTCTTTTTCTATATAAGTTATAGGTCTATTTAATTTTCTTATCTGATTTTAACTTAATTTTGGTAACTGATACTTATCCATAAAATTGTCCATTTTCTTTAAGTTTTTTCAATTTTGTGGAGTACAGGTTTTCAAAATATGACCTAATGATTCTCTGAATTTTCTCCATGCCTGTTGTTATGACACTTTTTCCTTTCTGACTTTGTTAATTTGGATACTCTTTCTCTGCTTTTGGTTAGTTTATATAAAGGTTTGTCTATTTTGTTGATTTTCTCGAAGAACCAACTCTGTCTCATTGATTCTTTGTATTGTTTTGTTTCTATTTTGTTTATTGCAGCTCACAACTGATTTTTTTTCACACTGTGTAGCCCTCTTTGGTGAGCTTGCTTCTTTTTGTTGTAGAGTATTCAGGTGTTCTGTTAACTCACTAGTGTGGGATATTCAAGCTTCTTTATGTAGGCATTTAGTGCTATGAATTTTCTACTTGCCAATGATTTCATTGTGTCCCATTAATTTGTGTGTGTTGTGTGGTCATTTTCATTAAATTTTAGGAAGTCTTTGATTTATTCCTTTATTTCTTGACCCATTGATGATTCAAGTGAGCATTGCTTAATTTCCATGTTTTGTAGGCTTTCTGAAATTAGTGTTGCTGTTGAGTTTTAATTTTAAGCCATGGTGATCTGATAAGATACAGGGTGTAACTTCAATTTATTTGTGTCTCTTTAGGTTTCATTTGTTACCGAGTATGTGGTCAGTTTTTGAGAAGGTCTCATGAGATGCTGAGAAGAATATATATTCTTTTATGTTTGTGTGGAATGTTCTATATATGGATGCTAAGTCCATTTTATTCATAATATGTTAGTTCCCTTATTTCTCTGTTATTTTTCTGCCTGATAGACCTGTTTAATGATGGGAGTGGGGTGTTGAAGTCTCCCACAATTAGTATGTGGGGTTTAATGTGTGAGGTAAACTTTAGTAGTGTTACTTTTACATATGAGAGTGCCCTTGTATTGGGGGCATAGATGTTCATTATTGAGATTTCCTATTGATGGATTTTTTTTTCTGTGACTAATATGAAATATCCTTCTTTGTCTTTTTTGATTGATTTTAGTTTGAATAGCTACAGCAGCTTGTTTCTTAGGTCGATTTTATTGGAAAATTTTTCTCCACCCTTTAATCTGAGGTGATATCTGTCTTTGAGGTTGAGGTCTGATTCTTGTATGCAGAAGAAGGATGGATTCTGTTTTCATATCCAATCTGTTAGCCTGTGTCTTTTTAATAGGTGAGTTAAGTCCATTTATTTTTTTTATTTTTTTATTTTTTAAATTTATTTATTTATTAAGGATTTCTGCCTCGTCCCCGCAACTGCTTCCCATTTCCCTCCCCCTCCCCCGATCAAGTCCCCCTCCCTCATCTGCTCGAAGAGCAATCAGGGTTCCCTGACCTGCCGGAAGCCCAAGGACTGCCCACCTCTATCCAGGTCTCGTAAGGTGAGCATCCAAACTGCAAGGGATAATAATGACCAGTGACTGCTAGTTCCTGTTTTCATTATTGATGATGTTATTGTGCATGCTTTTCCTTCTTTGAGATTTGCTGCTGTGAGATCACCTATTGTCTGTGTTTTTGTGGATGTAGCTAACTTCCATCGGTCAGAGTTTTTCTTCTAGCATTTTGTGTAAGGCTGGGTTTGTGGCTAGGTATTTTTTATACCTGATTCTGTCATGGAATATCTTGTTTTGTCCATCTATGGTGATTGAAAGTTTTGCTCGGCTTAGTAGTCTGGGCTGGCATCCATGGTCTACATGACCAAGACCTTCTGACTGTCATTGGTTCCATGAGAAGTCAGGTGTAATTCTGATAGGCCTGTGTAGTGAGGAACAGCAGGCTGCATTCCTGGTGCCTGGCTCCCGACTGCCTGGCTAGCTTATGCCACGAAATAACAACACACAAACTGTATTCATATAAACACTGCTTGGCCCATTATATCTAGCCTCTTCTGGCTAACTCTCATATCTTGCTTAACCCATTTCTAATAATCTGTGTAGCACCACGAGGTGGTGTCTTACCAGGAAAGATTCAGCATGGCTGACATGGGGGCTGGCTCCATCATGTCTGACCTCACTTCCCTTCTTCCCAGCATTCTGTTCTGTTTACTCTGCCTACCTAATTTTCTGTCCTATCAAAGGCCAAGACAGTCTCTTTATTAACCAATGAAAGTAGAAGGCCCACCTACATCATTGCCCCTTTTTCTGTTAAACAAAAATCTACCTCTGCCTCCCAAGTGTTGGGATTTAAGGTGTATACTACCACACCCAACTACTCTCTTTCTTTTTTTTTGTTTTTTACTATAAGAACTTTAACTTTTAGCCTGCATATATTTTTAACACACTGTAAAATATTTAGAGTTTTTTTCATCTTTGAATCTCTCTTTACTGTATATCTCTCTTTTTATGACAACATGAGTCTTTAATTAACTAAGCAATATGGGTAGAATTGAAGCCATGGCTTTGATAGCTAGATCCAGCCCATTCTTTAGGTTTCCAGCCTCATGGTGGAGGCTGCACCCATTTTTATTGCCACCACTTTATGGCATTTCAAGGTCCCTGCCAGCAAGTAAGCTGCAGCAGTCTACTCACAGACCACACTCAGTCGGACTGCCTGCCTGAAAAAGTCAGAGTTTACCCTGGCAGGACGGCCCAGAAAGCCGGCATTTTAAGATGATGCTGATTTTTTTTCCTGCTACAGCTGAAAACTAAAAAGCATGAGCTCAGCTTTTCATCAACACCATTTAAGTATTTCATGGCAAGACCTCTTTTTTTTTCCATTTTTTTATTGAGAAAATGAGAAAGAAAAACAAGTTTCCACCTCCTCCCAGCCTCCCATTTCCCTCCCCCTCCTCTTAAAAGAGCTGCAGGGTTCTACAGCTAAAGCTGAGTCAGGAAGCCTCTCTTAAATGAGAGTTCTTGCTTGCCTCTAGCAGAGCAGACCAGAGAAATTGCTGCTACCAAGAAAACATGCTTTGCTCTATTCTTTCCCAAGCTTTCTCAGGCTTTCAGTGGCTTCAGTTATCCACGTTGGGCAGCCATTTGTAGTGATGTGGTAAGCAGGCCTACTTTTTGTCCTGCCTGACTCCCACATGGCTAGCTTTATACCCAAAATACCAACACACAAACTGTATTCTTTTAAACACTGCTTGGCCCATTAGTTCTAGCCTCTTATTGGCTTATTCTCACATCTTGATTAACCCATTTCTAATAATCTGTGTAGCACCATGATGTGCTGGCTTACCAGGAAAGATTCAGCATATCTGACCTGGCAGCTGGCTCCATGGCGGCTGCCCTGGAGAGAAGCATGACTTCTGGCTCACTTCCCTTCTTCCCAGCATTCTGCTCTGTTTACTCCGCCGACCTAATTTTCTGTCCTATCAAAAGCCAAGGCAGTCTCTTTATTAACCAATCAAAGTAAAAGGCCCACCTACATCAGGCCTGACTTCATATGTTACTTGGCTTGTATCCTTTGCAGCTATTAATATTCTTTCTTTATTCTGTATGTTTAGTGTTTTAATTATTTTGTGGGTAAGATTTTTTTTTTTGATTCATTCCATTAGGTGTTCTGTAAGCTTCTTGTATCTTCATATGCATATTTTTCCTTAGGTTGGGAAAGTTTTCTTCTACAATTTTCCAGAATATATTTTCTGTGCTTTTGAGTTGTACTTCTCCTTCTTCTATCTCTAATATTCTTAGGTTTGGCCTTTTCATGTTGTCCCATATTTCCTGGATATTTTATATTAAGCTTTTGTTAGATTTAATGATTACTTTTGTTTTTGTTTTTGTTTTTTTCAAGACAAGGTTTCTCCGTAGCTTTGGAGCCTGTCCTAGAACTAGCTCTTGTAGACCAGGCTGGCCTCAAACACACAGAGATCCACCTGCCTGTGCCTCTCGAGTGTTGTGATTAAAGGCACGCACAACCACTGCCTTGCAGATTTAATGTTTTCTTTAACAGATGAGTCTATTTCCTCTATTGTATCTTCTGCCCTTGAGAGTCTCTCTTCCATCTCTTGTATTCTGTTGTTTATGCTTGCATTTGTGGTTTCTGATCATATTCTCATAATTTCCATTTCTATAGTTCCTTCAGTTTCTGTTTTCTTTATTTTCTATATTTTGGCTTTCAAGTCTTGAACCATTTCTTTCATATGTTTGAATGATTATTCCTCATTTACTTTAAGGAATATATTGATTTATCCCAATTTTTTGTTTGCCTTTACCTCCATTTCTTTATTGATTTTTTTTCATTTCTTTTTTTTTAAGGGCCTCAAACATTATCATAAGGATATTTTAGGTCACTTTCTTCTGCTTCATCTATATTGCTCTGTTCAAGTATTGGTGTTGTAGGGACACTAGTTTTTGTTGATGTTGTGTTGCTCTTTGTGGAGTTGACTACGTTTTAACCTTGTCTACCCATCTTTTCCTCTGATTGGTGTAGTTGTGTCTGGGTCCCTGGTGATTGATTTCCCAGGTGCCAGTCGATCCAAGGCTCAAATGGTTGGTCCTCCTGGTGTAGTCAGGGTCATAGTTCCACTCACACTGGAGGTTACTTGGTGTTCTCAGAGGTGGATTGATGTTCCTAGGAGTTGTTCTTTAATTCTGGGGGTTGTTTGCACTTCCTACCACAAAGGTTGCTTGCTTGGGGCTGCTACTACTGAGGTTATTGCCATGGGCCTGCTCAGAAGAGGTCACTGGCTCAAGCTTGCTCTGGCAGAAGTCTTTGGCTCAGGACTGCTCTGGTGGATGTTGCTGGCTAGGGTCTAGTTCCTCTGAGTTTGCTGATTCACACCAGGTCCCACAGAGGTCTCTGACTCATGCCTGCTCTCTCAGTAAGTGGCCTCTTTTGTTCCTGCTACTGTGGAGGTCATTGCTTTGAACCTGCTCCAGTAGAGGTCCCTGGCTCAAGCCTGCTCCTGTGGAGGTCACTGCCTCAGGCATGCTCCAGCAGAAGTCACTGGCTCAGGCCTGTTCCTTTGGAGATTGCTGGCTTAGGTCTTTTTTTTGTTTTTGTTTTTCAAGACAGGGTTTCTCTGTGGTTTTGGAGCCTGTCCTGGAACTAGCTCTTGTAACTAGCTCTTGTAGACCAGGCTGGTCTCGAACTCACAGAGATCCGCCTGCCTCTGCCTCCCGAGTGCTGGGATTAAAGGCGTGTGCCACCATCGCCCGGCCTGGCTTAGGTCTTCTTTAATGGGGGTCACTGGCTAGGGCCTGAATGAGCAAAGGATGTCACTAGCTCAGGCATGCTCCTGTGGGAGTCACTCAAGTCAGTTAAATTAATTTACACTTAAAATATAATTTTATCTTAAAATATATATAATATTTTTTTTAAAAAAATACATAAGCAATTTGTGAAATCTGATGATATGTATTTCTACTATTAGTACTATTTGTGCTCTCAAATGAAGTAGAAATAGCTATAAATAGCAGAAGTAATAATTTACTTAGTTGTCTGATGATAGTTACTTCTCTCCTTTCCCTATACCTTTTTATAAGTATGCAGTTGTTTCAGTAAGCAATATTATACTAATTATAGAAAGACCAGTCCGTGTAATACATAACCAATGTCATCATTGAGGTCTTTTTGTGTGTAATATCAGCAAGAGAACTATACTTTATGCATGACAATGAAAGGCACAAATGAAAGTAGAATAGAAGAAAATCTTGATAATTAGTCCCTCCACACAGACTTTTTCAAGGGAAAAGATGGTCAAAATCATCTTTTGACACATGTGAAAATGCTAATGCACTGTGGGTTCTGTTTTTTTGCATTGCAAAAGTTAGTGTTATCACAAAATGCACATAAGGGAGAGGGGGAAAAGGAGAAAATGGGATAAAAATAACCATGATCATAAAAATAAGGACATGAATATATAAAGGATAGCACTAACACCAACTGAAGAAAAGTTCACTAATTGTTAAATTAGTATGACAAAGATCAAATAAGAATCTGTTCCCCAAGGTAGTGTTTTCACATCCTGAATATTTCCTTTATTTATTATGGATAAGGATCTTAGTTTTATTCTAACTACATAGAACAAACTGAATTTATTAAATAAATAGAAGTTACCAAAAAGTAGAATGTAAATGAAGCTTGCAGATAGGTATTCCAATTAAAGGCTTATAAATTCTGACAGATCTTTACTTTAGATCCTGAAATACACTAAAGCTGCTCATGAATCACTCAACCTTTCATGCATTTCTAAGCCACTTTGCTCTATTGCTTTTACCAAGCTGAAGACTCTTAACTAAAGTGAAAACAGTGTACATTTCAATCTGAATCATAAGAAAGTTTTCTTTGAAATGTGAAATAAATTTTATAATTTGCTTAGAAATCTCAACCCTATTGCTATATAAAATCAGAATAAGAATGATCCTGTGGCAAAATGCCAAAGGAATTCAGAGGTCATAAAATTCATTTTCTTTTGTCTTCATCATTTTTGAAGATTTTAGACATATGTTAGAAAAGCAGTCAGAAGGATAATATGTAAAAACCTTTTCTTCTACTCAAGTTCTTTAGCTCTCCAAGTAATTTCAAAATGGTTTGTATGCTATTGAGTTGAATGGCAGTAAGAACAGTTAAATTACTATATTTTTTCATGTGCTAATAAATTACACAAAGGCAAGAAGAAAAGAAATTACTTTATGTAAAGTAGGAGTCACTGGTAGGCTATAATATACTGTTACAATTCCTTCTGTTAAACAAACATTAGGTATAGCAATTAGTATTTTATCAACTTATTGATGTGAGAGTCCCCTCTGTGTGCTGTGATTATCATGAATGAATAAAGAAACTACTTTGGTCTGTTGATAGGGCAGAACTTAGGTAGTGGGCAGGACTGGACTGAATGCTGGGAGAAAGAAGGGTGAAGTCAGGGGACACCATGAAGCTGACACCCCTGGATATAGACATGAGGAAACTTTGCTGGTAGGCCACAATCTTGTGTTGATGCACAGAATGACGGAGATGGGTTAAATTAAGATGTAAGAGTTAGCCAACAAGAAGTTAGAGCTAATGGGCCAAGTAGTGATTTAATTAAAATAGTTTCTGTATGATTATTTGGGTTCTGGATATCTAGGATGAACAAGCGTCCTCCAAAAGCTGATTTTCTTTTTCATTTTTCATTTGTATTGAAAATAGATTTTACCTCACACAATAAAGCCTGACTATGATTTCACTTTCCTCACTCCTCCCAGTTGCCCCTGTCTTTCCATTTTCCCCAGTTCCATATTCACTCTGTATTCTTTCAGAAAATAATGGGCCTTCAAGAGACAATAACCAAACATTGCAAAACAACATACAATAAGACAAAGGCAAAATCTTTCCTATCAAGGAGGAATAAGTCAACCCAGCAGAAGGAAAAGAGTCCTAAGAGTAGGCAAAAGAGTTGAAGACACACCCACACCAACTGTTAGAAGTTCTGCAAAAGCACCAAGCTAATAGCCACTGCACATATACAGAGGATCTACTGTAGATCCATGCAAGTCCTATGCCTGTTGCTTCAGCCTCTATAAATTCAAATGAGTACTTCTTATTTAATGTAGTGTGTCATGTTCTCTTGGTGTCTTCCATCTCCTCTGACTCCCACAGTTTTTTCTTCACCTCTTCTGAAGAGGTCCATGATCTCCAAAGGGAAACACACACAAATCTTTATGGAGGGATTTTGAAAAGATATCAGATGATCAAATATTATAAAGCTACTTTCAGGTAGATTTCAAAATCAATTATCAATGGAAGTGCCTTGATAGAAATCTATGCAGAAAACATATGAATATAATTCCTCACATTAGAACAGAAGATACTCTGGAAGAAGTGCATTAATAAATTGAATACTGGCATTAATTATTTTAGGGATGGTAGGAACTTTAAATTTTCATTAAATAAATTTGATGAAAATAATAGCATGCAGAAATATCACAAATGAAGAAATGACACATTTAACTACAAGAATTAACAAAAATGGAAGCAAGGATAAAATTATAGTACATTATTTGGTTTAGTAGTGAATTCTATTTGAATAGACACAAAAACAAGAATCAAATGTTTCCTCAGCTATTGAGAGCTTTGTAGTCCTGCTCTACAAGTCCATCTTCTGGAGTTTAGGTCAGAAGTCACAGAACAGTGAAGGGAAATCAATAAAGCTCTTAATATGATGAAAAAGGCTCACAAGACTACTATTTTAGTCGTGCCTCTTTATTCTTCTGCTTCTTTCTAATTCTCTTGTCCTCATTCCAATTCCTATGAGTTTCTACTTCTCTAGCCTCATATTTCTCTTTTTCCAGGAGGCTAAAGCAATAAAAAGATTACAAGAGTTACCTCTCATTGGTCAAAAGTACATTCCTAGGGTGAGCTATAGTGTTCAGAGCCATTGACCATGGTAAAACAAGGTTTCAAGGTTCAGGAGTAGGAAGTGATCTGAACCCAGAGGGAAAGTATCTATAGGTCTTTTATCAATTAGACTTGGCAGGCAAAGAATTGGGTTGCTTTACTTACTGTACTTTGTTTAACAACCATAGACAGACACCTGTGACTCTGTCCTTGTGTATAGTTTCTTAAACAATTGTTTTAAGTCTGTTTTGCTGATATTTTTCACATTTGATAATTTTATGCCCTAGGCATGATGATTACAAATATACTTCACTATTTTAATTTTGCTCAATTCTGAACATGAAAAATCTTTTGCTCCTATAGATATTTAAATGATCATCTTTAACCAAAAATTACTACTCAAAATAAACCTTTAGTCATAAATATAGATTTAAGACAATTTCCATGAACTGTAGCTTACCAACTGTATCCCTGTCAATATTTTTAGTTAGTAAAAATAGATTATATAAACTTGTTTGTAATACATCATTTCCTTTAGCTTATTTTAATTAAAAGAATATTTCAGTAGAATGATTGGCAAAAGTAGTGGAGACTATCTAAAACAGACTGAATCACCCCTTGCAGGAAAACATATTCCAGGGCAGGCCTCAATTCTTGGATTGTTTGGGCAACATAAACTGGAGTTAATAGGAAATTAGCAAAAAACATGAAGTTGTATGAATTTAGAGGAGAAAGGAGGGAAAGTAGGCATGGGAAATGAATGGAAAGAAGGGAAGAATGTGATCAAATACATTGTATGGAATCTCAAAGAATCGGTAAAAATATAATTTTCTAAAAATAGTAAAATTCCATATATATATATATAATTTAAATATATATATATATATAATTTAAAAGGCCAGTTTTAAGAAATAATTAAGATGTTTGTTTCTTAAAATAAAATACGCAAAATAGTAGTTTTTACCAGATTTTTGTTGATAATTTACAGGGCTTATTTAAGCTTCCCCAGAGAGAGGAAGAAGCTCTACATAAATATGCTTTCAGTTAGGTATTTATTCCCTCATCCTCCATCTCTCTTGATCTGAATTTCCTATTTAGAATTTAGAGGGCATCTGAGTGATGACTGCACATAGACAACACAGATTTCTTGAGAATGTACTCATAATAGTTACTGATCTTCAAGGTTGTGACTGTAGACTTCCCTAAGGAAGCAGAGATCCTGCTGGGCTGGAAGAAGATTTCCCATAATGGCAAGTTTAAACACAAAGGTGAAATGACAAGTACAGGACAGATTCAGGAGGGACCAACCTCTCTGTAAGTACATTGTAACAATGAATATAAGCCTCTGAATGCTATGCATCTGGGAAAATTTCAACACAAATCACCTTTAATCACAATATTTGTAGTTTTAGTTAGAATTTATCCCTTTTGGGATATAGGGCACAGACACTACATAGATATCAGAAAAGGGAGAGAGTGTATTGTCAAAGCTATAACCTCAGTCAGAATGAGATACTCCATATTTGACAGAAACCCTACAAATGCAAAGAGCACAGAAATAGCTTCTGATAGTGTTCTCACATTCATGTTTACCAGAGAAAACCTGCATCATTAGTCAATAAAGGATAGCTTTTAATCTAGAATTTTCAACTTTATAAATATCAGGAAATTCACTAACTAGCAAATTCACAGGGAAGAACCCCAGTGTTCTTCATCAATGAGATGTTTACATCCAGAAAACTTCAGTCAATACATTTGCATTGTTGAATCACATGAGAATGTAATCGGACACAAAAATCAGATATCTCTTAATCCATGGGGTACATATTTTATTGGAGATTTAGCTCCATGATATTAGAGTACACTAGACACAATCTGAAACATATATGTATAATACAAGTATACACTACATAAATCACTCTACAACCTTTAGGAATTGAGAGGATTCATACTGACCGAATCCTGAGGTATGACAGGAAGTGAGATTTTCAACAATTTATTTTTTTTGTAATAAATATGTAAGTCCTCAACTTGAGGAGTTATTCATTTCAAAATGAATGTGAAAGATCTGTACCTATAGTCACAAAGACATTTGACAATTGTATAAATAAAAACTAGCATAATATTGATGAGACTTTAGATTTTGCCAGATAACTGATTCTGATTAAAGAATAAAAATGTAGCATGGTGTTATGGTTGAGGGAACATGAATATAGTACTTGATAACATCAAGAAATGAAGTATATCTGGTTCAATAGAGCAGCATTAACATATATGGAGGTACTTATAATTCTTGATAAAAATCTGTGTAGTTGAAACTAGCTTTTGGGGAAAAGAAAATACACACTGATTGTGGACAGCTGTAATTCAGCACATGGGGGGCAGAGACAAAAAGATTGAGAGTTTGAGACAAGCTGTATCAATTAAGTCAGACACTGTCTTGAAAGCACAAACCAATCAAAACAAACCCAAAATTCTATAAAACACTATGCCAAGAATAATACATTTAAATATAAACTAAAAATGTAGAATACACTCTGATGTGTGGTAAGGATGCCATTACTGACCAAATACGTGTGTTTGTTTCAAAGATAAATGCAAATACGAATAAAAGAACATGTGAATTTTGAGGCAATGCCACCATAAAATTTTATAAACTCTCATGGCAAATATTTGTTCCAAGGTCTAAGATTAATGATAAATAAGTAACTTTTGGAAGTTCACATGGTCTCCTGGTTAATTTTTTTTTTCTTTCAACTTACCTGAAATAGGGTTATCTGAGAAGAGAGGAACTCAAATGAGAAAATGCCCACACATGCCGCTAAGGAAAATCTAATTGAAGCATTTTCTAGATTAAGAAATGGTTTGGGATAGCCCCACAGAAGTCAATACTACCTAGGTAGGTGGCCCTAAATTGTATAAAGCATGGTCTGATCAAGCCAGTAAGTAGCATTCTTCCATAGTTTCTGCTTCAGTTCCCATTTCCAGGTTACGGTCTTAAGCTCCTGCCTTGATTTCTCTAGGTGATGTACTTCAACTGGAACCTAAAAAAAAGCCCTTTCCCCCAAAAGTTGTTTGTGGTCATTGTGATTTATAACAGGGACAGAAAGCAAACACAGGGCAATTAATTTTTTTTAAAAAGGGACATATTCTATTTCTTAAAGGGGGGGGGCAAATATAACATGATGCCTAGTGTGTTTTCTTCATTTCCTATGCAGAATTAGTATAAAAATATCAAATATTGCTGTTTCATGCTATTACATTTTGAATGTTTAGTTTCTTTCTGTTTGAACTAATTCTGACTTACTAAAATGTTAAAAGATACAAACCAGGGAAACAAACCAAAGAAGCCAACCACACCCATAGCTCTTATTTCTTAAATTAACCCATTTTAATTATTTTATATTTTACCATGAGGCTTCTAGTTTGTTACCTCACATATTGCTTCTTGGGCAGCTATATGGTATCTGCCTGACTCCACCTTTTTTCCTGCATTCAGTTTAGATTTCCTGCCTAATTGTAGGTTAAATCAGCTTTTTTTAATTAACCAATAGACATAAAACATACTCACAGCATACAGAGGAGAATCTCACATAATTTCACCTCCTGTTTTTTCCCATGTCTCACTGGCAACCCTCTGACTCTACCCTTCTTTTCCCTAGTATCCTTAGTCTGGTTTTCTGTTGACTGCAGTTTTCTGTCCTATCTGGTCCTTGTGCTTCCTGGTTCCCACAATTGTTAAGTGCCAAAAAATCACATAGAGGTCTACATTAATGGTAAACTGATTGGCCCATTAGCTCAGGCTTCTTTTTAACTCTTATAACTTATATTAGCCCATTATTCTTGCCTATGCTAGCCACATGGTTCTGTACCTTTTTCAGCAAGGCAGTCACATCTTGCTTCTTCTGTGAGAAGCTCACAATTGCAGAGGAATGGACTTCCTTCTTCCCAGAATTCTGCTGTTCTCATTGACCTGCCTCTAATTCCTGTCTGGCTGTCCTGCCTATACATCCTGCCTGGCTACTGGCCAATCAGTATTTATTTAAAACATAATTGACAGAATACAAACTATTATACTATACCACTTCCCCCTCTTTTTTTGTAACCAAGGAAAATATCCATAGTTCACTTTTTGTGAATGTGGGCATGGTTTTCCAGGCTACTTCCTGCTGGTTGGAGACACTTATAATTTTGGGGACCTAAACAAAATTTAGAATTATGATCAAGTCCTGACTGTAGTATCCTGTGAGGCTTGATCATCTTGGGCAGCATCTTGAATCTATTCTGGATGTAGAACTCTGATATCTGGGCCATTTGTTCCTACAGAGATTTTGCAAGTGGTCATCTTTGATCAAACCTGATTTTTCTTAACTCACAATTAATCCATAGCCTCTCATTGCCTGTGGAAACAAAAGCAAAATCTTTTATCCAAAGTAACATACCATTTGACTTCAACTTTGAAGTCAAGGTATTTTTAAAATACCTATCTTGGATTAATTCAGCAGCATTTATAAGCAAATATCATTCAGCAGCTGTTGCTCCTTTCTTAGCATTCAAAAAGTTCAAAGAGAACATAATAACATACAGTATCCAGACTTTCAGTGTATTGTAATCTTTACATGGCTTTATTTTAACCTCTATTTCTTTTATTTTTAATGTTTTGCTTTTTTAGACAGGGTTTCTGTCTATCTTTGTTCTGGAACTTACTCCGTACTTGAACTCACAGAGATCTAGATCCTCCTGTCTCTGCCTCCCAAGTGCTGGGATTAAATGTGTATTCCACCACACCTTAAACTCACAGAGGTCTGCCTGCCACTGTCTCCCAAGTATTAGGATAAAAGGTGTGTACCACCACACACAATTACTATCTTTCCTTCTTTTTTATTTTAAGGACTTTAGCCCCTCCCCAGAGCCTGCATATATTTTTAACACATTTTAAACCATTTAAAGTTTTTTTTTATTTTTGAATCTCTCTGTACTATATCTCTCTCTCATTTTCTGACCACATGAGTCTTTAATTTGCTAAGCAATATGGGTAGGATTAAAGCTATGGCTTTGATGGCTGGATCCAGCCCATTCATTAGCTTTCTGGGATTCCAGCCTCATGGCTGAAGTACCTGCTGGAGCCATGTTTATGGCTACAACTCTATGGTGTTTCAAGCTACCTGCCACCAACTGCAGTCAGCTTTTCATCAACACCATTTAAATGTTTTTGGCAGGACCTCTTTAAAATCTGCAAGGTTTTGCAGCTAAAGCTGAGTCAGGAAACCTCTCTTAAATGAGAGTGCTTGCGTCTAGCAAGCAGAGCCCACCTGAGAAAATGCTGCTATCAATTAGCCATGCTTAACTCTCTTCTTTTCTGTCTAGAATTACTTTCCAAGTTCTGTCATGCTTTATGTGGATGCAGTCATCCACAAATTGAGCATCATTTGTTGAAGGGAGCGGGCCACTTGTTTGTCCTGGCCGCCTGTTGGCTAGCTTACACCTGAAATAACCACATAGGAATTGTATTTATTAAAACACTGGTTGGCCTTTAGTTCAAACTTCTTATTGGCTAACTCTTAAATATTAGTTTAACTGATCTCCATCAATCTGTGTATTGCCATATGGTTGTGCCTTACCGGAGATTTTAGCTGGTGTCCATCTCAGGCAGAGAATCCATGGCTTCTCTCTATCTCTGCTCTTCTTCCTCCCAGCATTCAGTTCTGTTTTTGCTGCCAACCTAAGTTCCGCCCTATCAACTAGGCAAAGGCAGTTTTTTTTTATTCATTAACTGATGAAAACAACACAAAAACAGAAGGAACTCCTACACAAGTTCTCCCACCTAACTTTATCCTATTCTGCTATAAGTCATTCAGCTTCTTTATTAAACCAACCACGGTGACATATATTCACACAGTGTAAAGGATTATTCACACACTGAGCTTTGTGTATGTGAGTATTTCATTAGGACTCATTTTATTGCTATGTGCCTTTAGGAGAATAGTACTAGTTTTTCTCTAGGCTCATGATCTGCCTTCTCCAAGATTTTCGACTACTTTAGCAGTATCATATATGGGCTCCATTTCATGGAGTGGGTTTTATATCCAATCAAAAAGTGATTGGTTATTCCCATAACATTTGTGCCACTGTTGAACTAGTATAACTTGAGTCAGATCATTGTTGTAGGTCACTGGGTTTGTAGATGGGAGATACTCATGATTACGTTTCCCTTCCAGTAGGGCGCAGCATACGATCCAGTACTGTGTACACTAGTCAGCAGGAGTGGAGATTCTAGTTAGCCAACAATTTTACTCCTCTCTGTTAAATTAAATATGTATGTGTTGTCCTCAGAAATATGACCTTACATTCTCATTATGAATAATAATCAATGTCCTTGCATCCTGGTTAGGAATATTATTGGCTATGATGAAATACCATGACCAAAAAATTGTTGGGGAATAAAAGAATGATTTGGCTTACACTTTCTCATCATGGTCCATCACTGAAGAAAATCATGTAGGAACTTAAACAGGAATGAAACTGGGGGGAGTAACTGATGCAAAGATCCTGGAGGTGTGCTGTTTACTAGCTTGTGCTTCATAGCATGCTCAGCCTGCCTTCTTACAGAAACCCAAACTACCAGCACAGAGATGGCAACAACTCACAATGGTCTAGGTTCTCCCACATCAAACACAAATTAAGAAAATGCTCTTCAGATTTGCCTACAGCCCAATGCAATGGAGGCACTTTTTAATTGAGGTTTCCTCATCTCTGATGACACTAACTTGTTTCAAGTTGTTATAAAACTAACCAAAACACTTTGGCAATAGTCTTTGATTTTTCGAAGTTTCCATGGGGCACTTTGTACCAGTGATTCAATAAGATGTATCCTATTCCTGGCTCAGGAAATTTACTTGGTGAGATGTCTAATTAGGACATTGTCTGCCCCCAAACCCTCTATAATGTATTCATGGTCTCTCTCAATATAATGGTATCTTTTAAAATTAATGTTAGGTATATTACTTCATTTTACTAGATACATAATTATAACCTGCTCATTTTTATCCTTTGATGAAGATACATTGCTGTTTTGATAAAGATTTTCTAGTTTTTAATGTTTTTTACAAAGTACAAAATTTGAAAGAGAGACAGTAGTAAAATTATTCTAAAAATTTCTAAAGTTAATTTTTTGGAAAATAAGATTTCCTTCAAATTGTTAAATATATTTCTTTATTTGGCATATTTTAGGTATGTTTATAAATATTAACAAAATTAAGTAATTTTTGAAAATTTTAAAAAAAATCAATTTTCATTTGAAGGAAGTTACAGCATTGTAAAGTTGCAATTCAAGGCAGCAGTTTAATGGAGAAATTTTCACATAAATGCAGACAGTAATAAAATCATTGTAAAATCATTATATAATTAATTAGTATCCTATCTTCAAATAAAACAGAAGTGTAGTAGGAGGTCTCTTGTTTGTTCCAGGATGCTCAGCCCTGAAATAACCACACAAGAACTGTATTAATTGAATCACTGCTTGGCCTATTAGCTCTATCTTCTTATTGGCTAGCTCTTATATCTTAATTTAACCTATTTCTATTATTCTGTGTATCGTCACATGGCTGTAGCTTATTGACAAGGTTCAAGCTGGCGGCTCACATTTTTCCCCTCCAGTAGCTTCTCCTTGTCTCCCAGCATTCAGTATAGTTGTCACTACCTAGCTCTACTTAGCTCTATCGCAGGCCCAAAACAGCCTTTTTATTAACCAATGATATTCACAGCATACAGAGGAGAACCCCACTTTACAGAAGTACTAATCATTTGGCTTCAAGATATTACATGTAATTGATATTATACATTACCTCCAATGCAGTGCCTTATTTGCATATGTGAATGGAATACTTGTATATTTCAACCACACTGCTATAGCTTGATAATAAATTAAATTATTAGAGAGAATAAGGAGAAAGGGTATGGGGTAAGCAGAGTGGAAATGATGATGAAAAAAGAGAAAGTAGAGAAGAAAAAAAGAATTGGAGAGAAGGAAAAGAAGTAATAAAGAAAAGTTTACCTTTCATACTTTTTTTGTGGTAGGCAAACTGTAAGTGGCTTCCATGATACTTGACTAAATGTTTATGTCCTCATAGAATCGCCTTGCTTAGGATATAGGTGAAACTAGCGACTTTCACCTAAGCAAAAGAATACAGCAAATATCTTAAAGACATCCTATTAAACCCCAAATTTCTACCACTTCTCAAAAGTATCAAGATGAGGAAAGAGCCATTTACATACAAGTTTTTTGGGAACATTTTAGATCTAAAACATAGTTAAGTGGCAGTGATCTTAAACATTGGGACATCTGAATTTTTTTCTATTCAGAAATGAAGGATCTTGGAAAATTTGCTCAAGAAACTTGGTGGTAGGGCAGAAAATAAGAACCTGTATGTTTTCAGGAGTCTGTTTTTATTCCTAACATTTGTACTACTATTTGAGGAGAAATCCATACTCTATTCTCCATTGAATGTAATATCATTTGTTTAGTAGGTAAATAAATGTAGAATTACATTATCATACTATATTTCTGGGTTTTCTTTTTATGTTACTAGAAATGATTTTCTATCACAGTAATAATTCAGAAAAATTATATTGTGATCAAGCTGTTTACGAGTCAAATTTGTAGAGCTCAATCTATTTTTGTTTTTGCTTATTAAACATGTATGGTTATTTTTGCAATGTAGAACAGAAAAGTTACATAGTGCAAATTTTCACTGTGTCCACTAAGCAATACACTTTCTGTAAGGGACTCCTAAGCCGTTGTGTCAATACTGAAATATTATAATTCACTACTGAAATATAATAATTCACTACTGTGATTAACTTCAATTGATTCTATACTAATCTGTCATCTATCAAATACATCTCATATCATTTTCTATATAACAGGTCTAATTTGAATTAAGAAAAAAATTAGTTCAATTTCTGAAACATTAATTTGCTATTCTGAACACTGCAATTCTAGAATCTTGTGAAACAACTAAAACAACAAATCTTTGATAGTCAAAATTCATTTAAATGAAATTATCTGACTAGGTAATCTTTGAAACTATAGAACTTTGATTATGGGTAGTTCTTTTTAAGATATCTTCACAAAGGAGTGAATATTTAGGTATGTGTTTGAAAGCTATAGCTGCTTTTTCCAATTCCCTGCACCCACATAGTGTCTCATAACCATCTGTAACTCCAGTTACAGAATACTCAATTCCTTTTCTTGTCTCCAGTGGGCACAATGCTTGCACTTGGTTGAGAGGAATATTTGTAGGCAAAATATCTATACACATAAAATAAAATTTAAAATTTTAAAGATTTTTTCTGTGAAAGTAATTGATGGGATAATACTGTACTTTTCTTTTTCAGTTCAAAATTCACAAACATAATCTTGTATTTTGTCTGTCAACTTCTAATGTGTAGTGAATGACTCTATTGCCTAAGTGCTCACAGAGAAGGAAATAAAATGAAAGAAAAAAAAAGGAGGTAGAGTCAAGAGAAATAGAAATGTTCTCACTAAAAGTATGTGAAATTACATTTTTCACAAAATAGTGTGAAAATAGTTAATTTGTGAAATAACTTGAAATGATATGTCATTTCCTCATTGTAGATGATTCTATTCTTGTAAAACCCAGGGGCCATAAAATTATTACAGGTGTTTTACAATGCATAATTTTCTTTAAGATAGCATTTGGTTCGAATACAAAATTATTCACATGGGAGCAAAAGAAAGATGAAAATTGTATTGAATGCTATAAAAAGTCACACCTATATCTAGATTATTCACAATAAAATATTCAAATGTAAATAAGTGTATTGCTATACAAAATTTCATTTGGTTAATTTGAACAACAAAAAGACACATACTCAGGATGTCAATATAGAGAGTAGTATATCCTGGTCCTAATTTTTGATAAATGTATTCATAGCAAACAAGTCAATATATACATTGTTGCCTTTATACAGTTTAACAGAGAGCAAGGCAATTTAGGGTTTGGATCTGCCAGGGAATACCAACTGAGGTGTAGTTGTCAATTCGAATTCTTTAGCTTATTTCCATATTCTAAGGCTTCCTATAAATCGATAGAGACCATTTATTAACACTTTTTCATTACTCAGTCATTACACGACTGAATTCAACCGTTTTCATTTCATTTACATTTTTAGTTTTGTAAATGTCCTGTAGATAATAAATTTATTTTGGTAGCTTAATGTTGTAAAAGTGTTAAACTAGTGCTCATAAACAGTATTGAAAATGACATTTTTATTAGGTTGGCATGAACCATGTTTTAAAATATCTTTTAATATGATAATGTCTGTAGTTTACTAGGCCATAAGTACAGTTTGACAACGGAGCACATATGAATATTTCATCCATCAAAGGGGATGATTCTGTAATTATAAATAGACCTATTCCTACCCAAACTGACAGATTGGGTTTCAAAGCAAGTGTCTGAAAGTAATAGTGCTTGGGTAAATATTTGGGTAAAGCAGAGGCACATGTTATCTTTAGGAAGCTACTTTTAGATGCACAGAAATCTGAAAATGAATCATTATCAGACACAACTGTAAGTTAGACAATGTTACCTCTCTAGTGTCTATGCTTGCTCTATATGTTGGCAAACCACTCAATTAGGTAATATAAGTAATACAAATTCTTGTTATTTTCTTTAATATGATCTTAGGAAATTTATTGGATATCATGTCACCAAGGTGAAAAATAACTTGAATTAAGATAAAGTATAAATATTATCTTTCTTGTGTATTCTTTTTCTACTGAATATTTAATAAGCTAGTTTCTCCAAATGATACTGGCTCATAGAGAACTGGGTTTTACTCTTTAGCACTTTTGTCCTTTTCTTGAACTCCTTTGCTGTAAACTCTGATGACAAAACACAATAATGAACACACACACACACACACACACACACACACACACACACAATAACCATTGCATAACTTCAGGATAGGATCAGTAAGATTTTATATTATGGAGCCAGGTGTAAGGGCACATTCCTATAATCCCAAGGATTTGGGATGTAGAGGCAGGATTAGGAATTCTAGGTTGTCATTACAGTGTAAGACCAGCTGCTTTGCAGGAAATTGTATCAAGAAAGTAAAACAAAACAAAAACACATATGCAAAACACCAAAAATTACTATGCACTGTGGTAATTTACCATAAGACTTAATCTTTACAATATATATTTAGGATCTTTCAGAAAACTTAAGAGTATTAAATAAGTATGTAAAGACATACTAATAACACTTTAATTTTACAGACATATACTATGAGGTCCTGGGAGGAAGAGAAAATTATCCATAGCTCTGGGAAAAGAATGAGATGGTTTGAACTTTTTAAGTAGTCAATAAAATATTCACACATAGATGAGTTTGTATTAGAATAAAAATCTATCTTAAGGAAGTTTATAAACTGTGAAACTTTATAAATTATAGCGACTCTGTGAGTTCGGGCTCTCACAGGGATAGAGAAATCTGAAATGTAAAAATGGGATGCCATTCATAATAAATTATTTAAAAATGTAAATGCTTTCACAATACTGGGTGAAAATGTAAACTTTTAAATCTATTAATTCAACCACTTAAATGTATGCTTATAGCTTTAAAATAGTAAATGGATATAAAAGTATATATTAAAGAAGAAAACGTTATTTCAGAGCACTCTGAAATAACGTTAATATATACTTTCACACTTTATACCATTCATTACCAGAGGAATATGACATGGATAAAACTGATATTTTAGGGTAATTAAAAAAATGTATGTTTGAAAGTTGGTAAGTAGTTTCTTGGAAGCTGTTTTTCCTTTCATGCTGTTTTTTTTTTATTGTAAGTTGTTTAGCTTTTACTTCTGTAAAACTTACTGCATATTTCCTTTGTATTTTTTTGTATATTCTCCTGTAATCACAGCATTTCTTTCCACCCATACAAATTTGTTTTCCTAAGGATAAAGAAAGAACCTGCCATGGAAGCTATAACACACTTTGCCAAAACTATTCTTGTCCTTTGAAAATGTCCCTACACATCTAGAGTTTTCTTTGAACATGCAATTCAATTTGTAGTCTTACAGTTTCTTAGCAAAACTGAGCTTTCATTTCTTTCTGTAAACTATATTTTCAAAGGAAAATATTTTGAAAGCTAGTTTCAATAAGTTAATATACTTTTAGATTAAATTCTATACTTTATCCTTCATACAGTATCACTGAACAAAATATGATTTTGACTTTAGAATTATAGAAAAATAAATTCTAACCTAAAAAGTTAATTTACATAAAATCTGCTAATATCTCACATTATATCACTACATATCTTTAACTTTGTCATAATACAGAATAAGTATGCCTCTTTTCTATCTTCTTATTATATTTCTTCTTTTTGTACAACTCAATAAGCAGCTCAGTTTTATTGTAAAATATGCTAAAGTTTCATGAAGGATAGTATAAAAAGTGCAAAGTGTTATATTTATCCACTATTATTCACCTAATAGAATGCAAAAATCACGCAAAGAACTGCATAATAACATGGAATCTGCCTTTGGTCCATGAGCCATTTTCCATTAACTTCACTGGTGGTTATATGTAAAAATTGAATGTAGAATCCCATCTCCTCAATATACACTTTAATCTGGTCACTCTCCTTTGAAATATGTTCACCTCTGGGAGTGGACCGAAAAGCTATTTGAAAACAGTTCACATGTTTAGAAAAGGAAGTAGTCTGTTACTATTCAAATCAGCAGAAAGAACGTGTTTACTTAGTTATAATTCTTTTCATAAATGTACCAAACAATATCAATGGCCCCTAGACTCATATACAATATTTAAATAAAGCTTAAAACATGATCCAACAAAATGGAAGAAGAAAGTCAGAAGAAAAATAAATTAAGCACTTTATAGTAAGCTCATTTATGACAAATAAGTTCCTAATGGGGTAATTGTGTGGTTACTATCTGGATATCCTGATAAAGCCAGCTCAAAGTTGAAAACACTAGAAAAACTGATTAAAATGTTCATCAAATGTCAAAGAAAAAATATTCTTTAGATTCTCAGAATAATTGGTAGCAATGATAAAGATTGACTAAATGTAATCATTAAGGATATATTTGGCAATGGCTCAAAATATTCTCTCAGGTTGATGAAACAATTTTGAAAATTATTTTTATCAAGATCATGTCATGCTTCTTCAAAGAACAATTTTCTTATAGTTCTAACATTTTATCATATACTTGAAGGTCATAGCAAACAGAACCACTGACGATATAGAGAAGCAGAGGTTTATGCAATTGCCTTGCCCCTTTCCTTTCTCTTTATGTGATGGCTCTGAATTTCTATGTCTTTCACATCTTGGCTCATTTTCTGAAGATTTTCATTGTATTCATTCTTTTCAGTGGTAGTCATAATACTTCTTTCTGCACATTAAAAAATATCAGCCAGCCAGGTGTGGTGGTATAGGCCTTTAATCCCAGAACTAGGGAGTAAGAGGCAGGTGGATCTCTGTGAGTTTGAGGACAGCCTGGTTTACAAAGTAAGTTCTGGAACAGCCAGAGTTACACAGAGAAACCTGCCTCAACTCCCCTCCCCCAAAAAATTAGTCACATTAATGATAATCATTTAGAAAAGGCCAATCCAAGATAGAAAGAAGTTATGTGAGGTATGTGACCAACTTTACACTATATGGTCCAGTGCTGGCATATCTAAGATTCATATATAATTAACACAGATTAACCAATTTTAGGTAAACCATGCATCTAAGGTTCCTTATTTGAGGACTTCATATATATTCGAGAAAAGGTTTCTTTGTAGCTTTGGTGCCTGTCCTGGAACTAACTCTTGTAGACCAGGCTGGCCTCGAACTCACAGAGATCTGCCTGCCTCTGCCTCCCGAGTGCTGGGATTAAAGGCGTGCACCACCACTGGCCAGCTATCTCGTGATTTATTGAGATAAAATTCACATAACGTAAAGTTAAACATTCATCATTTTAAATCATACTTTTATTTCCGTGGTGGAAAGGGAGTATATAAAATATACTCTCAAATTTGTAGAGCTAATTCTATTTATACAAATATTTTCATAATGCATAAAATAAAGATTGTGCCTACTGCTTTAGTTTACTTTCTATTTCTGTAATAAAGAATATGACCAAAAGCAACTTTGGGAAGAACAGTTTCTCTGATATTCTAGTTTAGCATCCATCACTGAGAGAAATCAAGGTAGGAACCAAAGACGGAACCCAAAAGCAGAGAATGATGCAGAAATGATGGAGGAATGTTGCTTACTTTCTTGTTCCCTGTGGCCTACTCTTCCTGATTTACAATATATCCCAGGACAACCTGCCCAGGGATGGCACCATCTAAAATGGGACACCCCCCATTAATCACCAATTAAGAAAATGCTCAATAGGCTTGTCTATGAGACAACATTATGGAGGCATTTTCTTAGTTGCTGTTTCTCCTTCTCAGAAATTACTTTATATCACCATACATTTACTTATTCTGTATATTCCCTGTAACTTTAACCAGAAAATATATGGCATTTTTTAGTTTGAGTATTCATATGGGGCATACTGCTTTTAAATTTCCCTCATGTTCTATCATAAATTGGAATATCATGATTTACTTTGAATGAGTTTTATACATTTAAAGTATATAGTTTTAAATGTCCATGAATTAGTAAATGGACGTTTGAACATTCTATATTTTTGGATTTAAGGACTATTGTTTCTATGAATGCTTATCCACAAACTTCTGTGTGAACATCTTATTTTTTATCAATTCTTTGAACTACATATATAAGAGTGAGATTAATGACTATATAGTAATTCTATATTTAACTAAACTAGAAATTTTATCACAATATTTTCCATGGTGAGATCATGATTTTTTAGCCCCTTTTGCAATGTATGAGAGTTACAATTTCTCCACATTTGAACAAACACTTGCTACTTTGTTTCTGAATTATTATTATCATCATTATGATAATCATGAAGATGATGATGGAGATGACATTGAAAAATGATGATGGTCGTAGTCTTCTTACAGGGTATTAAGTTTTAAGAGTCTCTTACATATTATGAGTATTCAATCCTTATACTGTTTCATATAACAAATATTTTCTGCTTCATATAAGGTTTGTTTTTACTTCACTGAAGTCACCCTTTGATATACTGTTTAAATTTAGACTTACAAAATGTCTTTCTATAAATTTTCTATAGCACTTTGTCTGTTGCAATTGCTGTTATAAATTTTACTTCTGTAGTAACTCTCATTGGTTCCTTTCATAAGCATGTCTATTATTGTATACCACTATTATGTACAATCATCTGACAGATGGCCATTCTGTAGCACTTCTGCTAAAGTTAAGTTAGGATAGAAAAGAACAAAAATAATTTCCTTGAGTTCCTTTATTATTCTGTTTCAATTAAATAACTGATAGTTGCTCTGTGTAGAATTGTTCCAAAATCAGATAAAATATAGTTTATTATTTTCCTTCTTTATAAATGTATACCCTTTCGGGTCATATTGACTTTCCCCTTGTTTTATGTGATAAGGACTTAATTTATAAGTCTATTTGGAAAAATAAGTTACCACTGTTTTATCTCAATTTTTCAAAGTATGTATTATCTTACATTGCATTTTAATACCTTCTCTCCAACAGATATTCTTTAATTATGTATGTTTTACAAAAATTTGAACATTGACTCATTCATTGTAATATTTAGTAATTTTCAGAGTCTCTTTACCAGTCTTTAAATTTCATTTAGACTCTCATGAGAATGGTTTATTTTCTATTTTCAATTTCCTCACAATTTCAACAATGAGATAGTCTTTAAATTGTTGATATTAACATAAAAGCTAGTAGAAATCTGATTAAAAAACACAATGGATGCTACTTTGAAATTATTGTAAATCACCAAAGAAATAAAGTATTATCATCATTTTCTGACAATAACTGAAATAGTATCTTCTACTATTAACCTGTATTGATTGTTTATGCTAGCAAGGTTCAGTAAGGTGTTTACATACACATATATAGTATGTATAAACTATTTCTGAAAAGACCATTCCCAATTTTTCTCTCTTTATGCCTTTCAAATAATAAACACTATCATGCCAATATTATTTTGAAATGGTATAAACATTCTAATGTATTTTCAGAGGTATAGGGTGATTGCTTATTAGATTATTACCATGTATAAATTATCACCATTATAAATATAAATAAAAATAGATTTCATTATGAAATTTTCGCACATGTATTTAATGTACTTTGGTCATATTCATCCCCATTACCATCTCTTTCTTTGTCTCATTCCTGGGTCATTTTCCTCCCAACTAGACCCCACTTCTACTTTTATACAATTAATTAATGAATTAATTTTTTGAGGCAATGAGTTTCAGTAGGGTAACTCAAAGTAGCATGAATGGGAGGCTATTTACAAGACCATGCACAACTTCTCAGAGGCTATACCACCAAAGATAATGTCTATCTTTCCCTTATCAACCATTAGCTGCCTATAGATCTTCAGAGAGTGTAGCCAACTTGTGAGTTCTCCCCCTTAGATGATAGAATACCGATTGGCCCAATTTTGGTTAAGTCTTGTGCAGGTAATAATTTTGAGTAAATTCTGTGAATCAATAGATTTTTTGTTTTAAATGATGAAATTGTGTTTCATGAATTGTGTAGTAATAAGAGTGGCGGGGCTGTGTCCCCGACACTCAGCCGCCTGTCTAGCTTATGCCCCGAAATAATTACACAGACACTGTATTCTTTTAAACACTGCTTGGCCCTTTAGCTCTAGCACTTACAGGCTAATTCTCACATCCCGATCCACCCATATCTAATTATCTGTGAGAACCGGTCTTACCGGGAAGATTCTAGCCTAGTCCATCCTGGGTAGGAGCTTCATGGCATGTGTCTGCCCGGGAGTGGGGCATGGCGTCTCTCTCAGGCGTCTGCTCCCGAGAGGAGAGCTGTCGAGTCTGACCTCACTTCCTCTTCCTCCCAGCATTTTGTTCTGTTTACTCCACCTACAGGTCCAAGCAGTTTCTTTATTGCTTAACCAATGAAATCAACAGATTGATATATGACACTCCCACATCAGAATTGAATGCATCATTGTTTGTATAACTAATCACCTGCTAAAGATCATTCGTGTTATTTGAAGTTCATAGATGTTAGAAATAAATCTTCTATAAACATTCATGTACACAATTTCTGTAAAGATGTTTTCAGATTGATTGGATACAAGCTATGAGACCAATTATTTGTTGTATAGAAGATATGATTAATTCTGTTAATCTTGTCAGTGTCCTTCTCAAAATGACTTGACTCTTTTTGGAATCTCCATATTCTCAAAACAGCATTTGCAGTTGACATTTTTATTTTATATAGTCAACTTGGTAAACATCTGGAACTCACATTGTAGGTTTATTTTACATTAACTTAATGTTAACAAGATTGACCATCTCACATTATCTTTGCCCATTGCTCAGCTCTCCAGCTGGATTCCTTGATGATTTTTTGTCTGATGAGTTTTGCTGTAATACTATGCAGTAGCCTTTATTTAGTATGAGTTTTATACAAGTTTTTCTCAGGGCATATGTTGTCCTGACATCAAAACGCATTTCATTATGGAGTAATTTTTATGTTAACAAAGACCACTTTATTGGTATTTAGGAAATATCATGTATTTCATATCAATCTGAGAACTTCCTTATTGCCTCAGATCCCAAGTTTTAATTCTTTGAATTCATTTTCTAAAGATATCTACTCCCAATTTTTTACCATAACTGTGTTATTGTAAGCTTTCCAACTTATAAGATGTAAGGTTTAAGTTTCATTACCTTTTTTATGGATTTCCAGTTGTTCAAGCACTAATCTATTGCCTCTGAAGCAGTTTTCCATACTTGCATTATCAGTCCACTGTTGAATTTTCTCCTTTGTTCATAATTATTCACTTATCTATCCTGCCAAAACCAGCAAATCGTTGTTACTGCAAGTATGTGATAGCTTTTAAAATAAAGGACACAAGTTTTTCCCACATTGGTATTTTTGAAATCATTCTAGCAATTTTAGATCATTTGCTTGTTTATACAAGTTTCAAAATAATCATAATGGTATTCAATAGAACTTGCATTAAATACATACATCAATTTGATGAAAACTAACAATATTTTGACATCCATTTATGAAAATAATGTATCTTTCCATTTTTAAAATTTTTCTCTGTTCTTTTCTCATAATTGTGCTGCATCTAGGTTTTCTCAGATGACTACATAAATAGTATATTTTATTACTATTATGCTAAAATATAATTATTATTTATTGTCATGTAACCTTGCTAAACTCACACATTAGTTTTTTCAAAGTTTTAATATTATATTTTATTCTATTTTATTCATATGTACATTTTACCTGTATGTATCTCTGTACATGCCTGATGTCCATGGGAGACAGAAGAGGGCATCAGATCTACTAGGACTGGAGTTACCGAAAGTTATGAAGCATTATGTGGGTGCTGGAAATAGAACTTGGGCCTTCTGAATGAGTAGTCACTGCCCTTATCCACAGAGCCATCTCTCTAATCCTCACATGATAGTTTTATAAGTATTTATAAAGAATTTATTAGAAAAATTTACATTATCAAGATGTGCTAATAGGGTCAGTTAGCTTATTCTTTCCCAAATTGCATGCAATAGTTCTTTAACTTCTGGTTCCTATAGCCTTTCCTTCCCATCTTCTGTAATTTTTGGAGACTCTTGGGGTAACATGGTGATATAAATCACCCCTTTATGGGTAAGGACTCCAATGTCACTAATATTTTTAAGTTTGATCAGCTGTTTTACTTTTGCCCATAATCCATAATCAAAACAAGCACCTCTGGTGAAGGTTGAGAGCAGATTAATAAATGAGTAAACACACAAATATTTAGAAAATACTTGATACTAATTCCATTTAGCAAAATAATAATAGTATATTCTCTCTTCTCTTGAATTTTTATTTATATCCCCCAAAGATGTTTGAATATTTACATAACTTCAAAACTAGAAATAACTCAGTATTGCTCAGTTGAAGGAATGGATGCATAAATTATGATAGGTCAATATTGTTGTAAAATATTATTTAAAGAAGTATAACATTTGTTTATGCTGTAGCATATTTGTTTCAATGATGTGAAGATGTGTTGCATTCTTTTCTGTTACGTTTGTTTAACTCCATGAAGCTGTGTTACTGCACCTATCTAAAAATCCTGATGGTCTAATAAAGAGCTGATAGGCTAATAGTAAGGCAGGATTAAGGATAGGCATGGCTGGCAGGCAGAAGAATAAATAGGATGAGAAATCTGGGAGAGAGATCAGAGAAAAAGAAAAGGAGAGGTGGACATTAGGGAACAGGTGTCAGCTATTCAGCCACATAGCCAGCCATGGCGTAAGAATGAAAGTGTGATAAAAGTTATTAACATAAAAAAGAAGCTAAAGTGAAAGTAAGATATACATAAATAAGAAAGATAAAAGCCCAGAGGCAAAAGGTAGGTAGGATAATTTTAGATATGAAAAGTTCGATAGAAACAAGCCAAGCTAAGGCTGAATTTTCATAAATAATAATAAGCCTCCATGTGTGGTTTATTTGGAAGCTGTGTGGCTGGTCCCCAAAAGGGTAAAGAGTAGAAAAACAACAACAACATTTTTGCATTCCAACAAGGGGCTAGAGTAAAAGATAAACCAACAACATTTGGCATACCAGTGTGGGACTGAATTTCCATATAGGGGCTAAGAAAGCTGGAAAAAAAAAAAAAGGAGAAAAGAACATGGCTCCTTTAAGAGGTACTGCTGTTCAGCCTGAAGCACTAAATAGAAACTAGAAATGGCAAGCTAAGTAAAAACAACTTGTGGTAACACAGGTAGTGGCTTCCACAGCTAAAAAGGCTTAATGCAGCTCTCAGTTATGAACCTCCAACTGGGCTTTGAGCTTGAGGCTTTGCTTTCCAACCCGAGAAGCAGGCCAAGCCGACCACCAAAGCTACATGGAGGTCCTAGTCTCAATAATTAGCAGCTTTTTTGCTCATGCAGAAGACAAAAAGCTAAAACATATTCAGTTAAAAAAAAAAAAAAAACTGGTCCTGATGGAAAAATCTCTAAAGTAGTTCTAGTGTGTTTTACGATGTGCATAGGCTTAAGAAAGAAAAAAAAAAATGCGTATAGACAGTCATAGAAATTAAGAAACAGTTTATAAATTAAATCTTTAGAGATAGTAAAAGTAATATAAAAGAAAAAACACATAAAGATAGGAAATAGACAGGAAGTCTGGATCCTGTAAGTATTATGCTGATTTTGAATTTTTTGATTGTTGATAAGCAAACGACAGTTGCTAAGAGACATGGGATTGAAAGAACTGTTAAAATAAAACAGCCTAGATATTGTAAGAATGCTTCAACATTGAGATGAAAATCAGAAAATATATTTACCAAATGGAAGTTAAAGATGCTTTGGAGAAAATGTTTTGCTTTTGTTTCCACAGGAAACAAGAGGCTGTCAATTCATTCCAAGTTAATATGGATCAGGTTTCATTAGGGAAGACCTCCTGAATCTTGACAGGTGATACCTATCAAGAAAGAATACTGCTGGTCTTCTCATCCCTTGGTCATTATCTCAAAATTTTATCAGGAACCCCTAAAGATATCTTTGCCCACTTTCAACAGGAAGCTGTTTAGGGAACATGAGGTCCACATTCCTGTGAATTAGGATATGGGAGGCTTTTGACTATTTGATGGGTTATAGATAGTTGTTATAATTTAGTGTAATATATGAATATAGAATAAAAAGACAATAATTCATCTCATATTTTGCATTGGTATAGATTTTGGTATATTGATACAAATTTGAAGTTATTTTTGTTATACTGAATGTATGTTTCTTCTCTTGTTCGGGGTCTTGTGCTTATGCAGCCCATTTAAAAGTGTCCTGTATAAATAACAAATGATGTTAGTACTTAAACTATAATAATTACACTTGTAGTCACATTGGGTATGTTTTCAAGGTTAAACATGTTTATTATAGACAGACAGATGATTTTCAAACACTTCAAAACCTACAGAATACAGCTTTTAAGATGTTTAATAACCTAAACTGCTTCATGAAATGAGATTCATCTGCTCCTGGAAGCACCAATTTACTTCATAGGAGGATGTTTGGCATCAAAGAAACTTCATAGGACTTGAGGCCTGTTGGCTGAAGATGGATGCCCCAATTTTGCAGAACTTTAGGTGACTTTTCAGGCAGATGTCTCTGTTGTTAATATTAATTCATTCTGGGGTTTTGATGGAGTTAAAGACTAAATAATTAGAATTTCAGTTTTTCTTAGTTATGATAGAAGGTAAGTCAGGTATAAATCTTTGAACTCACTAAAATAGATCAATAATGTAGAGTTTTCTCAGAATTTGCTAAACATAAATGCATGACTGAATATTGTGAATGTAATTCTTACTTGATAACTGCTTTTTGTAATTGTATGTAGTTTCACTATGTTAAAGTTAAAATCTTATTTTTATTTAGACAAAAGGGAAAATGTGGTAGAATATTATTTAAATATATGTTACAATTTGTTTTTGCTGTGGAACATTTGTTCAAATGATGCAAAGATGTCTTGCGTTCTTTTCTGTTGTATTTGGATAGCTATGTGAAGCTGTGTTACTGTGCCTTCTAAAACACCTGATGGTCTAATTAACAACTGAAAGGCCAATAGAAAGGAAGGAAAAAGGATAGTCTCGAACAGCAGTCAGAGAGAAAAATAGAAGGAGAAAACTGGTAGGAGAAAAAGGAGGAGCAAGAGAACAAAGAAAGGAGGTTGCTAAGGGCCAAACACATAGCTACACAACTAGTCACTGAGTAAAAATGAAAAAAATTCCATGGAAAAACTGCTCATACTATTAGAACAAATGTTGAATTATAAAACTGTTAACCATCAGTAATTAATCTTCACAAATTGGTCTGTTTTGTCTTAATATACATCCCACAATATCTTAGTATGTGTATGTTTTTTTGTTTAATTTATTTATTTATTAAAGATTTCTTTCTATTCCCCGCCACCGCCTCCCATTCCCCCCCCCTCCCCCAGTTAGGTCCCCCCCAACAGCCCGAAGAGCAATCAGGGTTCCCTGCCCTGTGGGAAGTCCAAGGACCGCCCACCTCCATCCAGGTCTTGTAAGGTGAGCATCCGAGCATCCAAACTGCATAGGCTCCCACAAAGCCAGTACGTGCAGTAGGATCAAAACCCATTGCCATTGTTCTTGAGTTCTCAGTAGTCCTCATTGTCCTTTTATCTATACAGAAAATAAAAGCTCACAATGGAATCTGTAGTTCTCCTAAGCATTAACATTATAGCTGTCAAATCATGCACTGACATTCTAGGGGATTGGATTCTCTATTATTTAAATTTTAATCTTTTTTAGGATTAAATAATAGTTACACCATTTCCTCCCTTCTCTTTTTCTGTCACCCCTTTCCATGCACTCTCTACTCTTAGATTCCTGACCTCTTTCTCTTTGTTATTTTACACATAAACACACAAATGTACACAAACAAACACATATGCATATAACCCA
This sequence comes from Microtus oregoni, assembly GCF_018167655.1. Taxonomy (NCBI): domain Eukaryota; kingdom Metazoa; phylum Chordata; class Mammalia; order Rodentia; family Cricetidae; genus Microtus; species Microtus oregoni. The sequence goes on from NW_024544721.1 coordinate 2,486,526, forward strand.
TTTAGTCTAATTAGCATTTCTTGTACATATATGATTGCAGAGCTGACTACTTTGCATTAGAAAAATAAATTAGGGGCCTCATCCCTAGGAAAAACTATCCCTCTCTCAGAAGTCATTATGTGCCTTTAGTTCTTTGGCTAAGAATTGGACTCCATGAGTTTTGACCTTTCCCCTTTCTACATTTGCATGTCTATCGGTGTTCTCTTTGTCCAGATCTTGTCTAGAAAGACATATAGTTGAGTGATCATGAGTAAAGTTTCCAGTCATATCTAGGAGCTACATCTCAAATCAGACTTCCTGGCCTTCTTGTCTCTTAAAGTTTTTAAATTCCCTCTTCTATGATGCTCCCTAAACCTTAGGTATAGGCATTTGGTTGGAGATGTGTCAGATGAAGCCAGGTAACCCACAATCATTTCTTCACTGCATTTTGACAAGATGTGGCTTTTTTTAAATGGTCTCCATCTGATGCAAAGAGAAGCGTCTTTGATGAGGGTGAGAGTTATTCTTATCTATGGGTATAAGTATTTAGAATATACTTAGAAATAATATTGATAGGAAAAATGGAAGTTGTAGGTTGTCATCTAAGATTCATTACCTCACTAACCTGTGATAGCTAGCTATGTTTCCAGTAGAAGGTAAGATTTTCCTCCTGTTCAGCGGACCTTAAATCCGATTAGGTAGCTATTACGGGCTGCCAAGTTATGAGTACAACTGATGGACCTTAGGAATCTCTTGCCATGATAGTCATTGTTGTGGTGCCTAGGCATCATAGCTAGATAAGGCTATTGTTTACTTCCCTCCATTAGCAGGTTGCATAGTATCTTTATGTCCTATGATATTTTGCCCTCAGTGAGTAGGCTTTTAGATTCTATCCAGTTTACATCCTCCGAGGCCTGTCTACAAAATGCATGTCTTTAACAATATGGAGTTACTTTCAATTTCTGTGAGGCAACCAATGATAACAGCAAGAGGCTGTATTGTTTTAGGAGTCTTTTAGTCTGTCATGACCAACAATTTCAATAGGATTTTTTTCATGACTAGTACTGGGGGTTTTGTTATATAGTCTGTGTGTCTTAGGAAGAACACTGACAGTTCAAATGATATAACTTAATTTAAATGATATAGTTTTAAGTATATATATATATACTTATATGTATAATATATAATTTAGGATACATAAAAATAATACTATCAGGTATTATTGTGTAAGCCTTTAATTCTAGCACATGGGAGGTGGAGGCGGAAGAATTTCTGTGAGTTGGAGGCCAAACTGGTTTACATAGTGAGTTCCAGGACAGCCAGAGCTATATATTGAAATAGTGTCTTGAAAATAAAATAAATCATGGATTTTTTAAACATCTTTATTGTTGCAGAAAGCAAAACTCTCATTTTAATTGTTAGTTGTTTAAGAAGTAGGCACTTGTGTACAAGATCAAGATATTCTAGCATAGACAGGAGAAAGGCCCATAAATTTCAGCCTATCTGAGGACCTATTGGTAATTGATGACTGTTTGCTAGGAACTAGTTTTGAGAATGTGGTCAGTATGAGGTTACCTATAATCCTGTAGATGATCCTATGCCTGTGCTTATACAAAAATACTCTATGGGTTAAAAATAAAATATGTAGTTTAGAAAGGGCATGGTAGAGTTTGCATGAAGTAGGAGGGAGTACTGCTGATGTATGTGATCTAGAAACATTGTGTGCAGGTGGCCTATGTCAGACCCATGCCGTTTCCCTGGTCATAGAACCCCAGTCTCTGCAAGCCCAGATGAACCCACATTAGTTGATTCTCTGGGCTGTGTTTTTGTGATATCCTTGAAGCCTCTGGCTCATACAATCCTTCCTCCCACTCTTCTACAGGATTGCCCAAGCTCCACCTAATGTGTGGGTGTGAGTCTCTATACCTGTTTCCACAAGTTGTTGGATGAATCTTTTCTGATGAGGATTAGGCTCGAGTCTAAAAGTTCAGCATACCATTAAGAATCATTTCATTAACTTTTTTCTGGTATTGTTTGGTTCTATCTTTGTGAGATTCCTAAGAGTGTGTGTGCTGGCTGTCTCTGACTCTTTCAGGACCTTACCCTACTACTGAGCTGCCTCATCTAGACTTGATTTGAGGATGATCCTAGTATTATTGCAACTTGATATATTATGTTTAGTTGATATCCCTGCAAAGTCTTTACTTTTCTGAAAGGAAATGGAGACAGTGTGGATCTTTGGGAAGGCGAGAGACTGGGAGGACAGGAGGGAGGGGAAACTGTAATGGAGATGTAATACATGAGAGAAGAATAAAATTACATTTTATACATGTATAAAATTCTCAAATGATGAATAAAATCAAGTTTTAAAAGAATAAGGCTCAACTGAAGCAAAAACTAACAACTTCTTAAAGTAACAAAAGTCATCTATTCCACACGGGAGCACCGGACAGAAATCTCAAGGTCCAAATCAGGAGCAGAAGGAGAGGGAGCACGAGCAAGGAACTCAGGACCACGAGGGGTGCACCCACACACTGAGACAATGGGGATGTTCTATTGGGATCTCACCAAGGCCAGCTGGCCTAGGTCTGAAAAAGCATGGGATAAATCCGGACTAGCTGAACATAGCGGACAATGAGGAATACTGAGAATTCAAGAACAATTGCAGTGGGTTTTTGATCCTACTGCACGCACTGGCTTTGTGGGAGCCTAGGCAGTTTGAATGCTCACCTTACGAGACCTGGATAGAGGTGGGCAGTCCTTGGGCTTCCCACAGGTCAGGGAACCCTGATTGCTCTTCGAGCAGATGAGGGGGGGGGGACTTGATTGGGGGAGGGGGAGGGAAATGGGAAGCGGTTGTGGGGACGAGGCAGAAATCCTTAATAAATAAATAAATTAAAAAAAATAAATAAATTAGTACAACCATTAAAAAAAAAAGTCATCTATTCCTCTTCTAAAAGGATTTCATTGGAAAACTGTGCAAGAATTCCAAGAGCGCTAAATGAGAAAGAATGGGACCAGAAAAAAGCTTGATCTCCAAGAACTTTGATTGTACTGATTGATTATAGTATATTTTTCATACTAATTAAGTATAAAATTAAAAACTCCTCCACAAATGATGCTAATAAATGCATTTTTATTTTTAGCTGCTGATAAAATTATAATTGTAAAGAAAGATAATTTGGACCAATATGATTTTATTCATTTTTTTATTTATTAAGGTTCACTTTTTTTATCTTATATACTTCGCTTGATTTCAAATGAACAGAGGAAGGATTAATCAACCGGAATATCATTCTCTGAACATCTATTATGGGACAACAAAAACAATAAATATAGGATCGTTTGTTACTATCTATATCACTGCAAGCTGAGTAAACAATGATGGCTCAGTCTTTAAAAACACACAGACACAAACATACATATTATGCAAGTCATATATGATATTCATTGAGAACGAAGAACCAAGTTTTCATTTATTGTTCTCACAGAGTGTCAAATCTGTTCATTTTTATTCTAAAATATTTCAGACTTAATAAAAAAATTTTTTATTGGAATAAGTCACAAGTTCCTAAATCTAGGAATAGTTGCTACAATTGTTTTATTTTTCTCTAATCAATGTTTCAGTGATATTACCTAGATACTACATATTATTATTTTTTTTGTGGTTCTTACTTAAATATGTAATTGAATTGTAAATCTAGGAGTCCAAGGGAATTTTACCAGCATTATTAGATTACATGTAAGGCAAATGTTATTAAAATAATTTTCTTATAATTTTTAGATAAGGATATCAATAACTCATAATAAATTATCTTAAGGTAGTTGGGCATAATACTATTTCAATCAGTTCTTTGATTTTCATGTTATGAACCTTAAAGTTTCACGTGAAGTACACATGGGTATTGAGTCTTGTCAACTGAATATTATAATAATCAGTTACAGTAATAAAAATCTGGCTATTAAATTTTAACTTTTAAAATATTTTAATACTTTAAAACTTACTTGTAAAACTCAAACAGAATTTGAGAGATGGGTCTCTGGTTAAGAGTGCTTGCTGCTTTTGCAGAGGATCTGGCTTAAGCTTCCAGAATCCACAAGGTGGCTTACAACTATCTGTAACCCCAGGTTCAGTGGCTTTATAACTCTCTTCTGGCCTTCATGGGCACCAGGTATTGTGCATGAAGTAGTTACATATATTGAAGACAAACACTCATACTCTTGAAATTAAAAAAAATAGTTTAAAAACACAAATAACTCATTATTTCAGTTAACAAATAAATCTATGTTAAGATATTGTTTTCTTTCCTAATGCACAGTATATCAGCTAGGTGCAAATAATTGGTTGTCTTGAAAGCTTAGACAAAAACATTGTCATACTAAAGCCATCTTTGGAAAATGTAAAAGTGGAAAATATTCACAACATATTTTCACTTCAATTAGGTGAATATACTAGCATCTCTAGGAGGAAAGGATGCTATTGTAAGGTAATACCAGTGAAGCAGAGTAAACAAACATCCACAAAATCTATTTCAACCAATGAAATACTTGACAAAGCATTGCCATATTACATTTCTCAGCTCTCCGAAAATCAATCTAATATTTATGGATATTCTTCTATTCACTAGAATCTAGTATTTATTTTAGAAACAAAACACCTAGAATCACTGTAATAATTCAAAAGATGTATGGTATTTGAACTTACTCTGTCATAATCTACTTTTTGCCAGATTGACAATGCTCTTGATAACAATACCATATAATCATGCTGAAAATCAATAACTTGGCAGGTGTGTGGAAGAACTAGTTTCATCCCATGAAAATTATCATTGTTTGGCCATTTTTCTTCGAAAATGGGTGGGACTTACAACATACCATTTGTAAGGAGCATAAAGTTAAATGAAATATATTTCTCTGGTGTCCTTGTTCAAAGCAATTGAAGAAATTCTTTGCCATTGTTGTTGCCTAATGCAAAAGATAAAATATTGTACCAAAGACTAGTCTGTCTGGCAACTTAAAATGACAAGCTTTCAAATGACCTACACATAGTAACTTATAGATCTTTAATACATTCTTGAGATTATAGAATGCATTTCCCTAAGGGTTTATGTGTGTGTGCTTTCAGGGCTGTGCGGTCATTCAAGGAAGATCTCAGAAGTAAACAGTTTTCAAAACCATGTTTGAGTAGTAATGGTGTGTCTCAGTAAAGATTCATAACTATTTGGCAAACACTAAGGAACTTAAAAGAAGGGGACTTTAAGAGACTCTTCATAATCCAGTCATTTGCATACTATTAAGCTACACTAGATATAATTTCAATGACTACAAAAAATTACTTTAGAAAAGTTACCAAATAGGCAATTGAAAATAGCAAAATATTATACAGAAGAACATGATTTGCCAGTATTTTATTGTGTATTTTGTGTCAATGTTCATGAGGAATATTGGTCAATAATTTTTTTTTAGTTCTATCTTTGTATGGTTTGTGTATCAGGGAACTGTAATCTCATAAAAATAATGTGGCAATGTTCCTTCTGTTTCTATTGTGTGCAAAAATTAAGGAGTACTGGTATTAGCTCTTTTTTTGAAATCCGGTAGAATTCTGTGCTGAAACCAAAACATGTGGTACATTTACACAATGGAGTATTACTCAGCAATAAAAAAAATGACATCTTAAAATATTCAGGAAAATTGATGGGGCTAGGAAAAAATATTCTGAGTGAGGTAACCCAGATACAGAGAGACAAACATGTTATTATTCACTGATAAGTGGATATTAGCTGTAAAGCAAATGAAAATGAAACTACAATGCACAATTCCAGAGAAGTTAGGTAAAAACGGGAAATCTAAGAGGGACACACATGGAGGAACCCAGTAAGGAAAATAATTAATATCCTGGGCAAACTGTGAGTGAGGTAGAATGGAGGGGATGGGAGATGGGAACATGAAAGACCAATAAGACAGTGTTTATGGAGGGATGGAGGGAAAGAGCAATGAGAGAGAAAGAGAGAGAGGGGGAAGTAAGAGGGAAGGACGGAGAGGGAGGGAGGGAGGGAGAGAGAGAGAGAGAGAGAGAGAGAGAGAGAGAGAGAGAGAGAGAGAGAGAGATCTTTTTTGTATTTTATTATTATTTTTTTATAGAAGAAAAAAAATTCCGCCTCCTCCCAGCCTCGCATTTCCCTCCCCCACCACCCACTCCTCTCCCCCTCCCATCACTCCTCTCCCCCTCCCCCCCCACTCCTCTCCCCCTCCCTATCCAGTCTGAAGAGCAGTCAGGGTTCCCTGCCCTGTGGAAAGTCCAAAGTCCTCCCCCCTCCATCCTGGTCAAGGAAGGTGAACATCCAAGCTGGCTAGGCTTCCACAAAGCCAGAACATGAAGTAGGATCAAGACCCAGTGCCATTGTCCTTGGCTTTTCAGCAGCCCTCATTGTCCGCCATGTTCAGAGAGTCTGGTTTTATCCCAGGCTTTTTCCAGTCCAGCTGGCCTTGGTGAGCTCCCAATAGATCAGCCACACTGTCTCCGTGTGTGGGTGCACCCCTTGTGGTCTTTGCTGACTTCTTTGCTCATGTTCTCCCTCCTTCTGCTCCTCATTGGGACCTTGGGAGCTCGTTCCAGTGCTCTAGTATGAGTCTCTGTCTCTATCTCCATCCATTGCCAGATGAAGGTTCTATGGTGATATGCAAGATATTCATGAGTATGGCTATAGGATAGGGTCATTTCAGGTTCCCTATCCTCAGCTGCACCAGGAACTAACTGGGGACATCGCCCTGGGCACCTGGGAGCCCCTCTAGGTCCAAGTCTCTTGCCAACCCTAAGATGGCTCCCTTAATTAAGATATGTGCTTCCCTGCTCCCTTATCCAACCTTCCTTTATCCCAATCATCCCGTTTCCCCAAGTTCCCCCCATCCTCCCCTTCTCACTTTCTCTCCCCATCTCCCCTTACCCCCCTCCCACTCCACCCCCAAGATCTCAATTTTTTGCCCGGCAATCTTGTCTACTTCCCATAACCAGGAGGATAGCTATATGTTTTTCTTTGGGTTCACCTTCTTATTTAGCTTCTTTAGGATATCATATTATAGACTCACTGACCTTTATTCGTGGCTAGAACCCAATTATGAGTGAGTACATCCCATGTTCATCTTTTTGGGTTTGGGTTACCTCACTCAAGATAGTATTTTCTTTTTCCATCCATTTGCATGCAAAATTTGAGAAGTCATTGTTTTTTTACCGCTGAGAAGTACTCTAATGTGTATATATTCCACACTTTCTTCATCCATTCTTCCATTGAAGGAATCTAGGTTGTTTTCAGGTTCTGGCTATTACAAATAATGCTGCTATGAACATAGTTGTACAAATGCCCTTGTCATATGATAGTGCATCTCTTGGATATATTCCCAAGAGTGTCATGGCTGGGTCCAGGGATAGGTTGATCCCAAATTTCCTGAGAAACCGCCACATTGATTTCCAAAGTGGTTGCACAAGTTTGCGTTCCCACCAGCAATGGATGAGGGTACCTCTTCCTCCACAACCTCTCCAGCAAAGGCTATCATTGGTGTTTTTGATTTTAGCCATTCTGACTGGTGTAAGATGATATCTCAAAGTTGTTTTGATTTGCATTTTCCTGATCGCTATGGAGGTTGAGCTTGACCTTAAGTGTCTTTTGGCCATTTGAACTTCTTCTGTTGAGAATTCTCTGTTCAGATCAGTGCCCCATATTATAATTATGTTAATTAGCATTTTTAAAGCCTAGTTTCTTGAGTTCTTTATATATTTTGGAGATCAGACCTTTGTCTGTTGCGGGGTTGGTGAAGATCTTCTCCCAGTCAGTAGGTTGCCTTTTTGTCTTAGTGACAGTGTCCTTTGCTTTACAGAAGCTTCTCATTTTCAGTAGGTCCCATTTATTCAATGTTGCCCTTAATGTCTGTGCTGCTGGGGTTATACCTAGGAAGTGATCGCCTGTGCCCATATGTTGTAGGGTACTTCCCACTTTCTCTTCTATCAGGTTCAGTGTGTTCAGCCTGATATTGAGGTCTTTAATCCATTTGGACTTGAGTTTTGTGCATGGTGATAGATATGGGTCTATTTTCATTCTTCTACAGGTTGACATCCAGTTGTGCCAGCACCATTTGTTGAAGATACTTTCTTTCTCCCATTGTATCCTTTTATCTCCTTTATCGAACATGAGGTGTCCATAGGTTTGTGGGTTAGAATCCGGGTCTTCTATACGATTCCATTGGTCGACTTCTCTGTTTTTATACCAATACCACACTGTTTTCATTACTAGAGAGAGAGAGAGAGAGATATCTTGACTGAGTGAGCCACCATGGGGTTAGGGAGAAACCTGGTGTTAAAGACATTCTCAGGAATCTACAAGAATAACCCCACTAAGACTCCTAGCAATAGTGGAAACAGTGTCTGAATGGGTCTTCCCCTGTATCAGATTGTCCTATCCTAATTGTCATTATAAAACCCGTATCCAGTGACTGGTGCAAGTAGATGCAGTCCCCCATTTCCAAGCACTGCATTAAGCCTGTGGAACTTAGTTGGAGAGTGGGATGAGGAATCATATGAACAAGGGGTGTCAAGAGCATGATGGGGAAAACCACAGAGACAGCTGACCTGATCTAGTGGGAGATCATGGACTATGGACTGACATCTGGGGAATTTGCATGGGAGTGAACTAGACCCTCTGAATGCTGGTGACAGTTACATGGCTTTATCTCTTGTGGGGAATGGCAGTGGCACCAGGAACTATGCCAGGTGCATAAAATGATTTTTTGGAGCCCATTCCTTGGTCCATCTTGATATGAGGGAAGGAGCTTGATTTTGTATCAAGTTGGTATGCCAGACTTTGTTGACTTCCCAAGGAAGGCCTTACCCACTCTGAGGAGTGGGTGGGGAGTGGTAAAATGGGAAGTGGGAGGATGAGAGATGGGGAAAAATGGAGAACTGGAATTGGTACGTAAAATGAAAAGTAAAGTATTAAATAATATTTCTGAAAAAAGAACATTTAAGAGCTGTCATATAGAACTGCTATAATATTTAAAATATCCAATTTTCAATAGAAATCACAAACATGCAAAAAATATAATTCATGATTAATATACAAAACAAAAGTAATTAATAATAAATGTCTTTGTGAAAGTGAGGCATTGGAGTCACTCAGATAATTAAATATTATCCATCACGTAAAAGTAACCTCCATAGGACTAAAGATGAGACCTCATACTCAAGAAAACTATAATTTATAGAATTAGTTATTTAAAAGTAGAAGGATAGAAATGCAAATCCTATCAATACAATATGTACAGTAGAAAATTCACTGTAGAAGGCAGAGGAATAAGAAATGTGAAAATGGACCATCGAAAATTTTTCAGCACATAGACAAGAAAAGAATGAATAAAAATGAAATTAGCTTAAGAGACATAAGGGGCACCATCAAGAACACAAACAAAAGGATGAGGAAAGTTACAGAAGAAGAGTGTGGAAAAACGGAAAAGCAATACCATAAAATTTCCCAATTATGAGGTATAATATGAATTTAATATAAAAAAATCAACAAATTCTGAGAGGAATGACCAGAAAGATATCTAAACCTAGGCCTAAGGTATAACATAGTTTAAATACAAAATCTTCAATGCATCATGGAACCATTATATCATATAAGAAATATTCATTATGCTTATCTTATGAGATATATTCACTATATTTACCATAAGTTTCTACTTGGAAACAATAACCATCAAAAACAGAAATAATTTTTATATATTTCAGTGTGGTAAATTTATTTATCAGATTTTCTCATTTGTACAACTTCAAACACATTGTCACTGTGTTCTGGCAGGACAGGGAACATAGGATGGTTTTATAAGAATGTCTATAAATCTGCAGATAATTTTCCTACACCTCATTTTTTTGTACAGACAGTACTACAACGTCCCATGTGACCAAGATTAGACAAATCATACAAACACACTTTACAGATGTTATTTTTGTATTCAGTAAGTAAGAACATGAACACTCTTTAAGTACTGTCTTCTCTTGTAAAGTTTTGACTGACAAGGAGAAAGAGGTCAAGTGAGGGAGAGTGGAGGGGACTGTTATACAATGTTTACAAATACACATAATTTACAAATTTTCAATTTAGAATCACTCTTCTTGTGATGTTAGTTTCTGACACTGAATGCAGCCGCAGGTATTTAATTGACCCTCTATAGGCTCTCTCACTAGAACCTTCCTTGACCACTGAACTGGAAGCCTGGATTGAAGACCAGCTGATATCAACACTTAGGCATTCATCTCAATCTTGACAATTAGCACTTATTAACCTCTGAGACAAAATAGCTAACACCAGGAGAATGGACAATCACACCACAGTGACAATGTTTCTTCTGTGGGGATTTTTTCATTTTCCCAGAACTGCAGAGTTTACTCTTTGTTGTGATTCTACTCTACCATGGGACCATTCTCCTAGCAAATGCATCTCTTATGGTGACCATCAAGCTCAACCACAACCTTCATACCCCTATGTACTTTTTCCTCCTTGCTCTGTCATTTTCAGAAACCTGCACCACTATGGTAATCTTAACCTGGTTGTTGGTGGACTTGCTACCAGAGAACAGGACATTTCTCTCCATGAGAGTGCCACACAGATGTTTTTCTTCTTTGGATTGGCAGCCAACAACTGTTTCATCTTGTCTGCTATCTCCTATGATCGTTACACTGCTATCTATAAACCCCTGCATTATCCCATCTTTTTGACTAGAAAGATCTGCTTCCAGCTTGTCATGGCCTCTGGGGTGGTTGGTTTCTCAGTTTCTCTGTACATTGTCATCATAATATTCAAATTGTCTTTTTGTAACTCCAACATCATTCAGCACTTTTTTTGTGACATTGCACCTGTGGTTGCCCTTGCCTGTAACTGCACTTTTCTTCAGAAAATGATTCTCCTTGCATTAACTGTGTTTGTGTTGGTGGGCAGCTTTATTTTGATCATGATTTCTTATGTCTTCATTGTGTCCATAGTTGTGAAGATGCCCTCTGCCAAAGAAAGGTATAAGACCTTATCAACTTGCTCCTCACACTTCACTGTGGTGTTCATACATTACGGATTTGCTTGCTTTGTCTTTCTGAGGCCCAAGAATCATGACACCTTCAGAGATGACACACTGATGGCAGTGACATACACTGTTCTGACACCTCTGCTCAACCCCATCATTTACAGTTTAAAGAACAAAGACATGCAGACAGGTCTGTGAAAAATACTGGATCATGTAATTAAGGGCTTTCTTCAAATGTTAAATAAAAGAGCTCGAACATTTGAAAAGCTGAAATGATTTTGTTAAATAAATGATGAAAAGTGGAATACTTCCAATAAAAATAATAACAGTGCCCAAAGAAATGGAAGTGCCCAATTGCCTGATAAGTTTTAGTTTCATATTTATTTCACTACAAAGCCAGCAGTCAGCCATGAAAACATACATACAAGTACATCAACTGAGCAAATTGGATTTAAATATTTAGAAATATTCATGTATGTAACAACAATTCATTTTAAAAAGAGGCCATGAACTTGAAAGAGAGCAATGAAGGATACATGGACGAGTTCAAAGGAAGGGTAGGGTAGCAGGAAATAATGTAATAATAATCTCAAAAAATAAAAGGAGCAACTAAGAAACAAGATGGGAATTTCAAATATTAGAAAATTATTACATATTTACAATCATATATAGAGAGATCATATGGTGGAATTTTTTTAAAAGCTTATTTAAAAATTCCATGTTTTCATAACATTTGCTTTTTAACAAGAAAATAATATTAACACAAACAGTAAGAGAGAGAAAAAAGAGAGAGAAAGAAAGAATAAGCTTACATTCAAAAGAAACATTGGCAAACCCACATGTTTAGAATTTACTTGAAGGAATAACCACAATGCAGAGAAATAGCAAAGAATTTTAAGAAAATATTCTGCTAAACTTTGTTTAAACATAGGGAAGAGGGATGATTTTTTATTATCACTTTATAATTAATACTAATCAAACTTCCCACTTCTTTCCCTCCTACCACTTCCCTCCCACTATCCCACACACACCCTTATCCCACACCCTCCAGTCCTAAGAGAGGGCAGGGCACCCTGCCCTGTGGGGAGTTCAAGGCCCTCCCTCCTCCATCCAGGGTTAGGAAGATATGCATTCAAAGAGAACAGGATTCCAAAAAGCCAGTACATGCAGTAGAGACAAATCCCATTGCCATTATCATCGGCTTCTCTATCTGCCCCAACTGTCAGCCACTTTCAGAGTCCGGTTTGATCCCATGCTTGTTCATTCCCAGTCCAGCTGGAGTTGGTGAGCTTCCATTAGCTCAGGCACACTGTCTCAGTGGGTGAACCAACCCCTCATGGTCCTGACTTCTTTGCTCATATTCTCCCTCCTTTTGCTCTTCAACTGGACCTTGGAAGTTCAGTCCAGTGCTCCGATGTGGGTCTTTCTCTGTCTCCATCTGTCCCTGGAAGAAGGTTCTATGGTGATATTCAAGATACTCATCAGTCTGACTACGGGGCAAGGCCAGTCCAGGCACCCTCTCCTCCACTGCCCATGTTCCTAGCTGGGGTCATCCGGTGGACTCCTGGGAACCCCTCCAGAGCCAAGCCTCTTGCCCACTCCAAAATGACTCCCTCAATTAAGATATCTCCTTCCCTGCTCCCATATCTGTCCTTCCTCTATCTCAACCATCCCACTCCCCTTAGCTCTCCCCAACCCTCCCCTTTTCTCCTCTCTCTCCCCCTGTCCCCTTCCCTCTACTCCCCTCCCCCATCAGAAATAAAATTTTTATATCAATCAAAACTATACTTTGCAAAGGAATAAATATGTAATATGTTCCCAAATAAATAAAACTATGAAAAAATATTACTAGCAAACTTGCTGTATAAATAGTATTAAACTGAATGTTTCTAGCTCAAAGGGTAAGATATTAAAAATTAAATCAAAGCAAATTTAAAAAGCAAATCCCAAGAGAAGCATTAATTTCACTTACTAATATAAGAGCTCATATGCATGGGGGATTGGTGAGCTATCTTCATGGTTAAGAACACTAGAACTCAGGTTCATTTGTTAGCCTCCCAACTCCCATCAACTCCACTTGCAGGGAATACAACACCCACTTCGGGTCTCTGTAGACACAGAATGCATTAGCTATAAGGCATCCATCAAAATATATAAGACATACACATAAAATAAAAATAAATAAATATTATAAAGATAAAAAACATTTTAATAATAATTATTTTGTTCTAAGAAGACATCTTCATGAATTACAAATATGTTGAACCGATTCAAAATATTTCTGTAGTTTGTACAACAAAGCATACAAGTTCAGCTATTTAGTGGATCAATAAAGGAACAATGTTTTGCATGGTATTTATAGTAATTTGAAATTAATATGAAATAGACTAGTATAAGTTAAAATGTTAATTTCATTCCATATGGCAACTATCACTAAAACATGTATCATAAGAAATGGAAAGGGAATAAACATAGTAGACTACAATAGAGTAAAATATAAATGATCAATATTTTAGCTTCTTTCAGCTGTAGAATCTGGGGTATATGATATGAAAGTAGAAATAACACTAAGAGATAGAAAATCAGTAGTCTGAAGAGAAAAGAGTAAAAGAGAAGATAATGGGGAATTGAATAAGATAAAATAAATTTTCATGTTGAAACACTCATTTTGTACATGTGTTTTTAAAAACAGTATGATGAAATAGAATTTTGATTAAAATACAATTTGCTAAAAATAAAATATAAAAAGCAATGTATTGTGTGAATAATCTTAGAGTAGTATAGTACCTAAATCAATTGCACAAATAGACTTTAATAAAAGCTGGTTAATGGAGATTAGGAATAAAATTACTAGTTGATGATGAATACAGAAAAATTATAAATATCTTTGTTCATAGCAACAGAACGTAAATAAAGTAAAACCTGACATAATCTAAAGAGAAAGCAAAACTATTTAGAAATTTTAACATCTCTTATTGATGTGGGAGTGTCATATATCAATCTGTTGATTTCATTGGTTAAGCAATAAAGAAACTGCTTGGCTGGCCCTCATAGGTTAAAACATAGGTGGGAGGAGTAAACAGAACAGAATGCTGAGAGAAAGAAGCTGAGTCGAGTAGTCGCCATGATTCTCCCACTCCAGGCAGACACAGGTTAAGATCATTCCTGGTAAGCCAGCTCATGGGCTACACAGGTTATAAGAAATGGGCTAGTCCAGGTGCGAGAGTTAGCCGAGAAAAGGCTAGATATAATGGGCCAAGTGGTGTTTAAAAGAATACAGTTTCCATGTAATTATTTCGGGTAAAGCTAGCCGTGCGGGCGGCCGGGTGTGGGGACGCAGCCCCGCCGCTCTTACTACTACATCTTATTTTGTAATTGACATAAAAACAGTAAAGATGCATACAGTTATAATACACATAGATATATCATCTTAAAACAATAACATAAACTCTTTCAAATTTTTGAAGAACATTATCAATGATAAATCACATATGAGGCAAGAAGGCAAAGCTCAGTAATTTTAAAAGTTCTTAAATTATATGCAGTACATTCTCTGAGAACAACAGAATATAGTTATAATTATTCTTACACTGTGAGAAAATGATGCTGGTAAAGATGGTCTTTCAGAAAAATAGGTTATAATATAAAATAGTATATGATTAACTTATTAGCAAAAAATATCATTTGTATATTAATCACTGACTATAAAAATTTCTGGTATGAATACCATGTCTTGTCAAGAAATCACAAACCATTTTTATCAGAATAAGTTATTCTTTTTCAAAACACCTTCTCCCCAACACTAGCTCCTTGGGATATTAAATAATATTATAATATTATTTATTTTACATCTGAACTGCAGTTTCCCCTCCCTCTATTTCTTCCAGTTTCTCCCCACAACACTCTCAATCCATGCCACCTCTATTTCTGTTCAGCAAAGATATCATAGATATCAAGAAATTATGGATATCGACACATGGGTACCAACAAAACATGACGAATCAAGTTGTAGTAAGATTAAGCACTTCTACTTGTTTTAAGGCTGGGCAAGGTAATACAGTATGAGGAATAGGGTTCTAAAAGCCAGCAAAAGAGCCAGAGGAGTAGTTTATCAGTTACTTTATCAACAATAGGAAACAGGTTAAATAAATTAAGTAATTACATGAGATGGAACTCACTACATTTTAAAAATAAAGATGAAGCATTTTATACACTAACATAATATAGTCATAAAATAATGTCAAATTAAAGAACAACTGAGTAAAACCATGCTTGGTTCATAACTGTAATCTTAAAACTGAGGAGGCTGCAACAGGAAGTCAAGAGCTTGAGGTCAGGATGAGCTATATAGCAAGTTCTATCTCAGTCTATAGAAAAAGAAATATGAAACAAAGCAACAGAAGGATATTATAATGTCCAAATGTATTTCAGATTACTCACAGTTAAGATTATTCTTACTTTGAAGGTAAGAATTCTTGTAAAACATTAATGGATAGTAGATGTATGAAGACACAGTTTGTAAAGTTTTGAACATAAATTTGAACATAAAACAGTGTTTTCAAATGTTATTACATAAATCTGATGTTCTACTTAAATACTTTTAAAGGTACATTAAATCTCTATAACACGAAACAATAAACCAGCTGCTCTTTTCATGATTCACAAATTCACAGATTTAAAAAGTGGTTTTGACAGTATTATCAGAGCTTGAGTAGAAAATGTATTTTTATATTTTAAGAAAACACAATGGTTTTGTTTTATTTATGAAGTTTTATTTACTTAAGTAGTATATTAGAAAAGATGATTAGAACCAAATAAATTTTGAGTAAAGTTATAGAAAGTACAAACTTAGGAATTTGAATCTGATAGGAAAACTAGCTTTTCTAAACTTGAGACATTGGTCAAGTTAGATAATACAGCTGTAGATATTTTATCATATTTGAAATAAAATGTGATAATAATACCCAGTAAACCCACTTTCATGTAAGAAGATATGCAGGCCATGATTCTCTTGAAGAACTGAGCCCTCCTCAAACGCCAAATATTCTGGTGTCTTGATATTGGACTTCACAGGTGATGTGGGTGTCCCCTCTGTGTGCTGTGATTACCATTAATGAATAAAGAAACTGCTTTCGACTTATAGCAGGGGCAGAACTCAGCTAGGCAGGGGAAATCTAAGCTGAATGCTGGGAGGAAGAAGGGTGGAGTCAGAGAGAGGCCATGGAGTTGCTAGAGACAGACACTGGAAACTTTACCCAATAAGCCACAGCTACGTGGCAATATACAGATTAATAGAAATGAGTTAAATTAAAGTAAGGGCTAGCTGATAAGAAGCTAGAGCTAACTGGCCAAGCAATGATTTAAATAATATAGATTCTGAGTGTTTCTGGGCTGAGTGGCTAGGAACTAACTAGTGGTCTCCTATAACACAGGCAATAGAACTCTAAGAAATAAATGTGCATTCTTCATAGGCCATCCAATTCATGCTATTTTGCTTCAGCCACCCTAATAGTCTAATATGCCCAGGGAGAATTAATGATGAAATTAACGGATATCTACTATTTATTTAGCATGTACCATGTGCTTACCATATTCATATTTTATTATCTCATCTGCTTTGTGAGGTTTCAAAACTATCTCAACTTTATAAAGTGAATACCAATATCTCTTTCCTACTAATGGTAAAACAGAATCTTGGAGAAAGAAATTATCATTCAGAAAATGTATTTAGTGGTTATAAGTATTACAAAAAATGAATTAAAATACTTAGGATAACTTTTAGGACATAAGAAGTCCTTAATATATGTCAGTTATAATATTTTAAATATAAGATCATATGACTAGATGTATAAACAATAGTTTTTTTTCATATGTGAGAAAGGAATAATTACCCCAAGGAAATTTTGTAAAGATTAAATGAGATGATACATGAATTGGATGGGCACATATTAAGTACTTGATAAATGTTAGCTATTATTTCTCCCAATTCCAAATATAGAAATGAAACCATAAAAAGTGTACATAGCTTGTCTAAAGTCATATGAGCCATAATAGATCTAGATCTATATCCAATAGCCTCAAAACGTAAGTTGGACAATGTTTAACCAATGAGCAATATTCATTCCTCATCTGATTAGCAAAATTGGAGAACATGCTCCACGAACAACATTTAAATGTTCCACAAAAAAGCATTTAAATGTAAAGTGAGAAAGCCCCATTTTTCTTTTCCTTTTGTCAGATCAGCATGTAAAGAAGTTTAATATAATCAAATCAGTTTTTAAATTTAAATAATATTTTCCTCAAGAGACCCAGAGAGATTGTCAAGAGAATAAAAAAAATGGAACAGTAACATTTAAAGAGATGTAAGTGTATGTAATCACAGCTGTTATACAGAATGCACACATTGTGCCAAGGAAAGCAAGTTCTAGAAAAGGGGTATCCAAATATGGTATAGTCATTTGAAAAAAAATATGTCAATTGAAAAAAATCACTTTGTCTTAAGGTAGGTCAATTCCCAATTTTCTGAGTAACTGCCATATTGATTCCATAGTAGAAATGCAAGTTGGCGCTACCACCAGCAATGAGAAGTGTTAGCTATACCACTCTTGGGCATATACCAAAAAGCACTCCATCTTACCACAAGGACACTTGCTCAATTATGTTCATTTTGGCTTTATTCATAGTAGCCAGAAACTGTAAACATCCTAGACACTCCTCTACGAAAAGAAAAAAAAAAGGATAGACAATTGAATCATACTCAGATGTTAAAAAAAAGAAAATTGACCAGGCAATGAAGCCGGGCGGTGGTGGTGCACACCTTTATCCCAGCACTCTGGTAGGCAGAGGCAGGCAGATCTCTGTGAGTTCAAGGCCAGTCTGGTTTACAAGAGCTAGTTGCAGGACTGGAACCAAAAGCTAAGGAAGAATCCCTGTCTCAAAACTCCAAAAAAAAAAAAAAAAATGACCAGGCAGTGGTAGCATGTGCCTTTAAACCCAGCACTCAGGAGGCAGAGGCAGGCAGGCCACTGTGAATTTGAGGCCAGCCTGGTCTACAGATTGTGTTGCTTTTGTGTTGCTTTAATTGGTTAATTAATAAACTTTCTTGGCCTAGTTGATAGGGCAGAACTTAGGAAGGCAAGGAACTGAATGCTGGGAGGAAGAAAGGCAGAGTAAGAGAGAGCTGCCATGGAGCCACCTGAGTCAGACATGCTGAATCTTTGCCGGTAAGCTACTGCCACATGGCGATACACAGCTTAATAGAAATGGGTTAAATTGAGATGTAAGAATTAACCAATAAGAAACTAGAGCTAATGGGCCAAGCAGTGATTAAATTAATACAGTTTCTGTGTGGTTATTTCAGCTGTAAGCTAGCCTGGTGGCCCTCTCCTTGTAACATACAGAGCAAGTTTCATGGTAGGCTACAAAGCTACACAGAGAAACCTTGTCTCAAAAAAACAAAACAAAATATTGGCATTATGATGCAACTAGAAAAAAATTCTAGAGCATGAGACAAACAAGACCCTGAAAGACAAATACATATATTGATTTATAAATGGATATTAGCAGATGAGTAAATGATAATCAGTCTATAATTTATAGGCTCAGAGAGTTAGACAAAGAGGTAAACCATGGGGGAAGGGAACACAAGGATCTCCTTGGAAAGGGAAAACAGACTAGATTTTTCAGGAGGATTGAAGATGGGTGGAGCTAGGAGCAGGAAGGGACAAGTTGGGTGGAGAGTAAAAGGAGAGACAGTTGACATTTAGGGCAGCATTTGTGGAACAATGTAGAAATCTAGTGTAGTGAAAGCTTTCTGGAATCTATGAGGGTGACACTAGTGAGGACTTCTGTTAAAGGAAGATAGTCAAACTGGCCATGTTTTGTAGCTAGGCAAGACTTCTAGTGGTGGGATTGGGTATTGTTCCATTGAGTTGTTGTTCTAGGGTGTCCTTTGAAGATCCCTAAATAACCCAGACTTATGCTAGGACAGAGAGTTGCTTTCAATAAACTGACAGCAGGGCCCGATAACCATAGACAACATTCATACAAGTCACTCAACTTAGCAAGGTGGAACTGGTGCCTATAAGTAGTCTTCACTCCTAAGTTCCCGCATCTCACTGGTACAGGAAGATACTCTGCAGGTTACTGAAAGAGAAACTTGGACACTAACCCATTCAAAAAATCATATGTCCTTCGTGTAAAATATGCCGAAGCAGTTGTGGTACAGAACTTGAAGGAGTGGAGAACCGACATCTGATTTAACTTGAGGCTTGCCCCATGAAATAGAGCCCATATGCTCTCCTGACACTATGGTCAAAAACCAGACACTGAATAGGCCTGAGACCTAGAATAGAGCCCGCCATGACTGGCAAAAATATCAATGAAGTTATTTCTAATGATATTCTGCTGTACTCGCAAATTGTTGCCTTGTCCAGTCATCATCAGAGAGGCTTCCTCGGGCAGCAGATTGGAGCAGCTGCAGAGACAAACAGTCAATCTGTAGAGAAAGAGTATAATTAGAAGTCTCCTTCAGGTTCTTCCCCTGAAGATTTGAGAACCCCATGGAAGACAAAGAGAAAAGATAGGAGTCAGAGGGGATGGAGAATACCAGAAGAACGTGGTCCACTAAATCAAATTAGCAGGCCACATATGGGTTCACCGAAGCTGTTAACAGACAAGTATGGGGCCCACATTTGTCTGCACTAGGTCCTCTGCATATATATTATGGCTGTTAGCTTCGTGTTGTGGGTCCCCTAACAGTGGGAGCAGTTATGTCCCTGCTTCTTGTCTACTCTTGGGACTCTTCTTCCTATTAGGTTGTCATGTCCAGCCTCAATATGAGGGCTTTGGCCTTGCCTTGTTTTTATCTTGTTTTGTCGAATTTAGTTCTCTCTTGGAGGGATCCATTTTATTAAAAGAGAAATGGGGGGAATGGATCTTGGGGAGAGGAGAGATGGGTGGAAGCTGGGAGGAAGGAATTGAGGGGAGACTGTGATCAGGATGTACCATAAGTAAGAAGAAGCTATTTTCAAATTAAAAAATAATTAAATATGTCTCCAGAAGACCAGGATGTAAGGAGACAAGCCTATATGGTATCAATTACTGATTTATGGGTAAGACATCAGCCCATTATGGGTAAGGATACATCTGGGAAATTAATCCTGGGTTCTATAAGAAAGGAAGTTGAGCAAGCCTTGAGGAGAAGTCCAGTGAGCAGCTGTCTTTCATTGCCTCTGTATCAACTCCTGCCTCCAGTTTTTACATTGTTTGAGTTCCTGCCCTGACTTCCTTCAATAATGAACAAGGATGTGGAAATAAAGCCAAATAAATCCTATCCGCCCCAATTTGCTTTTGGTCATGATGCTTCATCACAGCAATAGTAACCCTCTGTGGCCATGAGGCTGGATGCCCCCCACTTTGGCCATAATCTAGATAACTTTACTGGATGTTTATTTAAAACTTTGAGATTGACATAAGAACTATTGTACAAACAAGATGAAAACTCTACTATACCCAAACATTTCCTAGCAAACTTTCAAAATATCTATGGTATCTATGAAAAGCAGTGACTGTACATGTCTAGAAATTTAGAATATTTTGAAGAAGGTTTTACAGAAAGGAAATGATACATAATGTCCATGATGTGGTATATGGAATTCCACATTGTTCATAACAAATAACTCATCATATTCCTTAAATAATTCTGCTACAGCTACTTTCTAGCAATAGCTTCTGTTGTTCATACCCCTGTACACTGACAATATTGGAGGCTCTCTGCCAATATAAACTCATAAATAAAACTAGGGTATAAGGATAATTGGTGAAGTATATTTGGTATGGTACAGAAGAGAGAAGCAGTAGAAAAACAAGCAAGGTAGCAAAGCAACAAACAAAAATAAAACAAAAAAACAGGATATAGGAAATTACATGAAAAACTGAAATAGTTGATGCAGAAATGATAGCTTCACAGTTAAAAAAAAAACTCTTACAGAAGAACCAAGAATTGTTACCAGCCCCCACAGAAGGCAGCTCAGCTCATAACTACACTTAACTCTGACTCCATCATGCTCCATATTCTCTCATTTGCCTTCACTACGACATACACTCACATGCCCATACCCACACACAGACACACATAAATGCATCGAAATTTATTTATTTTTTTATTTTAGAAACAAGTTTTCTCTGTAGCTTTGGAGTCTGTCCTGAAACTAGCTCTTGTAGACCAGACTGGCATCGAACTCACAGAAATCTGCCATCCTCTGCTTCCCAAGTGCTGGGATTAAAGGCTTGCACCACCATTGTTCGGCTTTGAAATTAAATAAAATAAATCTAAAAAATAACCGAAACAGAATTTAAGTACTTGTTCCAGTTAAAAACACAAAATTTATTGAGCGTATCCTGAGGTCATAAGAACAGGAGAGCTATTCTTGCCCCTCATCAGCTGCAGCATACAGGAGAGTGGCCTTTACCCTTTTCCTGAAAAACACAGGAGAGCTGGTGCTGAAGGTATATGTATAGAGAACCAACCCTGAGGATGTGAAAGAAGAACTGGCTCTGTCCCTTGATAATCTCTGCAAGGGGTGAAATAGCCAGGACAAAGCTGGAGAGCTCATGCTGGTGATGAAGATGGGAAACTGGCAGGCTGACCAACCCTGTAACTATCCAGGCCCAGAAGTAGCAGTATATCCAATATCCACCCCATCTGTGATCTGCTGGTGCACGAGTTTGGGGTCCTATGGACCCAAAGCTGCAGGATGGCCATGACACAGGGCAGAAAAAGGATGTCCAGGAAGAGTCCCAGTGAGTGCCAGCTTTGATGGTGTAGCAGTGACTACAGCTCTTGAACCAGACCAATGACACTTTGTAATGAACATTTGCATATAAAAGTGTGTGGGCAAAAGAATTTACTGTGTCACACTGCTGCTTCCATGATGAGATTTTTTGCCCCCCTCCCTTTTCTCTTGAATTTTATTTTATTTTATTCTTGGTGGAGGAAAGAGATGGATGGGATCAAGAGGCATGATGTGAAAGACACAAAGAATAAATACAAAGAAAGTTAAAAATATATAAAAAGTAAAATGATGATAGTTTGCTTTTATACCTGTGCAGCAAATTTTCTCGATTAACTTTAGATCTGTCCAAATTAATCAATTGCCAAGGTTTCTCAGCCAGAATCAATATTGAGACTCAGATGGTATGTGCACAGACCTTCCTAAATTTAAGTCTGATATACCTGAATTTTGATATTCATAGTGCCCATTATGCTAATTTCAGAAGAAATTTATAATGGGCATGAATATTTTGACACACATGCAAAGATTCAAGTGTATTAAGTCTTTGATACAAATTGGCTTAAAAATGTCACTTGATAGAACCTATGCTCAGATAAAACACTAAATAAGTCCAAATATAAATCAAAGCAGCCATGTAAAAGAATGAAATCCATTATACTAAACTTTCTAAGGGAAAGGATGATTATTTCCACATTTCTTCCTTCTGACAGTTTAATTTCCTAATATTAAACTTTGAGTGACATACACTGTGGAGAATATTAGAACATTAAACATGTGGTACATCAATAAAAGAATTTATGTCCTATACCCTCTATTATTAAAATTGTTAATTCTTGTAGTTTGAAAATCATACACAAATATATAAATATAGATATATTCATATAGTGTATATGTATAAGTCAATATATTCTATGTAGCATTTTATCAACATTCTGTCTGCAAAAATTCTCCCTCATACATAAGAAGTAATATTTAGATCTCTATAGACTATTTGATGGAGGAAGGTCTTTAGTTAAATAAAAAGAAACTGCTTGGCCCTCATTGGTTTGAAGATAAGTGGGAGGAGTAAACAGAACAAAACGCTGGGAGGAAGAGGAAGTGAGCTCAGACTCCACAGCTCTCCTCTCGGGAGCAGACACCTCAGAGAGATGCGATGCTCCGATCTCCTGGGCAAATGCACTCCATGAAGCAAGCCGCCAGGTTAGACATGCTGAACCTTTCCCGGTAAGACTGGTGCTCACAGATTATTAGAGATGGGTTGATCGGGATGTGAGAATTAGCCTGTAAGGGCTAGAGCTAAAGGGCCAAGCAGTGTTTAAATGAATACAGTTTGTGTGTTGTTATTTCGGAGCATAAGCTAGCCATGTGGGGAGCCGGAGTGCTGTGGACGCAGCCCCACCGCTCCTTTTTACTACAACTATTTCATTAGTCTTTATGTCATACAACATTAACAAGCAGTGTCTTAACCATATTCACTTACCTTTCTTGAAAGACACATGTATGACATAACATGGATATCATGATTTGAGAAGAAAAATTCTTTGACATCCTATTCATAATTACAGATAAAAAAAGCATGCAAATAGGATCACAAATTATAGACTCAATGACCTTTTTTTTATGGCTAAAAACCAATTATGAGTGAGTACACCCCATGTTCATCTTTTTGGGTCTGGGTTACCTCAGTCAGGATAGTGTTTTATATTTCCATCCATTTGCATGCAAAATTCGAGAAGTCATTGTTTTTTACCACTGAGTAGTACTGTAATGTGTATACATTCCACACTTTCTTCATCCATTCTTCCATTGAAGGACATCTAGGTTGTTTTCAGCTTCTGGCTATTACAAATAATGCTGCTATGAACAAACCCAAAGAAAAACATATAGTCATCCTCCTGGATATGGGAAATAGACAAGATTACCAGGCAAAAAATTGAGATCTTGGGGGTGGGGTGGGATGGGGGTAAGGGGAGATGGGGAGAGAAAAGTGAGAAGGGGAGGATGGGGGGAACTTGGAGAAACAGGATGATTGGGATAAAGGAAGGGTGGATAGGGAAGCAGGGAAGCATATATCTTAATTAAGGGAGCCATCTTAGGGTTGGCAAGAGACTTGAACCTAGAGGGTCTCCCAGGTGCCCAGGGCGATGTCCCCAGTTAGTTCCTTGGGCAGCTGAGGATAGGGAACCTGAAATGGCCCTATCCTATAGCAATACTGATGAATATCTTACAATTCACCATAGAACCTTCATCTGGTGATGGATGGAGATAGAGACAGAGACTCACAGTGGAGCACCGGAATGAACTCCCAAGGTCCCAATGAGGAGCAGAAGGAGGGAGAACATGAGCAAGGAAGTCAGGACCGTGAGGGGCTCACCCACCCACTGAGACAGTGGGGCTGATCTCTTGGGAGCTCACCAAGGCCAGCTGGACTGGGACGGAAAAAGCACGGGACAAAACCAGATCACAGAACATGGTGGACATTGAGGGCTGAGGAGAAGCCAAGGACAATGGCACTGGATTTTGATCCTACTTCATATTCTGGCTTTGTGGGAGCCTAGCCAGTTTGGAGGCTCACCTTCCTAGACCTGGATGGAGGGGGGAGGACCTTGGACTTTCCACAGGTCCTCTTAGGACTGGAGAGAGGGGGGGAGAGGAGTGGGGGGAGGGGGAAATTTTTTTTTCAATAAAAAATAAAAAAAAATGGGGAATAGCCGGGCGGTGGTGGCGCACGCCTTTAATCCCAGCACTCGGGAGGCAGAGGCAGGCGGATCTCTGTGAGTTCGAGACCAGCCTGGTCTACAGAGCTAGTTCCAGGACAGGCTCCAAAGCCACAGAGAAACCCTGTCTCGAAAAAACAAAAAAAAAAAAAAAAAAAACAAAAACAAAAACAAAAAAACAAAAAAAATGGGGAATAAGGGAATAGGGCTCGATTTATATTGGGAAAGTAATCATCCCTGCTTTGTAAAGACTTTCCAGTTTGGCCTTTCTTGGAGTGGGAGCACCCACGATCCTCTAAGTAACCCAGTATCTATGCTCTGTAAGATAGACCTGGATGGAGGTGGGGGTTCCTTGGACTTCCCACAGGACAGGGAACCCTGATTGCTTTTCGGGCTGAGGGGGGGGGACTTAATTGGGGGAGGGGGTAGGAAATGGGAGGCGGTTGGGGGGAAGAGACAGAAATCTTTAATAAATAAATAAATTTAAAAAAAAGAAAGCCAAATAAACTCATTGGTTCTCCAGAGTGAACTTGGGAGGAACTGTGAAAAAAAAAAGCATGCAAATAAAGTGGGTAGCCCTTGGTTCCATATTTAATGTAAGGGTCATGCCATCCTGGTTAAATACATAAACGTCATTTCACATATCAAAAACTACTACTTTGTTATCAAGTACAACACACAATTACTAATAATTTTAGCACCCTAATATGAAACAAGTCTAATATCTTTACAGCTTATTTTATGGTTCTGTTAGAAGTGTATTTCTCTCTTTATTCTCATTTATGTTTTTTACTGGCAAATCATTTCAAGGGCAATGCCACTTTCTCTAATAAACTCAGAATAATATGCTAAAATTGCTATTCATTAGGCACTCCTACTAATGCTCTAAACCTATTCTGTCTATAATGTTTTTAGTAATATTGTATGCATTCTAAAATCTCTAGACCTGCTCTGATATCTGAAAGTTATACATACTCTTTTTCATTAATAATAGAAATTTATTTCTCAAAACCTTAGAGGTTAATAGGAAGAATCATGGCACTGACCAAGTCTATAGTTGGTGAAATTCTTTATTTTCTATGCATAGATTCTAACTTCTGTGTAAATTTATGGTGATAGGAGGGCATAAAGGAAGACCAATGCAACCTCTTTCATGATGTCATATATTTCATCCCTGAAGGTTCTTTTCTAACAGTTTAATAATTAATAGAAGATATAGTTTTAAAAATTTAGTATTTAAGATCTTTATTAACATATATTAATTATACATAATAACTAGTTTTATTATTACAATGTCTTACATGTATATAATATATTTTGATGGCATCCATACCCTTACTATTCTCATTTATCAACCTCCCCGTTTCTGATCTCCTTCCTCTTAGTAACTAGACCCTTTCACTCACTCTTTCTTTCTTGATTTGTGTATATGTGTGTACCAATGATTTAATGAGGGTTACTTATATGAGCATGAGTGAAGAAAAATATTATTTATAGGACCATGGAAACTTGCCAGAGGCTACAATACTACTGAGCAAAATGTTTCTCCCTTCCTCAGAAATCATTAACTGCATGTAGATTCTCAGAGAGTAATAATGTCTATGTATATCTCCTCTTGCAACTATTAACTGTATAATAGAATGCTGACATAGCTAGATAAATTAATGTTGATGCAATATGTGAATCTATCTTTTTAATCCGTTAATCAGAATATTGATACAGAAAAGCCAAGCTCTTAATTATTTTCTCTTAGTTATTAGCAACATTTCATCCAGTCACTTTCTTACCAGATGTTTCAGCATGTATAGTCTTTAGCAATCTTATAGGCTAATAATGCAGTATGATCATATTCATTCCCCTATCATCCACTTTTATCAGTCTCTCCCTCTTTCTGTGCTTACTACTAATTAATAAAACTACATATTACCATTACTAATTAGACAGCTATTGGTGCACATGCTCATACACACACATCTTGCTCAGCTTCTATGATGTTGCTTGAATATATGTTTTTAGGACTGGTCACTTGGTAGTGTATAATCAATTGGTGTGCTCTTCCCTGAGAATGACTGTAATTCCTTTAGCCACCCGTAAGGCTGCACTTCCGGGTTCTGAAGCCATTTCCATGTGCTCTTCTCTTCTTTCTGTCCACATCGTTTTCACCAAGATCGTAAGGACATAATCCTCTTAATAAACTCCTACACGTGAGTTTGTTCGTGCCTCGTGTTCTCTCCTCATTTCAGCCAGACATTTTTATTTGGTGCCAGACTCAAGAGATTCACCTGTCCCAGGCCTCTATCCCCAAGGCCAGAATTTCCACTCCAAGCCCCTATTCTGGGTCCCGGACCTGTTCTGACTCCTGGGACCGGAATTGCAACCGGGAATTATCTCAACAACGACTCACATGTTCCATCTGCCTGAGCATGGTCCCTCCGAACAACACCGGCTTCTAATGGTGAGTGTTCCTATTTCTTCCGGATTAACCATTTCTTTGAACCCAAGGAATTGACTGTTGAGCTACCAGCAACCCTCTGCTCCCAACCACGGTCTTCAAGGCCTCAGTTGTTCTCTTTGCTGGCACTCAATTTCGGCTTGTTCCCCTTTGATAAGCTCGTGTTTGGGACTGCGTGGCTAGCAGCCAGCCCACCCGTGACTGAAGGCCCAAGGTCCTTCAGATCTTCATCTTTTTTTTTTCTTTTTTTCATTTCATTTCTTTGCTTTTCTTTCCTCATCATAACCATCGCTCAGAGAGGTCTTTGGCCTCTCTGGTTTCTGAGTCACCCGTCCAGATCCAGCTAGGCCTTACCACCCCACTCGTGGGCAGATGATGTTCCCGTTGTAGGCCTTGAGGTGCCACTGTTTCATAGGTTTTCATGGCTTTGATCATGGGAAGCAAGCCTTCCAAGCCTGTCAATGGGGCCTACCCACTGGGACGCCTTCTAGAGGCCCTAGAGCCTCAGGCCTTAATGCCTTATTTACATACCTCCACACTTACCCATCTTTGTTCCAAAAAAATGGACTCAATGTGCCTTATAAGGGAATTTTAAATGACCGCCTAATGGCACCTTTAATCCCAACATTTTATGGGAACAATCTAACTTCTGCCAACACACAGGCAGATGGAAAGAGATTCCTTACATCCAAGCATTTTTCTATGTAATCTATAAGGCTAATCCCTCTGTCCTTGCTCACTGTTCGCCTGGGCATTCCTGGATCCCCTTTTCTTCTCTCCTCGCCCGCCCCTTATATGAAGCAGCTCTCAGCTCTTTGCATGAGCCCCTTCTCAATCCTGTTACCAAACCCTTCCAGAGGTTCCAGCAGGCCCTTATCCAGGCTCCATCTCTTCATGCTCTGGATTTAACTTGCCACCTTTCTCTTTATGTAGCAGAGAAGGAAGGATATGCCCTTGGGGTCTTAGGACATCAACTGGGACCTTCTTTTGCACCTGTAGCATACCTGTCAAAAAAGATGGACCTCACCACTAGGGGCTGGGCACCCTGCATATGTGCCTTGGTGGCTGCTGAGCTTCTTATTCATGAGTCGAAAAAACTAACCTTTGGATCCCCCACCACTGTCTTCCCCCACCATAATCTGTCCCACCTCTTAACTTAGAAAGACTTACAAATCCTACCCCTTTCCTGAGTTCTTTCCCTCCAGGTGGCATTGGTAGAAGATGCCGCACTCACTTTTCAATGCTGTCCACCCCTTAATATCTCAAATCTCCTACCTCAACCTAATGTTAATGATTCCTCATCTCATTCCTGCATTGATATCCTAGAGGATCTACTGCCCTACCCCACACATATACAGGAGGGCAAACTGTCCCAGGACACTTATAACTGGTATACATATTGCAGCTCCTTTTTATATGATGGGGCCCATAGTGCCGGCTATACCATAGTATTGGATACTGAGATAGTGGAGGCATGGGCACTCCCTGCCCATACCACTAATCAACAGGCTGAGCTGATAGCTCTCACTTGTGCCTTTCAGTTAGCAAAGGGACAATCTTTAAATGTTTACACAGACTCTAAATATGCCTTTCATATCCTCCTGTCCCACGTGGCTATCTGGAAGGAGTGTGGGCTTCTTACAATGAAAGGAGGTTCCATAACTAACTCAGGGTACATTATGGACCTGTTAAAAGCCTCTCATCTCCCCAAAGCTATAAGAATTATTCACTGTCGGTCTCATCATACTGACAGTTCCATTAATACCAAGGGCAGCTAAAACAGCAGTATTCCAAATCCAGACCTACCTCAATAACCTCAGGGGGTCCATACAGTACAGCCCACATTCTCACTGACACCCAACAAATTCTGTCCTACCTATATCAGATCTTTCATCCTAATAACAAAGCTCTACTTCATTTTGTTAAGGCTCACCTCGAACCCACCCCTGAGGACATAAAGTTCCTAAAAGCTATCACTGTCTCCTGTCAAATCTGCCAAAAGTCAGATCCCAAGACCAAATACTGTAGCTTCCCTTTTCTTACCCACCAGGCCAGGGGCTCCCTTCCAAAAACTGACTGGCAGCTGGAATTTACTCATATGCCCACAGTCAAAAGAGTTAAATATTTCCTGGTTTTGGTGGATACAATGTCTGGGTGGATTGAAGCATTTCCCACCACTAATAAAAGGGCCCACACAGTCTCTGATGTTCTTCTCCAAGAAATCATCCCCCAGTTTGGAATCCCAACCTCTCTTCAGTAACATAATAGCCCTGAGTTCACTTCCCAAATTTCCCAAAACCTTTCAAAGGCTCTAAACATTCCTTGGCATTTTCATATCCCATACCACCCTCAGTCTTCAGGGAAGGTAGAACGAACTAACCACTCCTTAAAATATGTTCTTGTTAAAATGTCACAGGAACTTCACCTCGACTGGGTAAAACTCTTGCCTCTGGCCCTCCTTAGGCTTAGGGCCCTTTTCAAATACCCCCTTTTCATCTCACCCTTTGAACTCATGTGTGGGCAGCCAGTTTTAACCCCCCAGCCTTTCACCTAAAACCTCTCCCCTTCCTGATCACCTGTTTACTCCCCTATTATCTCACCTAAATGCCCTACTGTGGGAATTTACCGACCAATCATTACCTCAACCATGTGCTAGCCCATGCCCACCACTGATTAAAATAGGAGATCAGGTATTATTTTCTCCCCCAGGCCAACATCACTCACCCTTTTCCCTTAAATGGCAGGATCCCCTCAGAGTAATTCTTTTGACTCTCACAGCTTGAGGGAATTTCTCATTGGATTCACCTGTTACATCTTAAACCATTTACTCCTCCAGCTCAAGATGACCACTCATACACAGTAACTCAGACAGGACTCTGTTCCCTTAGGTTCCAGAGGACACCATGCTCAGCCTCCCTTACTCCAAAAAAAATAAAGGTCCCACCCTTATTCAACTCAGAGACTAAAGTTGTGAGTCATGGGAATAAAAGGTAAAGAAGTAAAAGAAGTAAAAAAAAAAAAAAGCAAAGTAGTTGAGTTTAAATACCACTTCTCAAAATGTTCCAAAGAAACATGTGATACAGGAGGACGATGACATAAAAGAACAAGGAAACAGGTGGATCATGTACAAACACATTTAAATAGAAATCAGCATTTTATTTAAACAAAGGAAAATGTGCATTTGTAAGAATGGATCAAGTGTGCAAAATCCATGGCAGGAAGGGTATCTCTATTATTTTCTACTACATATTCTCATAGTCTAATGGGCAATGAATACTAAAACTCAATAAAAGATGCTCTAATGAATCTAGTCTATTATATCCTTTCCTGGTTTATGAATTCATGATTGTTTTGCTATTTTTATCTCCTAGGATATTGTAATTAGTATAATTTTCCATAAGTGACTAACCCCCCAGAAAGGATCTTTACTCACAACTTTAACTCAGTTATTAAGTGTATCTACAGACATAGCAATGCTTAGATTTGTCAACTTGACAAGCTGGAATCACATGGGAATAGATTATCAATTAAGGTTATCTGTTCAGACTGGCCTGTGGAGATATCTTTGGGAGATTATCTTGATTACATCTATTTAGATAGGAAGGTTCTCCCATCATTCCCTAGGCAATGATCCTGAATTCTGTTAATAACAGACAAAGCACCCTGGAAGAAAGAGTGCATTTATTCACTATGCCTCTGCCCTTGACTGTAAATGTAATGGGACAAGTTCCCTCAACCTTCCACCATGGTTACTCCTACAATTCTGTATTTTTACCTGGAATATGAATCAGGGGCACTCTCCCTGTAAGTTGTATTTGTATCAGCACTTGATAAAGGCAAAAAAAAAAAACAATGAAAAAGTTGATGGCAGCATCACAATTGTACATCAGGTCAACATGTTTAGGCCTGGATCAAAAAAGTAAAATAAAAATATTCACACCACTTATAAAACCATCAATGAATAAAGAAAAATAAGATGAGAACATTTGTGTATTTTCCCATACACATTTTGCTGATTTAAATACCACTAATTCATGTACTGGGTGTTCTCCAAGGGTCTCCCTTAATGAACTAATGCTACTGAATGAGGCTTCTATTGATTTTACCTACAACTAAGATATATTAATTTTGCTTATTATTTGTTCATAAAAATCAACAATCTTTGGCATTTTAAAAGAGTAACTGTAAGTGAAGCATTGTCCTTTCATGAAAAATAAGAAATATTGTTTAATTTTTGAATGTAGAATTGAGAGGTGAATAAAAGTTGGGTCTTTTATTTAATGTGGTTATATCATTCTCCTGCATCAGCTACAGGAGGTCGGAGCCTAACTATTATGTGCAGTAAGTTCCTAATGATTGCTATTTTTCTATTATTGTACAAATTTGAAACAGTAAAAACTTTCCCCTATGCACAGGAAAATTTGTAGCTATCCAGCTACACCCATATCTAATCAGAAAGGAATAAATTCTGGTGCTGGGGAGAAAATACCTTGCTAAATTCACCTAATTTTTCTTCTTAATCTTATTTATAACCATTAATTTTCCTTTGTATTTCCTTTACAAATGAAAGGTGGTTCTGGTATTTGATTAATGGAATAACCTACTAAACCTATTATTACAAACCTGCAAAATATAGACATATATGTTGAAATGTTTTTTTTTTAATTAGTGTTCATCCATAGGTAAAGTTTATTTTCTTGTCTAGATTACATATAGTAGATTATCTGATATGATTTCTTTAAGAATTAGTTATAAAACAGTTATATTTTGTATAATATTTGATTTTTTTCAAAATTTCATGCATTCATACAAAGTATTTTCATATTGCCCACTTCCCCTTACTTCCAACTTCCCTGGGACACCTTAATACATCTCTACCTTGACTTCATGTCCTCTTTTTATTGTTTTATTTATACTATTATTTATTAATAATTATTTATTTTTTATTACCATCAGTAGTAGTTATTGTAATAGGTTGTTGGCAAAAGACCTGCACAAGCAAGACCAGACAGTCAGAATGTCAGCAGGGATCGAGTAATGGCTACCAGGATCCTATATCTGGAGGAGGACTTATGGGAAATTATGATTGCCACACTTGGTTGTTGTCACTTTGACTATATCTGGAATTACCTAAAGCCCAAATGGCTGGCCACACCTGCTGTAAGGGAATTTTTTTTTTATCAGTTGAAGTGTAAAGACCCACTTTAACCTGGATCTTTCAGTGAGAAGATATATTTTTAATTCATATCTTTTGATATGGGAAGTTTCACCTTTAACCTAGGCCATAACCTTCTGCAGACAGCCTATACAAAGGACATGGAAAAGGGAATCTTGTTGTCTATTTGCTTGCTCTCAATTTCATTACAAGCCCATTCCTTCCCTGTCATTAAAGCCTACTTCTTTAGGAGTCTGGTATACACTGAAGACCAGCTAAGACATCCAGTCTCCTAGACTGAACAACTACTATATTCTTGGACTTTCCATTGATTGACAGCTAATGTTTAACTAGTTGGCCACAGCCTTTAGGCCATTCTAACAAACCTGCTTTCTCTATATATAAAGATAAATTTAATATGTTCTGTTCTTCTAAAGATCTAATACAAAGGCTCGCTTAAATTTGGGAGTATGAACACTAAAAGGTTGTCTAATGTGCCAGTCAATGGCACCACATCCATGTGTATATAGTTAGCACTATTAGAACTCAGGAGTTCTTAATGAAATGAACAGTGTTTTATTACCTGTAAAAATTCCTTTCCAAATCTTAGCTTCTGACAACTTATTCCCTGAACTGAATTCTTTCCCTAAGCCTCATCTTTTATGCTATAATATCGTACATAATTTAATCACAAATTCTCTAGATGTTAATTGCATCTTTAATTTCATTAAGTTTTAAAAATTGGGTAAAGGAAAAACAAGATATAACATTTAATATGGAATTTAATTTCAACTGCATTGAAGAAGTAGACTGTAGGCAAACAAATTAAGATTATAGATGATTAATATTTTCTTTCTTATTCATTTTTATAATTTCAAAGTTTTTCCAAGTACAGAAGTAATTTCAGTAATAATCAAATGTTTTGTTAGATTTATTTTTTTGAGAAAATAGTCAAGCAGAATAATATTGTGAAAGTTCTAAAAAGCTTTTAAGTTTTTGCTTTCTCTGCTAGGCAGTACAGCTTTTTCTAAAATAACATTTAAGCTGTCCTCCTGGGGATTAATTTATTTTTTGTTAATATAAGTCAAGAAGAATAGAAAAGCTAAAGTTTCCAGAATGCTTTAAGGAATTATGCATTTGCATCTATTATCTTTTACTCACATGGGGAAAGTGAAAAAGGATTACTAAAGCAGAGTCTACTGCAAACTTACAAAATCTTTATTAAATCAATTCAATACTTCTTCATGGGATCCTTCATAATAATATTAGTATCAATTCTACCAAATTCCCTCTATCAACATTAATGTTTAATACTCTGTGCTTATGTTTAAGTCTAGCACATTCAACATTCAAGAATTACATGGTTTCCACTGACTCACCCTAATTTCAGAGTGTATTTATGCTATTTAGGATTCCAGTGACATTCCAAACATTCAACTACAATACAAGTAAACAATAAAAGTAAATAGCAGGGAAAAGGTCAAAAATAATGTCACTATAGCATTTGTGTGAATGAATGATTTAATTTATTATTTATTTTTTTAATTATTAATTTAGATTTATTCTTCTTGTTTTCAAGTTCTTTATTTCTTTTTATAACTTTAAATTTTTTATTTATGAGATTAAAATATAATTACAGTATCTTTTCCTCCACTTTTCTTTCTCCAAACTATATGCTCCTCCTTTCTCTCTTCAACTCCATGGCCTCTTTTCTCATTAACAGTCATTGCACATATGTACATATGTGTACATACATTATTCTATTTTTAAGCTTTATATTGAATTTTGTGTTTTTTAAACCATGCATTCCAATACCAGTCATCTCCCCATCCATTTGCCATCACCTATTGCTCTTACAACCTCCCCCCCAAACAAAACAAAATTTAAAAGTATAGCCTAAAACAAACACAATATAAGCAACAAACGGAAGAAAAAATAAAAGCAAAAATGTAAATAGAGACTCAGCATTGGTTTCCTAGCCATACAGACCCAAATAATCACACAAAACTATATTAATTACAATACCACTTTTCCAATGGTTTAGGCATATTCCTAACTAGCTCTTACATCTTAAATCAACCCATTTCTATTAATCTATGTATTGCCATGAGGCTGTGGCTTACTGTTAAGGTTTCAGTGTCCTTCTTTTGGCATCTACACGGTATCTTCCTGATTTCACCTCCTTTCTCCCTGCATTTAGTTTAGTTTTCCTGCCTACCTATATTCTGCCCTGCCATAGGCAAAAGCACCTTGCTTTTTAACCAGTGGTAATAAAACATATTCATGTCATACAGATAGAACTCGCACCACACTCATCTTCCCATCCCCTTGCATACCCTCTTCCATTGGGATCTCCCCGAAAAACAAACAAAATTTGAAAATATAGCCTTAAACCAAAAAAAAAAAAACCAAACCTAAACAAAAAAAAAAAAAGACAGAGAGAAAGAAAATTTCATTGTGGAGGCTAAGGTGTGGCCCAATAAGTGACAGAGTGTATCTTTTAGTCCATACAATTTTTCTTCTAAGTGTTCTTTGCAGTAGATCATTGGTCTGGCTCTGACTTTTGCTACTCTCTGGGTACTGGGCCCCCACTGGGACTCCTCCTGGATAACCTGCTCTTGTCCTTTGTCATGGGGGATCATGGAGGCTCAGTAGTTAAGCGCACCTGCTGTTCATCTAGTGTTCAATTTCCAGGAACCACATGGTAGCTCACAACCATCTAAAGTGTAAATTGATGACTTCCTCTGGCATAAAGTTGTGTTCTAATTTTTTTTGTGAAAGTTTTTCTTTCAAAATGTCAATATGCATCTTAATGTACTTATACTTCATTTATGTATCTTTGAGAATGTGACTATACATGTCATTTCATTATTAAAGTTTAAACTTTTAGCATTTGTGTTAAAGTTTTAGTTCATTACATGTTCTAAATGCTAGATCTTCATCATTTATATTTTGTGAAATTTTTCTAGAATTTTCCACTATCACAATGGTATCCTTTTGAAACAGAAATAGTAATATTAGATGAAATCAAATCTGGAATTTTTTTTTTTTTTTGGTTTTTCTTTAGAGACAGGGCTTCTCTGTGGCTTTGGAGCCTGTCCTGGAACTAGCTCTGTAGACCAGGCTGGTCTCGAACTCACAGAGATCCGCCTGCCGCTGCCTCCCGAGTGCTAGGATTAAAGGCATGCACCACCATCGCCCGGCTGAAATCTGGGATTCTTAACACTATGGTCCACAAGCTCCAACAGCTGTATAGGAGACTAGAGCAGTCCTAAGCACCCCAGAGAATACACTTCCCACCACTTGCTAAACCCCTTTAAGCCAGCTCAAAAACCCCAGATTTCACTCCTACCCCATGGCCCCATATCCTGACCTACTACTTTAGAAGAAGCCTTTGTCTCTATCAGAGAACAGGCAGGATCAAGGAACCGCTGGTAAGAGTTCTACCACCAGCTAACACTTCTTTAAATGATGTCCAGAATTGTCAGGCAGCAACCCATCCCCTGTGCATTCTAGAGTCGCAGTCCCAGAAACCTTTCGGAAGCGCAGGCTGCTCTTAGGAACCCAGAGGCCAGTCTGGAGCTAGGAACCCCAGTTCTACAACTTCAATAGAATTAAGCCTTACTTGAACATAGGATGGATCTCGGTACTCCAGCTGCCAGCAGCTGTACTGGAGGCCAGGCTTGTCCTAGGGATTCCAGAGGCCAGATCTGATCTAGGGACCTCAGTCTGCATCACTTCTTCTGGTCTTCTTATCCTAGTCTAGAAATTAAAATGAGGACTCTGACCTTAGCAAAGGCCAGGTCAGATCTATGTACCCATAGACCCCCCAAAATAAATAGGGACACCCTACTGAATCTGACCACATGCTAGTCACCAGAAACCTTGGCCATTTAAGTCAGAAGACCAGAGAGAAACAGAAACCAAGAAACAAAACACCCATCCAATGAAGACAAATTCAGGATTCAATACCTAGACCTAAAATCCCAAATCCTGATATCTAAATGCTAGTGTAAGAACACAGTCATTAATAGAAAATGGAGCATGGTCTAACTTGAGTCCAGATGTTCTGCAACAGCAAGAACTGAACAATCTAACACAGCTGAAGCACAAGAAAATGATTTTAAAATTACTTTATGAACATAATAAAGTTCCTTAAAGAGAATATGAACAAATACCTTAAAGAAATTGAAGAAAAGGCACAAGAGAGGAAATAGATTTATTCACCAAGGAAAGTGTTAATTCTAAAAAAATGTCTAACACAAAACATCCAGGGAATCTGGGACACTATAAAATAGTTAAACATAAGAACAGTGGGAACAAATAAACCCAACTCAGAAACCCAGAAAACATATTTAACAAAAGCATAGAAGAAATTTTTCCCAAACTAAATAAAGACATAGCCTAGAGAACACCAAGTAGAATGGATGAGAAAAGAAAATATCCTAGTAACATAATAATCAAAACATTAAACATAAAGAACAAAGAAAAATATTAAAAGTGGCAAGAAAAAAAGGCCAAGTAACACCTTTGGTAGATCTATTAGAATGGTAGATCTATTAGAAATGCACTCAACTCCTCGTGGGAGACACTAAAATCCAGAAGGACCTGAACTGTTTCATTTCAAGCTCCAAGAGACCATGCATGTCAGTCCAGACTACCGCTCATCACCAGCCATGGAGAAAGCAAAAATATTTCAGGACAAAATCAAATTTAAAAAATATCTATCAACAAACACAGCCCTATACAAGATACTAGAAGGAAAACATCAAATTCAGGATAATATCATACCACCAAAACCCAAAGAAGAGAAACACAAAGACACACACACACACACACACACACACACACACACACACTACCACCACCGAAAACAAAATATCAGGAATTAACAAGCATTGATTATTAATATTCCTCAATATCAAAGGACTCAATTTGCCAATAAAAAGACACAGCCTAATGGACTGGATACAAACATGAGATCCAACATTTTGTTACATACAAGAAACATACTTCAGAAAACATTTTTCAAATCAAATTGAGTTAAGAAGCAAGCTGGTGTAGCTATTCTAATATCTAACAAAATAGACTCCCAAACAAAATTAATCAATGAGATTAAGAAAGACATTTTATATTTATCAAAGGAAATGTCCACCAAGATGATGTGTCAATTCTGAACATCTATGTGCCAAATGTAAAGCCAAATTTGTAAAAGAAACATTACTAAAACTTAAATCACACACAGAACTCCACACAATAATAGTGAGAGACTTTGACATCCCACTCTTACTACTGGACAGGATCTCCAGACAGAAACTAAGCATAGAAATATCTAACCAATGTCATGTGTCAAATATATTTAACAGGTATCTAGTGAACATTTCACTCAAACACAAAAGAATATATATTCTTCTCAACACCACATGGAATCTACTTTAAAATTGGCCACATTCTCAACCATAAAACAAGCCTCAACAGATACAAAAAATTTGAAATAACATCCTGTATCATATCAGACTATCATAGATTAAAGCTGGTTTTTAACAGAAACACCAAAAAACCCTACAAACTCATGGAAACTGAATAGCTATGTACTGAGTTACCACCATATCAAGAAAGAAATAAAGAAACAAAAGGCTTCATAGAATTCAATGAAAATGAATGCATAACATATTCAAACTCATGGGACACAATAAAAGCAATGTTAAGGGGTACGTTCATAGCACTAAGTGCCTTTACGAAGAATTTGAAAAGATTTAACAGCACATATGAAAACACTAGAACAAAAACAGACACACCGCGGAGGAGTGGATGGGAGAAGATTTGCAAACTAGGAGCTGAAATCAATAAAATAGAGACAAACAAAACAATACAAAGAATCAATGAAACAAAGAATTGGTTCAAAGAGAGTCAATGAGATAGACAAATACCTATCAAACTAACCAAAAGACAAAGAGAGAAAATCCATAATTATCAAATCGGAAATGAAACAGTATTATCTCTTCTTTGGAAGCCAAGTATAATTCTTCAACAAAACTGTCTGACCCTGGGCTTTTTTTTTGGGGGGGGGGGGGAGTGTTGGGAGATTTTTGATGACATTACTCTCCAAATCATTTCACAATATATAATCAGAAGGAACATTGCCAAATTCTTTTTATGAATCTACAGTTACTCTGATATTGAAACCACACAAAGACCCAACAAAGCAGAGAATTACAGATTAATTTCATTCATTAACATTGATGCAAAAGTACTCCATAAGATACTGACAAACCAAACCCAAGAACACATCAAGAAGACCATCTACTATGATCAAGAAGGCTTCATCCTAGAGATGCAGGGATGGTTCATCATATGAAAATATATCAATGTAATCAACCATACAGACAAACTGAAAAATAAAAACTACATTATTATCTCATTAGATGCTGAAAAGGCCTTTGACAAAATCAAACATCTCTTTATGATAAAAGTTTTGGAGAGAACATGGATGCAAGGGACATACCTAAACAACATAAAAGCAATATACAGCAAATTAATAAGTATACATCAAATTAAATGAAAATAATCTTAAAGCAATTCAGCTAAAATCAGCAACAAGACAAGGTTTCCACTCTCTCCACACCTATTCAATGTAGTACCTGAAGGTTTAGCTAGAACAGTAAGACAACTAAAGGAAATCATGCAGAGACAAATTGGAAAGAAAGAGGTCAAATTATCATTATCTGCAGATGATATAATAGTATATATAAGTGACCCCAAAATCTCTACTAAGAAATTCCCACAGAAAATAAACAACCTTAGTCAAATTGTCGGATACAAGATTAACTAAAAAAATTATATAAATAGCTCTCCTATACACAAATGATAAATGTGCCAAGAAAGAATTCAGAAAGTCAACACCCTTTACAACAACTTTAAATAATGTATAAAATTTTTGTGCAACTCTCACTAAGCAAGTGAAAGACTTGAATAACAAGAACCTCTGTTCTTTCAAGAAAGAAATTAGAGAAGATGAAATAAGATGGAAAGATCTCTCATACACATGGATCAGTAGGATTAACATAGTAAAAATGTACAGCTAATCAAAAACAACCTACAGATTCAATGAAATCTGCAATAAAATCTCAACACAATTTTTACAGATCTTGAAAGAACATTACTCAACTTCATATGATAAAATAAAAAAATCTAGGCTAGCTAAAACAATAACATACAATATAAGAACTTCTTGAGGTATAACCATCCCTGAATTTAAGCTCTACTACAGAGCTATAGTAATAAAAACTGCATGGTACTGGCATGAAAACAGACAGGTGAATCAAGGAAGGCAAATAGAAATCCCAGATACAAACCCACACATGTATGGATACCTTATTTTTGGCAAAACCCCACAATTATACAATGGGGAAAAAGGAAAACATCTTCAACAAATGGTGCTGGTCTAACAGCATGGCAACATTTAGAGGAATGCAAATTGATCCTTATTACTAACAGCACATAAAATTCAAGTCCATGTGAATCAAAAATTTCAACATGAATCCAGTTATAATTAAACTGACAGAGGAGAAAGTGGGAAATAATCTTTAACGTTGGCACAGTAGACAACTTCCTGAGCAGAACATCAAGAGAAGAGGCACTAAGATTGACAATTAATAAATGAAACCTCATGAAATTAAAAAAAAAATTCTGTAAGGCAAAAGACACTGTCAGTACGACAAAATTATTACCTAAAGAGTAGGAAAAGATCTTCACCAACCCAACATCTGACAGAGGGCTGATTTCTAAAATATACAAAGAACTCAAGAAACTGGATACCACCAAACCAAATAATCCACTTAAAAATGGAGTACAGATCTATCCAATAATTCTCAACAAAAAAAAATCAAGACTGAGAAGCATTAAGGAAATATTCAATATCCTTAGCCATCAGGGAAATGCAAATCAAAATCAATCTGAGATCCCATCTTTTACCTGTTAGAATGGCTAACATCAAAAACACAAGGGATCACATGTGCTGGAGAGGATTTTGAGCAAGTGTAACACTCCTCCATTGGTAGTGAGAGTACAAACTTGTACAGGCACTTTGGAATTCAGTATGGAGGCTCCTTAGAGAACTGGGAATCAACCTGTCACAAGACCTAGCTATACCACTATTGGGCATATACCCAAGTGATGCTCCATCATACCACATGAATACTTGCTCATCTGCTCATCTGTGTTTATATCACCATTGTTTATAAAATCCAGAACCCAGAAATAACCTAGATGCCCTTCTACTGGGGAATGGATTAAGAAAATGTGATACATTTATACAATGTAGAATTATTCAGCTGTTAAAAAGACAGATGTTGGTATATTTGAAGGCAAATATAGGGAAGTAGAAAAAAAATCATCCTGAGTGGGCTAATCCAGACCAAAAAGACAAACATGATCATGATATGTACTCATTCATAAGTGGATAGTAGTTTTAAAATAAAGACTATTTATGCTATACCCCACAGACCCAGAGAGATTAGATTACAAGGAGATTTCAGAGGGGCGGGGTCCCATATATCCTTGAAAAGGGGAAATAGAAGATATTTCTTGAGAGGACTGAGGAGAGGTAGGGATGGCAACATGAGCAATCAGGTTTGGGCATGGAGGAGGAGAATGCTGAGGGGGATGCTTGGGTGGGGCATTTGGGTCAAGAAGAAGCATGGTGCCAGGGGCATCTCCTAGGAGTCTACTGGGAGGACCTCAGTTTAGATTCCTAGCAATAGTGGATAAGTAGCCTGATCTGATCTGGTTCTCTCCTGTGACAACATTGGTGCCTTGACCTATTGTCAACCAGCAACTGATGGAGGCAGGTGCAGAGACCCACAGACAAACTTGAGGAAGAGTTCAGGAATTCTGAGCAGGAAAAGAAAGAATTGTAGGAGTCAGAGGGGTCAGGAGCACCATGGCAATGCTTATATAAATAACACCTATGAGCACTGATAGGGGCTCACAGATACAGAACTGACAACTAAGGAGCCTACAATGAGACTGATCTATGCAGTCTACAAATATGGTACAGTTGTGTGGCTTGGCCCTTTTATTAGACACCTAATAGTGAGAACAGGGTCTGTCTTTAACTCTTTTATTGGCTCCTGGGACCTTACTTCGCATACTGTATCATTTTTCCCAACCTTAATACATGGGGAGTTTCTTATTCTTATTGCAACTTGATATGCCATGCTTTATTGATACTCATAGGAGAAGTGCCCTTTATTTAAGGGAGACAGAAGAGGAGGGGGGTATGGAAAAAAGACAAAGAGGAAAAGGGACTGTAGGGAATGACGGGTGTTGGTGTTGCAGCTGGGATATAAAAAATAGATAAATTAAAAAATCTGGTATTCTTTGTGTTTCCAAACTTTTGTGCCATAAATATGTCCAATGAAAATAGTAAAGAAAAGTATCTATTATCTTTTCAAGCCTTTATAGTTTCAGTACATATATTTAGGATTTAATCTATTTCAAATCAATTATCTGATATGGAAGAGGGCCACACTTCTCTTTTTTTTACGTGTAGTTATCATGTTAACCAGGTAGTCTTGTTGAAAATGATATATTTTTTAATGTATGCTCTTGGCACATTTGTTTATAAAGGGAGATACTTAAATATGTATGTCTACTTCTAGATTTTCTTTTTTTTTTAATTATTATTTAGTTCCCATTTCCCTCCCCCTCCTCCCACCCATTGCCCCCTCCCCCCACTGCCCTCCTGCTCTTCTTCTCCAACCACTCTATTCCCCCTCCCTCTTGAGAATGAAGAGCAGTCCAGATTCCCTGCCCTGCAGGAAGTCCAAGGACCTCCCACTTCTATCCAGGTCCAGGAGGGTGAGCATGCAAAAAGGCTAGGCTCCCACAAAGCCAGTTCATGTATTAGGATCAAAACCTAGTGCCATTGTCCTTGGCTTCTCATCAGCCTTCATTGTCCGCCATATTCAGAAAGTTCGGTTTCATCCCATGCTTATTCAGTCCCACTCCTGCTGGCCTTGGTGAGCTCCCAATAGATCAGTTCCACTGTCACAGTGGGTGGGTACACCCCTCGTGGTCCTGACTTCCTTGATCATATTCTCCCTCCTTCTGCTCCTCATTTGGAACTTAAGAGCTCAGTCCGGTGCTCCTATTTGGGTCTCTGTCTCTATCTTGATCCATCGCCAGATGAAGGTTCTAAGGTGATATGCAAGATAATCATCAGTATGGCTATAGGATAGAGTCACTTCAGGTTCCCTCTCCTCAGTTGCCCAAGGAACTATCTGGGGACATCTCCCTGAACACCCGCAAGCCCCTCTAGTGTCAAGTCTCTTGCCAACCCTAAGGTGGCTCCCATAATTAGGATATATATTTCTCTGCTTCCGTGTCCCAACCATCCCATTCCTCCATCCCATTCCATTCCCCCAAGCTCCCCCAATCCTCCTCCTCTCACGTTTCTCACCCCAATTCCCCTTAGCCCCATGCCACCTCACCCCCCAGTATGTTTTTCTTTGGGTTCACCTTCTTATTTAGCTTCTCTGGGATCACAAATTATAGGCTCAATGTCCTTTATTTATGGCTAGAAAACAATTATGAGTGAGTACATCCCATGTTCATCTTTTTGGGTCTGGGATACTAATGTGGGAGTGTCATATATCAATCTGTTGATTTCATCGGTTAAGAAATAAAGAATCTGCTTGGCTGGTCCTCATAGGTTAAAACATAGGTGGGAGGAGTAAACAGAACAGAATGCTGGGAGAAAGAAGCTGAGTCAAGGAGTTGCCATGATTCTCCCACTCCAGACAAATGTAGGCTAGAATCTCCCTGGTAAGTGCAACTCGTGGTGCTACATAGATTAATAGAAATGGGTTAAGAGGCTGAAACTAAGGGGCCAAGCGGTGTTTAAAAGAATACAGTTTCCATGTAATTATTTCGGGGCATAAGCTAAAGCTAGCCGTGCAGACGGCAGGGGTGCGGGGGACGCAGCCCCGCCACTCCAATTATTACAACAGAGTGGCTGTAATTCTTGCTTGATAACTGTTTTGTTATATGTAATTTTGCTATGTTAAAGCCTTCCCTTTTTTTTTTTTTGTTTAAACAGTAAAAGGGGAAGTGATGTGGGAGTGTCATATATCAATCTGTTGATTTCATTGGTTAAGCAATAAAGAAACTGCTTGGCCCTCATAGGTTAAAACATAGGTGGGCAGAGAAAACAGAACAGAAGGCTGGGAGAAAGAAGCTGAGTCAGAGAGTTGCCATGATTCTCCCACTCCAGACAGATGCAGGTTAAGATCATTCCTGGTAAACCAGCTCATGGGCTACAGCAGATTATTAGAAATGGGCTAGTCCAGGTGTGAGAGCTAGCCTAGAAGAGGCTAGATAGAAATGGGCCAAGTGGTGTTTAAAAGAATACAGTTTCCATGTAATTATTTCGGGGCATAAGCTAGAGCTAGCCAGCCAGGCGACCGGGGTGCTGGGGACGCAACCCTGCCACCACTATTTCTACAACAGAGTGGCGCCCTACATGATGGACTAAATCCACTTAAAAACCTGAGAAGGATTTAAAATAAGGGAGAGAGAAATTCACATAGATTTTTGCTGTTTGTTGGTGGCGTGCTGTAGAGAGATTTCCTGATTCGGCAACAGCAGCAGAAAAAACGCTGTGTCATTTTAAAGTGCAGCTTCTTGGGGCTGTGCTGCCAGCGTGAACTCTGGCTTTAAAGCATTTCAATGTCTTTTATGGGACTGGATGTCTCTGTTCCCGCTTGGGATCGAAAGGAGAGTGCTCTGAGACCATGCCAATCCCCGCCTGCACCTGGACAGACTGTAGAATCAGGCTTAGGCAGGCAGAAGAGCATGGCGGTTTCCTGCCGAC
This sequence comes from Microtus oregoni, assembly GCF_018167655.1. Classification (NCBI taxonomy): domain Eukaryota; kingdom Metazoa; phylum Chordata; class Mammalia; order Rodentia; family Cricetidae; genus Microtus; species Microtus oregoni. Next base: position 2,530,561 of record NW_024544721.1, read on the forward strand.
ATACAGAGACAATTTTTCAGACTGCACAGTGCTCTGCGTGTCAGATTTGGTTGTAACTTGGATAAAAAGAATTTCTGTGCTGCACGCTCAGTCTCAGAATTAAAATGCTGAGTGCCGCTCCTACCTGGTGGCCCCAGAACTAGCACAAAATGGTACAGCCTCCATTTTGAAATTTTCCTGACTCAGCAGCAGGAAAAAACTGTCTGTTTTAAAATGCCAGCTTTCTGGACTGTGCCGCCATTGCGATCTGTCTCCTGTGGGAGACAGAGCTTTTGAATGGAGCATTTGGAGTAAAGTGCTATGATTTGTTTGATGGCAACTAGACTTGCTGTGTGCCTGGAACTGTGGCTCAGGGGCACCAAATGGGTCTGAGGCAGGAGCAGCTGCTCCTTGCTGAACTGTGCTGATCTCAGGCAGGAACTACCGTAATTACCATAAACACAGCGCAGTTAAGGTTTCAACTGGGCAGGACACAGGCAGTACCTTATTACCTGTACATGGTGCAACTTAGTGTTTTTAAGAGCTGCTTAACATTTTAAGAAATGCTCCTGGATAGTAAAAAAAAATGTTACAGATTCACAATAAAACAGATTCAGACATAAAAGACCACACTGTTGGATGAATTATGTAGGCTTGAGAGAGAGAAGAAAAAGAATATAGAGAATAAAGTTAATGGTTTTAAAAAAAGGTAAAGTCTTTAAAGAGACAGAGTACAGATAGTTATAGATTAAGAGAAATAAAGAAAAATAAGCCATGTAAAAATGGAAAATTCACAGAGAGTCTGGATTCTTTGTGTCATTGTGTTTTCTTTAAAATTTCTGACTGTAAAGGAGCTAAGTACAGACAGATATTTCATTATATGGACTGCAAAATGTAACCAGAATGGATATAATAAGGGTATTATGATTTCAAAATTTGGGTCTAAGGATATGATGCTTTGGAGCGGGTCTTCTTTTGTTTTCACAGAAGACCAGACCCTGTGGATTTCTTCTATCCCAATTTGGTATGATAGACCACGACCTCCCAAAAACTTGCTTTGAACAATTACTTTACTCAACAGACAACTGAGATAAACCTGGCACACAGGTTACACCCTAAATGATCTGATTAACAGTGCCCCCATTCAGCTGGAAGTAGTTTGGAGAGAAAAAACTGCGCCAATGTTCCCAAATATTGTTTATAAATGTTCTTTTACATTTAAAGGGGGATATGATATAGTTATTAATAATTTACATTGGTATGGATTTTAAGGTCAATTTTGTTATATGTATATGTATTTCTGCTCTTGATTAAGGTATTGTGATTGTGTAGTTCATTTAAAAATGTAATGTATAATTAGGAAATATAGGTTGTTGATGGATAATCATAAATAATAGTCAAGTTTGTAGTCATGTTACTTAGATTTTCTAGATATATTTCAGATAGGCATTCTTCATATCTCTCAAAGGCTGCAGAATATGGCATTTAAAATATTTTAATAACTTAGGAGTTTTCATGACAATGAGACATGTCTGCTCCTGGCGGCACCAATCTATTTCGAGAGGAAGATGGGCATCGAAGAGGATCCTTATGGAGTTGGATAGCCATTTGGGCAAGAAACAGCTCTTGCCTGGACTGTTGAATAAACTGGACACAGAGAACCCGCAGAGAGAGGACTACTGAACTTGCCTAAAGGTGAGATAGTCTTTCGGGGTTCATGACTCAAGAAAGAGTCTGCGAGACATACTGTAGGACTCAGCAGATAGTGAGTGAACTGTCTTTGGAATTTCCTGCTTCATGGGAATGTCTGCTGGAAACTATAGGCCTGAAGGCTAAAGATGGATGCCCCAACGGCACAAAAGAACTTTGGGTGACTGTCCAGGCAGCAAGATGTCTCTGTCATTTCTAGAGTTTGGATTTCTTGTTTGCTTAGATAATATCATATCCTTCTGGAGTCTTTGATGGAGTTGAAGAAGGGATAGGTAGTTATAGTTTTCCATTGTTATGATAAAAGATAAAATAGATATAAATATTGTAACTGTAATTCTTGCTTGATAACTGTTTTGTTATATGTAATTTTGCTATGTTAAAGCCTTCCTTTTCTGTTTAAACAGAAAAAGCAGAAGTGATGTGGGAGTGTCATATATCAATCTGTTGATTTCATTGGTTAAGCAATAAAGAAACTGCTTGGCTGGCCCTCATAGGTTAAAATATAGGTGGGCAGAGAAAACAGAACAGAAGGCTTGGAGAAAGAAGCTGAGTCAGAGAGTTGCCATGATTCTCCCACTCCAGACAGATGCAGGTTAAGATCATTCCTGGTAAACCAGCTCATGGGCTACAGCAGATTATTAGAAATGGGCTAGTCCAGGTGCGAGAGCTAGCCTAGAAGAGGCTAGATAGAAATGGGCCAAGTGGTGTTTAAAAGAATACAGTTTCCATGTATTTATTTCGGTGCATAAGCTAGAGCTAGCCAGCCAGGCGACCGGGGTGCTGGGGATGCAAACCCGCCACCCCTATTACTACAACAGGATACCACACTCAGGATAGTGTTTTCTATTTCCATCAATTTGCATGCAAAATTCTAGATGTCATTGTTTTTTTCCCACTGAGTAGTACTCTAATATGCATATATTCCACAATTTCTTCATCCATTCTTCCATTGAAGGACATCTAGGTTGTTTTCAGGTTCTGCTTATTACACATAATGCTGCTATGAACATAGTTGTACAAATGCTTTTGTCATATGATAGTGCATCTCTTGGGTATATTCCCAAGAGTGGTATTACTGGGTCTTGAGTTAGTTTGATCCCGAATTTCCTGAGTAATCGCCACACTGATTTCCAAAGTGGTTGCACAAGTTTGTACCCACCAGCAATGGATGAGTGTGCCCCTTACTCCACAACCTCTCCATCAAAGGCTATCATTGGTGTTTATGATTTTAGCCATTCTGGCCGGTGTAAGATGGTATCTCAAAGTTGTGTTAATTTTCTTTTCCCTGATCGCCAAGGAGGTTGAGCATGACCTTAAGTGTCTTTTGGCCATTTGAATTTCTTCTGTTGAGAATTCTCTGTTCAGTTCGGTGCCCCATTTTTTAATTGGGTTAAGTAGCATTTTAAAGTCTAGTTTCTTGAGTTCTTTATATATTCTGGAGATCAGACGTTTGTCTGTTGCAGGGTTGGTGAAAATCTTCTCCCAGTCAGTAGGTTGCCTTTTTATCTTAGTGACAGTGTCCTTTGCTTTACAGAAACTTCTCAGTTTCAGGAGGTCCCATTTATTCAATGTTGTCTTTAATGTCTGTGCTGCTGGGGATATACGTAGGAAGTGATCTCCTGTGCCCATATGTTGTAGAGTACTTCCCACTTTCTCTTCTATCAGGTTCAGTGTGTTGAGCCTGATATTGAGGTCTTTAATCCATTTGGACTTGAGTTTTGTGCATGGTGATAGATAAGGATCTATTTTCATTCTTCTACAGGTTGACAACCAGTTCTGCCAGCACCATTTGTTGAAGATGCTTTCTTTCTAGCATTGAATACTTTTAGCTCCTTTATCAAAAATCAGGTGTTCATAGGTTTGTGGGTTAAAATCTGGGTCTTCTACTCTATTCCATTGATCGACTTCTCTGTTTTTATGCCAGTACCAATCTGTTTTCAATACTGAAGCTCTGTAATAGAGTTCTAAGTCAGGGATGGTAATGCCTCCAGAAGTTCCTTTATTGTATAAGATTGATTTGGCTATCCTGGGTTTTTTGTTTTTCCATATAAAGTTGATTAATATCCTCTCAAGATCATTGAAGAATTTCGATGGGATTCTAATGGGGATTGCATTGAATCTATAAATTGCCTTTGGTAGAATTGCCATTTTTACTATGTTGATCCTCCCAATCCAAGAGCAAGGGGAATCCTTCCATTTTCTGGTATCCTCCTCAATTTCTTTCTTCAAGGGCTTAAAGTTCTTGTCAAATAGATCCTTCACTTCGTTGGTTAGAGTTACCCCACGATATTTTATGCTATTTGTGGCTATCATGAAAGGTGATGCTTCTCTGATTTCCCTCTCTGCTTCCTTATCTTTTGTGTATAGGAGGGCAACTGATTTTTTTGAACTGATTTTGTATCCTGCCACATTACGAAAGGTGTTTATCAGCTGTAGGAGTTCTTTGGTTGAGTTTTTGGGGTCGCTTATGTACACTCTCATTTCATCTGCAAATAATTAAAGTTTAATTTCTTCCTTACCAATCTGAATTCCTTTGATCACCTTATGTTGTCTTATTGCTATTGCTAGAACTTCAAGCACTATATTAAAGAGGTATGGAAAGAGTGTACAGCCTTGTCGTGTTCCTGATTTTAGTGGGATGTCTTTGAGTTTCTCTCCATTTAATTTGATGTTAGCTGTTGGCTTGCTATAAATAGCTTTTATTATAGATAGGTATGACCCTTGTATCCCTAATCTCTCTAAGACCTATATAATAAAGGGATGTTGAATTTTGCCAATGCTTTTTCCACATCTAATGAAATGATCATATGTTTTTTTTCTTTCAGTTTATTTATATGATGGATTACATTGATAGATTTTTGTATGTTGAACCAGCCCTGCATCCCTAGGATGAAGCCTACTTGATCATAATGGATAATTTTTCTAATGTGTTCTTGGATTCGGTTTGCCAGTATTTTATTGAGGATTTTCGCATTGATGTTCATGAGTGAGATTGGCCTGTAATTCTCTTTCTTGGTTGAGTCTTTGTGTGGTTTTGGTTTCAGGGTAACTGTAGCTTCATAGAAGGAATTTGGCAATTTCTTTTCTGTTTCTATGTTGTGAAATACATTAAGGAGTATAGGTATTAGGTCTTCTTGGACTTTCTGGTAGAATTCTGCATTGAAACCGTCTGGACCTGTGCTTTTTTTGGTAGGGAGGTTTTTTATAATAACTTCTAATTCTTTATGACTAACAGGTCTATTTAGATTGTTCACCTGGTCATGGTCTAACTTTGGTATATGGTACTTATCTAAAAAAGTGTTCGTTTCTTTAACATTTGCCAATTTTGTGGCATACAGGCTTTTGTAGTAAGATCTATGATTTTCTGAATTTCCTCTGTGTCAGTGGTAATGTCTCCCTTTTCATTGTTTATCTTGTTAATTTGCATATTCTCTCTCCGCCGTTTGATTAGTTTGGATAGGAGTTTATCAATCTTGTTGATTTTCTCTAAGAACCAGCTTTTTGTTTCATTCATTCTTTGGATTGTTTTCTGTGTTTCTATTTTGTTGATTTCAGCCCTCAGTTTGATTATTTCCAGTCTTCTACTCCTCCTTGGTGAGTCTGCTTCTTTTTTTTTCTAGAGCTTTCAGTTGGGCTGTTAGGTCTTCAATGTGTGCTTTCTCTGTTTTCTTTAAGTGGGGACTTAGTGCTATGAACTTTCCTCTTAGCACTGCTTTCACAGTGCCCCATAGGTTTCAGTATGTTGAGTCGTTATTTTCATTGAATTCAAGAAAGACTTTAATTTCTTTCTTTATTTCTTCCTTGATCCAGGTGTGATTCAGTAGTTGCCTGTCCAGTTTCCATGAGTTTGTAGGCTTTCTGGGGGTAGCATTGTTGTTGAATTCTAACTTTAATCCATGGTGATCCGATATGACACAGGTGATTACTAATATTTTTTGCAACTGTTTAAGTTTGCTTTGTTACCGAGTATGTGGTCAATTTTTGAGAAGGTTCCATGAGCTGCAGATAAGGTATATTCTTTCCTATTTGGGTGAAATGGTCTATATATGTCTGTTAAGTCCATTTGATTCCTTACCTCCCTTAATCCCCTTATTTCTCTGTTAGGTTTCTGTCTGATTGACCTGTCCATTGGTGAGAGAGTAGTGTTGAAATCTCCTACTACTACTGTGTGTGGTTTGATGACTGCTTTGTGTTTTAGTAATGTTTCTTTTACGTAAGTCGGTGCTTTTATATTAGGGGCAAAGATATTCAGGATTGAGACTTTGTCCTGATTAATTGTTCTTGTTATGTGTAAAAAATGTCTGTCTCCATCTCTTCTGATTGATTTTAGTTTGAAGTCAATTTTGTTAGAAATTAGTATGGCCATACCTGCTTGTTTCTTAGGTCCATTTGCTTGATAAACCTTTTCCCAGCCCTTTACTCTGAGTAGATGTCTGTCTTTGTGGTTGAGGTGTGTTTCTTGTAAACAGCAGAATGTTGGATCCTGTTTTCGTATCCAATCTCTTATTCTGTGTTCTTTATAGGTGAGGTGAGTCCATTGATATTAAGTGATATTAATTAACAGTGGTTGTTAACTCCGGTCATTTTTTTCTTTTTTTGGTATTAGAGTTTGTGTGTTTCCCTTCTTTGAGATGTGCTGGTGAAAGGTCAATAGATGTCTGAGCTATTATGTGCATTGTTGGACTCCTTGGGTTGTGATTTTCGTTCTATTACTTTCTGTAAGGCTGGATTTGTGGCTACGTGCTGTTTAAATTTATTTTTATCCTGGAAAATTTTGTTTTCTCCATTTATAGTGAATGAAAGCTTGGCTGGGTATAGTCGTCTGGGCTTGCATCCATGGTCTCTAATTTCTGCAGTACATCTATCCAGGACCTTCTGGCTTTAATGGTTTCCATAGAGAAGACAGATGTAAGTCTGATAGGTTTACCTTTATAAGTAACTTGACCTTTTTCCTTTGCAGCTCTTAATATTCTTTCTTTATTCTGTATGTTTTTTGTTTTGATTATTATATGGCAAGCAGATTTGTTTTGGTCCAGTCTATTCGGTGTTCTGTATGCTTCTTGAATCTTCAAAGTAATATCTTTCTTTAGGTTGGGAAAGTTTTCTTCTATAATTTTATTAAATATATTTTCTGGACCGTTGAGCTGTACTTCTTCTTCTTCTACCCCTATTATTCTTAGGTTTGGTCTTTTTATTGTGTCCCAGATTTCCTGAATGTTTTGTGATGAGAATTTGTTGGTTTTGCTGTTTTCTTTGATCAGTGTGTTTATTTTCTCTATGGTATCTTCAGTGTCTGACATTCTTTCTTCTATCTCTTGTAATCTGTTGGTAGTACTTGTCTCTGTAGTTCCTGTTCATTTACCCAGATTTTCCATCTCCATCCTTCCCTCGGTTTGTGTTTTCTTCATTACTCCATTTCATTCTTCAAGTCTTGAACCGCTTCCCTTACCTGTTTGATTGCTTTTTCTTGTTTCTCTTGGTTTTCTTAGGTATCTTTGAGCGATTTATTCATTTCCTCTACCTTTTTGTTTGTGATCTCTAATTGTTTATGGCAGTTTTTCACCTCCTGTTTAAGGTCTTCTATTATTTTCATATAATTCACTTTTGAGTCGATTTCTCCTAATTCTTCTGGAGTAGGGTGTACTATTCTTCTTATTTCGGGATCCCTGGATTCTGGTGATGTCATGTTGCCTTTCAGGTTGTTGGAGGAATTCTTGCCTTGGCACCTTCCCATCTCTTCCTTTAAAATGGTGCCAGGAGAGGCCTGGTGTCTTGGTCCAGTCTTTCCTGTGACTGACTATCTGGATGTATCTCCTCAGTGTAGAAGCAGGAACCGTTTCTGTGCAGATGGAACTCCTCAGCACTGAAAATGGATGCCTGGTAGTCCAATGACCCGCGGACAAAAGGGGGAACTTGGGGGGCCGGGCGGGGTCGAGTAGAGCACAGGAGACCCTGCAACACAAGCTGAAGGTGCTCGCGCTCCCTTGCTGGAGTCCTAGAGGCCTGATGGATAGGCCAGGCACTCACTGCTCTGGGTGGGTAGTCTTAATGTAGGAGCAGGAAACTGTTCCTGAGCAAAGGACCTTGCAATAAGGCTTGGGGGCCGGGTCCTGTGTAAGAAAGACAGCCCTGCAGAATGAGCTGGGGGAGGGGGGTTTGTGCTCTCTTCCAGGACAATCCGTCCCTGGATAGCACACACTCACCCGTCCAGATGGAACTCCTCAGCACCTAAACAAGGACTCCTGGTAGCCCAATGAGCCAGGGACAAAAGGAAGAACATGCCAGGCAGGGCAGGGTCCAGTGGAGCACAGGAGACCATGCAGCACAAGCTGAAGGTGCCCAGGCTCCATTGCAGGGGACCTTGAGGCCTGCCCGGTATGCAGGCACTCACCGCTCTGGGTGGGTAGTCTTAGTGTAGGAGTGGAGAACTGTTCTTGAGCAAAGGACCTAGCAGACAGCAGGGCAGGCTTGGTGGGGAGCTGGGGAGCTGGTTCGTGTGAAAGAAAGACAGCCCAGAAGCAGGAGCTGGGGAAGGGGGTTTGTGCTCTCTTCCGGGACTATCCGCCCCTGGATAGCACACACTCACCTGTCCAGATGGAACTCCTCAGCACCTAAACAGGGGCGCCTGGTATCCCAATGAGCCAGGGACAAAAGGAAGAACATGCCAGGCAGGGCGGGAACCTGTGGAGCACAGGAGACCCTGCAGCACAAGCTGAAGGTGCCCGGGCTCCCTTGCAGGGGACCTTGAGGCCTGCCTGGTATGCAGGCACTCACTGCTCTGGGTGGGTAGTCTTAGTGTAGGTACTTCTAGATTTTCAATATCTCATTCATGTATATGGTTATACTTGTAAAAGTATCACTCCTTATTACTATAGTATTTTTAAAAACTGTAAATGGGAATATTCCGATAGCTTCATTTAGAATGCTGCTTTGATTCTTATCCATCTTTTGACATTCTACACCAATTTTAAGATCAACCTATCTATTTTGGCTTAAAACATGCTGGTACCACAGGAGTAACTATATTGGATCATAATAGCACTAAAGAATCTGTTTCCATCTTCACCACATTGTCTTACATTTATGAACATATTTCTTTGAAGATGACAAGTTTTAATCTTGTAGAAAAGCACTACACAACAATACAGATGTCTTTCCATGTATTTATGTCATCATTCCAATAGTCCCTTGCAACTTTTTGAGACATGCTTTTCAGGGTATTTGTTCTGTTTGTTGTTTAAGATGCCCCATTTTATGTACCAACACCAATGTCTATTCAAGCAACCTTTGTTGAACTCAGAGGGAAGGAGACAGAAGAATAGGAAGATGAAGACAAAGACAAAGACCAAGATGAAGAAGAGGAGGGGGAGGATGAATGGATATCAGGAAAAGGGGAGAGAAGGATGAAGACAAAAAGGAGGAACAAAAGAAGAAGAAGACAAAGAAGGAAGAGGAGGAATAAGGGGAGGACAGGGAGCATGAGAAGGAGCAGTAGAAGGAGGATGAGGAAAAAGAGGACAAAAAAGGAGAAAAAGAAGGAAGAGGAGGAGGAGGAAAAGTAGGCAAGGAAGGAGAGGAAAAAGAAGAAGAAGAAGAAGAAGAAGAAGAAGAAGAAGAAGAAGAAGAAGAAGAAGAAGAAGAAGAAGAAGAAGAAGAAGAAGAAGAAGAAGAAGAAGGGAAGGGGAGGGACAGGGAGAGGGCAGGAGAAGGAGGAGAAGGAGGAGGAGGAGGAGAAGGAGAAGGAGAAGGAGAAGGAGAAGGAGAAGGAGAAGGAGAAGGAGAAGGAGAAGGAGAAGGAGAAGGAGAAGGAGAAGGAGAAGGAGAAGGAGAAGGAGAAGGAGAAGGAGAAGGAGAAGGAGAAGAAGAAGAAGAAGAAGAAGAAGAAGAAGAAGAAGAAGAAGAAGAAGAAGAAGAAGAAGAAGAAGAAGAAGAAGAAGAAGAAGAAGAAGAAGAAGAAGAAGAAGGGGAGGGGGTTAGGGGGAGGGAGAGGGAGAGGAAATGAGAAGGAGGAGGAGGAGGAGGAGGAGGAGGAGAAGAAGAAGAAGAAGAAGAAGAAGAAGAAGAAGAAGAAGAAGAAGAAGAAGAAGAAAAAAGAAAGAAAGAAAGAAAGAAAGAAAGAAAGAAAGAAAGAAAGAAAGAAAGAAAGAAAGAAAGAAAGAAAGAAAGAAAGAAAGAAAGAAAGAAAGAAAGAAAGAAAGAAAGAAAGAAAGAAAGAAACCATGAAGTCTAAGTTTGGAAGTTTGGAGAAGGCTATGTCAGCAATCCAGTTTGGATAGAGGATAGAGGAGTTTGTAGGGGCTACTTGTGTAACAGGGCAAGACAGTGCAGAGGTTCCTCCATCTGAGGCCAATCAAGGTATAATTAGTATTTTATCTGATCCTGGTAGAATACTGTAGAAAATTACCAAATTCTATTCTAGGACCAGAAGCCAAGATGCCCCTGCTAATTTATCATAACTTATATTAAACTTTTCCCTTGAACAAACCTCCCTCTGTAGCTGCCAAACAAGATAATGGAATGTGGCTTTCATCTTTAAAAGCCCTATTTGCCTAAATGCTTAGGGATCTTAGGTTCTTAGGTTCAAATACCTGAGTGTAGTCCCAGTTGGCTGAAATGAAGACTTTCTTTTTTTTTTTTTGGTTTTTCGAGACAGGGTTTCTCTGTGGTTTTTGGAGCCTGTCCTGGAACTAGCTCTGTAAACCAGGCTGGTCTCGAACTCACAGAGATCCGCCTGCCTCTGACTTCCAAGTGCTGGGATTAAAGGCTTGCGCCACCACCGCCCGGCTGAAATGAAGACTTTCAATTGGTTATAATCTATGGCTGAATAGTCTCATCTGGTGGGCTCCCTATAATAATAAGCAATGGGTATTGTATATATTTATTAACTTCTCAAATAATAAGTAATTTTAACTTTTACTTTTTAATACTATTATGAATTAATTTTTCTTAATTTTTGTAGGTTTAATTTTTAGTGTACAGGTTTAAGCCTGGGTATTGCATATTGTTTTTATACCCTTCAGCTGAGTAGAAATCACATTAATTCACTCATGAAATGTTGTGATTATATATATATATATATATATATATATATATAATTTTGAAACTTGTTTATAGAGAATTTTATCTTTTCTTCTTTTTCAGATTGTGTTAGCCTGTGATTATTTTACATCATTATATATTTCATTAAGATATTTTTCATTTGTGTTTGGCAAAGAGGTCCATACATGCAATTCTGCCACTTAGGAGCTTGAGACTAGAAAATTACTATAATTTCTATAAGCTCAAGTACAGCCTGGACTACATAATAAGCTCCAAGACTGCATGGTGAGACTTTGTTCAGTAAAACAAAATAAAAAAGATAGACATTTTATTAATGGGTAACTGTATCATATAAATTTATCATACCTCTATTGTCAGCTCTGTCTCCCCATCCTCCCTTTGACATTTTTCTATCATGATTTCCCAAATATTATCAAATATGAAATTCTTACATTATTTTCATATATATATATATATATAATTTTCAAGGATTTTTATCTGAGAATAAATGTGATATTTTTATTTCCACCTCTTATATTTTAAATAAAATATCTACTTGCATATATTCTCTTTCAAATGATGACATAATTTTATTCTTTATTATGGTTAAATGAAGCTTCATTGTATATACACAACACATTTTTTCATATGTTAATGACACATAGGTTCATTCTATTATGTGGTTATTGTAAATAGTTCTGTGGTAAATATGGGACTGCCAGTATCTCTTGACTTTCAGTCATTTTACCATTTATTTTATCCTTCAAAATTGATGACACTAGAATTTATCAGTCCAATGTTGAATAGAACTCATAAAAGCAAATACTTGAGTTCATAATGATTTCTGTAAATTTCTCAATTTTTAATTGCAGTTAATTTACCCCTATAGATATATGAATATTGGCTTTCTATATGTAGATTCTTTTATATGTAATTATTAAATTATTTTTATACTCAGATGATGAATTGATTAGTTTATCAATATATAAAAACTTCTTTTTTTCACCTTTATATTTTGAACTCAAAAAATATTTTTTTTATTTTAAATTTCCACCTCCTCCCATCCTCTCATTTCCCTCCCACTCCTCCCCCTCCCCATCCCTCTGGCTCTCCAGTCCTAATAGAAGTCAGGGAGCCCTGCCTTGTGGGAAGTCCATGCCCCCCTCCATCCTAGGAAGGAGTTCATCCAAAGAGACTAGGCTCCCAAAAAGCCAGTACATACAGAAGAATCAAAAGCCAGTGTCATTATCATTGGCTTCTCAGTCCGCCCTCATTGTCAGCCACATTCAGAGAGTCAGGTTTGATCACATGCTCATTCAGACCCAGTCCAGCTTGCCTTGGTGAGCTCCTATTAGATCAGTCTCACCATCTCCATGGGTGGACATACCCCTCATGGTCCTGACTTCCTTGGTCATGTTTTCCCTCCTTCTGCTCTTCATCTGGGCTTTGGGAGCTCAGTCCAGTGCTCCAATGTGGAACTCTGTCTCTATCTCCATCCCTCGCCAGATGAAGGTTCTATATGTAGTAGACCTCTCACTGCTTTCTTTGGTTTTACTTCCATGCAGTCTTTTCGAGTTCCTTTTTATTTACAGTCTATATATTTTTATTATTTGTTTGTTTGTTTATTTATTTATTTATTTATTTATTTAAGATTTCTGCCTCTTCCCCGCCACCGCCTCCAAATCTCAAGGTCCAAATCAGGAACAGAAGGAGAGAGAGCATGAGCAAGGAACTCTGGACTGTGAGGGGTGCACCCACATGAAGGCATAAGTCATAAACAATCCCACACCAGTTTGGTTAATAGGGTTATTATGATTAATAGGATGGTATTTATTTAAAGGGGAAAACGCTTATAGATCACCATCCCAGACAAGAGCCCTCTGTACAGTCAGGAAGAAGTGTAGTCGCCGGAAGTGGAGCAGGAAGCAAAGAGAGCGAGAAGGGAAGTAGCTGCTTTTTTAAAGGGAGAGAGACCATGCCCCAATGGGCTGGTATCTCAGCGGCTATTGGCTGGAGGAGTGGAAGGACCTCCTGCAACACTCACACACTGAGACAATGGGGATGTTCTAACCGGAACTCACCAAAGCCAGCTGGCCTGGATCTGAAAAAGCATGGGAAAAAAAAAAACGGACTCGCTGAACATAGTGGACAATGAGGACTACTGAGAACTCAAGAACAATGGCAATGGGTTTTTGATCCTACTTCACATACAGGCTTTGTGGGAACCTAGGCAGTTTGGATGCTCACCTTACTAGACCTGGATGGAGGTGGGTGGTCCTCGGACTTCCCACAGGGCATGGAACCCTGATTGCTCTTCAGGACTTGATTGGGGTAGGGGGAGGGAAATGGGAGGCAGTCTATATATTTTTCTTTTTAAATTTTTGTTATTTGAAATTTTCAAACATAATATTATATTTTTCTTATTATTTTTATTGTTCTATACATTTTTCTCTGTTCCTCTCCCTTCCTCCCCTCTCTCCTTCTAACCTCTACCATGAACTCCATGCTCCCAATTTACTTAGGAGATCTCGTAAAGCAATAAAAAAAACAGTCGACAGTCCACAACCCAAGAGAACCTACACAACAAAAAACACTCTAAGAGAGACATATATCGATCGACAAAGGAAGAAAACAACGATAATATTGTACTTGAATTATAGCTATCCTTTCCTTTCTCCATACCCTGTCATGTTTCTGTCATACTTCCTCTCAAATTTCATGAATTAAAAAAAATGTTATTGTTACACACACACACACATGCACACATTAATTTTATAACCTATCAGAGGATTCCTCCCTGTAGGAGTCTGATTATCCTTGTCCTAGAAGCAATCTATTGCCTACGGATCCTAGAGATGGGTTCTTATAAGATTTTTTCCTGCCAAGTTGATATGTCAGTTAGTGTTTATATACTGCAGATCTTGTTGTGTCTATTATATTGGAAGGCATTATCTCATAGCATATTTTTGATGCTCTTGCTCTTACAATGTTTCTGATCCCTTTTTCTTGGAGTTCCCTGACCATTAGCTATTGGGTAGTTTCTCAACTGGAGATGGATATCCAGCCACCATTTTTTCTCTGAAGTTTGACCAGTTGTGGCTTTCTGTAATGACCTCAATCTGTTGCATAAAGAAGTGTCTCTTTATAAGGAATGAAAACTCCTGGGCTTTTTTTTTTCTGGTTGGGAGCTTTTTATGTCAGCTTCTATTTCCTCACGACTTATAGGTCTATTTAAATTGTTCACCTGGTCTTGATTTAATTTTGGTATATTGTATTTATCTAAAAACAAGTCCATTTCTTTTACATTTTCCAACTTTGTGGCATATAGGCCTTTTTAGTAAGACCTAAAGATTCTCTGAATTTCCTCAGTGTTTGTTGTTATGTCCCTGTTTCATTTATGATCTTGTTAAATTGTGTGTTCTCTCTCTGCTTTTTGATTAGTTTGGATAGGGGCTTGTCAATCTTGTTGATTTTTTCAAAGTACCAGCTCTTTGTTTCTTTGATTCTCTGATTTGTTTTCTGTGTTTCTATTTTGTTGATATCAGCCCTCAGTTTGATTATTTCCAGTCTTCTACTCCTCCTGGGTAAGGCTGCTTCTTCTTTTTTTTTTCTAGAGTTTTCAGCTGTGCTTTCTCTATTTTAAAATGTGGGCACTTAGTGCTGTGAACTTTCCTCTTAGCACTGCTCTCATAGTGTCACATAGGTTTGGGTATGTTGTGTCTTTATTTTCGTTGAATTCAAGGAAGAATTTAATTTCTTTCTTTATTTCTTCCCTGACCCGGGGGTGGTTCAGTAGTTGACTATTCAGTTTCCATGAGTTTGTAGGCTTTCTTGGGGTAGAATTGCTTTTAAATTCTAACTTTATTCCATGGTGATCCGATAAGACACAGGTGATTACTAATTTTTTTTTTTTTTTTTTGCATCTGTGGAAGTTTGCTTTGTTACCGAGTATGTGATCAATTTTTGAGAACAGGCGCTTGGCTTCAGCTTCATATGACCACTTGCTTGTTTCTTCCACAACTACAGTGGCAGCACCAGTCACAGGAGCCACTGCCCCCAGCCCCACCCCTGTGGCTGAGAGCAGCAAACTGCCCCCTGCTGTCACAGGTGCCAGAGCTAGACCCATGATGCCCAGGACTCCAGAGACAACGCTAGGGGTGTTGGTCACCACGTTGGAGATGGTGCAGCCCTTGTGCACCTGGTCAACGTGGTCAGCCAGAGCTCGGAGCTTCCTGATGTTTCCCTCTATCGTTTTCAACTGAGGAAATTCTTCCACAAACCTTTTCCTGTCCTGCAGTTCTTTTTGAAGCCGTTCTTTGCCCTCCACGACTGGGAGCTGCTCCAGAGCCTTATGCAGTGCAGCTTCCTCATCTCTGGACAATTCAGCCTCTGCCACCAACACCTTCCAAGCGTCTTGTCTCTATCTCCATCACTGCAGGTCTCTTCTGCTTGCTGAGTCCTGCAGATACTTAATGACTTCCTGGATGAAGGGTTTCCTCAATACTCGGGAAGAAAAAGAATGAGGTTAGAGGTCAGCATGGAAGAGCCTAAATGGCAAAGAGCATATGGCATTTGATAGCCAGAGTATTCAGCATCTGCCATTGGGGCATGAATGGAGTCAGCAATGCTAGGGAATGTGTTGTGCCTTCAATTCACGTATAAAAAGCCTTCTGGAACAAGCAAGTGGTCAGATGAAGCCGAAGCCAAGCGCCTGTTGTCAGACACCATGGATACTAAGAAGAAGGTTCCTATCCTGAAGAAGATTGTCAACACACTTTCTAGAGGCTTCTATAATGTCTTCAAACAATTGAAAACCTTGAGACAAAACATCCGTGCCACTGGGGTAGCCAGAGCCAACCCTCACTTAGTGGCAGATGCCAAGCTCCTCATGACTGCTAGAAGAATCTCTGCCCAACAAGCTAGTCAGGTGAAGAATGTCTTTGAAGGCACTGCTCTGGCAATGACCAAAAAGGCCCGAATCAGAGGGACAGCCATTGCAGGTGTCTTCCTCGCAGTCGATGTGTATGACCTTGTAAGAGAATTTTTGAGAAGGTTCCATGAGATGCTAAGAAAAAGGTATATTCTTTCCTATTTTGGTGGAATGTTCTATAGATGTCTGTTAAGTCCATTTGATTTATTAACTCCATTAGTTCTTAAGGGGAGGTGTTTAGAAAACAGTTACATATACTGCTTTAGGAATGTACCAATAGTCAGTTTTGCTCTAGGATCCATGGTTTCAACAGCCATGAAGAGTCAGCTGAGTTTCTTGTAGGAGTTCTGTTGTAGCATATATTTGGTCCTTTTCAAACTTAATTCAATCATTCCTTGCTTTGTAACTAGCAAATTTCATTTGTATACATCCAGTATCATTATTAATACACAGTGTTTTACTACTTCTTTTTGTTGCTTTTTCTCTAATGATTTTAGCTTGTTTCTTCTTATTATCTTCCATTAGCATTTCTGAAAAAAATGCCATGTCGCAGTGTGCTTTTTGTTTTGTTTTTGTTGATGTTGTATGTATCATAGGATATTTCTTTGTGATTACCATAAATCTTTTATGATGCTTGAAGTTGAAAACTTTACATTGATTGCAAATTAAAAGTCTTCAGTATTTGTTTGAATCATATTCCTCAGTTTTGAGTCTCTAATGTATTCATTTTATTTTGTAAAGGTCTCAGTCAATTACCACAGTTACTATAATAGAAAATAAATTCATCACGGTTACAATGGTTAGGGTAGTCTTACCTTGACAACACACTTCTATTACTATATAGTTTCTGTGACTTCATATGCTACACATTGCCCATTAATATGATTTTCTTTATTCCTGTAGAATTTTTATAAAATTGATCTGATTAGAAGAAAAATAATGGATCCTGATGGAAGAGGAGATGGTAAGGAACTAGGAGGAGCACATGGTGGCAAAACTGTAATAAAGATACAGTGGATGAGAAAATAATCTATTTTCAATAAAAGGGGAAAAGCCTAAAATGAAACAAAAATCCCACATCTTTTATTTATGCAGGAAAGTTTTAAACTGTCATTTATTTCTAGATTTTAAAGATTCTGTATATGGTAATATTGGATGTCATTTTATTCACTTCAGGACTTTGAAAATGTCATTATACTCCATGCTTTCATATACAATATTTTTCTGTGAAGTGAACTTCTAGTACTATTCCAGCTTAAAAAGGCAACACATTGACTGGGAGAAGATCTTCACCAACCCTGCAACAGACAAAAGTCTGATCTCCAAAATATATAAAGAACTCAAGAAACTAGACTTTAAAATGCTAATTAACCCAATTAAAAAATGGGGCACCGAACTGAACAGAAAATTCTCAACAGAAGAAATTCAAATGGCCAAAAGACACTTAAGGTCATGATCAACCTCCTTAGCGATCAGGGAAAAGAAAATTAAAACTAATTTGAGATACCATCTTACACCTGTCAGAATGGCTAAAATCAAAAACACCAATGATAGACTTTGCTGGAAAGGTTGTGGAGTAAGGGGTACACTTATCCATTGCTGGTGGGTACAAACTTGTGCAACCACTTTGGAAATCAGTGTGGCGATTTCTCAGGAAATTTGGGATCAACCTAACCCAAGACCCAGTAATACCACTCTTGCATGCAAAATTCTAGATGTCGTTTTTTTTTACCGCTGAGTAGTACTCTAATATTTATATATTCCACACTTTCTTCATCCACTCTTCCATTGAAGGGCATCTAGGTTGTTTCCAGGTTCTGGATATTACAAATAATACTGCTATGAATATAGTTGAACAAATGTTCTTGTCATATGATAGGGCATCTCTTGGGTATATTCCCAGGAGTGGTATTGCTGGGTCCAGGGGTAGGTTGATCCCAAATTTCCTGAGAAACCGAAACAATGATTTCCAAAGTGGTTGCACAAGATGGCATTCCCACCAGCAATGGATGAGGGTACCCGTTCCTCCACAGCCTCTCCAGCAAAGGTTATCATTGGTGTTTTTGATTTTAGCCATTCTGACAGGTGTAATATGATATCTCAAAGTTGTTTTGATTTGCTTTTCCCTGATCGCTAAGGAGGTTGAGCATGACCTTAAGTGTCTTTTGGCCATTTGAGCTTCTTCTGTTGAGTATTCTCTGTTCAGTTCACTGCCCCATTTTTTAATTGGGTTAATTAAACATTTTAAAGTCTAGTTTCCTGAGTTCTCTATATATTTTGGAGATCAGACGTTTGTCTGTTGCGGGGTTGGTGAAGATCTTCTCCCAGTCAGTAGGTTGCCTTTTGTCTTGGTGACAGTTTCCTTTGCTTTACAGAAGCTTCTCAGTTTTAGTAGGTCCCATTTATTCAATGTTGCCCTTAATGTCTATGCTTCTGGGGTTATACATAGGAAGCGATCTCCTGTGACCATCTGTTGTAGGGTACTTCCCACTTTCTCTTCTATCAGGATCAATGTGTTCTGACTGATATTGAGGTCTTTAATCCATTTGGACTTGAGTTTTGTGCATGGTGATAGATATGGGTCTATTTTCATTCTTCTACAGGTTGACATCCAGTTATGCCAGCACCATTTGTTGAAGATGCTTTCTTTCTTCCATTGAATACTTTTAGCTAATTTATCAAAAATGAGGTGTTCATAGGTTTGTGGGTTAAAATTCGGGTCTTCTATACGATTCCATTGGTCGACTTCTCTGTTTTTATGCCAGTACCACACTGTTTTCATCACTGTAGCTCTGTAATAGAGTTTGAAGTCAGGGATGGTAATGCCTCCAGAAGATCCTTTATTGTATAGGATTGTTTTGGCTATCCTGGGTTTTTTGATTTTCCATGTAAAGTTGATTATTGTCCTCTCAAGTTCTGTGAAATATTTTGATGGGACCTTGATGGGCATTGCATTGAATCTATAAATTGCCTTTCGTAGAATTGACATTTTTAAAAAGATGATCATGGGATGTACTCACTCATAATTGGTTTCTAGCCATCAATAGGGGTCACGGAGTCTACAATTGGTGAACCTAAAGAAGCTAAGTAAGAAGGTGAACCCAAGGAAAAACATATAGTTATCCTCTTGGCTATGGGAAGTAGACAAAATTGCCAGGGAGAAAATTGGGATCTTGGGGGTGGGGTGGGATGCGGGTAAGTGGAGATGGGGAGAGAAAAGGGAGAAGGGGAGGATGGGGGGAACGTGGGGAAAAAGGATAACTGGGATAAAGGAAGGTTGGATAGGGGAGCATGGAAGCACAATTCTTAGTTAAGGGAGCACCTTAGGGTTGGCAAGAAACTTGAACCTAGGGTGGCTCCCAGGAGCCCAAGCTGATGTCCCCAGTTAGTTCCTTGGGCAGCTGGGGATAGGGAACCTGAAATGACCCTATCCTATAGCAATACTGATGAATATCTTGCATATCATCATAGAACCTTCATCTGGTGATGGATGGAGATAGAGACAGAGACCCACACAGGAGCACTGGACTGAGCTCCCAAGGTCCCAATGAGGAGCAGAAGGAGGGAGAACATGAACAAAGAAGTCAGGACCACGAGGGGTGCACCCACCCACTGAGACAGTGGAGCTGATCTATTGGGAGCTCACCAAGGCCAGCTGGACTGTGACTGAAAATGCATGGGATAAAACTGGACTCTATGAACATGGCAAACAATGAGGGCTGATGAGAAGCCAAGGACAAGGGCACGGGGTTTTGATCCTACTTAATGTGCTGACTTTGTGGGAGCCTAGCCAGTTTGGATGTTCACCTTCCTAGAAATGGACAGAGGGGGGAGGACCTAGGACTTACCACAGGGCAGGGAACCCTGACTGCTCTTTGGATTGGAGAGGGAGGGGGAGAGTAGTGGGGAGAGGGGAAGAAGGGTGGGAGGAGGGGGAGAAGGGTGGGAGGATGGGGAGGGAAATGGGAGGCTGGAAGGAGGCAGAAACTTGTTTTCGTTCCCTTTTCTCAATTAAAAAAAAAGAAAAATATAAATATATATTTAACATTCCTTTTTCTTTCTACGTGTAGGATATTCTCTTTGTATTGGACCTCTAACAATTTGGTTATAATACATCTGGGAATCTGCATGTTTTTGATGAATCTTATTTGTAATCTTTGACCTTTTCTTGTTGTTGTTGTTGTCTTTTTGTTTTTTGTGAGCCAATAATTTTTTAAGTTGTTTCTACTAGTTTAGTTTGGGATAGCAGTTTTAACCAAAAGGTAAACTAAATAATACAGCATTCTTGAACAAATAATCAAAACAAATTATAATAATATTAAAATTAATGCTATTTTAGCATAACTTCGAAGAACTAACGTTCTGTAGTTAAACTTCCTGGCTTTAAAGCATTGGTATATCATAAACAGGCTCAGTAAACAGGGTTAAATAGATTTCATCTTTAACTCAATTTGCACTTCTGAAAGTGGAGGTAATGTACATTTCCATCGGGTAAATATGAAGTCAGAAGGAGCCATGGAATGTAGAATATAGTACCCAACATAACACAAGTAAACAGTGTTTATTGTTACTTATTTAGTACTGAGCTAATGGTGTTTGACAATATTATGCTAATTACACATTATGTGTGGACTGAATCTACAAATGTTCTAAAGTAGTTTTAAAAAAAAATATTGGCATTAAAAAATAATGGACACAATTCAACTTCAACCCATAGAAAATAGAAATGATATGTAAGAAGAAGTAAAACAAACCCCCCTGGAATTTTTTTTATCTTTTAACTGTCTACAATGATAAAAAAAAAAACATTTAAATGTACATCATTTCTGTGGGTATCTTTGACCATTTAATAACTGCATAATTTGGTATTACTCCAGGTTTGAAAAATCTTTTGCAAACATTTTCTTAAATATGTTTTATGCTTCTTTCACTTTTTCTGGTCTCTTGACTGTTAATCACTTAATATTTGGCCTTTTAATATTCTGCATATCTCAGGATCTTTCTTTGTCAATTTCCATTATTTTGTTTTTATTTTCTGTTATATACTTTCAAATAACTTGTATCCAACCTCATTGTTTGCTACTGGTTCTTAATAGTTTGCTTAACATTTTCTATTACGTGGTTTATTTTGTTTATTGCATGATAAGTACAAAAATTTTTACTATCATTTTAAAGATTTATGCATATTATTTTAAGTGTGTGTGTGTGTCTGTGTATGTGTGTGTGTGTTTGTGTGTGTGTGTGTGTGTGTGTGTGTGTGTGAACAAATGTCCACAGAGGTCTTGTAACTGGAATCACAGATAGTTATGAGCTGCCTGATATGGATGCTGGGAATAGGGCATTTATATTTTTAGAAAAGTGATACATGATTTTTAAGGTATTATATCAATCTGGTAAATTTCTCTGATAAATTTGTAAATTGCTTTTCTGTATTTCTTTGAAGTCTATGCTTACCTTTCATAAAATAACTATTTTGAATTGGCAATTTCTTCATGTAAAATTACCCCCATAATATTATCTGTGCTTGATACTGTCATAATCCCTTGATTATTATCGATCCTGTGGATAAGTATCAGTATTTGTGCATTCAAGGTAGGCATTTATTCCAGTCTTAGTTGTTTGAATTTGTCTGTATTTGTCATTCTGCATACACTTGTCAAATAATACTGAAGGCACTAGAGTGGTGCTTAGGTTCAAAACTGTCTTTATTGTCAGAATCACCAGATGACTTCTTCTGGATCAACTATTTTATAGAGCCTACATAGCCTGTTATAAAAGCAAGAGTTATATGTATGAGTGGGATAATTCTAAGGCTCTAAACAGAGCTTTCTTAGAATATTCTATGGAATGCACACTAGAAATCATACCCAAAAGACTAAGATAAATCCTCCTTGGTCCTTTTTTTATGCAATAATGATTTGAGATCAGGATGAAAGAGGTCGACTTCTAATCCTATAGCATTTTCGAACCCAATTTCAACAACATTTTTTGACATATAAACCATAATTTATGAAGAGGCACTAGCATGTGTGACTCCTCATTATCCTCTTGGTAAATGCTTTTCCTTAAGTAATCAAGTCAAAACATAATCTTTGGGAAATATTATTTCTAAATTTGATTCCCATAAACACAACAGATTAGTTTTCCATTTATATATATTTTTTTTTGTTCCTGTCCTGGAACTAGCTCTTCTAGATCAGGCTGGGTTCCAACCCACAGAGATCCATCTGCCTCTGCCTTCCGAGTGCTGGGATTAAAGGCGTGCGCCACCACCGCCCGGCTTCCATTTATATTTCTTTACCTTTTACCTAAATCCAATGTCCCTACAAATCACTTTAATCTGTGGGATTAGAAGGCTTAAAGTGGGGCTGTTCTACCATTTTGCCGGTGGAACACCTACAAATATCCTTGATGGTATACTCTAAGTTTCCTCTTATATAAATTTTCCTACATTTTGTATATTTTCTCCTCTTTGAACTATATAATCTTAATTAACCTATTTTCATATCAGTCAGTTATTTCATCTGCTGAATTTTTTCTTTACAGATCTTCTAAGTAGAATGTCTTTATTACATATTTCAGCTCTCAAATTTCTCTTTATTGCTTTGGAAAAGTTTTGACATTAAAATATATCCTTTGGTGAGAGATCATCCCCTCGATCTTGTTTGTCTTTGCCCATGGTTTCCTTTGACTTACTGAGGATATTTAACTTAGCTGATTCAAAGTTTATCTTCAGTGAGTTCAAATTCTGTGCTTCTTTAGAGATAGTTTCTATTAAATTGCTTTTTTCCTAAACATAAACCAAATGTATTTGTTTATTCACATGCTTTATTATATTTACTTAAAACTGGATAGTTCTGCAATGTACTAACTTTGAAAACCATACTCTTCACCTTTTCTGGATTTATTGTTGATGGTTGCTGTGGAGTGTAGTTATTTTTTTTTTAGTGACTTTCCTTACCATTTTTAAAGATGGCTTCTTATTCTGTCTCTGAATTCTCTTTTGTTAGGATGTGGTAAACTTGGAATTTTACAAAGATTTATTTGAATACATGTAGAATAAAACAGAAGGAAGTAAGACAGGAAGAGAGAGAGAGAGAGAGAGAGAGAGAGAGAGAGAGAGAGAGAGAGAGAAAGAGAGAGAGAAAGAGAGAGAGAGAAAGAGAGAGAGAGGGGAAATGAAGAAAGTAGAAGGAAGATAGGGAAGAAAGTGTTCTTTGTATTTTCAGGTTAGCTTTGGATTGGATTAAAAACTTATACAAGAAGCCTACCATTTATACATTCTTATGTAGCACAAATTTTAATTGGTCGTAATAATAGAAGCCTGCAATCAGTTATCTGGGGGTGAAAATGAGATATCAGGGAAGCAGTGCAACCAGCCACTAGAGTTGCCACTAGAGATAGCACACACATTTAATCCCACAACTCAGGAGACAGAGGCAGACTGAGCTCTGTTAGTTCAAGGCCACCCTGGGCTACATGAGATTGATCCAGTTTTAAAAGGATATAGAGCTCACACAAAGGTGATCCTAGGATTTGGGATCACAGGTGATTAATACCAGCACTAGGGAGGCCATATATAATATCCGTGCTTGTTCATGTATTGAACAGTAAGCAATATCTAATAATGAAGCATTATTAAATGCTAGTGAATCCATCTATAAAAGTGAGATGTTTATACCTATTTGATTGAGAATCTAAACATGTACCAATTATGATTTCAAATTGAAAGTCTTTAAATATTTTGAAAGGAGAAGGAAGCATTTTTGCTGCATGGGAAAGTAATACAAGATATATCAAAATTTCACAATTTTAAAAAAATCAATTCTGCCACTCGTTTAGTAGCTTATATATAGACAGTGTTCCTGTCCTCCCCAGTACTGCAGCCATTTCAACCCAAAGAAACACACCAAGGCTTATATTAATTATAAACTCTTTGACCTAATAGCTCAGGCTTATTATTAACTAGCTCGTACAATTTAAACTAATCCATCATTTATATCTATGTTTAGCCACATGACTTGGTACCTTTTCTCAGTGCAGCATTCTCATCTACCTTCCTCTATGTCTAGATTATGACTGACTCTCTGCCTTTCCTCTTCCCAGAATTCCTCTAGTCTAGTTGCCCCGCCTATGTGCTCTGTGTGGCTAGTTGTCAATCAGCATTTTATTAAACCAATATAAATAACAAAACTTTACAATGTACAAGAATATTATCCCACAGCATTTCCCCTCTTCTGTTCAAAATAGAAACACTGAATCTAATCTCTTTAGTTTAGCTTTTTTCCTGACAATTATCTATAGGAACTTGTAACCAACTCTCTAAACAAAACAAACATCTATAATTCAATTTTTGGGAATGTGGACATAGTTTTCTATACTATTTCCAGCTGACTGGGGATGCTGGCAATCTTATGGTGACCCAAAGAAAATTTAGGATCATGGTCAAGTCCTGACTAGAGTATTCTTTGAGGCTGGATTATCTCAACTAGCAGTATTGAAACTGTTCTGGATGTAGAACTCAGAAGAAGCTGCAAAAAATGTACGATAAAACATTGGATCTTCTGGATCATGTTTTTCCCCAATGGAAATTTTTTCAGTGGATCTTCCTTGGTCATACCTTATTTTTCTTAACCAAGAATAAATCCACAGGCTCTCATTTCCTGTAGAAATAAAAGCAAAAGCTCTTCTCCAAAGTAACATATCTTTTGATTTAAATATTGAAGTCAACATATTTTCAAAATATATAGATTGGATTAACCCAGCAGCATTTATAAATGTCTTTTAGCAGCTGTTGTTTCTTCCTCAGCAGTAAAACAATTCAAAGACAACAGAAACATACAGTATTCATATTTTCTTTGTATTTTCATTCCTTTATGTGGCTATTTTTACTCTATTTCTTTTATTTTTGTTTTATTTACTAAACCAAATCTTATTCTAAAAAAAAACAATATATGTGAATTTGTTTTCCTGAAAAGTAAAAACTCTAATCTTGAGGTTAGAAAAGTATCATATTATAAACATAATACCATTTCTTCCTGAGATGCTATGGAAAAAGTAAAGAAGCATTATTTTACAAAGATAATATGCCAGGTTATCAATTAAGTATAACTTCAAAATTAGTAGTTTCTTATATGATTTTGTTTAACTTCCCAGCTAGTGCTATAATAAGGAATGTATACACTTTGCAATTAGAAAATCACTCTCATTAAAACATAGAAAAAAAGCAAGGTTTCCTTTCTAAAATAAATTACACCTGAAAGCTTTCAGTTACCAAGTAATTAGTATATTGACATATTGCTTTCATATTTGTAAAGAAAATAAGAATGCTTACAATGTTAGTTAATTAACTACTGTTCTGACATCTTGATAAAACATAAACAGATTTTTCTATCAACTAGAGCTCTTTATTCATAGTCTTTTTGATGTCCTGTTGGAAGAGTATAAAATTAACTTTATAACTCATTCAGTTCCTATGTCAACTCAAATTTTGAAATTTTAGGGCTAATTGGTCTTTATTTGGCTATATTATATATAGCAAAGCCGAGATAAAGGATTGAAAATAAAAGCAAAATGAAAGAATATCTACAAAATACAAATCATTATTTTCTAACAAGACCACCAGGGAAGGTAAAAGCATCATAATGCTTTATATAATACAATTCCATTATTATAGACATGATTCTATCCATACCCAAAGCAAAAACAAAAATTCTTTATATAGGTAGGAGCTGAGAACATTTCCTGGTGATAAAAAGATTATCAATAGAAGGGAGCGCTTGATTTTCACTTAGTTTTTTTAAAACCCTCCTCCTTCAATATAACTTTTCCCCCATCTCTAGGAATGCATACTTAACATCAAAAAAGAGGAATATTTATTGAATCACTCAGTCAGCTACTCAAATTATTTTTTACTGTATGTGTTATAAAAAAAGAATATAGAAAATACATGTTACTCAAGAAACAAAATGTTTGGGGAGTGATATGGAGAAAAATAAAACAAAGAAGTAATAATCCATGTGGAGGGAATTTGTGAGTATTTTTTCATATCACAGAGCCTCATGGAAATTGTAGTCAATAGAATTGAAATTTTAGAACCTTCCTTTAGTCTTGCTAATGATGTCTCAGGAAGAGGATAATCTTGGCTTCCTCTCATGGATATATTTTCACATATATCTTGCTTCCCTTTTGACTGTTCTTTTTTTTCCCCCACTGGGCTCCTTTTTTACTTAGATGTTGAACAACTTAAATGACAATTACACCATTAAGAGAGTAACAAAGGATGTAAAACGGAAACACAATTGGCCACAGATTAAATAACCAGGGTTTTGTTTTGAGGACTAGGAAGCATTAGAAGCTTGGAAATCCAGAATCAAAAAAAAAAAAAAAAAAAAAAAAAGGAGGGAAAAAGAGTCCTTAGCCACAACCACTCCATTATCAATATCAATAGTGTCTTGGGCTATCGGAACGAGATCTTGACCGTGATCTATACCGACTGTAATAAGGAGAAGTTGACCGTCGACCTTCTTCTGTACTGGTAATCGTAATCTTTGTATCTGTCATAGCCTCGATCATATCCTCTATCATAGTAAGAATCTCGTCGTCTACCACCTCCGCCGCTTCTGCCACCTCCTCCTCCTCCACCACCTTCACCACCACTATGAGTTGGTCTGCCCATGTAAATGCCTGGTGTAGGTGTATGAGCTCTTGGCCGACATGAGTGATGTAGAGGAGAACAACTTTGAGGACAGAGAGTCTCGCTCTCAGTCAAAATCTCCAACGGGAACTCCTGCTTGAGTAAAATCAGAGAGCAGGTCAGGATCTCGTAGTCCATCACGGGTATCCAAACATTCTGAATCCCATTCTCGATCAAGATCAAAATCCAGGTCAAGGTCAAGGAGACATTCTCTTAAACGCTACAGTCGGTCCAGGTCCCACTCTCATAGGATACGATGTTGAAGTAGATCCTATACACCAGAGTATCGTCGACGAAGAAGCCGGAGTCATTCTCCAATGTCTAATCACAGAAGACATACAGGCAGCAGGGCGAATCCAGATCCCAATAGTTGCCTGGGAGTGTTTGGCCTCAGTTTGTACACAACAGAAAGAGATCTTTGTGAAGTATTTTCTCGATATGGACCGTTGAGTGGTGTCAATGTAGTTTATGATCAGCGAACTGGCAGGTCATGTGGATTTGCTTTTGTGTATTTTGAGAGGATAGATAACTCTAAGGAGGCTATGGAAAAAGCAAATGGAATGGAGCTGGATGGTAGAAGAATTTGTGTGGATTATTCTATAACCAAGAGACAGACCTCTTGACTGTTCTTAAACGAGGTGTTGAGGGCTCCACATAATAAAATAAATCATATGTTTTTTACTCCTTTAAATATATAACCAAGTACTAAAGGAAAATCTAAAAGAACATTTACAATTGTGAGTTAAATATTCTCCAAAATATTTGAGAGATTATAGAGGTTTATGGCATTTTTCACAGATTGTTGATAAACTCACGTTTTTCTTGCAAAACTAGGCAGACTCACAGGGCACAAAATGGCCTGATGATATTTATTTTGTGTCTTACATATATTTGGGAGGTAGAATGTCAAGAAAAATACAATCAAATTTGATTCATATTTATTCTTCAGTATCCACAATATTTTACTGTACACTATCCTGAAAAAGTTAACCTGATACATTGGAAAGATTTTATTGTGACATTCTTCAGTAACTTTTATATACTGTTTCTTTTCATAATTTGAGAAGCAATAATGATTTTTGTTTTAAATTTCTTCATAAATATTCTTACTGATGGATGATGCATTTATTTAAGCATCAGTGGACAAATAAAGTTATCCATGGGTGACTAACAACCTTGAATAAATACCCCTTCGCTCAGTTGCTATCCACAGCACCTAAGAAATGCAATTACATGCTGGGACCTATTATCCCAATTAATGGACTGTTTTATATTCAATGTGCATTATAGTTGAAACACTTTAGAGGCCTGGCCTTCACTTAACTATGGGCATAGGAGAAATTTATAACAAATAACCAAGAAAAGCCTTTCATTTACTTACCAAGATATGTAGCGTGTAATTATACTTTAAGCATAACTAGGCAAGGCTCAAAATACCGTTTGATTTAAACCACAATAAAATTATATTTCTTAAACTGTAACAAATATAACTTCATAATGAGCAAGTCATTGTGGGTTACTGTAATACTGGACTCTTCGTTATCAGTTATGTCTAACTCTTTTTTCTTTTAATGATGTGGTCAAAGGCTATACTTGATTATTATTTATTGTATTCAAAGAGATTTTCATTATTCTAGGCATATGAACAGAAAAAGCAGCAATACACAGAGGTCTTTGACTAGCTAGATGCATGAACAAATAAAATAGTCTGCTGAGAAGTACACAGCCTCTTGTTGTGCTGCTACTTCGTAAATTGTCAGCCTGGGGCTATGTTTTATGGCATTGGAATTTGACCACTGAAGTTTAACTCTACTCCCTCTGGTGGTTTGCAAAGCTGTATCACCAAAGCTATAGAATAAAACACTGTTGTAATTCTTCTCCTTATTGTAAGAAGCATTGATTGCCTCTGATTGTATATTATAGCAAAGGGGCAGTCTATTACATGAATTTATTGCATCTTATACCTGATAATTACTGGAAGTTATTGAACAAGGCAGGGAGTTATAGCCAGCAAGTTCCTGCCCTAGCTGAGGAAGCAAATCTACAGATATTTAGTGGATCTAAACAGCTGTAAACAACACATCCTGTTTACAGTGTGCTAGAAATGTATAATTTAGAGTGTAAGCGAGCTTATTTTACTGTGAATACTATGATATTAGATTTGAAATATGAACATTGTCAAAATGCTGTGCTAAGAAAAACAACTTTGTTTCTTATAACCTTATCTGACAACACATAAAAATGTCAAAAAATGTCAGGCCACATGGGGTTACTACTTACTTTAAGTAAATGTGCTTTGAGGATTTCAACTTAAATACTTCATCTATAGTGCAAAAGACATGTTTAACAATATTTAATTTTACACTTAAGATTGGAATTACTTGTTGATTTAAACTCGCTTTTAGTGGAAAAAGACTTTCACTAACCAAAAATATAGGCAAGATTTAAATATTACTAATAATTTCACTTTCTATAAAACTCACAACAAAATAGGGAAATGCCAGAATTAGACTTTTCTTAAAGTACATGTATCTATTTATTTTTATATAATTTATCTCATCCAAATTCAGAAATAATGTTACAGTTGCACAATAGTCAATAAGGTACTTGTCTTATTTATAGATCAAAAAATTACTTAATTTAAATGTTCTCTGACTGATAATATAAAACTACTTCTTAGCTTAACAATATCCAGAGGGCCCACAAATCTGAGGAAATGGGGGAGTACAGAGTAAGGAGAAGCAAGCAGTTGTTTTATGGAAATTACATTTAAATAAAAAGATTATGGCTGGATTCCATAGATTACAGCTTCTTGCCTAAGGCAATCTATAAGTGATGCAAAATGAGCTTCATAAAACTAAGAAGAAACTGTGAAACTATAATGATCTGAAGAAACATGTAATAGAGTTAGGGGTAAGAATATAGGTAGCATAACAGTGCTATTGTCCATGTCAACTCACAGTTATTACGTTCATTTGCACAAGACCTGCACAAGATCAAGCCTGTACAAATTCGAGTATGGATAGGAAGGGGATGCTGAGACTCTGCCTCTACCTGAAGAGAACATTTATTAGAATGAAAATAGCTAAAGGAGAAAAATAATTGCCTGTTTGATGCTTATTTCCTAGTAGATTACCCTTACATCATATAGGCAGCATTATTTGGACCCCAAGAATTATTAATAACCATAAAAAGAAGACATGGAATTAGGAGTACAACAGGGTAGGGACAGTACAGAGAAGTAGTGTATGATAAATATGATAAAATAGAATATATATATATATATCAAAGTATAAATAAAATATTTTTAAAGAACAGAGCCAAATAGTCCTTTAATGTGAGTCAAATTCTCTAAGATGTATAATGAGCATTTATAGACCAATAATGAATACCAAGAAAAAAATCAGAAGAGCAATTCTTTTCACAATAGCCTTAAAAAATAACAATAGTAAATTAGGGTGAAACCAAGATGAAGAAGTTAAAGTCTTCTCCAATGGGAACTTTAAAAATTATTTTAAAAATTCAATTTCATTCAGAATGGATCAATAACAACCATATATAATAAATGAATGCAACAAATTACATGTAAAAGTATTTAACATTAATTTCAAATAATTTTGTGAAGAAACTGGAAGTTTTGCTTTTATTAAAAAATATAGGGTCTACTATTTACATGGGCTATACTATGTGTCTTTAGTATGCAAATTTTTCCAAGGAGTAGTGTGCAGTGTGTGTCTGTGTGTGTGTGTGTGTGTGTGTGTGTATTCACATGCACACACATGTACACATATGGACTATTGTATACTTCCACTATAGACTTTAGAATGTATGTGGAAGGAAGGTGGTGGTGGCACATACCTTTAATTTCAGCACTTGGAAGGCAGAGGCAGGCACATCTCTGTTGGTTTGAGGCTAGCCTGGACCACAGGAGCTAGTTTTCAGCTCCAAAGCTACTGAGTAATTCTGCCTTGAGAAAAACAACAACAAAATTTGTACATGGAAAGGAAAATGATCCAAGATATTTATAGGAATATTGTAACAGAAAAATTTATTTTGAGGATTTCTACTGCAGGTTTTTAAGATTTACTGTAAAACCATTGGAATTAAGAAAATATGGTTATGGTTTAAGATAATAAAACCAATTGAGAAATCAAAGTAGACAGTCTAGGTAGTTTTAAATGATTAGTTGACTTTTGAAAAAGTCATCAAAGCTAATGGCAAAAATAATTTTCTCAATGAATGAAAATGGAATAGCTGGAAGAATAATCCTTAACAACTATTTTGTATCATGACTGAAAATAGTTTGTGCTAATTCATATTAACAAAATAATACACAAAATCTCTGAAACATATATAGGAAACATGCATAAATAATTGTATTGATTGAGGTTGAGTGGGGATTTTACACACGAAGCATAAAGCAATACTGATGATAGAAAACTTCCACTTATTCAAACAAAAAATAAATGGCTGGATAAACAGAAAATGAAAAATATTTTCAATGTACAACCAGACTAAAAACATACCCTAGATGTCTAAAGAGCCTTATCAATCAATAATGAAAGATGATTACACAGTACAAAAAAACTTGAGCAGATTTTAACATCAAGTAAAATAAATGGCCCTTAAGCCCACTAAAAATAAAACACCTTCTCCATCATTTCCTATTACATCCAGAAGAACTGCAATTATTAAAACTGATATTTGCAAATATTGGCAAGGATGTAATATAACTGGATGCTTCACAAATTATTATTACAAATGTAAAATTGTTTATCTACTTTAATAAACATTTATCTGACTGAAAAGATAGTAAAATAACAAAGAATTTATAACAATTTTATATAAAACTCTAGCTGAGGTCAAAATATAGCAAAAGAAAAATCAAAAACAAATGTCTTCTTGATTTGCAAGATACAGCTATTGTGCTAGAATTGCAATGAAGAGGTTTTCTGGAATCAAACTAATGTTATATACTTTCATGTAGTTTTGGATTATATGAGTATATTAGTCAGTCAAAGCACAGAAAAAGGTCACTTAAAATTTGAATAGTTTACTGAATGCAAATTTTTACTATAAAGAAAAATTTAAGTGTAATCATAGTCAACTCTAATTAAAGATATCTTTGCTAAAATGTTTATGCATAAATGATATTGCTGCCGCCTTACTTTGAAAAAGATCTAAATAGATTTTTGATAGATTAACAATAGATTGGTCCAATACATAACCCATGAGATAAATATGAAAAAGATTAAATTCCAAGGTTTATACAATAAATAGGTTGTTTTATTGTTAATAAATATATATATATATATTGTTCTTTTTTGCTTATTTAATTTTTCATTTGATGTTAGAATATTATATGATTTGAAACTTAATTTTAAGGTATTACCAATTAAACTATTTTAAAACTCAATTATAACATAATAGCCACTTTACTTGACATAATGAGAATTATTTCATGAATACAGGGAACATTTTACTTAATAATTCTTTTACTTCATGAATTCATGTTTTCCTATTCAATTAACACCTGGACTAACGTAGAGAGTAAAGGATAGTTTCATTCAGGCCTTATTTCTTGGCAGGGTTGGCTTGAAGGCTGAGCAAATCTAGGTCTTATTATGCAGTTTCAAATTCTTAGTAGTCATGTAGTTAGACTTAAAGAACTGTTTGTAGTTTTAAAAATCCACCAAAGAATGTGTTTAGAGGTCAGGACATCATATTCCATTAGAAGTAAGCATAATAGACAAGTCCAAATTAAAGAGAATAATGTCACATAAGTTGTAGTTCAGTTTAATCTGCCATTATTATTTTTTTTATTTTAAACATTTCAACTGAATCAGTCTCACTATTGAAATATGCAGTATTGATTACATACATGTTGATGTTTCATTATCTATGGTCAGATAAGTAATATGTGATTTTAAACATTATTTTGCCATCAATGACCTTAAAGTTGATGCTGGTATGGGTGACAGAAAATCACAAGGATGTGATAAGTACTTTATTGAAGGTACACACAATAATAGATAAGGTCAAAGGGGAAGACTGTGGTGATATTTTGTCTGTGCTTTAACAAAAAAAGCTTCCCTGAAGATCAGAGTGTGGAGTTAGTCACACTAGTTAGCCATAGAAGACAGGCAGTGGTGGCCTTTAATCCCAGCACTGAGACTGATTTAAGTGAATCACTGTGACTTCAAGGCCACCCAGAGCTACATGAGATTTAATCAGTGTATAATAAAAATAGAGCTAAGTGCACAGTACAAGAGTGTTAATTTCATTTTTATACCAAATGTCTAGAATATCATCCATGAACATATACCTAGAATATATACAGTGGGTTTGTAGTGCATGACTCACTTGTCAGACATGCCCCCTTAACCACTTTCTTTAATCATTGGTAGCAACTACTCCTTTTGTTTCTATAACAGTGAATACTCCAGATAATCCATATTATTGAAAAAATGGAATATTTGATACTCTTTGACTATTAAGTTTCAAATAACTTATATGCTTATGAACACATGACACACATACCTTTCTTTTATTGGTGCCATATATAGATAGATATAAAAAATTATATCTATCAATTCCTTTCCTGATAGATATTTAGTATATATTTCTTGAATACAGCGAATAATGCATGCTCAGGAAAGAGCACCAATTATATGGTCCATTTTTTGATGAATTAACTGTTATAGCAGAAACTAGAAACTATTTTTTAAGATGGTGAATACATTCATTTAAATAGATGTCAGTATATAAGGGTCTAATTAGTGGAAGAATGACACTGGCAACATTTTATAAATCTACTAAATTACTTTTCCATCATAGCCCCATTGTACAAAATTCTGAGGTAAAGACAACATCAAAGGAGTAGTGATTGCTCAGCAAGACTGCACATGCACCTTTTTCCCCCAACTCTATTATAATGCTGTTTGACATCTCCAGGTGTTCCTCTAAAGAATTCTCTGTTCAATAAACTTGAGAGGTTTGGCTGACCTCACATAGCTTTAAGGCTACTCCAAAGATTTGTGGAGCCCAGAAAAATAGTATCTGGAAGAAGAGTGGACTTGCTTACAGAGATCCTTTTTGTACAGTTTCATCTGTCCTTCAAATTTGTAGGAGTCCTCTTAACTCCCAAATGTGGAATATTAGCAGTGTTAGTATCTAACACTGGAAGAGTGCCAGTCAGAGATATCTACCCTGTGAGAGTCACTGCATGGGCTAAGACTAGAAAAGCCATTAGGATAATAGGAGCCAGAGTCTTAGAGGTCAGCATTTACACAATAAAAGTACAAGGTAAAGTCTTGGAGTGTATGAGGATGACATTTTGGGGATTTCATGAGGGCAGGTTCCTTTTCATATATGAATTGAACTATATTTTGGAAATAGTGCCCTTTATTTTATAAAATACCAGCTAATCCTTTTGTAGCAGAAATAAAATATGGAACACACTCTTCTATTGAATTCCAAAGAGTTCCTTTTAGCAATATCCAGAAAGTATAGATTTGGTGTGACAAGAGATAGGTTTCAAAGAAAAATATTGATATTAAAAGCAATAATTTATTGATTTAATTTTGTTTTGTTTTTGGTAAAGAGACACAATGACCATAGTAACTCTTAAAAAGGAACGTTTACTTGAGTAGGTTCAGATGATTAGGTCCATTATCATCATGGTGGGAAGCATAGCTATGTGGAAGCAGACATGGTGCTGGAGAAGAAGCCAAGAGTTTTATCTACATCTGGAACAGCAGGAAGGAAGAAAGAGAAATAATGGTCTTGGGATGAGTATCTGAAATTTCAAAGCCCACCACCAATAACAGGCTTCTCCCAACAAGGCCTCATTTCCTAAGAGTTTCACTTCCTTTGATCATATTTTGTGCATTTTCATTCTAATCAACACATTGACTTTTATAAGTACATTGTCAAGCAAAGGTCCATTGACTAAAGATCTACGAGCAAATCAAATTTGGAGAAGGAAGAATTATTTTGACATTACAATTTGAGTGAGATGAATCCATCTCACTGGCAGTAAGTGTTAGACATTGAAGCAGGAGCAAGACATTTTAACTGAAAGAAAGAACTGAAAGTAAGGCAAGGCTATTTACTTTCAAAGCCTGTCTCCAGGAATATGTTTTCTCAAGCAAGGCCAAGTCTCCTACATCTCTCTAATCCATGCTACCAAGTGGAAACCTGGTGTTAAATTGTGTAAACCTATATAAACCAATACATGCACTGTTAAAAGAAATAAAAACCTCAGTATTTGAAAATAAGTTATATATAGAAGCAGTATATATGAGAACATGGTATTGTAAGTCATGGCAATTCAAAAGTATTAGAATGTATGGGGTTTATTTATTTATTTATTTATCTATTTATTTATTGAAAATTTCCACCTCCTCCTTTCCCCCCTCCCCCTCCCTCTCCAGTCCTAAGAGCAGTCAGGGTTCCCTGCCCTGTGGGAAGTCCAAGGTTCTCCCCCCTCCATCCAGGTCTAGGAAGGTGAGCATCCAAACAGACTAGGCTCCCACAAAGCCAGTCCATACAGTAGAATCAAAACCCAGTGCCATTGTCCTTGGCTTCTCAGTCAGCCCTCATTGTCAGCCACATTCAGAGAGTACAGTTTGATCACATGCTCCATCAGTCCCAGTCCAGCTGGCCTTGGTGAGCTCCCATTAGATCAGTCCCACCATCTCAGTGGGTGGATGCACCCCTGGCGGTCCTGACTTCCTTGCTCATGTTCTCTCTCGTTCTGCTCTTTATTTGGACCTTGGGAGCTCAGTCCAGTGCTCCAGTGTGGGTCTCTGTCTCTATCTCCATCCATCGCCAGATGAAAGTTCTATGGTGATATGCAAGATATTCATCAGTGTGTCTATGGGATAAGGCCAGTTCAGACACCCTTTCCTCTGCTGCCCAAGGAACAAGCTGGGGACATCTCCTTGGACACCTGGGAACACATCTAGAGTCAAGTCTCTTGCCAACAGTAAAATGGCTCCCTTAATTGAGATATCTACTTCCCTGCTCCCATATCCACCCTTCCTCCATCTCAACCACCCCATTCCCCTAAATTTTCCCCAATCTTCCCCTTCTTCCTTCTCTCTCCCCATTGCCCCTTATCCCCACCCCCGTGCTCCCAATTTTTGCCTGGCAATCTTGTCTACTTCCAATATCCAGGAGGATAACTATATATTTTTCTTTGGGATCATCTTATTTAGCTTCTCTAGGATCACGGATTATAGGCTCAATGTCCTTTATTTATGGCCAGAATCCACTTAATTTTTAATTGTGATTATCTCTTCTTTTCTTATTCTCATACTTTAAAATTTCTCAGTTTAAATAGCATGCTACTCAAACTATCCAATGTATACATTTAGTATTATATATATATATACATACATACATACATATGTGTGTGTGTGTTTTATGAGTGACTACAAACCAAAATCACATTTTTAGTGTATATTTTCCCCCAGAGCTTCAAAAACACTTTCCGCAGTTGTATTATGGTCTTTTAATTCATTTCCAAAGATGCAGTCGTTTTATGGAAAGAAATATTTATGAGTAGTAAAATAAAATTTAATCACTCATGTGTATATTCTAAATAGAGGAAATAATATCAATAACCAAACAAAATGCTTTTCAAAACTTACTGTAGTGGAAATCATTTGACATGTTTCTCTTTTCCATTTTATGGTTCTCTAGTTAGAAATGAGAGAAAAAATTGAATTCAGTGCTTCTGAAACATTATGAATCATTTTAGATTTATAAATATCCAAAATTTTAGCTAGAAAGTTAATCAGTCTCTCGTTTTAATTTTGTTATGATTAATTAGCTCAAAGAAAGACTTTACTTCCATCATTAAAAGTATTTACTGTTAGTGAAAGATAACTAAATCACCATTTAAAAATGATGGTCATAATCAACAATCTCCACATCTTATATACAACATTTGTCAGCCTGTTCCTTTTACTAATATGGGATGTAAAGCTTTTCATGGTGCATTTCTAATATGCCAATGTTTTAACACCAAAATTTTATTTACACGCTAAACCATTTCTGCAAGTTTGCTACTAAACATTAGGTCTTTTTTAAAAGAATATATATATATATATATATATATATATATATATATATATATATCGGATGTATTTGCTTAAATAAAATTTCTGGCTGCCAGTCTTCTCATTTCTCTGGTTTACTCAAGCAAACTAACAGATTCAAGTCACTGTGAAAGTAATTATATTAAAAATATGTTTTCATGTTAAATAGTATATATTCCTCAACAGTGATTCTCTTGGAGAGATTAGAACTAGAAATCCTCTCTGATCATTCCCATTCTGCTTCTACTGATGTTATCTGATTCAGCTGGTAAATAAACAACTGATTCTCAACCTGCGTGTATAGAAACTAACTAACTGGTACAAGAGTAAGGCAAATATGGACACATCAATAAATACTGAAGAAATATTCCATCTGAAACTTTAAAAGATAATGTATAGATAACATATAAAGATAAGGCAATATGTGTTGCACTGAACTTCAACTTTAGAAAATGTTAAATGAAAAATGTCTAAATAGCTTTAATATAAGAAAAGTCACACTACTCTACCATTTGAATGGCAAGGAGGAAAGGAATGCTATATTGAATTGTAAGTATAATCAAATTGTTACAGAACTAAATATTTGATATCTTTTTACCCCAGCAAACACTCTTTTGTCCCATGTTTCTTTGAGTTTAAATAATTTAAACATTTCAATGAAGTAATTAATGCACTGTTTTTGAAGGTTTATTGTAGCAGTATTGATAAACTTTTCAAAAAGTTTCTCAAAGTTCACCTAATTTTTATACATAGTAGTTACCTTCCTGTTCAAGACTATTAATTCTCATTTTGCCTATCTACCATATTTGGTTTACCCACTCTAGGCAATAGGATTGGAGATGCTTTTGCCCTTTGACTGCAGTGGAAACTGTGAACATTTAAAAAGAAATTGTATTTTCACTTTTTGTTTGTATAGCTGAAATGGAATTTCTCTATTTTATCAAATTATAGGATTCCTAGAGAAGAGGAAAGAGTAGAAAGAAAGGATTCAAATAAATTTTCATCCAAGTCAATTCATGCAGAAAACTCTACATTATTCCGAGCATCATTTCATATTTATCTTAGTTGAATCACATTTTGTAAACAAGACCTCATGTTGCACAGGGTGGTTTTAATCTTTCCATGCAGGTGATAATATTCTTGAGATCCTATTCTGTCTGTCCTCACTTCCCAAATGATGAAATCACAACCCTGTACTACATACAATGTTTGGTCCATTAACCACTTTTTAATTTCAAACTGCCATGGCTCATTTTTAAAAATAATGTTTTGCTTATTTTTTGAGAATTTTGTTGTTGTTTTTTTTTTGGGGGGGGGTTCTCTGTGGTTTTGGAGCCTGTCCTGGAACTAGCTCTTGTAGACCAGGCTGGTCTCGAACTCACAGAGATCCGCCTGCCTCTGCCTCCCGAGTGCTGGGATTAAAGGCGTGCGCCACCACCGCCCGGCTAGTCCTTATAATTCTTTACAAAATCAGAATTATGTACTATTCTCATGGTACTAAAGGATTTTAAAGAACCTCTCAATTTCATTGCTAATCTGCAATATGCAAAAAGAACTGTTTTTTTTTTTATTGAAACCACTGAATTTATACCAGTTGATATAATCTCTGCTG
Source organism: Microtus oregoni (assembly GCF_018167655.1). NCBI lineage: Eukaryota > Metazoa > Chordata > Mammalia > Rodentia > Cricetidae > Microtus > Microtus oregoni. Next base: position 2,568,633 of record NW_024544721.1, read on the forward strand.
GGTCTATTCCTGCTCATTGATAAAGTCTCAGTTTTCCTTTTATAATCAATTCAGAGACCATTTCCACATAAGATTTTAATTTTTTACTCTGTGTTAAAAAAATAAACATTGTAAGATAATATCTTCCCTCTGCATTAAAATTTTGTGGGAGAAATTTTGGAAGGTAATATAACTAGAACATAGTTAAGGAGCCACATGATCTACATGTAACTCCTGTAATTTCTCTTCAATCAAAGTTAATTCTTTCTCAGCTCCAGCTGTTAATTCACTAGCACTATTTAAGTATTTGTCATGATCTAAGATTGTATTTAAATGAATTATTTGATCAAGTGTTAGCCCAGAACCTGGTCATAGATTGGAAATGTCTCCTAGTAATCTTAGAAGTCATTAACAATTCACAATTGATCATTCCTAATTTGTGCTTTTTGAGTTCTAATCTTCTGTAAAACTATTTATAGTTTTATTTATAACCTAGATAACTTATAGAATCTCTTCTTTGTATTTTCTCAGGAGCAATTTATAATCCCAAATTAGACAAAACTTTCTTACTTTTCAAACATTCTTTCTAAAGTATCTACATTTGAGTCAGATAGCAAAATATCATCCATAAAATGGTAAATTTGGGAAATTATTTATGTATTATTTCTAATGGCTAACTTACAAAATGTTGGCACAGGGTGGGGTTACTTAACATTCCATGTGATTGGACCCTCCATTGATATCTCTTAGTAGACTGAGAATTATTATAAGTAGGCTCTGTAAAGGCAAATTTTTTCTGTCTTTTTCTAAAAAAGTATAGTGAAGAAATAATCTTTTAAATTAATAACTATAGGCAGTAGGGAATGAAAGGAATTCTTGATTGCAGAGGGCCCATTGGTTGAATCACTTTGCTGACCAATCTTAGATATGATAACCATTCTCTATTTTCATATTTCTTTTTAACAACAAATACAGGAGAATTCCAAGGGCTGGCTGATTCTTCAAATATGGTGAGCATCTAGTTTTTCCTGTACCTTATGTTCTAAAGCCTTCAGTTTCTATTCTAAGTTGGTTCCTTCATTAACCATTTTAAAGGTATGGCCAATGGTACCTCTCAAGGCTTTCTAGTTGTTTTGTCTTTTTGTACAGCTTTTATGGGTGGTGACCATTTTTTTATAGTGCTGTATAATATCTTTCCCAGAAACATTAGTTGATTTATGTTCTGTTTCTGAGACTGCAGGAATGTTAATCTGAGTATTCCAATGCTGTAACAGATCACAACCCCATGCATTCACTGCTATACTAGCTACATGTTACATAGGCCTTCCAGTCTGTCCTTCTGTCCCTATGTATTCCACACATCTCCTGCTTTGTTTTACTTGAGATAGGGTTCCAATTCTTAGGAATCGAATGTCTGCCTCCTGAGGAGGTCAATTCAGATGTCAAGAATCTGTAGTAATAATAGTCACATCCACTCCCAAGTCCAGTAATCTTTTAATCACGATGTTATCTATTTGGACTCTCAGGATTGGTCATTGATCATTTATACATGTCTGTCAAAATATATATTTGCTATTTTTATTGGAATTTTTGATTTACCCTCCATGTTTATTTTATCCGGAGCAGTATTATTTTTTTTTAATTTTCTTAGGGAGATGTATCCTCCACAGTGACAGGGAATGACTGGACCATGTTTGACCAGGGGCCCTGCAGAGGCTCCACAAAGAGTTTCCCAATGGTAATGGACTACCTTGTTTTTATCTTGTTGATCTATATTCATTGGTCCAATGCTGGCCTGTGTCACATCTCACATTTGAGAACTTCTATTTTTGTCATTTTCAGAAAAGACATTATTTCTTGGAACACCTTATGTACAATCCATTCTCAGATGTCTATTTTACTCATACACACAGCCCAATCTTTTCAAAAGAGTTTGTGTCATGAGCAGAGTACTGTTTACTCAATATTTCTGACAATATATGCTCTTTTTTTCTCTTTAAATTTTTGTTCATTTGTGGAAAATGTCTTATTTGCCTTGAATTTGCAGCTCCCTTCAAGGACATATCTTTATTGAATTTGAATGTCATTTGTGTGGTGTTTTAGTTTAAAAGCCCTCACATTTTTTCTAAATTGTCTGCTGTTTTATTTCTTTGTATTAGTTTTTCATATTACATACACACAGATGTATATGTATATATTAATAGACTTTTTCAGTAATATATAGTAAAAATGACTTCTCTCTGTGTCTTAAATTCCATGAATAGTATCTATTTTTAAGCATTTATTTTGCTTCAGTTCTTTTTAGTAAAAATATTCTTAACTCAAACACTTGAGTTTAGGGTATGGAGCCAGTGTTTGGGGTTACCTGTAGAAACTTTTATTGATTTAGTTTTGCTATTTTTATGGGTCAAGTTTTAATACTATTTTATAGTTGGACTGTTTTTTATTCTTCACTCATACAATGAGTTTCAATGTAATATTTTAGAACTGACTTTTTCAAGTTCCATTAAAATGTCTGTTTGTATTCAATTGAATTGCATTCACTCCTCTTTAATTGCATTTTTATTGAGACATAATTCACATTACATAAAATTCACAATTTAAAAGTGCCCACTTCAGTAGAGTTTTTGATTATTCAGTGTTAATCAACCTTCACCACTATGTAATTTAGAACCATTTCCTTCAACTGAAAGAAAAAAATGACACTATTCATAGCCATTTCAAGTGGTCTTTACCTTTTTCTTCTTACAATAAAAACCCTATTTTAGGAATTCTAGATTTTCCTATTATGGAAACAGCATATAAGTAATGAAAACAATAAGCAATTTGTGTGTCATGCTTCTTGCACATTGAGTCATAATATGATATAACTGTTTTCCACTTGAATAACTTTCAAACTGTTTTTCAGAGCACAAATAAAATTTTCTTTTCCACCAACTAATTTGTTCTATGGATGAAATTCTCATATGATTTTGCCAGTACTTTTTTCTCTGTTTTGTTTGTTCAGTCATGTTATAGAAATCATAACAGACATGAAGTGGTATTTCACTTGTTGTTGTTTTTTTTAGTGTATTCCTAATGAGTAATGATTTTGTACACTTTAAAATTGTGATTAGTGATTTGCCCATTTTCCTTGGAAGATATTAACTGATTTCTTCTACTTTTAATTAGATTGAGTATATTTTGTGATCAATTTTGTATGGTTTTTATATTCTGGATGCTAATTCCTTTTCAGTAAAAATTAATGACATTAATTTCATTCAGGTAAATAATAAATAATGTTCTTTACTATTCTATAGATCATATGTGCTTTTTAAAAACTCTTCTCTTATACATTACATCCTAACCACAGTTACCCTTCTCTTTACTCCTTCCAGTTCCAGCCTTACCACTTCTCTCTCAAAGATTAACTTCTATATTTTCCTTTAAAGAAAACACCAGGGTTCATCAGTATATCAAAGACTTTTGTATTTCTTTATATTTACATACAGGGAATGCAGGGGTGAATGGTTTCTCAAGGAACTGTGAAAATGCTACTTTTTGGTGTTCAGCCATAAACAGAACATTCAAACAACCTATGTTGCTCAAGGAACATGGAAGAAGTTGGAGTAGCACGGCACCAAAATTTTGTTCTTTTTTTAAAAATGCTCCAAGATCCCCGCGGCAGTAGGCAGCAGACATGCTGTAGGTTCCAAATGGTGGCGGCGGGCCATGTGGTGGCAGGCAGCGGGCCCTGGGAGCAATCAGTCCCAGGCAGAGACAGCTGCTGGTCCCAGAGCAGTGGTGGCAGGCCATGTGGCAGCAGGCAGTGGGCACCAGGCAGAGTAGGCTGCTGGTCCCCGAGCAATGGCTGATTCCAGGCAGGGAGACACATGGCGGGCGGACAGAAGACAGAAACATGGATAGACACAACGTGCAGCGTGAGGTTGAATGTTTATTCAGGAGGTTATGGAGGAGGAAGGGTGAAGGGGGGACAGAGAGAGAGGGGGAGAGAGAGAGAGAGAGAGAGAGAGAGAGAGAGAGAGAGAGAGAGAGAGAGAGAGAGAGAGAGAGAGAGAGAGAGAGAGAGAAAGAGAGAGAGAAGAGGAGAAAGAGACAGAGAAGGGGGAAGAGAGAAGTGGGGAGAGAGGCAGAAGCAAAGCTGCCTCTCCCAGAGGAAGATGGAAAAGAGGACGAGCTCAGGCCGGAAGCTGAAGATCAGCCTGCCTCAGTGGATGGGGAGGGGAATGGGTGTGTCTTGTCTCTTAAAGGGACCAAAACCATAACATTCCCAGGTCTTCCTTATAATAAAAAGCATGCACGTCAAGGAAGCAGAAAAGGACGGGCCCAAGATGGTGGTGGGCAGGTCAGAGATAATGAAAGTGGGCGTGGCTTGTCCCTTAAAGCGACAGGAAAGCACAATTATAGAGAAAGACTTTCTACTGAGAGTAGTGCAGTCGATGGAGTTATAATCTCACTGCCTACATTAGACCAGCATTATACTGGTCATATCAACAGTAACCATGGGTTGTGGAGATGCTTAATGGGCCCTATTCCTCTCTGCTGAATTTTTGGCTACCAATAGCTTCTGGCTAAGGGCAATCATTGTCTTCAATTGTTTATAGATCTAGGAGAACAAAAGGCTCCAATGAATACATACAAACAAATAGTTACACATATGTGATCCTTGTTAAAAATCAATGAATCAAAAAATAACAAGTAAAAACAAACTAAAAGAATAACAAAAATTATAAATGTGGGAAAGAAACATGTAAAAATAGTGAATACTACTGTTTGTAGGAGGGAGACTTGAGAGGATAGAAGATTATAATAATGAGTTGAACAGTATATGTGCATGGAGAACAAATTGAATAAATGTTATGAAAAATCAAATAGACAAAGAAAATTACTTCATTATCTTATATATGGACTGTGATAAAGCTAATCTTACAGCAGATGAGAGTAAAATGGTGATTACCAAAACCCTGCTGAATACTCAAAAGTAACTTTTAAACATCTCACCAATAGCTTCTAAAACTTAGGTAAACATTTTAGCAGGGACTATCATGAGTATTCCTTTAAATGCCAATTATATTATCTTAACATATGAGAGATATTTCACAGAAAGGTAAAATTGACAAGTACATTTATCATCCATAGCATGCATAGTGCCTTCTAGCACTCTGTGAGTTAGAAAGTATGTATAGAACATAAAGTTTAAAACCTTCTTTATTTTCTATAATTTTCTTGATTCTTTCTGACTTAATTTTCTATGATTTTCTTGATTATTTTACAACTTAATTGTACGATGTCTTCAACAATAGACTTTTATTAGAAAGTTCTGGAGGAGAACCAAGATTATTGCCAAAAGTTTGATCTATAGAGTATGTAAGAAAAAGGAAATGAAAATATGAAACTAAAATAAACAAAAATAAATTCTAGGTATATATTCAGACAAAATACTAAAACTTATAAAAACATGGCTGACCTTAGGTTATTATTTTCAGAAACAGTAGTCATTTTATATATGAATAACAAATTATTACAACCAATTGAAATTCAAAACATTATATTCATATAAAATTTTTAAAGTGAATACTAATAAAATACTAACAAATCCAATAACAGATCTATGACAACTATTTGGAGAAATTATATTTACATTTTTATTTAATAACAAAAGATAGTTCAAGTTAACATAGATAAAACATACACAATGGTATAATACAAAGATTCAATATCATCTTAATCTCAAAGCTTTTCACATTTACTTATAAATTGAATTAAATTCTTTCAAAAGTTTACTGCAAAATGATAATATTTTCACAGAGCCAATGTATTTTACTGGTGTGGAGTTATCAAAATTATTAGAAAAGAACAAAACTATTTTAGGTACTAGTTTCCAAAACATACTATAAATATACAATAAAAACTATTTGATGTAAGGGAGAGGGAAAAAGAAATGAACTAATGAAATAAAATGGCATGTAATGTCTAGATAGAAGTGGATAAATAATTTTAAACACTGCGTTATTTAGAGTTACTACTGCTGTGATGGAAACAGAACTTTATCAAAAGCAGATTGGGGAAGAAAGAACTTGTTGGTCTTCTACTTCAACCATTATAGTCTATCATTGAAGGAAACCTGGGAAAATACTCAAACAGGGCAAGAATGTAAAAGCAGAAGCTGATGAAGAGGTCATACGGGTATGATATTTAATGGCTTGCCCTTAATGGCTTCCTCAGCTTTCTTATAGAACACAGGACCATCAGTCCAAGGTGGTACCACCCACAATGGATGGGCCCTGTCACATCAATCAATAACTAAGAATATTCTACAGGCTTGCCTGTCTACAGCAGGATCTTATGAAAGCATTTTCTCTTTTCCTTTCATATTGGTATAGATTGTATCAAGTTAACATAAAACTAGCCTACACACACAAACATATAAATAAGGAACATGTGTTAAAAGAAAGAAAGCATAACACTTTTGAATATAGTCTCATATCAATAAGAAAATTAAAATGAAGCAGAAGCTAAATGTATGACATGTTCACAAAGAGTTAATATTTGAGTACGAAAATTAATTAGGCTACTAAAGGAATTTCCATAAGAAAGGAATTTAAAAGCTCTTGTGGCTCCCTCCTTAGTTACTGTGATAGTGAATTGCTATAGAAAATCAGGTATTACTTGTAATCTACTCTCTGGTTTCCAGTCTTGCCATAGAATCTCTCTTTATCACATTCACTTGCACCTCTTGCTTCACCTGCTATCACATGGCAAAGCAAGGAGGCTCTTACAGAATCAACATGATGTTGTTTGGACTTTGCCCTCTAAAGCTCTGAGCTGATAGATGACCTTCCTTCATATTTGCTTTGACATTTAACTATTTTAATAGTTCTTTAAGAATTTCATATAGCATATTTAATCATATTTATTCTTAATCCTACAACTCTTCCTAGATGTAATACCCTTCCCTACCAATCTACATTTGTATCTTTTAACAGTAAAAAAGCCATCAAGATCACTGTGTTGCCCAAATATTCTTGGATATATAGCCTTGAACTGGAGCATGGTTGACCTTCTAGGTGCTACAGTCTCTGGAGACACCAGACTCTCCCTCTTTGAGTAGATAAAAATTACAAATATCTCTTTCACTACTTGTGGGAACTTGGGTGTATTCTCTTCTCCTTGCTAGAAATTTGTCTGGTTTGGCCTTGAACAGGTTTTGTGTATTCTATCCGAATTGCTGTCAGTTCATATTTGCAGCTACCATGCTACATCCAGAAGACACTGTTTCCTTGAAGTCATCAACTGTCACTGGCTCTTACATTATTTCTGAGCACTTTTTCACAATGAATTCTGACTTTGGAGAGTAGAAAGTATACTATATATGTTCCAAGTAGAGTAGTGAATTCCACAGTCCTTGTTCTTTGTGCTCATCGCTATCAACTGCAAACAGAATCTTTTTTATTAGGGTTGAGAGATTCATTAATCTACAGGTACAATGATAAGTCACTAGTAATTGTTTCAATGTAGAAGAAAATTTATAGGTTTTCCCCTAGGGTCTATAACATGGTAGGGCATAGGTTCTCTGCCTGATAATGGTACTTGGTAAGACTATATTTCATGGAGCAGAACTTAAAACCAAACAAGAAAGTGGACTGGAGAACTCTTATGTTGTTCATTACAATATTGGATCCATGAGTGTGTCTTGTAAGGACAGGATTACTGATGCTTTCAGCTTTCACAGATAGGTAAAACTGACAAGTACATTTATCATCCATAGCATGCATAGTACCTTCTAGCACTCTGAGAGTTAGAATGTATGTATAGAACATAAAGTTTAAAACCTTCTTGATTTTCTATAATTTTCTTGATTCTTTCTGACTTAATTTTCTATGATTTTCTTGATTATTCTACAACTTAATTGTACAATGTCTTCAACAATAGACTATTATTAGAAAGTTCTGGAGGATAACCATGATCATTGCCAAAAGTTTGTAATGTTTAAGAGTTGGTGGGACCACATTGGTCAAAAACTTGAAAAGAGGTAGCCCTCTCTAATACTGTGGTCTTTTTGTTAACCTCCCTATATAAACACACACATACATACATACATACAAACACACACATACACAAATACCAGTTCTGATTGCAATGTCCTAAACAGAAGCCTAAAGTTGGGTTCTGGTCTACCAGGAAAACCACTAATTTCCTTAATTTGATCCCTAAGGTCAACTACTTTGGAAAAGAGAATCTAACTTCTAATCAATTTGACTGTATGAGCTCAAAGACACAAACTTTCTGACTGTTATAAAAATTCTATTTGTTTTTCTGTCATTTTGCTTCTTTGCTCCCTGCCCCCTAGGAGATATTCTTGACAATATGATCCCCTAGCAGCCTTCTTTCAATCCACAGAGTGGCCCAGTTCAGTGGTTTCAATATACCATCACTTACAATGCAAACACAAGAAAAATTTATTCAGAAATTAAGTGAATGGCCTTGTCCCTACCTCTGGTGGAATTCTACTGCTCTGGTACAGTTCCCACCAGACTACAGGCAGGTGAGAGACCTGCCTCCAGACTGTGCCCAAAACCCCTCCACCCGCTGGGCACTATCTCACCAAGACCCACTCCACTGCCCAACCCCATGCACCTGAATACCCTCCCTGTGGCAAGCAATGGCAAAAGGCAGAACAAAGAGCAGTACAGTCAGCTAATTACCTCCCTGTACTGTCCTTTGGAGAAAGCATAAGCAGGTTTGTATCTATCATGTGAATTCTGCTAGCAGCAAGCAGTTTTCTTTTTCTGCTTCTTAATAGATAATGTGTGTTGTAAGATCCCACTTCTTAGTTCATGGCTGTCCATCCCTGAAATAATCATGTAGAAACTATATTATTTAAAACACTGCTTGGCCCATTAGCTCTAGCTTCTTATCGGGTAACACTTATACCTTAATTTAACCTATTTCTTGTAATTTGTGTATCTCCATGTGGTGTGGCTTACCAGGTAAAATTCCCAGCATCAGTCTCCAGTGGGGCTACATGGCTTCTCCCTAACTCCACCTCCTTTCTCCCAGCATTCAGTTTAGTTTCACCCACCTACCTCTATTACCTACACTGGCCCAAGACAGTTTCTTTATTCATTAATGACAATAAAAGCATACAGTGGGGAATCCCACAACAAATGTGTTCTCTTCTCATGGTCAAAATGTTCTTTACCATGTGTTTAATCAGAACTTTCTCAAAACCCTAAAAGATGTAAGCAGAACAGGCAAGCTTGAACGCAAATGAGTTTTAAGTCACAATGGACTCCAGATGGGCTCCCACACAGGGGAAGTATAGGGAAGGGGAACTTGAGGGATCAGGATGGTCGAGTTGGGGGCAAGATGGAGGGGGAGAATAATGAAAGAGACATCTTGAATGAGGTGGCCATTATGGATTTAGGGAGAAATCTGGTGCCAGGGAAACTGCCAGAAACCTACAAGGATGAACTCAGTTAAGACTCCTAGAATAGTGGACAGGGTAACTGAACTGACCTTCCTCTGTAATTAGATTGGTGACTACCCTAATAGTTATCATGGAACCTTTGTCCAGTACTTGGTGGAAGTTGATGCTGAGGGTCACAGTGAAGCACTTGGCAGAGCTCCGGAAATCCATTTGAAGACAAGGTAGAAGGAATATATGAGCAAGTTGGGAGTCAAGATATGATGGGCAAACCCACAGAAAGAACTGACCTGAGCTTGTTGGAGACCACGGATTCTGGACAGACAGCTAGGGAGTTAACATGGGACCAATGGAGGCCAATTGCATCTGGGCGACAGTTTTGTAGTTTGGTCTTTTGGGAGCCCCTAGCTGTCAAAGCAGGAACTATCCCCAGTGCATAATCTGGCTCTTTGGAACCTATTCCCTGTGGTAGCTTATCTTATTCAGCCTTGATGCAGAGAGGAGGAGCTTGGTCCTGCCTCAGCTTGATTCACACAGTAGGCCTTACCCTATCTGAATGGAGATGGAGAAGTAGATGAGGGGGATATAAGGAAGGCAAGTGGGGGCTGAGAAGGAGAGGAGGGAGGAGAAACTGTGGTTTAGTGTATAAAATTAAAGAAAAATGATAAAGAAATTAATCAATGACATGATGCAGTTGTCTATTCACATGTCCTTCCTTATAGTGCTGCATAATAGTAGTCCTAAGTATTACGAGATGCAATTAAGAGTATATCAGTACACGGAAATTCCATTATCATTAGTGTTACCTCTTGGGAAATAAATCAGAATAACATCTTACATGAAAAGTGCAACAGTGAATCAGCTGTTTAATTTGAATTCACTTTTAGTAATTGATGATCATCTCAGTGTCTGTTTTTATGAGTATATGAGTATAAACAATTTTCTCTTTGTACACTAACAACTTTTTCCTCAGAATATATATATATATATATATATATATATATATATATATATATGGCGGGGAAGTGGGGGTGGGGTGAGTATGATGTGATTGTAGGATTTGTTGTTTAATCATTATTATCTTGAAATTTAATAAAATTTATTAATTTAGAACATTTACCATGCAATCATCACTATCTCATATGAGCCAGCCTTAAAATAGCTCAGTGTATATAAATGTACTTAGTTAAATACTTTCTCATGCTTTAAAATTGAAGTGGTGAATATTTCTAAGTCTTACAGTTTCATGTCCCTTGTAAAACAGCTTAGATGTCTCTGCCCTTTCAGCTTCACTGTCTACAAGCTACATCTCTCTCAGTCTGTTTCTCCTTCCTATGTACATATCTCCTTGGCATATACCCCATGTCTCTGACTTGTCCAAAATCTTGGGGTCTCCAATACAATTCAAGATTCAGTTTGATAGCATTACATAGTGGCTTCGCAAAGTCTCGTGCCCTTTCAGGGACTTCAATGTAGAGAATTCACTGACATACATTGCCTGATCTCAATGGTATCTTTAACCATAGAAGGAAATTCTGTAATTATTTTATTCAGGTAACCCCTAGGATTCCAATGCTAGAGCCACATGAAAGACACTTCAAGTTTAGCTGCCTGTTTGAGATGGAGATGGTCTCCCTTGAATCACATTAGCTGTAGCTCTCATATGTTATTGTGTTTTATGAACAGAAATTTCCTTAGAAGGAGAGGAGGGAGGAGAAACTATGGTTTGGTGTATAAAATTAAAGAAAAATGATAAAGAAATTAATCAAGGACATGATGCAGTTGTCTATTCACATGTCCTTCCTTATAGAAATTTCCTTAGGCCTTTTTCTTTCACAAACTGGAAATTTAGTTGGGTAGGAACTGATCCAAATGGCCACCCTCCTTTTATTCTATTTTAGATCAGGCTTTTGCTTAGTGTCCATATCTTCTTCAGAGCAAACCTTGGTTCCAATGATATAATTTCTGGTGCTCCTTGACTCTTCAAACAATATGTTTTATATTTCTTCATCAGTTTCTTCTTTCATTATAGAATTGCATAAGAGTGATTATTATTAACCACCTGACAGAATCAATGTTAGGTGGTCATAAAATCTTCTACTAATGGTATTAGTCCGTTACTTTTTTGCAGGATAGTTATTCTTTATTTTACATCTAATATCCACTTATGGGTGAATACATATGTTTGTCTTTCTGGGTCTGGGTTAACTTAGGATAATTTTTTTTCTAGTTTCATCCATTTGCATTAAAATTTTCTAGTGTTTTTGTTTTTAACAGTTGACTAATATTCCATATGTAAATGTATCATACTTTTTTGGTGTTTTTGAGACAGGGTTTCTCTGTAGCTTTGGAGCCTGTCCTGGAACTAGCTCTGTAGACCAGGCTGGTCTCAAACTCACAGAGATCCGACTGCCTCTGCCTCCCAAGTGTTGGGATTAAAGGCATGCACCACCAACACCCAGCCTCATATTTTCTTTATGCATCCCTTAGTTGAGGGGCATCTATGTTTTTTCAGGGTTCTGGCTATTACAAATAAAGCTACCATTAACACAGTTGATCCATTGTTCTTATGGGAATTGAGCACCTTTGGTTATATGCTCAAGAGTGGTATAGCTAGGTCTTGTGGTAAGTTGATTCCTAGTTCTCTCAGGAACCTCCACACTGACTTCCAAAGTACAAGCTTCACACTCCCACCAGCAATGTAGGAGTGTACCCCTTCCTCCATATCCTCTCCAGCAAGAGTAGTCCCTTCTGATTTTGATCTTAGACATTCTGGCAGATGTATGATGGAATCTCAGAGTTGTTTGGATTTGCATTTCCCTCATGACAAAGTATAATGAACATTTCTTTAAGTGTTTCTCTGCCATTTGAGATTCTTTTGTTGAGAATACTGTATAGAACTGTACCCTCATTTTAATTGGATTATTTGGTTTGTTGATATCTAATTTCTTGAATTCATTATGTTTTAGAAATCAGCCCTTGATTAGATGTTGAGTTGGTAAAGATTCTATCCAATTCTGTAGATTAACATTTTGTCCTATTGATAGTGCCCTTTACCATACAGAAACTTTCAGTTCCATGAAGTCCCATTTATTAATTGTTGATCTTAGCATCTGTGCTATTGGTGTTCCATTCATAAAGTAGTTACATTGCCAATGCATTCAAGGCTACTCCCCACTTTCTTTCCCACCATGTTCATTGTAACTGGATTTACATATGGGTTTTCTATTCAATTTCATTGATCCACCTGTCTGTTTTTATGCCAATACCATGCAGTTTTTATTACTGTAACTCTATAGTAGAGCTTAAAATCAGGGAAGGTGATTCCTCTGAAAGTTCTCTTCTTGCACAGAGCTGTTTAAAGATATCTTCGGATTTTTCTTTTTCCATATGAAGTTGAGTATTTTTCCTTCAAGGTCTGTAAAGAACTATGTTGGGATTTTGATGGGTATTACATTGAGTCTGTAGACTGCTTTTGGCAAAATTACCACTTTTACTAATTTAATCCTACCTATCAATGTGAATGAGAGAGCTTTCCACCTTCTGGTATCTTCTTCAAATTCTTTCTTCAAAGACATGAAGCTCCTGTTATTTAGGTCTTTTGCTTGCTTGGTTAGAGTTACACCAATATGCTTTATATTATTTGAAGCTATTGCAGAGGTTGTTGATTTTCTGATTTCTTTCTCAGCAAATTTATTATTTGTATAAAGGAGGGATATTAAATTTTAAGTTAATCTTGTATCCAGCCATTTGACTAAAATTTTTTTATCAGCTATAGGAGTTCCCTAGTAGGGTTTTTTAAATTGCTTATCCTTTTATATTATCTATCAATAATAATACTTTCACTTCCTCCTTTCCAATTTATAACACCTCAATTTCCATTAGTCGTTTTATTATCCTTGCTCAAACTTCAAGTTCTATACTGAATAGATAAGTAGAAAGTGGACAACCATGACTTATAACTGATTTTAGTGGAATTGCTTTGAGGTTCTTTCAATTTAATATGATGTTGGCAACTGGCTTGCTGTATATTGTCTTTATTATGTTTAAGTATGTCTCTTGTATATCTGATATCTCCAAGACTTTTATCAAGAAAGGGTGTTAAATTTTCTCAAAGGCTTTTTCGCCATCTAATGAAATAATCTCTTACACAGTGCCTATATTGTAGAATGCATTGACAGATTTTATATGATGAACCATCTCTGCATGTCAGGGATAAAATTACTTGGTCATGGTGGATGATATTTTTGATGTGTTCTTGAATTTAGTTCGCCAGTATCTTATTGATTATTTTTGTGTCAAAGTTAATGAGGGAGAATGATCTGTAATTCTCTTTCTTAGTTGCATCTTTGTGTGGATTGGGTATCTTGGTAACTGTAGCTTCATAAAAAGAATTTGGCAATATTCCTTCTATTTTTATTGTGTGGATCAATTTGAGTAGTATTAGTACTACATTTTCTTTGAAATATTGGTAAAATTCTGCACTGAAACCATTTGGTACTGGGCTTCTTTTGGTTGAAAGTCATTTGATGACTGCTTCTATTTTTCTAGGAGTTATAGGTCTATTTAAATTGCTTATCAGGTCTTACCTAAATTTTGGAATGTGGTACCTATCCAGAAAATTGTCTATTTCTTTTACATTATCTATTTTCTGGAGTACAAGTTTTCAAAGTATGTCATAATGACTTTTTTAGAGTCTGCTGAACTGTCCCCTTTTTTATTTCTGACTTTGTTGATTTGGATATTCTCCCTTGTAGCAGCAGGATGCTTGTTCATCCTGGCTGCCCAGAACTAAAATAATCACACAGAAACTGTATTATTTAAATCACCATCTCTATCTTCTTATTGGCAAACTTTTACATATTAATTTAATCAATCTCCATTAACCTGTGTATCACAAGGTCGAAGCATATGAGCAAATTTTCAGCACATCTGTTTCCAGTGGCAGCTTCATGGCTTCTCTCTGACTCTGCCTCCTTTCTCCCAGCATTCAGTTTAGTTTTCCCCACCTCATTCTTTTCCCCTATACCTCTGCTATAGGACCAAATCAGTTCCTTTATTAATCAATGGTATTCACAGCATACAGAGGAAAATCCCACATCTCTTCCCCTTTTCTGTTTAAATTTTAAAAAAAAAAGGTTTTGAACTTTAATCACGGTAAAATTACATATACAAAACAAATATCAAGCAAGAATTACAGCTACAATATTTATATATACTTTATCTTTTATCATAACTAAGGAAAACTATAACTATAAATTCTTTAACTCCATCAAAGACTCCAGAAGGATATAATATTACCCAAGTAAACAATAAGTACATTGTAAGCAACGTCCAAAACTTTAGAATTGACAGAGACATCTTACTGCCTAGAGAGTGACCCAAAGTTCTTCTGTACCATTGGGGCATCCATCTTCAGCCTACAGACCCATAATATCCAGAAAAGTTTTCCACAAAGCAGGAAATTTCAAAGAGAGTTCCTTCTATATTGGCAGTTTTTCAGTCACTTTTTTCTGTATCCTGCTGAATGTCTAGCAGACTCTTACATGAAACAGGAATCTCAAAGGATCATCTCATCTTTAGGCAAGTTCAGCAGTCATTTATCTGTGGGTCCTGCATTTCCAGTTCCTCAAGCAGTGCAGAGAAGAGCAGTTTCTTGCCCAAATGACTAAATAACTCCATGAGGAGCCTCTTTGATCCCCATCTTCCTCTTGAAGTAGCTTGGTGCTGCCAGGAGCAGATGTGTCTCATAGTGATGAAAAGCCTAATTGCTTAAAACACTTTAAATACCATATTCTGTAGTCTTTGGAAGATTTAAAGAATATCTATCCATCTGAAATACATCTCTGTACATCTAGAAAATCTAACTAACATGACTACAAACTTGACTATAATAGATGACTCTCTATTTACCTTATTTCTTAATTATACATTACATTTTTAAGTGAGCTGCACAAACACAATACCTTAATCACGAGCAGAAATATGTATGCACAGTTTAACAAAACTGACCTTAAATTTGTATCAATAAACCAACATCCATGTCAATGAAAATATTTATATCATATCCCCCTTTAAATGTAAATAAACATTTATGGACAATATTTGGGAATATGGGCATATATTGGGTGAAATAATTTTTGATGCGTGTTCAAGGCAACCTTTCAGAGGGTCCTTGTCTATCAAAATAAATTAATCTAGAAACGATCCACAAGTTTTCATCTTATTTGGAAACAAAAGAAGAAATTCTTTGTCAAAGCAACATTTTCTTAGACTCAAATTTTGAATTAAAGATACCTTTGAAATATATATATATATATATATATATATATATATATATATATATATGTTGGCTTAGCTTTGCAGTGCCTGGATTCAAATGTCTCTCTGCAGTCAAAAAATTCAAAGAAAATACAATAATATAAATAATCCAGATTCTGTGAATTTACCATCTTTATGTGGCTTGTTTTACTCTGTTACTTTTTCTACAAGTTTAATATTTACTTTAATCTATGACTATCTGTTTTCTCTCTCTCTCTCTCTCTCTCTCTCTCTCTCTCTCTCTCTCTCTCTCTCTCTCTCTCTCTCTCTCTCTCCCCCAAAGACTTTATTTTATTTTTTAAAAAAGCAACATTTACTTCTTTTTATAACTTTCTGTACTTTTTTCTTCTCTCTCTCAAGCCCAGGTACATTTATCCAACACTGTGACCCATTTAGAGGTCTTTTATATCTGAATCTGTCCTATTGTGTATCTGAAATTCTTTTCCGTCTTGAAGAGCTTTTAAAATGGTAAGCAAGTTGGTTAAAGGGGCTCTGGATGCTGGCTTCAATTCTCTCTCCACTTTTAAAATGATGGAGGTACCATTATTGGCAGCTCTGGGAACACCAGATAGGAGACGTGCTCAGCATTTTAACTCTGGGAATGAGCATGCAGCACATAAACCCTTTTCATCTGAGTAATAACTAGATATACCATGCAGAGCATTGTATGACCTGGAAATATCTCTGTGTGTATGATCTCCAGCCTGTACACTCCCAGCAGTTCTGATTCTGCTGCGTGCCCAGATGGGGTGGGCACTGAGCTGTGGCCATGGTCTCAGCTACTTTCCCATGCAGGCATACAAGCATTCAGGCCCAAAAACTCCATTCAAATGCTCCATAATGGACCTACAGAAAGAGTCAGAGCTCACACTCCCAGCATGGCCAAGAAAGCAGGCATTTCAAAACCAACACTTTTTTTATTATTATTATTTTGCTACCGTTGAATCAGGAGAATCTCTCTTAAAGGAGCTGTGTAACACATCCAGCAAACAGTAAGAAGCTTTGTACTTTGTGTCTAGAGTTCTTTTTAAGTTCTCTCAGGTTTTAAGTGGATTTTAGTCAACCATGTTGGCACCTATTTGCAACAGCAGGCCTCTTGTTCTTCCCTGCCACCTAGAACCAAAATCATTACACAAAACTGTGCTGTTTAAATCATTGGTTGGACCATTATCTCTAGTTTCTTGTTGGATAAATCATATATTAATTTAACCCATCTCTATTAATCTGCGCATCACCACGAGGTTGTGGCCTACTGGCAAAGTTTCAACGCATCTGTCTCCAGCAGCAGCTCCATGGTTTCTCTCTGACTCTGTCTCCTTTCTCCCAATATTCAGTTTAGTTTTCCACCACCTAGCTCTCTTCCCCTATAGCCCTGCTATAGGCCCAAAGCAGTTCCATTATTAACCAATGATATTTACAACATACAGAGGGGAATCCCACATCAATTCCTCTGTCTTCTTTTAGTTAGTTTGAAATAGGGTTATCTACTTTCTTGATATTTTCAAGGAACTATCTCTTTGTTTCATTGATTCTTTGTATTGTTCTCTTTGTTTCTATTTTAGTGATTTAAATCCTCAGTTTAATTATTTCCTGCCATCTATACCTCTTAGGTATGTTTGCTTTTTTTTTTTTTTTTTTTTTTTTTTGTTCTAGAGCTTTCAGGTATGCTGTTAAGTCACTAGTATTGGATCTCTCCAAATTTTTCATGAAGGCCTTTAGTTCTATAAAGTTTCTTCTTAGCTCTGATTTTCTTGTGTCCCACGAATTTGTGTATGTTATAAATTAATTTTCATTGAATTTCATGAACTCTTTAAATTCTGTTATTATTTTTTTCTTTGACCCAGTGGTCACTCAGTAGAGAATTATTAAATTGCCAAGAGTTTGTAGGTTTTCTATTGTTTCTTTTTTATTTAAATCCAGCATTAATCCATGGCTTTCTGATAAGATACAGGGGGTTGTTTCAAATTTTTGTATCTGTTGAGACTTGCTTTGTGGCTGAGTGTATGTTCAAGTTTTGAAGAAGGTTCCCTGAGGTGTTGAAAAGAATATGTCTTCTTTCAAGTTGGTTAAAATGTTTTGTAAATATCTGCTAGGTCCATTGAGTAATAATATCTGTTAGTTCTTTATTTCTCTGTCTAGTTTCTGTCTGGATGATCTGTCCATTGATGAGAGTCTCCTATTATTATTGTGTGGGTTTCTATGTGTGATTTAAGATTTAGTTATATTCTTTTCCAAATACGTGTATCCTTGCAATTGTCATGTTGATGCTCAGAATTGAGACATCAACTTAGAGGATTTTTTTCCTTAGATGAATATGAAATGTCCTTTTCAATTTATTTTGATTAATTTCATTTGGAAATCTATTTTGTTAGATATTAGAATAGACAAGTTGGCTTGTTTCTTAGGTCTATTTGATTGGAAAATCTTTTTCAAATCCTTCACACTGAGGTAATGTTTATCTTTGATGTTGAGGTGTATTTCCTGTATGCAGCACAATGATGGTTCCTGTTTTTCCTATTCATTTTATTAGCCCTTATCTTTTATTAACAAATTTATTTTGATGCATATGAATTATCAGTGATTGTTAATTCCTGCTATTTTGGTGGTTGTGGTGGTGGTGGTGGTGGTGTGTGTATGTGTGTATGTGTGTGTGTGTGTGTGTGTGATTCCCTTCTTTGGATTTTGATGTTGTAGGATTATCTATGTTCTTTGTTTTAGTAGGTGTATTTAGCTTCCTGGGGCTGGAGAATTTCCTTTTAGTACCTTCTATAGGGGTTGATTTTTGGATAAATATTGTTTAAATTTGACTTTGTCATGAAATATCTAGTTTTCTCGATATATAGTGATTGACAGTTTTGCTGGACATAATAGTCTATAGTCTGTGCTGGCATCAATGATCTTAGAGGATGTAAAACATCAGTCAAGGCCCTTGTGTATTTTAGCATCCCATTGAGAAGTCATTCTGATTCTAATAGGTATGCCTTGATATGTTACTTGGTCATGTTCTCTTGCTGCTTTTAATAGTCCATTGTTTTGTATGTTTGGCATTTTGTTTATTAGGTGATAAGGGGTTTTTCTTTCCTGAGTCAATTCATTTTGTGTTCTGTGAGCTTCCTGTACCTTTATTAGCATGTCTTTATTTAGGTCGGAAAAGTTTTCTTCTATGATTTTATTAAGTGTATTCTCTTGGGTTTGGAGCTAGATTTCTTCTTATATTCCTATTATTTTATGTTTGATCTTTTCATGTTGTCCCAGATTTTCTGGATGTTCTATATTAGGATTGGTTTTTTAGATTTAACATTTTCTTTAACTGATAGAAATATTTCCTTTCTTATGTCTTCAGCACCTGAGATTCTCTCTTCCATGTCTTGAGTTCTTTTGGTGGTACTTGTAACTGAAGTTCATGCTCACTTACCCAGATTTTCTATTTCTAGGATTACATCCATTTGTGTTTTCATTATTGTTTTTATTTACATTTTCAGGTCAAATTGTTTCCTTTATCTGATTGTTTCATTTATTTATTTATTTATTTGCTTTTTTTCATGGACTTATTGTTTTCTTCCAATTTTTGCTTGTCTTTTCCTCAATTACTTCAAGGAATTTATTTATATTCTCTATAAAACACCTGTACAATCTTTATAAAGCAATTTTAAGCTCAATTTCTTTGGCTTCAGCTGTGTCAGGTTGTTCAGATCTTGATGATATAGAATTGCTGGGTTCTAAAGATGCCATATATCTCTTTGTTATTGATTCTTTTCTTAAACCAAGACAACTTATAAAATATTTATTTATGTTTATTGCTCCAGAGGGATAAGAGTCCATTATCACCAACATGACAGCATTCAGGAATGGTACTGAAGTCAAAGCTAAGATTCACATATAGAAAATGGAGAAAATGGAATATATACACATTAGAGTACTACTCAGCAGTAAAAAACAATGACTTCTCAAATTTTGCATGCAAATGGATGGAAATAGAAAATACTATCCTGAGTGAGGTAACCCAGACCCAAAAAGATGAACATGGGATGTACTCACTCATAATTGGTTTCTAGCCATAAATAAAGGTCAGTGAGTCTATAATTTGATATCCTAAAGAAGCTAAATAAGAAGGTGAACCCAAAGAAAAACATATAGCTATCCTCCTGGTTATGGGAAGTAGACAAGATTGCCAGGCAAAAAATCGGGATCTTAAGGGTGGGGTGGGAGGGGGGTAAGGGGAGATGGGGAGAGAAAAGTGAGAAGGGTAGGATGGGGAGAACTTGGGGCAACGGGATGATTGGGATAAAGGAAGGTTGGATAGGGGAGCAGGGAAGCACATATCTTAATTAAGGGAGCCATCTTAGGGTTGGGAAGAGACTTGGACCTAGAGGGGCTTCCAGGTGCCCAAGACGAGGTCCCCAGTTAGTTCCTGGGACAGCTGAAGATAGGGAATCTGAAATGACCCTATCCTATAGCCATACTGATGAATATTTTGCATATCACCATAGAACATTCATCTGGCGATGGATGGAGATAGAGACAGAGACCCACACTGGAGCACTGGACTGAACTCCCAAAGTCCCAATGAGGAACAGAAGGAGGAAGAAGATGAGCAAGGAAGTCAGGATCAAGAGGGGTGCACCCACCCACGGAGACAGTGGGGCTGATCTATTGGGAGCTCACCAAGGCCAGCTGGACTGTGACTGAAAAAGCAGGGGATAAAACCGGACTCTCTGAATATGGCGGACAATGAGGGCTGCTGAGAAGCCAAGGATAATGGCACCGGGTTTTGATCCTATTTCATGTTCTGGCTTTGTGGGAGCCGAGCCAGTTTGGATGTTCACCTTCCTAGGCCAGGATGGAGGGGGGAGGACTTTGGACTTTCCACAGGGCAGGGAACCCTGACTGCTCTTCAGACTTGAGAGGGAGGGGGAGAGGAGTGGGGGAAGGGGGAGAGGAGTGGGAGGCTGTGAGGAGGCGGAAATTTTTTTTTCTCAATAAAAAAAAATAAATAAATAAAAGAGAAAATTCACTGTGGATGAGCAGTTTTTGAATCCTTAAGAATGGAGCGAGTAACATACATCATTCAACTGGACTAACTCTCTTATATCTTTCCAAACAGCCACCAACTAAATATCAAATCCTTAAATGGCCCACTAATGTGGGAGTATTTTATTTAAACTATCACACAGTGTAATAATAAATAACCTATTTATAGTTAAGTAGTCCAGTTTCTTATTCTTGGTATGTGGCCATTATTTGTATTCTGTACTGTGAGCAGTAAATCATATGGAAGATGGCTAGATGTAGAATTCCAGGATCCAAAATAATTTTATACTTTATTGTTTCTCAAGGACTTAAAAGAAATTTATTATACATCTACCTCTGGAAAATAAACATATTACCATGATAATCCCTCATTGATCTATCACTTTCAAGTACATCTAATGATATCATCCCAGGTCTTTTTACTCTGGTGAGTCACCAAAAAGGAGTTTGTATATGTACAGATATCTTGCTAGAGGTCAGGAGTAAATCTGGAAAACACTAAAGGGATTTTATTATTTGAGTCCCATCTCTGGAAGCTCTTCTCATTTGCTTACGAAATGGTCTTGATCACTTGTACTTAATGCCTGTCTCATAGTAGTATGAAGTTATATTAAAAGTAATCATTTAAAAAATTATTTTCTATAAAAATAAGAAATTTTTGTTGTTGAGCGTTAAAACATAGCAAATATAGCATGTTCCCTTCTCTTCTGCTTGCCAGCCAGAGACTATGGCATATTCTACAGTGGCATATAACATTTAAAAACATATGATTCTAAATCAGATAGACATGGTTTGAATTCTAGCTTTCCAACTATAGGCTTATGTCCTTAGGCAGTGTTTTCAATAGGGGTGAATGTGTTCCTTGCACCATCCTGGAAGTATATAGAAATACCTGACATATTTTAGGTTAAAATAGCAGGTGGGTACCAGTATTTCTACAGAGTAGAATTATAATTAGAGTATATCCTGCAGGTAGCAGGATACCAGGGCACGTAAGCTTCGGGGCTTCCGAAGCTGAGATAGAGAGCCTTGACAAAGTTTGCGATGGGTCTTTGGGAGTGCTTATTGATAGACTGTCTGCAGTGTTTGATCTGGCTGTGATTGAAGCTTCAAAGTAATCCATTCAAATCCATGGCCCAATTTCTCAGTGTCCAAAAAGAGTATGAGTTGTTCTTCAAGGTGTTCTATAGAATTGAACCTGAGGTGAACTATTAGGATATAGGCAACACCACTCTTGGCTTGTTTGCATGTACGTGCCCTGGGAATTCTTGTGTATTCTAAGGGCCCCAATGACCCTCTTCAGTATAAGCTCCCAGATGCCTTAGTTTAGGTTCAATCAGAACCTCTTCTGTCTCTTGGCAAAAGTATAGAACAAAAAAGAAACATTGCCACGATGGCAAGAGGGTCATAGGAATAAAAGACAGTATGATCCCTGCTTTCCATAGGCCTGTAAATTCAAGGATTCTTTGACAAAGGAAAGTAATGACTGTGGGCAGATTGCTATGATCCTTACAGTTTTTAAACTAAAATTAATCAAATTGCAAGATGTTTTATTTTATGAAGTCACACTGATGAAGACAGCATGATACTGATACAAAGACAGAGATGTGGATGAATAGAATGGAAAGAAACATGGGATGAAGTCTACACAATAGGAATAATTGCTGATTTTCATCAAATGTGTTAGTAAACAAAAATTTTAAAGACATAAATAGGTCCCAAAAACATAAAATTTAATTGTTCAATATCATTTTTCTTGAGGGAAATGCAAATAAAAACAACAGAGATAGCATTTACTCAAGCTATGATGAGCATTATGAATTTTAAAAAATAACACATGATAGCAAAAAAGTGGAGCAAGGAAAACATCTGTACAATATTGGTGGTAGTATAAATCTGCTTGGCTATTATGGAGAAATATAACTTTCCTTCAACTCTAAACTAAAACTGGAAGTTCTATATGGTCCTGATAATTTATGTCTGGCATCTACTTAAAGAAAATTAAAACTAAATACCAAAAATGTTATACATTGTCATTATTACTTCATTATTATTCACAGTAACTGTAATATGAAACCAGCACTTATGTCCAATGGCAGATGAAGAGATAACATAAATGAGGTATACATGTACAATGGTTTATTATTTAGCTATAGAGAAGAATGAAAAGCCTATTACTATCTTAACTCCCAATTAAATTCCCTAGCTAAGATAGTATTATCTGCATTATTTTCAAGCTGACAACTCTGTACCCTAGCTTTACTTTATGTACACCTTGTGGTGACATTAGACCCACCCTGATAGGACAAAGCAATCTCTTTGGTTAAAAATGGTTTATTTGGAATTTTAATTCCATTCAAAACAACTTTTTGGCATCTAACAATAAATATACATGTCTATGTTTGAGAATATTGATATTTTCATGGACAATTACTATTACTACTACACCTTCTTCTAACAATCATGTAAGTGACAATTAATGTGTTTCATTCCAGAGTAGATTCAAGTGAGCAACCATCATTGGATGACAAATTCATTTTCTAAATATTTTTTAAAGAATTTATTGTAATTATTTCATTATGTGTATGTGGGGTAGGCATAAGTACAGGTCACTATGAATTCACAAGGAGGCCAGAGGCATTAGATCCTGTAGATCTGGAGTTACAGACAACTTGAGAGTGATTATGGGTCTTGGGATGTTATGTGAGGCCACTTGTTCATTTACTGGCTGCCCAGACTCCTGTAATAATCACACGGAAATTATATTGTTTGCAATACTGTTTGGACAATAGCTTAACCATATTGTTAGCTAGCTCTTCCACCTAGAATTAACCCATTTCCATTATCTTCTATTTTACTGCAAGCTTCATCGCCTACCAGCAAGGTTCCAGCTGGCAGCTTGCATCTTTCCCCTCTGGCAGCTACATGGAGTCTCTGACTCTGCCTTCTTTCTCTAAGCATTCAGTTTAATTTTCCCTACCTAGCTCTACTGTGCCCTATCACAATCAATAAAAGCAACACATATACAGAAGGATCTTTCCAAACAATTTCTACTTTTCTGTTTAAATAAAAACGGTTTTAATTTTAACATAGTAAAATTACATATAACAAAACAGGTAGCAAGCAAGAATTACAGTTACAATATTTATATGTACTTTATCTTTTATCATTACTAAGGAAAACTTTAACTAAAACCGTCTATTCTTCAACTCTATCAAAGACTCCAAAAGGATATAATATTACTTAAGTAAATGGGAAGCATATTGTAAGCAACTTCCTGTTGGCATATTTGGTCGGTACGATAAATAACCAGAAGAGCCCAAGAACAACAGTTATAATTTAATAATTGAAAAGGGGGGAACTCAATGCTACAAGAGTGGGAGGTCTGAAATCCAAAATGGTCCGGCAAGCACGGCATAGGGAGAGAGAGAGAGAGAGAGAGAGAGAGAGAGAGAGAGAGAGAGAGAGAGAGAGAGAGAGAGAGAGAGAGAGAGAGCTTGTGCCTGCATCTCCTGTTTTTCTACCTGGGCTCCAGGAAGCCACACTCTAACCAGATGTGATTGGTTGAGCTTGCCCATCATCTCCCCCTTTTGTCTAAACAAGATGGATCCAAACCCAATGCAACTACATAAATAGGAACAGATGCTAAATATAAAATTAAAGGAATAAACAACATTAAGCAAAGAACACATAACAAAACTTTTACTAAGCAGTCTATTTCAAGGAGTCTAAATAATGTATTGAAATTAAATTTAGCTAAATCATGAAGAGGCTAACTACAATTATCTAATCTTCAACTCCATCAAGGGAAGCAATATTACTTGAGAAAACAGGAAGCACCATCAAGAAACTTCTAAAATGGGCAACAAATGACAGAGACAACCGACTACCTGGGCAATCACCCAAAGTCTCATTGGCAACGTTGAGGCAACCAACTTTGACTAAGGCCTAATGTAAGTGACATACCACTTTTAAAGGCAAGAAACTTTTTAAAACTATCTTACCCAGTCTTGGCAGGATATGACAGTCCTGTTTTATCCATTCATGGATACTCTGTATCTCTGTTAGCAGTTGAGGTATGGGCATTTCTTTGCCCACAGGCCAGCTCTGCCAAGAAGAAAGGCTCAAGGTGGAGTGTCTTTGGTGCTCAACATTCTCTCAGCAGTAGATTGTTGTTGCCAGGAGTGATTGTATCTCACTACCACAGAGCTCTAGGTTATATTAAAGGCCATTTTCTACAGCTCTTTGAAGAGGTTGACGATTATACTATCTATACTGAATATAATCTCTATGTATCTAAAGAACCTGATTAGCCTAAATATAAATATGACAAACATATATGGCTATTGATCTATAATTCTCAATACCGATCTTACTTAAAGACTAAGACAGTAAACAACTGTGTAATAAATAAGAACAATGACCTTCCAATGTAAACAATGTTTAAGTATTTTGATCATAGGTAGTAGTGTACACTGCAATATGGCAAATATATATGTCAATACACAAACAATGTTTCAAACAGAGATAGAAGCATACATGCATACCATATTTAATATAATTTAACTTTGTATCAATATACAAGAATTGATACCAACATAATTGTCTAAAAACAATAACTTACAAATACCAATCTATTATCCCATCATACAATCATCCCTCTTCTTTTTAGAAGACCCCTGAGCCTATAAAATTCCTGCCCCTACCCTCAACTATATAACAATTATAACCAACCCCTATTTGATGTCCCTAAACCTGACTGCAAACTTTGCTGGGAGAGGGAACATCGTCCTCTACATTCATTGTATGCAAAACCCACTCCTCCAAGTGTGCTGATCTGATCTTTAAAGGCCCCAGGATCCTTTTTCACTCTGTGCTGGCATTCTCATAAGCTAAAGATTCAATTATTATACGTCTAGCTTCTAGGTCAGTTATCCCTATTTGTATGGCCCTAGTTAGTCTTTGCAAAAATTCACTAAAGGGTTCTCTCTGACCCTGCTTAACCCTGAGATATGATTCCATTCTCTTTCCTTGGTCCTGAATCCTGTCCCAAGCCTTTAAAGCTGCTGTGTATATACATATAGGGTGTGGTCAACCTAAAGAGCTTGGTCCTGAGGATCAGAGTAAAGTCTGTCACCTAGAATTTGATCTAGGGAAATCTCAGTTCCTTTTGCTCTTTCCTTTTGTTCTAAAATTCTCACTTCCTCTTTAAGAGGTCATCTCCAATGCAATTGTGGCCCACTTTCTAGGAAAGCTGAAATTAACTGAGCCCAATCATGCAATGTGGTTTTGTTACTGAAAGCCCAGGTTTTGACCATCTCTCTAACAAAGGACAAATGTATTCTGTAAGTCACAATAGCTTGTTTAATTTCTTTTAAATCACTCATACGTATGGACTCCCGTGTATATTCCTTGATAACCTTAGGGTATTTGGAGACAGCTACTTTTTCTGACATTATTACTGGAAAGGCAGGTAGAACTCTGGGGAAGCTATCCCAGAGAGTTTTACGCACTGATGAAGTTAAATTTTGCCTTCTTGTTGTTTGTTCCTGATCATCAAATTCAATAATTTCCCCAAACATTACAAATCTGTTTACCATTGCCTTCTGCAAGGGCTGGATCTCCTGTCCAGTATTCTATTCTAATGCCCTCACTGAGGATTTTAAGGTATGAAGTCTGTCCATTAGAGATAATATCTCATCCTTGGACATAATCCTCATGGCATGTATATTACCTTCTTGGAGGGACATTCTATCAGTCAATCGGCCATATCCCTTTGACAGAGTCCAGTTAATACATTCAGCGGTGTGAATCCTCTCAAATAATGTTTCAGCAGCCATTTCATGCACTGGATTTTATGTGCCAAATCAGGCATTTCCTTCTGCAGAGCACTGAATCTTTCCTTAAATTAATTACTATTAGACTACCTTTTCCAAAATTAGCTCAGTTGACCAAGTCATATTAAACAAAGATCTAGTCTCCTCCTTGAGAACTCCAATCTCGTTCTTGAAGAGGTTGGCATCAATCTGAATTGTTTTTAAAATTGCCTCAGCCGAATGAAAATTGTTAGTTAAGATGGTCGTGCCCTTCCTTAGATTTTCAACTTCTTTTCTAAGAATCCCAGATTCAGTCTGTAAAGACTGCATCATTTTTCTATTGTCAAACCATATTATGAAAAAACTATAGAATACAAGAAAAAGGGTGAATCCTAGAAATAGCCATGTAAAATGGATGTCATATGCATCTTGTAAGACCTCACACACGGTATAAGTGAAAAGGCTATGGAAACCTTGGATAGTTAGATTGTCTGACATATTTCCCTTTTTAAATTTAAAATAATCTTACCTGTGGTTCAATGAGGCTCCAGAGCCTCAGGCCATTTATGCGTACTGCAGCCGCAGATGTAGACTACCCCTTCGGCGGCTTCCCTCAGCTCACTCCTGGCAGCTGCTGAATCCAAGTCCTTAGTTTTATATGGCTGAATGAAAACGAAAAAAACTGAAAAATATACTCAAATCAAGAAGTTAAAATCACAGACTGTGTGCTCTATGAATATGTTCGGCTGTTCAATAGTTTTTCGCTTTGGCGGAGCAGCAGCGGTGGCTGGACCCAAAGCCTATGGTATGGTGTGGGACAGGGCACATGCACCTGGAAGTGCTTGGGGTCCGGTGCTTGCAGAGGCTGCCAGGAGTGAGCTGGAGGGAAGCCGCAGTGGCCCCAAGTTCAGGCAACAAGGTGTTGGCATATTCGGTTGGTACAATAAAAAAACAGACCAGCTCAAGAACAACAGTTATAATTTAATAATTGAAAAAGGAGGGAATTCATGCTATAAGAGTGGGAGGTCCAAAATCCAAAATGGTCCAGCGAGCACCGCAGGGGTTGGGGGAGGGAGAGAAAGAGCCTACATCTCCGGGTTTTTCTACCTGGGCTTTTGGCAGCCACAGCCAAACCAGATGTGATTAGTTAAGCTTCCCCATCAACTTCCTGATGTGGGAGTCCCCTTTGTGTGTAGTGATTTCCATTAAGGAATAAAGAAACTGCCTTAGTGTTGAAGGAGCTGCGGGTTGCATTCCTGCTGCCCTGCTCCCAGCCGCCTGGCTAGTTTATGCCCCGAAATAACAACACACAAACTGTATTCATGTAAACACTGCCTGGCCCATTTCTATTAATGTGTGTAGCACTGAGGTGTGCTTACTGGAAAGATTCTAGCCTATGTCTTTCCTGGGTTGGAGCTTCATCGTTTCTGCCCCAGAGAGGAGAGGAAATAGCATCTGAGCTCACTTCCTCTTCCTCCCAGCATTCTGTTCTGTTTACTCCGCCTACCTAATTTTCTGTCCTATCAGGTCCAAGGCAGTTTCTTTATTTAACCAATGACCTTCCTCCATCACCTTAGCCTGTTGATAGAACAGAACATATTCAGGGAAGACAGAGCTGAATTCTGTGAGGAAGAAGGTAGATTCAGGGAGATGCCATGGATCTGCCACCAGAGATAGACATTCCAAATCTTTACCAGTAAGCCACTGCCATGTGGGGTTATACAAATTAATAGAAATTGGTAATATTAAGATGTAAGAATTAGCCAATAAGAAGCTGGGGCTAATGGGCCAAGCAGTGATTTAATTAAAACAGTTTCTGTGTGATAATTTCTGTTCTGGGAGGCCAGGACTAACAAGCAGGCCTAGTGATGTGGGAGTCCCCTCCATGTGTGGTGATTTCCATTAATGAATAAAGAAACTTCATTGGCCTATTGATAGGGCAGAACTTAGGTAGGTGGAGAAGACAGAACTGAATTATGGAAGGAAGAAGGCAGAGTAAGGGAGATGCCATGGATCCACCGCCAGAGATAGATGTGCTGAAACTTGCTGATAGACCATGATCTTATGGTGGTTTAAAGATTAATATAAATGGGTTAAATTAAGCTGTAAGAGTTAGCCAATAAGAAGCTAGAGTGAATGGGCCAAGCAGTGATTTAATTAATACAGTTACTGTGTGGTTATTTTGGGGCTAAGCTAGCTGAGTGGGGAGACGAACAAGCGGGCCTTCCTCCTACAACTTCAAAAACTCTAGAAACATCTCTCTGCCTGAACAATCATCCAAAGTTCGTCTGTAGCATTTCAGATACCCATCTTCAAACTACTGGCCAATAGTATCTGGCAGTCTTTTCCATGAAGTAGGAAATTTAAAAGAGTTCTGCCTATATTGGCATTTGTTAGTCACCTTTATTTGTGTCTTTCAGAATGTCTGGAAGATTATTTCATGAAGTAATAACCCCAAAGGACTGTCTCACCTTCTTTAGGCAACTTCAACAGTTATTTTTTTTTCTGGGTCATGAATACCAAGTTCATAAAGCATAACATCATACAGTCCAAACAAGAGCAGTTGCTTGCCCAAATGTCTAACAAACTCCATAAGGAGTCTTTTACAAGTCCATCATCCTCTTGAAGTAGATTGGTACTGCCAGGAACAAATCTGTCTCACTTTCATAAAAAGAATAAATTCTTAAAACAGTTTAATACCATATTCTGTAGTCTTTGAAAGGTTTGAAGAATGCCTATCCATCTGAAACACATATCTGTACATATAGAAAGTCTAACATGACTACAAGCTAAACTATTATAGATCACATCTATTAACCTGTATTTCTTAATTATACATTTCATTTTTAAAGGAGCTGAAAAACACAATACATGAAGGAAGAGCAGAAATATACATATGATAAAAGTGACCTAAAATTTCTATCAATAGACCAAAACTATCCATCCCAATGCAAATCTCAATAGCATAACCCCCTTTAAATGTAAACAAACTTTTATAAACAGTCATTTAGGGAATTTTGGCATAGTATTCTTCAAACTGTTTCCTGCTTTTTGTTGGGCAAAGTAACTTTTTAAGATGTTTATAATGACCTTTCAGGGGTTTTCGATCCATCAAACCAAATTAGTAAGGAAGGATTCTGTAATGGCGTAAACAAATGCAGACAGATTGTAACAATATATATAGTTTTAATGTAGAAATAGACTTACAGAACCACCGTTCCCGCGGAGACCAGGAAAGCAGAAGAGACAGCTCGGAGCTTGCTCGCCAAATTTATAGGCAGACATTAGCCCTAGGCGAACACGGCCCTTACGGGGCGGGACTTATGCCTACAGGATTCCACAGGTCCTCATGCTCTGTGGAAACAAAAGAAGAACCACTTTTCCAAAGCAACGTATCATTAGACCCAAATTTTGAAATAAAGATATTAAAATATAAAGGTGGGTTTAGCTTCCAGTCCATACAATGAAGTGTCTCTTTTTGCTTAGCTCCGTCATAGACAAAAATTTCAAAGTAAATATAATAATATACATGATACAGACTTTTTGTGTATTTTCAATCTTTATATGGCTTATTTTTCTTTACTCCTTTTAATCTATGACTGACTGTACTCTGTCTCTTTAAAGACTTCATTTTATTTTGTTAAGAAACTATTTGCTTCTTTTTATAACTATACTCTTTTTCTTCTCTCTCTCAAGTCTACATACATTTATCCAACACTATGAACCATTTAGAAGTCTTTTTTCATCTAAATCTCCATTATTGTGTCTTATTGTGTATCTATAATCATTTTCTGACCAGTATCACCTTGTTATGCTAAGTGGTAGTGACTAGAGTTAACAAGGCCCTGCTTGCTTGCTCCACCTAGTCCAACATGATGGAAGCATGTTTGCTGCCTCGGAGAGCCATGCACATTGCCTCATTTTTAGGCACTCAGAGGGTCTATGTTGCCATTAAGTAAGCTGTAGCACTCTGCTCACAAAACCTTTTTAAATTCCCCATTACTAGACCCCCTGAAAGAATAATTGCTGTTTGCGCAAGCAAACTAGGATGCCACCATTTTGAAACCACACATCATTTTGTTTTATTTTTTACTTTTCTGCTACCACTGAATCAGAAAGACCTCTCTTAAGGAAGCTTCTGCATGCTTCCAGCCAAAACCAAAAATGCAGCTAAACATTGTTTTGTGTGTGTGTGTGTGTGTGTGTGTGTGTGTGTGTGTGTGTGTGTGTGAGTGTGTGTGTGTGTGTGTGTGTGTGTCCACAATAACTTTCCAAGCTTTCTCAGGTTTTACGGGGATGTAGTCAGACATATTGGTGTGTCAATCTGTTGGGAAACCCCTTTGGATCCTTAGACAGAGCAGTATGCAGATAACTATTGAGACTTCTCCCTAAAATAACATAGTTCATGGAGTTATTTGAAAGAACATCAGACAAAAAAACATCACAATTGTACATAGATTTCTGAGCCACTAAAATTGTCCTCTAACTAACTATTCACATCTCACAACTGTTAAATGGTGGACAATTTGTTATACAATAATAGATAATATACAATATTGTATAATATAGTATAATAAGGTTCTTGAAATTATTGTCTTTGTTTGAATATTTTGCCAACTTTTTTTTGCCTACAGTTCATTAAAAACAGACACTCCATGAATTTGAAGATGTGCAAATTGCAGATTATATTCATGTTATCTAAATCAATAGCTAAAATGAGCTTTTTGTTGCTTTTATAATAAAAAACTCTAATGGGCTACATTCACAGTATTCCTATTCCTATTATAATAAAAAAGCCACTCTTTTTTATTATAAACAGATACTCAAATATGATTACAGTATATAAAGTTTATTAGTCAGAAGAAAAGACATGTTAGCCCAACTATACCACAATGACTCTAATTTTATTGAAATTATGTACAATGAACTGAAATTTTAGTTCTTGGAATCAAATTAATGTGTTGTTAGTTATACTTCTATTTTTTATAAACTAATTTTTTTGTATGAAACACAGAGTGATAGGTGAAATTACTATAATAAATTAAGAGATGAATTATCATTTAATGCTTTTGATATATTGAAACATATATTTATAGATTATTTGATTTTAGCTAAAAAACATTTTAATTTGTTAAACTGTAGAGATAATGAGTGACGCTAATTGTCCTGGATAAATCCCAAATCAAGACTATGGGATAAATGTTTGAAATATCACCACTTCAATAAACCTGTGATTTATTCCATGACTTTTTCAGGCCAACTTCTTCTTAAAAGTTTTTCAAGTTTTTCTGGTTACATTTGAGGAGAAAATTTTTTGATTAATAAATGGAAACTTGTATTCTTGAATTGTGTTTTGAATGTTCTTCCATGCAATAATTATAGCATCTATATACCTACATTTACTAGGTATTATATTTCCACTTTGTAGAAGGAAAAGAAACAAGCAATTGGTTATTTAAGACAATTGGTAATGTCCAGTCCTAGGAATCAAATCCTTTAGTACAATATATTAGATAAAATTTACAAAGTGAGGTAGTCTTAATCCAAAGATTTAGCACTTCAAGTAGCAAGTAAGATACATATCTATATCCATGCATATATAGAGAGATACACAGAATTGATAGATATTGATTGATGATAGATACATACAGATATATATATATATACATAGATAGATAGATAGATATATGAATTATAGAGATATAAAGATATGCATGATAGGTATAGATATTTAGAAGTGCTATGGATTGAATTATGTATATATTCTCACCCTAAATTCCAGAATTCTAATAGGTCTGAATTGGAAATTGATTGCTATGTTAGTCACATTTTTCATCTCTGAAACAAAATATATAAAGAATCATTTAAAGGGATATGGGATTTACTTCCAATTATAGTTTGAAAGTACATAATGCATCATAGCAGGCAATAAACAATGGATATCATGACAGTTAGATGCTTCTTGCATCTCAAACTTTCCTAATGTGCACAATCTGAAAAAAACAGCACTAACAACTATGGACCAACTATTAAGACACAAAACCTGTGGGGAATATTTTCCATTGAAACTATAACATTTAGAAGTACTTATTTCTGCCAGGCGATGGTGGCGCACACCTTTAATCCCAGCACCCGGGAGGCAGAGGCAGGCGGATCTCTGTGAGTTCGAGGTCAGCCTGGTCTACAAAGGGAGTTCCAGGACAGGCTCCAAAGCTACAGAGAAACCCTGTCTCGAAAAACCAAAAAAAAAAAAAAAAAAAGTACTTATTTCTGATGTAGCTCATTAGGATGAATCCATTAGCATAAGTAGTAGTCCAATATTACTGTTGTACCTATAAAGACAGAAAATTTGAAGACAGAAACATAATTCAGTGAAAAAATATGTCAATAGACAAGCGAAACACAAACTATAGAAAAACCTAAGAGAAAGATATGAAATAGGTGCTTCTTTCTTAGTCATTAGAAATAACCAACTATTTCAATGTAAAGTTTTACCTAAACAGTGGTTTGATCCATCTGATAGAATCAAAATTTGAAGAGGGAGGTAGGTTTATATATTCAATTTATCCAGTGTCACCCTCCATTTTCTCACCACCATAAATTAAATAGCTCTAATTCATAATGATGTTTGGCCTCATCACAAACCCAGAACAGTGTTGCCAACTGACCATAGACTAAAACTGTTACTACAATAAAGCTTTAAACCTTTGCACTGTTTTTCTCATTTACGCTGTCACAAAAGTATGTGAGAAAAATTTACACAACTGTTTTCCATGGCATAAGAAGGTTTATTCAAATTAGTGGTTCTTTGTATTACTTATCAAATACAAAGGAAAAGTAATTTAATTATGCAAATGATTATGTAGTATTTATGAAAAGTTGCTCAAATTCCATGAATTTTTCTAATTCAAAGCAGAAACTATTACTTCAGAATAACACATAAAGGTAATATTAGAGGACCCCCAATCTAGTCACACTTTACCAAGTGTTTTATCCTTTTTTTTATTTGTAAACTCATTTGAACAAAGTCTTATAAAGTTATGTATTGTAACAGAGGTTTACTTCTTTAGTTGTGATTATCTCAAACTCATTGAACCTCAAGTATCCATTCATAAGATTCATTTCCTTATTGAGAAAAGCCAATTTAACAGTGACCATAGCCTTCTACTTGCAGCTCCTACTAAGGATAAAACCTTCTTAATCCTTACTTTCCCCCCCTACAGTATCAGAAAAAAAGATAAAACCATTCAATTTAATATACATTCTACAATTTGTTCTTTCTATAATTCACATGCTTTTAGTCACTAAAGGTGGTGTAGTTATTTAACATTTTTTTCCCTTTTTAGGGACCTACCATACAGCTCCCAAATAAATACACAGAGACATATTCTTATGAATGCCTGGCCTTATCTTGGTTTATTTCTAGCCAGTTTTTTAACTTAAATTATCTTTAAATTAAACTTTAATAACTGAGCTTTTTCCTTTCTCTATTTGTGCATATCTTCTATATCTTTCTTATGTTGTATCTAGTTGTGTGGCTGTGTGATTGGCCTACAGCATTCTCCTCTCCTTCTTTTCTTACTCCTCCCTTTTTTCATTTTCCATTGTATTTATTCTGTCTGCCTGTCAGCTCCAGCTTTCCCTCTTCTGCCTAGAATATTGGGCATACAGTTATTTATTAGACCAATCAGGTGTTTCAAACAGGAAAATTAATACATTTTTAGAGAATTAAACAATTCAACACACAAGAATTCAACACATCTTTGTATCATTAAACATGTTTCATAGCATAAACAAATATACCATATCCTTATCTAATATTCCATACCAAGGCTATCTTCCATCTTTGATGTCTATGTCTTCTTACCATAATAAATGATTCTACTTAATTTGAAAGTTCAAATATTTTCCAGCCTGAGAGAAAATTTACTTGATTTTATATATTTTATTTTCAGTACAATTGAACTTAATTTCCTACCATAATCAAATACTTTATAAATAGTTCATAATCAGAGTATATAATATCATGTTTCTTATGCTTTACTCAGTATAAAGTGTTAAGGTACTAACTAGGAATAGACATATAAAAATCAAAGTATGTGGTCTTTCTATTCTACTGAACAATTGATGAATTTGGCCCTGCCAATCAATACCATTTTTCTTCAAAATCTCTGGTCTGGCCTCAAATTCACAGAGATCCGCCTGTTTCTTCCTCCTGAGTGCTGGGATTAAAGGCTTTCGCCAACACTGCCCGGCTCAAAATCTCTGGTCTGATATACAGTAAAAGAAAAGTAGATATTCTCATATACCAGTAGTGAAAAATGAAGAAAAAATATAAAAGCAACTGAAATTTCCATGAATAGGTGTTTGAGTAAAACTAATTTCTAGTATATAAAGAAAACCAATCATTGAAAGCTGTGTATAGCAGAAATAGTACACTGAAGTTTTGTGTACACCATTATATACAAAAGGCATTGATCAAATACCAAAGAGAGAAATTAGAGATATCTATTTTACATATGGTGATGGCATAATTGAAGCACCTTTTAATTTCACTTTTTTCTTTAAATGGATCATGCAGGCAATTCCCTTAAAACATATAACACTAGTCCCTTTTCTTATATATATTCCTATAATCTCTCCATGGTGTTGGATGCCATTCTGTATACAATGAATATGTTTTATTACCATTGGTCAATAACGAAGCTACTTTGGCCTATGGCAAGATAGAATATAGTCATGGTGGAAATCAAAACAGATACAAGGAAAAAGAAAACAGAATATGGGAGACATCCGAGGCCACTGGGGAAGCAAGATGTGAAGTAAAAAACCATAAGCCTCATGGTAAAATATAGAAAAACAGAAATAGGTTAATTTAAATTGTAAGAGCTAGTTAATAATATTCTGAACTAATAGGTCAAACAGTTAATAATTGATATTAAGCCTCAGAGTGGTTATTTTGGAGCTGGTAGGTGGGATAGAACCCTCTAGTTACAAATGGTGTACCAATGTGAGACTTTGGAGTTATGCAAATGATTATGCAGTATCTACGTAAAGTTGCTCAGATTTCATGAATTTTCCTGACTCTTAGGATACAAACAAATGCAAAGCAGAAACAATTACTTCAGAAGAACATATAAAGGTACTACTAGAGGAATCCCCAATATAGTCATACTTTACTATGGAAATAGGGCCTAAGAAAGCTTTTAAAAGTTCTAAATGCACGTAAATGGAGCTGTACTGGGCTTCCTAGTTTCATGGTCTCACGCCAGCAGCAGCACAGTGACATGTTGTCAAACAGCTACCTATAAGATGGTGTTAGGCAGCAGCCACCAAGAGCTATGTGGCATGGCAGGTTTTTACAGTCTCACATAAGCATTGGTACAGAGAGGTTAATCAGCCAAGAGCTGTGTGGTGGATTTAACTTTTGTTCATATAGACAAAAAACTTCTGTGGACCGACTGCATTCTACCTGATGACAGTATGGACAGGTGGCTAAGCATGATGCTCATTGCTACCTCCACCATTTTGAAAAGTCATAAAGGGCAGAACCAGCAGTCAAAGTAGCTGCTTTGGTCCTAGTCATTTACCTAGCCCACTTACCAGTTTAAAATAGTGATCAAAAAATTACAAATACATAATAAAGGCAAATTCAGACAAAATAACCCTATTCAGGTAACAGTGTGTTTTAAAAAATGTACGTAGGCTTAGGAGAGAGTGGAAAAGTGGTATAAATCATTATGAAAAGGAGTAGTTTTAACAAATAAAACAAAATCTTTAAAGATAAAGTAAAAGTAATATTAAAAGCCATATGGAAAATACCCAGAGTCTGAATTATGTATACTATTCTGTTTTCTTTGATTTTTGACTGTTAATAAAGTAACTGCAGAGAAACATTTGATTGTAGGAGCTGCTAAGCTAAACAAAGATAATGGTATCTTGACATAAAAAAAATTGGGACTAAGTATATATTACTTTGGAAAAGAGGTTTTGCTTTTGTTTACACCAAAGATGAAAAGCTACAGATTTCTTACAGGCTAATATGGTTTGATCAAGTAAAAGGCTCTGAGAGTTCTCTATGGGTATAAAGGTCCAGGGGATCCAATATTCAGAACAGCTTAAAGACAGCTGACTGATATGACACAGGATTTAATTGTAATTATAAATTTTCTCAGGATTCTCATAAGAGTACCAACACCTCCAATCAGCAAGAAGTAGTATAGAAAACTATGTCCAAATTACTAAGTATTTATATTTTTGTTCCCATTTAAAGGGGGCATTGTTATAAATGACTAATGGTCATAGTCAATCTCCTTCTAAAGGAAAAAGAGGGATATGATACAAAAATGATGAAAAAAAGGTAGATTATTAAATCTACTTTAATACAAAAAAACATCTGTTGATCTCAAAATACATTACATTGATATGGATTTTGATTTATTGATACAAATTTAAGGTAAATTTTGTTATTTTATATATATATATATATATACTTGTTTAAGGTATTATGGTTGTACAGCTCATTTAAAAAATTGACATATATTTAAGAAATACAAATTAATAGTCATCTATAATAGTTAAAATTATAGACATGCTAGTTAGGTTTTCTTAATATGCAAAGATATATTTCAAATAAATAGGTAATCTTCAAAAATTTCAAAGACCTTCAAATTATTGCATTTAAAATGCTTTAAGAACTTAGACTTGTCTTGAAAGTGAGACAAATCTGTTTCTAGCAGTGCCAAATTAGTTCAAGAGGATTATGGGTATTGAAAAAGCTGGTTATGTAGTTTGTATAGTTTGTTGCAAGGCTTGCCATTTAGCCGAGAACCTGCTCTTGCCTAGAAAGCTTGATTGTATGCAGCATAAACTGCAGATGCAGGACCCACTGAAAAATGACTGTGAAACTTGCCTAAACAAGATGGGACAGTCCTTCAGGGTTCCTGCTTCATGGAAGATTCTGCCAGATATTCTACATGATATAGACAGAAATGACTGACAAACTGCCAATATAGGTCAGACAGTCTTTAAAATTTCCTGCTTCATTGAAAAGTCTGCCATATAACATGGCCTTATCTATAGGCAGAAGATGGATGCCCCAACATTACAGAAGAACTTTGCATGACTGTCTCAACAGTCAGATGTCTCTGTAATTCCTAGAGTTTTGGAAATTCCTTGTAATGCACTTCATGTTTACTTAGGTAACATACCCTTCTGGGGTCTTGAATAGAGTTGAAGACTAGATAGTTATAATTATAGTTTTCTTTATTTATAATTATTGACTAATTAAATATAAAACTTTATTCACACAAATATAGGATAGATGATAGAATATTTTCTTTAGTTTTGTTAAATACAAATAAAATAAATATAACTATAATTGTTGCAGGATATATGTTTTGTTGTATGCAATTTTATAAAGATAAAGTTTGAACCTTCCTTTTTAATTAGACAAAAAATGGGGATGATATGGGAAGTCTCTCTGTATGCTGTCAATATGTTTTATTACAATTGGTGAATAAAAAAGTTCTTTGGTCTATGGCAGGACAGAATATAGCTAGGTGGGAAAAAACGATAAAGGCAAAAGAAAGCAGAATCTGATAGATGCAAGCAGCCACTGGGACTTGAATAACTAAATGCTTCTACAGTAGGGAATTTTCTCAACCCTTGATGGAGAAGAAAATAAAGTCCAGTTTCTGTTTCCAGCACGGGACTCATCATCAAGTTGGTATAAACTATGCACAGGTCAGAGAAACCACAAGGCACCTGCCAATGTAAACAAGTTTCTCATGTAAAGAACCTCCTCAGGTTAGACTAAAGTTTCATCTGGGCCATGAATAAGGTAAAAGGTGTACTCCATGAGGCACACAGTCAAAACCCACCTTTGGGCCATATTAGTCACTAGGGTAGCGAAACACAATTAAGATGACTGCTCTTAAAACATTACGCTCTTAAATAATAATGAAGAATTTAACATATTATTTCAATATGTAAATTAATAATATATCCATATATACAACTTCAATAGTGTCATATGACAGAGTTCTAGATTTTTGCTGTATGTTATATTGATATTTAAGTATACTGAACTGTGTACTTAATAATTGAGCTTGCAAAAAATGTAACATTCCATGTAAGGGTACTTGGAAAAGCCCCAAGACCCCAAAAGACAAATATTGCTTGGCTTATCTCATAGAGTAAATGTACATTTTTAAAGCAGAGAAAGACATGAGAGTATAAGGAGACCAATGAGAGCATAAAACAAATAAATGAGAGAGTGATTATAATCAGTGTACATTGTATGTAGAAGAGCAAGGTCATAACAAAATTCATTATTTTTGAATAATCAATATACTAATAAAATTTTTAAAGTGGGCTATTAAAGTCATATGTATCATCTGTGCTTCTATAGGTATATGCATAGTATTTAAGAAATGATTTATACCAAAATGGTAAAATAATGTCATAGTTTTGTACATTCATATATATGAAACTAAATGGACATATAAACAATAAGATTTCTTGAAATTTTCTTGAAGTTTATTTATCTTTTACTATGTTTCCAAATTTTTATTTTAATTTTTATTAATTTTTTATTTTATTTTATATATCAATCACAGTTTATCCCCACTCTTCTCCAGTTCCATACCCCTACCTCCTTTCTACCCCCATCCAATTCTCAGAGAGGGCAAGGCCTCACATAAGAGTCAGCAAAGCCTGGTAGATCAAGTTGAGGCACTACTAAGCTTCTCCCCTTCCTAATTTTTCTGAAGTGGAATTATGCTACATTTAAAACAAACAACAAAATTGATTTGACATCAGAATTTGCATCATGTCACCTTTGTTCTCAAATATATGAAATCAAAGAAAACAGTCCTCATCAGAAGACAAAACTACTACAGTTGAGAATCAGACTTCATTTAAAGCATGGATTTATCAAAAAACTGCACATATTTTTGAATTACTTTCACTGTTCTTTGTTTTTGTAAGCACAACTTCTACTAGAGTTGAGGATCAGACTTCATTTAAAGCATGGATTTATCAAAAACTTGCACATATTTTAAAATTACTTCTACTGTTCTTTCTTTGTTTATGTAAACACAATTTTCTCATCTATAAGGGATCTCAAAACACAAAGAGCTTTATTGTTTTTCTCTGGTTTTGCTCAAAGGCAACTGAGAAGCATTTTCCACACCCATACATCAAACAGCACACTACAGATGCCTCACAAAATCTGCCCCTATTAAAGACACTTCCTTTGATACTGATTTTACTAGATATAGAAATATAATTAGACATTATATACTAATAGTTTTAATGGTTATCAACTTAATAAAATTTAAAATTCCCTATGGGAACAGATGGTTGTGCATGTCTGTGGTAGAATATCTATGTATGTTAGGTCAATTCTATGGAAAAATTGTAGTATTAGGAGTGGTGGGCTACGTCTCCACCAGCCAGCTAGTTTATACCCAAAATAACCACACAGAAATTGTATTAATTAAACACTGCCTGTCCCATTATTTCTAGCCTCTTATCGGCTAACTCTCACATCCTGCTTTTACTCATTTCTGTTAATTTGTGTGTCACCATGGGATCGTGGCTTACCGGGAAAGATTCAGTATGTCTGACCTGGTGGCTGGCTCCATGGAGGCTCTCTCTGTCTGACTTCTTCCCAGAATCATGTTCTGTCTACTCTGCCCACCTAATTTTCTGTCCTATCAAAAGGCCAAGGGAGTCTCTTTATTTAAACAATGAAAGTAACACATATACAGAAGTTTTTTTTTCTGTTTAAACATTTCCCCTTTTTCTGTTTAAACAAAAAAGAAAGGCTTTCATTTTAACATAGTAAAATTACATATAACAAAACAGTTATAAAGCAAGAATTACAGTTACAATATTTATACCTATTTTATCTTTTATCATAACTAAGGAAAACTATAACTATCCATTCTTCAACTCCATCAGATACTCCAGAAGGATATAATATTACCCAAGTAAACAACTTCCAAAACTCTAAAAATGACAGAGACATTTCACCAAAGATGATCCTAAATTCTGGAGATGTCATTATACAGATAGAGTTCCAGGGAGAATGTAAGCTAAGAACAAGCATTGTTTGCTCTCTACTTTCTGATTTTGAGTGTAATATATGTAATATAGACAACTCCTGGTTTTCTTTCCTTGTCTTCTTTGCTCTGATGGACTATATCCCTAGAACTGTTATCTAAAATAGATCCACAATTAGAAGAGCAAATTAGGTACATTTATTTTGCTAAACCTGACCATGTGCTTCTCAGGCCTTTGGGCCTGGTTTTCAGCAGAATGCAAAGGACTTTAAAACATTGATGTATTAGTTATGGCTAACGTTGTGATGAACCATCATACTAAAAATCAATTTGGGCATTCAATTCTGCTTACATTTTCAAGTAACACTCTGTTTTAGGGCTTTCTATTGCTATGAATTGACATCATAATCATAGCAACATTTAATTGGGGCTGGCTTACAATTGTCCAGAATTGTCATGGTGGCATGCTGTGAGATGGTTCTGAAGAGTCAGTGAGAGTTCTATTTCCCAGTCCTCAGGCAGCAAAAAGAGA
The DNA here is from genome assembly GCF_018167655.1 of Microtus oregoni. Taxonomy (NCBI): domain Eukaryota; kingdom Metazoa; phylum Chordata; class Mammalia; order Rodentia; family Cricetidae; genus Microtus; species Microtus oregoni. Next base: position 2,609,808 of record NW_024544721.1, read on the forward strand.
GAGTAAGCCAATGAGCCTGGGCTAAGCTTCTGAAGCCTCATAACCTGCTCACAGTGACACACTTCCTCCAACAAGGCCATACCTATTTTAACCAGGCCATATTTCCTAATATTTTCAAATAATGTCATTTCCTGTGAGCCTATAGGAGCCATTTTCATGCAAAACGCCATCACTGAAAGAAGTTGTGATAAGAATTCATATAGTATAGAAATGTAGAGGCAGGAGCTGGTGCAGAAGCCATGGAGAACTGCTTCTTATTGACTTGCTCTTAGTGGCTTGGTTGGCCCGCTTTCTTATAGAACTTAAGACCAGTAGCCCATGATCAGAACTCAGGACTACCAACATTAATCACTAATTAAGGAAAGGACCTATAGTCTTGCCTAGATGAAAATTTTATGGAGTTATTTTCTCAGTTGAGGTTCCCTTCTCTCAGATGACTCTGGATTGTGTCAAATTGACATAAAAACAAGCCACAATCCTTTCTTTTAAAACCCTAGCATGGTGGAGAGAATGCTTTTTTGGTGGTTTGGTCTTGATTTGGTTTACTATTTTCTTGTTCTAGCTTGATTCTTCTTCCTTGGACTAGTAAAGTTATTTGTGCCATTGTATATTGGATCTATGTAACTAGTTTTTTAAAGTTATAGTAGTTCACAGTTAGGAGATTGCCTAAGTCTCAAAAGCTGCTCTCTACATACACTTTTAACAGTGCTGAAAGTGTTAAAAATAATGGGTACTTTTGAAGATGGAGTGAATAGTTTTGCATTGTGATATGACAATGAAACTTGGAACAAGGGATGTTGCAATGTTATGTCTTAAAGATCATTATATTTTTGTGTCAAGTTGATGGGAGGCATCATTGTGATGATTAATCTCAGGACCTATTGTAATAATATATAGAATCACCCAGGAGGTGGGCCTTTGGTCATGACTGGTGTAGGGTTGTTATGTTTAGGTTAATTAATGTGAGAATAAAAGCCCAATGTGGGTAGTGTCATTTTATAAGTTGTGGCCCACACTGAAAAAAAAAATAAAAGTGAGAACATCACTAATGTAATAGTAGCATATAGAGGTTATGAGGTCCTTGTGATCACATATAGCACTGGGGGAAACAGGAATAATAAATATACATTCTTTTCTCTTCAATAAAAGACATGTATACATGTTTCTGCCTGGAAAGATGGGAATGGATATAATTAATAACTTTGTGATTTTTGCTATCTGTAGGGCCAAGGTATCACCTGAATCCCTCAGAGGTTCCAGATATTCCCTAGACTCCTGAGCATTGTTTCCCAGTCAGTAGAACCTATTCTTATGAAAGAAGTAACAGGTACTTTGCAAAAGACATGTGCATTGCAAAGGAGTTTTGACATAGTTATGCCTTAAGCTTCATTGTGATAAATTGTCACAGGAAACTTTTTTGAGAGATTGTACTATGTTTAAATATGTTAAAAATAAACTGTTCAGGGAGGAAATTTGAACCAATACCAGCTAATAAAGTCATGTTGAACTTTATTTCCTTTTTGCCTCATGAGGATTATTTCATTGCCAGCCATGGTGTTTGCAGGTATTCTTTCCCAACACACACACACACACACACACACACACACACACACAGAGAGAGAGAGAGAGAGAGAGAGAGAGAGAGAGAGAGAGAGAGAACTGTTTCATGAGGCATAGTCCCAGACTGTAAAATGAAAATAGAAAAAGGGAAAAAGCAAGCTATCTACAAGAATCTACTGTTTTCTGCTTCCTGAGTATAAGTGTGCTATTATGAGTCATTTGTTGGTTGTACCACCATGCCTTTCCAATTTTATGTACTGGAAATGTAGCCTCCTTATGTTGATCTTGTCAACATTTTTAATCACAGCAATGAGACAAATGTTAACGGTGAAAATTTAAATGACAGCTTTAAAGTGATGCCACTCCTGCCTAGACTGCAATAGAAGGCATGTACGTGACATGAAACAGTGAAGAAATGAGTAAGGGGATAGAATGGGGACAAATGTTGCTCATTTTTCTCCACTTTTACACAACAGAGAATTTTATGTCCTTAGTTGTGAAGCTACCAAAGCATTCCCACTTGTGTCTAGCCTCTTCACCTTTACAATCTTGCTCAGAGAAATACTAATATTCCTCTTCATCCCTGTCATCTTTTTAAATGCCTTTATAACAACAGTTCCTTTTTATTTTAATTTTTTTATTTTACTTACCAACCTCAGTTTCCCTACCTCCCCTTCTCCCGCTCTCCCACTCTTCTCCCCTTCCCAGCCCCTTCCACTCCTCAGAGGGCATAAGGCCTCTTTGGGGAATCAAGAAAGTCTGGCATACCAAGTTGACGCATGACCAAGCCCTTCCCCACTGTATCAAGGTTGAGCAAGGCATCCCACCATAGGGAATGGGCTCCAAAAAGCCAGTTTTTGGATCTGGGATAAATTCTGGTCCCACAGTCAGGGACTTCTGCAACAGATCAAGCCATATAATGTCACCCACATTCAGAGGGTTTAGTTCAATCCTATGAAGGCTCCTCAACTGTCAGACCAGAGGACGTGAGCTCCCTCTAGCTTAGATTAGCTGTCTTTGCAGTTTCCCCATCATGATCTTCACCTCCCTTGCTCATGTGATACCTCTTCCTTCTCTTCAACTGAACTCCAGGAGTCAATCCCAGTGCTTGGTTTGGGTAACTGCATCTGCTTCCTTCAATTACTGGATGTAGGCTCTATGGTGACAATTAGGGTACTCACTAATCTGATTATAGTGGAAGGCCAGATCAGACAGCCTCTCCAACATTGCTATGAGTCTTAGCTGGGGTTTCAATTTGTTCCTTATGGAAATGATCATTCCACAATCTAATTCTTTTTCATCTTTCTCTTCCACCATTTCTACCCTTTAAACTCCATTTAAACATTTTAAATCATCATCATTTTTAAAGACAATAAAAGTATGGGCATGTGTGTATATTTGAAAATGCAGGGGACATTAAGTAAAGTGGGCAATATATGACAATGTCTACACTGCTGCTTCAAAAATTAGTGATTGTTTCCCATTAGAACACCTCCTTTTCCTATTTATCATACCTCAGATGCTAAACATATCTTTGAGAAAATTTAAAATTTTAAACTGACAGAATCATTTTCATTGTTTATCATCTCATACTTATTGGAAGAATGTAAATAAAAATTTCCTTTGTGTGAAGTGAGATCTATGCTACCAGCCTACATTTGGCTTTCTATAGTTTTGAACCTGTTGAAGGAATAATTATAGAAGTATAATAGCATAAAAGAATATTGAAAAAGATAAATTATGAGTCATGATACCTAATTTACCCATTACTCCATGCCAGAAACCTAGGAAAAGGCAAGTCTAAGAGAAGAATGTCTATTTGACATATGTAGGAATGACATCAAGGGTTTCAGGAAGTCCAGTATTATCAGTCACTCCTTTCTTCCTCTTTCTCAGAAACAGCAGTTTCCCACCTCCAAATTATTATGATTTGGACAGTGAGAAATATCAGAGAAAATAGTTGTTGATTGTACTCAAGCACCACAACCCATTTGATTCTTATATTTTCTAAAAGGACTATCTAATAGTGAATAAGATTGAAACTAGGCAACCATGCATGCTATTTACTAGTAATTAGCATCAGAAAACACCTTGACATTAGATCTTAGTAAACATTGAAGGAGGACACTAAAAAGAAATCCCACACTAGCTCAGAACTGAGTAAAATAAAGGGTTATTTATGTAGGGGTAGACTGACAGTGCACAGTCCTCTGCACAAATCTCGCAGCCTGAAGAGAGAAGAGGAATGAACACTTTACATGGCATTTATAGTATAAGAGACCATCCTCAAGTGGGCTGGTAACTGAAAGGCTGCTGGGTGAAGGATCTTCTACAGCAAAACTTGATGGAATCCTTCAGGGAACTTAAGGATACCATCGGTTTGGACTTAGCAAGAGATAAACTCCCATTGCTAGCTATATTCTGACTTTTACTTTCCTGGAAGCCTTTATCTTTTGGGAGCAAAGTATCTGTTGATGGGATCCAAGAAGAATGGTTCTCCATACACTAGTTCTATTTTTCATTCAATTAACCCCGACCAGAGAGGCGCCATCCATGTAAAGCAGCATGGTGTTCCTATGATGCTTTCCATCCACTGTTAACTGGAGAGAGATTTAAGATAGGGGCAGTTGTTGAATTAAGGGCAGACTATATATATTGAGGTACTTTTTTTCAGGTCAACCCATGCCGGCAGGCAAGTGAGTAGCCAGGAAAATATCTGTGACTGATGTGAGAGGTCCTTCTGTCTTGGTTAATGAATAAAGAAACTGCCTTGGACTGTTGTTAGGGCAGAACTTTGGTAGGCAGGGGGAAGACAGATCTGAATGCTGGGAGGAAGAAAGGCAGAATCAGAGCGAGATTCCATGAATCTGCCACTAGAGAAAGACATGTTGCCAAGTCATAGCCAGTAAGCCACTGTCACATGGTGATACACAGATTAATAGAAATGGGTTAAAAAAAAGATGTAAGAGTTAGCCAATAGGAAGTTAGAGCTAAAGGGCCAAGCAGTAATTTAATTAATACAGTTTTGTGTGGTTATTTCAAGGCTAAGCTGCAGCCTCTCCCTGCAACATGTGACTGGAGAGAGAAGAAATGGACAGAAGTCCAAAAAGCATCACCTGTATTTTTGTGAGGACACTTTTATGATGTTGTTTCTGATTATATGTTGCACTTGGGGCCAAGAAAAAGAACCGAGGTAAGTCCATTCATTAAAGACTTTTGAATTTTGACCCTAGAAATGACTGCAAATATGGACCTGGGCTTTTTTTTTATAAGCAAAAAATGCATGCCAGTCTATTTTTTCTAAACAATACTCTCACCTGTCATCTAAGCAAGCTCACCACAAACAATCATGATGTACTGACCAGAAAATACCATAAAGGTCATTTCCTAGCAAACACTAAACACTGGCAAGTGTTTCATGAATTGCATGAAATTTATCAAATTTGTTATTAGTACTACATCTCTGCCTCTCTCAACAAGTTCATTCTTTATGATCAAAAAATATTTCATTCTCCATCTCCCATCATAATAAGCACCAAAGAATTTCCTCTTTCTCGATTGATCATGCTTCTTGACTTAAGCCAATGTGAGTCACATTCCATTATAATAAGGTGTTTCATTGTTTGTTTTTTCTCTTAGGGAACATTCTAAAGGAATATGTTCACCTTCTTGAGCAACAAAAAATTTAGTAGTCCTGAGACAAAATAAACAGGACCTTCCCATTAAATGTAGAATGCAAAAAGAAGCAAGCATAAACACAGCAATTGTTTAAGATGTCTTCATTTTCAAGGAAAAGCGGTATTACAAATTTAACAGTGTTTTTAATTGTGCTATCATATGGCTGCCTCCAGTCAAATGTATGCTTTTTTTAAGAAAAGAAAATTAATAAGAGAAAAGAATAGTTTAAAAAAGCTTCATGAGTTGAGCTGCTTAGGGATGTCATATAATCGGGAACAGCTGTACCAACTCCACCATCTCATCTGCAAAATAGTGAAAAATAAAAAAAAAATCACAATTTAAAAGGTGGATGTGACACTTCAAAATAGTTCTTTTTATCTCAAGCAAGTTAATATAATAAAATATAAACATTGCCATATTTGTATGCATGTGTGCCTTCCCATAATGAGGAAAAGTAGTTAATTGGGAAAATAGGAAAATGGACTTTACATTTTACTCTATACATTTTTACATTTAACTTTTCTGGAAGGTGTAGTTGGATCAGAAGAGGGAGTGAATGTTAAGAAATTGGTTTTCTCTTTGGAGTGTTTCCATTACTCACCTTTCTGAAATCAATACGGTGGTTTTGGGTGAAAATCTTTCCTCTCAAGTTGAGCACACACCTTTGCACATTTAAAGCAGCCTTTGCACCATGAGCGATTCACAGCTTTACATAATGAGCAGACCCAATTCGCTGGAGTATATGAGAGGGGTTTCTCCTGTTGTTTGGTTTCAAAGGATTTTTCCCCTTGAGCTTGCTTGAATTCAAAGGCCTTTACCCCTTGAGGTTGCTTGAATTCCAAGGCCATTACTCCTTGGGGTTGCATGGATTCAAAGGTCATTACTTCTTGAGGTTGGGTGGAATCAAAGGTCATTACTCTTTGAGGTTGCATGGATTCAAAGGCCTGTACTCCTTGAGGTTGAATGGATTCAAAGACTCTTACCCCTTGAGGTTGCATGTATTCTTGAGGTTGCTTGATATTTTGCTTTGGAGGCAGTTGTTTGGAGGGGCATTTATTCATAGAATAACTTTTACTTTTTCTCAGGGGGCTGGCTTGGAAACTATTTGGCTCTTCTTTCTGGCCCTGGCTCTTGCCAGTCCCCTCACCTTTCTCCAAACTAGGGCTTGCATCAGTAGCCAGGGTTGTCATCTGCTGAAATGTGTTTGTGTTATCTTCTCCCAGGGCAGCTGTGCCCTGGGATGTCTTTGGGTCCTCTTTATGTTCACTGATAAGACAGCTTCCCAAGTCTGGCCTCTTCAGAAGAATTCCTGGATATTTTTTCAGGGTTGGGCTTGTTTTGTTCACCTGAGTAACTGTTTCCTGAAGAGTTACTGAATCTTCTTTAGTGCTATGGCTGACGCTATCTTTTAGGCCACCCACCTTCTTGGGATTCCCTGGGTATTTCTTCTTGGTGCAGCTAGTTTCATTTTTCTGGGAAGTCATCCCCTGAAGCATTACTTGTTCTTCCTTTATGCTGTGATTACTGTTGACCTCGAGTGCAGTGGTTACCTGCTCCTTCACTGGATTTTTCTTTTCAGTGGCAACCTTCATCTGGGATGTGACATGACTTTCCTTGTGGTTGTTGTTGCTGCTGTCCCCATGGGGTGGTGTGCCTTGGGGTTTCTTTGAACCTTCTTCCCAGTGGCTTACACTGTTTCCCAGATGACTTACATCCTGGAGGTTCTCAGGATATTCGTTATGCCTATGGAAAGTTTGGCCACAAGTAGAAGCTGTTGCTTCCCGTGACCCCATTGAAACCCACATGCCAGGTGGGTAGATTGCTGCAGGAGCTATCTGAGGTACAACTGTAGCCATGGCTGCTGTTGTTGCTCCTAATTCCATCACTAATGGGTGTGGCACAGGTGTTGAATATGGGAATGGCAAGGGAATTCTAGTATTGAGTGGTAGTGGATGTGGCACAGGCATTCGAAGAAAGGGTGGCACTGATGGTACCCAAGGACCAGGAAGTCCTGGCAAATAAGACAAGACCGGTGGGACAGGCATCTGGGCCTCCAAACTGGGCATGTTTTGGGCCTCTCTAGATCGCCACTCTTCCTGCTCTTCTTCCTCAAAAGACCACACTGATGCACTACCCTGTTGCATTTTAGGTTCAGGCACATCAGGCAAGGCAGACCTCTCTGCTTGGAGCAGCCTCCCACGCAGTATTTCACGCTCATCCATTGCCTCTTGTAACGCAGTCTGTGTAGAAACAAGTTGAGCTGCTGCCTGGTCCCTCTCCTCTCGCAACCTCTGTAGTTCAGAGGCCAGAGTCCAGGAAGCTGTTTCACGCTCTCCCACCTGTTCCTGTAGCCTCCCAACTCTACGTGCCTGCTGCTCACGTTGCCTAGCACCTACTCTCACACTCAATGCCAAAGCACTCCAGGTACAAGCCCTCTTTAGGGAACGTGGCACTTTCGGGTCAACAAGGATAGTATGAAGGTGGTCTTCTATCTCATTCCAAGACCGAGATCGAAAGGACATATAGAATTCTGGACCCCCTCCATTCATAAGGACTTCATTGTTAATGAATCTGATTACTTCAGTATGGTGGAAGCCACTGTTGTGGTCTCCAAATTAAAGTGCCATGACTTTTGCAGTTTAGCCAATTAATACTCTCATGTACCTCCACTATGGTTACTGACACAGCTGCCACACATGTGGCTTAACTGCTGCCCCCTCCCCTCCAGTTTCAGTCCTACTTCAGTCCATGTCGAATCTTTGTTTCCTCGTTTACTTCCTTCCTCCTCTTCTTATTTCTCCATAAAACAGAGAAGCTGATCCTCTCACAAAGTCCTCTGTACTCAGCTGTGACTGCCTACTGCCGGGTAGTTAAGGAACATTCCACAGGATACCTCACAAAGGGTAAACAACTAAGTCATGCCACATGGCATGCTGGGAAATGTCATTCATCCTTAAACTACCTAAAAGAAGCGCAGGGAAGGCAGATACTGTGAGTACTGTAGTGAACGCAGAAAAGAAGGCATGAAAGAAGGTCTTCTAGAAGACCATAAGCTAGTGAATAAAATGAGGTCTTCAGTAACATACCTGTTGCTGATAAGCAAGACAGAATTTCTATACTGGGTAACAGATGAGGAAAGAGCTAGAGGAACTGGGCTATAGGCATAGCTAGGTAACAATTTCAAGTCTTCTTGTATCATGACAATGATACAATATGGGCTTTCCCCTTTCTTTTTTTTTTAAATGTGTATTGTTTTTGTTTTGTTAAACCAAAATTGGTATAGGAGAGAAGGTTCAGGGATGCATTGTCAGAGATATGAAACAGAGAACTGGGCTTGCAAAGGTGGCATCAAGACTAGAAAATGTGGGAGTAGTGGGAACCAGATTATTACATAAGAAGAATTGGGAAGAAGTTTGGGGACACTAAAAATCCCAAAAAGGGTTCAAGATTTTTAAAGGGACTGCTGATGAACACCATTTCCCATACTGAGTAGGTAAGGAAGAGAAAGCAAGGAGGAAGTAGTCTAGGAAGACTAAAGACAGAAAGCTACAACCAAGGTACATGTCCATATTCCATGAAAGGGAAGAGGAAATTTCAGAGCTTCTCCTCTCAAAATTAAAATTCTCTTATGCAACATTTGCATCTAAAGTGAAGAACATTGGGTATCTGAAGTTTCTTTTTTTTTAATTTATTTATTTATTAAAGATTTCTGTCTCTTCCCAGCCACCGCCTCCCATTTCACTCCCCCTCCCCTAATTAAGCCCCCCCCCTCAGCCCGAAAAGCAATCAGGGTTCCCTGTCCTGTGGGAAGTCCAAGGAACCCCCCCCACCTCCATCCAGGTCTAGTAAGTTGAGCATCCAAACTGCCTAGGCTCCCACAAAGCCAGTACATGCAGTAGGATCAGAAACCCAGTGCCATTGTTCTTGAGTTCTCAGTAGTCCTCATTGTCCGTTATGTTCAGAGAGTCCGGTTTTATCCCATGCTTTTCCAGACCCAGGCCAGCTGGTCTTGGTGAGTTCCCAGTAGAACATCCCCATTGTCTCAGTGTGTGGGTGCACCCCTCATGGTCCTGAGTTCCTTGCTCGTGCTCTCTCTCCTTCTGCTCCTGATTTGGACCTTGAGAATTCAGTCCTGTGCTCCAATGTGGGTCTCTGTCTCTGTCTCCTTTCGTCGCTTGCTGAAGGTTAATATTCAGGAGGATGCCTATATGTTTTTCTTTGGGTTCTCCTTATTTAGCTTCTCTAGGATCACTAATTATAGGCTCAATGTCCTTGGTTTATGGCTAGAAACCAAATATGAGTGAGTACATCCCATGTTCCTCTTTCTGAAACCTTCTGTGGGCAATTAAAAACTAAGGATAAGAGCTTTTCTATTTTCGAGTGGAAGGATGGAGTCATTCTTTGGTCAACTCTTGTGTAGTTCATATATCAGTCCCTCTCATGAAAAAAAAAAGAATCTTCTGTTTTCCAATTTAATACTAATTTCTCCATCTGCAATTTTAATACCTGGCTTTCCCACTTCTCAAACTCAAACCATATATTATATCTCTACTGATTATATCTTTTTCACTCTCTTTCATTCTACCAGCCTCTTTCACAATATCATTTGAGCGTACATAAGTTTATCATATACTATTATAATATTCTAGGCTTCATTTTTCTGTTCCTAAATTTCCTACTATATAACCACAGAGAATATCAAAAAGGTATATCAGTGGCTTTTCCTGCACAATAATCAAAGGTTCCCAATATTCAGTTCTTCCAATGTGATCTTTCTGAAGCATTGATAAAGAGAAAGAAAAAAGACTAAAAATGAGCTGCCAGGAAGAATGAAAATCAATAGAACCTACTACTCCCTTATTAAAATCACTGTTTACCACATTTTTCTAAAACAGGGACTCTATTAATTAAAATAAAGTTCATTTGAATCAATGACTTGATAACTGGACTACTACTAAGTAACTGTTAGTCAGGTAATATATACTGTATTTATATTTTAGACAAAGGGGTGACTCATGTCCCCAGTAGAATGATGCAGAATGGTTTGGGATTTCATCACATTGTTCAGAAGAAAGCGGAAATTTTTACAAGATTCCCGGGCAAAAGTTGGGAGCATGGGGGTGAGGGTAGGGGTGAGGGTGGGGAAAGGGGGGAGGGGTAGAGAGAAGGGAAAAGGGAAATACTGGAGAGTGCTTGGGGGAGTGGGAGGATGGAGATGAAGGAAGGACAGATATAGGAGTAGGGAAGAAGATATTTATATTAAGGGAACCATTTTAGGGTTGGCAAGAGACTTAGCTCTAGAGGGGATCCCAGGTGTCCATGGGGATATCCCCAGCTAGGTCCTTGGGCAGCAGAGTAGAGGGTGCTTGAACTGGCCTTGCCCCACTATCACACTGATGATTATTTTGAATATCATCATAGAGTCTTCATCCGGCAACAGATGGAGATATAGACAAAGTCCCTCATCAGAACAATGGACTGAGCCCCCAAGGTCCAGTTGAAGAGCAGAAGGAGGGAGAAGATAAACAAGGAAGTCTTGACTGTGAGGGGTAGGTTCACCCATTGAAACAGTGTGTCTGTTGTAATGGGAACTCATCAGATCCAGCTGGACCAGGACTGAATGAGCATGAGATCAAATCGGACTCTCTGAAAGTGGCTGTAAATGGGAGATGACTGAGAAGCCATTGATAAAGGCACTGGGACTTCTTTCTACTGCATGGATTGGCTTTTTGGGACTCTAGTCTATTTGTCTATTTGGATGCAAAGCTTCCTGGGACTGGAAGTGGAGGGGTTATGGACTTCCCACAGGGCAGGGTTCCCTGTCCTCTCTTAAGGAGGGAGGGGGAGGGAGGAGGGGGAGTGGGTGAGCGGGAGGGGAATGGGAGGAGGGGAGGAAGTGAAAATTTTTTGAATGGAAAAATAAATTTTAAAAAAAGGAAAAAAAATTAAAAAATGTCATTACATGAAATACTTTTGTAGGTGGAGGCTGTTCGTTAATTCCTGACTGCTAAGCCACAAAATAATTACACAAAACTGTATTAATTAATTCACTGTTTGTCCAGTCACTTAGCTGTATTGCTAGCTAGCTCTTATATCTTAAATTAAGCCATTTTTATTAATCTGTGTATCGCCATGTGGCTGTGATTTACTGTGTAAAATTCTGTCTGGCATCTATCTCCAGTGGGGCTACATGGCTTCTCACTGTCTCTGCATTCTCTCTCTCTCTCTCTCTCTCTCTCTCTCTCTATATATATATATATATATATATATATATATATATATATATATATATATATATAGCTTTTCCAGCCTGGTTACACTCTGTTAAGCCATTGGCTTAAAGCAGCTTCTTTATTAACCAATGGTATACATAGGGGAATTCCACATCACCTCCACTTTTCTGTCTAAATAGCAAAGGAAGGTTTTAACTTATCATAATAAAATTACATATTACAAAACAGGTATCAAGCAAGAATTACAGTTACAATATTTATATCTACTTTATCTTTTATTATAACTAAGGAAAACTACAACTATATCTATACTTCAACTTCATCAAAGACTTCAGAAGGATATAATATTACCTAAATTACAGCTGTAAGCAGCTTCCAAAACTCTAAAATTGACAGAGACATCTCACTGCCTGGACAGTCACCCAACATTCTTCTGTAATATTGGGTCATCCAATATTCACCCTACATGCCTATACTATCTGGCAGACTTTTCCAAGAAGCAGGAACCCCAAAGATCTGTTCTGCCTTGTAATGGCAAAGTCCATCAGTTTCTTTCTTCTGTAACCTGAAGAATGTCTGGCAGGCTCTTTTATGAAGCAGGAACACTGAAAAATTGTCTCACCTTTAGGAAAGTTCACTTATCATTTTTCTATGGGTCCTTCATGACCACTCTATACAACATAACATCAAGCAGTCCAGGCAATTGTAGTTTCTTGCCTGAATAGCTAGCAAATTTCATAAGGAGCATCTTCAATTCCCATTATCTTCTTGAAGTAGATTGGTGCTCCCAGGAAATGTGTCTCATTATTATGAAAAGTCCTCAGTTCTTAAATATTTTAAATGTCATATTCTGTAGGTCTTTGAAAGGTTTGAAGAATAACTATCCTTGTAAAATTTATTTCTGTACATTTAGAAAACTTAACTAACATGACTACAAGCTTGACAATTACAGATGACTAACCAGTAATCTATTTCTAAATTGTACATCACAGTTTTAAATGAGCTGCACAAATACAAAACCTTAAGAGCAGAAACTTGCATATATGTATATATATACAACAACATTGATATTAAATTTTATCAATAAGCCAATGCAAAGTATCCATCTTTATAGCATATCCCTCTTTAAATGTAAAGAAACGTTTATGAACAATCATTTAGGGAATTTGGGTGTAGTTCCTTCCAAACTACTTTCTGCTTTTTGTTGGGTGAGGTAATTTGGGGGGGGGTTTCATAGAAACCTTTTGGGGGTTCTTAGTCCATCAAACCACATTATCCTGGAAGTAATACACAGGTTCTCATTTTCTGTGGAAATGAAATAACCTCATTTCCAAAGCAACTAATCCTTAGACTCATATTTTGAAGTCAAGATACCTTTGAAAATATATGTTGATTTAGCTTAGCAGCCCATGCAATGAAATGTCTCTCTGTACTTAGCTCCTTCACAGTCAAAAAATTTACAGAAAACACAATAACATACATAATGCAAACTTTTGTGTGTATTACATTTTTATGTGACATATATTTATTATTCTTTTACTTTTTCTACAAGTTTACTTTGTATTTTTAAGGCCTTTGTTTATTTTTTTAAAAACCATTTATTTCTTTTTATAACTCTCTATACTTTTTTCCTCTCTCTTTCAAACCTACACACTGTAATTCACTTAGAGATATTTTTCAACTGAATTTGTCTTTATTGTGTATCAGTAATCCTTTTCTTACCAGGACCACTTTTTAAAGCATAAGCAGCATGGCTAGAACTAAGGCAGCTTTGCTTTGTGGCTCTACCCAGTCCATCATGGCAGAGGCATATTCACATGCTTCTGAGACAACTTGGTGGGATCTGTCCTCACCACCTTAGCTCTGGGAAGCACTGTGCAGCATATTCTGTTAAGCCATTGGCGGAAAGCAGCCTTTCTATTAATCAATGGTATACAGAAGGGAATCCTACATCATAGTTCTGGTGACATAACATTAAGTAACTATCATGATAGTCTACTTGAAGGATTCAAGATGTATATGCTGTGGGATTATGCTCTTCTACACAGTAAAGATATGTCACTCATTTTGGATTAATTAAACTCTGATTGGCTAGCAACAAGGCAGGAGGTATAAGCAGGGCAATAAAACTAGGAGTATTCTGGGAAGAGAAAAGACAGAAATGCAGTAGCATGCCAGATGCAGAGGAAGAAATGTGAGAATGCCTTATTGAGAAAAGGTACCAAGCCACATGGCTAAGGTAAGAATTATAGGTTAACTTAAGTTGTAAGAATTAGTTAGAAATAAGCCAAACAATAAGACAAACAGTTTATAATTAATAAAATCCTCTGTGTGTTTATTGGGGACTGAAGAGCTATGGGGCTGGGCAGGACAGAAACTTCTTTTTATATGTATATATAGTAAAGGCTATATACAATAATGAATATACCTAATAGACTACTACTGCCTTAAAGCCACCTATTTTAATGACCATTCTTCATAGTTCTAGTGTATTGTGTTTTGCAAAGAGTCATTTTCTAATCTACTACTTCTTATTCTGTTGATTCTCAATATTCATTATCAATGAGATAGAAATATTACAGTCATCTTCATTAGGTATACTTTAATTGACAGAAAATTAGGATACAGCCATGTTTCCTATCTATGGTCTTATACTTGTTCTTTACAATGACAAAAATTATGAGCTCTATTGATGCATTTAATTAACTTAATTTATTTGTTTTGATATTGATTGATTAATTTAATATTAGTCCATTAATCAAGATAGGCCATTGTACAAATGGTCACATGAGTAAATGTTGCCATTAATACAATGGAAATAATATTCTGTCTATCCATTATATAAATTAGTAATGCCCATAAGAAATCTTCAATTAATAAATGTTAAATATGTGCAATTGAAAAAATTATCTAAATTGCTTTAGCTTTTCAACTAGTATAAAAGTATGAAACTTAGAAATGCCAATGCTTGTCATTCTTTATTCATGCCTTATTACCTCTTGAATTGCTACTCAATGTTTAATTTACTGAACTATACATACTTTATCCAGTAGTCTAGCTGAATTAATCTTGCTGCATTCATACAATTCTGCCTAAGTATAAGTTTAAAGATGAATTGTCAACATTTTAATACTGAACATCTACACTGTATTTGTTATTGAAAATCACACTCCATTGCCTGAAATTCTCTACTCTTTACTTTATGAGCATTTAATATTTTGACTATTATTTTTTATTTTGGTAAGAGCTATTTTTCTTGCTTTAGTTAAATAGATATTGGTGCTCCCTGGATTTTATATTTTCCACTCTTTATTTTATATCTTTTATCAGGTGGTCAAATTTACATTAAAGCTTCCTAATATTGCTCCTGCAATGCTTACTCAAATACTGTGTCTCTAAACTCAGTCTCTTATGCAAGTTTAAGATTTGTATTATATAATGAATTTTCTAAATGCCTCACAAAACCTTAATGAATAAAACTGAACTTATAACATCTTCCTCTCTTCTTGGGGTTATTTACTATTCCTTGTCATCATCTGTTCAGTTATCCAAACTAGAAATTTTAAAGCAAATGAAATTGTTCTGTCCTTCCTTTCCCCTCTGTCTACTTGGGCACTATGTCATTTGTCAATTTGGCCTTTCATTGATTTTTTTATTTAGGCTACAATTTCCTAAAAGCAACTGTCATAATTTCTTAGTACCATAAATTCATGGTTATTCTACCAACTTCATATATTTCCTTTTGAAATTATTTTATAAAAAATGTCTAGATTAACCTATTTTCAAAATTTTATGTAAGTGTTATGCTTAAAATTTCCATTGCTCTTTATGTAATAATACCTAAACTCTTTATTTCAATAGGATGTCCTAATAGCACTGACAATCTCATTTTTATCCATTCCTCTACCTTTATTCAAGAAATTTCGAGCTATTTCTAGTCCCTCTCATATATTTTATTGTTTCTCGTTTATTTAGCTACCTTTACACTTTCTCTTTTGCCTGGATCTAAGAACTCTTCACAGAGTTATTTTTTAAAGATTTTTATTTGCAAAACAAAAGATTTAAAGCTAAGATCTAAATATGAAAGGGAACATAAGGTGTTTATCTTCCTGGGCATGAGTTACTTCACTCAGCAGTTTTTTCTACTTCCATTGTTTACCTGAAAATGTCATGATTTAATTTTCTTTCTTTTTTTTATTGAAAAGAAAAAAAATAATTCTGCCTCCTCCCAGCCTCCCATTTCCCTCCCCCTCCTACCACCCCTCTCCCCCTCCCCACATTATTCTTCTCCTCCCTCTGCAGTCCAAAGAGCAGTCAGGGTTCCCTGCCCCATGGAAAATCCAAGGTCCTCCCCCCTCCATCCAGGTCTAGGAAGGTGAACATCCAAACTGGTTAGACTCCCACAAATCCAGAACATGAAGTAGGATCAAAACCCAGTGCCATTGTCCTTGGCTTCTCAGCAGCACTCATTGTCCGCCATGTTCAGAGGGTCCGGGTTTATCCCTTGCTTTTTCAGTCACAGACCAGCTGGCCTTGGTGAGCTCCCAATAGATCAGCCCCACTGTCTCAGTGGGTGGGTGCACCCCTTGTGGTCCTGACTTCCTTGCTCATGTTTTCCCTCCTTCTGCTCCTCATTGGGACCTTGGGAGCTCAGTCTGGTGCTCCAGTGTGGGTCTCTGTCTCTATTTCCATCCATTGCCAGATGAAAGTTCTATGGGGATATGCAAGATATTCATCAGTAAGGCTATAGGATAGGTTCATTTCAGGTTCCCTATCCTCAGCTGCCCGGCTGCCCGGATAACTAACTGGGGATATCGCACGGAGCACCTGGGAGCCACTCTAGGTTCAAGTCTCTTGCCAACCCTAATGTGGCTCCCTTAACTAAGATATGTGCTTCCCTGCTCCCCTATCCAACCCTCCTATATCCCAATCATCCCGTTTCCCCAAGTTCCTCCCATCCTCCCCTTCTCACTTTTCTCTCCCCCTCTCCCCTTACCCCCATCCTGCCTCTGGTCGACTTCTCTGCTTTTATGCCAGTACCATGCTGGGATCATTACTGTAGCTCTGTAATAGAGTTTGAAGTCAGGGATGGTAATGCCTCCAGAAGTTCCTTTATTGTATAGGATTGTTTTGGCTATCCTGGGTTTTTTGTTTTTCCATATAAAGTTGATTATTGTCCTCTCAAGATCTGTGAAGAATTTTGATGGGACCTTGATGGGGATTGCATTGAATCTAAAAATTGCCTTTGATAGAATTGCCATTTTTACTATGTTGATCCTCCCAATTCAAGAGCAAGGGAGATCCTTCCATTTTCTCGTATCTTCTTCAATTTCTTTCTTCAATGCCTTAAAGTTCTTGTCAAATAGATCTTTCACTTCCTTGGTTAGAGTTACCCCAAGATATTTTATGCTGTTTGTGGCTATTGTGAAAGGTGATGCTTCTCTGATTTCCCTCTCTGCTTCCATATTATTTGTGTATAAGAGGGCGACTGATTTTTTGGAGTTGATCTTGTATCCTACCACATTACTAAAGGTGTTTATCAGCTGTAGGAGTTCTTTGGTGGAGCTTTTGGGGTTGCTTATGTACACTCTGATATCATCTGCAAATAACAAAAGTTTAACTTCTTCCTTTCCAATTCGGATCCCCTTGATCCCCTTATGTTGTCTTATTGCTATTGCTAAAACATTAAGCACTATAGTAAAGAGGTATGGAGAGAGTGGACAGCCTTGTCGTGTTCCTTATTTTAGTGGGATGGCTTTGAGTTTCTCTCTGTTTAATTTGATGTTAGCTGTTGGCTTGCTGTAAATAGCTTTTATTATATTTAGGTATGACCATTGTATCCCTAATCTCTCCAAAACTTTTATCATAAAGGGATGTTGAATTTTGTCAAATGCTTTTTCAGCATCTAATGAAATGATCATATGGATTTTTTCTTTCAGTTTATTTATATGATGAATTACATTGATAGATTTTTGTATGTTGAACCAGCCCTGCATCTCTGGGATGAAGCTTACTTGGTCATAATGGATAATTTTTCTAATGTGTTCTTGGATACGGTTTGCCAGTATTTTGTTGAAGATTTTGTCAACGATGTTCATGAGTGAGATTGGCCTGTAATTCTCTTTCTTGGTGGAGTCTTTGTGTGGTATTGGTATCAGAGTAACTGTAGCTTCATAAAAGGAATTTGGCAATGACTCTTCAGTTTCTATATTGTGAAAAACTTTAAGGAGTATAGGTTTTAGGTCTTCTTGGAAGATCTGGTAGAATTCCGCATTGAAACTATCTGGTCCTGGGCTTTTTTTTGGTTGGGAGGTTTTTGATAACAGCTTCTAATTCTTTGCGATTAACAGGTCTATTTAGATTGGTCACCTGGTCCTGGTTTAACTTTGTTAAATAGTATTTATCTAAAAAAAGCATGTATTTCTTTTACATTTTCCAGTTTTGTGGCATACAGGCTTTTGTAGTAAGATCTAATGATTCTCTGAATTTCCTCTGTGTCTGTGGTAATGTCCCCCTTTTCATTTCTGATCTTATTAAATTGCATATTCTCTCTCTGCCGTTTGATTAGCTTGGATAGGGGTTTATCAATCTTGTTGATTTTCTCCAGGAACCAGATTTTTGTTTCATTGATCCTTTGGACTGTTTTCTTTGTTTCTATTTTGTTGATTTCAGCCCTCAGTTTGATTATTTCCAGTCTTCTACTCCTCCTAGGTGAGTCTGCTTCTTTTTTTCTAGAGCTTTCAGGTGTGCTGTTAAGTCTCCAATGTGTGATTTCTCTGTTTTCTGTAAGTGGGCACTTAGGACTGCTTTCTTAGTGTCCCATAAGTTTGAGTAGGTTGTTTCTTTATTTTCATTGCATTCAAGGAAGACTTTAATTTCTTTATTTGTTCCTTAATCCAGGTATGGTTCAGTAGTTGACTGTTCAGTTTCCATGAGTTTGTAGGCTATCTAGAGGTAGGATTGTTGTTGAGTTCTAACTTTAATTCATGGTGATCTGACAAGACACAAGTGATTACTAATATTTTTTTGTAACTGTAGAAGTTTGCGTTGTTACCAAGTATGTGGTCAATTTTCAAGAGGGTTCCATGATCTGCAGAGAAGAAAGTATATTCTTTCTTATTTGGGTCGAATGTTCTATAGATATCTGTTAATTCCATTTGATTCATTACCTTCATTAATTCTCTGGTTTCTCTGTTAGGTTTCTGTCTGATTGATCTGTCCATTGGTGATAGAGGAGTGTTGAAGTCTCCTACTATTAGTGTGTGTGGTTTGATGGCTGCCTTGAGTTTTAATAATGTTTCTTTTACGTATGTGGGTTCTTTTATATTAAGGGCATAGATATTCCTGATTGAGACTTCATCCTGATGAATTGTTCTTGTTATGAGTATAAAATGTCCCCCTCCATCTCTTCTGATTGATTTAAGTTTCAAGTCAACTTTGTTAAAAATTAGTATGGCCACACCTGCTTTTTTCTTGGGTTCATTTGCTTGATAAGTCTTTTCCCAGCCCTTTACTCTGAGTAGGTGCCTGTCTGAGTTATTGTGGTCATTGTTGGACTCTTTGGTTAGTGATTTTGCTTCTATTACTTTCTGTAAGGCTGGATTTGTGGCCTCGTATTGTTTAAATCTGTTTTTATCCTGGAAAATTTTGTTTTCTCCTTTTATAGTGAACGAAAGCTTGGCTGGGTATAGTAGTCTGGGCTTGCATCCATGGTCACTTAGTTTTTGCAGTACATCTATCCAGGACCTTCGTGCTTTCATGGTTTCCAAAGAGAAGTCAGGTGTAAGTCTGATAGGTTTACCTTTATAAGTAACTTGGCCTTTTTCCTTTGCAGCTCTTAATATTCTTTCCTTATTCTGTATGCTTTGTGTTTTGATTATTATGTGGCGAGGGGATTTCTTTTTTTTTTTATTCAGCCTATTCGGTGTTCTGCATGCTTCTTGAATCTTCATAGGTGTATCTTTCTTTAGGTTGGGAAAGTTTTCTTCTATAATTTTATTAAATATATTTTCTGGACCGTTGAGCTGCACTTCTTCTCCTTCTTCTACTCCTATAATTCTTAGATTTGGTCTTTTTTTTGTGTCCCATATTTCCTGAATGTTTTGTGATGAGAGTTTGTTGGACTTGCTGTTTTCTTTGATCAGTGTGTTTATTTTCTCTATGGTGTCTTCAGAATCTGAGATTCTTTCTTCTATCTCTTGTATTCTGTTGGTTTTGCTTGTTTTTGTAGTCTTTATTCATTTATCTAGAGTTTCCATGTCCAGCCGGCCCTCCGTTTGTGTTTTCTTCTTTGCCTCCATTTCAGTTTTCAAGTCTTGAACTGTTTCCAGTATCTGTTTGTTTGTTTTTCCTTGGTTTCTAAGGGTATCATTCACTGATTTATTCAAGTCTTCAAACTTTCTGTTATACTTCTCATCCATTTCTTTAAGGGCATTATTTACATGCTGTTTAAGGGCATCAATCACTTTCATAAAGTCAGTTTTTTCTACTTCATCTTGATTAAGGTGTTCATGTCCACATGTTGTGAGGTCGCTGGTTTCTGGTGGTTTCATGTTGTTTTTGAGATTTTGGGTGAATTCCTGCATTGGTGCCTGCTCAAATATCTTCCTCTGAATGCTCCCCTATGGATCTTCTTTTAGAGGATCAGGTCTCCTTGCCTAATGATGTATCTTCCCAGTGATGGCAGTCCCCAGTGATCGCTCTCTGGGCGCTCCAGTGATTTCTTTCCTGGTGCCAAGATCAGATCTCCTTGCTGGTTGGGTAGCTCGTAAACAAAGCACCTCCCTTGCTTGCTGCAGGCAGGCTATTGAAACAAAGGACCCCCCCCCCCCCGCGCATGCTCTGTTGCCCAAAGGATTCGGTCCCAGCTCCCAGAGAGACTGAGCTGGGAGAAGTTATGTGCCCAAAGAGTGAAGAGAGGCCGAAGGGGGGAGGGTTCTGGATGCAAGCTGGGTGGAATAGGAAGAGAGAGGCAGTATGGGGGGGGGGGTATAAGCACTGCAGGAAGGCCAGGAAGTATAGGGGGAATGAGGACCATCTCAGTTCCAAGACCCCGGGCTCCTGCCGCGGGTCAGAAACTAACCCCACTGATGGCTCTACTGGTGCCGAGGATTTAATTTTCTTTTATAACTGAATAATCGTCTATTATATATGTATGCTACATTTTTCTTCTCTGTGCATCTTTTGATGGATATATAGACTGATTTGATTTTCTAGTTATTGTGAATAAAGCAACACTGAACATAGATGTAAAAGTGATTCGGTAGGAGGATGTAAATTCCATTGTGTATATGCCCAGGTATAGGATACATGAGTCATATGGCAGCTCTAATTATGGATTTTGAGAAACTTACTGACTGATTCTCAAAGTGAATTTTCCTGTTTACATTCCAGAAAAACAATTTATATATGAGTTCCCTTCCCCCAATGTCAGCATTTATGTTATTTGTATTGTCAAATACGGTTATTCTGAGTGGAGTGAGATATCTTAAGGTAGTTTTAATTTGCATTTTCCTGATAAATAAAAGGCTATTGAGCACTTTTTAAATTGTTTCCTAACCATGTACAATTTTTCTTTTGAGAATTTTTTGTTCCCTTCCATAACTCATTTTAATTGTTTATTTTATTTTTTACTTTTACTAAAGATAAATTCTTCTCTCATATAATGTATCATGATGACAGTTTCCCTTCTCTCTAATGCTCTCACTTCTTCCTCAATTTCTCTCCTATCCAGATTCACTGCCTTTCTTTCCCTTCTTAGAAAAGAACAGGCTTCTAAGTGATACCAACAAAATATTACAAGTAACATATAAAATTAAACAGAGCCATCACATGTGATTTTGGCAAGCCAAACCAACAGAGAGAAAGAACCTAAGAACAAGTACATGAATCCTAGACCAACTCATTCACACACATTCAGTAGTCCCATAAAAATACTAAACTGAATGCCATTATGTATATTTATACCTATTTACATATGCATATGTGTGTATATATAATATAAAATGCAGAGGACATGTTGCAGACATGTGTCAGCCCTCTGTGTGTTACTTTAGTCTCTGTAAGTTCATATGATTGATCAGTTCTTATACTCTTTCTCCTTCCTTTTCAGTAGGTTTCCCTGACCACTGACTGGGCAGATTTTATGGAGATATCTTATTTACTCCTGTGTATTTCAAGGCATATCTATCTATCTATCTATCTAGCTATCTAGCTATCTAGCTATCTAGCTATCTAGCTATCTAGCTATCTAGCTATCTAGCTATCATCTATCTACCTATCTCTATCTCTATCTCTATCTCTCTCATCCGAATGTCCGGCTCTTTGTTTCTGTATGTATTCCCATCTGCGACAGAAAGAAATTTCTTGATTCTGTCTGAGTAAGGCACAGGTATAACAGTATATTTTTAGGAGTCATGGTTATTTTTTTTACATTTTTTAGAACAGATTTGATGTTTATGCTAGTTTTCTGAGCTGTTTGCTTTCTAATTCTTGGTCATCTAAGCTGTATTAGGTATGTGTTCTATCTATCTTATGGAATGGGTCTTAAGTCATGTCAGATATTGATTGGTTTTATCTGCAAGTTTTGTTCCAACATTACCCTAGCATATTTTTCAGGCAGAACAGATTGTATATCAAAGGTTTTGATACTAGGTGGGAGTTTATGTTTATCTTTTGGTAGCCTGAATAGTAATTCCCATACCAAATAAAGTAGAACATAGTAATGAAGGTTCTGTGTAGGCACCAGCTTACCCTCTCCATATTCAATGAGTTGTGTGGGTGTTGTCTTCAGAATGGCTAAGATCAATATCACAAGTGACAGCTTGTGCTGTGAGGATCTGGAATAAGGGAATACTTCTCTATTCCTTGTGGGAGTGCAAACTTGTACAGCCACTATGGAAATCAGTGTAGCAGTTCCTCAGAAAGTTGAGAATCAATCTACCTTAATACCCGAGCTATACCTCTCCTGGGTATATACCCAAAGAGCACTTCATTCTACTGCAACAAGTATACTTGTTCAATCATGTTCATTGCTGTTCTATTCATAATAGCCAGAAAGTGGAAATAGCCTAGATGTTCCTCAACAAAAGAATATATTAAGAGAATGTGATAAATTTACACAATGATATGTACTCACTCATAAGCAGAGTCTAGCCATAAACAAAGGACATTGAGCCTATAGTTCACGATCATAGAGAAGCTAAATAAGAAGGTGAACCCAAAGAAAAAAATGTATATATATTTATCCTCCTGGGTATTGGAAGCAGACAAGATCACCCAGCAGAAGTTGGGAACACGGGGGTGAGGGTGAGTTTGTGAGAAGGGGAGAGAGATGGGAGAAGGGGAGGATTTGTGAGAGCTTGGGGGAATGGGATGGTTGAGATGGAAGAAGGGTGGATATGGGAGCAGGGAAGAAGATATCTTAACTAAGGGAGCCATTTTAGGGTTGGCTCTAGAGGGGTTCCCAGGTGTTCAAGGGGATTTCCCCAGCTAGGTCCTTGGGTAGCAGAGGAGAGGATGCCTGAACTGGCCTCTTCCCATAGCCACACTGATGAATATCTTGCATATCACCATTGCTCATTATTCTTAGCCATCAAGGAAATACAAATGAAAATAACTTTCAGATAACCATGTTATCCAATCAGAATGACTAAGAACAAAAAAAACCAAATGGCAAATTATACTGGGGAGGATGTAGAGTAAGGGGAGCAATCCTCCATTGTTGGTGAGAGTACAAACTTGTACAGCCATTTTTGAAATCAATATGGTGGTTTCTCCTAAATTTGGGAATCATTCTACCTCAAGAACCAGCAATATGACTCTTGGGCATATACCCAAAAGATGCATACTCATACCACAAGGACACCTGCTCAACTATGTTTTTAGCAGCTCTATTCATAATAGCCATAACCTGGAAAAATGTGGATTTCCCTCAACCAAAAAAAGATAGATAAAGAAAATGTAGTACATTTACACAATTGTCTATTGCTCCTCAGTAAAAAATATCCAATGACACCTTCAAATGGATGAAACTAGAAAAACCATCCCGAGTGAGGTAAGTCAGACCTATGTAAACAAACATGGTATGTTTGACATTAGACATGGATATTAGACATTAAAAAAAATGATAACCATACTACAATCCACAACCCCAGAGAAGCAAGATAACAAGGAGAAACCTAAGAAGGACACACATGGAGGACCCCAGGAAGGGGAAATAGTTAAGATATCCTGGGTAAACTAGGAAGGGGGTAGAATGCAGGGATGGGGGATGGGAACATGAGGGATCTAGAAGGCCGAGTTGGGGAGGTATGGAAGGGGAAAGAAGTGAAAGAGATATCTTGATAGAGAAAGTCATTAAAGAGTTAAGGTAAACCTGGTGCTAGAAAAACTCCCAGAAGCACAGAACGATGACCCCAGCTAAAACTTTTAGCAATATTGAAGAGGGTAACTGAACTGGCCTTCCCCTATAATGATATTAGTGACTACCCTGATTATCATCATAGAACCTACATCCAGTAGTGGATAGAAGGAGATACAATGATTCATAACCAAGCATTGGGCTAAGCTCCTTAAATTGAAGAGAGGAAGGAGAGATCATATGAGCAAAAGAGGTCAAGATCAATGGGGAAAACCACAGAAACAGTTGGTCCCAACTAGTGGGCACTCACAGACTCTGGACTGACAGCTGGGGAACCTGTATTAGACTAAAATGGGCCATCCAAATGTGGATGGCAGTTATGTGGCTTGATTTGCTGTAGGAGAACCATGGAAGTAGGACTAGGACTTATCCTGGATGCACAAACTGGATTTTTGGAGCCTATTCCTTATGGTGGGATACCTTGCTCAGCCTTGATACAAGGGCAAGGGACTTGGTCCTTCCTCAACTTGGTGTGCCAGACTTTGTTGATTCCACAAGGGAAGTGGCTATACCTCCTTTGAAGAGTGGATGTAGGTGGGAAAGAGGTTATGTAGGGGTCAGGAGAAGGGAAGAAAGGGGGAACTTTTGTTGGTATGTAAAATGGAAAAACATAAATAAAAAATTAAAACCCACTAGTTGGTAAACAAATATCAAAATTAAATAAAATACTTTAAAAAATAGAGTCCAAATCAAATTATATTGCATGGAAAAACAATGTTGCTCATAAGAGACATGGATTATTAAGTAAAAACTCACAGTATAAGGTTGCAGAATCCTCCAAAATCACACAAGTTATTGGGTTTGTCCCTGGTTATCCACCATGATTACAAAATAAATCCCTATTGCTAGTGATATCAAATAAACTAGCTCTAGGACATGGCAAAAATAGTCTCAGACCAAGCTGGAAGTAACATGACTATTACCTAACTTTCAAAGTTTGAGAAGGTGCTATGCAGGATACTGGGATAGAAAAGACATCAGTGGGTTTATCCAGTCCTGGATCTTGTATGATGTAATACGGGTCTACTTAGAAAGATGTGCTTACTATTGCAATAGTGATGCAACTGTTTTTCAGTAAATTCCACTTTCTGATTGGGTTTGAAGTAACTTCCTGCCTAGTACTGTAAATAATCTTGGCCAAAACATGAGACTATCATAAACCCTAGGGTAAAACCTCATATTCAGTCTTATTAAATGGTCATGCTACCAATAAATTTATGTTTACTATAAAGTTTATACTCATAGAGCTAAAATGCCTTAAGCCTTGATGGGAGAAGCATCATTTTGCAAAGGACAGCAGTCCATGAAGAGATGCATTTCTGATCAAATGCTAAGAATAAGAGAATGAGCACATAGCCTTAAAGAAGGACAACTATATTAACAACAACAACAGCAATAAACCTTTGAAAATACCATGTAAGAGTAAGCAGAAAGAATATAAGGGGCAGAAATGGGAAGGAATGACATTTAACTCGTCTCCCCACATTATAGACAATTAGAGTGATGATTGTGTCTGTCATTGTCCCTTCATACTTTTAATTTGGAATTTTTCTATCACAAAGACTTTAGTATTAATAATCAACTTGGAAGATGTATCATGAGTTAAATATACTGAACATATATTTAGGAAACATTCTATATCTATGTCACATTTAGTCTCAGCATTTATCTGTATGATACACCAAAATTTTCATATGCCTATCTAGAGATATTTTTACCCATCATCATGATATTTTCAATCTTTTTACAAAATTTATGTGTTCAAGAATCATTTTGGAAACAACAAAACGTTGATTTCTTTGTGAATTAACCCAGGCCTGGCTGTAGTGGCACACGCCTTTAATCCCAACACTGGGAAGGCAGAGACACGTGGATTTCTGTGAGTTTGAGATTAGTCTGGTCTACAAGAGCTAGTTCCAGGACAGACTTCAAAACTAGAGAGAAACCCTATCCTGAAAATATATAAAAAAAAAACTAAGCAAAACATTGTAATCATATTGCTAGTGTCGAGGAGGCAAAGAGACAAAGAATAGAAAGATACAAGAAAATAATGACTGACTCCTAGACAGTGTTATTTGTCTTATTTAAAATGTTCATATTCTCTGGATATATACTTGGTAATATTTAATATATTTTTTAAATTGATTAATATGTGGAATATCTGGTTAAAACAAAAAATAGAAATTTCCAGGATATCCAATTTGGAAAACTGTAATTTGGGGAATGAATTGAGACAGGATATGTCTTTTATTACCATTTTCTCATAAGAATATAATAATATCATTGGGCTTAGGAAACACTGGTAGATAACACCTTTGAAATAGGATATACTACATGCAAAATAGATTATGAAGAGTATCACAAATAAGTGATACTGAAAAAATATCCTTATTCCTTTACTCAAATTCTGATATCTAATTAGTTTTGTGTATATTTTTTCTAAAACTCATCTATGTGAAAGAATATAAATTTTATGACATGATGTGACCTTATCCCACAAATTTTCTCAGATAATCCAAGCACATGTGCCACTTTCCCATTATGTAGCAACTATCATAGTAAATATTCTTCATAATTGATTTTTCCTTAGACATTTGATTTCATTCCTTCATCAGAAACTTTTGACACTTATTTCTTTTCTTTCTGATGTTATAGACAGAGCACAGAGATTTGCACTTGCCAGAAATAATTTAAGCCACTAAGCTAAATCGTCACCACTAAATTTACTTTTCTATTTAAGGAGGTTTCAAATCTCAAAATTTTCTTTGAATAATGATTGTTTTATTCATTTATCCTTTTATAGGTATAGGTCAATATTTACAGAACAGTATTTGAATGTAAAGAGTCATAAAACTAATTAGAGGAGTGAGTAGAGTAAGTGCTGAGTAAGAGTAAATGGGAAAAAAATCTTATTCATGCTAGAACTTTGTTCATTTATTTTACATAGTGACCACAGTTTCTCCTCTCTCCTCTACTCCTATTCCCTTCCCCTGCCTCCAATTGTCTCCCCTCCAGATTCAGTCCTCCTCAGTCTCCAATCAGAAAACAATACAAAGAAACAATGTGACAAAGAGTTGGTTCTTTAATAAAGTCAACAAAATATACACACTTTTATTCAATCTAATCAAAAGAGAGAGAATATGAAAATTAACAAAATCAGAAACAAAAAGGGGAACATAACAACAGACATGAAGGAAATCTATACTTTGAAAATCTATCCTTCACAAAATTGGAAAACTTAAAGGAATGGACGATTTTCTGATTAATTATCACTTACCAAAATTAAATCAAGACCAGATAAACATATTAAATGAATAAAGAAGGTTTGATACATTTATACAATAGAGTACAAAGCAGAAAAAAATGACATCTTTAAATTTGCAGGCAAATAGATGGATCTAGAATATATCATATTGAGTGAGGTAACCCAGACTCAAAAAGACAAACATGATATATACTCACTCATATTGGTTTTAACACATAAAGCAAAGCAAAGCAAGCCTATAATTCACAATCCCAGAAAACCTAGACCTCAAAGATTATCCTAAGAGATACATACAAATATCTAATCTATAAAGGAAGTATAAAAAGACAGGACGTCCTGAGTAAATTGGGAGCATGGGGACTATGGGAGAAGGTAGAAATGCTACAACTCCTAAGCCTTCCCAAACTGTTCAAATGTGAATTAACCCAGCATTCAAATATATGAGCATATGAGGGCCTTTCTCATTCAGACCACCAAATTCAATTCCATAGCTACCACTGGCATGTATCTATATATTAATACAAAATGCACTTGGCTTAGCTTTAGAAGTTCCCCATCTTTCACAGTCTCAACACTGTTTCAAAATCCAAAATCTCTTCTGACATTCAAAGCAAATTTTAATTGTAACCTCTATGAATGTAAAACACAAGTTACATACTTGCAGTATGCAATAGCACAGATTATACATTATAATTCCAAAATGAAAAAAATAATGTGAGCATACTGAGGAAATACAGGATGAAAGGAAAATCAAAACCCAGCAGGGCAATTTCCAAATCCCTCATCTCCATGTCACATAGATGACCGTATCATCCCAGCTTTTCTGTCTGCAAAAATTAGTTTTCTCCTGGTTTTGTTCAATACCACATATACTTCTCTCCCTGGCAGACATTCTATGGTTCTGCCACCCCAACATTTTTGGTGCTCCAAAACAATCAAGGCTTCACTTTCATAGCTTCATGAAATAAATGGTTTATGGGTCACCATGCAGACATTCCCCTACTATAGACCTGGCCTCAAACTGGCTTTGTTTAATCAGGAAGGATGGTTTCACAACCATTTTGTTCCTGTGTTCTTTCTGACCCTAAAGACATAATACTATGGCTTAGGCTGCAAGTTCTGCTGTTTGCTTAGGATGATTCTTAGCTTCTTCCTTGAATAACATTTTAATAACCTTTGATTTATTATTGTTTTTTTAGAAAAAGATAATGCCTTTGGCCTTTTCCTTTTATAAGTTGCATGATAGTCCTGTAGTCAGATTGATGAATATCTTAAATGTCTCCACAGAAACTTCATCCAGCAACTGATGGAAACAGAGGAAGAGACCCTCAGCAGAGCACTGGGCTGAGCTCCCAAAGTCCAGTTGAAGAATGGGAAGAGTGAAAATATGAGCAAAGATGTCAAGATCATGATGGAGACACCTACTAAAACAGTCTACCTGAACTAATGAGAGTTCACCAACTCCAGCTGAACAAGGAAGGAACCAGCATAGGTTCAAACTAGTCCCTCTGAATGTGGGTGAGAGTTGTATGGCTGGGGCAGACTGTAGGGCCACTGGCAGTGGCAGCAAGACTTATCCCTACTGCTTGTACTGGGCTTTAGGGAACCTATTCTCTTTGGATAGATACATTGCTCAGCCTAGATATAGTGGGGGTGGGGCTTGGACCTTTCCCTAAGCAATGTGCCTTACCCACTCTGAGGATCCGTTGTGGGTTGTTGTTGAGCTTCGGGCCGCGTTCCTGCCGCCTGGCTCCTGGCCGCCAGCTAGCTTATGCCCCCAAATAATTACACGGAAACTGTATTCTTTTAAACACTGCCTGGCTCATTAGTTCCAGTCTCTTATTGGCTAGCTCTTACATATTGATCTAACCCATTTCTAATATTCTGTGTAGCACCACGAACTGGCTTACCAGAAAAGATCTGAACCGTGTCTATCTAGAGTGGGAGAATCATGGTGACTCCCTGACTCGGCTTCTTTCTCCCAGCGTTCTGTTCTGTCTACTCTGCCTACCTAATTTTCTGTCCTATCAGGGCCAAGCAGTTTTCTTTATTAATTAACCAATGAAAACAAAAGATAAATACAAGATCCACCTCCATCAGTGGGTGGGTGTGATAGGTAGAGGGAATGGGAGGAAGAGAGGGAGAGGAAACTGGGATTGGTATGTAAAATGAAAAAAAAAGATAGTTTGTTTTCTTTTTTAAAAAATAAAATAAATTTAAAGGAGAGTAAATAAGATTTCATGATTGTCTTATCTTAGGGCACCCCTCTTTTTATTACATTTCACTCCAGGCCTCTTCTTATCACTTTCAGCCTAATCCTGGCTCTAATATTACATTTCTTTGTGTTCTTTTTCTCTTCAAAATGTACCTTTTTTATTTCTTTTTTCCCTACTTGCTATTTTTCATTATAGATTTATATAAGGGTGATCACTAATAACCACAAAACAGAATCAATATTAGGCTAGCTTGAAATACCCTCTCTCAAAGAAATTAGCCCAAAACACTTCAGTTTAGTCTCACTCAGATTGTCAAAGAAATTAGTAAAAAAGTTCTTCAATTTATTCTTATATGGCTTCTTAGAAAACAGTAAAAGACATTCTTTGCAAAAGTATCACCAGAACGATCTTTAGCATAGTTTCTAAAATTGTTCCTCTTTGAAACCTCCTGATCTGGGCCTCCATATTCTCAGCACTACTGTCTTCCAAGGTCCTACTAAGATGGCCTGTTGAACCTTACTTACAATATTCAACAGATTTCCTGGTTCAAAATTCTCAAACTCTTCCATAATTCTTCAAATAATAATACAGTCAGGTCTGTCAGAGAAATATGCCATTCCCTGATACTGGCTTCTCTATTAGTTACTTTTGTTGTGCTGTTAAGAGACACCATGACACTGACTGCATAATGTCTAGTGATGGTTGTTCCCTGGGGAAAGGGAAGCCCATGAGGCAGAGAAGTTTAGGTGAGTGGGAAGGATGAGAAGAGCTGCAGGTACTTAGTGAACCTGGAAGTCAGCAGACACTTTACTAAGCTAATAGGCACCAGAGTTAACCATTTGTACTGAGTTTCTTTTGGATGACATTAAAGATGTTTTCTTGATGATAATGGGAAAATAATTTCTGTAAGTGCTTTTTAGCTGAAATTGGGGTGTCAATGTCAGGTCCAAGGAAGACTGGAAGAGTAGAGAGGAATGTAGGCTGAGGAACATCTGTTCAGGTTCTGCAGGAAAATGTGGGCCTGGTGAAATACAGGCAGCTTAAAGCAGTCTGGAAGTACTGTTACAAGTCAGAGGTTCAGTCTGGTTGGGAATTCCTTAAGCTTTCAATTAAATGAAATACAGTGTAATAGAAGGATATTGGACTTTGCTACTATTTGAATATGAAGACACACCCCCAGCTCTAAAAGCTCATATTTTGACCTTTTGGTACTAATCTGTTGTTGCTACTTGGGGAGAGCTGGAAACTATAGGAAATGAGCCCTAGCTGATATCGATAGGTCACTGTTTGGAGGTCTTGGGTTTACCTCATTCTCAGCCTCTTTCTGTTTAATTCTCTATTTTATGTTTCAATTTTTAGCTTCTTGTCAGACATGAGCAAAAGCATTTCCGGTTTATTATGCTGATAAAAATTCTATATTGCTTGAGCATGTTGACTCCTAAATACTAGATTTATAGTTAATTACAACAAATTAATAATCTATTAAATTATACATTTCAGTACAGAAAGCAGAATTTCTTGGTGTAAAGCAAAAATTCACTATTCACTATTTTTCTTTTTTCTGAATACCAAAACTTTCCAAGATATGAACATTTTCATCATAGCAAATGCATTGACTACAGGTCAAGATTAAATACTAAATTTCAACACCAAACTTCATTTCACTTTACTGAGTCTAAATTTAACTCATCTCTGAATTATAAATTTGTCGTGGGGAAATTTTCTCCTGGGTTAGGAAGGTAAACTAGGCAATATCTTCCCTCCTCCTAAGTTCCCAAACACAAAGTTAAACTTCATCTAAACTATCTTGAGAAATCAATGTGGTTATGAATAGAGAATTTTCAACAAGATCATTTGTGATCCCAAAGCAGCCTTACTACAACATCTTCAGTTGGTTTTCCGTATAGCAGCATGAATTGCCACTCTCCAGTTTTTGTTAGTCTATAAATTATAGCCTCTCCCTAATACCATGAGGTTATAAGTACTTAGGTTGGGAGAAGTGGCTGAATACTCAGGTGATGGTGCCATAACCCTCTTTCTCTTTCTGCAATGAAACATAAATACCAACAAGCTCAGATATGATAATCTTTAACAAGCAGGCAGAGGTAATCTCCCCAAAATGAAGACTCAGAGAATAATGTTGTGCAACACTAATGAATTGTGAAGTTCTCAGAGAAAAAGGGCACACATATTAAAACTTCTACAAAATTTATGGACATCAACAAACACACCTCATACAGACTTCAAATTGCTTAAACACATTGGGTAAATATGTGATATTTATATTAAAATACTGAATTTTCTTTAACACTAAAGTTCTACAGTTGTGTCTGTCCTGTGATATTGAAACCTCTTATCAAAACAAAATAAGGATTTTTGTTTTGTTGAACATTATGGGTTTCCTGTGTCTACTTTAAAGAAAACACATCTTGTAGGTAAAAGGTTAGGATAAAATAATGAGATTACTAAATGAGGAATTAGTAGAATTTACCACCAACATTTAGAAAGCAGTTCGATTTGTGTAGTGTTTCAGAAGTAATCTAAGGCTATCCAATGTGATTTTCTATCAAAGTGAAGTATTATTGACCATTGGTGCTTAGCTCATTTTTCCAACCCTCACGACAAAAAGTAGTTGTAGATTTAATGCTTCATTCATCTTTATAATAAATGTTATTGATTACTCATTACATACCTAGCACTGTGTTAGGCACTAAAAGAAAACAGACATAATAAAACACATTCAAGTTCCCAAGGGGCTCTTGCCTAATGGGAGAAATAACCTCAGAAGCAGATAATTAAAATACAATGTACTAAATTCTGTACAAGTGATGTCTTTAATATTCTATTGGAGCAGTGGTGTAGGATTACTTAATTCTACTCAAGAGTGTCATAAAAAGATTAATGGAGAAGTACTAAGGCTAAATATTCAAGCCAGATTTTCCAAAGAAGTCAAGACAAAGAAGGGAACTTATAAGCACAAGATGTATAAGTGAAAATAGTTTTTCCCCTGCTTTTCAGGAAATTACTAACTTTCCTGTGTTACATTTAACATTACAAATAAGAAATTAGTATGGAAACAAGGAATTTTAGATTTTCTTAATGGATTCTAGAAACAGCATTTATATATTTTCTCTCTTTCTGCATCTCTTCCTACTCTCTATATCTGTATCTAGTCTCTCCCTCACTTTCTCTTTTATTAAAAGTGCTGCGATACAACCCAAGGTCATGTATTCAATGGGTAAGTACCCTGCCACTAAGTGATTATTTCATAATATTTTTATTATTTCATAATTTTTTATTCTATTAATGTATACTTGGTATATAAAACTACTCACAAATGAAAGACAAATCAGGTTGTTTCTCTGGAATGATTTCAACATTCAATGGTTTTGTTGATTGTTTTCTTGCTTACTTATTATCCAATACTTTTTTAAAGAATAAACAGGGATCTTTTATCCTAAGTGAATACAACTTATAAATAGAACAAACTTCAGGGAATTGATTTACTTCTTCATTGGTTCTGTAAAAAGACTTCCCATTGAGTTTCTTTAATAATTTTTGTTTATTTTTTTGCATAGAACATATTTTGACCATATGCTTTTCTTTCCTAAAAGAATTTAATTTGGGGCCTGCCTGATGCAAGAGTACTTATTTGATCAAATAAGCCCTATAAAATTGTGTGCTTAGTTTTTATTTTTTCATTCTTAACTTTTTAAAAATTAGGTTTCTTTAATTACCATACATAGTAATGAGTTTCATTATATCTTTATTGATCAATCCCCCCCAGCTTCTCTCTTTTGTCATTCTTCCTACTTCCCCATAGTCTTGCTTCATGGATTCTCTTTTTAATTGCCCCCCCCCCCGTTGTTCGTCCCAGCTGCCCAAAACCAAAATAATCACACAGAAACTGTATTAATTAAAACACTGTTTGGCCCATTATCTCTAGCTACTTATTGGCTAACTCTTACATCTTAATTTAACCCATTTTTATTAATCTCTCTATATATCACCATGAGGTCATGGCCTACCAGCAAAGTTTCTGCATGTCTAGATCTGGTGGAGGACCCATGGAATCTCTCTTACTCTGCTCTTCTTTCTCCCAGCATTCAGTGTAGTCTTCCCCACCTACTTAAATTCTGCCTTATCAGCAGGCCAAGGCAGTTGTTTCTTTATTCACTAATGGTAATCACAGCACACAGACAGTGCTCCCACATCACCTTCCCTTTTCTGTTTAAATAAAAAGGAAGGTTTTAACTATAACATAGTAAAATTACATATAACAGGTATCAAGCAATAATTACAGTTACAATATTTATATATACTTTATTTTTTATCATAACTAAGGAAAGCTATAACTATAGCTATCTATCTATTCTTTAAATCCATCGAAGACTCCAGAAAGATATAATGTTGTCTAAGTAAACAGGAAGCACATTGTAAGCAACTTCCAAAACTCTAGAAATGACAGAGACATCTTGCTGCCTGAATAGTCACCCAAAGTTCTTCTGTACTGTTGGGGTATCTATCTTTAGCCTACATGCCCATAGTATTCAGTAGACATTTTGCTATGAAGCAGGAAGTTTCAAAGACAGTTCAGTCACTTTCTTCTGTATCCTGCAGAATGTCTAGCAGACTTTTTCATAAAGCAAGAACCCCAAAGGATCATCTCACCTTTAGGAAAGTTCAGCAGTCATTTCTCTGTGGGTCCTGCATGTCCAGTGAAGCAATCCAGACAAGGGCAGTTTCTTGTCAAAATAACTAACCAATTCCATAAGGAGCCTCTTCAATGCCCACCATCCTTTTGAAGTAGTTTGGTGCTGCCAAGAACAGATGTGTCTCACTATCACAAAAAGCCTTAAGTTCTTAAACATTTTAAATGCCATATTCTATAGTTTTTGAAAGATTTGATGAATGCCTATCCATCTGAAATTGATCTCTATACATCTAGAAAATCGAACTAACATGACTACAA
The DNA here is from genome assembly GCF_018167655.1 of Microtus oregoni. Classification (NCBI taxonomy): domain Eukaryota; kingdom Metazoa; phylum Chordata; class Mammalia; order Rodentia; family Cricetidae; genus Microtus; species Microtus oregoni. The sequence goes on from NW_024544721.1 coordinate 2,644,153, forward strand.
GCTTGACTATTATAGGTAATTATCTATTAACTTATATATCTGAATTATACACTACATTTTAAATAAACTACACAATCACAATACCTTAATCAAGAGCAGAAATATACAAATAACAAAATGACCTTAAATTTGTATCAATAAACCAAGATTTATACCAATGCAAATCTCTATAGCTTATCCCCCTTTAAATATAAACAAACAATTATAAATAATATTTTGGAATATAGGCATAGTTCTGTCCATACTACTTTACTTGTTTCAGGGCACTATTAATCAAGTCTTTCATGGTGTATCTTGTGTGTTTGGTTCTTCTCGTTCAGCAGCTGGGCAAAGTATTCTCTTTGGGAGGTGTTTACAGCCTCCTTTCAGGGAGTCTTGTTCCATAAAACCATATTAGTCTGGAAGCAATCCACAGGTTCTCATCTTCTGTGGAAACATGAGAAGAACCTCTTTTCCAAAGCAACATATTCTTAGACCTAAATTTGGAAATCATGATACCTTTATAATATGCAAGCTGGTTTAGAATAGCAGCCCATGCAATGGCATGTTTCTCTGTACTTAGCTCCTTCACAGTCAAAAAATTAAAAAAAACCACAATAATATACATAATCCAGATTCTCTGTGAATTTTCTATTTTTACATCGCTTTGTTTTCTTATTCCTTTTAATCTATGACTATCTGTACTGTCTCTTTGAAGACACTAACATTTTTTTTAAAGTGTTAACTTTATTTTATGATTGTCTATACTCTTTTTCTTCCTTCTTCCAAGCCTAAATATATTTATCCAACACTATGACTCATCTGGATTTGTCTTAATTCCATATCTGTAATTCTTTACTCTCTTGAAGAGCTTTTGAAATGGTAAGCAGCTTGGTTGCAGCCACTCTGGATGCTGGATCCACTTCTCTCCACTTTTAATAGATTTACTGCTAGCTATAGGGCTGCCAGGGAGGAGCTGTGCTCAACACTCCAACCCCAAGAATGAGCATGCTCTGCATAAACCCTTTTTATCTGAGTAACAGCCGAATCTTCTATGCAGAACACTGTGCAGCCTGGATACATCTCTGTGTATGGCAGCAGGTATCTGCCATGGTCTCCTGCCTGAAAAAGCATAGTAGACCTGAACAGAATGCTGGGAGGAAGAAGGCAGAGTCATGGAGATGCCATGGATCTGCTGCCATGCTGAAACTTTCCTGGTAGTCCACTACCTCAGGCTGATATACAGCTTAATAGAAATGTGTGAAATTAATATGTAAGAATTAGCCAATAAGAAGTTAGAGCTAATGGGCCAAGCAATGATTTAATTAATACAATTTCTGGGATTATTTTGGGTATAAGCTAGCTGGGTGGCCGGGAAGAACAAGCAGCCCCCTCTCTTGGGAGACCGTCCCTCTTCTCAAACTTCTCCTCCTTTAACTGTCTTTTTTTCTAATTTTATGACTTATACACACATATACATACACACATATATGTATGTATGTATGTGTATATATATATATTTGCCAGGTTTCTTTCCTGCCCAATCCTTGTTCTGCTCAGTTTCTGCAGTCATTAAGTCCCAAAGAAATCACACAGAGGTATACATTAAATATAAACTGATTGGCCCATTAGCTCAGGCTTTTTATTAACTCTTATAACTTATATTAGCCCATTATTCTTGTCTAAGCTATCCACAAGGTTCAGTACCTTTTTTCAGCTAGGCAATCATATCTTGCTTCTTCTGTAGTGAGCTGAGCAATGGGCTTCCTTCTTCTCAAAACTCTCCTGTTCTCCTTGACCCACCTCTACTTCCTGTCTAGTTGTCCCGCCTATACATCTTGCCTGGCTACTGGCCTATCAGCGTTTATTTAAAATACATTTGACAGAATATAGACAATGGTCCCACACCATATATATGTCCATGTGCATGTATAAACATACAGAACATACACACATATATATTTAGTATGTAAACAAAAATTAAAATATCATATCTACATTTGAGAGAAAATGTGATACTTAACTTTCTGAGTTTAGGATAACCTAACTTATTATTTCCAAGTTCTCATCATTTTCCTAAAAGTACAATGACTTTTTTTCAAGGTTATATAAAATATCATTTGTTAAGCATATGCAGTACATTTCCTTTATCTCTCCATAGATATGTAGACTAATTCCATGTCTTTGCTTTTGTGAATAATATACCATTAAACACAGATATGCAGGTACCACCGTGGTAGTATTTAGAGTTCTTTAAGTATACTCTTGGGAATGATTTATCTGAATTATCTAGTAATTCGATTTTTAGTTGTTGATTTTTTTATATATAGCCGTCTGTTTAGTTACAGAGTAACTGAGTCAGGTTATATTTGCTCCAGCAATGAATAAGACTATATATTTTTCTATTACCTTCACTAAATTTGTTGCCAATTAGTTCAACATTCTTTGTTAGGATATCAGTTCTGAGTGGGAGGAGATGAAATAATCTAGGATTCTCTTCTGTATATGTGCTGCTTTTGTTGATTAATGAAAAAAAGAAGCTTCTTTGGCCTGAGATAGGGCAGAAAAGAGTGAGGCAGGGAAACTAAACTGTTTGTTTGGAGAATGAAGGTGAAGTCAGTGAGACACCAAGTAACCATAGGAGAAGACAGACTGGCCCTGGAAACTTATCGGTAAACCATGAGCTTCATAGTAAAATATAAAATAATAGAAATAGGCTAATTTAAGATGTAAGACTTAGCTAGAAATATTCATATGCTAATAGGCCAAGCACTATTGTAATTAATATAGTTTCTAAGTGGTTATTTCAGATCTGGGCAGCCAGGAAACTAACAAGCACTCTCTGCCTAAAATGAAATACCCAAGTAATTTTAATTTTATTTTTTCAGACGGCAAAGGATGTTGTATACTATTACAGTTGTTCTGTGGACAGATTTTTCTTTTCTGTTTCTTTTATAATTTTATTTTTAAATCTATCTTTTTATTTTACCTACCAATCATACTTCCTACTCCTTTCCCTCTTACCATTTCCTACAAATTTCCCCCTACCCAAACCCCCATCCACTGCTTAGAGAAGGTAAGCCTCATTGCTTTGAGGAAGGACCAAGTCCCACCCTAATATGTCTAGGCTGAGCAAGGAATCCCTCCAAAGAGAATGAGTTCCAAAAAGCTAGTACAAGCAGTAGGGATATATCCTGTTCCCAATGCCAGTGTTCCTGCAGTCTGATCTAGCCATAAAATGTCACCAACATTCAGAAGGCCTAGTTTGGTCATATGCTTGTTCCTTACCTGTCCAGCCAGAGTTGGTAAACTCCCATTAGCTTACATAAGCTATTTCAGCGAGACAATCACATCTTGCTTCTTCTGTGGTGGGCTCACAACTGCTGAGCAATGGGCTTCCTTCTTCCCAGAATTCTCCTGTTCTCCTTGACCCACCTCTACTTCCTATCTGGTTGTCCTAAGTATACTTCCTGCCTGGCTACTTACTGGACAATCAGCATTTATTTAAAATATAATTGACAGAAAATAAACAATTTTCTTGATCTCTCTGCTCATATTCTCACTCCTCTCATGATTCAACTACACTTTGGGAGCTCAGCCCAGTGCTCTGCTGCTGGTCTCTGTCTCTGCTGCCACTAATTGCTGGATGAAGGTTCTGTTCTGACATTTAAGATAGTCATCAGTCTTTCTAAAGAGGAAGGTCAGTTCAGGCCTCTCTATAAGTGCTTGGATTCTTATCTGGAGGCATCCTTGTAGATTCCTGGGAATTTCTCAACTGCCAGATTTCTTTTTTTTTTTAATTTTTTTTTATTGAAAAGAAATTTCTGCCTCCTCCCAGCCTCCCATTTCCCTCCCGCTCCTCCCACTTCTCTCCCACTCCCCCCACTCCTCTCCCCCTCCCTCTCCAGTCAGAAGAGCAGTCAGAGTTCCCTGCCCTGTGGAAAGTCCAAGGTCCTCCCTCCTCCATCCAGGTCTAAGAAGGTGAGCATCCAAACTGGCTTGTCTCCCACAAAGCCAGAACATAAAGTAGGATCAAAACCCAGTGCCTTTGCTAGCCTCAAAATGGCTCCCTCAATCAAGATTTCTCTTTCATTGCTCTACTTTTCTGTCCTTCTCTCATCTTGACTATTCAATTCAGTTCCCTCAAGTTCTTCTCCCACCTCCTGTTCTCCCCTCCTCCCCCCTTCTGCCCTCCATTTTCCTCCACCACATACTGCTGATTTTCTCAGGATATCGTGTCTATTTATTCTTTTCAGGGGATCTATATATGTTTCTCTTAGGGCTCTTCATGTTAATAGCTTCTCTGAGCTCATGGATTATGGGCTCATTATCCTTTGCTTTACAGTTAGTATCCAGTTATGAGTGAGAGGGTACCATGCTCATTTTTCTGGGTCTGGGTTACCACACTCAGGGTGTTTTTTTTTCTAGTTCCACCCATTTACATGCAAATTTCCAGATGCCATTGCTTTTTACCACTGAGTAGTACCCTGTTGTGTAAATATAACTAATTTTCTTTATTCATTCTTCTGTAGAGGGGCATATATGTTTTTGCCAGGTTCTGGCTATTACAAATAATGTGCTATGAACATAATTGAACAAATGTCCTTGTATAAGGATTGAGGATACTTTGGGTATATGCCCATGAGTGGTTTTTCTGGGTTGTGAGGTAGGTTGACACCCAATTTTCTGAGAAACCTGCATTCTATTTTCCAGAGTGGTTGTACAGGTTTACATTCCCATCAGCATTGAAGGAGTGTTTTCCTTACTCCATATCCTCTTCAGCATAAGCTATTATTGATGTTGTTGATCTTAGCCATTCTGAAAAGTGTAAGATGGTATATCAGAGTTGTGTTTTGATTTGCATTTTCCCAATGGCTAAGGATCTTGAACATTCCTTTAAGTGTCTTTTGGCCATTTGAGGTTTTTCTGTTGAGAATTCTCTCTTTAGATTTATACCCAATTTTTAATAGTATTATTTGATATTTTGTTGTCTAATTTCTTGATTTCTTTATATATTTTGGAGATCAGTCCTTTGTCTGATAAAGGGTTGGTGAAGATATATTCCCATTTAGTAGGCTAGCTTTTTTTGTCTTATAGACTGTGTCCTTTGTTTTACTGAAGCTTCTCAGTTTCACGAGGTCCAATTTACTTATCACTGCTCTCACTGTCTGAGCTACTGATTTTATATTTAGAAAATGGTCTTCTGTGCCCATGCATTAAAGTCTATTTCCCACCTCAGATTCAGTTTTCTCTGTCATATTGAGGGCTTTAACTCATTTGGAATTGAGTTTTGTACATGGGGATAGATAAAGATCTGTTTTCATTCTTCTACATGTTGACATCCTGTTATGTCAGCACCATTTGTTGAAGATGCTTTCTTTTTTCCATTGTATAATTTTAGCTTCTTTGTCAAAAAATGGGTGCCCATAGGTGTGTGTGAATTAATATCCAGGCTCTTCAATTTTATTTCATTGGCCAACCTTTCTGTTTTTATACCAATACCAGGCTGTTTTCATTACTGTAGCTCTATAATAGAGCTTAATGTCAGAGATGTTGATATCTCCAGAAGTTTCTTTACTATCCATGATTGTTTTGGCTATCCTGTAATTATTGTTTTTCTATATGAAGCTAAGTATTTTTATTTCACGTATTCTGAAGAATTGTTTTGGGATTTTGATGGGGATTGCATTCAATCTATAGATTGCTACTGGTAGGGTTGTCATTTTTGTTATGTTGATCTTACCTATCCAAGAGCATGGGAGATTTTTCCGTCTTGTTATCTTCTTCAAATTATTTCTTCAGAGGCTCAAAGTTATGGTCATACAGGTTTTTAAAAAATCTTTTTTTTATTAAAATTTCCACCTCCTCCCCTCCTCCCATGTCCCTGTCCCTCCCACTACTCCCCTTTCCCCTTCCTATCCAGTCCAAAGAGCAGTCAGGGTTCCCTGCCCTGTGGGAAGTCCAAGGTCCTCCCCCCTCCATCCAGGTCTAGGAAAGTGAGCATTCAAACAGACTAGGCTCCCATAAAGCCAGTACATATGGTAGAATCAAAACTCATTGCCACTGTCCTTGGCTTCTCAGTTAGCCGTCATTGTCAGCCACGTTCAGAGAATCCAGTTTGATCACATGCTCCATCAGTCCCAGTCCAGCTGGCCTTGGTGAGCTCCCATTAGATCAGCCCCATTGTCTCAGTGGGTGGGCACACCCCTCACAGTCCTGACTTCCATGCTCATTTTCTCCCTCCTTCTGCTGGTCATTTGGACCTTGGGAGCTCAGTCCAGTGGTCCAGTGTGGGTCTCTGTCTCTATCTCCTTCCATAGCCAGATGAAGGTTTTATGGTGATATGCAAGATATTCATCAGTGTGGCTATAGGATAGGGCCAGTTCAGCTGCCCTCTTCTCAGCTGCCCAAGGAACAAGCTGGGGACATCTCCTTGGACACCTGGGAACCTCTCTAGAGTCAAGTCTCTTGCAAACCCTAAAATGGCTCCCCTAATTAATATATATACTTCCCTGCTCCCATATCCAACCTTCCTCCATCCCAACCATCCCATTCCCCCAAGCTCCCCCCAGCCTCCCCTTCTCACTTCTCTCTCCCCATCTCCTCTTACTCCCACCCCACCCCCACTGCCATAATTTTTTTGCCTGGCAATCTTGTCTACTTCCAATATCCTGGAGGATAACTATATGTTTTTCTTTGGGTTCACCTTCTTATTTAGCTTCTCTAGGATCACAAATTATAGGCTCAATGTCTTTTATTTATGGCTAGAATCCACTTATGAGCGAGTACATACCATATTCATATTTTTGGGTCTGGGTTACCTCACTCAGGATAGTGTTTTCTATTTCCATCATTTGCATGCAAAATTCAAAATAGCATTGTTTTTTTTTTAACCGCTGAGTAGTACTCTAATGTGTATATATTCCACACTTTCTTCATCCATTCTTCTATTGAGGGGCATCTAGGTTGTTTCTAGGTTCTGGCTATTACAAATAATGCTGCTATGAACATATTGAACAAATGCTTTTGTAGTATGATAGGGCATCTCTTTTATATATTCACAAGAGTGGTATTGCTGTATCCTGGGGTAGGTTAATCCCGAATTCCCTGAGAAACCGCCACACTGATTTCCAAAGTAGTTGTACAAGTTTGCATTCCCACCAGCAATGGATGAGTGTTCCCTTTATTCTACATCCTCTCCAGCAAAGGCTATCATTGGTGTTTTTGATTTTAGACATATGGTCAGTTTACAACAAAGTTCTTCCTTTCACCCTGTTTCCAGGTACAGGGCTGTACTTTCAGGGCTGAAGCCTCGGTTAATTCTTCATTGTGCTCAGGGATCAACCGGCATCAGAACTGTTGGCCGAATTAGTTTTTTGATTTTGTTAGGCACATGACTAGCCTTTTAGAAAGGGCTAATGGCTCCAAAAATAGTTTCTGGGCATTGGATCATTTTTCCCTTTAAGCATTTTTATTTGTGCTTTTTTAAATTTACCTCACTGTAATTTCCCAAATTTAAAGCAATATTAATAGTTCAATAGAAGGAAAACTGTAAAATATGTAGTCACAATGATCCAAGTAGATTTGGAAACTAAATTTCCATTTTTCCAGATATGTTTTCACTTGTCAGCAGCTCACATGATGTCATATATATAAATACTTCATTTACTTCAGTAGATACTCCTTTTGTCTGATAACTTGGAAATTTGCTAATTAAATAAACAATCTAACTAAATTTGATGTTAAAAAAACAAAAAATTCTTTTAAGAACTTTCTATAAACATCATTAGTTTACTTTTATATTTGGGCATTTCATTTTTTATTTTTATTGGAAAATTTTGTACATGTCAATGGTAATTACATCATTTGCACTCTGCACTCTTCTCTCTCTTCATCCAAATTCTCCATTATCTTCCAATCTCTCTTTAATTCATGACCTCCTCTTTTTTTTTTTTTTTTTTGGTTTTTCAAGACTGGGTTTCTCTGTGGCTTTGGAGCCTGTCCTGGAACTAGCTCTTTAGACCAGGCTGGTCTCGAACTCACAGAGATCTGCCTGCCTTTGCCACCCGAGTGCTGGGATTAAAGGCGTGCACCACCATCGCCCGGCTTGATGACCTCTTCTTTTAAAATTATTATTGATTCTAACACACAGAGAGAGGCACACATACATACATACACCAATACACACACATGCTAGATAACCCCTTTAGTGTTACTCATATATCTGCAATATCTGCATATAGGGCTGACTATCTAAGATTGGATAATATATCACAGGTTTCAGCCCTAGAAAAGATTCCTGTATGTTGACCTAGTTTTCTGATCCTACCCAGTTCCCAAAGTTGTTAAGTCTCAAAGAATCACACAGAGGTCTACATTAGTTATAAACTGGTTGACCTAGTAGCTTAGATTTCTTATTAACTCTTATAACTTATATTAGCCCATTATTCTTGTCTTTGTTAGTTACGTGGATCAGTACCTTATTCAACATGGCAGTCACATCTTGCTTCTTCTATGGCTGGGTCAGTACTGCAGACTATGACTTCATTCTTCCCAGAATTCTCCTGTTCTCATTGACCTGCCTTTACTTCCTGTCTGGTTTTCCTGCCTATACTGCCTGCCTGGCTACTGGCCAATCAGTGTTTATTTAAAGTATAATTGACAGAATACAGACCATTGTCCACATCACCTGTAACTCTTCAATTATAGGTGTTGTCATGTGAAATGTCCTCATAACATGTTAATATGTCAACTGGTGTCATTTTTATTCAGTTGAATTTCATGTTTATAACTCTCCTATCATGTCTAAAAGACACTATCATGTCTAAAAGATATTATCTTGAAAAAATCCTCTTTGTTATCTTCTGAAATTCTTTCAGTGTCCTCTTCTAAAATTTTCCTTGAATCTTGGGTGAAGGGATGGCATTGCAGACCAGTCAGTTGAGATTATACCCACAACAGGAATCAACAGCAGAAGTTCAACAGTACTACTTTTTATCAACAAAAATGCTAATATGTAGTTTGGATCACTCAGAGTACTATAACATTTTTTCTAATATATTGAATCTCTATTACTCTAATGGAAGAAAGCATCACAAGTTCGTTTGCATGGTTTTTATGTTATTTTGATTTATTACAGATATATTGGGAACAATTAATATCCAAATATGCACTCCATATCTTTCTGTAATCCTTGTTTCCTAAACTTCTTTTAAACAAATTTAAGAGTCTCATATTATTTACTCTAAAATTCTCATATATGAAATTATAATCATACACTAAAAAAATGACCTCTCACATTTCTTGACTGGGAGATATGATAATATCAGACTGTTTTCTGAGAATGATTTCTTTCTTTCTTTCTTTCTTTCTTTCTTTCTTTCTTTCTTTCTTTCTTTCTTTCTTTCTTTCTTTCTTTCTTTCTTTCTTTCTTTCTTTCTTTTGGTTTCTCCAGACAAGGTTTCTCTATAGCTTTGGAGCCTGTCCTGGTACTAGCTCTTATAGACCAGGCTGGCCTCAAACTCACAGAGATCCACCTGTCTCTGTCTCCCAAGTGCTGAAATTAAAGGGCATGCACCACCACCACCTGACATTTTCTTTCTTGATTTTACTCCTTAGCTGTACTCTAGTCACATATTCATTCACAAATATTAACATAATTTCTTCAACTTAACTATCATTTCTTTATTTTATTCTAAAAAAAAAACTACCAAAATAACCAATTGAGAAAATAAATCTGAACACTGTACTTGAAGTAATGATACTAGATATTGATTCAGGTTGTGGTTTCACATTAAGGAATGATTTTAATGCCTGCATGTATCTATATAGACATACAAAAGATGTAGTATTGTTTTTATACAAGTGAACACGTTAACACTATTTTTAAAATGTTTCATTGAGAATCCAAAGATAAAGAATAGGACGAAAGCTCGCGGCGCCAGCCTGGGACGGGGAGCTCAGAGGTTCCTTGACCCCCTCTCCTTCTTGGGCTCTCTGCAGGGCCTCTACTCCCTGCATACTGCCTCTTTCTTCCTAGCCCACCCAGCTTCCATCCAGAACCCTCCCCACTTCGGCCCCACCACCCTCTTTTGGCACATAACATCATCCAGCCCAGCCTGTCTGGGCACTGGGTCCGAATCCTCGGGGCAACCAAGCAGGCGGGAGTTCCTTTGTTTCTATGGCCTGCCTGCACCAAGCAGGGTAGGCGCTTTGTTTGCGAGCTGCCCAACCAGCACGGAGACCTTATCTCTCGGCGCCAGGAGAGTCAACGTTGGGGAGAGCCAGCGTTGGGTAGGCAAGGAGACCTGAGCCAGTAAAAGAAGATACATAAGGGATCATTTGGAAGAAGAGATGGGCAGACACCAAGGCAAGAATTTGCCCAACAAGCTGAAAAGCAACATGAAGCCAGAAGAAACCATCGACCTCACAACGGGAGGACATGAACACCTTAATCAAGAAGAAGTAGAAAAGATTGACTTCATGAAAGTGATTGACGCCTTAAAGAGCATGCAAAAAACACCCTTATAGAAATGGATGAGAAATATAACCGAAATTTTGAAGAATTGAATAAATCAGTGAATGATACCATAGAAAACCAAGGAAATACAATCAAACAGATAATGGAAAAAGTTCAAGACTTAAAACTGAAATGGAGGCAAAGAAGAAAACACAAACAGAGGGCCGGCTGGACATGGAAAATTTAAGTAAACAGAGTCTACAGAAACAAGCATAACCAACAGAATACAAGAGTTAGAAAAAAGAATCTCAGATTCGGAAGATACCATAGAAAAAATAAACACACTGATCAAAGAAAACAGCAAGTCCAACAAACTCTCATCACAAAACATTCAGGAAATATGGGACACAATAAAAAGACCAAACCTAAGAATAATAGGAGTAGAAGAAGGAGAAGAAGTGCAGCTCAATGGTCCAGAAAATGTATTTAATAAAATTATAGAAGAAAACTTTCCCAACCTAAAGAAAGATATACCTATGAAGGTTTAAGAAGCATACAGAACACCGAATAGGCTGGATCAAAAAAAAAATCCCCTCGCCATATAATTATCAAAACACAAAGCATACAGAATAAGGAAAGAATATTAAGAGCTGCAAAGGAAAAAGGCCAAATTACTTTTAAAGGTAAACCTATCAGACTTACACCTGACTTCTGCATGGAAATCATGAAAGCCAGAAGGTCCTGGATAGATATACTGCAGAAACTGAGAGACCATGGATGCAAGCCCAGATTACTATACCCAGCCAAGCTTTCGTTCACTATAAATGGAGAAAATAAAATTTTCCAGGATAAAAACAAATTTAAACAATATGCAGCCACAAATACAGCCTTACAGAAAGTAATAGAAGGAAAATCACTAACCAAGGAGTCCAACAATGACCACAATAACTCAGACATCTAGTGATGGAGGAAGGTCATTGGTTAAATAAAAAGAAACTGCTTGGCTCTCATTGGTTAGAGATAGATGGGAAGAGTAAACAGAACAGAATGCTGGAAGGAAGAGGAAGTGAGCTCAGACTCCACAGCTCTCCTCTCAGGAGCAGACGCCTCAGAGAAATGCCATGCTCCGCTTTCCCGGGCAGACACACACGATGAAGCAAGCCGCCAGGTTAGACATGCTGAACCTTTCCTGGTAAGATCGGTGCTCACAGATTATTAGAGATGGGTTGATTGGGATGTGAGAATTAGCCTGTAAGGGCTAGAGCTAAAGGGCCAAGCAGTGTCTAAAAGAATACAGTTTGTGTGTTGTTATTTCGGGGCATAAGCTAGCCGAGCAGGCGGCTGGGGTGCTGGGAATGCAGCCCCGTCGCTCCTATTTCAACAAATGACGCCCACGTGGAGAACTGAATCCACTGAAAGCCTGAGAAAGCTTGGGAAAGAGAAGAGCATGTTGTCTTGGTAGCTGCAATTTAATAGAGGCTTCCTGACTCAGCTTTAGCTGCAAAACCCTGCAGCTCATTAAGAGGTCCTGCCACGAAACACTTAAATGGTGTTGACGAAAAGCTGAACGCATGCTTTTCGGTTTTCAGCCGTAGCAGGAAAAAAGCTGTGCCATTTAAAAATGCCGGCTTTCTGGGCTGTCCTGCCAGGGCAAACTCTGACTCTTTGGGGCAGGAGGGCTGGCTACGGAGAGAGGACTTGAGTGTTGTCTGTTGTAGCTCACTTGCTGGCAGGGACCTTGAAATGCCATAGAGTTGTGGCAGTAAACATGGCTACAGCGTGTATATCCGCCATGAGGCTGGAAAGCTAAGGAATGGACTGGATCTAGCTGGCAAAGCCACGCCTTTAATCCTACTGATATTGCTTGATAAATTAAAGACTCATGTGGTCAGAAAAAGAGAGATATACAGTAAAGAGAGATTCAAAGACAAAGAAAATTTTTAAATGGTTTACAGTGTGTTAAAAGTATATGCAGACTAAAAGTTGAAGTTCTTAAAGTAAAAAACAAAAAAAAAGGAAGAGAGTTGTTGTGTGTGGTACACACCTTTAATCCCAACACTTGGGAGGCACAGGGAGATAGACCTCTGTGACTTCAAGGTGTGGTAGCACACGCCTTTAATCCCAGTGCCTAGAAGGCAGAGGCAAACAGATCTCTGTGAGTTCAAGCTGTAGTAGTTTACACCTTTAATCCCAATGCCTGGGAGGCAGAGACAGGCAGATCTCTGAGAGTTTAAGGACAGCCTGGTCTACAGAGTTATTCCAGGTCAATGATATACGCTCAAAAAGCAAAAAGTTAACCTAGGAAGGTCACAGCTTAGATTCTTAAGTGCCTAGTGATTTAAAGGCGCAAATCAAAAGTGCTCCTGGATAATAAAAAATTGCAGATTCACAATAGGACAGATTCAGACCACTAAATGAGTCACACTGTTGGATGAATGTACGTAGGCTTGGGAGAGAGAAGGAAAAGAATATAGAGAATAAACTTAATGGTTTAAAAAAAAGGTAAAGTTTTTAAAGAGACAGAGTACAGATAGTTAAGAGATTAAAAGAAATAAAGAAAAATAAGCCACGTAAAAATGGAAAATTCACAGAGAGTCTGGATTATGTACATTGTGTTTTCTTTAAAATTATTGACTATGAAGGTGCTAAGTACAGAGAGACATTTCATTATATGGGCTGCCAAGTGGAACCAGAACGGATATCATGAGGGTATGATTTCAGAATTTGGGTCAAAGGATATCATGCTTTGGAGAGGGTCTACTTTTGTTTTCACAGAGGACCAGACCCTGTGGATTGCATCTATCCCGATTTGGTATGATGGACCACGCCCTCCTGAAGGGTTGGTGTGAACATCTTCAGAAAATTGCTTAGCTCAACTGCCAACTGAGATGAAACTAGCACACAGGTTATACCATGAAAGACCTAATTAATGACGCCCCCATTCAGCAGGAAGCAGTTTGGAGAGAAAAAACTGCGCCCATGTTCCCAAATATGGTTTATAAATGTTCTTTTACATTTAAAGGGGGATATGATAGAGATATGAATAATTTACATTGATATGGATTTTGTTTTAGTGATTTAAATTTAAGGTCAATTTTGTTATATGTATATGTGTTTCTGATCTTGATTAAGGAACTGTGATTGTGTAGTTCATTTAAAAATGTAATGTATAATTAGAAATATAGATTGTTAATAGATAATCATAATAGTCAAGTTTGTAGTCATGTTAGTTAAGATTTTCTAGATGTACATAGATATATTTTAGATAGGCATTCTTCATATCTTTCAAAGATTATAGAATATGGCATTTTAAATGTTTTAATAACTTAGGACTTTTCATGACAATGAGACACTCTGCTCCTGGCAGCACCAATCTACTTCAAGAGGAAGATGGGCATCGAAGAGGCTCGTTATGGAGTTTGATAGCCATTTGGGAAAGAAACTGCTCTTGCCTGGACTATTGCATAAACTGGACACAGAGAACCCACAGAGAGAGGACTACTGAACTTGCCTAAGGTGAGATGATCTTTCGGGGTTCCTGATTCATGAAAGAGTCTGCGAGACATTCTGCAGGACACAACAGATAGTGACTGAACTGACTTTGAATTTTCCTGCTTTATGGAAATGTCTGCTGGATAGCATGGGCCTGAAGGCTGAAGATGGATGCCCCAACAATACAGAGGAACTTTGGGTGACTGTCCAGGCAGCGAGATGTCTCTGTCATTTCTAGAGTTTTAAAAGTTGCTTTTTTCTTGTTTGCTTAGGTAGTATTGTATCTTTCTGGAGTCTTTGATGGAGTTAAAAATAGTTAGTTATAGTTATAGTTTTCCTTAGTTATGATAAAGATTATTGTAACTTTTACTAGATAACTGTTTTGTTATATGTAATTTTGCTATGTTAAAGTTAAAGCTTTTTGTTTTTGTTTAAACTGAAAAAGGGGAAATGATGGAGGAAGGTCATTGGCTAATAAAGGAACTGCCTTGTCCCATTTTATTGGTTAGAAGATAGGTGGGAGGTGTAAACAGAACAGAACGCTGGGAGGAAGAGGAAGTGAGGTCAGAGTCTCGACAGCTCTCCTCTCGGGAGCAGACGCCTGAGAGAGACGCCATGCCCCGCTCCCGGTATGAAGCTCCGAACCAGGATGGACATAGGCTAGAATCTTCCCGGTAAGCGCACCTTGGGGTGCTACACACAGATGATTAGAAATGGGCTAAATTAATACATGAGAATTAGCCTAGAAAAGAATGGGCCAAGCAGTGTTTAAATGAATACAGTTTGTGTGTTGTTATTTCGGGGCATAAGCTAGGCAGGTGGCCGGGGTGCTGGGAACGCAGCCCCGCCGCCTCCCTTATTACTACAATGGAGAGAGTCGACAACCTTGTCTTGTTCCTGATTTCAGTTGGATTGCTTGGAGTTTGTCTCCATATAGTTTGCTGTTGGCAGTTGACTTGCTATACATTGCCTTTATTATATTTAGGTATGTTCCTTATATCCCTGCTCTCTCCAAAACCTTTATCATGAAGGGATGTTTTATTTCATTGAAAGATTTTTTAAGCATTGAATGAGATGGTCTTGTATTTATTATTTTACAGTTTGTTTATATGGTGGATTATGTTGACAGATTTTATATGTTGAACCATCCTTGCATCTCTGGGATGAATCCAACTTTATCATTATGGATGATGTTTGTGATGTGTTCTTGGATACAATTTGCCAGTATTTTATTGAGTATTTTTGCATCAATCTTCATGAGTGAAATTGGTTTGTAATTCTTTTTCTTTATAATATCTTTATGTGGTATCAGTATCAGGGTAATTGTAGCCTCATAAAAAGATTTTTGCAATGTTCTTTCTATTTCTATTGTATGGAACAATTTGAGGATTATTGGAATTAGTTCTTCTTTAAAAATCTTGTGGAATTCTGAGCTGAAGCTGTCTGGTCTTATGCTTTTTTGTTTGGAAGGCTTTTGATGACTATTTCTATTGCTTTCACAGTTATTGGTCTGTTTAATTTCCTTCTCTGGTCTTGATTTGAGTAAGTAATATTTATCCAGAAACTTGTTAATTTATTTTAAGTTTTCCAATTTTGTGGAATACAGGTTTTCAAATATGACTTAATGAGTCTCTGGATTTCCTCCATGTCTATTGTTATGTCCCCCTTTTCTTTTCTGATTTTGTTACTTTGAATATTCTCTCTATGCCTTTGGTTAGTTTGGATAAAGATTTGCCTATTTTGTTGATTATCTTAAAGAACCAACTCTTTGTCTCATTGATTCTTTGTATTGTTTGCTTTGTTTCTATTTTGTTGATTTCAGCTCTCAATTTGATTATTTCCTTCCATCTATTTCTCTCGAGTTAGTTTGCTTCTTTTTGTTCTAAAGTTTTCACATATTCTCTAAATTCACTAATGTGGGATTTTCCCAGCATCCCAGCTTATTTATGTAGCCATTTAGTACTATGAACTTTCCTGTTAACACTGCTTTTATTGTATCCCAAAAATTTGGGTTAGTTGTGTGGTCATTTTCATTGAATTTTAGGAAGTCTTTAATTTATTTCTCTTTTTCTTCCTTGACCCATTGGTGATTCAGGTGAGCATTGTTTAGTTTCCATGTGTTTGTAGGCTCTCTTAAATTAGTGTTGCTATTGAATTCTAGTTTTAAGCCATGGTGATCCTATAAGCTGCAAGGGGTTATTCCAATTCTTTTGCATCTGTTGAGGTTTGTTTTGTTACCTAGTATGTGGTCAATTTTTAGAAAGTTACATGAGGTGCTGAGGAGAAGATATACTCTTTTAAATTTGGTTGAAATGTTCTATACATTCTGTGAAGTCCATTTGATTCATAACATCTGTTAGTTCCCTTACGTCTCTGCTAAATTTTTGTCTGAAAAACCTGTCCAGTGGTGAGTGTAGAGTGTTAAAGTCTCCCACTGTACGTGTCTTTGGTTTAATGATGTGGGATTCCCCTCTGTATGCTGTGAATACCATTGGCTAATAAAGAAACTTGCTTGCTCTGATAGGATAGAACAGAGCTATGTGGGAAAAACTTAACTGAATGCTGGTAGAAAGGAGGCAGATTCAGAGAGAAGCCATGGAGCCCTCCTAGAGACAAATACCAGATGGAATTTTACCTGATAAGCCACAACCGCATGGTTACTAGAAGTAGGTTAAATAAGAAGTTAGAGTTAATGGGCCAAGTAATGATTTAATTAATACAGTTTCTTTGTGGTTATTTCAGGAGTCTGGGCAGCTGGGAAATAAACAAGTGGCCTCCTTACAGCAAATTGGTGCCAATGCGGCCAACTAAATCACAGTTGAAACCTGAGAGAGTTTGGGAAAAAAATTAGGCAAAAAACAAATCAAAGCAAAAAAGTTAAGCATGGCTTAATGCCATGGGTTTTTTTTAAGAGAGGTTTTCCTGATTCAGCAGTAGCAGAAAAAAAAATCCATGCTTCTTTGAAACTGCAGCTTGATGGGCCTGGGCCATGCTGCCAGCACAAACTTTAGCTCTTTCAGGAGACAGAGTATTTACATGGGGTTTGTGGGCAGACTGCTGCAACTTGCTTAATGGCAACATAGACACACTTTGTGTCTGAAAATGGGGCAATGTACATGGCTCTCAGAGGCAATAAAGATCTCCAACATGCTGGACAAGGTGGAGCAAGCAGTCACGGCTGTATTTCCCCTGGCAATTCTGCCATTTAAGTTCATAAGAAGGGCTTAGCATTTTAAGAAGCACTTCCGGACAGAAAGGGCTTACAGATACACAATAGGACAGATTCAGACATAAAAAAACTCTAAAGAAGTCACAGTGTGTTTAAAAATATACATAGACCTGGGAGAGAGAAAAATAGAGTCTAGAGAGTTATAAAAAGAAGTAAATATTTTTTGAAAAAGATAATGTCTTTAATGAGACTGAGTACAGACAGTGATAAATTAAAGGAATAAAGAAAATAAAATAAATATTGAAAAGTAATAGAATTAAAATGCTTAAGCCACAAAAGTTGGAATATACACAGAGTGTCTGGATTGTATATATTGTTGTGTTTTCTTTGAATTTTTTGACTGTGAAGGAGCTAAGTAACCAACATGTATACTTCCTGTCTTCAAAATTTGAGTCTAAGGTTATCTTGCTTTGGAAAAGAGTTTTTCTTTTGTTTCCAGAGACGATGAGAACCTGTGGATTGTTTCCAGAATAATGTGGTTTGATTGACCAATATCCCCTGAAAGGTCACTGTGAACACCCCCAAGAATTACTTTGCCCAATAGAAAGCAGCAAGCAGTTTGGAGAGAGCTATGTCCACATTCCCAAATAATGCTTATAAATATTTGTTAACAATTAAAGGAGGATATGCTATAGAAGTTTGCATTAGTATGGATCTTGGTTTATTGAAACAAATTTAATGTTAATTTTTTAAACTGTACATATGTATTTCTGATTTTAATTCAGGTATTATCATTGCCCAGCTCATTTAAAATGTAATGTATAATTAAGAAATATAGGTTAATAGAAAATCATATATAACAGTCAATCTTCTAGCCACACTAGTCAGGTTTTCTAGATATATAGGGATATATTCAATTAGATAAGTGTTCTTCAAACCTTTCAAAGACCTATGGAATAATGCATTTAAATGTTTTAAGAACTTAGGACTTTTTATGACAGCAAGACAGAACAGCTCCTGGAAGCACCAAACTATTACAAGAAGAAAATGGGAACTAAAGATGTTCTTTATGGCATTGGTTAGCCATTTGGGTAAGAAACTGCTCTTGTCTGGACTGCTTGTTGCTGTGCTGTATGAACTGGAAATGCAGGACCTGCAGGGAAATGATGGCTGAACTTGTTTGTGGTGAGATGATCTTTCAAGGTTCCTGCTTCATGAAAGAGTCTGCTAGATATTCTGCAGGACACAGAAAAAAAGTTACTGACAAAGTATCAATATAGATGGAACTTTCTTTGAATTTTCCTGCTTCATAGGAAATTCTACCAGATGCTATGGGCCTATAGGCTAAAGAAGGATGCCACAATGATACAGAAGAAATTTGGGTGACTTTCCAGGCAGTGAGATGTCTCTGTCAACTCCAGAGTTTTGGAAGTTGCTTACAATGTAATTCCTGTTTACTTAGTTAATATTATATCCTTCTGAAGTCTTTGATGGAGTTGAGGAATAGTTACAATTATAGTTTTCCTTAGTTATAATGAAAGATAAAGTAGATATAAATATTGTAAATGTAATTCCTGCTTGATATCTGTTTTGTTATATGTAATTTTACTATGTTAAAGATAAAACCTTACTTTTTATTTAAACAGGAAAGGGGAGGTGATGTGGGATCCCCCTCTGTATGCTGTGAATACCTTTAGTTAACAAAGAAACTGGCATGGTATGATAGGGTAAAACAGAGTTAGGTGGGGAAAGCTAAACCGAATGCTGAAAAAAAATGAGGTAGAGTCAGATAGAAGCCATGTAGCTCTGTCAGAGATGGACAATATAACTTTACCTGGTAAGCCACAGCCACATGGTAATATCCAGATTACTAGAAATGAGTAAAATTAATATGTAAGAGTTAGCCAATAAGTTATGGCTAATGGGCCAAGCAGTGATTTAATTAATACAGTTTGTTTGTGGTTATTTTGGGAGTATGGGTAGTCAGGAAACAAACAAGCTGTATCCTTACTACAGTTAAATGTATGATTTAAGCTTTAGAAATGTTTCTTTTACATATGAGGGAGCCCTTGTATTTGGGGCATAGATGTTCAGTATTGAGATTTCCTCTTGATGGATTTTTACTGTGACTAATATGAAATGTCCTACTTTGTCACTTTTGATTGATTTTAGTTTGAAGTCTATTTTGTTAAATATTAAAATAGCTACACCAGCTTGTTTCTTGGGTCCTCTGAATTGGAATAATTTTTCAACTCTTTACTCTGGGGCTGTCTGTCTTTGAGGTTACAATATTTATATCTACTTTACCTTTTATCATTACAAAGAAAAACTATAACTATAACTATAAATTCTTCAACTCCATCAAAGATTCCAGAACGATATATAACATTACCTAAGTAAACAGGAAGTACATTGTAAGTAACTTCTAAAACTCTAGAATTGACAAAACATGTCACACAATGTTCTTCTCTACCATTGGGGCATCCAATCTTCAGCCCATAAGCCCATAGGATTCAGCAGACTTTTGCATGAAGGAGGAAATTTCAAAGATAGTCCAGTCACTTTCTTCTGTATCCTCCAGAATGTCTCACAGAATCATTCATGAAGCAGGAACCCCAAAGAACTATCTCACCTTTAGGCATGTTCAGCAGTCATTTCTCTGTGGATCCTGCACAGGTTTTCTGCTGCTTTTAAAGCATAAGAGACCACATCCAAGTGGGCTGGTATCTTAAAGGCTATTGGCTGTAGGAACTGACTATGCTCCCATAGCACCTCTCCTTTTTTTTTAAAATAAGAGAGTTCCAAATCTAATACAAAACAATATACACCAGGAACAGATATTGAGTATAATTAGAATTACAACAAGCATAAACAATATTAGCAAGGAACATATGATAAATGTTTTAATAAATACTCTATCCTATGTAGTCTAAGTCTTGTATGGGAAATGGCTTGGCTAGATCATAAGAGTACAGTAACTATGACTATCTAATCTTCAGTCCCATTGAAGGCCTGAGAAGGGAGACAATATTACTTGAGCAGACAGGAAGTACAAATAAGTAGCCTCCAAAGTGAGTAATATATGACAGGGACAATTAGCTACCTGAGCAATCACCCAAAGTCTTGTTTTGCAACATTGAAGGAAACAACATTGGCTAAGGCCTAACATAACTGACAGATCATTTTTCAAAGGCAGGAAAATTTTAAAAACTGTCTTACCCTGTCTTGGCAAGAATTGTATACTATGTAACTTGTCAGTGGTTGAGGCATTGTGAATTACTTGGGCAAAACCCTGTTTTGCCAAGAAGAAAACATGCTCTAAGTGGAGTGTGTTTGGTACTCAACATTCTCTCAGGAATAGATTGGTGCTGTCACTATTACAATTACCCCCCTTTTTTGAAGAAACATAGTTTCACCCCAACCTTCTATCTAGTACAAGTAATAATCAAGAGCCCCTAAACAGTGTTCCCAACCATATGGGAAAACTTTTTTGGGATGGGGGCATCGTCTTCTAGATTGCTTCCCACTGTCATGGAGGTGATGTTCTCTTAATGGGATTCTGAAAAAAATTAAGTGGTGGTTAAGTTACAAGATTACTGTCTAGTATCTTTGCAAACAATTTCCAAGCAGTCAGTAGGGTTTTTATTTTCAAAGTTCTCATTTGGTACCATTTCAGCAGCTGGCACCCAAAATTAGCAGTCTTATAGTAGTGTTGTCAGCATAACAATGTCGTCTCAACTAAGTGGAATTGTTGCTGTGGGGCCCCATCTTCTTCTGGAAACTTCAATGATTACTGCAGGAAAAGGATCTGTAGGGAAATCTATAGTTTGTCATGGAAAACTTAAACATCATTCATATAAACTTACATACAATGAAAAATATGATATTGACCAAAATAGGCATAGAGAAAGTAAATTCCCTGCAAGTCTGGTTGGTCAGTCACTAAAATCCTACTTATCCAATTAACCAGGAAGAAAGAATATAGGAGACAACTGGTAGAAGAATAACTCTGTTCCTTAATGGTCTTGTGAGTATGTGTGTCTATTGCTCTTAAAAGAAGTTTAGATACAAAAGTCTTGTTCTCTTCTATTCTAAATTCTAACTTCATTTTAAAGATATATTATGAAACAGATATGGTAAGGTCTCCTGTGTCTTGGTTATTGTCCTACTCATGGCTGACAGAATAGTTACTGATGACTGGTAGAATAAATGAATGAATAAAATGAGTCATCTCAGGCTATTATTTAAATCACAAGGCCCCTAAAATTTCCTTATGTAAAAAAGTAGGAATAATATGTACTTTACATTACTAACTTGACATCCTTATCTCAAGTGTACTTTATGTGGCACTACCACATTAATTTTCTAATGCACATTATATACAACCCTATCACTGACTACATTTATTTCACTGTTGTATAATTATCTCTTTTCTTGTCTAATTTTTCTCAGTGGATTATGGATTTGTAGAAGACTGATACTTGACATTTAAATTGTATCCCCAGAGCAAGTAATGTGAAAAACATATAGCAGGCCTCAATGCATGCTTAGTGAATGAATAAATCTGCCTAGGTCATTGAAATGGTTAAAATGAAAGTAGCTATTACAGCTATTAAGTATCTGAGTATCAAATTTGCTATCTTTATATTTAAGGTTGGCCCACTGAGAAGGGTCTTACTCTGTTATTAAACTGCATAATGTTAAAAGTTAGCTTTTCATAGAAAATTAATTCTTCAGAGTATGTTAATTGTGTCAGTAGATTTGTGGCACAAGCAAAAGAAATAGAAAGCTAAGTAACTGTTCTATCAATTTAGTCAATATTGACAGCTATTCTATAGCACCCATGCAGTTTATTTTTTTATTTAAATAGTATAGACAATTGTTTCAAATCTAAAAAGAAATAATAGACCTGCATTTGTTCCCCATGTGACATAAAATTGGTTGTTGTGACAAGCAAGATTAGAGCTTATATAAAATACTAGTTCCAAAGTACTAGTTTTTTAAGCATCATGAGGACCTATTTATAAGTCATTTTACCTGTGTAAAAGCTACATGCCATGCAGCTTGAAGGGAACACTATTGAAGATTATAGCTATCAATGGAGGACAGTAAATAATTTAAAATTTTCTTTCACCAGTAAACATAATTGACAGTTGTACATCAACAAATTTAAAACTTTCTGGGTTACATTTATCCTACTAATAAAAAGCCAAAATTGTTAGAGACAGTATGTGATGTGGTATGCCATACTGTATACTGTAAATATACTTTATTACCATTGGTTAATAAAGAAGCTGAATGGTCCTGAGTCTATGCATTAATCCCTACCTTCTGCAATTAGAAATATCTCTGACAAAGGTTGAGAGCAGCACATATTTATTATTATAAACATAAATATATAGACCTCGCTTTAAGAACATTACTATTTAGCAAAACAACATCAATAGACTTTCTTCTAAGACCTATGTTTTCT
The DNA here is from genome assembly GCF_018167655.1 of Microtus oregoni. NCBI lineage: Eukaryota > Metazoa > Chordata > Mammalia > Rodentia > Cricetidae > Microtus > Microtus oregoni. The sequence continues at coordinate 2,666,725 of NW_024544721.1, forward strand.
ATAGCCATGGATTTTAACCATGTTTACAGGACTAGGAATAGATTTTTCTTGATGAGATGACCACAAATTAAGTAAAGAAAGAAGTATATTGTCCCTATAAACATACTTGACACTATTATATTAGTGCATATACCTTACCTAGCAGATCCTTACTGTAGCATGCTAGGTCCATCTTAAGGAAAGTTTACTTATGTCATTTTTTCCACCAATAGTCAGTTATAGCACCTCCCATCACTAATGAATTAGTTGTCAGGGAAGAAGCTTCGACTTTAATTACAAATTGATTTCTCTAAGTCCTGCTATAAAAATTCATGGTGTAGTTATGAACTTACCACCTATTTATGGTGGGAAACTAACAACAATGTCAATGATAAAAGTGGGGTGTCTCTGACTAGCCTGGTCAGTGACTAGTCAAGAAGTTACCGGTGCTTGATTGAGATTTTAGTTAATAATCAATGTCTTCTTCTGGGAACAGCATTGTTTAACCATGAGGGATACCTCTGTTCAGTCTTTTTTAAAAGGAACTTTAAAATTACCTAAAAAGGTTAATAGACTTTATAATTCTTTTTATATATCCTTAATTTTGTTTGACCAACTTTTACCCTTTCCTTCCTCTATCACTGTTTCCTACCCCACTAAAACTCTTAGATCCCAGTATTAACTCCTCTATTATTTCATGTTATATGATGTGCTCTATTGTCATTTTATTATTTTTTCCTGGGGCTTCAAGATCTTAAGTTCTCATGTAGCTTCTTCATGGATACTTCTTTCTGATTATGGTGGAGCACAATGATAATATATTCTAAATAGGCAGAGACAAAATAACCAGTAGACTATTTTTAATCTGACAAAAGGAAATAACTATATCTTAGCATACACCAGTGTTACCATTGTTAAAATCTTATATCAGTGCTTTGAAGAACATAAAATAGAGCTTTGAGGAATATGATAGTTATCACCCCACATTTTCATAAATGTGGTCATTATCTGTGGCAAAATTGATAAAGACTCAAAAGTAAAATTTAGTGGTATGACAGTAAGTTTTGATACAGATGATATTGGTATTAAGACAAAAAGAGAATTGAAAGTCCATTCTCAATCACATTCTGCAATTTAACTGGCCACTCAGTCACAAGAGATCTATTACATTCTTCTTCAGCCTGCTAAGAAAAGAATGAAAACATCTTTATGTTGTTTTCTTCAGAGACATTTGGTCTTGAATCACTTGAAATAAATTTATTTTGGAGTAGAAGAAAACTACTGGAGTATGATTTGCAAAAAAGAAATAACCATTAGGGTTCAAATAATTGTGATGGAAATATACAACTTTGTCAGAAGTGAGCATATGACCCTAGAATTTCATTTATGACCTGACAGTAAGGGGCTTAGAAGACTTCACTCTATCTTAAAGAATGAAATATCTCAATTAACTGAAAGACAAATTATTGTTTCACTTGGCAGAAAAGTGGTATCATGGAGAAAATAGTAAAATAAGTAAAGAAATGTAGTAATATGAGTGGCGATGCTGCGTCCCTGGCACCCCGGCCACCCACATGGCTACCTCGAGCTTATGCCCCGAAATAATTACACAGACACTGTATTCTTTTAATCACTGCTTGGCCCTTTAGCCCTAACCCTTACTGGCTAATTCTGATATCCCAATCAACCCATCTCTAATAATCTGTGAGCACCGGTCTTAGTGAGCACCAGTCTTACCGGGAAGATTCTAGCCTAAGTCCATCCTGGGTCGGAGCTTAATCGCGTGCATCTTCCCTGGAGCGGGGAGCATGGCATCTCCCTGAGGCATCTGCTCCCGAGAGGAGAGCTGTGGAGTCTGAGCTCACTTCCTCTTCCTCCCAGCGTTCTGTTCTGTCCTGTTTACTCCTCCCACCTATCTTCTAGCCAATGAGGGCCAAGCAGTCTCTTTTTATTTAACCAATGACCTTCCTCCATCATTTCCCCTTTTTCAATTTAAACAAAAAAAAGGCTTTAACTTTAACATAGCAAAATTACATATAACAAAACAGTTATCTAGTAAAAGTTACAATAATCTTTATCATAACAAAGGAAAACTATAACTATAACTAACTATTCTTAACTCCATCAAAGACTCCAGAAAGATACAATACTACCTAAGCAAACAAGAAAAAAGCAACTTTTAAAACTCTAGAAATGACAGAGACATCTCGCTGCCTGGACAGTCACCCAAAGTTCCTCTGTATTGTTGGGGCATCCATCTTCAGCCATCAGGCACATGGTATCCAGCAGACATTTCCATAAAGCAGGAAAATTCAAAGTCAGTTCAGTCACTATCTGTTGTGTCCTGCAGAATGTCTCGCAGACTCTTTCATGAATCAGGAACCCTGAAAGATCATCTCACCTTAGGCAAGTTCGGTAGTCCTCTCTCTGTGGGTTCTCTGTATCCAGTTTATGCAATAATCCAGGCAAGAGCAGTTTCTTGCCCAAATGGCTATCAAACTCCATAACGAGCCTCTTCGATGCCCATCTTCTTCTTGAAGTAAATTGGTGCTGCCAGGAGCAGAGTGTCTCATTGTCATGAAAAGCCCTAAATTATTAAAACATTTAAAATACCATATTCTATAATCTTTGAAAAATATGAAGAATGCCTATCTAAAATATATCTATGTACATCTAGAAAATCTTAACTAACATGACTACAAACTTGACTATTATGATTATCTATTAACAATCTATATTTCTAATTATACATTACATTTTTCAATGAACTACACAATCACAGTACCTTAATCAAGATCAGAAACACATATACATATAACAAAATTGACCTTAAATTTAAATCACTAAAACAAAATCCTATCAATGTAAATTATTCATATCTCTATCATATCCCCCTTTAAACGTAAAAGAACATTTATAAACAATATTTGGGAATATGGGCACAGTTTTTTCTCTCCAAACTGCTTCCTGCTGAATGGGGGTGTCGTTAATTAGGTCTTTCATGGTATAACCTGTGTGCTAGTTTCATCTCAGTTGGCAGTTGAGCGAAGCAATTTTCTGAAGGTGTTCACACCAACCCTTCAGGAGGGCGTGGTCCATCATACCAAATCGGAATAGAAGAAATGAACAGCGTCTCATCCTCTGTGAAAACAAAGTAAGAAACTCCTTTCCAAAGCATCTTGTCCTTAGATCCAAATTTCAAATTCAAGGCGTTTTCAAAATATCTATGTTGGATTAGTTCAGCAGCATTTATAAACAAGTATCTTTTAGTAGTTTTTGCTCTTTCCTCAGCATTCAAACGATTCAAAGAGAGCATAATAGCATACAGTATCAAAAGTCTCTGTGTATTTTCCATCATCGTGCAGCTTTATTTTAATCTCTATTTCATTTCTTTTTACTTCTATTTTATATTCTCTGTATATCTTTGACCTGGAATAACTCTGTAGACCAGGCTGTCCTTAAACTCTCAGAGATCTGCCTGTCTCTGCCTCCCAGGCATTGGGATTAAAGGTGTAAACTACTACAGCTTGAACTCACAGAGATCTGTTTGCCTCTGCCTTCTAGGCACTGGGATTAAAGGCGTGTGCTACCACACCTTGAAGTCACAGAGGTCTATCTCTCTGTGCCTCCCAAGTGTTGGGATTAAAGGTGTGTACCACACACAACAACTCTCTTCCTTTTTTTTTGTTTTTTACTTTAAGAACTTCAACTTTTAGTCTGCATATACTTTTAACACACTGTAAACCATTTAAAATTTTTCTTTGTCTTTGAATCTCTCTTTACTGTATATCTCTCTTTTTCTGACCACATGAGTCTTTAATTTATCAAGCAATATCAGTAGGATTAAAGGCGTGGCTTTGCCAGCTAGATCCAGTCCATTCCTTAGCTTTCCAGCCTCATGGCGGATATACACGCTGTAGCCATGTTTACTGCCACAACTCTATGGCATTTCAAGGTCCCTGCCAGCAAGTGAGCTACAACAGACAACACTCAAGTCCTCTCTCCGTAGCCGGCCCTCCTGCCCCAAAGAGTCAGAGTTTGCCCTGGCAGGACAGCCCAGAAAGCCGGGATTTTTAAATGGCACAGCTTTTTTCCTGCTACGGCTGAAAACCGAAAAGCATGCGTTCAGCTTTTCGTCAATACCATTTAAGTGTTTCGTGGCAGGACCTCTTAATGAGCTGCAGGGTTTTGCAGCTAAAGCTGAGTCATCTCTTAGATGAGAGAAGCTTGCTTGCCTCTAGCAAGGAGAGTGCCACAAATGCTTTAAAGCCAGAGTTCACGCTGGCAGCACAGCCCCAAGAAGCTGTGCTTTAAAATGACACAGCGTTTTTTCTGCTGCTGTTGCCGAATCAGGAAATCTCTCTACAGCACGCCACCAACAAACAGCAAAAATCTGTGTTAAACTCTCTCTCCCTTATTTTTAAGCCTTCTCAGGTTTTTTAAGTGGGTTTAGTCCATCATGTCGGGTGCCATTTGTTGAAATAAGAGCGGCAAGGCTGTGTTCGCAGCACCCCGGCTGCCTACTAGCTTATGCCCTGAAATAACAACATACAAATTGTACTCATTTAAACACTGCTTGGCCCATTTCTATCTAGCCTCTTCTAGGCTAATTCTCACATATTAATTTAGCCCATTTCTAATCATCTGCATAGCACAGCTAGGTGCGCTTACCGGGAAGATTCTAGCCTAAGTCCATCCTGGGTCAGAGCTTCATCATGTGCATCTTCCCTGGAGCAGGGAGCATGGCATCTCTCTGAGGCATCTGCTCCCAAGAGGAGAGCTGTGGAGTCTGAGCTCACTTCCTCTTCCTCCCAGGGTTCTGTTCTGTTCTGTTTACTCCTCCCACCTATCTTCTAACCAATGAGGGCCAAGCAGTTTCTTTTTATTTAACCAATGACCTTCCTCCATCAAAGAAATGGAAATCTGGGGAAAAACGGAAAGTAAACTACATATCAAGAAAAATAGAAAGGAAGCTTGCTTTTGGTATATTTTTGAATTAACAAGTGTCTGAATTTGTGTAATAATTGGCAAAGAACCCTCGTTTTTTAGACAGACCTAGTCTAGCTTTGAAATACTATATCAACCAATACCTTTGTCATAGCCCTCCAATCAGCAGGGGCACTAAAGATATAGCACCATCCAAACTGACGGTAGAAATGTCTAAGACTGAAAATAACTGAGGGAAGAGAAGTATCTGTTTTGAAAAGGTCAATTGGACACAATCTTTCCTTCCGGTATATTGATTTTATTATATTTAGGTGTGTTCCTTGTGTCCCTGATATCTCCAATACTTTTATCATGAAGGGATATTGGATTTTGTCAAGGGATTTTTCAGGATCTCATGAGATGATCATGTGGTTCTTCTTTTTTATTTTGTTTAAATGGAGGGTTACACTGAGATATTTTCATATGTGAAACAACCACTGATTCTCTGGAGTAAAATCCTCTTGATTATGGTAGATAATCTTTCAGATATGTTCTTGGATTCAGTTTGCCAGTATTTTATTGCATATTTTTGCATTAATGTTCATGAATGAAATTGGTATGTAATTCTCTTTTTTTGTTGAGTTCTTGTGAGATTTATATATCAGAATAACTGTGGCCACAGAAGAAGCATTTGGGAATGTTCCTTTTGTTCTATCTTCTGGAGTAATTTGATAAATACCCATATTAGTTCTTCTTTGAATGTGTGGTAAAATTCTGACCTAAAACAATATGGTCCTGGGCATTTATTGATTAGCAGATTTTAATAATTACCTTTATTTTCTTAGGGCTTATATGTCTGTTTAAATTGTTTATCTGATCTTGGTTTAATTTTAGTATGTGGTATATAAATATAATAAAAGCAATATACAGCAAATAATAGTCAACATCAAATTAAATGTAGAGAAAACTCAAAGAATTCCACAAAAATCAGGAATAAGGCCAGACTGTCTAATCACTCATATATATGCAATATAGTACTCAAATTTCTAGCTAGAGAAATACTACAATAAAAGGAGATTAAGAGGATATAAATTTGAAGGGACGAAGTCAAAGTATCACTATTTGCAGATGACATGATAATATGCATAACTGAACCAAAATTTCTACTTGTGAACTCTTAAGGCTGATAACCACCTTTAGTGAAGTAGAAATACATAAGATTGACAAAAATTCAGTAATTCTCTTAAATACAAATGATAAAGGTGCTGAGAAAAAATCATGGAAATATCAACCTTCACAATAGCCACACAAACGTTAATATCTTGGGGTGACTCAAATCAAGCAAGTAAAAGACTTGTATGACAAGAGATTCAAATCTTTGAAGAAAGAAATTGGAGAAGATAGCAGAAGAAATGATCTTCCATGTTCATGGATAAGTAGTATTAACATAGTAAAAATGGCTATTTTACCAAAAGCAATCTATAGATTCAGTGCAATCCCCAAAATTCAATACAATTCTTTACAGACCTTGAAAGAACAATACTCAATTTTATATGGAAAAAATGAGGATAGCTAATACAATCCTCTACAATAAAAGAACTTCTGTAGGTATTACCATCTCTGATCTCAAGTTCTTTTACAGAACAATAGTAATTAAAACAGCATGGTATTGACATAAAGACAGAGAATTTGATCACAAGAATCAAATCAATGACCCAGATATAAACTCATACAGCTAGATACTTGATTTTTGACAAAAAAGCCAAAATTATACAATTGGGAAAGAGCATCTTCAACATAATGGTACTGATACAATTGGGTGTTAGCATGAGGAAGATGCAAATATATCCATATCTATTACCTTGCACAAAACTCAAGTCTAAATGCAACAAAAAAACATTAATCCAGTTATGCTGAACTGGATTCAAGAGAAAGTGGAAAATAATCTTGAACATATTGTCACAGGAGACAACTTCTTGAAAAGAACACAAGCAGCACAGACACTGAGATAGACAATAAATGTAATGTCATGAAACTGAAAAGTTTCTGTAAGCCAAAACACACTGTCAATAGGACCAAATGGTAGCTTACACATTGAGAAAATATTTTCACCAACCCCACATATAACCAAGGGCTGATCTCCAAAATATGTAAAGAACTCAAGAAACTAGATATCAAAAACAAATAATCCAATTAAAAATGGAGTACAAATCTAAACAGAAAATTCTCAACAGAGGAATCTCAAATGGCTGTGAAGCACATAAAGAAATATTCAACATTCTTAGTCATCAGGGAAATGCTAATCAAAATGACTCTGAGAATCCATCTTATACCAGTCAGAATGACTAAGATCAACAACACAAATGACAGCTTATGCTGGAGAAAATGTGGAACAAGGGCAATATTCCTCCATTGTTAGTGGTAGTGCAAACTTGTATAGCCACTTTGAAAATCAATATGGCAGTTTTCCAAAAGAATTGGATTCCATATACCTCATGAAAGTCTTTAAAGAGACAGAGTACAGACAGTCATAGATTAAAAGTAGGAAAGATAATAAATATTAAGAAGGAATAGAGTAAAAACTAATAAGCCATTAAAGATGTAGAATACACAGAGAATCTGAATTATGTATAATTTGTGTCTTCACTGACCCTGAAGGAGCTAAGTACAGGGAAACATTTGATAGCATGGGCTGCTAAGCTAAATCAGCATAGATATTCTAAAGGTTTCTTGACATCAAAATGTTGGAAAAGGTCACTTGTTAGTTCCTGGCTGCCCAGCTAGCTTAGACTCGAATAATAACACAGAAGCTGCATTTCAGTGGGACCTCCAGGTGGGAGCCATGCTCAGTACTTTAACTCTGAGAATGAGCATGTAGCACATAAACACTTTTTATCTGAGTAATAGCTAAATCTGCCATGCAGAGCACTGTTACGCCTGGATATATCTCTGTGTATGACAGCCATAATCTGCCATGTTTTCCTATCTGTGAATGCCTAGTAGACCTGATTCCGCTGCCTGCCCAGGCGGGGAGCACTGAGCCCCGGGCATGTTCTCAGCTATTTTCCTCCTGACCCTGAGTGGGCATACAAACACCTAGGCCCACAAATGCCATTTAAATGCTCCATAGCCAGAATTTGAGCTGGCAGCATGGCCCAGGAAGCTGCACTTTATTTTTTATTTTTTTTTAATTTATTTATTTATTAAGGATTTCTGCCTCCTCCCCGCCACCGCCTCCCATTTCCCTCCCCCGATCAAGTCCCCCTCCCTCGTCAGCTCGAAGAGCAATCAGGGTTCCCTGACTTGTGGTGGAGAGGTTTAATGAGGCTGCACTTTAAAACCATGCAGCTTTTTTTTTTTGCCACTGCTGAATAAGAAAAACCTCTCTTAAAGGAGCCATGCCTCTGCTTGCTACAAGCAAACAGAGCCCACCCAAGAAAATGCTAACACCAAACCATGCTTAACTCTGTTCTTTTGTGTCTAGAATTACTTTTTTAGTTTTTTTTTAGGTTTTTATGTGGATGTAGTTCCCCACATTAAGTGCCAATCTGTTGGAGGAGGTTGCTTGTTCGTCCCAACCACCGAGAACCAAAATAACCACACAGAAACAATATTAATTAAAACACTGCTTGTCCCATTGGCTCTAACATTTTTATTGGCTAACTATTACATCTTAATTTAACACTTTTCTAGTAATGTGTGCATCACCACGAGTTTGTGGCTTACCATCAAAGTTTCAGCACTCTGTCTCCAGTGGCAGCTCCATGGCTTCTCTCTGACACTGCCTCCTTTCTCCTAGCACTCAGCTTAATTTTCCCCACCTATCTCTGTTTTCCTATAGCTCTGCTATAGGCCCAAAGCAGTTTCTATATTTATTAATGGTATTCAAGCATACAGAGTGAAATCCCACATCATCAAAATTTGAGTATAAGGATATGTTGGTTTAGAAAAGAGGTTCTTCTTTTGTTTTTACAGAGGATGAGAACCTGTGGATTAATTCCAAGTTAATGTGGTTTGATGACCCAAGATGCCCTGAGACATCACTGTGAACACTCTCAAAAAATTACTTTACCCAATAAACAGCAGAAAAAGGTTGAACATAACTACACCCATATTCCCAAATATTGTTTGTAAAGGTTTCTTTACATTTTAAAGGGGGATATGCTATAGAGATGGATATTTTGCATTGATCTAGATCTTAGTTCATTGAGAAAAATTTTAGGTCAATTGTGTTATATGTATATTTCTGCTCTTGATTAAGTTATTATGTTTGTGCAGTTCATTTAAAAATGTAATGTATAATTAAGAAATATAGGTTAATAGATAATCATCTATAATAGTCAATATTGTAGTCTTATTAGGTTTTCTAGATACATCAAGATATATTTATGTTAGGTATTGTTCAAATCTTTCAGAGACCTTCAGAATATGGCATTTAAACATTTTAAAAACTTAGGACTTATTATGACAATGAGACATATCTGCTCCTGGCAGCACCAATTACTTCAAGAGAAAGATGGGCATCAAAGAGTCTTATGGTATTGGTTAGCCATTTGAGCAAGAAATTGCTCTTGACTGGACTGCTTGATGAACTAGACATACATGAACCACCGAGAAATGAATGCTGAACTTGCCTAAAAGTGAGACAATCTTTCAGGGTTCCTACTTTATGAAAGAGTCTTCTAATCATTTTGCAGGACATAGAATAAAGTTACTAATAAACTTCCAGTAAAGGGGGAACTGTCTTTGAAATTTCCTGATTGATGGAAAAGTCTTCTGGATACTATGAGCCTGTAGGCTGAAGATGGATGCCTCCCAACGTACAGAATAATGTTGGGTTACTGTCCAGACAGCAAGATGTCTCTGTCAATTCTCCAGTTTTGAAAGTTGTTTACAATGCATTTCCTGTTTACTTAGGTTATATTATATCCTTCTGGAGTCTTTGATGGAGTTGAAGAATAGATACAGTTTTCCTCAGTTATGATAAAGATAAAGTAAATATAAATATTGTAACTGCAATTCTTGCTTGATACCAATTTTGTTATATGTAATTTTACTGTTAAAGTTAAATCTTTCCTATTTGTTTAAAGAGAAATGGGGAAATGGTGTGGGAGGTCCATCTGTCTATGTATTGCTTTTAATGGTTAATGAATAAAGAACTGCTTTGAGCCTATGGCAAGGGCAGAATAGAACTAGGCTGGAAAACTAACTGAATGCTGCGTGAAAGAAAAGCAAAGTCAGGGAAAATCCATGGAGCCTCTGAAGACAGGTGCTGAGAACTTTTCCCATCAAGCCACAGCCTTGTGACAATACACAGATTGATAGAAATGGGTCAAATTAATATGTAAGTTAGCCAATAAGAAGCTACAGCTAATGGGCCAAGCAGTAATTTAATTAATACAGTTTCTCTGTGATTATTTCTGGGCTAAGTGGCTAGGAACAAACTAGCAGCCTCCTTACAAAAACCCAGAGGTTCCACACCTGCGAATATAGCCAAAGAATTTTCAGTCATACTACAAGGACACTTGATTAACTACGTTCATAGCAGTTTCATTTATAATAGTGTGAAGGAAGAGGGTCATCTGTCTGTGTGTTACTTTCATTGGTTAATAAAGAAACTGCCTTGGCCCTTTGATAGGACAGAAAATTAGATAGGTGGAATAGACAGAACAGAATGCTGGGAAGAAGGCAATGAGGCAGATGCCATAGCTCTCCTCTAAGAGATGGATGAAGTTAAGATCCTTCCCGGTAAGCCACCACCTCGTGGTGCTACACAGATTACTAAATATGGGTTAATCAAGATGTGAGAGCTAGCCAGTAAGATGCTAGAGCTAATGGACCAAGCAATGTTTAAAAGAATGCAGTTTCTGTGTAGTTATTTTGCCTAAAGCTAGCCAGTGGCTGGGAGCCAGGCAGTGGGAAGTGGCCCGCTGCTCCTTCTACAATGGTCAGAACCCGGAAATAACCTAGATGGTCCTCAATGAAGATTGGATAAGTAAAATGAGGTACATTTACACAATAGTTTATTGTTCAGATTTTAAAAACAAAGGATGACATCAGGAAATTAAAAGGCAAATATATGGAACTAGAAAAGAATCATTCTGAAAAAAAAATAACCAAGACCCAGAAAGACAAACATGGTATGTACTCACTCATAAGTGGATACCAACTGTAAAAAATAATCATGCTACAATGCATAGGCCCTGAGAGGTTAAGCAATAAGGAGAAAGGGGGAGGGGAGGGGACCACATGGATCTCCCTGAATAACGAAAATAGAAAAAAAAACCCTGCGTCAACTGGGGGTGGATGGGAATGAGACTTTGAGGGATCACGTTGGAGGTGGGTGGAGGGGTAATATAAGAAATGACTGGAAAGGTGGAAGGAACTTTTCAGGGTCAGCCTGATACAAGGAAACTCCCACAAATCTACAAGATAAATCTCAGATAAGAATTCTTTGCTGCATGGTGGTCGCACACACCTTTAATCCCAGTACTCTGGAGGCAAAAGCAGGCAGATCACTATGAGTTCGATGCCAGCCTGATCTACAAAAGCTACTTCCAAGACAGACTCCAGAGCTGCAGAGAAACTCCATCTTGAAAAAACACAAAAAAAAGAATCTTAGCAAAACTGGATATGTAGCCAGAAATGGTCATTTTCTATAATCAGATTGGTGGCTACATCAACTCTCATCAGAGAGCATTCACTGAGTAACTGATGGAAACAAATGTAGAGATCCAAAGTCATACATTAGACTGAGTTTGGAAGGAAGGAAGGAAGGAAGGAAGGAAGGAAGGAAGGAAGGAAGGAAGGAAGGAAGGAAGGAAGGGAGGGAGGGATGAAGGAAGGAAGGATTGCAGGATCCAGAGTGGTCAAAGACATCAAAAGAAAACTCACAGAAGCAGCTAACACGGCTCATAGGAATTCAGAGTCTTAATTAATGATCAGTCTGCATGGAATTGACCTAATCCCTTACATATATGTGACAGCTCCATACCTTGGTCATTTTTGGTACACCTAACAAGGGAAATAGAGGCTGTCCCTAATACTTTGACTGACCCTTGAGAAGCTATTCCTGATATTTGATTATCTTGCTCAGCCTAAATACAAGGGGAGATGCTTAGTCCTATCTCAACTTGATATGCCATATGTTGCTAATACCACTTTCTGAATAGTAACAGAAGCAGAGTGAATGGGGAGAACAGGCATGAGGTAAGGTGAAGAACTGGGAGGAAAAGAGGGATGGGAAACTGGTTTGGATGTGAACTAATTAAATTAAAAATACATTATCCAAAATAAAGACAAAATATCTTTTGATGTTCATTTAATTTTGAACTTTAACTTATAGGATGCAATATTTTTAGCAGATTATTTTTATTACTTTATAAATAATACCATTCAAAATTTCCACGTCCTCCCATCCTCCCACTTCTCTCCTGCTCCTCCACTTAACCTCTCCCCACACCCCCCAGTCCTAAGAAAGGGCAGGGTACCCTGCCCTGTGGGAAGTCCAAGGCCTTCCCCCTCCATTCAGGCTTAGGAGGGTGTGCATCCAAATAGAATAGAATCCCTAAAAAGCCAGTACATGCAGTAGGGACAAATTCCAGTGCCATTATCATTGGCTTCTCAGTCTGCCCCAATTGTTAGCCACAATCAGAGGGTCCAGTTTGAACCCATGTTCTTTCAGTACCAGTCCAGGTGGATTTGGTGAGCTCCCATTAGCTCAGGGACACTGTCTCAGTGGGTGGACCAACTCCTCCTGTTCCTGACTTTATTGTTCATATTCTAACTCCTTCTGCTCTTCAACTGGACCTTGGGAGCTAAGTGAAGTGCTCCAATGTGGGTCTCTGTCTCTATCGCCATCTGTTGCCCAAAGAAGTTTCTATAGTGATATTCAAGGTCGTCATCAGTCTGACTATAGGACAAGGCCAGTTCAGGCACCCTCTCCTCCAGAGTCCTAGATGGGGACATCCCCAAGGACACCTGGGAACCCCTCTAGAGTCAGGCCATTGCTAATCTTCTGGCTCCCTTAATTAAGATATCTTCTTCCCTGCTCCCATATTTGTCCTTCTTCCAAATCAACCATCCCACTCCCCCAAGATCTCCCCCAAACTTCCTTTCCCCCCTCTCCCCCTCTCGCCTTCCCCCTAGCCCACCCACACCCCATGCTCCCAACTTTTGCCTGGTGATCTTGTCTGCTTCCAATTTCCAAGAGGATCTATGTATGTTTTTCTTTGGGTTCACCTTATTACTTAGCTTCTCGAGGATTGCGAACTATAGGCTCAATGTCCTTTGTTTATGGATAGAATCCACTAATGAGTGAGTACATAACATATTCATATTTTTGGGTCTGAGTTCTTTCACTCAGAATAGTGTTTTCTATTTCCATCCATTTGCATGCAAAATTCAAGATGGCATTGTTTTTTACCACTGAGTGTAGATGTGCCACACTTTCTTTATTCATTCTTCCATTGAAGGGCATCTAGGTTGTTTCCAGGTTCTGGCTATTACAAATAATGCTGCTATGAACATAGTTGAACAAATCCTTTTGTAGTATGATTGGATATCTCTTGGGTATATTCCCAAAAGCGGTGTTGCTGGATCCTGAAATAAATTGACTCCCAATTTTCTGAGAAACCACCACAATGATTTCAAAAGTGGTTGCACAAGTTTGCATTCCCACCATCAATATATGAGTGTTCCCAATACTTAGTATCTTCTTCAGTATAGGCTATCATTGGTATTTTTGATTTTAGCCATTCTGACAGATGTAAGATAGTATCTCAAAGTTGTTTTGATTTGCATTTCCTTGATAGCTAAGGAAGTTGAACATGTCCTTAAGTATATTTTGCCCATTTGAAATTCTTCTGTTGAGAATTTTCTGACCAATTCAGTACCCCATTTTTAAATTGGGTAAATTTGAATTTTAATGTCTAGTTTCTTGAGTTCTTTATATATTTTGGAGATCAGACTTTTGTCTGATGTGGGGTTGGTGAAGATCTTCTCCCATGCAGTAGGTTGCCTTTTTGTCTTAATGACTGTATCCTTTGCTTTACAAAAGTTTCTCAGTTTCAAAAGGTCCCATTTATTCATGGTTGCTCTTATTGTCTGTGCTGCTGGAGTTATATGTAGGAAGTGGTCTCCTGTGCCAATGTGTTGCAGACTACTTCCCACTTTCTCTTCTATAAGGGTCAGTGTGGTCAGATTTATATGGAGGTCTTTAATCCATTTGGACTTGAGTTTTGTGCATGGTGATAGATATGGATCTATTTTCATTCTTCTAAGGATTGACATCCAGTTATGCCAGCACACATATTAAAGATGCTTTCTTTCTTCCATTGTATAATTTTAGTATCTTTGTCAAAAATCAGGTGGTCATAGGTTTGTGGATTAATATCCAGGTCTTCAATTTGATTCCATTGATCAACATCGCTGTTTTTAAGCCAATAACAAGCTGTGTTCATTACTGTTGCTCTGTAATAGGGTTTGATGTCAGGGATGGCAATGCCTTTGGAAGTTCCTTTATTGTATAGAATTGTTTTGGCTATCCTGAGATTTTTGTTTTTCCATATAAGGTTGATTATTGTTCTCTCAAGTTATGTGAAGAATTTTGTTGGGATTTTGATGGGGATTGTATTGAATCTATAGATTGCCTTTGGGAGAACTGCCATTTTTACTGTTTATCCTACCAATCCAAGAGCATGGGAGATGCTTCCAGTTTCTGATATCCTCTTCAATTTCTTTTTTTTTCTTTTTTAATTTATTTTTTATTGAAAATTTCCACCTCCTCCCCTCCTCCCACTTCCCTCACTTACCCCTACCCATCCCTCTCCATTCCAAGGAGCAATCAGGGTTCCCTACCCTATGAGAAGTCCAAGGTCCTCCCTGCTTCCCCCAGGTCCAGGAAGGTGAGCATCCAAACAAACTAGGCTCCAACAAAGGCCGTCCATGCAGTAGAATCCAAACCCAGTGCCATTGTCCTTGGCTTCTCAGTCAGCCTCCACCATCAGCCACATTCAGAAAGTCCAGTTTGATCACATGCTCCATCAGTTCCAGTCCAACTTGCCTTGATGATCTCCCATTAGATCAGTCCCACTGTCTCAGTGGGTGGACACACCCCTCGGGGTCCTGACTTCCTTGCTCATGTTCTCCCTCCTTCTTCTCATCATATGAACCTTGGTAGCTCAGTCCAGTGCTCCAATGTGGGTCTCTGTCTCTATCTCCATCCATCGCCATATGAAGATTCTATGGCAATATGGAAGATATTCATCAGTGTGGCTATAGGATAAGGCCAGTTCAGGCACCCTCTCCTCTGCTGCCCAAGGAACATCTCCTTGGACACTTGGGAACCCCTCCAGAGTCAAGTCTCTTGCTAACTCTAAAATGGCTTTCTTAATTAAGATATCTACTTCCCTTTATTCAAAGATTTAAAGTTCTTTTCAAATAGATCTTTAACTTCCTTGGTTCGAGTTACCCCAAAATACATTATGCAATTTGTGGCTACATGAAAGGTTATGTTTCCCTGATTTCCTTCTCTGCTTCTTTATCCTTTGTGTATAGGAGTGCTACTGATTTTTTTGAGTTGATCTCGTATCCTGCCACTTCACTGAAGGTATTTGTAAGCTATAGGAGTTCTCTGGTAGAAGTTTTGGGGTCACTTATGTACACCATCAGATCATCTGCAAATAATAAAAGTTTGACTTCTTTCTTTCCAATTTGAATCCCCTTGATGCTATTATGTTGTCTCATTGTGATGGAGGAAGGTCATTGGTTAAAAAATAAAGAAACTGCTTGACCCTGATAGGTTAGAACATAGATGGGTGGAGTAAACAGAACAGAATGCTGGGAGGAAGAGGAAGTGAGCTCAGACGCCATGCTCCCCTCTCCCGGGCAGACACGATGAAGCTCCGACCCAGAATGGACTTAGGCTAGAATCTTTCCGGTCAGCGCACCTTGGGGTGCTAAACACATTATTAGAAATGGGCTAGTCCAGGTGCGAGAGTTAGCCGAGAAGAAGCTAGATATAATGGGCCAAGCAGTGTTTAAAAGAATACAGTGTCCATGTAATTATTTCGGGGCATAAGCTAGCAGGCGGCCAGGATCCAAGCTGTGGGAAGAGGCCCACAGCTCTTACTACATCATTGCTAATGCTAGAACTTCAAGCATTATATTGAAGAGATACGGAGAGAGTGGACAGCCTGGTCTTGTTCTAGATTTTAGGGGAATGGCTTTGAGTTTTGAGTTTCACTTTATCTAATTTGATGTTAGCTTTCAGCTTGCTGTTTATTGCTTTTATTATATTTATGTATGAGCCTTGTATCCCTAATCTCTCCAAGACCTTTATCATAAAGCAGTGTTGAATTTTGTCAAATGATTTTTCAGCATCTAATGAAATGATCTTTTTTTTTTCTTTCAGTTTATTTATATGATGGATTACATTGATAGATTTCATATGTTGAACCAGCCCTGCATCTCAGGGATGAAGCCTACTTGATCATAATGGATAATTTTTTTATGTGTTCTTGGATTCAGTTTGCCAGTATTTTATGGAGAAATTTTGCATTGATGTTCATGAGTGAGACTGGTCTGTAATTCTCTTTCTTGGTTGAGTCTTTGTGTGGTTTTGGTGTCAGGGTAACTGTAACCTCATAAAAAGAGTTTGACAATGATTCTTCTCCTTCTATTATGTGGAACACACTAAGGAATATAGGTATTAACTCTTCTTGGAAGTTTTGGTAGAATTCTGCACTAAAAGCATCTGCTTTTTTTTAATATGGTATTGATCCAAAAAGTCCATTTCTTTTTCATTTTTCAATTTTGTTGCATACAGGCTTTTGTAGTAAGACCTAATGATTCTCTGAATTTCTTCAGTATCTGTTTTTATGTCCCCCTTTTCATTTCTGATCTTGTTAATTTCTCTGCCTTTTGATTAGTTTGGATGGGGGTTTGTCAATCTTGTTGATTTTCTCGAAGAACCAGCACTTTGTTTTATTGATTTTTGGATTGCTTTCTGTGTTTCCATTTTGTTGATTTCAGCTCTCGGTTTGATTATTTCCAGTCTTCTACTCCTCCTGGGTATGTCTACTACTTTTTTTTTTCTAGAGCTTTCAGGTGTGCTGTTAAGTCTCTAATGTGAACTTTCTCTGTTTTCTTTATGAGGGCACTTAGTGCTATGAACTTTCCTCTTAGCACTACTTTCATAGTGTCCCATAGGTTTGGGTGTGTTGTATCTTTATTTTCATAGGACTCAAGGAAGACTTTAATTTCTTTCTTTTTTTATTGATAAAAGGAAAAAAAGTTTCTCCCCCCTCCCAGCCTCCCATTTCCCTCCCCCTCCTCCCATCCTTCTTCCTCTCCCCCCACATCTCTCCCCCTCCCTCTCCAGTCCAAAGAACAGTCTGGGTTCCCTGCCTTGACCCAGGGATGGTTCAGTAGTTGACTGTTCAGTTTCCATGAGTTTGTAGGCTTTCTGGGGGTAGAATTATTGTTAAATTCTAACTTTATTCCATGGTGATCCAATAAGACACAGGTGGTTACTACAATTTTTTTATATATGTGGAAGTTTGCTTTGTTACTGAGTATGTGGTCAATTTTCAAGAAGGTTCCATGAGATTCTGAGAAGAAGGTATATTCTTTCCTGTTTGTCTGGAATGTTCAATAGATGTCTGTTAAGTCCATTTGATTCATTACATCTATTAGTTCTCTTACTTCTATGTTAAGTTTCTGTCTGGTTGACCTGTCCATTGTGAAAGAGGAGTGTGGAAATTTCCTACTATTAGTGTGTAGGGTTTGATGTGTGATTTGAGTTCTAGTAATGTTTCTTTTACATATCTGGGTGCTTTTATATTAGGGAAATAGATATTCAGGATTGAGACTTCATCTTGGTGAACTGTTCCTGTTATGAGTATAAAGTGTCCTTCTCCATCTCTTCTGATTGCTTTTAGTTTGAAATCAATTTTGTTACATATCTACATACCACAACAGCTTGTTTCTTAGGTCTGTTTGTTTGGAAAACCTATTCCCAACCCTTTACTCTGAGGTAGTATCTGTCTGTGAGGTTGATGTGTGTTTGTTGTAAAGAGCAGAATTTTGGATCCTGTTTCCATATCCATTCTCTTAATCTGTGCCTTTTTATAGGTAAATTGAGTCCATTTATATTGTGATATTAATGACTAATGGTTGTTAACTCTGGTTATTTTTGGCTAGTAGTGTTTGTGTGTTTCGCTTCTTTGTGATGTGTTGGTGTAGGGTTGCCAGATGTCTGAGCTATTGTGGGTGCTGTTGACTTCCTTGAGTTGAGGATTTCCTTCTAGTACTTTCTGTAAGGTTGGGTTTGTGAATACATATTGTTTAAATCTGTTTTTGTCATGGAATATCTTGTTTTTTCCCTTGATGGTAAAAGAAAGCTTTGCTGGGTATAGTAGTCTGGGCTTGCATCCATGGTCTCTTAACATCTGCAGTACATCTATTTAAGACCTTCTATGCCCAATCATACTATAAAAGCATTTGTTGAACTATGTTCATAGCAGCATTATTTGTAATTGTTAGATCCTGGAAACAACCTAGGTGACCCTCAATGGAAGAATGGATAAAGAAAGTGTGGAATATATACACATTAGAGTACTACTCAGTGGTAAAAATTAATGACATCTTGAATTTTGCATGCAAATGGATGGAAATAGAAAACACTATCCTGAGTGAGATTACCCAGACCCAAAAAGATGAATATGGTATGTACTCATTCATTAGTGGACTTTAGTCACATACAAAGGACATTAAGCCTATATTTTGCAAGCCTAGAGAAGTCAAATAACATGGTGAGGTCAAAGAAAAACATATATAGATCCTCCTGGAAATTGGAAGCAAACAAGATTGCTGGACAAAAGTTTTGAGCATGGTGGTGGGGGTGGGGATAGTGTTGGAGCAGGGAAGAAGATATCTACATTAGAGGAACCATTTTAGGGTTTGCAGGAGACTTGGCTCTAGAGGGGATCGCAGGTGTTCATGGGGATTTAACCAGATAGGTCCTTGGGCAGCAGAGGGGAAGGTGCCAGAACTGGCCTTACCCCACTACCACACTGATGATTATCTTGAATATCACCACAGAATCTTCATCTGGAGACGGATGGAGATAGAGACCCTCATCAGAGGAACAGACTAAGCCCCCAAGGTCCAGTTGTAGAGCAGAAGGAGGGAAAGATGAGCAAGGAAGTCTGGACCTTGTGAGGGGTTGAGTGAGATAGACACTGAGACAGTGTTCTCAGTGAGACAGATACTGAGACGGTGTTCTAAAGGGAGCTCATTAAATCCAAATGGACTGGGACTGAATGAGCATGCAAACAAACCAGACTCTCTGAGTGTGGCTGAAAATAGGGGTTGGCAGAGAAGCCATTGATAAAGGCACTGGGACTTGGTTCTACTGCATGTACTGCCTTTTTGGGACCCTAGTCTATTTGGGTGCAATGCTTCCTAGGCCTGAATATAGGGGGGGAGGGCCATGGACTTCCCACAGGGCAGGGTTCCCTGCCCTCTCTTAAGGAGGGAGGGGGAGGGAGGATGGGGAGTGGGGGAGTGGGAGGTGAAGGGGAGGAGGGGAGGAAGTATACATTTTTTAATTTATTTATTTATTAAGGATTTCTGCCTCCTCCCCGCAACCGCTTCCCATTTCCCTCCCCCTCCCCCGATCAAGTCCCCCTCCCTCATCTGCTTGAAGATCAATCAGGGTTCCCTGACCTGTGGGAAGCCCAAGGACTGCCCACCTCTATCCAGGTCTCGTAAGGTGAGCATCCAAATTGCCTAGGCTCCCACAAAGCCAGTACGTGCAGTAGGATCAAAAACCCACTGCGATTGTTCTTGAGTTCTCAGTATTCCTCATTGTCCGCTATGTTCAGCTAGTCCGGATTTATCCCATGCTTTTTCAGACCTAGGCCAGCTGGCCTTGGTGAGTTCCCGATAGAACATCCCCATTGTCTCAGTGTGTGGGTGCACCCCTCGTGGTCCTGAGTTCCTTCCTCGTGCTCCGTCTCCTTCTGCTCCTGATTTGGACCTTGAGATTTCTGTCCGGTGCTCCCATGTGGGTCTCTGTCTCTGTCTCCTTTCATCGCCTGATGAAGGTTAATATTCATGAGGATGCCTATGTGTTTGTCTTTGGATTCACCTTCTTATTTAGCTTCTCTAGGAACATGAATTATAAGCTCAATGTCCTTTTTGAATGGAAAAATAAATTAAAAAAAGACCTTCTGGCTTTCATGGTTTCCATTGAGAAGTCAGGTGTAATTCTAATAGGTTTACCTTTATATGTTACTTGACCTCTTTTCTTTGCAGCTTTTCATATTATTTCTTTATTCTGTATGTTTTGTGTTTTGATTATTATATAGTGAGGTTTTTTTTTTGATCCAGTATATTTGGTGTTTTTTATGCTTCTCGTACCTTCATAGGAATAGCCTTCTTTTAGATGGGACTTCTATAATTTTGTTGAATATATTTTCTGGGACATTAAGCTGGAATTCTTCTCCTTCTTCTACCCCTATTATTCTTAGATTTCATTTTTTTCATGGTGTCCCATAATTCATGGATGTTCGTGTTAAGAATTGGTTGGATTTACTTTTTTCTTTGATCAATGAGTCTATTTCCTCTATAGTATCTTCAGCACCCGAGATTCTTTCTTCTCTCTCTTGCATTCTGTTGGTTATATTTGTCTCTGTAGTTCCTATTTGTTTACCCAGATTTTCCCTTTCCAGCCATCCCTTAGTTTGTGGGTTTTTTTATTGCCTCCATTTCGGTCTTGAACTGTTTCCTTTACCTGTTTGATTGCTTTTTCTTGGTTTTCTTGAGTATCTTTGAGGGATTTATTATTTTCTTCTTACTTATTGTTTGTCTTCACTTCCATTTCTTTTAGGGAGTTTTTCACTTCCTATTTATGGGTCACCATCATTTTCATAGGGTTACGTTTAAAGTCAATTTCTTCTACTTTTTCTGGGTTAGGATGTGTTCAAGTCTTTCTGTTGCATGTTCACTGGATTCTGGTGTTATCATGTTGCTTTTCAGGATGTTTGAGGAATTATTGCATTGGAGACTGCCCATCTCTTCCTTCAAATGAGGCCAGCAGAGTCTTGGCTTCTTGGTCCAATCTTGGCTGTGGCTGATTGTGTACTTGGGAGTTTTTCTTGGTCTGCCCTCTTTTAGGTCCCCTAAGCACTGGAGGAGGTTCTCAGATCCCCTCTGCCCTGAAGCCGGCTGTTGGGAGATTCAAGGACCTTGCAAATGAAAAGGCAGCCAAGCTTGGGTGGTAGGGTGAAATGGTACAAAGAAGCCCCAGCAGCAGGAACATGCCCATCTGGTCCTCCCAACCCATCAGCCATGAAACAGGCTGTGTTTGGGGATCCAAGGACATTGCAGATGAAAAAAGACAGGCTTGAGGGGCAGGGTGAAATAGGGTAAAGAAAGCCAGCAGCAGGGAACTCACTCTGCTGGATGGTCAGAAAAGCTTAGGGAATTGGAAGGGGGGTGGATTCAGTACCCCTGGGACTGTCTGACTGTGTGGCCACTTACTCACCTCCCCGTATTCCCTCAGTGATGCAATAATTTTGAATAAATGTGTCTAATAAGTACAATAAAAAACATACCATCAACTCTCAGATTTATTTTAGTTTTATGGAAGTAGAAGTAGATTTTAATACAGACTTTTCTCAAATGATAATGATAACTTCTAGCAAAAATGATGTAAACCTACAATATTCAAATAATCACCCATATAATTTTTTACACCTTACTTTATGTATTCTACAATTAAGGAACTCATTATTTTAAAGTTTGAAATAAATATCTGGCATTGGTTCCCCAAACTTAGGAAAGTGTTCAATTTTTTTTAAGGAAGCATCTATTCTGAAATGGTCCCAACCATCTTTTAAATTGTTATGAAGAAGACTGTAGCAAAGTAGTGGCTTGTCTCTCTGTGAACCTGTGCAGAATCTCTACAAATAACTAGGGAAAAAAGTATTATACTTGGCTCTTGGAAAAATTCCCTTGTAATAGTCAAAATTGTGAGATTATTTTTAACAAAACTGTGTTTTTTAGATGGAAAAGAGAACAGGTGGCTTAAAGAGGAAAGTATTTTAGCTTATGAAAGGGACTAAGTCTCTCTAAATCTGTAAATAGCATCTTGTCTTCTAGTTGTTCATTTCTAAAAATTTGAATGCTTTTGGCTATAAAAATATTATACTTAACAATTTTGAAATATGCTTTCAGGAATGCATATTTGATTTTAAAATATCTTAACACTGAGAATATCATTGTGAATTATACGATTTTCCCTATTTAATTTCATTTGTTGCTGTGGGCTCTGAAGAAAAAGATTTTAGTGAAATAAAGGTTAATAATAACTTCACTTTAACCTTGATTATTTTTCTTTCTTTTTTCCTTTTACTCATTTTTAAACTGGTTAATTGTACTTCATGCCCCTTAAATTAGGACACCAATGACACTTTTTTTCCAATTAGGAGTAAAAACCTTTTTTGATCCTTTGACTCTTTATGAGATGAAATTATATTTTTCAGACTAACATGCATGACAACATAATTCTCTATACTTATTAATATTCAAATTTGCTGCTTTAATGTGATGAACCAGAAGAGGTGTAATGTCATCTGCTTATCTAATACATTAATAACTGTCATTAATATGAAGAGTCCAAAAATAGCTTGGAGACATATTCTGGGCCCTTTAACATTAAGTGAGCACTTACTAAAATTTTGACACTTTCAATTATCAAATGCATATTAATTGATTTAATACTAAAAAGAGTTCAATGATTTGGAAATTATGTATATAATGACTATTTTAATTATTAATTATTAATAAAAACATGGGAGTCAGATATGGGGTTAAAACTTGATTGATCAGAGAAGCAAGCAGTGATAATCTCTCTCCTTCCTTTCTCCA
Source organism: Microtus oregoni (assembly GCF_018167655.1). NCBI lineage: Eukaryota > Metazoa > Chordata > Mammalia > Rodentia > Cricetidae > Microtus > Microtus oregoni. Next base: position 2,689,567 of record NW_024544721.1, read on the forward strand.
TCCAAACTGGCCATGAATCTTTCTAACCCCTTCTTACTACTTCCTGGGTTTCCCTATATATGTCTTGGGTACTCCAACTCTATGGTTGATTCTGCTCGGTTAGTAGCCGCCTCTGCGCTCTCATTCATTGGCAGTCTCAGGAGGGTCAGAATGTGATCAAAATATCCCACAGCATTCCCCCCATTTTGTCTAAAATATAAACCAGAAATGCTTCAACTCTAACACAGTAAAACCATATACAATAAGAACAATTACCAGGTTAGAATTCCAGTCACAATTCCCAATCTATTTGCATTTGATAAATTCAGAGAAAATACTTCATAATCTATTCTATCTTGGTGAGTCATAAGTTTTATATGTAATTTATTTTCTCTCCTAACTTTTATTACCAACTCAAAGCTCTCTTTAGATCTCAAAGTATTTTATTAGATAAACATATTGATCTTTTATGTTTCTCACCCTTATATATTTTAAACTTCTTTTGGGAGATTCTTTTTCAAATTTGGTAACAAGGAAAACTGTAACTATAGTTGGGTTACTTTTACTTTAGCCCCATACTGGAATACCAAAATGTTGTTGGTTTTTTATTCTTTTACTCTTTGCTCTTTGGGGGCTGGCCATTCAGCTCCCAAATAGATGCACACAGAGTCTTATTCTGTTTTATAAATGTCCAGTATTAGATTGGCTTATTTCTAGCCCAATTCTTAGCATAAATTATCTCATCTACCTTTTGCTTCTGGGTTTTTCCTTTTTTTTAAATTTTTGTATGCCTTTCTTTACTTCTTTCTCTGTGGCTTGGTGTACAGTTGGGTGGCCAGACCTTGATGTTCTCCTATCCATGTTCTCTTGTTCCTCCTTTTCTTCTTCTAGATTTCTCCTTTCATTTATATGCTGTGCCTGCCATCCCTGACTATTCTTTCTCCTGCCTTGTTATTGGCTGTTCAGTTCTTTATAAGATCATCAAGTGTTGAGGCAGGCAAAGAGTCACAGCTTCACAGAGTTAAACAAATGCAACATTAACAAAAGCAACACATTTTACATTGTTGAACAAATGTTCTACAGCATAAATAAATGTAACACACATTAAAATAATATTCTACATTTTCTTCATTTTTCTCTAAATAAAAAGAAAGGTTTTAAATTTAACATAGTAAAACTATATACAACAGAACATTTATCAAGTAAGAATTAATTTACAGACTGAGGAGTTCCATCTGGATGGAACCAGAGAGGATCTCGCTCCGCCTGCCAGGTTTTTTCCTTTTGTCCCCGGATCATCGGGCTACCAGGCAGCCCTGTTTAGGTACTGAGGAGTTCCATCTGGACGGGTGAGTGTGTGCTTTCCAGGGGCAGACTGTCCCGGAAGAGAGCACAGGCCCCCCTCCCCCAGCTACTTCTGCAGGGCTGTCTTTCTTACACACGACCCCCCCCCCCCCAAGCCTGCGTTTTCTGCTAGGTCCTCTGCTCAGGAACAGTTTTCTGCTCCTACACTAAGGCTACCCGCCCAGAGCTGGGAGTGCCTGCCTACCGAGCAGGCCTCAAGGACCCCCCGAAAGGGAGCCCGGGCACCTTCAGTTTGTGCTCCAGGGGTGCCTCTGCACTCCTGGATCTCGTCCCGCCTGCCCGTTTTTTTCCTTTTGTCCCCGGATCATCGGGCTACCAGGTGGCCCTGTTTAGGTACTGAGGAGTTCCATCTGGACGGGTGAGTGTGTGCAATCCAGGGGAGGATTGACCAGGAAGAAAGCACAGGCCCCCCTCCCCCAGCTACTTCTGCAGGGCTGTCTTTCTTACACCCCCCCCCACACACACACACACACAAGCCTGCATTATCTGCTAGGTCCTTTGCTTAGGAACAGTTTTCTGCTCCTACACTAAGGCTACCCACCCAGAGAGGTGAGTGCCTGCCTACCGAGCAGGCCTCAAGGAGCCACCCCCCCCAGAAAGGGAGCACAGGCACCTTCAGCTTGTGCAGCAGGGTGTCCTGTGTTCTACTTGTCCCCTCCATACCTCCCAAGTTCCCCCTTTTGTCCTCAAGTCATTGGACTACCAAGCGTCCATGTTTTGGTGCTGAGGAGTTCCATCTAGACTAGACGGAAACGGTTCCTCCTTCTACACTGACGAGATACACTCAGAGATTCACTCACAGCAAAGACTGGACCAAGACACCAGGCCTCGGCTGGCTCCATTTGAAGGAAGATATGGGAAGGCGCCAAGGCAAGAATTCCTCCAACAATCTGTAAGGCAACATGACATCACCAAAATCTAGAGATCCCGAAATAAGAAAAATTATACACCCTATTCTAGAAGAATTAGAAGAAATCGACTCAAAAGTGAATTATATGAAAATAATAGAAGACCTTAAACAGGAGGTGAAAAACTGCCATAAATAATTAGAGATCACAAACAAAAAGGTAGAGGAAATGAATACATCACTCAAAGATACCCAAGAAAACCAAGAGAAACAAAAAAAAGCAATCAAACAGGTAAGGGAAGTGGTTCAAGACATGAAGAATGAAATGGAAGTAATGAAGAAAACACAAACCAAGGGAAGGATGGAGATGGAAAATCTGGGTAAATGAACAGGAACTACAGAGACAAGTACTACCAACAGATTACAAGAGATAGAAGAAAGAATTTCAGAAACTGAAGATACCATAGAGAAAATAAACACACTGATCAAAGAAAACAGCAAAGCCATCAAATTCTCATCACAAAACATTCAGGAAATCTGGGACACAATAAAAAGACCAAACCAAAGAATAATTGGGATAGAAGAAGGAGAAGAAGTGCAGCTCAATGGTCCAGAAAATATATTTAATAAAATTATGGAAGAAAACTTTCCCAACCTAAAGAAGCATATTCCTTTGAAGGTTCAAGAAGCACACAGAACACCAAATAGACTGGACCAAAAAAAAAAAATCTCCTCGCCATATAATAATCAAAACACAAAACATACAGAATAAAGAAAGAATATTAAGAGCTGCAAAAGAAAAAGGCCAAGTTACTTATAAAGGTAAACCTATCAGACTTACACCTGATTTCCCTATGGCAACAATGAATGCCAGAAGGTCCTGGATAGATGTACTGCAGAAACTAAGAGACCATGGATGCAAGCCCAGACTACTATACCCAGCCAAGCTTTCATTCAATATAAATGGAGAAAACAAAATTTTCCAGGATAAAAACAAATTTAAACAGTACATAGCCACAAATCCAGCCTTACAGAAAGTAATAGAAGGAAAATCACAAACCAAGGAGTCCAACAATGACCACAATAACTCAAACATCTAGAGACACTTCACCAGCACAACTCAAAGAAAGGAAACACACAAACTCGACTACTAAAAAAGTGACCAGATTTAAAACCACTGGTCATTAGTATCACTTAATGCCAATGGGCTCAACTCACCTATAAAAAGGCACAGGCAAACAGATTGGATACGAAAACAGGATCCAACATTCTGCTGTTTACAAGGAACACACCTTAACCACAAAGACAGGTACCTACTCAGAGTAAAGGGCTGGGAAAAGGCTTATCAAGCAAATGGATCTAAGAAACAAGCAGGTGTGGCCATACTAATTTCTAACAAAGTTGACTTCAAACTCAAATCAATCAGAAGAGATGGAGAGGGACATTTTATACTCATAACAGGAACAATTCATCAGAACAAAGTCTCAATCCTGAATATCTATGCCTCTAATATAAAAGCACCCACGTACGTAAAAGAAACTTTAATAAAACTCAAGACTGCCATCAAACCGCACACAATAATAGTAGGAGACTTCAACACTCCTCTCTCACCAATGGACAGATCAATCAGACAGAAACCTAACAGAGAAATAAGAGAATTAATGGAGGTAATGAATCAAATGGAATTAACAGACATCTATAGAACATTCCTGCCAAATAGGAAATAATATACGTTCTTCTCTGCAGCTCATGGAACCTTCTCGAAAATTGACCACATACTCGGTAACAAAGCAAACTTCCACAGTTACAAAAAAAATATTCATAACCTCCTGTGTCTTATCAGATCACCATGGATTAAAGTTAGAATTCAACAACAATGCTACCCCCAGAAAGCCTACAAACTCATGGAAACTGAACAGTCAACTACTGAATCACACCTGAATCAAAGAAGAAATAAAGAAAGAACTTAAAGGCTTCCGGGAATTCAATGAAAATAAAGAAACAACCTACTCGAACTTATGGGACACTATGAAAGCAGTGCTAAGAGGAAAGTTCATCGCACTAAGTGCCCACTTAAAGAAAACAGAAAAAGCACACATTGGAGACTTAACAGCACACCTGAAAGCTCTAGAAAAAAAAAAAGAAGCAGACTCACCTAGGAGGAGTAGAAGACTGGAAATAATCAAACTGAGGGCTGAAATCAACAAAATAGAAACACAGAAAATAATCCAAAGAATCAATGAAACAAAAAGCTGGTTCCTGGAGAATATCAACAAGATTGATAAACCCCTATCCAAACAAGTCAAAAGGCAGAGAGTGAATATGCAAATTAATAGGATCGGAAATGAAAAGGGGACATAACCACAGACACAGAGGAAATTCAGAGAATCATTAGATCTTACTAAAAAAAGCCTGCATGCCACAAAACTGGAAAATGTAAAAGAAATGGACACTTTTTTTAGATAAATACCATATACCAAAGTTAAAGCAGGGCCAGGTGAATGACCTAAATAGATCTGTTAGTTGCGAAGAATTAGAAGCTGTTATCAAAAACCTCCCTACTAAAAAAAGCCCAGGACCAGATAGTTTCAATGCGGAATTCTACCAGAACTTCCAAGAAGAGCTAATACCTATACTCCTTATTGTATATTACAATATAGAAACAGAAGAGTCATTGCCAAATTCCTTTTATGAAGCTACAGTCACTCTGATACCAAAACAGCACAAAGACTCAACCAAGAAAGAGAATTACAGGCTAGTCTCACTCATGAACATCAATGCAAAAATCCTCAACAAAATACTGGCAAACCGTATCCAAGAACACATTAGGAAAATTATCCATTATGACCAAGTAGGCTTTATCCCAGAGATGCAGGGCTGGTTCAACATACGAAAATCTATCAATGTAATCCAGCATATAAATAAACTGAAAGAAAAAAAATCATATGATCATTTCATTAGATGCTGAAAAAGCATTTGAAAAAATCCAACATCCCTTTATGATAAAAGTATTGGAGAGATTAGGGATACAATGGTCATACCTAAATATAATAAAAGCAATATACAGCAAGCCAACAGCTAACATCAAATTAAATGGAGAGAAACTCAAAGCCATCCCACTAAACTCAGGAACACAACAAGGCTGTCAACTCTCTCCATACCTCTTCAATATAGTGCTTGAAGTTCTAGCAATAGCAATAAGACAACATAATGGGATCAAGGGGATTCGAATTGGAAAGGAAGAAGTTAAACATTCATTATTTGCAGATGATATGATAGTCTACATAAGCGACCCCCAAAACTCCACCAAAGAACATTTACATCTGATAAACACCTTTAGTAATGTGGCAGGATACAAGATCAACTCCAAAAAATCAGTCGCCCTCTTATACACAAAGGATATGGAAGCAGAGAGGGAAATCAGAGAAGCTTCACCATTCATGATAGCCACAAACAGCATAAAATATCTTGGGGTAACTCTAAGCAAGGAAATAAAAGATCTATTTGACAAGAACTTTAAGGCATTGAAGAAAGAAATTGAAGAGGATACCAGAAATTGGATGGACCTCCCCTGCTCTTGGATTGGGTGATCAACATAGTAAAAATGGCAATTCTACCAAAGGAAATTTATAGATTCAATGCAATCCCCATCAAGGTCCCATCAAACTTCTTCACAGATCTTGAGAGGACAATAATCAACTTTATATGGAAAAACAAAAAACCCAGGATAGCCAAAACAATCCTATTCAATGAAGGATCTTCTGGAGGAATTACCACCCCTGACTTCAAACTCTATTACAGAGCTACAGTAATGAAAACAGTGTGGTACTGGCATAAAAACAGAGAACTCAACCAATGGAATCGTAGAGAAGACCCGGATTTTAACCCACAAACCTATGAACACCTCATTTTTGATAAAGGAGCTAAAAGTATACAATGGAAGAAAGAAAGCGTCTTCAACAAATGGTGCTGGCACAACTGGATGTCAACCTGTAGAAGAATGAAAATAAACCCATATCTATCACCATGCACAAAACTCAATTCCAAATGGATTAAAGACCTCACTATCAGTCCGAACACACTGAACCTGATAGAAGAGAAAGTGGGAAATACCCTACAACAGATGGGCACAGGAGATCGCTTTCTAGGTATAACCCCAGCAGCGCAGACATTAAGGGCAACATTGAATAAATGGGACCTACTAAAACTGAGAAGCTTCTGTAAAGCAAAGGACACTGTCACTAAGACAAGAAGGAAACCTACTGACTGGGAGAAGATCTTTACCAACCCCGCAACAGACAAAGGTCTGATCTCCAAAATATATAGAGAACTCAAGAAACTAGACTTTAAAATGGTAAGTAACCCAATTAAAAAATGGGGCACTGAACTGAACAGAGAATTCTCATCAGAAGAAGTTCAAATGGCTAAAATACACTTAAGGTCATGCTCAACCTCCTTAGCTATCAGGGAAATGCAAATCAAAACAACTTTGAGATATCATCTTACACCTGTCAGAATGGCTAAAATCAAAAACCCCAATGATAGCCTTTACTGGAGAGGCTGTGGAGGAAGGGGTACACTCATCCATTGCTAGTGGGAATGCAATCTTGTGCAACCACTTTGTAAATCAGTGTTTCGGTTTCTCAGGAAATTCGGGATCAACCTACCCCTGGACCCAGCCATACCACCTTGAGAATATACCCAAGAGATGCCCGATCATATGACAAAAGCATTTGTTCAACTATGTTCATAGCAGTATTATTTGTAATAGCCAAATCCTGAAAACAACCTAGATGTCCTTCAATGGAAGAATGGATGAAGAAAGTGTGGAATATATACACAGTAGAGTACTACGCTGTGGTAAAAACCAATGACTTCTCGAATTTTGCATGCAAATGGATGGAAATAGAAAACACTATCCTGAATGAGGTAATCCAGACCCCAAAAGATGAACATGGGATGTACTCACTCATAATTGGTTTCTAGCCATAAATAAGGGTCACGAAGTCTACAATTGGTGAACCTAAAGAAGCTTAATAAGAAGGTGAACCCAATAAAAAACATATAGTTATCCTCTTGCCTATGGGAATTAGACAAAATTACCGGGGAGAAAAGTGGGTTCTTGGGGGTGGGGTGGGGTGGGGGTAAGGGGAGATGGGGAGAGAAAGGTGAGAAAAGGAGGATGGGGGGAACTTGGGGAAACAGGATGATTGGGATAAAGGAAGGCTGGATAGGGGAGCACGGAAGCACAATTCTTAGTTAAGAGAGCCACCTTAGGGTTGGCAAGAGACTTGAACCTAGAGTGGCTCCCAGGAGCCCAAGGCAATGTCCCCAGTTAGTTCCTTGGGCAGCTGAGGATAGGGAACCTGAAATGACCCTATCCTATAGCAATACTGATGAATATCATGCATATCACCCTAGAACCTTCATCTGGTGATGAATGGAGATAGAGACAGAGACCCACACTGGAGCACCGGACTGAGCTCCCAAGGTCCCAATGAGGAGCAGGATGGAGAACATGAGCAAGGAAGTCAGGACCACGAGGGGTGCACCCACCCACTGAGACAGTGTGGCTGATCTATTGGGAGCTCACCAAGGCCAGCTGGTCTATGACTGAAAAAGCATAGGATAAAACTGGACTCTCTGAACATGGCGAACAATGAGTGCTGATGAAAAGCCAAGGACAATGGCACGGGGTTTTGATCCTACTTAATGTTCTGGCTTTGTGGGAGCCTAGCCAGTTTTGATGTTCACCATGCTAGACATGGACGGAGGGGGGAGGACCTTGAACTTTCCACAGGGCAGGGAACCCTGACTGCTCTTTGGACTGGAGAGGGAGGCGGACAGGAGTGTGGGGAGGGGGAGAAGAGTGGGAGGAGTGGGAGGCAAATGGGAGGATGGGGAAACTTTTTTTTCCTTTTCTCTATAAAAAATGTTAAAAAATGTTTTAAAAAGAATTAATTTACAATATTCAGTCCATTTACATTTAGCAAATTCAGAGAAAATACTACATTCACTATCTTAGATTAGTGAATACAAAGTTTTATACCTAACTTACTTTTTTTTTCATAATTAAAGAAAACTGAAAGTGTAACTATCTAGAATTCAACTCCATCCAAGACCTCAGAAGTAGTTAATATTACCCAGGTAAACAAGAAGTACATAACAAGCAACTTCCAAAAGTCTAGAAATGACAGAGACATCTAGCTGCCTGGACAGTCACCCAAAGTTTCTCTGCAACATTGGGACATTAGTCTTCAGACCACCAGCCTAAACTCTCTGGCAGACTTTTCCCTGAAGCAAGAAATTTGCAGAACTATCCTGTCTTGTATTGGCTAGGTTCATTAGTCACTTACCCTTCTATCTTGCATGCCCAGTTTTGATAGTATACTGTTAGCAGTTGAGGCAAGGACAATTTCTTGCCCAAATGGCTAGCTTTACAAGAATGAAAGCAAATTTTATACAGAGGTTCTTATATGACCTTCATCCTTTTTTGAAGTTGTTCAGTGCTGTTATGAGTAGAGACATGTCATACAAGGCTTTATGTTATTAAACCATTTTACATATCATATCCTCTAGGTCTCTGAATGTTTGAAGATCATCTACCTATTTAAAATATATGTCTGCTTAACTTTGGCAACACCTTACATGACTATATGTTTAGTTGTAATAGACGACCTTTCTTTCTGTATTTATTTCTGTTGTCTGAGGTGATGACATATTTAGCAGACCCTAAGAAAACCGAGATAATCGGTCAAGTACTGGAAGCGTAACTGTTGTCTAATCTCAGTGTTATGGGAAAGTAGAGAATTTACCTGAGGTCCTGAGTAAAGTAGTCTACCTATAAGGCTGTACTATCTTAGCAGTTCACTTTGAAGTTGTCCTGAGTAGTTTGTAATCCAAAGCTAATCTTTAGGTAATATTTCTTGGCTTATTGGCATTATCATCATCCAGGTGGATTCATCATTGTGGGACCCCATCATTCTTTTGGATACTTCAAAGGTCATTGCTAGGAAGCACATGATTTAGTGAAAAAAGCAGGTGGATTCATCATTGTGGGACCTCATCATTCTTTTGGATACTTCAAAGGTCATTGTTAGAAATGGACATGATTCACTGAAAAAAGCTTAAATATTTTAAATGTTATATGCAGTAGATCTTAGAGAGGCTAAAAGACATCTCTTATAGAACATAATATTTGTTTAACTAAGTAAAGATATGTTACTTTACTTGTATTGAAGTACAATTATTTAACTAGGTAAAGCTATGTTGTATCTATTTAGTTATACAAATGTGTGTTGATTTTTGTTTAATATTATATTTGTATAACTAGGTAAAGTTTGTTGCTGTTTCACCTTGCCTTTCTAAAACACCTGATTGGACTAATAAAATGCTATGTGGCCAAAAGATAGGCACAGGAAGTATAGGCAGACCTGCCAAGCAGAGAGAAAGTGGAGCTAGCCAGCAATCCAGAGGCCAGTCGACCTGGGCCCAGCCAGCGGGAGGCCAGACATCCAAATGTGGAGGAAGTAGGTAAGCTGGATGGATGGCATGTAGATAAGATAAACAAGCCTTGAAACATAAATGAATCGAAATGTGTTCATTTCAGTTTTTAAAAAGTCTAGCTAGAAAAGAAAAGCCTAAATTAAGGACAAGCATTTATAATGAACAAGTCTGTGTATTGTTATTTGGGAGCCTATGGTCCAAGAAAGCCTACTACTGACCACAATTGACTAAATACACCCGTGATAAACAAGCCTAATTTGTAGTTGACTGTTTCTGACTCAAGCCTAAAATCATGTACAGGAAATTAGATGAAGCCTATTTCTAGAATGAATTAGTACTCTATACTATCATAAATATCCCAACAGAAAGTGTAAATTCCTATATAATAAAAATGTTATGAAATAGTATTTATACCTTACAAAAAGTTTTAAAGAGTCAAAATAAAACAAAAAGATTATGAGATTTGTGGCAGTAGAATAGTCCCTGAATCTTAGTTTTTCTTCTGTCCCACACCAGGTGGTTCTTTTGACATGAGACAGAGATTTTGGATTTTCTTTTAACAAGCTTGCTTGGGTTTAGACAAGGAGAGAACTATAATCTAACTCCAAAGCCAGGTTTGGATTTTAATTGAATTGGTACTACAAAAGACTATTTGCCATACATATGTGTAAAGAAAACAGAAAAAAATATTTGTGAAGATTTATTAAATTTTATCCTGTTGTAAATGATATATAACATTAGGCCATTTACTCTTGGAGGGATATGATATTTTTTTCTTGATGAATCATCCTTCTTTTAATATCCTTAGTTGGCTGCTTTTATTTTCCTGGAAAGACAAAAACAAATTCCTGGCACAATCCTAACTTTGGGGACTTTCCTACTTTGTAGATTGTATCTGATCAAATGAAGGGCATTTGGTATTTTTATAAATTAGTTCAGCTTGCAGGGTCATGTTGTTTGATCAACTATCACCTCTCCTAATCAAGGGAGTCTTTCCTGTTCAAATCTAATCTTTGTCGATCTTGATGTTGTTCATAGCTTTTCTTCTCCTGTGGGATAAAAGCAAAACCTTTCCCCAATATAACACCTATCCTGCTTTCCATTATGAGATAAATACAGCTTTTAAATATACAGACTGATGTGATTCAGCAGTTTTTTCTACTATCAAATATCTCTCCACATATTTCATTCCTTTTTCATTAACATTTAAAACTTTTAAAATTTAAAGTTAATAAAAGATTGTGTAATCTTTCTCTGGGGTCTTTAGTACCCAATTCTGCTTATTAATCATACCATTTAAGATATGGTTGGAAATTCTATAACAGCTTGTCCTGTAAGTTTTTTGTAGCATACTATAATATATGCTTTATATTGTAAAACATATTATATAAACCATATATGTGAATATATATATATATACATATACATATATGTAAAACATATATGTAGGAGAACTACCTGCTTGTTCATCCTGGCTGCCCAGCTAGCTTAGCCCTGAAATAATCACACAGAAATAGTATTCATTAAAACATTGCTTGGCTTGTCAGCTCTAACATCTTATTGGCTAACACTTATATTAATTTAACCCATTTCTATTAATCTCTATATTGCCACGTGGCTATGACCTACCCGGTAAAATTCCCAGCATCTGTTTCCTGCAGCTCCACAGCTTCTTCATAACTTTCCCCCAGCATGCCATTTAGTGTCCCCAGCCTACCTAAGTTCTTCCCTATAAACAGGCTAAGGCAGTTTCTCTGTTCATTGACTATTGACAGTAACACATAGACAGAAGGACCTCCCACACCACATATATGAAAAAAAACTTCTCCATTTTACTAGTGACATATACATTGTGAGTCTTAATTTGTACCTGTATACCCATTATGACCATAACTTCTAATAAATATGGGATTACATAATCAGCCTTTTCAGAACTCAAAGCAGTTGCACATTGAAATCCTTTATTTGTGGTATGGTGCACATCCTTTACTTTTCCAAACATTGCAAAATGAAACATATCCATTTGTTGAATTTCATTTCTTTGAGTGCTCTTTGGGAGACTTCTTGCAGGTAGTGGATTTTTATTATCCAAAAAATAGGTAGTACACTTTCTTATAATTTTCTTGACTTTTTGTGAAGTGATAGAAAAACTTTTCTTCAAGCCTTTGCTAATAACGTGGTGTTTTCTATGAAAATTTGAGTCTTCCAGCACATTTTCTGACAATAGCTGATCAATTTCATCATTACCTGGTACTTGAAGACCTGCATACTCAAGAAGAGTGGGGGAGTCTTCTGTTTAGGTTAGCTCTAGAAAAAAACTTGTTTCCAGGAAAAGCTTGCCTACATTCACTTTTCAAATGACCTTGTTTACCACAATTAAAACATGAACATTTTGAATTTTTCTTAAAATTTCAAATAATTACTTCTCCTATCAAAGCAGCATCAAAAATATAAGATCTGATATCAGCTATATTTCTAACCCATTCATCTATTGATGCTGACCTTGCCTTTAAAAGCCTAATCAGCCTTTTGCATTCTGAATTAGATTTTCAAAAGCCAAAATTTCAACTAATACTTGTCTAACTTCTGCTTCTGATATCATTCATTTTACAACCGAGGTCAATCTTCATTTTATTTATTTTTTTTAAAGGTGTCTAATATCTTTAATTTTTTCAAAATAACGTACAACAGGTTAATAGGTTTTTTAGACTACTACAAAAGGAGGTGAATTAAGAAGGAACTAGATTACTATATGCTACCAGAAATACATTATAATTTATTTTATGATATATTTTGATAGTATTCTTTCTTCCCCTGAAGTATATTCCACATGCTTCCTTAAAAACACAGTTTTAAAATCATGCATTCTGAATACAATTGAGCTCATTTAAAGGACCAGGTATTTTAATTGTACATATATACATACATAAACCCCACACACATATGCCATGTTGATTTTTATATTCTAACCCTAGCTGAGCCTCTTAGCATCATCAATTCTCAGTGGAATTTTTCATTCCTGAATGTTGAACAATAGGGTGCCAAGGAACCCATACATATCTATATTTGTATTCATAAAGATGTGGCAAACTCGGCATCTAATATTTGTTATCTTTTGTTACAAATGAACATCTCCACTCAATTTCTGGAAATCTCATGAAATTCATTCTATGCAGAAATTGATTTCAATATTTTATCGGATGGCAGAATGATGAATTTATTGACCTCATGGAAATACTTTTGACCCTTTGCTACTTTCAACTCTCCATTACAGTTCCTTAACCTCCTTAGAATTCCACACAACTAGGAGGCTTCTGATCAAGGATTAAGAGAGAAAGTCCAAGTAGCAAAGTGTTTTTGTTTATCTTTCAGAACAGGGGTCAATCTTCATTTTAAAAAAAAAATCAGTGAATGTTTCCTTAGGGCCTTGTATAATTTTAGTAAATGACTCAATCCTCTTTCTGGATTCTTCAACCCTGCCCCAAATGCTCAAAGCTGCAATATGACATAGTGCCAAGGTATGATCATCAAATCTAAACTGTCTTTGCAAATCAGCATACTTGTTTTCAATGAGAGATTGATATTGGGAAGATTTTATACTCTAGCCGTATCTCATTCTATGATCTTAGCTTCCTCTTTCCACCATATTTACGATTGTAACTGAGGATTAGGCTCCAATATTGCTGTTGCTAAATCTTTGCAGGCTTGTAGAAAAATTTTGTTCTCAGTTGCCCATAAATTTAACATCTGTTTCACATAAAGTGAATGTGTACAATATGAAATGACTGATTCTTTAAATCATTTTAAATCTAAAACTTCAACATGATTCCAGTTAAATTTTAAATAGCCATGGGGATGTCTATCATTGGTCTTTATTCCTGTGTTGTAACTGCATAAACTAAAGTTGTTTTTCTAACAAACTTTGAGCTACTCTTCTTTAATTTTGTAATGTGATGATGTGGTAGATATTACTCTAAATTCCTCTCCTAGTATATTAATATTTTTCTTATTTTCAATAGTAGGTCTTCCTTAGGTTTGCATCTTATCAGTCATTTTTTTATTATTTTCACTAAGAAGTCTTTCTAGGGAACATATTTTATCAGTAGCAAGTCTTCTAAGGCTTCTATCTTAGCAATAATATGTCTTTCTTAAGTTTGTATCTTATCAGCCAAATTTTCACATTTAGGACTGGTATCAAACCACTTTTTTAAATGAAGAACTATTATTTACCAAACTTACAGTAATTATAATCAGTACTATTATGTCAATAACAGCTAAGTGGTTTTTTCCTTTATTTATTTGTTTCTATTTTCAAGCCATCCACAGTAGCACTAAACTTCCTGCATTGTAATTTTTATGATTAACATGAGAAAGATTTCCCATTTTTTAAAAAAAAAACTAATTTCACCTTTAAGAATTCCCAAGTATCTCACATTGACAGCGATGGCAAAGCTTTGCAAGGGTAATCAGCTATGTTTGTGGCACTTGACTATGGGTGGAGGGTAGGGATGCCAGGCTAACTGTGACTGCTCAACATGGCTGGGAAGAGGACCTAAGTTGTGCATAGCTGTGCCACTCAGGAACTTGCAGTATTGGCATCAACAAGAAAAGCATGATTCCTGAACAAGTGTGAGTAGGTGTCAAGTCAGCCAAGCTGGCTTGGGTTGGTGACCCAGGGAAGGGGCTTCAGGGAATGCCCATGTGGCAGGAAGTGGTACATGGGTGGCTAACCCCAGCAGTTTGGGACCAGAGGTAGGCAGCACCTGGGGGCTTCTGTCCTGTGGAGGACCTGTGCAAAGGAAGACAAAACCCACCACAGTGGTGGCTGCAGAAAAGTTGTGGGATAACTGCCTTTACATACTTTAAGAATGTCATGCATTGGACACCAGATGTACTGATTATCTAAATTATTTTGCTATTAATGAAAACTTGGGAATCAGATAAGGGGTTTAAACGTGATTGATCAGAGGAGTGAAGTAGACCTGACCAGTGATGATCTTTCTCTCTTCTTCCTCTATTCAAACTGGCCATGAATCTTTCTAACCCTTTCTTGCTATTCCTGTGTCTCTGTATGTGTCCTGGGTCCTCCAAAACCTCTGTCTGATTCTGGTAAAATAGTAGTTAAAATTGCCTTCTGATTCAATATAAAATTTATTGTTGGTTTCAGTAGTAGAGTGTCAGAGTGTGATCAAAGTATTCCACAGCATATTTATAGTAAACAACATGACTAAATATGCTCAACCTACTTTATGATTTCAAACTTCTGTTTGTCCTATGGATATATGTTGCCATGAAAATGGAAATCTGTAAATGATGCTTTATAACTTAATTATTATACTATGTACACAGTTACTTAGTATCTTTTTTGCATATATATATACATTTAAATATTAATATATATATAATTCATTCAAATATCAAAAGTTTTCTCTTGATAACAATATTATATGTGGTTTCCACTTTGATTGTTACACATTGTGTTATGGCTTGAACCTAGTCTGACATTACAATATTAAGAATTTCGTTAAACTCTTGATAAGTATATACTTCCTCAAAATATAATATTTCAAAAATAGAAAAATACAAGGCTAGATGAGTTATTGATATGGTTTCAATTAGTGCTCAGATTATCTCTAAGGTACATTTATTTCATAGTCAAATGTTTAGGAGATAAGTCAAAGTTTCTTTTCTTTGAATAAGCCAAATGATCATATACACAATCCACTTCTTTTGGTTTATTTCTACTCTTTTAAAATAAGCTTAACATAGTCAAACCATTTATACAAAAATAGATTCTGCCAACTCTTTTCTAGAACATGTCCTCACAAGATACAATAAAACTACAGGTGTATATCATATCAAGGCTCAATGAGGCAAAACAGTAAGAGAAAAAAAGTTCCAAGCACAGTTAAAAGAGTCAGAGACAGCCCCTCTCTCATTGTCAGAATCTTTTGTATGTTAGAGACTATTTTAAATAAAGAAACCAAACAAGGTAATCAAAATTTTTTGGAGCAAGACAATATACATAATTTTTAACAGGCATCCCAATGATTCTAATTACCATTGTCTTTTGTGTAGGGTTGAGGCCTTGTGGACTTCCTATGTTCATTATGGCATGCCTACTGTTGGTGTCCTTGTTCAGCTCATGTTTAGACAGTCTTGTTGGTGATACTTTATGGGATTAGGTTCTGACATTCCTGGGAACCTAATCTCACAGAAAAACTCCCTGATTCGTTGACTCTCAAAATTTTTCTGTACTGTCTTCACAATGATACCCAAGCCTTAGGTATGGGAGAGGTTTTGTAGGTTTAGCTTTTGAAACTGGACTCTGAAAGTCTGCATTCTTTGAATATGTATTTATTCATTTTAATTGGCAAATAATATTATGCATATTTATTTAAAATATTTGGTGATTCAATCTATGTTGTTATTATAGAAAGATTCAATCAGGCTAATTAACCTAACTTTTACCTTACCAATTTAGAATTACAGATAAATTATATGAGAAGTAATAGGTTTCTGAAATAAAGGAAATAAAAAACTAATTACATAAGAAACATTTTCCCAGGAATAATGAAAGACACCTAAATTTTCTGCTTTTCAAGAGAATGAGATAGGACAACCACTTGAGCCCAAGAATTCAAAGTCATCTTGGATAACAAAGTAAGATCCCTTTGCAATAACATCAGCAAAAATGAATTGTTTTAATAAATACATCTAAAATCTATCCAGTGTTTTTGGAGATTCTAATTTAAAAATTTTTTTTGACAGTGAATTTTAGCTATGTTTCATACACACTTTCTTGAACTAAAACCTTCCATTTAGGCAATCCCCCATCCTATTTTGATTGTGTATAGTTTACAAAAACCATTTAATATTAAAGTGGATTTTGCTAGATAAGAATATTAAAGGCACCTGTACACTATTTTTTAATAACTTGTTACATGATTGATAAAATCCTTAGGCTGAAAATGAAATGAAGTTTTCTATTTTCCTCTGTGATGTGAAATTAAGTCCTTTAAAAGAACCCACTTGCCAGGCAGTGATGGCACACATCTTTAAACCCAGCTCTTAGGAGGCAGAGAAAGGTAGGTCTCTATGAGTTTGAGGCCATCCTGGTTTACAGAGTGAATTCTAGAACAGCCAAGGCTGTTATCAGACAAAAAGAACCCACTCAATTGGAAAATTCTAAACAGGTTTATCTGAAGCTAATATGAATAATGAGTAGTAGCCATGGTATAGCCTAAATCATGTGTTGTCTTGAAATTGTCTCTGCTATAGAGATTGTTCCATTAATCTTGTATTCAGTCTTACTCAAGTTCACAGGACATGGAATGCATGCAAATTATTGCTATGCTAAATACATAGACATGAGCTTACTAAAGGGTGCATTTCCAGCACCTGGTTCTCAAAACCAGCATCATAAAATAAATAAAATATAAAAACAAAGTTTAGGGCTGGAGAGATGGCTCAGTAGTTAAGAGCATTGCGTGCTCTTCCAAAAGACCCGAGTTCGATTCCCAGCAACCACATGGTGGTCTGGTGGCCTCTTCTGGCCTACAGGCATATATGCAAACAGAATAGTGTATCCATAATAAATAAATAAATATTAAAAAAAAACAAAGTTAGATCTCTTTTATGAATTTTTTCTAACATTCTTCTCAGTGAATGATGTCTGAATGTAGCAATTCATTTTCCAAAGACTTTTATTCTATTAAAGAGTACAGAATTTCTACAGTTGAACACTCAGAGTATTAAAATATGGAGAATAATCATATTTATATTGACTGTCAATTTGAAAAAAATATAGAATCAACTACTAGATGAGCAACTGGATACTCCTGTTAAGAATTATCTAGATTAGGTTAATTGAAATGAGAGGATCCCACCCTAACTGCACAAACAAAAACAAAATGGTAAAAGGGAACTAAGCAACAGCATTTATCTCTCATTGCTTCATGACTTGGATACAGTGTAACAAGCTACCTCAAGTTCCTGCCTCCAGTATTGTTGTGTGATATTTTGATTGTGATACTTTGATTGACAAAGTTTGCTTGGAGTCAGAGGTTTGGAGGACTACAGGGAGAGGAGACAGGAAGTACTAAGCTGTGGTTGAGAGAGGATCTTAACCCTGTTTGAACTGAGGAATGTGAAGAGACACAAAACAACTAGTTTCCTCTAATCTTTCAAGTTCTTACCCCAATATTTGGCTCCTACTTTGTTAGGAAATTAGATTAATACTTCACAGGATTTCCCTATCATGTTGGAAATATGACACCCTTGAACTGAAAATCCCCCCCGAAACTTACTTTCCTTTAGTTTCTTTGGTCATGTATTTTGACATAAAATTTATTAAAGTAACTAATACAAGAACAGAAAAGGTTGTGTATGACTCCAGTTCAGACATTTAATTTGTAAAAGCCATAGAATCACAAAGAGTTCAAGGCTATATAGCTAATTCAAGGCCAGCTCAGGATACTTACGACTCTATCAAAAACAAAACAAATCCATATATAATAATCTTAATAAACAGAGTTTTAGGTCATAATTCATTTCTCCATTCCTGGTAGTCACATTCAAAGATGGCTTTTAAAATAGAACACCAAATTACCATGATATTAGTAATCACAAATGAATATAACGAGCAAAGCATTAACAATCAGAATCAACAAGCTGAAGACAGAAGATCACAATGATGTTAATAAGAAGTTAAAAACTTAGTTAACTCTACTCTCAAGAAGATAGAAGTTTTTTGGCTTTGAAAATGGAGAGGTTTTTGCAAAGAAAAAAAGATAACTATTTTGACACTGCCTACTTTATGACACATTTTGTGCCACTAAAGACTTAAATACAAGATCAACATTTCTGTACCCAAAATAATCCTACTAATAGAATAGAGAGAGGTGCATTGGTAGAATTTGGAGAAGTTCATTCCATTCAAATAAAAGACATATTGGACATTAAAAATCACTTCAATTGTTGAAGAACAAGCAAGACTTTTATCTCATTCTGTTATTGTCATCCCTTTGCTCATGATAGTGCAATAGAGGTTTTCAAATAGAAGGGCTAGATCTCAACAAGAATTATAAGCAATTTTTAAATTTATCAGCAAATCTTTCCTTGACCAAAACTTACTTCGTCCAAACTAGATTTTGCTTAGTATTTATGTGTGCCTAGAGGGTAATAAGCACTATAAGTGCAATGAATAAAATAAAATACATTTGGCCATATATTCTGACACCTAAGTCTTTCCAAGGGAACTGGAGAAAAAAACGTTGTTAAGCAGGTGCTTTGATGTTTTTAGTCTACTAACTGCATAACTGCTAAAACAGGTTAGTACCTTAGTGGCCTCCCTAAGCTTCTAATGCACTCTGAAGGAGAAACTTCTTGGGAATATTAACCTCTAAATCACATGCAAAGTTTGATCCAGTGCTAAAGAAATAGTGGAAGTATATGTTAGATATAGAATGAATAGTGTCATACAAAAAATACCAGAAACTATACAAAGTCACATTTCCAAAAACAAGGCACAGAATGTAAGGTGTATGAAATATTTATTTTCTTCACAGTAAAAATTAATAGATCTATTAAGGATGTGTTTCTTTTCCTCTGCTGTATGTCATATTGAAGGTAGAAGTTACAAAATAATCCAACACTAGCTCAGAATTGCATATAATAAAGGGTTATTTATTTAGGGGTAGACTCACAGATCACACCATTCTGCATGAACAGGGAACAGAAACCTAAACTAGAAGCCAGGAGAGAGAACAAAAGCACACTTTACAATAGCATTTATAGTATAAGAGGCCATGCCCAAGTGACTGGTATTGTAAAGGCTACTAGCTGAAGAAATCCCTGCAGCACATCCCACTTTAGTTTAAATAAAAATGTTCTAAGCTGAATACAAAAGTATATGTAATAAGAACAAATATCAAGCATAAAATTTAAAATTACAACAAGAATAAACAATATAAAGCAAGGAACATATGCTAAATGTTTCAATAATCACACTATCCTTAAGAGTCTAAGTCTTGTATTAAAATTATGTGTCTAAATAATAAGAGAAAAATAACTACAACTATCTAATTTGCAACCCCATTGAAGGTCTGAGAAAGGAGATAATATTACTTGTGTTGGAAGGAAGTGCAATTAAGCAGTATCTAAAATGTGTGCAGTAGATGACAGAGACAACTGTCTACCTAAGAATTCACCCAGTCTCATTTGCAATGTTGAAGCAACCTTGACTAATGCCTAGAGTAACTGACCAACTATTTTTGAGACAAGAAAAAATTCAGAATTCTATTACCTTGTCTTGGCAAGGTTTGGCAGTATTTTTTCTTGTATTCTTGTATCCTACTTGTCCTGTCCAGACCTTGTGCATTTTGTCAATGGTCAATGCATGGACAGATCCTTGCACAAAGGTCAGTTTTGCCAAGAAGAAAATAAGCTCCAAGTGAAATGTCTTCAATGCTCAACATTCTCTCTGGACTACATCAGTGCTGCCATGAGCAATCATGTCTTAAGTCAACAGAACTCTAAGTTACTTAAATGCCTGTAGTAATAGGAGCGGACGGGCTGCGTCCCCAACACCACAGCCACCTGATAGCTTATGCCCGAAATAACAATACACAAACTGTATTCATTTAAACACTGCTGGGCCCATTTCTATCTAGCCTCTTCTAGGCTAACTCTCGCACCTGGAATAGCCCATTTCTAATATTCTATGTAGCACAGCTAGGTGCGTTTACCGGGAAGATTCTAGCCTACATCCATCCTACCACTCCTCTCCACCTCCCCCAAATCCTCGCCACCTCCCTCTCCAGTCTGAAGAGCAGTCAGGGTTCCCTGCCCTGTGGAAAGTCCAAAGCCCCCAACCCCAAATTATAGACTCCCTGACCATTATTTATAGCTAGAAGCCAATGATGAGTGAGTACATCCCATGTTCATCATTTTGGGTCTGGGTTACCTCACTCAGGATAGAGTTTTCTATCTCCATCCATTTGAATGCAAAATTCTAGATGTCATTGTTTTTAACCGCTGAGTAGTACTCTAATTTGTATATATTCCACACTTTCTTCATCCATTTTTCCATTGAAGGACATCTAAGTTGTTTCCAGGATTTGGCTATTACAAATAATACTGCTATGAAAATAGTTGAACAAATGCCCTTGTCATATGACCAGGAATCTGTTGGGTATATTCCCAAGATTGGTATTGCTGGGTCCAGGGGTAGGTTGATCCCGAATTTACTGAGAAACCGCCACACTGCTATCCAAAGTGGTTGCACGACTTTGCATTCCCACCAGCAATGGATGAGGGTACCCCTTCCTCCACAACCTCTCCAGGAAAGGCTAACATTGGTGTTTTTGATTTTAGCCATTCTGACAGGTGTAAGATGATATCTCAAAGTTGTTTTGATTTGCATTTCCCTGATAGCTAAGGAGGTTGAGCATGACCTTAAGTGTCTTTTGGCCATTGGAACTTCTGTTGAGAATTCTCTGTTCAGTTCAGTGCCCCATTTTTTAATTGGGTTACTTAGCATTTTAAAGTCTAGTTTCTGTAGTTCTTTAAATATTTTGGAGATAAGAACATTGTCTGTTGCGGGGTTGATGAAGATCTTCTCCCAGTCAGTGGGCTTAATTTTTGTTTTAGTGACAGTGTCCTTTGCTTTACAGAAGCTTCTCAGTTTCAGTAGGTCCCATTTATTCAATGTTGCCCATAATGTCTGTGCTGCTGGGGTTATACATAGGAAGCGATTGCCTGTGCCCATCTGTTGAAGGGTACTTCCCACTTTCTCTTCTATCAGGTTCAGTGTGTTCAGATTGATATTGAGGTCTTTGATCCATTTAGACTTGAGTTTGGGCATGATGATAGATATGGGTCTATTTTCATTCTTCTACAAGTTGACATCCAGTTGTACCAGCACCATTTGTTGAAGATGCTTTCTTTTTCCCATTGTATACTTTTAGCTCCTTTATCGAAAATGAGGTGTTCATAGGTTTGTGGGTTAAATCCGGGTCTTCTATACGATTCCATTGGTCAACTTCTCTGCTTTTATGCCAGTACCACACTGTTTTCATTACTGTCACTCTGTAATAGAGTTTGAAGTCAGGGATGGTAATGCCTCTAGAAGTTCCTTTATTGTATAAGTTTGTTTTGGTTATCCTGGGTTTTCTGTTTTTCCATATAAAGTTGATTATAATCCTCTCAAGATCTGTGAAGAATTTTGATGGGACCTTGAGGGGGATTGCATTGAATCTATAAATTGCCATTGGTAGAATTGCTATTTTTACTAAGTTGATCCTCCCAATCCAAGACCAAGAGAGGTCCTTCCATTTTCTGGTATCCTCTTCAATTTCTTTCTTCAATGCCTTAAAGTTCTTGTCAAATAGATCTTTTATTTCCTTGGTTAGAGTTACCCCAAGATATTTTATGCTATTTGTGGCTATCATGAAAGGTGATGCTTCTCTGATTTCCTTCTATGCTTCCATATCCTTTGTGTATAGGAGGGCTACTGCTTTTTTGGAGTTGATCTTGTATCCTGCCACATTACTAAAGGTGTTTATCAGATGTAGGAGTTCTTTGGTGGAGTTTTTGAGGTCACTTATGTACACTATCATATCATCTGCAAGTAATGAAAGTTTAACCTCTTCCTTTCCAATTTGAATCCCCTTGTTCCCCTTATGTTGTCTTATGGCTATTGCTAAAACTTCAAGCACTATATTGAAGAGGTATGGAGAGAGTGGACAGCCTTGTTGTGTTCCTGATTTTAGAGGGATGGCTTTTAGTTTCTCTCCGTTTAGTTTGATGTTAGCTGTAGGTTTGCTGTAAATAGTTTTATTATATTTAGGTATGACCCTTGTATCCCTAACCTCTCCAAGACTTTTATCATAAAGGGATGTTAAATTTTTTCAAAAGATTTTTCAGCATCTAATTTAATGATCATATGTTATTTTTCTTTCAGTTTATTTATATGATGGATTACATTGATAGATTTTCGTATGTTGAACCAGCCCTGCATCTCTGGGATGAAGCCTACTTGATCATAATGGTAATTTTTCTAATGTGTTCTTGGATACGGTTTGCCAGTAATTTGTTGAGGATTTTTGCATCAATGTTCATGATTGAGATTGGCCTGTAATTCTCTTTCTTAGTGGAGTCGTTGTGTGGTTCTGGTATTAGAGTGACTGTAGCTTCATAAAAGTAATTTGGCAATAACTCTTCTGTTTCTATATTGTGAAATATATTAAGGAATATAGGTATTAGGTCTTCTCGGAAGTTCTGGTAGAATTCCACATTGAAACCATCTGGTCCTGGGCTTTTTTTTTGGTAGGGAGATTTTTGATAACAGCTTCTAATTCTTCATGACTAACAGGTCTATTTAGATTGTTCACCTGGTCCTGGTTTAACTTTGGTATATGGTATTTCTCTAAAAACGTGTACATTTCTTTTACATTTTCCAGTTTTGTTGCATACAGGCTTTTGTAGAAAGATCTAATGATTCTTTGAATTTCCTCTGTGTCTGTGGTTATGTCCCCCTTTTCATTTCTGATCCTATTAATTTGCATATTCTCTTTCTGGTGTTTGATTAGTTTGGATAGGGGTTTATCAATCTTGTTGATTTTCTCCAGGATCCAGCTTTTTGTTTCATTGATTTTTGGACTGTTTTCTGTGTTTCTATTTTGTTGATTTTACCCCTCAGTTTGAATATTTCCAGTCTTCTACTTCTCCTAGGCGAGTCTGCTTCTTTTATTTCTAGAGCTTTCTGGTGGGCTGTTAAGTCTCCAATGTGTGCTTTATCTGTTTTCTTTAAGTGGGCACTTTGTGCTATGAACTTTCCTCTCAGGACTGCTTTCATAGTGTCCCATAAGTTTGAGTAGGTTGTTTCTTTATTTTCATTGAATTCCAGGAAGCCTTTAATTTCTTTCTTTATTTCTTCTTTGATTCAGGTGTGGTTCAGTAGTTGACTTTCAGTTTCCATGAGTTTGTAGGCTTTCTGGGGGTAGCATTGTTGTTGAATTCTAACTTTAATCCATGGTGATCTGATAAGACACAGGAGGTTACGAATATTTTTTTGTAACTGTGGAAGTTTGCTTTGTTACCAAGTATGTGGTCAATTTTCGAGAAGGTTCCATGAGCTGCAGAGAAAAAGGTATATTCTTTCCTATTTGGGTGGAATGTTCTATAGATGTCTGTTAAGTCCTTTCGATTCAATACCTCCATTAATTCTCTTATTTCTTTGTTAGGTTTCTGACTGATTGACCTGTCCATTGGTGAGAGAGGAGTGTTGAAGTCTCCTACTATTAGTGTGTGCAGTTTGATGGCAGCCTTGAGTTTTAGTAATGTTTATTTACGTACGTGGGTGCTTTTATTTTAGGGGCATAGATATTCAGGATTGAGACTTCATCCTGATGAATTGTTCTTGTTATGAGTATAAAATGTCCCTCTCCATCTCTTCTGATTCATTTAAGTTTGAAGTCAACTTTGTTAGAAATTAGTATGGCCACACCTGCTTGTTTCTTAGGTCCATTTGCTTGATAAACCTTTTCCCATCCCTTTACTCTGAGTAGGTGCCTCTCTTTGTGGTTGAGGTTTGTTTCTTGTAAACAGCAGAATGTTGGATCCTGTTTTCGTATCCAATCTCTTAGCCTATTCCTTTTTATAGGTGAGTTGAGTCCATTGACATTAAGTGATATTAATGACCAGTGGTTGTTAACTCAGGTCACTTTTTTTGTAGTCGATTTTATGTGTTTCCCTTCTTTGAGTTTTGCTGGTGAAGGGTCTCTAGATATTTGAGTTATTGTGGTCATTGTTGGACTCCTTGGTTTGTGATTTTCCTTCTATTACTTTTTGTAAGGCTGGATTTGTGGCTACGTACTGTTTAAATTTGTTTTTATCCTGGAAAATTTTGTTTTCTCCATTTATAGTGAACAAAAGCTTGGCTGGATATAGTAGTCTGGGCTTGCATCTATGTTCTCTTAGTTTCTGCAGTACATCTATCCAGGACCTTCTGGATTTCATGGTTTCCATAGAGAAGTCAGGTATAAGTCTGATAGGTTTACCTTTATATGTAACTTGACCTTTTTCTTTCAGCTCTTAATAGTCTTTCTTTATTCTGTATGTTTTGTGTTTTGATTATTATATGGCGAGATTTTTTTTTGGTCCAGTCTATTCAGTGTTCTGTATGCTTCTTGAACCTTCAAAGGAATATTTTTTTTCTTTTGGTTGGGTATGTTTTCTTCTATAATTTTATTAAATAATATTTTCTGGACTGTTGAGCTGTACTTCCTCTCCTTCTATCCCAATTATTCTTAGGTTTGTTCTTTTTATTGTGTCCCAGATTTCCTATACCTATATAACTTAAAGACTAAGATTTCATATTAGAATATTAAATAATATTTAAACATTTGTGCAGCAATTGAAGACAAAGATCTCAAAATGTATACAAATATCTTGTTCAGATGTAGAAATGTATAATGCAATATGATAGATTTATTTTAAAATTGTTTCAATATGCAAAATGTCTTAAACACAGGTAGCAACATGCATGCATACAATCTGACATAATAACTTTACATAGGCATACAAATATTGTAAACAAAAACATGAGTTTACTCAATGTAACAAATATAATTTGGACTTACATCAATATATAAGAATCTATACCAATATAATTTTCCCATAAATAATAACTCCCAAGTATTCACTCTATTACTATTATTATTAATGTGAGTAATCTCACACTAATAGACCTATTATCCCATCTAATTTCCCTTTTTTCAAAAAGAGATCCCTGAGCCAACATTATTTCTACCCTAAGCCCTAACCCTATATCAATTATAATCAACCCCTAATTGATATACCTAACCCTGAGGACAAACTTTGTTGGGAGAGGGGATGTCATCTTCTAGAATTACTTCCAGCTGTCCCGGGAGCAATGTTCTTTTTTGTGGGATCCTGTAAAAGTAAAATAATAGGTAAGTTTTAAGATTATTATCTGGTATGATTTCAAATAATCTCTGAATACTTGATAGGGTTTTTCTGAGGTTCCTACTTGGAGTCCTTGCTAGAATAATGTAAAAAAAGTGCACCATTTCTGCTAACTAAGTTGGAACCATCTTGACCAGCTGGATTTTTATGAGGTTCCTATTTGGAGTCAAAACCTTGTAAGTAGTAGTACCATTTCAGCTAATCAAGTTGGAAACATCTTGAGCAGCAGGTACCCAAAACTGGTCTTATTGTAGTGTTATCAGCATCATGACATCGTATCAACCCAGTGGAGTCATTGTTGTGGGGCCCCATCTTCTTTCTGGGAACATCAAAGATTACTGCAGGAAAATCTATTCTTCATTGTGGAAAACTTAAACATTATTCATATAGACTTGTATTCAATGAAAGATACAATATATACAAAATAGGTACGGAGAAAAGTAAAATTTTCTTAAGATCTTTCTTCTTTCTGTCCAGTATCAGATGGCTCCTGATATGAGATAAAAACCCTAAATTTTTTAACAACATGCTTGGATTTAGAGAAGGGTAACCATTGTCCACTCCAAAGCTACCATTGAAATCAAGTGATTTTATATTTTTACTGGGTATTAGGTATTTTTATATGTGTACAGAGAATTTACATATTTTACCATGCAGATGACCTGTCCTTATAATTCATATTCCTCTTTGTTCAGTGATCCTTTCTGGGTAGTTATCTTTTCCAATTAGGCATCCAAAAATCCAGGGTCGCTTGACTTTTCAAAGATGTGTATTTTCCTGCAATGACAATAATACAACCCTGCCCCCACCCTCATCAGGTTTCCATACCATCTGTATGATTTTTACCTCTGTGAATGAGCTGTTATTTCTCTATCTCAAGAAGTTTCTCCTTTTCCAATCAAATCTTTATTAGTTTGATGGTATCCATATCTTTTCTTCTTCTGTAGAAACAATAACAAAGCCCCCTCCTCAACATAGCACATCTCCTAGTCTCCATTCTGAGGTCAACACATCCTTGAAACACACAGCCTGATTTAATTCAGAAGTGTTTTCTATTATCCAATGTCTCTCTACTGTAGTTTCCTTTCTCATTAGCATTAAGAAAATTCAAGGTTAAAAAAGCATTATGAAATCTATTTCTCATGGTATTTTTTATGCCTTTCTGTTTGTTTAACATGTCCTTTATAGTTCAGTTTGTTCTTTCTATTACTGCCTGACCTGTAGGATTGTTTGTATACCTGTAATATGTTTTGTATTATAATAAGCAAAAACTGATTCATTTTCTTAGACACATATGCTGGACCATTGTCTGTCATTATTTATGCAGGTATGTCCATGATGGTCATATCTTCTAATAAATATATGATGACTTAATCAGCCTTTTCTCCCTTCAAGACAGTTGACAATTGAAAACCTGAATAAGTGTCAATGGTGTGGCTTATATATTTTAATTTTCCAAATTCTGCAAAGTGGAACACATTCACCTGTCATATTTCATTCCTTTTAGTACCCTTTGGGTTACTCCCTGCAGGTAAAGGTAGTTGGTCATAGAAAGATCAAGTAGGACATTTCTTTATAATCTCCTAAGCTTGTTTCCATGTAATTGAAAACTCTTTAAAACTTTGCTACTGATATGATGTTTCTTATGAAATCCTGTAGCCTTTAGCACACTTACAATCAATAACAGGTCAATTTCTGTAATATCTTGAGCTAGATGACCTGACAGACGCAGATGGGTTCAGATGTCTGTTATGTATATAAGAGAAAGCCTGTTTCTGATTATATCCTGTACCTGGGTGAATAACGAGGTCAATTCTGTATCATCTGGTATAAATCCAGTGGTTTCAATATGCAAGAAAACTTTGTATATTGAGAATTAGTAACTATATTGAGAAGTTCTTCAAAACCCCTTAGTACCATGAAAATAGTATATAGTTCTACCTTTTTGGACAGAATTAAATCTTCTGTTTTGTATCCTGTCTTTCCTGATTTATTTGTATTAGTATAAGTTGTACAGGATCATCATGTACAATTTGTGGAAGAATTCAAGTAGTTCTCTTTATAAGTTCTGTTGCTTTTGGGATAGTTGCTGTTAATCTGCCCTAAAAAAATTATCACATGCTCTTTTCCATGGTTCATTGTCTTCCCATAATTTTTTAATTTCATCAGTAGTAAACGGCACTATAATCTCTGCTGGGTCTATAACTGCTAGTTAGTGAAATCTCAATCTTCCTTTTATAATTAATTCAGAGAACTTTTCCACATAAGTTTTTAAATTTTTAACTGGTTTATGTGTTTAAAAGATCCATTCTAAGATAATATATTTCCTCTGCATTAAAATTCCTGTAGGGGATATTCTGGAAGGCAATATGACCAGAATGCAATTAAGATTTGAATTCACTTGATCCACATGTGCATCCTGTAATTTCTATTCAATGACTGTCAACTCTTTTTCCACTTCAGCTGTTAATTCTCTGGGACTATTTAAGTCTCTGTCACCATCTAAGGTTTTGTTTAAATAAATTATTAGATCAGGTGTTATCCCAACAGCCAGTCATAGATTGGAAATGTTTCTTAACAATCTTTGAAAGTAATTAAGAGTCCTTAATCAGTCTTTTTTAATTTGTGTTTTTTGGTGTGTCCTAATTTTCTGCAAACCCATTTTATAACCTAAGGATTTGACTGAATCTCCTTTTGTAAATTTTCAGGAGCAATTTGTAATCCCCATTTAGTCAAAAAAAAAATAGTTTACTTCTTTAAATGTTCTTTTGAATGTACCTGCATTTGAATCAGATGAGAAAATGTCATCCATGTAATGGTAAATTATAGACTCAGAAAATTGATTACCTATTATTTCCAATGACTGACTTACAAAGTATTGGCACAGGGTGGGGCTATCGAGCATTTCTTGTGGTAGGATAGTCCATTGGTATCTCCTAGTAAGCTAAAATTTATTATAAGTAGGCACTGTGAAGGCAAATTTTTCTCTCTCCTTTTCTTGTAAAGGTATAGTAAAAAAAAAACAATCTTTTATATCAATAACTATAAGAGGTCATCCTTTTGATAATAGAGAAGGCAGAGGAGTTCCCATTTGCAGAGGGCCCAGAGGTTGAATTAGCTTATTGACAGCTCTTAGACCTGTCAACACTCTACATTTATCCCAGCTAGCTCAGTCTATAGATCTTGAGACACTTAATCTCAAGATCACGGGTTCAACCCCACATTGGGTGCCAGATGAAGATGGAAGTTACAAAATAATTCACACTAGCTCAGAATTGCATATAATAAATGATTTTTATTTAGGGATAGACTCACAGATTACAGTCCTCTGCATAAATGGGGGAAAGGAAACAAACCCAGAAAACATGAAAGAAAGAGAGAGAGAGAAATAGCACAATTTACATCACATTTATAGTATAAGAGGCCATGCCCAAGTGTTGTGGGTAAGGGCTACTGGATGAAAGAATTTCTAAAGCATCATATAATAGCTTATGTCATTGCAGATCAATATTCTTGTTAGATTGTAAATATATATATACATGTATATATATATATATTTACAATATAAATATATATCATCCAATTTTATCTTAGGGGAAATAGTAGGTGTTTAGATTTTATTCACTTACTTTTGATAGGTTTTATTCTTACAGCAACATGGCTTTTATTTAGATAAAATAAGGAAAAAAGAAATCAACAATTTTGCCAGGTAGAATGACCACTGTTAACATTAATTTCAATTCTAGTTCTATTTATTTTTCAGTACAGAAAAATGATATTTTAATGCATGTTTTATTGTTATGAACAGGCATTAATTGGGATGTGTCATGATAGTTGATTTAGATTGTTCCATTTAATACTTTCACGTGTTCTCCAACCCTCATGTATAAACAAATCATCTCTCCATTTGATTGCATGGAAATATGCTAATATAAATATTTATGTATATGGTAAAACAAATCTCTCTTCATGCTATGGTAAAATCTGAAGTTTGTATTTAAAACATGCATTAGTTAATAAAATAATGATCTCTAATGTGCACTCATCTTGTTCAAAAAGCAGTAGTGCTATAAATGGGTTTTCATAAAAAAGACTCATTGCTCATCTTACATAGGCCATTGAGTCTGAATTTTAGCTCTCAGTGTTTAAATAATTGAATACTTTGCTTAGGAAAGAATAAATAAATAAAAGGTAAAAGAAAGAAGGAAAGAGGAAAGTGAATGGAGAGGAGTTTGTTTTACTTTTAACAAGAGAAAATATATATTATTTCTAATATACAAAAAGTATTTGGTTCAAACTATATTCTGATTTATAAAATAGTTTTAGATGCATACATGACACATTAAATCAGTGGGGCATTTCAAAAGATATATTTGAGTGGAGATGACTTTTAATTAAGGGAGGAAAATAACTAGGCATTGATATTCAACAAAAAATGTACTTTCAGTTTTGTATTCTATAAATATTTTTTACTATCTTTTCATATACATGCATTGTATTTTATTTGCTAATTTTTTAAAAGATTCTAAAAATCTATTATTCATTGACACATGAGGAAATTATACAAGGAAGAAACTCTCAAATGAATAAAGGAATGACCAAAGTATTTTGCATTTCATCATAATCTTTACCCAGCCATTCCATTTCTCTAGTGAATATAGCCCAAACCTCAGAACCATAATCTATAAAGTTACAACCTATGATATCTTCTACTTTTCCAGGAAAGTTCTATGTGTGAGCACTCTGTGCATCTAGATCTATTTATGTTTTTGATTTTGGAATTTTAAAAATCCATTATCCTTATGAACTATCCTTTTTGAGTTACCCACATTGAAAATTTTTTTAAACAATGCTTCTACCACATTCTACATTCTTCATTTAAAGGACACACTGTTCTTCCCCAATGCATTTTTCAGGGCTTTTACTGGCAAAGAATTTCTCACTGATTTCATATTTTAGAAAGCAATTTACAGGAAATTCATACACCATCAGAGTATTCTGGGAATGTGTCATATCAATTTGTTCAAATGTTTCTATATCATGTATATAATTGTAGATATAGATATATATATCATAGACGTTTAATATGTAATATAATTCTGTGTTAACATAAAATAATATATTTTCCAATGTATTTTTCAACCATACTTGGTTTTCATCATACCCCTTCCTTCTCTTACCTTCTGTAGGATCCTTATTTCTTCCCATTAAATGCTCCCTTTATATTTTTCATTCTTCTCCCACACCTTCATTCTCCCTTTTTATTTTCTTGGTTTCCTCATTTATTGCAGATGATATAGTCACATCTTTAGAGCCACAAGTAAGAAAGAAAATATAATTTATATCTTTCTCAGTATTGTTTAATTCAATCACTGTTGTAGTTTCTATTTCTAGCCATTTTCTTGAAAATTTATAATTTAGTTTTTCTTTACTATGAAATAGAATTTCACTGTTTACATGTACTACATTTTCAATATCTACTCAACAATTGGTAAACATTTACTTTCTTCCTTTTTCCTAGCTATTATTAGTAGAACAGAAATTAATGTGTTAGATCAAGCATTCATGGATTACCATGCAAAGTAATTTGTGTACATGACAAAGAATAGTATAGCTGAGTCATATATGTTACATGTGTTTTTGAATTTTTGAGAATTAACCACACTTATTTCCAGATTAGCTAAACCAGTTTGCAATTCTACCACATCGTTCTGTGGTTTTAGTTGTTTTTTTTTTCTCTGTTTTCTTAGCTTTCTCACTGGGGCTTGACAAAATCTTAAAGTATTATTGATTTAATTCTCCCTAAATGCTAAAAAAGCTAAATCATTTTTATTATTGCAAATTCTATGTTAATATTTATTTTGTTTTGTTTTCTTAAGTCTGGGTTTTGAATTCTAAATATATTCTAGTTATTGATACTTAAAATATTAAATTAAAAAGCATATTTAAATAAATCAATAATTAAAATTAAATACTAATTTACCCAGCGTCAGTACTGGAAAATAAGATATCATTTAATTTTTTTTGGCTATCAAAGGCCTTATCCTTTATTTTTTTTTTTAGTTTTTTATTAAAAATTTCCACCTCCTCCCTGCCTCCCATTTCCCTCCCCCTCCCCTGACTCCTCTCCCCCTCCCTTTCCAGTCCAAAGAGCAGTCAGGGTTCCCTGCCCTGTGGGAAGTCCAAGGTCCCCCCCTCCATCCAGGTCTAGGAAGGTGAGCATCCAAACAGGCTAGGCTCCCACAAAGCCAGTACATGCAGTGGAATCAAAACCCAGTGCCATTGTCCTTGGGTTCTCTTCAGCCCTCATGAAGCAGTGCTAAGAGGAAAGTTCATAGCACTAAGTGCCCACTTAAAGAACATGGAGGAAGCACACATTGGAGACTTAACAGCCCACCTGAAAGCTCTAGAAAAAAAAAGAAGCAGACTCACCTAGGAGGAGTAGAAGACTGGAAATAATCAAACTGAGGGCTGAAATCAACAAAATAGAAACACAGAAAACAAACCAAAGAATCAAAGAAACAAAAAGCCGGTTCCTGGAGAAAATCAACAAGATAGATAAATCCCTATCCAAACTAATCAAGTGGCAGAGAGAGAACACACAAATTAATAGGATCAGAAATGAAAAGGGGGACATAACCACAGACACAGAGGAAATTCAGAGAATTATTAGATCTTACTACAAAAGCCTGTATACCACAAAATTGGAAAATGTAAAAGAAATGTGATGGAGGAAGGTCATAGGTTCAAAAAATGAAGAAACTGTTTGGCCCTGATAGGTTAGAACATAGGTAGGTGGAGTAAACAGAACAGATTGCTGGGAGGAAGAGGAAGTGAGCTCAGACGCCATGCTCACCTCTCCTGGGCAGATGCGATGAAGCTCTGACCCAGGAAGGACTTAGGCTAGAATCTTTCCAGTAAGTGCACCTTGGTGCTACACAGGCAGTGTTTAAAAGAATACCGTTTGTGTGTTGTCATTTTGGGGCATAAGTTAGCCAGGTGGCTAGGAGCCGGGCTGTGGGAAGAGGCCTGAAGCTCACTTAACAGAAATGGACATTTATTTATTTATTTATTTATTTATTTATTTATTTATTTATTTTTTTATTTAGGATTTCTGCCTCCTCCCCGCAACCGCTTCCCATTTCCCTCCCCCTCCCCCGATCAAGTCCCCCTCCCTCATCTGCTACTGCACATACTGGCTTTGGGGGAGCCTAGGCAGTTTGGATGCTCACCTTACGATACCTGGATAGAGGTGGGCGGTCCTTAGAAATGGACATTTTTTTTAGATAAGTACCATATACCAAATTTAAACCAGGACCAGGTGAACAATCTAAATAGACCTGTTAGTCACGAAGAATTAAAAGCTGTTATTTAAAACCACCCTACCAAAAAAAAAAAAAAAAAACAAACAAAAACAAAAACAAAAACAAACAAACCCAGGACCAGATAGTTTCAATGTAGAATTCTACCAGAACTTCCAAGAAGACCTAATACCTATACTCCTTAATGTATTTCACAATATAGAAACAGAAGAGTTATTGCCAAATTCCTTTTATGAAACCACAGTTACCTTGATACCAGAACCACACAAAGACTCAACCAAGAAAGAGAATTACAGGCCAATCTCACTCATGAACATCGATGCAAAAAAAATCTCAATAAAATACTGGCAAACTGAATCCAAGAACACATTAGAAAAATTATCCATTCTGATCAAGTAGGCTTCATTCCTGAGATGCAGGGCTGATTCAACATACAAAATTCTATCAATGTAATCCATCATATAAATAAACTGAAGGAAAAAAAATTATGACTATTTCATTAGATGCTGAAAAAGCATTTGACAAAATTGAACACCCCTTAATGATAAAGGTCTTGGATAGATTAGGGATACAAGGGTCATACCTAAATATAATAAAAGCTATTTACAGCAAGCCGGCAGCTAACATCAAATTAAATGGAGAGAAACTCAAAGCCATCCCACTAAACTCAGGAACAAGACAAGGCTGTCGACTCTCTCCATTCCTCTTCAATATAGTGCTTGGAGTTCTAGCAGTAGCAATAAGACAACATAAAGAGATCAAGGGGATTCAAATTGGAAAGGAAGAAGTCATTTAAATTTTCCGATGGTGCTTAAGACCAGTTGTTTTAGGGTTTAAATATCAGACAGAATTAAGTACCAAGGACAAGTTCAAAGATATTACAATCTCATGTTGAACAAAAAGGCTGGACTATGTTATAATGAAAGAGAATTCATACATTCATCCTTTAATAGAAGCATTATATCTTCATTTATCTGGAAATGAAAAATTCAAATTTTTGTAAATCAACCTGGAATATGGAATATTTCTGTGTTCCTGAGGATTTCAATCACATAACAGCGGAAATATTGTGCAATAAAGACACATATTCATTTCAAGTACTATCAGATAGTGACTAATTATTTATTTCTCCATCATATGAAACTTACACAAGTTTGTGAAAAACTACCAACATAGAAGAAAATAAAACTCACCATAATCTCATAAGCCAAAGGTAAGTATTACTGAGATTGTACACAAAAAACTATCAAATTTCTACAAAAGGGATAAAAAAGATTTCAGTAGTAAGTACTTTACATATTATATTGCATTTTTCTCTTGTTTTATTTTAACAATGCAAATTCAAAGAAACATTTTTAACTCATAAACCATGTAAAAGTAGACTTTGGGTTAAGCTTTGTCCATAGTCTGTCAGCTGTTAATGCTTATTTAGTGAATATATCTAACAACATTTTTATTTCAAATACTACTTTCCATACAAGCTTATTAAATATATAAAAAACATTCAAATAGCAGTATTTTATAATTTTTTCATTATCAAAGTTTACCAAGTTTTATTTTGACTCATTTTTTTAAACTGTTCCAATGCTAGACACATTTAAACTCTGCCTCTTCTCAGCAAACCAATTTCAGAAAGTTATTTTTATGATTTTATATTTATGTAATTTATACACATAATTTTAGTATTTATTCACCTAATTAGCCTATAATTATGTTATGTTTGTCATTTTTAAGTATACATATAATAATCTTACTACATTCAGCACAATTTTCATTCAGTGGTTTATTTTTAAAATATCTCAAAAAATTACCCCTTCCTTTGGCAATGACAGTTCTAGATATATAAATTGTGATAAGATATTCTAAACTATTTCAGAAAGCCTTTGTTTGACCATACTCCATCTAAAATTAGTATAAAATGAGTATATGTTACCAAGTACATTATCTTTTCATATTGTTTGTCATATTTTATATCAGAAAAATTTTTCAGACTATAGTATATATTCTTCAATTTAGAAGGTTTATATGGTGGCACATGTATATAAGTCAAGTACTTTTGAAACCATAACAGAGGTACATTCTGAAGTTCGAGGCCATCCTTGGAAAATTAGCACATTCCAGTCTAGTCTGTGCTAGAGAGTGAGAGTGTGTCTTAAATAAACAATCAATAGACCAAATCTTTTTTCTTTCATAAGAACAACATGGCCTGCTAAAAATCACATTATAAATTTGTATCATATTCAGATACAAAATATTTTTCTGTTAATCACTAATTAAAAAGTAGTGTACCTATAATGAGTTATGGGCACCCAAGTTGTGCTTTATAAAAATAATAAATAATTATAAACTTTCATGCAGTTTTATATTGTAGGAACCCCTGTCCCTTCAATTTTCTCCAATTCAGTGTTGCCTTATGGAATATTTAGTATGAGTTTGAATATGTTCATTAACACATTGTATTAATCATGTTGTCAGATTACTCTGGATTATAGCTCTCTAGAACATATACTATACCATTTTTTTTCTTCAGACTGTGATAACTGATAGAAATCTTTATTCATTATAGTTATTTAAATAATATCCCCTTTGCACTCTTTACTCTTTATTTCCTCTATATACAGGTCTGGCATATTCATCAGCACAATGTATGCATTTTGTATTCTAACAGTGATCAGAAGTGAAAAGTATATTGGCTATTTATGATAGTGATTCAACAATTTTTTAACCCTTTCTTGTATCTCCTTTCCCAAGAAGATTAATGAAAGAAAATGGGGTTGAAAAATGGGATACAAAAGCTTAAGAAGTCGTTCTTCAGGCATGAAACTAACAATGGTGCTTCATTGTGTTAATTGTTTCCTTTAACTAATGACAAATCTCCCTCAATGTTGACTACTCCATGATCCTCACAAAAAGTATTTAGAAATATAGTTATCCAGATTTTCAGAAAAATTCCCAGACTGCATCTCCAAGGATAATTGGATGGTTCTCATTGACATGATCTGGTATACCACATTATAAAATTATAAATAATTTTCAACATTTAATACATTTTCCTCATTCTAGTATTATATTGTATATATATAACATATTCTTTTCTTAATATTTTTAATATATATTTTAATTGTTAAGTTAGCATTGTATATATTTGTGAAGGGCAGCATAGTATGCTTTTCTATTCTGTTGAGTATTTTATTGGAATACATTCAGTGTATACAGTAATTCTTGATTCACAAAAAAAATTTCTGTGAGGTTTCAGTATTTAACAGTTACTCTTAATAGGAATTTAGTGCTTTTTTTTTAATAAATATTTTTCTTTTCCCACTCTCCCAGTCAGTATTAATGTGACAGGCATGATAATGATCCTAGAAAGATGTCCATATTGTAACTTTTAGAGGCTATAAATACATTACTTTATTATCTGAGGAACTTTATAGACTTCTTTAATATTAAGAAAAAGGGGA
This sequence comes from Microtus oregoni, assembly GCF_018167655.1. Lineage (NCBI taxonomy): Eukaryota > Metazoa > Chordata > Mammalia > Rodentia > Cricetidae > Microtus > Microtus oregoni. Next base: position 2,726,037 of record NW_024544721.1, read on the forward strand.
TGACATTAAAGATGCTTTTAAAATCCATATGGAAACCTACTACATATGAGATTCATTGGAATTTGTCTGCATAGGTAATAATGTTCCTTAGAGAAGCATATGTGTTTTAAATGAACAAAGTATCAAACGGCCATCTAAATCCTTATCTTTATGTTGATACGTTAGTCTAACTTCCAGATCTTATGAGAAAAGTTTCTTTATCTAGTGGATTGAAGTTAACACAGAACCTGATAATTGTTCTGTATACATAGAATAAGTGTCTGTTGTAGTAGGAGGAAGACACTTGTTTGTCCCAGCCACCCAGAACACAGAAGCTATATTAATTAAATCAATGCTTGGCCCATTAGCTCTAACTTCTTATTGGCTAACTCTTACATATTAATTTAACCATTTCTATTAATCTGTATATTGCCACGTGGCAGTGGCTTACTGGGTAAAGTTCTATCTGGCTCCGGTGGGACTACACGGTTTCTCTCTGACTCCACCTCCTTTCTCCCAGCATTCAGCCTAGTTTTCCCCATCTAACCAAGTTCTGCCCTGCGATAGGTCCTATAGGGATTCACCTCTGTATGCTGTGATTACCATTAATGAATAAAAAAACTGCTTTGGACCTAAAGCAATGTTACTCATTCTCCATGATATTCTCCCCCACTTGTGTCCCAAAGGCACTATAATCTTTATAGCCATAAGCCAAAATAGATATTTTCTTCTTATGCTTATTGAGATATTTTTCTTAACACAGCAAAAAGCTAACCTAGCACATTTAATTAACATCTGTATTTGACCTCTCTTCTACAAGTCTAAGTTTTTGTTGTTGTTGTTGTTGTTCAAGCCATTACTAAAATCTATTATACATTTGATATAATACCAATAAAAACCCAATTCTGCTCATCTATTTCCAAATTATTTTTTACTCTATTGTCTAATTTTTCCCTCAAGGACTAATGCAACACAAAACCATAAAAATTATAAAACAGGAAATAAGTTAATACATATGTAATAGGAGAAAAACATATCAAGAATAGGAATATATAATTAAATATAAAGGAGAGAATAATTCAAGCAAACATCCTGTTAGTGTATATGTTACAGTTTGCTCTTAACTTTGTAGAACCTAATGATAAAAGGAAATATCATCACTTATATAACTCATCCTTTCTTTACTTTCAATGTCTAATAGTTCTTTACTGTCTCAGAAGAAATTAAATTTCAGTTGAAACTGGCACAACTTGAGAATCTCCCACAAATGGGTTAATATGTATTATGGAATGCTACCATCCACAAATCCAAAGCCTACACTAAATTATATGATTTGTGTTATATTTCAATGAATATAGCTTTGTTTATGGCTTTCCAAATCAATACACCTGTAACCTAAGTTATAGACTATCATAATTACTTTTGAACCATAGAATCTTGTGTTTGACATTGTCAAAGTTGCCAGTCTTAATTGCAGAATGAAATTTGTTCATTTAGTAAATTTATTTTCCCATAAATAGCTAGATTCTTTTAGTCTCCCCAGAATAAAATTTCTTTCTCTCTGTGTACTATCAAAGGTAGAAAATTCTTTATAGTATTGTAAAAGAGATTCTAGGTAAGGGAAAATACAGATGAGATTAAGACTAAAGAAATGTGTGTTAACTGTTCATTGGAAAAACTATTTTTATGTCAGAAGAATCATACTGTGTTCTCAGCCAGGTACATAATTCTGTCCTAAGCTCTTCTGTTAAAAGACTGACAACAGATTGGCTTCAGATTCCAAAAGATCTTTGATTCTATATCATATTTATCTCCCCTCTGAATACACAAATCCTTACATAAAATAAGATATTAAGACAGCAGAATAGGAATTCATGATAGTGCAACTGAAAAATGGTTTAGGTGTTTTCCTTTAATTTATAATACTAGGCATGATTTCTTTGTTTTTGATTGTACTGTTTGATAGCAGAAAATGCATAGTCTTTATTGAATACTTAAATTGTAGTGATATGCTGTCTGTTTCAATGCTGTAAACCAATGAAATATTTAAATGTTGGAAATTGATAAAAAAGTTATAAGTTATCTTTTAGAATGTGAAGTTAAATTTTCATATGCAGGGAGTTCCTTTATTCTCTAATTAAAACAATACATTCTATTGTTTAATATTCTGGATGACAAATAGCACATCATCCAAACATATGGAGAAATCACTAGGCTTTACAATGAGATTTTAAAAGAAAAATAAGTTACCAAAAGTCAAAGAGATGAAGTCAAACAGATGGGACAAAACATTACAGATCAGAATAGAAAAAATGTTGAAAATAAAGCTGAGCAATAGTAGTAAAGCAATATTCATTTTCAATATTTTAAGTCATATTTGTATTATTAGACTCTGACATGTGTTACATACATATTTCTTCATGTTATGTGCTAAGTAATTAAGAAAAATAGAGTTTCATATAGGTTGACCTGATTGTCAAATAGCAATTGAAACAAACGCATAGACAAGAAGAGAACTTTGAAAATTTGAATCCACAACAATGATTTCAGGAGGAAAACTGAAAGAAAATGTACCATGCAGACTCTTGTAACCCTGTAGCCTATGCCAATGCCCTCCACCTTCTAGAGATACCCTAGGTTATTTGTATAAAATGCAATAGAATTCTTTTAATTCCCTTTGTTTTGTAGTCAATGTTTTTAGCCTTGCCTTAGTAGAATCACATACTTTTGGTTTGCTTAATGTATAAGGAAATCAGTGTGAGGCCTGAATAATGAAAATATACATGATTTGTTTTAAAAATATGATTCTTAAGTTTCCTGAAATGCTCTATAATGATATGTGACTCTACATTTATCTTTTTGTTTTCTTCAAAAATTTTATGAATGAATACAGTGTATGACAATAACATTCACCTTAGCTCCAGCCATAATTCCCAGAACATCTCTATCCCAACTTCCATATATATAATGTATATATGTTTGTATATTCACATACTCGTGTGTGTGTGTGTGTATGTGTGTGTGTGTGTGTGTGTGTGTGTGTGTGTGTGTGTGTGTGTGTGTGTTTGTAGGTTTACTTTAGTCATGACCATACATGCAAGGTCTGTGGTGGTCATTTACTGGAGAATAAGCAACCTACCAGTGGCCATCTTCCTAAAGAAAAGTGACTCATTCTCCCCCATGAGTCCTTCTGTCATCCATACTGGAAACTTGAACTGGCTTGATTATATGCAGTTCTTGAGCCAATAAGCTACAGTGAGTGATTTTATGTGTGCCAAAGCAATGGCATACCCAGAGTACAGAATTTCAATGAGCTCCTCCCCATTTTCTGGCTCCTACATTCCTTCTACCCCCTTGTGTTCTCTGAGCCTTTGGTGGGAAATGGGGAGCAAGTTGATAGAGATGTTACATATAATGCTAAGTACTCAGAGTCAATTAGTCTCAGTATTTTGAGCACTTATGATTCTCTGTATTAACCATTATCAACTGCTTTAAGAAGTTTCTCTTACCAAGGTTGAGAGCAGTACAAAATTACATATATAAACATAAATATTTAGAAAGCAGTTTGACAACATGGTCATTTAGAATATCAACATTAAGTTTCTTCCCAAGGGCCTAGGACCTCTGTAGCAATGGGTTTTAGACATGCTTACAGAAGTATGCATCCATTTATTCCTGTGGAACAAGCTGTAATCTAATCAAGATTGTAGTTAGATTATCTTTATCACCATAAACAGTACTGTCACTACTGAACCTGTGGACAGGTATATACTATATCGTGTAGTTCCAATGTTGAGTCATATCACTGGTCTTTTCTCCCATCACATTCCACATAAACCTTCAAGCATGATGAAAGCTAGCCAACCGGGAGAACGTTCCTTATTAAGTTCAGGTTAGATTTATCTGTGTCCTAAAACAAAAGGTGGTGGCGTTTTCATAAATAGTTGACCATCTTCTTATAATGAGCAACCCAGAGCAATGTCAGTGTCAATGATTTGTTTCAGGTGCCTCAAACGTCTCTCTGATCAATAACAAGTAAGAAGGTTAAACTGTTCACAGCAATAAAATTTTCATATAATAAGTCATGTTTTCTAAGCGTACCATCATTCATTCATGTGAGATTCCTTTGTTCAAACACACTTCTTAAAATTGTATTTTAATTACCTTATAAACTATTATGTTTTCATAAGGATTTTATATATTTATAGTTTTAATTTACCTGCTCCCCTCCCTTCCTCTTTCTACCATTCCCTCTATCTCTCCCAAAACCTTAAAAACCAATATTTCTCCAGATTCTTTCATATTACAAGAGATGCACTACTCCTATTATTTTTGTTATTACTTTGGTAGTGAGATCAAAGGTTTCTACACAGCTTTTCAAACACACTTCAGTTTTCTCTACTTTCACTTCACCTATATTTTTCCACTTCCCCTTATTTAATGGATACCCTCAATGGCTAATTTCTGATTTTTATTAGCTTCCACATGTACTCCAGATTAAATACACAAGACATTAAATTTTAAACCCACATATAATATATATGTATACACACATGCATATATATATGCATATATATATGTATGCATATATATGTGTGTATATATGCATACATATATGTGTGTGTGATATATATCAGTGTATGCATATATATATGCATATATATATATATATTTCCAGCTATTTACCTAAAATTTTCATCATATTTCAACCTCCATTGAAAGTTGAAAGTCTCAGACCTTTCTTCACAGATAGCAAAAAACAATCTCAAATTTTCAGTCGAGATTTAAATTGACTGAGGGTAGCTTAAACAACACTGAACAAAAAGAATACTGAATGGCATAACACTATAGCAGATTTCAAATGACACTATAGTACTCATATAATATATTAACATAGTATGAGTACAAAATAGAGAAAAAGATTAGTAGAATAGAGGACTTAAATATAATGGCATAACTATAACTATCTAATTCTTGACAATTATGTCAAAAGTATTCATTGGAGAGAAGATAGCATCTTTCACAAATGGATCTTGGAATCATGGAGTTCAGAGTTCCGTATGTCTAAATAAACCATAAAATTAGATCCTTGTCTTTCACATAAGACCTGATAACCTCACACTGCTAGAGGAAAAACTAAGGAGTATACTTCAATTTATACTTATGAATAAGGACTTTCTGAGTAAGATTCCAATAACATAGAAAATAGAACCAACCATTCCCAAACAGGATCTCACAAAGCTAAAAGTCTTCTGTACACAAAGGAAATTGTCAATTTTGTGACACAATAAAAAAGACAACTAAAAATCCCTAAATATCCAGAAAACAGATCTGTTTAAGAAAAATGGATGAAACATAACAGAAAATTCTCAAAATAAAAAATAAAAATACCTAGTAAACATGTAGAAAAATTCAATATCCTTAGCTATCAAGGAAATTGAAGTTAAAACAATTCTGAGATTTTACCTTATCATAGTCAAAATGATGAGGTTCAAGAAAACAACCAACAACCTCTGCTGACAAGGGTGTGGAAAAAAGGAAACCCTCATTCTCTGTTGGTAGGATTATAAACTGGATGAGACATGCTGGATATCAGTGCAGAAAATTCTAGAAAAGCTAAATATAATTTTGTCATATGACCCAGAGAAACTACTCCATGATATATGCCAAATAGATTCAACATCCTACTACAAAGATACTTGCTCAGTCATGTCTGTTACTACTCTTTTCATATTAAGTAGGTACTGGAAACAACATAAATGTCCTTCAAGTGAAAAATCAGTAATAAAAATGTCACACATATACACAATGCAATATTGCCCAGCTGTCAAGAACTATGGGTACATTTCTAGGATTAAGGAACACAAGTCTTTCTTATATTCCTGAAAGAATATGATGCCCTATAGCTTTTAATATTATTAAATATCCACAGACTGCAGGAGCTCCTTCTGATCCTTCAGCCAGTAGCCTTTAAGATACCATCCTACTTGAGCATGGTCTCTTTTGCTTTAAAAAAACTTCAGGCTATTAGACTCTGTTCCTGGTCACATAGAGAGCTGTTGTCTAGGACAATGATATGTAAGTTTTCCCCTTAAATAAATAACCCTTTTATTAATCATAATTCCAAACGGGTGTGGGATTGTTTTGTGACTTATGTCTACATCCACATATTCATAAATTTCATTTGGTTTTAACATAGAATTATTATGATTCTCACACTGGCAAAAAATTGAAGGCCATCATAACATATATGTATATATACATACATAAATATAATGTGATATATTGCATTACTTTTATATAAGCATCTATCCTTGAAAAACTTACAATTCTCATGACTATATATATATACATATATATACATATGCATATATATATGCAATATTAAGTTTCCACTAGTTGAAATTCCTGTTATACCTACTTTTTTAAAAAAATCCACACAAAAATCCAGAAAATATAGGACATTATGAAAAGACCAAGTGTATGAATAAAATAGATAGAGGAAGGAGAAGAAATCCTTTAAAGACACGGAAAATATTTTTAAAATACCATAGAAGAAAATTTCCTCAATCTAAAGAAAGAGATTTCTATCAAGTTACAAAAAAATGCAAACAGAGCACCAAATAGAAAGGACCACACAAGAAATTCTTCAGTCACATTCTATTCTAAATATTTAATCTAGAGAACAAATAAATTGTATGTAAAAAGCTGCAGTAGATAAAAGAACAAGTCACATATACAGGCCATTAGAACAGCAACTGAATTTTTAATGGAGTTTCTAAAAGCCAGAATGCCCTGGATGTATGTTCTACAACAACCACAGATGCCATTCCAAAATATTACACTTAGTAGAACTATCAGTCACATCACAATCGATGGAAAAAAAAATCCGTGATTGGATGGGTTTTGGGAGCAACAAACAATAAATGGGACCGAAACTGAAAATCTTCTATAAAGCAAAGGATATAGTAAATAAGAGAAAACAACAGTCTACAAAATTGGAAAATATCTTCTCCCACACCACATCTGACAGGGGACTGATCTTCAAAATATATAGAGAACTCAAGAAATTAGACATCAAAATGGAAAATAATCCAATTAAAAAATTGGGTACAGAGCTAAACAGAGAATTCTCAGAAGAATCTCAAATGACTAAAAGATATTTAAGGAATTTCTCAACATCCTCTGACATCAGGGAAATGCAAGTTAAAATGACTCTGAGATACCATCTTACACCTGTCAGAATAGCTAAAATAAAAAGTACTGAGGGCAGCTTATGTTGGAGAGAATGTATAGTCAGGGCATCACACCTCCACTGCTGGTGGGATTGCAAACTTGCACAACCACTTTGGAAATCTGTATGATGGTTTCTCAGAAAACAGGGAATCGATCTACCTTAAGACTCAGCATTACCATTCCTGGACATATACCCAAAGGATGCTCAATCATACCAACAAGAACACTTGCTCAACAATATTCACAGTAGCATTATTCATAATAGCCAGAACCTGGAAACAACCTATATGCCACTTTACAGAAGAATAGATAGAGAAAATGTGGTACATTTACACAATGGAATATTACTCAGCTGAAAAATCCTATAATATCATGAAATTTGCAGGCAAATGGATGGAACTAGAAAAAAAAACATCCTGAGTAAAGTAGCCCTGAATCAGAAAAACAAATATGCTATGTACTCACTCATAAGTGGATATTAGATGTGAGGCAAATGATAACCAGAATACAACTCACAGCTCCAGAAAAGCTATATAACAAGGAATATCCTAAGAGGGACACATAGATTTCCCAGAGAAGGGGAAATAGATGAAATCTCCTGAGTAAACTTGAGGCAAGGGGGGAGATAAAAGGGAGGAGATAAGAGATGAGAACATGAGGGAATGGGATGGTCAAGGGGGGTGAGGGATGGAATGGGAGTACAATGAAAGAGAGATCTTGATAGAGACAGCCACTATAGGGTTAGTGTGAAACTGTATTCATTTATACACTGCCTGGCCCATTATATTTAACCTCTACTTGGCTAATTCTCACTTCTTGATTAACCCATTTCTAATAATCCGTGTAGCACCACGAGATGGTGGCTTACTGGGAAAGATCCTAACCTATGTCAATCTCAGGCCAGAGCTTCATGGCGTCTGCTTGACTGCTTCTTTCTCCCAGAATTCTGTTCTGTCTACTCCATCCACCTAAGGGCTGGCCTATCAAAAGGCCAAGGCAGTTTCTTTATTAACCAATGAAAGTAACACATATACGGATGACCCTCCTACACCAATGGTTCTAGGAAAAATCCCATGAATCCACAAGGATTACGCTAGATAAGACTTTTAGTAATAGTGGGGAGGGAGCCCAAACTGGCTTCTTCTGTAATCAGATTGGTGAATATTCCAACTATCATCATAGAGCCTTCATCCAACAACTGACTTGAAGAGATCTGCAACCAAGTACCAGGCCAAACACTGGGAATTCAATCAAATAAAGGATGGAGGGAATATATGAGCAAGGGAGGTTAGGATCAGGATGGAGAAATCTACAGAGACTGCTGAACCAAGCTTGTGAAAACTCAGGAACTCTAGACCGACAGATATGAAACCTCCATAGAACCAAACTATGCCCTCCATATGTGGGAGACAGTGGTGAAGCTTAGACTATCTGTGAGGCACCAGGCAGTAGGAAAAGAATCTATCCCTGGTACATTAGCTAACTTATTGTGGCCCATTCCCTATGGCAGGATGCCATGCTCAGCCTTAATGCAGGGTGAGGAGGGGTTTGGCCCTGCCCTAACTTAATGTGCCAGACAATGTTGACTTCCCATGAGAACTCTTACCCTTTGGGAAAAGTGAATGGCAGATGGGCTGGAGAGAAGTGGAGAAGGGAAAAGGAGAGGTAAGGAGAGAACTGTAGATGGAAAATAAATGAAATTAAAAGGGGGGAAATATTCCAAGATAAATTCACATTTAAAAAAAAAAATCTGTCCACCAATCCAGTTCAGAAGAACATACCAGAAGCAAAACTTTAGTCTGAAGGAAAGTTTAACTACACCTAAGAAGACACAAGTAATAAATCAAAGAATAACAAATCAAAACAGAGGAAATCCTACGCCATGACAATAAAATAACAGCAATCAATAAACACTTCTCATAATAACTCAACATTAACGGTCTCAATTTCCCCAATAAAAGGACATGGTCTAACAGATTAGATTATAAAATGGGATCCATATTTCTGATGATTCTGAGACAATCCCTTTACCTTCGAGAAAAGACATCACTCTAAGGTATAAAAATAGATAAATATTCCAAATAAATTGACCAAGAAGCAATTAGGTGGATCAGTTTTAGTATCTGACAAAATAGATTTCAATCCAAAATTAATCCGAACAGATAGAGAAGGATACTGCATAGTCATCCAAGGGAAAAAAAAAAAACCAAAAGGATATTTCAATTTTAAGTATTTATGTACCAAAGGACACCCAAATTCATAAAGAAAACTACTGCAGCTAAAACCACATATTGACCCTCACACAGTAATAAAGGAATAGTCAGTCAAAACAAAGCAGATGTTACATTTTTGGTTTTCTGTAAGCTTTTTATTTTATTTTTGTATTTTCTGTACTATTATTTGATTTGATTTCTTGTTGCTTTGTTTTTGTTTGTGTTTTTGGAGACAGAATGAGCAGAAGAATATGAAGCTATGTAAGTAGGGATGTGGGGCAGAGATGGGAGAAGTTACATAAGGGGAAACACAAGATAGAAATGCACTGTAAAATAAAAACTTAAATAAAAAGTAGTCATTGTTTAAATTTTGGTGTTGATTTTTTTCTTGGTATCACTGAAAACTCAAATCAATTTTTATATATATTTTGTGCTCCTAAATGTAGATTGCTATTTATTTTTTTTAATATTTAATTATTAGATTATTATTATTAATTGGAAAGTAAAATGATGCTCTGTTGTTTTCAATGTGTTTCATGTAAGTTGAAAAACAGCACAGCATCATTTTGCTTTCCAATTAATAATAATAATTTATTTTCAATAAAAAGAAGCAAGAAATTAATTATTAAGAATATAAATTTGAATGATATTTATTAAGCAAAGTGTATGTGATTTTAGTCAAACACATTAAGTACACAATATACAGTTTCTTAAAAGAAATTTATGCTAAAATGAGAAAAGTTGATATGTTGAAATTTTATTATAATACTTAATTTTAAATACTCATTAAACATAGTCATTCTATTCTTTCTGATGATGGTTTATATTTCGCTCTAAATTTTTTACTGCAACTTATGCAAGGTTCAAAAAACTGGCAGTTTATATGTTTATCAGTTCATTTAAGTTAATCGTAATCTTTATGTCTCCTGTCCCTTCCCTCAAGCAACACTGCTTATGAGTATTCAAACATAGGTGCTTACCAGAATTTGGTGAGCTCAGAGCAAAGTATCCTCTGTTCTGAGGGAAATAACAGTATGAATAATTAGCATGAGTAACATCTTCACATTAAAAAGGCAGTACACATTGTCTTTGATCATACTCATTATTTTAGAATTGGCAGAACTTTTCCAATTTTAATCTTCCTGCCACCCCTCTTGTATATAGAAGATATAATCATTTATCTCTTTATTCTTAATTCTTGACATCACATAAGGTGTTAATATTTTCTTCAAGGGTCATAATAGTTTCTGGTAAATCATAAAACTGATGTTCTGGGAAGAATTGCTGTAATTGCTGTTCTAACAGTTTTCTTTGTGCCCTTGTGTCTGTGGAATAAAGAAAAGGAAATTTCCCTTTACTAATTGTCTTTCCTTCTCCTTTGAGTGCCAATTTCATTTTGTGTAACTATTTTAAAACTATTCTTTAGAAAATGATTTCTGTCATTCTTTACAATATCAAATTCTTGTGGGATTCATTATACATTATTTCTACTGCTGCCTTTTTTATTTGACACACAAATGTTTTCTTTTCCAATCTCTATGTATTTGCAATGTTTATACTCTCTACTGAAGAATACATATGCTTATCTTTTAATCCTAAACTCCTTATAAACTCACTTCAATTCCAAAGAATAAAAACTAATTTTAAACATGCTCCATGCTCATAGAAATGCTATTATTGGGGAAGTAGCTATTAGAACCAACCTAACATGACCTTGAGACACCTCAGCCAGCCTGCACCAGAAGAGCTAGAGGTAAAAGCCCTCCCCCCAACTCAGCACTTGAGATGAGATCACCATCATAATCATTTATGTGTTTGGCTTCTCTCCAACCGCTTAGGCTCATGGATTGTGGGCTTATAGTAGTCCCCTCCACTGCCATAGCAATATACCACAGACTGGATGGCTTCAGCAGTCTACATTTGTTTTTTACATTTCTATAAACTAGCGGTCCATGTTGAATGTGCAAATTCTGCTTTTTGGTGACAGCTGTCAAACACACAAATGATTTTTCTTATATAGTCCTTATATAGCTATTCCTCAGCACATGCAAACATGCATATGCACAGAGAGAGACAGACAGAGAGATAGAGACAGAGAGAGACAGAGAGAACAACTCAAAAAGACACCAGTCAGGAGGAGATGGGGGAAGTAAAATGCATGATCAGAATATTTTGTATTATTTTTTCTATAAAATTAATAAGAAATATGAAAATAATATTAGATTATAAACTCACCCTTGTGACCTCATTTAACTTTTATAGCACTGTTAATTGTAAGATTTATTTCTTTTCAGGTATTTATGTATTTGTGTATGTGTATGTGTGTGTGCATGTGTGTGTGTGTGTTAGTATGGGATATGGATGCCCACATAGGAGGTCAGAAAAGGGTATAAAATCTCCTTGAACTAGAGTTCCAGAACTTGTTAGCTGCCACATGTGAATGCTGAAGACTGAACTCTGGCCCTTTCTACAGCAAGAACTTTTAACTGCTTAGTCTTCTCTCAAGTCACTTCAAAACATCCTAAAAGCCTGTATCTCCAAATTCATTCATTTTGAGGGCTAAAACTTCAATATATGAATTTTGGGAAATGTAATTCAGTCCACACCAAATAAATCCATTCTAATTGCCATTTCTCTAATTTGTGGATAGTGGCTAATGTTGGTTATTCATAATTGTCACCTTGATGAGATTTAGAAACACCATGGTAACTATGGTGGTTTGAATGAAAATGGTCCTCATAGGTTCAGAGAAAGTGACACTCTTAGGAAGTGTGGCCTTGTTGGAGGAAGTGTGCCAATGGAGTTGGGCTTTGAGCTTTCAAGAGTTTAAGCTAGGCCCAGTGTTTCTGTCTCTCTCTCTTCCTGCTGCCTGTCTATGCAGATGTAGAACTCTCAGCTCTTTCTTTGGCATCATATGTGCCTGTGGGCCACAAATGATGCTTCCTTCTGTGACAACAATTAACTCAACCTCTGAACCTGTGAACATCTCCAATTAAATGTTTTCCTTTATAAGAGATGCTGTGCTTATGCTGTCTCTTCACAACAATAGAAGCCCTAACTAAGACAGTAACAAACTTGTACACATATCTGTTACAGATTTCTTACTGGATTGAGGTAGGAAGATCCATCCTAAAAGTGAGTGATGTCATTCAGTGGTATGGGACCTTGACCTGATAAAACAAGGAAATGACAAGTAGTTCATTGTTATATATTACCTTTAAATATGTAAAATTCTTCCATAATATCATATTTTGCACACTTAGTCTGGAGCTACTGGTGTTTTATGGGGAAAGAAATAAAAACTTTTGGATGCATGACCTAGCTAGAGGAAAATGATCACATTGGATGTGTTCTTAAAAGTTATGCCCAGGCGTCGGTCCCTTAATCTCTCCCTATTTCATGTCTGCCATTAAGTGAACAGTTTCTACCACATGTGCAAACCACCATAATGTACTGACTTCACTACAGGCATAGATATATTAATACAAGAAACCATGGGCAGAACCTTCTCAAACGGTGATCTAAGTCCTCCCTCCATTTCAATGATTCTATGAGGTATTATATAACCCCACATTGAAAACAAGGACTAACACATTCAATTTATTAAATAAAATGAAGTGCTTTTATCATTGAAAGTGAATAAACATGAAGAACAGAAGTCGGTCACTCAAAAAACCATCACCAGATTTTTAAAAATTATTTTTCATGACTCTCACTGCTTTAATATATTATTCTTCCAAAGTCATCACTTGGGTGACTTTTAAGTCACCTAAATGTACCATATGGTACATTTCCTTGCACTAAACTTTTATGTAACAAAATAAGCATCTCCCAGTTTTTATGATATATTTTTTCAAGTCAATATTTGAATTCTTTTAACTATAAAGTTTTATAAAAACTTAGAATTTTTGAGGGACAGTGAGTAGACTATGTAAGAAAATCTATTTGTTGTGGGGATAAAAGAATCCTCTAAAGAATGCTGTATACCAGTGAATCCCACAGACAGAATTGAAATTGTTATCTCTGGGGCAGAACAGCTCACATAGCCATAGGCAAAATTCTGTGGATCCATCTGAGCAGCCTTATTTGATGAGAGTGTAAGTTGCTGGAGATTTGTCTTTACTTCCAAATGTGCCTAACTTATCTTTCCCTTGTGCTTTCAGTGGAAATTCTCCAGAGGGAATAGCAGTGACTTAAAAATACGTACCAGCCACATTCTCTTTTCCAGATTTTGTGGCAATTTGCTGTAATTAATAGAAGAGCTCAATTTTCAAAATACCCTAAATTTACATTCAAAATAAACTAAAAACTTTTAGTTTTGTGAGTTTGTAACTAATGTAACCTTCTGAAACCCAGAATCTGATATCTGTCACAAAATCTAAAATGAAGTCTCAGTGCTAAGTGCTGCAATCAAATGGCTGTTTAATACTGAAAGATGAAAATAATTACTTTCCAGATAATTGTGTCTTGTCCTTTATAATTTATTCTGAGACAGAGTCTCAAACATTCTAGACAAACCATTGATACACTATGTAATAGATGATAACTTAAACTTCTCATTCTTCTGTCTCCAGCACCCAGGTTTGGGGATGAGAATTATGAGACATTATACCCGGTATGTGCTATATAGAAAATGAAACTCAAGGCCTTGTGCATACTAAGTAAGCTCATTATCAATCAAGCTAAATCTCCAGCCCCTGAATCCTTTATTTTATACATTTTTGAATAAAATGAAGAATATATATGAAATATACATTATTTGTCAATATATAAAGACTACTATACCAAATACTTAGTATGTAAGGATTTATTTTGCTTTTTAATATTTTCAATATTTATTTTAAAATAATGCATAATTCCATATTTGTAAAAATTGACAACATAGATGAAATCATATCTTTATATTCCTAAAATCTTAAGAAGATTACTGTTAATATTTTAGAAATTGTTTCAAATATTTTGATAAATTTTCATGCAGTTGAAATTATACTTATATAAGTTTTATCACTTTATTTATATTATACTATAATCACCACTTGGGTTATTTAAAAATATTTCTAAACAATATTAAATGTCTAAATAATATCTTTATATGCTTTAAGTATAGCTTTAGAATTATCTTGGTGTTGGGTCTGTGTAATGTTGATGTGTGATGTTTTTATTTTTGTTTATAATAATGTTAATATTTTAAGGAAAATAAATTCTAAAAATGACATCATACTTTTTTATTTGTTACAGTAGATAACACTGCAACAATCATCTTTCTTTAAAAATATATTTTGTAGATTTTTATGTGTAGGAGTGTTTTCTTACATGAATGTAAGCACACCATTGTTTGTGCCTAGGACACTCAAGGTCAAAAAGGATTTTAACCAACCTAGAACTGGAGTTACAGATAGCTCTGAGCCATTATGTGAGTGGTGGAAGCCAAACCTGTGTTCCCTGGAAAAGCAAAAGTATCTGAACCAGTGAGTCATATTTTCAGCCCCTAACATCTTTATACTAAAATTATTGAACAAATATCTCACCATTTCTAAAACTAAGTTTATGTATAGTTTGTAGATTAATAAATTATTTTGAGAAACAAGAAAACATTTATTGATACTGGACATGAGATCTACCGTTGAAATATGTTCACATCTTGCAAACAAAAAAAAAATAAAAGGTTATTAAATCATCCTTGGTTTGATGAAAGACTCTGAGAATCTGATACATATCCTTTCTTTCAAAACCTGTGATATTATTTGCCCCTAATATAAGATAAAATGATATTTTAAAAATAAACTCAAATTGTGAAAAGAAAAAAAAATGTCTCCAGGAAAAGAAATTACTAAAAGATATACCTTTGAATACTTTAAATTTTATATAGTAATGAAATCACATGATATTTGATGGGCACAAACCCAGAAAACAGTCACAAAATTATGTAGTATAGAAATTTGAATCTGAATTTATATGGCTTTTCCATATAAACTTGTGCCTCAGACTTCTCCAAGATTCTTCCAACTAAAATCATTTCACAACAAAAATAAAATTATCCTTTCTCAGAAATCCCAGTTCCTCCACTTCAAAGTCATGTGAGCAAAATCCCAAAAGTAACCTAGTAATGTTTATAAGTAAACAAAAATTCTATCTGTACATAAATGAAATCATGTTTATACTTCTTTAGTAAGCAGAGAAGTTTCTCTGAAAGGTTGCAAATTATATAGAGTTGCTGTTATTTATTATCCTATTTCAAAAAACAAGATGAAAAAGAAAAAAAAAACTTTAGTTACATGTCATCCACGCCTCCAAAATAACAGAAGCTCCTACATATCACAATGACTATGAACGAAAACAAAGACAAGCATGGCATAAAATGTCTAAGAGTGGAGTAGTGCCACAAAGAGCTTAGCAGTAACCCAACAGCACTCTAATTGGATTCAAGATACATTCAACAAGAGGGGAAATATGACTGGGACTAGAAACCTAGCCAATACTCTGCACTAGTGAAGCTGTGGATCCCAGAGGACGAATCACAAATCACCATATTACCAAACTAGGACAATCCCTAACAACAATCTAAACATTTGTTCACAGATAAGTGTTGTTTTCATTTCTTATAGAGATAATTTCTCTTTGCAGCAGATGGAGACCATAAGAGAAAACCACAATCAAATGAAATATGGAGTTGTGGAACCCAGTCTCAGTTTATGCTTCTACAAATCACATTACACCTACAGCTCAGGGAACATTGCAGATAGGGGGAATAAAAGATTACAAGAGTTACAGGCCCAGGAAGTTTGCCCTGAGAATGTGTCTACTATGAATATTAGAAACTCCAGCCACAAAGTCTCACAAACCTGGCTGTCAAAACATGGCCTGCATAAAGATGACACCCAATCAACATGACAAAGAGAATGAGGCAAAACCCATAAGGCCTCAGACTTACACATAGAACTATGGGAAACTAATAAATGGTAAATGGGAGAAATAATCTTCTCCATGGAAGAGTATGGCAATTGGTTATCCAATACCAAATAGGCAACCTTGAAAACGTACATACAGGTAACATTACATAGAGCAGGCAATATTTTGAAATACATATGCATGTACATACATGTACGTATATATTTATATTGTACATCTTAAGTATTTAAGTACATACATACTTTTTTATTTATTTTACTTTCCAACTCATCCTCAAGTAGAAAAGTATAGAATATAACTTATTTAAGCTAACTCTAACTTGAAGCAATTTTAAACTATATTAAAACTCAGAGCATTGTGATATTACTCAATATCAATATTTTATTTTACCCCATAGTTAATAAAAAATTTTGTTGTTTTTATTAATTATTGTCAAAGTAAAGAACAATATTGATGTAAACATAATATACATAAAAGTGTCCAAGTTTATATGTATCAACATACATGTATCATCACTTTATATTTGATCATATTACTTTATGTTTTCTATTTTCAAAGTAGTAGAAAAAATTTTGAAGCATTGACTATATTGATATTTATAACTACATGTTTATGTATATATAAATATGATATAATTTTGAGCATAATAACCGTTATATATTTTAATATAACCTATTAGCATGACCGTAGCAAATAATATAACATGGGTTTTCATAATGCCAATGAGAACATAGAATCATTTCCAGAATCATAGTTTACAGGATGACTCTATCTATAAAACTATAAAGTCTGAGAATGAGTAATCTCTTTTATAAATGATTCCATCTAAAGGAAAGTAATTTTCAAAATGTACAGATCAGTTCCTCCAACTTCCATTAAAAGGAACCCTGTCTCATTAAAAGTTCCACGGTGTTCATATTAAGTCATGTGCAGCAGTGAAAGGAAATCAATGGCTACTTAGACATTACAATGTTTTCTTTCTTTTGAAGTTTTGTAGCTTAACCTCAAACTTATGGTAAATAAAAGGCATGCCCCATGGGAAAATAATGATAGATGCTTTAATATGGCAATAAGGATCACAAGTAAAAGTAAAAAGAGCCATGTCTTAGTAAGTGAACACATCGAAGTTTTAATTTTCATACCAACATTTAGTACATTCTATCTCAACTCTACTGAGTATTTTCCTCTACATAAAGAGATTCATGTAATACTTTTGAGTATATTCCTGCAACTGTATCAATCATCTTAACACAGACTTCTTATACATTTGCCAAAAAAAGACATAAGATCTGAAGAAATGAAATTAGTGTTTTAGGCAGAGAGGGTATACACCATATCTGTTCCACTTTTTTTGAGAGAGATATGTAGCTCAACCTTCATGTTAGGGAGAAGAAAATTATAACCTACTAGTTATAAGTAAAAGGAACTTGTGTGGTTAATTAGAATTAATATCTACTAAACTGTCCTAAACTTAGAATGAAATAGTGCCTTAACACATTCTTCAAAGAAAAAGAGAAGGAATTTAAATTCACCAAGGAGGTCATTACTTTGTTTTTTAAGAGCTCTTGCTTACATTCCAAAATGAAAGATATCAAATTTTTACTCAACTTTGGTGCAGCAGAATTGTCTGTATTCTGTCAGTCGTGTTTTAAATAAATGCTGTCTGGCCAGGTAGGAAGTATAGGTGGGTCAACCAGACAGGAAGTAGAGGCAGAGCAATGAGAACAGGAGAATTCTGGGAAGAAGGAAGCCCATTCCTCCCAGTCCTGCCCAGACTACTGAAGAAGCAGGATGTGATCTGCCTTGCTGAAAAAGGTGGGTAACACCATGTGGCTAACATAGATAAGAATAATGGGTTGATAAAGGTTATAAGAGCTAATAAGAAGATTGAACTAATGGGCCAATCAGTTTATAACTTATGGAGACCTCTGTGTGATTTTTTGGGGACTTGCTGGCATGGGAACAGGGCAGGACAGAAACCCCCACAAGCAGCAACTTCTCCAGTTACAGAATGGTGCCCACATGGACATCTGCATGAAAAAAAAGTATGACACAGCTTGGGAAGTAATTCTAGAACAAAATAACAGCATTAAACATGGCTTCTTGGTAGCAGCAATTTCTCGGGTCTCCTATGCTTGCTAGAGGCAAGCAAGAACTCTCGTTTAAGAGAGGCTTTTAGGAGGTCCTACCACAAAATATTTACATTCTGTTGATGACAAGCTGACTGCATGCTTTTTGGTTTTCAGCTGTAGCAGGAAATAACTCACGCTGTTTTAAAATTCTGGTTTTGTGGGCCGTCCTGCCAGGGCAAACTCTGACTCTTTCAGGCAGGCCCTCCAACTATGGAGAATTTAAGGGTGGTTTGTGAGCACACTGCTGCAACTTGCTTGCTGGCAGAGACCTTAAAATGCTGTAGATTTGTGGCAATAAACATGTCTCTGGCCAGTACATCCACCATGAGGCTAAAATCACAGAAAGCTAAGAAATAGGCTGGAGCCAGCCATCAAAGCCATAGCTTTAATCATCTCCATATTGCTCAGTAAATTAAAGACTCATGTAGTCAGAAAAAGAGAGATATACAATAAAGAGAGATTCAAAGGAAAAAAAAAACTCTAAATGGTTTACTGTGTGTTAAAAATATATGCAGGGTAAAGGTTAAAGTACTTAAAATAAAAAAGAAAAAAGAGAGTAGTTGAGTGTGGTGGTAGACGTCTTTAATCCCAACGCTTGTGAGGCAGAGGCAGAGGCAGAGGCAGAGAGACTTCTTTGAATTCAAGGTGGGGTGGTGCACACCTTTAATCCCAGCACTTGGGAGGGAGAGATAGCCAGATCTCTGTGAGTTCAAAGACAGCCTGGTCTACAGAGTGAGTTCTAGGACAAAGATACACAGAGAACCTGTCTTAACAACTAAAAGTTCAATCCTATACAATAAAAGTACTTCTGGAGACATTACTATCCTGACTTCAAACTCTATTATAGAGCTATAATAATAAAAAAACAGCTCGGTATTGGCATAAAAACAGATATGTTGACCAACAGAATTAAATTGAAGACCTGGATAATAATCCACAAACCTATGAACACCTGATTTTCAACAAAGGAGATAAAATTTTACAATGGAAAAAATAAAATATCTTTAACAAATGTTGCTGGCATAACTGGATGTCAACCTGTAGAATGAAAATATATCCATATCTATCACCATGCAAAAAACTCAAGTCCAAATGGATTAAAGACCTCAATATAAATCTGACCACACTGAACCTGATAGAAGAGAAAGTGAGAAGTAGTCTGCAACACATTGGCACAGGAGACCACTTTCTACGTATAACCCCAGTAGCACAGAAAATAAGAGCAACAATGAATAAATGGGACCTCCTGAAACTGAGAAGCTTCTGTAAAGCAAAAGACACTGTCACTAAGACAAAAAGGCAATCTACTGAATGGGAGAAGATTTTTACCTACTCCACATCAGACAAAGGTCTGATCTCCAAAATATATAAAGAACTCAAGAAACTAGACATTAAAATTCTGAATAACCCAATTAAAAAATGTGGTACTAAACTGAACAGAGAATTCTCAACAGAAGTTCAAATGGCCAAAAGATACTTAAGGTCATGTTCAATGTTCTTAGCAATCAGGGAAATGCAAATCAAAACAACTTTGAGATACCATCTTATACCTGTCAAAATGGCTAAAATCAAAAACACCAATGCTGGACAGGATGTGGAGTAAGGGGAACACTCATTCATTACTGGTGGGAATGCAAACTTGTGCAACCACTTTGGAAATCAATGTGGCAGTTTCTCAGAAAACTGGGAGTCAACCTACCTCAGGATCCAGCAATTTCACTCTTGGGAATATACCCAAGAGATGCCCAATCATACTACAAAACCATTTGTTCAACTATGTTCATAGCAGCATTATTTGTAATAGCCAGGACCTGGAAACAACCTAGATGCCCCTCAATGGAAGAATAGATAAAGAAAGTTTGGCACATATACACATTAGAGTTTTACTCAATGGTGTAAAACCATGACATCTTGAATTTTACATGCAAATGGATGGAAATAGAAAACACTTTACTGAGTGGGAAAACCCAGACCCCTAAATATGAATATGGCGTGCACTCACTCTTTAGTTGATTCTAGCCATAAACAAAGGACATTAAGCCTATAGTTCATGATCCAGGAAGAGCTAAATAAGAAGGTGAACCCAAAGAAAAACATATATTTATCCTCCTTGATATTGGAAGTAGACAAGATCACCAGGAAAAAGTTGGGAGCACTGGGGTGTGGGTGGGGTGGGAGGAAAGGAGGGTGGGAAGAGAAAAGTAAGAAGGGAAGGATTGGGAAGAGCTTGGGGGAATTGGGAGGTTGAGATGGAGGAAGGGTGGATATGGGAGCAGGGAGGAAGATATCTACATTAAGGGAGCCATTTTAGGTTTGGCAAGAAACTTGGCTCTAAAGGGGTTCCCAGGTGTCCAAGGGGATGTCCCCAGCTAGGTCCTTGGGCAGCAGAATAGAAGGTTACTGAATTGGTCTTGTCCTATAGGCACACCGATGAATATCTTGCATATCACCATAGAACCTTCATCCAACAATGGATGGAGATAGAGACAGAGACCCTCACTGGAGCACTGGACTGAGCTCCCAAGGTCCAGATGAAGAGCAGAAGGATAACATGTGCAAAAAAGTCAGGACTGTGAGGGGTGTGTCCACTCACTGAGACAGTGTGACAGATCTAATTGGAGCTCACCAAGGCCAGCTGGACTATAACTGAACGAGCATGTGATCAGACTGAACTCTCTGAATGTGGCTGACAATGAGGGCTGACTGAGAAGCCAATGATAATGGCACTGTGTTTTGATTCTACTGCATGTACTGGCCTTTTGGGAGCCTAGCCTGTTTGGATGCACGCCTTCCTAGACCTGGATGGAGGGGGGAGGGCCTTGGACTTCTCACAGGACAAGATACCCTGACTTCTCTTAGGACTGGAGAGGGAGGGGGAGGGGGTTTGGGAGGAGTTGGAGGAGTTAGAAATTTTTGATAAATTAATAAACTAAAATAAAAATAAATGAAATAAAAGAAATTGAGTTTAAAGTAAAGCCACATAAAGATTGAAAACACACAGAGAATCTGGATACTGTATGTTGTTATTCTCTCTTTCAATTGTTTGTATGCTGAGGAAGGAACAACAGCTGCTAAAGATACTTGCTTATAAGTGCTGCTTATCCAAGATAGGTATTTTGGTATTTTGAAAATACCTTGACATCAAAATTGAAGTCATAAGGTGTGTTTACTGTAGAGAAGAGATTTTGCTTTTGTTTCCACAGGAAATGAGAGGCTGTGGATTCATTCAGAGTTAAGAAAGAAAAATCAGATTTGATCAAGGAAGACCACCTGAGAAATCTCCAGTAGGAACAGATGGCCAGGATGTCAGAGTTCTACATCCAGAACAGATTCAAGATGCTGCCTGAAATGATCAAGCCTCACAGGATACTCCAGTCAGGACTTGATCATAAGTCTGAATTTTCTTTAGGTACCTATAAGATTATAAGCACCCCCAAACACCCGGAAGTAGCCTGGAATACTATGCCCATATTCCCCCAAAATGGACTATGGATATTTTTCTTTGTTTAAAAAAATAGGGAAAGTGGTGTGGGAGAATTATCTGTACTCTGCCAATCATGTTTTTAATAAACGCTGATTGGCCAGGCAGAGAGTATAGTCAGATCAATCAGACAGAAAGTAGAGGCTAGGGGATGAGAACAGGAGAATTCTGGGAAGAAGGAAGTCCATTACTCCCAGTCCTGCCCAGATCACCAAAGAAGCAGGATGTGATCTACCCCACTGAAAAAGGTACTGAGCTATGTGGCTAACATAGATAAGAATAATTTGTTGATATAAGCTATAAGAGTTAATAATGTAGACCTCTGTGTGATTCTTTTGGGGATAAATGGCTGTGGGAACAGGGCAGGAAAGAAACCCCAGCAAGCAGGACCTAATCCTACACAACTTTATAGTAATATTTAACATGAGTATTTTGTTTAACTCCCATATCTTCCAGTTGGTAATTTGTATTAGGGACTCAAGATCTTGCATATTTGATTGCCTCTTCTTTAGAAGGAAAACAGTAGTGCTGACTTCTATGGTAATATAAAAAAGTAAATAAAATTACCTAAAATTAAAAATACACTTATAGGATAATATCAACTTTCAATTTTGGTCTTTAAATGTAGCCCAGGCTGATCTTCAATATGTAATATTCTGCTTCAACTTGTTGAGATTTTGAGCAATATCACAATGCCAGTTCCACTAGGTTTTTTAATAAATAATATTTCCCTTATATGTCTCCTTTTTTCTCTTTACATTTCCTTTTACCTTTCTAAGTACTGACACTTTCCAGAGAAATTTTTAAAAAGGTTGAAGAATAACAGATTGAACTTATCCACAGGGAGAGTGATAGTGAATTTGCAGATTAGTTCAGTTACTCTCAAGCACATAATCTTTGGAAAATTAATAAAATTGCCCTGAGCTTCAATGTTCACATTCGTATAATGAGGGTCAAATCATACCCCTTTGGATTTTTTAGAAAATTTGGTTGAATTGTATATTCTTTATATAGTTATCACATTTCTCAAAAAATGTTACCAATTATTATTTTCAACAATGCATCATGCTCATATTTTCAATAATGAATCATGCTCATATTTTTATGTCAGAAATTTGATCTGCTCAATGTAAGTTTCAGAGAATATTTTAATAACTATTGAAAATATGGACTAACAGAGATTGCCTAACCTAGAAACACAATAGAAAGAGATTCTAATGATGCTCTTTCAAATTGAAATGAGAGCCAAACTCTCCACTACTTAAAAAAATATATATGTATATATATATATAGTGATGAGTTGATTTAGTGTTGTTCATATATATATATATATATATATATATATATATATATATATATATATATATAGACTTAGGGGGTGTAGAACCTGATATTAGATAACCCAAGTAGTGAGTTCATCCATGAGGGAGATTAATTCCCCCTCTCTCAGGAGTCACCTTCTATAACTCTTAATCTATGGATGAGACCTTGTGGGATTTCCCTCAATGGTATTTGTATACCAACTGTTCTAATCTTGTTTAGACAATTACATGGTTCAGAATTCACTTATGCAGCCTTCCTGACATATCTAGACAATACAAACACACAGCAGACTTTCTGGTCCTCATTTTTAAGTATATCTTCCCCTTCTGTGATGTTTCCTGAGTTTTATGTGTGTTAGTTATTGGTAATAGATTTATCAACTGGAGTTTGGCATCCTATGGTCAGTATAGCTCTCTGCATTTTGACCAGTTCTGATTTTCTGTAATGATCTATGTATGTTGCAAAATGAAGCTTCTCTTTTGACAGTTGGGAGCCTGTCTTTGTTATGGTTTCTATTGCTGTGATAAAACACTATGACCATAAGCACTTTGGGGAGGAAAGGATTTAATTACTTACAATTCCACATCACTGTCTATGATCAAAGGAATCCATAGCAGGAAGTCAGAAGTGAAAACCTCGAAGCAGGAACTAATTCAGAAGCCATGGGACAATGCTGATTGCAAATTTGTTCTCATGTCTTAATAATTTTGTTTTCTTACATTCCCCAACACTACTTACTCAGCGCTAGTGATACTCCCACATTAATCACTAGTTAAGAAAAGGCACGACAGTTTTCCTCCTGGCCAACCATTTGAATGCATTTTCTCAACTGTGGGTTCCTCTTCTTTAGTAACTCTATTGTGTATCGAGTTGACCAAAAACGAACAAGCAAACAAAAATAATAAAAACAGACAGTTATACCTGCCTGTGTATAAAGTCTATATATAGGCGGTGTTGCTATATGCCTTTAATCCCAGCACTTGGAAGGCAGAGGCAGGCAGATTTCTGAATTAGAGGCCAACCTGGTTTACAAGAGCTAGTTCCAGGACAGTTAGGGCTGTTACACATAGAAACATGTCTCAAAAAAAGTCTATTTAGAAGACAATTATGAATTATGCTAGTTTAAAAATTTGCAGAAGTAGATTTTTCTTTTACTCTTAACAACTAGTGGTAGGCTCATAGGGAGAAGGCCTTGGGTCCAATTAAATAGTCACTGGTTATCACCAAAATCAGAGTACCATGATTGCATCTTTGAGAAAGTATTTGTGGGTTGTTCATTATTGTTGCATTAAATCTTAGCAGTAGGTAGATTTGATTGATTTTTCTCCATTGGCAAATTGCATAGCATATTTCAGTATTAAGTCACTTAGTTTTCAGGTAAGAGGCTTCCAAGTTACATCCAGCTTGATTCTACCAAGACCTCACAATGCATGCTGTCTTCAGCAATAGGAATTTACCTTAAACTACCTGGATGGGAACAAGGGCAAAAACAATAACTAATATGGAAGGTACGGCTTAAAGAAAGCATTGAAGGAATCATGTTGGCAAAGGCTGCTAGTTAGTTCCCAGCCACTTAACCCCAAAACAGTCACACAGAAACTATATAAATCACTGCGTGGCCCATTAGCTTTAGCTTCTTATTGACTAACTCTTACATATAAATTTATCCCGTCTTCATTAATCTGTGTATTGTCACATGGCAGTGGGCTTACTGGGTAAAGTTCAGGTGTCTGTCTCCAGCGAGGCTACATGGTTTCTCTCTGACTCTGCCTCCTTTCTCCCAACATTCAGTTTAGTTGTCCCTACCCATCTACGTTCTGCCCTATCAGGCAAAGCCAGTTTCTTTATTCATTAATAGTAATCATAGCACATAGAGAGAAATCCCACATCAGAATAGAGCTTATTAAACAGTAGGACCTACTTTATTAAAAGGACAGAAAAACGATGCCAGGACATCAGGAATGCTAGAGTGAAAGTGTTTGCATAACCTGGTGATTCTTTGTTATTCTATTAGGAGCCAGAATTGCTTAGGCTCTAGTCGTTAGTTTTGTCTCTCTGCAAATAGAACTCATCCTTGTGAAAGAGACTTTATGAACTTTGTGTCCTCCCTCAGTAGAATCCATTCTTGTGCTCACTACAAATGCTTCCTCTGTAGGCCCAAGCCTAAGCTCTGTTTCCCAGTCAATAAAACTCATTCTTTTTTTTTTATTCATTCAGGATTTTTTTATTTATTTTACATACCAACCACAGTCCCCCTCTTCCTGCTCCTTCCCTCTGCCTCCTTTCTTCTCCCCCCCATCCATTCACCCTCAGTCTCCATTCAGATGGGCTAAGGCCTCCCATGACAAAGATCTCAGGAACTTTGCTCTAGTGAGGTATTTTGCCAGAAAATTTCAATATAGACATCCCTGGAGCTTTGTTATAAGAATCGTCACTCAGATATCTTACCCCCAAAGTTGTACTATGTTTATATGTGCAATAAAATTAAACCATGGGATGATCCTTTCTCAGAATTTTGATCCAGTCTGACTGGCCCAAGTCAAGCTATATTGAGTTTTCACTGTTACATATTCATGATTTGTTTCCCTGCTGACTGTGATACCTGCAGGGATACCCACCACCCCCAGCAAATTTATATAGCCACAGGGGATTGTATTATTTTGTGTTTGCCTAAATTTAAATTCATTTATGACTGTTGGTGTGATAAACCACAAGAGCTATAAACAATCAAACAGAACCTCCATTTTTCTCAAGTACAACATTAAAACACATCTTTGAACATGATAGAAGAGAAAGTGGGAAGTACTTTACAACCTATGGACAGAGGAGATCACTTCCTACGTATAACCCCAGCAGCACAGACATTAAGGGCAACATTGAATAAATAGAACCTCCTGAAACTGAGAAGCTTCTGTAAAGCAAAGGATACTGTCACTAAGACAAAAAGCAACCCACTGATTGAGATCATTTTTAAAAAGTCCCTATGCTTGTGAAAGTTTTTGAAATTTAGTAAGTTATACAATGTGGAATTGTTGAGTGTTTTTTAAATGTAATATGAACATATTTATTAGGATGCTCAAGAATGAACAACATTATTTTCACTCTCTTCAAGTAACAGAGAATACATTTGACCCATGTTGAGGGAGGAAAGGGATAGGGCTCTCAAACTGGGTGTCAAACAGCCCCACAAGAAATCCCCATTCAACGAAGGGCAGAATGTCCCTGATAGCATTGTCTCTGCTCTAAGTTCCAGCCCCGGTATTCTTTATTCCAACTATTCTGTCCTTGTCACTCTTCAAAATCCAGGCAGTCAAACTCAGGCTGCCTATGAGTCTGCAGACCATCCCTTTGAATTGTTACTGCCTTGATACCCTCAGTAGGGAATGGGGTGAGAGTAGAAGGTTACGCATATCAAAAACACAACATTAATAAATGGCACTTGGATGTAGGTTTAACATTATCAGATTTTCTCTTCAAATGACTGTGGGCGGCGGGGGGGGGGGGGCTGCCTCCCAAAGAAAAATCTTCAGTCATGATAGCATATATGGATGTCTCCTATGCATAGGCGTGAAGGACCAGTGTTACTGTCATCTTGTCCTGCACAGAGGAGTGAGTTTTCAGATGAAAGTAGACACTATCCTTGGCTTAGGTGTTTCCTGGTTCTTCCCACTGTTAAACTGTGATGTTCTGTCTCTCACCTGCCTTAGATATCATTCCACTTAGATTAAGTGAAACAGATTTAAAAAATGGTAGGAGAGGATGGAGAGATGGGACAGAACAACCCTGTAAGATTATAAAAAAAAAAAATACAAAAACCAGATGTAGTACAACATTTATAATGGAAACTCGCTGAAAACACTACATGCTAACAGATGGTATGATACAGAGTAGGGTGGGAGCAGACAGGAAGGGCAGAGCCACAGGCCTACACCAGGAGCCTTTCAATAGACTGCTGGATGGACTGGATCTGCTGCTTCAGCTGAGAGCCTTCTTTGATGGTAACAGAACAGACGATGACAGGTCTGGAGACCCCACAGGCCCATCCTAGGGCCTGCTTGGAGCACACAAATACATAGGGGACAGTCTTGTCTTCACACAGCAGTGGGAGGTGCAGGATGATCTCCAAGGGCTTAGTGTCTGCTGCCATCACGATGAACTCAGAGATGC
Source organism: Microtus oregoni (assembly GCF_018167655.1). Taxonomy (NCBI): domain Eukaryota; kingdom Metazoa; phylum Chordata; class Mammalia; order Rodentia; family Cricetidae; genus Microtus; species Microtus oregoni. The sequence goes on from NW_024544721.1 coordinate 2,753,477, forward strand.
CTTTGTTGAGGGTTTTGGTGGCTTCATTGGCTCCTTTCCAAAGCTGCTTGTAGTTGCACGACTGCTGAACAAGGTCCAGCAGCTTCTTGGTGAGGTGGGCATCTGCAAGGGGATAGGCCTTCGGGTTCACATCAGCCTCTGTCATGGCTGCGGTGCGCCGGCCTCGCCGCGGGTCGAGAACAGCCAAGCTCCAACAGACCAAAAGCGCCGCACGGAAAGACTTGTTGAGTGTTTTGAATGGATATAATTACATCATCAAATTCTAAAATTTTAGATACCTAATAAGATAGAACATCAATGTGAAAAAGATATAGAGCCAAAGAATCAGCATTTAAATTCTAACTTTTTTCCAACAAGCTAGTAAATTTTATATTAAAATTAATTAATTTTTATCTTTTTCCTCATTTACTGAGAAATTTTCAAGGTCAACACAATCATTTTCAGATGTGACATAGACATCAAAATGACCAGAGTGAGGTTTTGAAAAATATTTTTCCAGTTTGAGACCTATGAATGATGGCTTTTATTTACCAAGTTCTATGAGAGTCAAAACAAGAGGTATTGCCATTTGAAAATCTTCACGGGTGGGAGAAATGGAGATTGGCTTGGCCATTTATAAGATAATTTAAGAATACAGCATAGAGTTGACCCAAATAATGGCAACTGTTCTAGTGAAAGGATCAAAATCACATGAATATGTTAGGCTAGAAAACTGCTATATTCAGTACTATTGTGGGAATAAAACACAAGTAGATCCTGGTATGTATAATTTACCCCTGGTAAATTATTGAATTTTCTCATATTACTCCTTCAGAAAATGATCACTTAAATTCAGAATAATCTAACTGATCTCAAAGTGGAACATCCTGCTACAATTTGTTTAAATCCAACAAACTTTATAATTACTAAAAACAGCAAAAGCCTCTGGTGACTAATCTTCAGAAAACAAAAAAAATCTAGTAAATGTAATATTTTATATTTTTCTTTGTAAAGAAATAGCATTTTTACATTATACTATGAAGACTCCAGAGCAGCAACGTAATTTTCAGAACACCATGAGACAGAAAGCTATGTAGGAGCGAGACAGAGACTGCTGAGGGTTCAGATATGAATCTGGCACCTTCAAGGGAGTAGACCTAAGTCAGGACCCCTATGGGTCTGGGCATGAGTCTAGGAACTCCCAGGAACTAGGCCTGAGCCAGGACCTTTATGGGTCTGGGAAACCAAAGGGAACAGGCAGGAACCTGGAACCTCTGTGGGTCCAAGCATGAGTCTGGGACATCTGGGGGACTAAGCCTGAACCAGGTCCTGTGGGGTTCTGGGTGAACCTGAGCCTGGGAACTCCGAGGCAGTAAACCAGAGCCAGAAACCTTTGCAGGATCAACTCTAAGCCAGGGACGTCTGCAGGAGGGGATCCAGATCAGTATTTACAGAAACAGGTCAAAGTGGGTAACCTAGGCCAAAGTAGGCCTTGGACTCCAAGGAAGCAGAGCAAAGCACAGGAGAGTACTGTGCTATCTCCAGGAACAAGGAGTAACCAATAGAGTAACTAGAACTGTGGCATTGACTGTACCATAAGGAACAACAATCTGAGCTTTGGATTCACTGCACCTACAAGATTAATCAACAGGATCTCAGACAGCCCCAAGCAAACCTATTAGAGGAAAAGATGAGTGGAAAAGGTAATAACGAACACTTGCAGCCCCACGAAGAGCAACACAACACCAGTAAAACCCAAAGACCCTACAACAGTAAGACCTGAACAACCAAATATGGATGAAGCAGAAAAAAAATTACCTAAAAAATAACTTCAAGAGAATGTTTGAAACTCTTAAAGAGGAAATGAGAATTTCCCTTAAAGAAATGAAGGAAAAGACAAAGAAAAAAAATTGTAAGACAGCAAATCACTCAAAGAAAACCAAGAAAAGAGGAATCAAACATATGAAAGAAACTATTTAGGACTTGAAAACTGAAACAGAGACAATAATGAAAACACAAGCCAAAAGAATTATAGAAACAGAAATCATGAGAAAATGGTCAGAAACCACAAATGCAGGCATGAACAGCAGAATTCAAGAGATAGAAGAGAAAATCTCAAGCTCTGAAAATACAATAGAGGAAATAGACTCATCAGTTAAAAAAAAAAAAACACAAAATCTAACAAAAGCTTAACCTAAACTATCCAGAAAATATGTGACACAATGAAAAGGCCAAATTTAAGAAAAATAGGTATAGAAGAAGGAGAAGTTCAATTCAAAAGCTCAGAAAATAAATTTGACAAAATCAACCTAAAGAAAAATAAGCCTATGAAGATACAATAAGCTTACAGAACACCAAATAGACTGGATCCAAAAATGTCCTCTCACCACATGATAATCAAAACACTAAACATACAGAGTAAGAAAGTATATTAAGAGCTGCAAAGGAAAAAGGCCAGATAACATATAAAGGTAGACCTATCAGAATTACACCTGATTTCTCATTGGAGACAATGAAAGCCAGAAGGTCGTGGTCAAGCATTATGCAAATATTAAGAGACCCCAGATGCCAGCCCAGACCACTATACACAGCAAAACTTTCAATCACCATAGAAGGACAAAACAAGATATTCTATGACAAAATTAGATTTCACCAATACCTAGTCACAATCCCAGCTCTACACAAAACACTAGAAGGGAAACCCCAACCCAGAAGTGAAAAGGGGGAAATAACAACAGACATGGAGAAAATATAAAGAATCATCAGGTTATATTTTGAAAACCTGTACTCTACAAAATTGGAAAACTTAAAGGAAATGGACAACTTTCTGGATAAATATAACTTACCAAAATTAAATCAAGACTAGATAAGCAAATTAAACAGACCTATAACTGCTGAAGAAATAGAATCAGTCATCAAAAGTCTCCCAACCAAAAAAAGCCCAGGACCAGATGGCTTCAGCTCAGAATTCTATAAGACTTTCAAAGAAGAACCAATAACAATACTCCTCAAATTATTCTACACAATAGAAACAGAAGGAATATTGCCAAACTCTTTTTATGAGACTACAATTACCCTGATAACCAAATAACAGAAAGACAATACTAAGAAGGAGAATTACAGACCAATTTGACTCATGAAGATTGATGCAAAATTACTAAATAAAATATTGGCAAATTTAATCAAAGAATACATCAGAACCACCATTCACCATGATCAAGTCAGCTTCATCCCTGAGATGCAGGGATGGTTCAACATACAAACATCTGTCAACGTTATCCATCATATAAACCAACTGAAAAATAAAAACCACATGATTATCTCATTAGTGCCAAAAAATGCTTTTGACAAAATGCAACATCCCTTCATGATAAAGGTCTTGGAGAGAGCAGGGTTACAAGGAACATACCTAAACATAGTAAAGCCAATATACAGCAAGCCAACAGCCAACATCAAACTACACAGAGAGAAACTCCCTGTGATTCCACTGAAATCAGGAACAAGACAAGGTTGTCTACCCTCTCCATTCTATTCAATATATTTCTTGAGGTCCTAGCTAGAGCAATAAAACACCAAAAAGAGATCAAGGGGATACAAATTGGAAAGGAAGAAGTCAAAATCTCACTGTTTTGCTAATGATATGATAGTTTACATTAGCGACCCCCAAAATTCTACCAAGGGACTTCTACAACTCATAAACACTTTCAGTAATGTAGCAGGATACAAGATTAACTCAAAAAAATCAGTAGCCCTCCTGTACACAGATGATAAAAGGGCTGGGAAAGAAATCAGAGAAACAACACTCTCCACAATAGCCACAAATAGCATAAAACATCTCAGAGTAACTCTAATCAAACAAGTGAAAGACTTGTTTGACAAGAACTTTAAATCTTTGAAGAAAGAAATTGAAGAAGACACCAGAAAGTGAAAAGATCTCCCATGCTCTTGGGCAAAATTTTATTTATTTATTTATTTATTCCACCTCCTCCCAGCTTCCCATTTCCCTCCCCCTCCTCCCACCCTCTCCCCCTCCTCCCACCCTTCTCCCCCTCCCCCCACTCCTCTCCCACTCCCTCTCCAGTCCATAGAGCAGTCAGGGTTTTCTGCCCTGTGGTAAGTCCTAGGTCCTCCCCCCTCCATCCATATCTAGGAAGGTGAACATCCAAACTGGCTAGGCTCCCACCAAGCCAGCACATTAAGCAGGATCAAAACCCCGTGCCATTGTCCTTTGCATTTCATCAGCCCTCATTGTTCGCCATGTTCAGAGAGTCCAGTTTTTTTTCTTTTTTTAATTTATTTATTTATTAAAGATTTCTGTCTCTTACCCGCCACCGCCTCCCATTTCCCTCCCCTCTCCCAATTAAGTCCCCCCCCCCTCAGCCCAAAAAGCAATCAGGGTTCCCTGTCCTGTGGGAAGTTCAAGGAACCCCCACCTCCATCCAGGTCTAGTAAGTTGAGCATCCAAACTGCCTAGGCTCACACAAAGCCAGTGCGAGAGTCCAGTTTTATCCCATGCTTTTTCAGTCACAGTCCAGCTGGCCTTGCTGAGCTCCCAATAGATCGGCTCCACTGTCTCAGTGGGTGGGTGCACCCCTCGTGGTCCCGACTTCTTTGCTCATGTTCTCCCTCCTTCTACTCCTCATTGGGACCTTGGGAGCTCAGTCCAGTGCTCCAGTGTGGGTCTCTGTCTCTATCTCCATCCATCACCAGATGAAGGTTCTATGATAATATGCAAGATATTCTTCAGTATTAATATAGGATAGGGTCATCTCAGGTTCCCTATCCTCAGGTGCCCAAGGAACTAACTGGGGACATTGCCTTGGGCTCCTGGGAGCCACTCTAGGTTCAAGTCTCTTGCCAACTCTACAGTGGCTCCCTTTACTAAGAATTGTGGTTCCGTGCTCCCCTGTCCAACCTTCCTTTATCCCAATCCTCCTGTTTCCCCAAGCCCCCCCCCCTCCTTCCCTTCTAACTTTTCTCTCCCATCTCCCCTTACCCACATCCCACCCCACCCCCAAGATTCCAATTTTCTCCCCCGTAATTTTGTCTACTTCCCTTAGCCAAGAGGATAACTATATGTTTTTCCTTGGGTTCACCTTCTTATTTAGCTTCTTTAGATTCACCTATTGTAGACTCTGTGACCCTTATTTATGGCTAGAAGCCAATTATGAGTGAGTACATCCCATGTTCATCTTTTTGGGTCTGGGATACCTCACTCAGGATAGTGTTTTCTATTTCCATCCATTTGCATGCAAAATTCGAGAAGTCGTTGTTTTTTACCGCAGTGTAGTACTCTAATGTGTAGATATCCCATACTTTCTTCATCCATTCTTCCATTGAAGGGCATCTAGGTTGTTTCCAGGTTCTGGCTATTAGAAATAATACTGCTATGAACATAGTTGAACAAATGCCTTTGTCATATGATAGGGCACCTCTTGGGTATATTCCCAAGAGTGGTATTGCTGGGTCCAGGGGTAGGTTGATCCCGAATTTCCTGAGAAACCGAAACACTGACTTCCACAGTGGTTGCACAAGATTGCATTCCCACCAGCAATGGATGAGGGTACCCCTTCCTCCACAGCCTCTCCAGCAAAGGCTATCCTTGGTGATTTTGATTTTAGCCATTCTGACAGGTGTAAGATGATATCTCAAAGTTGTTTTGATTTGCGTTTCCCTGATCGCTAAGGAAGTTGAGCACGACCTTAAGTGTCTTTTGGCCATTTGAACTTCTTCTGTTGAGAATTCTCTGTTCAGTTCAGTGCCCCATTTTTTTAATTGGGTTACTTAGCATTTTAAAGTCTAGTTTCTTGAGTTCTCTATATATTTTGGAGATCAGACCTTTGTCTGTTGCGGGGTTGGTGAAGATCTTCTCCCAGTCAGTAGGTTGCCTTTGTGTCTTAGTGACAGTGTCCTTTGCTTTACAGAAGCTTCTCAGTTTTAGTAGGTCCCATTTATTCAATGTTGCCCTTAATGTCTGTGCTTCTGGGGTTATACATAGGAAGCGATCTCCTGCGTCCATCTGTGGTAGGGTATTTTCCACTTTCTCAGAAGAGTTCATTGTGTTCGGGCTGATATTGAGGTCTTTAATCCATTTGGACTTGAGTTTTGTGCACGGTGAGAGATATGGGTCTATTTTCATTCTTCTACAGGTTGACATCCAGTTGTGCCAGCACCATTTGTTGAAGATGCTTTCTTTCTTCCATTGTATACTTTTAGCTCCTTTATCAAAAATGAGGTGTTCATAGGTTTGTGTAATAAAATCTGGGTCTTCTATAAGACTCCATTGGTCGACTTCTCTGTTTTTATGCCAGTACCACACTGTTTTCATTACTGTAGCTCTGTAATAGAGTTTGAAGTCAGGGATGTTAATGCCTCCAGAAGATACTTTATTGTATAGGATTGTTTTGGCTATCCTGGGTTTTTTGTTTTTCCATATAAAGTTGATTATTGTCCACTCCAGATCTGTGAATAATTTTGATGGGTTCTTGATGGGGATTGCATTGAATCTATAAATTGCCTTTGGTAGAATTGCCATTTTTACTATGTTGATCCTCCAATCCAAGAGCAAGGGAGGTCCATCCATTTTTTGGTATCCTCTTCAATTTCTTTCTTCAATGCCTTAAAGTTCTTGTCAAATAGATCTTTCACTTCCTTGGTTAGAGTTACCCCAAGATATTTTATGCTGTTTGTGGCTCTTGTGAATGGTGAAGCTTCTCTGATTTCCCTCTCTGCTTCCATATCCTTTGTGTATAAGAGGGCGACTGATTTTTTGGAGTTGATCTTGTATCCTGCCACATTACCAAAGCTGTTTATCAGCTGTAAAAGTTCTTTGGTGGAGTTTTGGGGGTCGCTTAAGTACACTATCATATCATCTGCAAATAACGAAAGTTTTAACTTCTTCGTTTCCAATTCAAATCCCCTTGATCCCATTATGTTGTCTTATTGCTATTGCTAGAACTTCAAGCACTATATTGAAGAGGTATGGCGAGAGTGGACAGGCTTGTCGTGTTCCTGAGTTTATTGGGATGGCTTTGAGTTTCTCTCCGTTTAATTTGATGTTAGCTGTCGGTTTGCTGTATATAGTTTTATTATATTTAGGTATGACCCTTGTATCCCTAACCTCTCCAAGACTTTTAACATAAATGGATGTTGAATTTTGTCGAATGCTTTTTCAGCATCTAATGAAATGATCATATGATTTTTTTTCTTTCAGTTTATTTATATGCTGGATTACATTGATAGATTTTCTTATGTTGAACCAGCCCTGCATCTCAGGAATGAAGCCTACTTGATCATAATGGATAATTTTTCGGATGTGTTCTTGGATTCGGTTTGCCAGTATTTTGTTGAGGATTTTTGCGTCGATGTTCCTGAGTGAGACTGGCCTGTAATTCTCTTTCCTGGTTGAGTCTTTGTGTGGTTTTGGTATAAGAGTAACTGTAGCTTCATAAAAGGAATTAAGTAATGACCCTTCTGTTTCTATATTGTGGAATACATTAAGGAGTATAGGTATTAGCTCTTCTTGGAAGTTCTGGTAGAATTCCGCATTGAAACCATCTGGTCCTGGGCTTTTTTTAGTAGGGAGGTTTTTGATAACAGCTTCTAATTCTTCGTGACCAACAGGTCTATTTAGATTGTTCACCTGGTCCTGGTGTAACTTTTGTATATGGTATTTCTCTAAAAAAGTGTCCATTTCTTTTACATTTTCCAGTTTTGTGTTATACAGGCTTTTGTAATAAGATCTAATGATTCTCTGAATTTCCTCTGTGTCTGTGGTTATGTCCCCCTTTTCATTTCTGATCTTATTAATTTGCGTATTCTCTCTCTGCCGTTTGATTAGTTTGGATAGGGGTTTATCAATCTTGTTGATTTTCTCCAGGAACCAGCTTTTTGTTTCATTGATTCTTTGGATTGCTTTCTGTGTTTCTATTTTGTTGATTTCAGCCCTCAGTTTGATTATTTCCAGTCTTCTACTCCCCCTAGGTGAGTCTGCTTCTTTTTTTTTCTAGAGCTTTCAGGTGGGCTGTTAAGTCTCCAATATGTGCTTTCTCTGTTTTCTTTAAGTGGGCACTTAGTGCGATGAACTTTCCTCTTAGCACTGCTTTCAAAGTGTCCCATAAGTTCGAGTATGTTGTTTCTTTATTTTCATTGAATTCCAGGAAGACTATAATTTCTTTCTTTATTTCTTCTTTGATTCAGGTGTGGTTCAGTAGTTGACTGTTCAGTTTCCATGAGTTTGTAGGCTTTCTGGGGATAGCATTGTTGTTGAATTTTAACTTTAATCCATGGTGATCTGATAAGACACAAGTGGTTACTAATATTATTTTTTGTAAATGTGTAAGTTAGCTTTGCTACCGAGTATGTGGTCAATTTTCGAGAAGGTTCCATGAGCTGCAGAGAAGAAGGTATTTTCTCTCCTATTTGGGTGGAATAATCTATAGATGTCTGTTAAGTCCATTTGCTTCATTACCTCCATTAATTCTCTAATTTCTCTGTTAGGTTACTGTTTTATTTACCTGTCCATTGGTGAGAGAGGAGTGTTGAAGTCTCCTACTATTAGTGTATGTGGTTTGATGGCTGCCTTGAGTTTTAGTAATGTTTCTTTTACGTACGTGGGCGCTTTTATATTAGGGGCGTAGATATTGAGGATTGAGACTTCTTCCTGATGAATTGTTCCTGTTATGAGTATAAAATGTCCTTCTCCATCTCTTCTGATTGATTTAAGTTTGAAGTCAACTTTGTTAGAAATTAGTATGGCCACACCTGCTTGTTTCTTAGGTCCATTTGCTTGATAAGCCTTTTCCCAGCCCTTTACTCTGAGTAGGTGCCTGTCTTTGTGGTTGAGGTGTGTTTCTTGTAAACAGCAGAATGTTGGATCCGGTTTTTGTATCCAATCTCTTAGCCTGTGCCTTTTTATAGGTGAGTTGAGCCCATTAACATTAAGTGATATTAATGATCAGTGGTTGTTAACTCTGATCACTTTTTTAGTAGTAGGCGGTATCCAGGAGTGCACAGGAAGCCTGGTGCTGGAGCTGAAGGTGCCCAGGCTCCCTTACAGGGGACCCTGAGGCCTGCCAGGTAGGCAGGCACTCACCACTCTGGGTGGGTATCCTTAGTGTAGGAGCTTAAAACTGTACTTGAGCACTGGTCCTAGCATGCAGCAGGGGAGGGTTGGGGAGGGGTGCTGGGGAGGCTGGGTCGTGCGAAAGAAAGACAGCCCTGCAGAAGGAGCTGGGGGAGGGTGGTTTGTTCTCTCTTCCGGGACAGTCAGCCCCTGGATAGCACACACTCACCCGTCCAGATGGGATTCCTCAGCAACTCCCCAGCAAAATTTTTCACAGACCTTGAAAGAACAGTATTCAAATTCATATGGAAAAGAAAAAAAAAACTCAGGATAGCCAAAAACAATCTTGCACAATAAAAGAACTTCTGGAGGCATCACAATCTCTGACTTCAAACTCTACTACAGAGCTACCATACTGAAAACAGCCTGGTATTGCCATAAGAACAGACAGGAGGACAAATGGAGCCAAATAAAGGACCCAGATATTAATCCACACTCCTTCGAGCACCTGATTTTTGACAAAGAAACAACAAATATCAAATGGAAAAAAACATATTTAACAAATGGTGCAGGCATAACTTGATATCAATATGTAGAAGAATGAAAATAGACCTGTATCTATCACCATGCACAAAACTCAAGTCCAAATGGATCAAGACCTCAACATAAAGCTAGCTACATTGAACCTTATAGAAGAGGAAGTGGGAAGTAAACTTAAATGCATTGGCATAGAAGACCACTTCCTAAATATAATCCCAGCAGCACAGACACTGGGAGAAACAATTAATTATTGGGACCTCCTGAAACTGAAGATCTTCTATAAAGCAAAGGATACAGTCAACAAGACAAAATGGCATCCTACAGAATGGGAAAAGATCTTCACTAACCCCACATCAGACAGAAATCTGATCTCCAAAATATATAAAGAACTCACAAAATTGGTCATCAAAAGAATTCATAATCCAATTTAAAAATGAAGTACAGACAGAGAGAAAGAAAAAAGGAAGGAAGGAAAGAAAGAAGAAAGAGAGAGAGAGAGAGAAAGGTGGAAAGAAAGTAAATTCGAGCTATGTAGACACACATATAGACACACACACACACACACACACACAGAGAGAGAGAGAGAGAGAGAGAGAGAGAGAGAGAGAGAGAGAGAGAGAGAGAGAGAGAGAGAGAGAGAGAGAGAGGTTGTTTCAATATAGTAAAATTGGGCCATTAAAAGAAAGTACGTATATTTCCTGTGCACTTAGCCTTATTTGAATGCTTTACATATCATGTAATTTTAAGGAACCCACAAACTGGAAGTCTGAATGCATAGATACTATTCTAATATTATTACATTCTACATCTGAATTCAATCACCTACCACCTATCACCTACCATCTACTTCTCTAAGTCTGAATTTCACAACTGAGCATAGAACACTGACATTCTACGATTTAATAGCAGATCCCATAGTTTCTCTGGAACAATGGTGTTTAAATTTTCATTCAATGTCATAATATGCAAGACATTGATTCAGTGAAACAAATTATGATTTTTGTTTGCTACACTCCCTTGCTTTTTTTCATGCTTTCTACCCACTATAGCAGCAAAAATTATAAGGATAATAAAACTAATAAAAATTGGAAGTATTTTTGTTCAATATCTAAACTCAGATAATCCAGATTTTCAAATTAATTAATTAATCTGTATTATTGAGAGTACACATGTGAACAGTCAGTGATTCCAAGTTTCCACTGAGAAGAAGGTGTTTAGTTACATGCAGAAGTAGCACAAACACCATGGTCTAATGATAACAGGTTTACATTTGGAGACTCTCCCCCAAAATATGAAATACTTATTCTCATTAACAGAAATAGCTTGTTTCCCAGTATATTCAACTCACCACCTATTACAACATGGATTACTTAAAAAATACAAAGCTATGTGAAGATTTCTTTTTCCTCATTATCAAAGACCTCCATTCAGCGGGCTAATCAAAGAGAAGAGTATGGAAAAGCACCATTGAGACATAAACTTAGTAAGTGTAACCAAGATTTATTCAAAGTTACTACCAGAGAGACAGGAAAGAAGTAAATTAATCTGCACCCCTGCAAGAGATTTTAAAAATGAGCAAAATGATTGATTAAAAAAAAAATCTCCCACTCAAAAAGACTATTTGAACAAAAGCAGCACTCGAACAAGATGAAACAGAATACCCCAGGCAGAATAGAAATGGTTTTCCTAGGAAAGCTGATGTTCCCCAAAGAAGGAAACTCCCCAGAAACAAATAACAAAGATAAAGGCATAAAGAATCAAAGTGAACATTAAGAATATTAAATTCTACTACATGAACAAAGTGTTTGATTCATAAACAAGCACCATAAGAAAGCACTCTATCAAGCAGAGTATTTTCCCTGGAAACACTTACAATGAGCAGTCAAAGAGACACACATGCCCACTCAGAATTCAACACTCTGCTGTTTTATTATTATTTGGATACATACCATAGGACTATATTGCAAGTAAAACAAAGTCTCCAAAAATATTTGCACATGTGTATACAAACACACACACACACACACACACACACACACATACATATATTAGTATGTAGTACTGGGATTAGTGGAATATAATTAAATATTTGCATACAAAAGATATACTTTGCATATATACTGCATGTTCATCTACTATCCATCCCCATTGACATTTTATCCCACTCTTGTTGCCTTAGCTATCTTTTTGGTTTACTTTCATGTCATATATACATACATGACTTTAGGCCTCTCTAAATTTTATTATTAAAAGACTTACAAATAAATAAAAGCATTACATACCAAAATTAATCAAACCCAAATAATATGCATGTCAACAAACTTCTATACAGTTAAGATGGGCATTAAGAGTAGAAGCTAAAGAGTTTATATCATTTTCCATGACTGTAAAATTTAGGAACCACAAAGGGAAGAAAATACATTATATTGTCTTTCTGACATTGCTTTAATTCACTTGCTATCTCCAGTTATATTGATTTTCTTGAAATAATATTGTCTTTTTTAGTGAGACAAAAAGTACTATATATATATAAAATATAAAATAATATATATTATATATATAAATATATATATTAAAATAATATATATAAAATATAAAATAATTAAGAAAATTATATATATAATTTTCTTAATTATTTTACTATTTTTCTGTTGTTGGATATGTAGAGATTTTTTACATGAGTCAGTATTGCAAATAGAGTTGTAATAAACACTGATGTGCACGTACCTCTGTCATACTTTGGCATGGAATCTTTGGAGTAAACATCTTAAAGTGGTGGAGCTAGACCTTGTTGAAGGTTTCCTGTTAAACTTTCCAGAAAATCTGCATCGATTTTCATAGTGTCAGGGCAAATTTGTATCTAATCAGTAATATATAAAGGCTACTTTTTATCTATATATTCCCTTGCATTTGTTTCTGGTTTTTTATGATGGATAATCTGACCAGTGTGAAATTTCCATATCACTGGGATTTCAATTTGTGTTTCTTGGATGGCTGGTGAATGTAACATGAGGGCCTGCTTGTTGGGGTTTCTGTCCTATCCAGTTCCCAGAATCCATAAATCCCAACAAAAATCACACAGAGGTCTATATAAGTCATAAATTGATTGGCCCATTAGCTCAGGTTTCTTATTAACTCTTATACCTTATATTAGCCCATTATGCCAGTATATGTTAGCCACATGGCTTGGTACCTTTCTCAGCAGGGTAGGTCACATCTTCCTTTTTCTGTGTCTGGGCAGGACTGTGGAGAAAGCGTCCCTCTTCCCAGAATTATCTGGTTCTCATTGACCCACCCCTAGTTACTGTCTGGTTGTCCTGCCTATATTTCCTGCCTGGCTACTGGCCAATCAGCATTTATTTAAAGTATAATTGACAAAATATAGAAAATTGTCCCATACCACTTAAAAAAAAGAGGGGGAAGTGGTGCGGGACAATTGTCTATATTCTAGAAGAATTAATATTGTAAAAGTATTTAACATACCAGAGACAAGCTACATATTTGATGTTATTTCAATCAAAACCTTTGTATCATTATTATAAAAGTTAAATATATGCAAAAATATATATTGTGTTAATCAGGTTCTCTAAGGGAACAAAACTGAAAGAATGAATATAAATATATGATTTGTTAGGAGAGAGAGATGACAGCAGGAGGCAGATTACAATAATCAGAATATAGTAATATATCATATATGAAATTGCAAATGACAAGTTATTAAGATGTAGAATATGCACAAGACAAGCACATTGATCAATATAATAGAATAGAGTACCCAGATACAAACCCACAAATGTATAGCCACTTGATATCCAAATAAGATGCCGAAATTTGTATTCCAGAAAACAGTCTCTTCAACAAATGCTTTTGAGAATACTGAATTATCAGCATAAAGAACAAAATAAATGTTTGTAATATTCACTCTTTACAAATCAACTTCAATTTGATCCAATGCATTAATGTAAGACATGAAACTGAATTTGTTAAAGAATAAGCATGGGGAAACACTTCAAAATATCATCAGAAGAAAGAAATTCCTAAATAAGACCCTGGTCCCTCAAGGAGTAATGTTAATTATTGGTAATTCAAATCTCACAAATTAAAAAAGCTTATACACAACAATGGAAATACCTAATTGAATGATGATACAAAATGGCTGTTTTATTATTCTTAGAAATAACATATCTCCCAATAGCTGTTATGAAAATATTCCTCAAAATTGTGAATTATGTTTCATATTATGTGAATATATATTAATGATTTCATATTAGAGCATTGCATTGTAAAAACATAAAGGGGAAACTAGAAAAGGAGGACTAAATGTAAAGGGGCACAGGAAAGCAGGGTAAAAGAGAGAATATGATGAGGAACAACTAACACTAAGTTCTTTTGAAAAGAATACAAAAAAAACCTAAGATATGTTTATATTTGAAAAGATTTTAAATGGATTTACCATATATGTGTGTATACATATATATGAAAAATTCTATAAAGACAAATACTCAAATATAATAATGACCATATTTAGATAATAAGACTATGAATGGTGTACTTTTGCAACTTTTTATCTTCATTTTTTAGTTTTTCTACAATGGATCAATAATTATTTTAATATTTATTTCAAAATATGCATAAATCATTTTTTTTTTAAAAAATCATTCTTATGTTTTAAGAAAAAGATCTAACTTAAGGTAGATTTTTATAATGTTTTCCTATATCCAAAAGACTCTATATCATACTACAGTGAGACTTGCTTACCTATGCTCATTGTTATTCCATTTCAAACAGCCAGAAAATAAAAACAACCTAAGTGTTTACCAACAGATGAATACATAATAAATGCATGCTACACTTCTTTAATAGAATGTTACTCGGCAGCTAAACAATGAAAGTATAAAAATTTCATGTAAATGGATTGAGCTAGGAATAATCATCCCGAATGACATAACCCAGATCTCCTCCCCTGAAAAAAGAGAGATATATTACATGTTTGGTCTTAAATGTGAACATGAGCTCTTAAGCTTTAAATATGTGTATTTTGATCTGAATAACCACAGAGTATATGTAGCTAGTAAGTGAACATAGGAAAGGCAACTTCTAAGGAAAGGAAAATAGAAAATTGCATTGTAAAATCATAAAGGAGAAACTAGAATAGGAGGATTAAATGGGAAGGAGGAAAAAAGAGCACAGTAAAAGAGGGAATATGATAAGGAACAACTCACACTAAGGCATTTTGAAAAAAAAATAAAAAAAACTTAAGATATGTACATATTTGAAAGGATTTTAAATGGAGTTACCAGATAATGTGCGAGACAAAGATGTTCCATTTAGACATCTTTGCAACTAACTAAAACCTCCAGTGCCAACAATGGGTTACATTTTGTTGAGTCATTAATCAAAAGGGTTCTAAGACACACCTGCAAACATTATAGGCCATTGCCAAGGCTATTTATTGCTTTCCCCAAGCTGTAAACAAGGACATATTGTTGGAGAGGATACTGACTGATACTAAATCTGTCATTATTGCATATTTGTAATTATTTTCTGACCAGGAACACCATTTTTTAAATGCTAAGTAATCAAGGCTAGGCCCAACTCTTCAGCCTTATCTTTTGGCTCCCACTTGTTAATCATGGTGGAGGTATTTTCAGCTCTGTGAGCCATGTTTATTGCCCCAGCTCAAGGAATGCAGTGTGCTTTATATCATCACTAAGCAATTTGTAACAAGCTTCTCACATTCCCCATTTAAGTACTCCATAGCACTATCTCCCAAAAGAGCCAGACGCAGTCATGCTGTAAGCATGGACCAAGAAGCCTTTTCTTAAAGAAGCTGTGCAGTTTTAGCTGCTAACACTGTCAAGGAGCCCTCTCTTAAAGGATTTGTGCCTCTACTCACCAACCGCAAACATAGCCTATCTGAAAAAAGTGCAGCTACCAAGAAGTTGTATTTGTTTTGGGGGTCTAGAAGCCCTTTTCTTAAATATCTCTCTTAGATCTTCTGTAAATCTATGGTGGGTGCCATTTTGTAAACAGAGACTACTCACTTGTTTCCAGGTCACCCAGACATAAGTAATCACACAGAAGCTATATTAATTAAAACAGTTTGAATAATAGCTTAGGTGTATTCTGCTGTAGAACATCTTACAGGTAGTGGTTATCCGCCCACTGGGGTGTGGCCTCTTATACTATATAAGCCCATACAGAGCATTCATCTGCTCTCTTTTCTGCCCACTCTGTTCTGGTTGTGGATTTTGGTTTGTGATCTTCGTTAAAGCAGAGGATTCAGATTTGTGAGTCTACCCCTAAATAAATAACCATTTATTTCTCAATTCTGAGCTAGTGTGGGATTTCTTTTAAGCATCATTTTTCATTTGGTGCCCATACGGATTCGGATTCCTTGCCTACCAGGAGTCCATGGCCCAGACATTCTCCCAAACCTGCCTGCTTGGCTTTTTTTTTTTTTTTATAAGAATCTCCACCAGAGCAGAGTTTACTGTGTGTGACAACTTGGAAATTTCCCAAGCACGGGCAAGACTGCTACATTCCCTGGAGCGGTTCCTTTCTGCGTGGTGACTTGTACAGCTTCTTGATTCTGTTCCCTGCCTGTAAGTTTTGAGTTTCTTGCTCCGTGTATGGAAATGACTTAATTGCTTTTAATTTGTTAAGCAAAGCATATTTCTCAGTATGTAACCAGGACCAAGGCAGAAAACTAAAGTGGCTCAGAAACTAAAGCAGCCCAGGATCATGCCTGTCACCATTGCTTCTAGTCTCAACTCTGCAGCCACAACTTCTGCTTGAAAATAATGATTGCAGTTTACAGGATCACATAACAGGTAATTAATAAATCAATATGGCAGACTTCATTAATATTGCAACTTTTAGTAACTTTTTTGCTAATACTATGGATTGTATTTTGCAAGTTGTATATGGGTATGGTGATACTTCAATTTATTGGATATTGAGATTCAGTTTTCTTCTCCATATTCTATCATTAAAAAAGAATATGGCACTTTTAGGAATGATACAATATTTTCAGACTAATAAGGAACAGCTAGTTGACAGGATTAACACCATCGAAAATCAAAAGTTACCTAAAAAAATAATACTATAACAGACAAATTTGACTCCATATCCAAAGGTACTAAGAAGTTAACTAAAAGAATTTATACTGTTGAATTTGACAATCAAAATTTGTTAAAAAAAAAAGTTCTGATAATAGGCAGAAAGACTGTCTATCCAGGATGGCAATCTGCACACTAATCAAGTAATGTCCAAGGATGATATGTTATCTTTAAAGGATAAACTTTAGACCTTGAAATCACATGTGCAGAATGAGGACCAAAGGCTAGGTGCCTCAATAAAATCACTAGAAATATATACAAGCCAGGATATTCAAGTTTTACAAAAGACAATAGTAAAAAGATTTGAAATAGGGCTGGAGAGATGGCTCAGAGGTTAAGAGCACTGGCTGCTCTTCCAGAGGTCCTGAGTTCAATTCCCAGCAACCACATGGTAGCTCACAACCATCTGTACTGAGATCTGGCGCCCTCCTCTGGCGTGTGGGAATACATCGAGGCAGAATGTTGTATACATAATAAATAAATCTTTAAAAAAATTTGAAATAATTGAGGAAATTATTAGAGATGATGAACAGGGAAAGAAGGCACAAGGACAGGATTCAACATTGCCAGTAGCTGTCAGAGATGACTTACCAGGGTTTTAGCATCCTACCCTGTAATCTACTCTGACAAAGCAGCAATCTCTAAAGGCCCAAAAGGATCCAAAGAAGGTAGATGGATACCTATAGGAATGAATGTTCTAAAAAAAATTAAACAAGCTGTTGTAACTTATGGCTTACATTCTGTATTTGTTAAGGAGATGATAAAGACTTGGGCTTCTAGCATCAAAGCAACACCACATGATTTTTCTTCACTATACCTTTGAAAGAAAAGGATAGAGAAAAATATGCCTTCAAAGTGCCTACTTATAATAATTCTCAACCTACTAGGAGATATTAATGGACTATCCTCCCACAGGGAATGCTCAATAACCTCTGATTGTGTCAATGCTTTGTCAGCCAACCATTGGAAATAATACATAAGCAATTTCCTAAGTCTATAATTTATCATTACATGGTTGACATTTTGCTATCTGATTCAAACATGGATACTTTAGAAAGAATGTTTGAGGAAGTAAAGAAAGTTTTGCCAAAATGAGGATTACAAATTGCTCCTGAAAAATGCAGAGAGGAGAATCTGTCAATTACCTAGGTTATAAAATACATTTGCAGAAAATTAGGACACAAAAGGCACAAATTAGGAAAGGATGGTGGAGAACTCTTAATGACTTTCAAAGATTGTCACGAGATATTTCCAGTCTTCAACTGGCTGTTGGGATAATGTCTAATCTAATAATTCATTTAAAATTAAACCTTAGATGGCGATAAAGACATGAATAGTCCCAGAGAATTAACAGCTGAAACAGAAACGGAATTGACAATTGTTGAGAAAAAAAATTACAGGAGGCAGAAGTGGATAGGTTGAATCCAAATCTTAATTGTATTCTAGTTATATTGTTTTCCAGAATTTCATCTACAGGAATTTTAATGCAGAGGGATGATATTATATTAGAATGGATCTTTTTACCACAAACCAAGTAAAAATTTAAAACTTATGTGGAAAAGGTCTCTGAATTAATTATAAAAGGTAAATTGAGACTTCATCGATTAGCAGGTATAGACACAGCAGAGATTATAGTCCATTTCACTACTGATGAAATAAAAATGTTATGGGAAAACAATAAACCATGGCAAAGAGCTTGTGATAAATTTTTGGGAGAAATTAATAGCGACTCTTCCAAAAGTAATAGACTTAACCTTATTAAGAGTATTTCTTGGATTCTTCCCTGAACTGTATGTGATGATCCAATAAATGTATTCTGTACACTTTATACTGATGCAAACAAATCAGGGAAGGCAGAATAATAAATCAGAAGAATTAAGTAAGGTGGAACAAAGCCCTTATAATTCTGCCAAAAGGCAGAATTATATGCTATCCTCACGGTGCTAAGGGATTTAAAACAATCTCTTAATATAGTTACTGATTCACAATATGCAGAAAGTTATCTTACATATTGAAACTGCTGAATTTATACCAAATGATACAGAATTGACTTCATTATTTATTCAGGTGCAAGACATAATAAGGAATAGACTTTGTCTTATATACATAACACACATTAGATTCCATACAGGTCTGCCAGGTCCTCTATCACAATGTAATGTAGAAATTGACCAATTATTGATTGGAAGCATGTTACAGGCCTCAGAATTTCATAAAAAAAATCATGTCAAGAGCAAAGGTTTAAAGAAAGTTTTCTATTACATGGCAGTAAGCTAAGGAGATTATAAAGAGATGCCCTACTTGCTCTTTCTATAACCAAATACTGATACCTGCAGGGACTAATCCAAAGGGTACTCAAAGGAATGAAATATGGCAGATGGAGGTGTTCGATTTTACAGAATTTGGAAAATTAAAATATGTACACCACACCATTCACACTTATTCAGGTTTTCAGTCAGCAACTGCTTTAAGCTCAGAAAAGGCTGATTCAGTAATCACACATTTATTAAAAGTTATGGCCATCACAAGTATACCTACACAAATAAAGACAGATAATGGTCCATCATATGTCTTTAGAAAAATGAAATGCATTTTTGCTTATTATAATATTAAGTATATTACAGGTATACCACACAATCCTACAGGTCAGGCAGTCATAGAAAGATCAAAGTGGACTATAAAGAATATGTTAAACAAACAGGGGTAGAAAATACCCCCCATAATGGATTACGTGATGCTTTATTAACCTTAAATTTTCTTAACGCTAATGGGAAAGGGACAACAGCAACAGAGAGACATTGGATAATAGAAAAGTCTTCTGAATTAAATCAGCCAGTTTGCTTCAAGGATGTGTTTATCTCACAATGGAAGCCAGGAGATGTGCTACATTGGGTAAGGGGTTTTGCTCTTGTTTCCACAGGAAAAGAAAAACTATGGCTACAATCAAAATTATTATTAATAAAGGTTCAGTTTGAAAAAGAGAATCCTCTTGAAAAAGAGAAATGACAGTTCATCCATAACAGTGACAATCAAACAGGTGGTAGGGAAACCTCAAAAGCATTGGGGCAGGGTTCTGTTCTTTACAGCAAAATACACATCTTCAAAAAATCAAGAGACCCTGGATTTTGGATGTTGACAGAAGGAAAAATAACTGTACAATAAGGATCATCAAGAAAAAGAAATATAACTTGTAAGGACAGGTAATCTATCTACATATCTATCTATATCTATATCTATATCTATATCTATATCTATATCTACATCTATATATATATATATATATATATATATATATATAGAGAGAGAGAGAGAGAGAGCTGCTTTTATATTTGGACAATTGCTCTGTCTATCTCTACATCCAAGCATGTTGTTCTAAGAAATATTCAAAGTTTCTGTCTCATGTCAAGAGCTGTCTGCTATGGGACAGAAAGAAAAAAGAATTATGAAAATATTTTACTTTTCTTCATACTTATTTTTGTCTCTATTGTATCTTTCATTGAATATACATGTCTCCATATGTCTATATAAATAATGTTTAAGTTTTCTACAATGATCAATGAATTTTCTTGCAGTGATCTTTGAAGATTCTGGGAAAAAGATGGCATCCCAAAACAACAAATCCACCTGGATGATATGATGTGATGCTGAGAGCACTACTGTAAGACCTGTTTTGGGTACCAACTCCTCAAGATGGTTCCACTTGGTTATCTGAAATGGGGCACTTTTTTACAACATTCTGTCAAGAACTCCAAATAGGAACCTCAGCAAATCCCTACCAAATACTCAGAGACTATTTGCAATTACACCAGACAGCAATCTTGAAACTTAACCATCATTTTACTTTTACAGGATCCTATAGAAAGGACATTGCCCCCATAACAGCTAGAAGTAATTCTAGAAGATGATGTCCCCTCTCCCCATGAAGTTTGACCTCATGGCTAGGTGTTGATGAAGTGAGTGGGGCTGCTTTTTGCTGCCCTGCTAGCTTACACCCGAAATAATCATACAGAAATTGTATTAAGTTATTGCCTGGCCCATTATCTCTAGCCTCTTATTCGCTAACATATTAGTTTAACATATTAGTTTAACATATTAGTTTATTGGATAACATATTAATTTAACCAATTTCCGTTAATGTGTATCGCCACTTGATTGTTGCTTACCAGCATGAGTCTAACCAGTGTCCGTCTCAGGCAGGAGAACCATGGTTTCTGCCACTTTGCCCTTCTTCCCAGAATTCTGTTCTGTCTACTCTGCCCACCTAAGTACTACCCTAACAAAATGCCAAGGCAGTTTCTTTATTCAACCAATGAATGCAATACATAAACAGAAGAACTTCCTACATCAGTTAGGGACATCATTTAGGAGTTGATTATAATTTGTATAGAATTGAGGGTTTGGGGGGAATTTTGTAGGCTCAGGGATCTCTTTGAAAAAAAGGAAAAATTGGATCAATAGTAGATTAGTGTGAGCTTAGAGACACTAATAATAATAATGAGCAATAGAGTGAATACTTGTGAGTTATTATTTATAGGTAATTTATATTGATATAGATTCTTGTATATTAATACAAAAATATATTTGCTCATCCTTAATGAGAACATGTATATCAAACCATTCACCCTAAAACTAGGAATCATCAGAAAATATGAATCAGGATATAGGAGCTAGAAGTGATCAATAGCACCAAGTAAACAGTGTCTTCCAGATATAACACAGCAGCTACAAATATGAGTTTTTAGTGATTAAAACAGCATATGCAAGGTATGTATCAGCTATAGTCAGATTAAATTCTAGCATATGGTGCAGGGCACAAAATACTACTACTATCAGAGGGGTAATTAACATCTCATAACTGTTGGGAGAAGGAGAGTCCATTTTATTTGATGATGATAACAGTAACCTGATGACACATTGAGTCAGTCCCTATTCCCAAAACAAGCTTAACAACAAAAATTGGACTCAAAGAAGAAAGAGAAATTAAATAAAAATAAGGAACCTACATATGGGCTTGAAAATGTGGGAGATGAAGGATATGGTTATCACAGAGAGGGAGAGAAGAATATGTTCAAAATATATTTTATATAATTCTCAAAGATTAATAAAATATTATTTAACATAAATAAATTATTCATCCCTATTTAAAAATATACATATGATTTTTGTCATTGTTTCTATTTATAAAATTTACATCATTTATGGTTGCACATATATTGAACCATGCCTGCATTGCTCATAAAAGGAAACCTTGTTCTATTGAAGGCTTTTGTTCATTCCCAGTTGACCATAGCAAAAATAACCACATAGAAACTGTATTAATTCAATCACTGCTTGACCTATTAGCTCTAATTTCTTATTGGCTAGCTCTTACATCTTAATTTAACCCATATCTATTAATCTGTGTATCCACGTAGCTGTGGCTTACCAATAAGTTTTGGGTACATCTGTTCCTGGCAGCAGCTACAAGGCATCTCTTGAAACTGTTACCTTTCTCATAGCATTCAGTTTAGTTTTCCCCACTTACCCTATTCTGCCTTGACAGGCCCAAGACAGATTCTTTATTAACCAAAAGTATTCACAGCAAATAGAGGAAAATCCCACATCACCTCTCCTTTTCTGTTTAAATAAAAAGGAAGGTTTTAACTTTAACATAGTAAATTTCCATATAACAAAAACAGGTATCAAACAAGACTTACATTATCAATATTTATATCTACTTTATCTATTATTATATGTAAGGAAAAATTATAACTATCTATTCTTCAACTCTATCAGAGACTCCAGAGGAATATGTTAAGTAAGTAATATGAAGTGCGTTGTAAGCAACTTCCAAAACTGGAGAATTGATAGAGATATCTTGCTGTCTGGACAATCACCCAAAGTTCTTTTGTATCTTTGGAGCATCCATCTTCAGCTACAGTCCCATAGTATCTAACAAACTTTTCCACAAAGCAAGAAATTTGAAGATCTGTTCTGTCTTGTAATGGCAAAGTCCCTCAATTGCTTTCTTATGTGTCATGCAGAATGTCTGGCAGACCCTTTCATGTAGCAGGAGCCCTGAAGGACCTTCTCAGTTTTAGGCAAATTCAGTAGTCATTTCTCTGTCAGCCTTGCATGTCTACTTCATACAGCATAGCATCAAGCAGTCCAGGCAAGTTTCTTCCCCAAATGGCTAACCAGTGCCATAAGGAGCCTCTTTGGTGCCCATCATCCTCTTTATATAATTGGTGCCTCTAGGAGCAGATGTGTCTCATTGCCATGAAAAGTCCTAAGTTCTCAAACATTTTAAATGCCATATTCTGTAGTCTTTGAAAGATTTGAAGAATACCTATCTAACTGAAATATATCTTTATAAATCTAGAAAACCTACCTAATATGACTATAAACCTGAATATTATAGATGATTATCTATTAACCTGTATTTCTTAACTGTCCATTACATTTTTAAATGAGCTGTACAGAACACAATTTCATAATTAAAAGCAGAAATATAATTATAACAAAATTAACCTAAAATTTGTATCAATAAACCAAGATCCATATCAATACAAAGTATTCATCTGTATAGCATATCTTCCTTTAAATGTAAACAAATGCTTTTAAACAGTATTTGGGAATTTGGGCATAGTTCTCTCCAAACTGCTTCCTGCTTTTTGTTGGGAGAATTAAGTTTGGGGGTGTTCACAGTGACCTTTCGGTGGGTCTTGGTCCATCAAACCACATTAGTCTGGAAGAATTCACAGGTTCTCATCCTCTGTGGAAACAAAAGAAGAACCACTTTTTTAAAACAACATATCCTTAGACTCAAATTTTGAAGTCAAGAAACCTTTAAAATATATATGTTGGTTACTTAGTTCCTTCACAGTCAAAAAATTCAAAGAAAATACAGTAATATACATAATCCAGACTCTCTGTATATTCCATCTTTATGTGGTTTATTTTTCTTATTTTATTACTTTTTCTGAAAGTTTAATATTTACTTTATTATCTTTAATCCTTTAATCTATGACTCTCTATACTCTTTATTTTACATTTCTTGTCCTTTTACTCTTTTTCTTCTTTCTCCCAAGCCTACGTACATTTTTAAAACACACTATGACTCTTTGAGAGGTTTTTTTATGTCAGAATCTGTCATGTTGTATATCTGAAATTCTTTTCTGACCAAAAGTACCCTTTTTAAAATCCTAAATGGGCATATCTAACGCCAACACAACCCTGCCTGCTTGATCTGCCCAGTTCAACCTGGCAAAGACATGTTTTTGCCTCTGAGAGCCATTCTCTCTGCCTCAGATCCAGGGTCTGGTCACAGCTGGTGTGTGCTGCCATTAAACAAGTTGTAGCACTCTGCTCACAAATCCCATTTAAATGCTCCATATCCAGACCTTCTGAAAGAGTCAGAGTTTGTACTGGTGAACCAGGAAGCTGCTGTTTTTTCAAGAAGCCACACAGGTTTTACTGTACCTCACTTGCAAACAAAGCTTATCTGAAAAAAAAATGCTATTACCAAGAAGCTGCCCTTGGCGCCTGTTTTTGTGGGTCTAGAAGCCTTTTTTTAAAAAAAAACTTTCTTAGACTTTACATGGAAATTCTTGCCCCATTCTGGAATGCCAATCTGTTATTGGAGGCTGTTTGTTCATTTCCAACCACACAGACCAGAAATAACCACACAGAACCTGTATTAATTAAATCACTGCTTGGCCTATCAGTTCTAATTTCTTAATGGCTAGGTCTTATATTTTAATTTAACCTATTTCTATTAATTTCTGTTTTGTCACATAGGTGTGGCTTACTGGCAAGATCCTGGCATGCTTGTTCCTGGCAGTGACTACATGGCATCTCCTGAATCTGCCTTCTTTTTCCCAGCATTCACTTTAGTTTTCCCCACCTAACTCTATTCTGCCATGCCTGGCTCAAGACAGATTCTTCATTAACCAATGTTATTCACAGCATACAGAAGGGAATCCCACATCAACCTTGATCTATTCATCCATCAATCAATCAATAAAAAGCAAAATTTATATGGCAATCAAAATGAATAAATAATACATATCCCCATAGAGTAATGCAAAATCCAGTCAAGGAGAGTTTTGACAGAGAACAACACTATTTGATACCAATGTTATGACAGGTGATTAATACCAGAAACCGAGGTAAAACATATATTTTCTCCATATGTAATTCAGATACAACCTCTTCATTCTGTTATCAGTTTAATGTCTTTAATTTTGGTATTTTTCAGCCTTTCTATACTATGGCAAAATACCTAAAAAGGCCAATTTATTGGAGGAAAGATTTATTTTGGCTATATATTCCAGATGATTCAATCTATGACTATTCAAGCTCATATCTTTGATTCTGATATAAATCCAAACATAACTACAAGGACTGAATATTTGAGCAAAAACAGTTTCCTTTATGCCAGCTTGAATGGTTTCCCACATTTCAACTTGGAAACTGTATGAGGAAGGAGTTCAGAACAAAATATGCATACTTGGAAGACAAACCCCCAGTTACTTATTCCTTCTAACCAGTTCTGTTGGTGAAGTTAGTATTTCAACAACAAATCACACTTCAGTGATTGTCTGCACCAGCAAAAGACCAACCTTGTAACACCTTGAGCTTTTGAGGAAGATGCTTCATATATATAAAAAAAAAAAAACAACAAAAAAAAAAACTGTCTTACCCATGCTTAGCTTTTCCTCTTGGACCATGTTTACTCATTGGGTAAACCATCCTGTCTATGTGAATATAAGATATAAATATATGTACATACTCAAAACTGACAGTCAAGCAAAGTTACTTAGTTGGTGAAACTAATACAATATTAATATTCATATTAACAGTTGACTGTTAATCTGTTCATAGATAAGCTTGACTTCAGGTAATATTCCAAGCCAGTGACATTTTCTTTGATACCTTCTTTCTGTTTTCACATTTAACCTTTGAGACTTTCAAAAATACCCCCAGGGCAAAATATTTCTTCAAGAGTTCCCATGTCTTCCTTACCCTGTATCTTTTTAAAAGCAGATACATTTTGTTGACTGTTGAAATGATATTTAGACTTGATATTTATTGATCCATTAAATATGATTAGGATGCTTGACATTTTTATATAATATGTCACTTAATGTTCATACTCTTGAAAAATTTTTATTTCCTTCCATCTTTTCAGATAAGGAAAATAAAACTCAATAAAATGAACCTGAATGATATACCTCAGCGAGTAAAGGTAAAGGTTTTACTTAAGAAAACTTTTGTCTCCCCTTATTTTATTTTGTTTTGTCATGTTTGACTGCTGTCTCTTCAAGACTTGTTTTTTTTCAGAAGAAGAAATGTAGGAGTAGTGAGCCTAAGGAACTGGGGGCATGTTGTGGGGAAGCTGGGAGGAATGGCAGAGGGAAAACTGTGCTCCAGATGTATTGAATGAGAGAAGAGTCTATTTTCAATAAAAGATATAAAAATTCAAAATGTTATAAAACATCTTGGCATATATTTTTCATAATGGATTATTGGAAAATGCAAACTGCTTATTTTATTTATTGGATTTCTAGCACTAAAAATGAGTGAACATGGGACTTTTTACAATTCTAAGATCACATTGAGTGGATGACTATTGTCCCTTTCTATATGTGTAAACAGGGTGCTTTCTTGATGTCTGATGCCCCTCTGTATGCTGTGAATATGTTTTATTATGATTAGTTAATAATTAAGCTTCTTTGGCCTATGGTAGGACAGAATATAGCTAAGTAGAAAATCCAAACAGATACAAGGGTAAAGAAGACTGCTGAAGAGACACCAGCAGTCACCAGAGAAGTAACATGCCAGAAAATTACAAGGAAGCCACGGGCCACATGGCAGTACACAGAGAAATAGAAATGAGTTAATTTCAATAGGTAGAACTAGCCAGTAAGAAGTCTGAACCATTATCGAAACCGTTTCTAATTAATATTAAGCCTCATAGTGTTTATTCAGGAACTGGGTTGGAGAGAAACCTCCAGTTATACTGTCCATTTTTTTTACCTGTTATATCTTTTCACTACACCTTTCAGTTTCTTTTATGGTACACTTGTTGATTGCTTAGATTATTCATTCATTCATTTATATTCTTGGACTCAATAAATATTAAAAGCCAAATGCTATGTAATACACTGGAATGCAACATTCAAAAAGAAATATTTTTTAACCTCAGTACTAGAAGACACTTAGAAATGATTTCTCTTAGTTAGTACCTGGAAAATTCAGAAAGAGCTATTCCTTTCATATATATGTACAGGAAAATGATATAAAATTAGATATATATATATATGACATAAATCTATTTATAACATTTTGCTGTAAAATAATTTAAATCATATGAGAATAATGCTTTGTTTTCAAAAAGACATATGAATTGATTTTTTTAAAAAAGTCTACAAGCAAAGACTATAACTTAGAATGTATTCTTCTGCAAAGAATTACATTTGGAACTGCAGAAAATGTTCATACCAATATGATTTATTGAGTTCTAAACATTTGGAAAAGAAAATTGATGAGATTGCATTAGAAAATAAAGGAACAACTCCCTCACTTCTTCATAAACTTTAAAACACACATCTCTTTACTTAAAGATGAGCAACGGGACTGCTATTTTCCAAGTCATTCAGCCTTTAAACAAATCAATCTCACTGAAAACCATTGAGACTCAAAGATATTGAATGTTACAGCAAAGATACCAATGAATGCAGAGTTTACAGTAACAGATCTGCAGGAACACATTAAGACTATTTCTTTGACATATCACTTTTAGTAAATGCCCTATTCAGAAAATCACTTAACTCTGTCCATTTAACAATCCATTCCCTGTCTTTCCTTTTGAAAAAGCATTGACATATGCCCTTATTTCGGTAAGTGGTGTCATAAAGCTTAATTTCAATCACTAGATTCAGCAGCTTACAAAATTTGTACCCTTTCAATTTTGTAGTGAGAAAAAATATATTTGCATATGTATTTTTTTGCTAACAGGGAAAGGGGTGATGAGGTAAAGGTTTAAGTTCAGAATTGTGGTTGTTTTGCAAGGTTAATTATCTTAATCATTTTTTCCGTTTATTTATTTATTAAAGATTTCTGTCTCTTCCCTGCCACCGCCTCCCATTTCCCTCCCCCTCCCCCAATCAAGTTCCCTTCCCTTGTCTGCCCATAGAGCTATCAGGGTCCCTGCCCTGTCGGAAGTCCAAGGACCACCCACCTTCATCCAGGTCTAGTAAGGTGAGCATCCAAAGTGCCTAGGCTCCCACAAAGCCAGTACGTACAGTAGGATCAAAAACCCATTGCCATTGTTCTTGACAATTTTTAAAAAGTGATTTTGGCTACATTTTGTAGATATAATAGATGGTTCACAGCATATTTTATGTTAATGTTTTTGATAATATGTAATCCTAAATTATTAGAATAACAAAACATGTTATATACATTCAAGTATAATTCATCTTTATTTTAAGAATAATTTGACATTTTGCTTTATTTAAATAGTGTAGTGTTTTACTAGATCCTCAACATACACTATCTAGATATATAATTTATTTTAAGTATAAGACAGAAAGTTATCTTTCACGAATATGAAACTCAAATGTGAATATTTTTTGCATTAATTGATATGGTGCTATAACAAACAACCACAAGTACATAGACATGAAACAATAAACTTTTATTCTCTTACAGTCCTAGAAAATTCTGAGAATACCTTTATGAAATTTTATATAAGGATGCTGTAATGTCATGCTCCTGTCAGATCTGTAATAATAAAAATCCCTTGCCATGTACTTCTCATGGACTTCAATTTTCATTACCCTGAACTGTGTCATAGCCATATGACACATAGCCATAATCTCTGTCTCCATAGCCATAATGGTTTCTGATGATCCATGTGTCATATTTTTTCTGCTACTCTCTTATAAAACTACGTATGTGTGCTTCATCAGGTAAACCCCACCTCAAGATCTTTTCAGAAAAAGTCTTTTATTAACATATTAGGTAATATTCGTAGGCTCCAGAAACTAGGTCATGAATATCTATTGACTTTATCATTCAGTCTGAGCTACCTTTTTAAGGTACATAGAAAGCTAAATTATGACTTCTATAAGCCATAAGCACTTTTACTTTTGTATCTCTTCCATAAAAATGAATTTACAAATATATTTTATGTGTTGGATTAAAAGTTCAACAGTTAAGAGCATATACTTCTCTCTTTTTATTGAATGTTTTTCATACAAGATATTCTGATTAGAGTTTTCCCTCCTTCATCAGCTCCCACATTCTCCTCGCCTTCACCCAACTCCATACTTTCTTTTTCTTTCTCTTTATAAAACAACCAATAAGCAAACAGGAAAAAAAATCAAAACAAAATTTAATAAACACACACACACAAAACCTTAAAAACACAAATTCAGAAACTATAATATACAAGCAAAAGATCAGTAAGGTAAAAAAAAATGCTCAAACAAAGCATTATAAGGAAAAATATCCCCAGAAACTATCATTAAATCCATTTTGTATTGGCCATGTATTGCTGGACATGGGGCATGCCCTTAGATGTGAGATGTATACCCAGTGAGACTCCACTAAGGAAAACTATTTTTTTTTCCTTTGTGAGCAGTTGACACTTGGAGATAAATTCTTGGTTAAGGAGAATAGACACTTATGTATACTTCCCTTCTCAATGTTGTTACCTGAATCTTGTTCAGGCCCTATGCATACTTCAACCCCCTCTGTGATTTCATATGTGCATCAGTCCTTTTGTTTCTAAAAGTCACTCTTTCTACCTCCCTCTCTCTTACATACACACACACTGAGTTTTCAAAGGACATGAGTTCAATTCCCAGGTCCTAAATATCTAAATTTGTGGACTCACAACTGCCTTTTTACTCCAGGGCCAGAAGATCCATCATCTTCTTCTGACCTATTCAGGCATCTGCATTCATGGCCAATTATCCACAAACAGATCATGTGTACTTATTCTCATACAGACACACATGCAGATACATAATTTATAAGATAAACTTTCATTAGAGATGGGACTCCATATCCACTTCCCTTTCTCAGTGCTGGCATCCTATTTGGCTTGAACCTGTGCTGGTCTTGTATGTAATACAGCCATAATTTCTACAAGTTCATGTGTGCAATATTCCTCTTGTGTCAGGAAAACAGGTTCCTTGCAGTAGTTTAAGTGTAATTGACCCTAATAGGGAGTGGCACTACTGGAAGGTATAGCTTTATTAGAGTGGTTATAGCCTTGTTGGAGGAAATTTGTCTCTCTGGGGTCAGGCTTTGAGTTTTCCTATGCTCCTGTTCTCAGGATACCACCCAATGTCTCAGCCAACTTCCTGTTGCCTGCAAGATGTAGGACTCTCAGTTGCTCCTCTACCATGTCTACCTGTATGTTGCCATGTTCCCTGCCATGATGATAATGGACTGAACTTCTGAAACTGTACGCATGCCTCCCCCAATTAAATGTTTTTATTTTTTAAAGTTGCCAGGGTCAAGGTGTCTTCACACAACAATAGAAATGCTAATTAAGACAGAAGTTTGTACCAGGGACATAGGTATTGCAGTGATAGGTCTGACCATGCTTTTGTTTGGTGTATGATGGACTTAGGGTTAGGAAAGCTGTGAAATTCTTTAAGTGCTGCTTAATGGGACATACTAGTAGGAGCATGGAAGACTGAGACTCACTATGGTTCAGAGAAGAATGTTACTACATAGCCTAAAAGTTGGTCTAATGATATTTTGGTGAAGAAATTGACTGCTTAATGCCCTTGTCAAAAGAGACTGCCTGAGGCTAAAGTGGAGAGTTTTGGATTAATTCCTGTGGCAAAAGAAATCTCAAAACAGCCTAGTATAGACTCTGTTGTGTAGGTATTAGACTTAACTCAAATAAAAATTTTAAAGAAAAGGAGCAAGTCATGAAAGTAAAATACAAAATGCACAAGTTGTGGAGAAAAGGAGCACCAGGAAGTAGAATGGATCTAAATCATGTGTTCAAGGAAATAAACAGATTAGGAAAACAACTAAAGGGAGTGGTGATCCTAGAACAAGATCTCACCCAGCTTAGTTTCCAGCTTGTAAAAGGTGACTAAAAGAAAGTTTAGAGCCAGGTGTGAGGAGTGGTAGTGAACCCTTCTAATCTTCGTAACTGGAAGACAGAGGCTGAGACTGACCTGTTCTAGAGATACGGTTTCAGGATAGTCAAGAATAGGCAGTGAAGGACAGAAAATTGGCAAAGACATAATTGAATTGAGGTGCCATGTTACAGGCCCAGTAAACAACACAACTTGGCAGCATTGTCCATTGGTTTTGGCTTTACAGTTAAGGTAGAAGAAATGGGTTTAAAAATACCACCAGGGGATGGGCATGGGGATCACAATTGTTAGTAAAGAATAGGAAGACATGAATAAAATAGCAAAACAGAAACATAGGATAGTATTGGGAGGAAGTTCCAGTGAATAATGAAATTTTCTGCATTTAATTTTTCATATACTTTTATACCCCAACACAAAAGGGGGAAGAAGGCAACAAAAAATGACAATTCAAGGACAGATAATTGCTTCAACACTTTGAGCCATCAAGCCATTAATCCATTCTATAGCATTCTGTTGTTTAGGCAGGCAGTGAACCCACCTTAGACCAAATAACCTGAAGGCAGCCACTCCCTCAGTCAAATCTCCTGTTACAAAAGAAGAAGCACGAATGCTTATGTATCTTGACGTTCTGTCAGGATGGAGTGGATATACCTGTATGTGCCATTTTAATGTCAAAAGAACCAAGTAACCACATCCTGGGTCAAAATGTGTAGTCACACTTACTGTAAACAATTTTAACCAACCACAGACTCTGTTACCATAAGACAAGGTGGAGCTAGGCTCACAGTTTTGGGCTTCCACAGGTTATAGAATTTGCCTCTGTGCTTAATGAAAGACAGTGAGGTCAAACGTGTCAATGGTGTCCTTAAATGGAGGCCTAATAGAGAGGCTGTTGAATGAAGCTGTGAAGTTGAAACCTGGATTGCCTTGGAGAACCAAGATATGAGAGATGCAGATGTAACATGCCTTCCACGGAAAGCTGCTCACAGGGAGTGGAAGCAGTTCAAGAGAAAGAAATGTGTTGTAGTCAATAAAGCTGAATAGAATTGGAGGAGATCTGAAGGTTGTTTTGACATCAGATATAGAGATGCAGAGGTTTGAGTTTGCTCAACTGGTTTTCAGTCTTGCTTTTGTCCAGTATTTCCTCACTATGCTTACTTTCCTGTGTTTTGCAATGGTATTGTATATCTTGTGACATTATATGTTGGAAATATATATATATATATATATATATATATATATATTAATTTTGACTTCACAGGGGATTACATTTAAGATAATTCATGAATCTCAAAAGAGACTTTGAATTTTGGAGTTTTAAACATTGTTGAGATTGTAGACTATGGGAAATTTTGAGGTTGAGGAAAATCCACTTTGCATTATGGTATTGTTCTAAGATTATGGGGACCAGGAAGTGGAATGTGGTAGTTTGGGTGTTATTGAACCTCATAAACTCATAAGGATTGGTACTATTAGAAGTGACTGCCCTGTTGGAGGAAATGTACCACTATGATGGCACAGTGATTTCCTATCCTCAGGATAATACTAAGTACCTTAGTTGACTTTCACTTGCCTGCAAATATAGGACCCTCAGCTACTCGTCTACCACTATGTATGCCTGCATACTCTCTGGGCTCCTGCTATGATGATAATGGACTGAACCTCTGAAACTGTGAGCAAGCCCCCCAATTAATTGTGTTCTTTATAAAACTTTCTGTGGTCATCATGCCTTTGCACATGAATAGACACCCTAACAGAGATATCATTCATTACCTCTTGCTCTTATAATCTTTCTGCCTCCTCTTCTACATAGATATCCTAAGTCTTAAAATAAGGAATTTGATAAAAACATCCTTTTTTAGGACTGGCTACTTCAAAAGTCTTTTCTGAACGTTGTCCAGTTGTTGGTCTCTGTGTTCATTCCTATTTACATCAAGAAGTAGCTTCTCTGGTAAGGTTTGGGAACGGTACTGATCTATGAGAATATGAGTACATTAATAGGAACTATTTTATTGCTATGTTATTTTAGCAGAATTAGAGTAAAATGCTTTCCCCTTCACCTATAACCTATCTAGTCTCATGTTCTTGCCCCCTTTAGCAGTATTATGTATGAGTTCCATCTCACTGAGTGAACCTTAAATCTATTTTTTAAAAAAGGTAGTTGGTTATACTTCTGTGACATTTATTCCACTATTTCACTCATACATCTTTCAGGTAAGTTGGTATTGTAAGTCAAAAATTTGTAGCTTGGTGATATTGATTACCTCTCTTTCTACCCTGGCAATATGCTAATTACCTTCTAGTACCATGAATCAGTTCTCTCTAGTGGAGAATCACTGGATTTATAAACCACACCCAATGACAGGCCCCCATGCCCAAGAGTATTTGGTCAATACAAAACAAATACGTTTTTTGTGGAGTGTTTTTTAAAACTTATTTTGACATCGTTTGTCCTATTGATATTTTCTCTATTGTAATTTTCATTTTGAGGTTTTGTGAGTTTTTTTTTATTTCTTGCTTTGTTGTGTTTCTTCTTGTGAGAGATGAAAGAGAGAGGGAGACAGAACATGAAATTGGGTAATAAAGAGGTGTGGAAGTTCTGAGAAGAGTTGATGGAGTGGGATAAACATGATCAAAACAAATTATATGCAAAATGCTAAATGAAATTATTAAATAGTTAAAATAAAATCTTAGTAATATGCATCTTATACTTGCATTTATATCAAATTAATTATTATATACTCGTTGTTATCTAGAATATTTATTCATTGTTACCACATTCATTATTCTTTTGGTTTTAAAATGATAACACTTTCATGAATTGCAAATTATTATAGACAATAGCTGCTGTGTTTAAGGACCAAGTTAGTTCTACATATAAAAAATGAATAAAGGTTAGTATCATCAAAGCAATGTATAAAATTTAGAAACTACACAAGCACAAGAGAGAATTAAAATTTCTACATATAATTCTTAATTTTTCTTAGACTTTCAAAAATCTGGGCTCTATGATTTCCTATAACAGAGCCTTTAAAATGGGAAAAACGAATGTCTTCATTGTGGTCTATGCCTTCAAAAGCTCCTAAAAGAGAAATAATTTTCAAGATCTTTTGAAATGTGGTAAAATGGTTGCATTATGTCATCTCCCTGTAGACTCTGTGAGAAGTAACTCACAGTTGAAGGTTGGGGCTAAGACATAAGTAAGACTAATAATTTTGAACTAAATCACACAGCTTCTGTGTGGCCTGGTCAGACATCAATTTATGTATTTCAAATTATGCTTCTCAACAATAATGCAATTCTACTGTCAAACAGCTTATAATTGTTAGCACAGTCCATTTGTGGTTTACAAAACTATATTTCCTTTGGCAATATTAGAAGATTGAAAAATAGGACAAATTTTTATTGTCAGTGTTATGAAAGATTATAGTAATCAAAAATAAATTACAGCTAGGGTAGCTAAGAGCAAATCAAAATTTGGTTTCTCTCCTTTAGTAAGGAAATTGTTTATGTTTGTTTACTGTTTTCCAACTAGGAATTCTATAGCCATCTATTTTCTGAAACATACTTTATTTAACAAACTAAATTTAATTGTTTTAATAATTTATATTATACAACAGATGATATTTGGTGCAACATTTTATTAATTTTAAGACAGTTTTACATATACATAGAGTTAAATGGTTATTTTTTATATTATTTCATTTATTTTTCAGAGATAAGAATGCATAATTTTGGAAATGTGCAATTAGAGAAACAAATATATTTTAAAGTGTACTTATGATTATTAATATGTTATTTGGAGCACTGGACTGAGCTCCCAAAGTCCCAATGAGGAACAGAAGGAGGGAGAACATGAGCAAAGAAGTCAGGACCACAAGGGGTGCACCCACCCACTGAGACAGTGGGGCTGATCTATTGGGAGCTCACCAAGGCCAGCTGGACTGTGACTGAAAAAGCATGGGATAAAACCGGACTCTCTGAATATGGCAGACAATGAGGGCTGCTGAGAAGCCAAGGACAATGGCACTGGGTTTTGATCCTACTACATGTTCTGGCTTTGTGGGAGCCTAGCCAGTTTGGATGTTCACCTTCCTAGACCAGGACGGAGGGGGGAGGACTTTGGACTTTCCACAGGGCAGGGAACCCTGACTGCTCTTCAGACTTGAGAGGGAGGGGTAGAGGAGTGGGGGGAGAGGGAGAGGAGTGGGGGGGAAGGGGAGAGGAGTGGGGGGAGGGGGGGGAGGAGGGGGAGACTGGGAGGAGGCGGAAATTTTTTTTTCTCAATAAAAAAAGGAAAAAAAAGAAAAAAAATAAATAAAATGTGCAGTTAGATAGGCAAATGTATTTTAAAGTGTACTTATGATTATTAATATGTTATTTTGAAAGTTGAATTAAATATTTCAGTGTTTTAAGTTTCACATATTTCTGAAACTATAGTAATAACAGCAGTGGTTAAATTATTGAACTTATACACATTATTTCATTGATTGCTCATGCAAAAACACTTACATAGGTATTTTTATTATTTTACAGATAAAGGCACTGATATACATACAACATTTGAAAATTTTCTCCATGATAGCACAGCTAGTAATTAATAAACATTTTAAATTTAAATTATTTATATCTAATCAGAGTCCAATTGTGTAATAACTACCATACCATCTATTTCTCCATTCTTTCATCTACTCTAAAATCTGATTTTGAAGTAAATACCAACAGGTGTAAAATACATTTGATGACTAAAAGCTATCGTTCAAATTCAATTCTTGACAGAAGTGTGTGACATGAATTAATTATAGAAAACACTGGCCACATTAACTAGTTTTCAGTTCGATAGTGTGTTCATTTCAGTATACTGAAGAACATTGTGAAAAATTGTCAATATGTTAATATCATTGTGGATAAAGCTAGTACTTTTTCTTGGTATGAATCCATATATTTAGTCATTGGCATTAGTTACCTTAAAAATACTGGAAGGTGAGAGATATTGGTCTATTTTCATTCTCCTACACGTTGATATCCAGTTATGCCAGCACCACTTGTTAAATATGCTTTCTTTTATTTTCCCATTTGCTATTTGTTGCTTCTTTATCAAAAATCAGGTGCCCGGAGGAGTGTGGATTGATATCCAGGTCTTCTAATCAGTTCCATTGGTCCTCCTGTCTGTTCTAATGACAATACCAGGCTGTTTTCAGTACTGTACCTCTGTAGTAGAGTTTGAAGTCAGAGATTGTGATGCCTCCAGAAGTTCTTTTATTGTACAGGATTGTTTTGGCTATCCTGGGTTTTTTTTTTTTTTTTTTTTTTGCTTTTCCATATGAAGTTGAGTATCATTCTTTCAAGGTCTTTGAAAAATTTTCCTGGGATTTTGATGGGCAATGCATTGAATCTGTAGATTGCTATTGGCAAGATTGCCATTTTTACTATATTAATTCTGCCTACCAAAGAGCATGGGAGATCTTTCCACTCTCTGGTGTTTTCTTCAATTTCTTTCTTCAAAGATTTAAAGTTCTTGTCATATAAGTCTTCCACTTGTTTGATTAGAGTTACTCTGAGATATTTTATGCTATTTGTGGCTATTGTGAAGGGTGTTGTTTCTCTGATTTCTTTCCCAGCCCTTTTATCATCTGTGTACAGGAAGGTTACTGATTTTTTTTTTAGTTAATCTTGTATCCTGCTACATTACTGAAAGTGTTAATGAGTTGTAGAAGTTCCTTGGTAGAACTTTTGGGATCACTAGAGTAAACTATCATATAATCAGCAAACAGTGAGAGTTTGACTTATTTTTTTTTCCAATTTGTATCCCCTTGATCTCTTTTTGGTGTTTTATTGCTCTAGCTAGGACTTCAAGAACTATATTAAATAGATATGGAGAGAGTGGACAACCTTGTCTTGTTCCTGATTTCAGTGGAATCACAGGGAGTGCCTCTCCATTTAGTTTGATGTTGGCTGTTGGCTTGCTGTATATTGGCTTTATTATGTTTAGGTATGTTCCTTGTATCCCTGCTCTCTCCAATACCTTTATCCTGAAAGGATGTTGTATTTTGTCAAAAGCTTTTTTGGCATCTAATGAGATGATCATACTATTTTTTTCAGAAAAATAATATGGGAAGATATCAAGAGTGGTTGGGCAGGAAGATTGAATAACCTATAACAAAATCATTGAGTATACTATGAAGAGAATAAAACACTCTGTCCCTCACAAGAGGGGAGAGTGATGTCCCATTGTAGTCAAAGAATAATATTAACAGGCAAATGAGCTATAAGTTTAATGGTAAGCAGTGTGATTTTTGTTGCTATTTTACAGAAGCAGATTTATGCTACTACATCATACCTGGAACAGCAAGTTACTACCGATATTATATCAAAATTAACACTATGTACATGGACATTTGAAACAATCCAGACATTCATCAACTTATCCTCTTCCACTCTTTTACTCTGCCCAAACTAACAAATCATATCCATAGTATAAAATCTTTGAATTTGACTTTGTCTCATGCATGGATTTAGATGCTTCCATTAATATGATAGAATACCTAAGACAAATGATTTTAGGAGAAAAGACTTTCTTCTGCCTCACAGTTGTCAAGGTTTCAACTATTGGCAGTTGATTCCTCTGCTTTAGAACCTCTAACAAGATAGTTTAAACATAGTGAAGACATGAGAGAGAGAAAATTGCTTATTTAATCTTATCTAGCATACAAAGAGGAAATGCTTAGGTACCCAATACCCATTTCGAAGACATTGGCTCTGTGGCTTAATATTTTCCACTCTTCTCTATCTCCTAGTGGGATCATATACTTCAGACCAAGCCTGAATTTAGCACATGATCTTTGAGGTACATTTAAAAACAATCACATAAAAGTTTTGTGAAAAGAACAAAAACCTCTTGTTGGATATTTCAATATGTGTCTCAGCAATTGTATCAGTCATGAAGCAGAGGCAGAAGGAGGGTGAGTTCTATGGTAGTCCGGGATGTATATTAAGAATCTATATAATACAAGGAGGGGTTGAGTTATGACTTTGCAGAAAAGCACTAGCAACACAAGTTTGAGGACCAGAGTTAAGATAAATAATATGCAGAAAAAAAGCTGGGTGGGCCTGCCAATTAACCTATAAATCTGTTGTACAGAAACTAGAAACAGGGAATTCATAGGAAGAAGCTGGTTAGTTAGACTAGCCAAATTGACAACTGTCAGATATAAGTGAGAGACCTTGTCTCAATATATAAAGTAGGAGAAATTAAGGAAGATGTCTGACATCAACTTCTCGTGCCCATATACTGGTGTGGGACAATGGTCTGTATTCTGTCAATTATGTTTTGAATAAACACTGATCGGCCAGTAGCCAGGAAGGAAGGAGAGGTGGGTCAGTGAGAACAGAAGAATTTTTTTTGTTGTTCTATTTATTTATTTATTAAAGATTTCTGCCTGCCACCGCCTCTCATTTCCCTCCCCCTCCCCCAATCAAGTCTCCCTCCCTCGTCAGCCCAAAGAGCAATCAGGGTTCCCTGCCTTGTGGGAAGTCCAAGGACCACCTACCTCCATCCAGGTCTAGTAAGGTGAGCATCCAAAGTGCCTAGGCTCCCACAAAGCCAGTACGTGCAGTAGGATCAAAACCCAGTGCCATTGTTCTTGAGTTCTCAGTAGTCCTCATTGTCCGCTATGTTCAGCGAGTCCGGTTTTATCCCATGCTTTTTCAGACCCAGGCCAACTGGCTTTGGTGAGTTCCCGATAGAACATCCCCATTGTCTCAGTGTGTGGGTGCACTCCTCGCAGTCCTGAGTTCCTTGCTCGTGCTCTCTCTCCTTCGGAATCAGGAGATTTGGACCTTGGGATTTCAGTCCAGTGTTCCAGTGTGGGTCTCTGTCTCTGTCTCCTTTCATCGCCTGATGAAGGTTAATATTCAGGAGGATGCCTATATGTTTTTCTTTGGGTTCACCTTCTTATTTAGCTTCTCTAGGATCACGAATTATAGGCTCAATGTCCTTTATTTATGGCTAAGAAGAAGGAAATCCTAGTCTGCAGGTGTGACCCAGCCACAGAAGAAGCAAGATGTGCCTGTTTCACCCAATAAGGAACCAAGCCATGTGGATAACTCTGAAAGAATCATGGGCTAATGTAAGTTATAAGAATTAGTTAATACACCCCCTGTCTCCCTCCCTCCCTCCCTTCTTGGGTGGCATAGTGCCTCCCTGCTCAGCCTGCTAGGGCGCTGGGACCGAACCCGAACCGGGAGGACAAAGGGGTGGCCGGTAGCTCCTTTGTTCCCATAGCCTGCCCGGAGCGAGCAGGGTGGGCCCTTTGTTCGTGAGCCAACCAAGCAGCGCTGAAGTTTCGATCTGGGCACCGAGTGAAACATCATTTTGGTGAGTGAGTGCTCCTGCAGCTGGGAACATACCTCAGTCCGCCCACACTTCCTGCCCATCCTACAGGGGCTATACTGCCCTTACCTGCTCTCTCTTCCTATCCCATTCAGCTTACATCCAGATACCCCCACCCCCTGTCTCCCTCCCTCCCTCCCTTCTTGGGTGGCACAGCACCTCCCTGCTCAGCCTGCTAGGGCGCTGGGACCGAACCCGAACCTGGAGGACAAAGGGGTGGCCAGTAGCTCCTTTGTTCCCATAGCCTGCCCGCAGCGAGCAGGGTGGGCCCTTTGTTCGCGAGCTAACCAAGCAGCGCGGAGTTTCGATCTGGGCACCGAGTGAAACATCATTGTGGTACATCAGTGGGCAAGAAGACCTGATCCTGTAAAAGAAGATCCAAAGGGGAGTATTGGGAGGAAGAGATGGGCAGACACCAATGCAGGAATTCTCCCAACAATCTGAAAAACAACACGAAAACACCAGAAGCCAGTGACTTCACAACAGAAGGACATGAACACCTTAATCAAGAAGAAGTAGAAAAAACTGACTTCATGAAAGTGATTGACACCCTGAAACAGCATATAAAAAACGTCCTTATAGAAATGGATGAGAAGTATAACAGAAAGTTCGAGGAATTGAGTAAATCAGTGAATGATACCCTAGGAAACCAAGGAAAAACAATCAAGCAGATAATGGAAACAGTTCATGACTTGAAAACTGAAATGGAGGCAAAGAAGAAAACACAAACAGAGGGCCGGCTGGACATGGAAAATCTAGGTAAACGATTAGAGACTACAGAATCAAGCATAACCAGCAGAATACAAGAGATAGAAGAAAGAATCTCAGATTCTGAGGATAACATAGAGAAAATAAACGCTCTGATCAAAGAAAACAGCAAGTCCAACAAACTCTCATCACAAAACATTCAGGAAATATGGGACACAATAAAAAGACCAAACCTAAGAATAATTGGAGTAGAAGAAGGAGAAGAAGTGCAGCTCAACGGTACAGAAAATATACTTAATAAAATTATAGAAGAAAACTTTCCCAACCTGAAGACAGATGTACCTATGAAAGTTCAAGAAGCATACAGAACACCAAATAGGCTGGATCAAAAGAAAACATCCCCTCTCCATATAATAATCAAAACACAAAATATACAGAATAAAGAAAGAATATTAAGAGCCGCAAAGGAAAAAGGCCAAGTTACTTATAAAGGTAAACCTATCAGATTTACACCTGACTTCTCTATGGAAACCATGAAAGCCAGAAGGTCCTGGATAGATGTACTCCAAAAACTAAGAGACCACGGATGCAAGCCCAGACTACTACATCTAGCCAAACTTTCGTTCACTATAAATGGAGAAAAAAGTTTTCCAGGATAAAAACAAATTTAAACAATACGTAGCCACAAATCCAGCCTTACAGAAAATAATAGAAGGAAAATCACTAACCAAGGGGTCCAACAATGACCACAATAACTCAGACATCTAGAGACCCTTCACCAGCGCAAATCAAAGAAGGAAAACACACAAACCCTACTACTAAAAAAGTGACCGGAGTTAACAACCACTGGTCATTAATATCACTTAATATCAATGGGCTCAACTCACCTATAAAAAGGCACAGGCTAAGAGATTGGATAAGAAAACAGGATCCAACATTCTGCTGTCTACAAGAAACACACCTCAACCACAAAGACAGGCACCTACTCAGAGTAAAGGGCTGGGAAAAGGCTTATCAAGCAAATGGACCTAAGAAACAAGCAGGTGTGGCCATACTAATTTCTAACAAAGTTGACTTCAAACTTAAATCAATCAGAAGATCTGGAGAGGGACATTTTATACTCATAACAGGAACAATTCATCAGGAAGAAGTCTCAATCCTGAATATCTATGCCCCTAATATAAAAGCGCCCACGTACGTAAAAGAAACATTACTAAAACTCAAGGCAGCCATCAAACCACATACACTAATAGTAGGAGACTTCAACACTCCTCTCTCACCAATGGACAGGTCAATCAGACAGAAACCTAACAGAGAAATTAGAGAATTAATGGAGGTAATGAAGCAAATGGACTTAACAGACATCTATAGATTATTCCACCCAAAGAGGAAAGAATATACCTTCTTCTCTGCAGCTCATGGAACCTTCTCGAAAATTGACCACATACTCGGTAACAAAGCTAAATTACACAGTTACAAAAAAATATTAGTAACCCCCTGTGTCTTATCAGATCACCATGGATTAAAGTTAGAATTCAACAACAATGCTACCCCCAGAAAGCCTACAAACTCATGGAAACTGAACAGTCAACTACTGAACCATACCTGGATTAAGGAAGAAATAAAGAAAGAAATTAAAGTCTTCCTTGAATTCAATGAAAATAAAGAAACAACATACTCGAACTTATGGGACACTATGAAAGCAGTCCTGAGAGGAAAGTTCATAGCACTAAGTGCCCACCTAAAGAAAACAGAGAAAGCACATATTGGAGACTTAACAGCCCACTTGAAAGCTCTAGAAAAAAAAAGAAGCAGACTCACCTAGGAGGAGTAGAAGACTGGAAATAATCAAACCGAGGGCTGAAATCAACAAAATAGAAACACAGAAAACAATCCAAAGAATCAATGAAACAAAAAGCTGGTTTCTGGAGAAAATCAACAAGATTGATAAACCCCTATCCAAACTAATCAAACGACAGAGAGAGAACACGCAAATTAATAAGATCAGAAATGAAAAGGGGGACATAACCACAGACACAGAGGAAATTCAGAGAGTCATTAGATCTTACTACAAAAGCCTGTATGCCACAAAACTGGAAAATGTAAAAGAAATGGACGCTTTTTTAGATAAATACCATTTACCAAAACTAAACCAGGACCAGGTGAACAATCTAAACACACCTGTCAGTCGCGAAGAATTAGAAGCTGTTATCAAAAACCTCCCTACCAAAAAAAGCCCAGGACCAGATGGTTTCAATGCAGAATTCTACCAGAACTTCCAAGAAGACCTAATACCTATACTCCTTAATGTATTCCACAAGATAGAAACAGAAGGGTCATTACCAAATTCCTTTTATGAAGCCACAATTACTCTGATACCAAAACCACTCAAAGACTCAACCAGGAAAGAGAACTACAGGCCAATCTCACTCATGCATATCGACGCAAAAATCCTCAACAAAATACTGGCAAATCGAATCCAAGAACACATCTGAAAAATTATCCATTATGATCAAGTAGGCTTCATTCCTGAGATGCAGGGATGGTTCAACATACGAAAATCTATCAATGTATTCCAGCATATAAATAAACTGAAAGAAAAAAACCATATGATCATTTCATTAGATGCTGAAAAAGCATTTGACAAAATTCAACATCCATTTATGTTAAAAGTCTTGGAGAGATTAGGGATACAAGGGTCCTACCTAAATATAATAAAAGCTATATACAGCAAGCCGACAGCTAACATCAAATTAAACGGAGAGAAACTCAAAGCCATCCCACTTAACTCAGGAACACGACAAGCCTGTCCACTCTCACCATACCTCTTCAATATAGTGCTTGAAGTTCTAGCAATAGCAATAAGACAACATAATGGGATGAAGGGGATTCGAATTGGAAAGGAAGAAGTTAAACTTTCATTATTTGCAGATGATATGATAGTGTACATAAGCGACCCCCAAAACTCCACCAAAGAACTTTTACAGCTGATAAACAGCTTTAGTAATGTGGCAGGATACAAGATCAACTCCAAAAAATCAGTCGCCCTCTTATACACAAAGGATATGGAAGCAGAGAGGGAAATCAGAGAAGCTTCACCATTCACAAGAGCCACAAACAGCATAAAATATCTTGGGGTAACTCTAACCAAGGAAGTGAAAGATCTATTTGACAAGAACTTTAAGGCATTGAAGAAAGAAATTGAAGAGGATACCAAAAAAATGGATGGACCTCCCTTGCTCTTGGATTGGGAGGATCAACATAGTAAAAATGGCAATTCTACCAAAGCCAATTTATAGATTCAATGCAATCCCCATCAAGATCCCATCAAAATTATTCACAGATCTGGAGAGGACAATAATCAACTTTATATGGAAAAACAAAAAACCCAGGATAGCCATAACAATCCTATACAATAAAGGATCTTCTGGAGGCATTACCATCCCTGACTTCAAACTCTATTACAGAGCTACAGTAATGAAAACAGTGTGGTACTGAAATAAAAACAGAGAAGTCGACCAATGGAATCGTATAGAAGACCCGGATTTTATCCCACAAACCTATGAACACCTCATTTTCGATAAAGGAGCTAAAAATATACAATGGAAGAAAGAAAGCATCTTCAACAAATGGTGCTGGCACAACTGGATGTCAACCTGTAGAAGAATGAAAATAGACCCATATCTATCACCGTGCACAAAACTCAAGTCCAAATGGATTAAAGACCTCAATATCAGCCCGAACACACTGAACCTGATAGAAGAGAAAGTAGGAAATACCCTACAACAGATGGGCACAGGAGATCGCTTCCTATGTATAACCCCAGAAGCACAGACATTAAGGGCAACATTGAATAAATGGGACCTACTAAAACTGAGAAGCTTCTGTAAAGCAAAGGACATTGTCACTAAGACACAAAGGCAACCTACTGACTGGGAGAAGATCTTCACCAACCCCGCAACAGACAAAGGTCTGATCTCCAAAATATATAGAGAACTCAAGAAACTAGACTTTAAAATGCTAAGTAACCCAATTAAAAAAAATGGGGCACTGAACTGAACAGAGAATTCTCAACAGAAGAAGTTCAAATGGCCAAAAGACACTTAAGGTCGTGCTCAACTTCCTTAGCAATCAGGGAAATGCAAATCAAAACAACTTTGAGATATCATCTTACACCTGTCAGAATGGCTAAAGTCAAAAACACCAAGGATAACCTTTGCTGGAGAGGCTGTGGAGGAATGGGTACCCTCATCCATTGCTGGTGGGAATGCAATCTTGTGCAACCACTGTGGAAGTCAGTGTTTCGGTTTCTCAGGAAATTCGGGATCATCTTACCCCTGGACCCAGCAATACCACTCTTGGGAATATACCCAAGAGATGCTCTATCATATAACAAAAGCATTTGTTCAACTATGTTCATAGCAGTATTATTTGTAATAGCCAGAACCTGGAAACAACCTAGATGCCCTTCAATGGAAGAATGGATGAAGAAAGTATGGGATATCTACACATTAGAGTACTACGCTGCGGTAAAAAACAATGACGTCTCGAATTTTGCATGCAAATGGATGGAAATAGAAAACACTATCCTGAGTGAGGTGTCCCAGACCCAAAAAGATGAATATGGGATGTACTCACTCATTATTGGTTTCTATCCATAAATAAGGGCCACGGTGTCTACAATAGGTGAACCTA
The DNA here is from genome assembly GCF_018167655.1 of Microtus oregoni. Taxonomy (NCBI): domain Eukaryota; kingdom Metazoa; phylum Chordata; class Mammalia; order Rodentia; family Cricetidae; genus Microtus; species Microtus oregoni. The sequence goes on from NW_024544721.1 coordinate 2,798,090, forward strand.
AAGAAGCTAAGTAAGAAGGTGAACCCATGGAAAAACATACAGTTATCCTCTTGGCTAAGGGAAGTAGACCAAATTGCCGGGGAGAAAATGGGATCTTGGGGGTGGGGTGGGATGGGGGTAAGGGGAGATAGGGAGAGAAAAGTTAGAAGGGAAGGAGGGGGGACCTGGAGAAACAGGAGAATTGGGATAAAGGAGAGGTGGATAGGGGAGCACAGAACCACAATTCTTAGTTAAGGGAGCCACTTTAGGGTGGGCAAGAGACTTGACCCTAGAGGGGCTCCCAAGTGCCCAAGATGAGGTTCCCAGTTAGTTCCTTGGGCAGCTGAGGATTGGGAACCTGAAATGACCCTATCCTAGAGCAATACTGACGAATATCTTGCATATCATCATAGAATCTTCATCTGTTGATGGATAGAGATAGAGACAGAGACCCACACAGGAGCACTGGACTGAGCTCCCAAGGTCCCAATGAGGAGCAGAAGGAGGGAGAACATGAGCAAAGAAGTCGGGACCACGAGGCGTGCATCCACCCACTGAGACAGTGGAGCTGATCTACACGGAGTTCACCAAGGCCAGCTGGACTGTGACCGAAAAAGCATCGGATAAAACCGGACTCTCTTAACATGGCGAACAATGAGGGCTGATGAGACACCAAGGACAATCGCACGGGGTTTTGATCCTACTTAATGTGCTGGCTTTGTGGGAGCCTAGCCAGTTTGGATGTTCACCTTCCTAGGGAACCCGGACTGCTCTGTGAACTGGAGAGGGAGGGGGAGAGGAGTGGGGGGAGGGGGAGAAGGGTGGGAGGAGGGAGAGAAGGGTGGGAGGAGGGGGAGGGAAATGGGAGGCTGGGAGGATTTGGAAACTTGTTTTTTTGTTTATGTTTTTTTTCTTCTTTTCTCAATAAAAAAAAAAGAAAAAAAAGAATTAGTTAATAGAAGCCTGAGCTACTGGGCCAATTAGTTTATGATTAATGTAGACCTTGTGTGCTTTCTTTTGGACTTAACAACTGTGGGAACTGGGCAGGACAGCAACCTCAGTCAACAGAATAGCGCCCATGTGAACAACTGTATCCACATAAAGACTGAGAGAGCTTGGGAAGTAATTCTAGAAAGAAAAGAACAGAGTTAAACACAGCTTATTGATAGCAGCATTTTCTCAGGTGGGCTCTGGTTGCTAGAGGCAAGTGCTCTCATTTAGGAGAGGCTTCCTGACTCAACTTTAGATGTAAAACATTGCAGCTCTTTTAAAAGATCCTGCCACAAAGCACTTACATGATGTTGATGAGAAGCTCACCACATGCTTTTGGTTTTCAGCCATAGCAGGAAAAAAGCTGCAACGTTTTAAAGTGCCAGCTTTCTGGGTCAGCCTGCCAGTAGAAATTCTGACTCTTTCAGGCAGATCTGACTACAGAACATTTGAATGTGGTTTGTGAGCAGACTGCTTGGTGGCAGGGACCTTGAAATGCCATAGAGTTGTGGGAATAAACAATACTACATTCTCCACAATAAAAGCAAGATGTGACTGCCTCATTGAATATGGTACCAAGCCATGTGGCTAACCCAGACAATAATTATGGGCTATTGTAAGTTATAAGAATTAGTTATAAGAAGCCTGAGCTACTGGGCCAATCAGTTTTTAATTAATGTAGACCTCTGTGTGATTTCCTTGGGACTTAACAACTGTGGAAACTGGGCAGAAGAGAGACCTCAGTCAACAATATACCAGTACATACCAGAACAAATATATGCATACACCCATATATCTGTGCCTATACAAATGCAAGATACACACACACACACACACACACACACACATTCTAAATATATACATACAACACACACACACACATAAAAGAGATAGAGAAACAAAATTCTATTTACTAATTTATCTCAAGCCCCAAAACAGAAGATAAGCCTTGTACATGAAAGTATACCAGGAGATTCATCACTGCACATTTTCCTTATTTATTATTATTCTGTACTAGTGAGAAAAATATCCTCCCCAGATGCATCAGTAGGTTTGAAAAGAGAATGCATTTGATAAAAGTGTAACTTATTTCAGGATTTTAATTTGTTATATTTGATTGTGAATCTGTGCAATCACAAGTTTTACTATTCATTCTTCAGTCCACCATATTTTCTTTTCATCCTTGATTTTATTGGTCTGTCAATGATATGTACTAGCATTAGTCATAGTAATAATAATAGGTGAATATCATAAGAGTGAGGTTTTGTTTATATTGTGTAAATCTTGCTCTAACAAAGGTATGGTGAAGTCTTCAAATATCAATGACTAAAAAGTTAAGAATACTCTACATTTTATCTTCATATTTCTAAGATTAATATTGAAATATCCGAGACAAAAATGATTCACTTTAGGAACACAATGTCATAGTTTTAGCTTATTTCTAATATTTTCCTCACATACTTTCTTGAATTTTCAAGTCACTTTTATCTTGAATTTCCTCTTCTGTTGATTTTTTAATGTGTATATTCTCAGAAGTGTTATAATCTGCATCAAGATGTTCTATTATATCCATTAAATGTTCATAAAAGCTAGATTAAATGAGAAGTGTTTAATTATTGTTTTTTACAACATCTTCACTGGGCACATATTGGTCTATGTCATGCTTCTTAACACGTCTTACAAACTGCTGTCTCTAGAAATATTTACATTATGATGTATAACATAAGCAAAATTACATTTACGAAATAAGAGTAAAAATAATTTTATGGTTGGGCTCGCAACAACATGAGGAACAGAACTGAAGTTTCTTAGCATTAGAAAGTTTGAGAATAACTGGTCTATCTTAACATTATAAGAACCATGGGAACTGAGGCAAATGGAATGCACTTTTCATCGGCCAAAAATGTTCCACAAAGTATCTATTCTGCTTATTTCTCTTTTATTAATTGGATTTTTTGAGGGTTTTTTGGTATACACAAAAGCTGCAATAAAAGTAAAATATCTTAACAAAAACTTAACTAATAATATTAAACATTGTTGTAATGCCTTTTTAAAATGCGAAGAAAGAATTATTTTTAAAAAATAAATAATCAAAGGACTTGCCATATCAAAGCATTGGCAAATTCAATACTGTCAATATAACCATACAACCAAAAGTATCATGACGGTTTAATGCAAACTTCTTCAAAAAATTTAATTCTATTATTTAGAAAATTAGAAAATTAGCCTAAAATTAATGTAGAAACATAAAAGACCTTAAAGAGTCAAAACAAAAATGCTGGTAGTATCAAAATGCCTGACTCAAAGATATAGTATATACCCACAGAAAAAAAATGTCCTTGTACTGGCACAAAAACAGATAAATAGATCAATGAAATAATTTTTAAAACAAGTTCTAAGGCCATTGATTTACAGAAACTTGAATCTAGACAAACTGGATATAAGCCTTCTTAGCAGGTGATAATGTAGATTAATTGTATCTTTATCTCTCTCATTATAAAAATTCACCTAAAAATGAAACAGTGGCCTTAATGTAAGATTCAATATTCTGAATTTTTAGAAAACAAACAATTATATCCATACACAATGTCTATCCATATGCGTATCTATTGATACACAATGTCCTCCTGAAAAGACCTCCAATAACAATGGAAATAAAGGCAAAAAATTGACTAATGAAATTTCTTTTTTTTTGAAAACAGATTCTTCTTTTATATAGTACATCCTGATCACCACTTCCTCTACCTCTACTCCTCCTAGTTCTCCGCTCCAGATCCACTCCCAATCTATTTCCTCTTCAAAAAAAGCAGGCCTCCAAAAGACAACTAAGTGTGACAAAACAAACACAATAAGACAAGACAAAAGCACTCATATTGAGTATGGACAAGGCAACCCAATAGAAGGAAAAGAGTCCCAAGAGGAGGCAAATGAGTCAGAGAAACACCAGCTCCCACACTTATGAGTCCCATGAAAACACCAAGGTAACAACAGTCCTAGCATATACACAGAGGACCTAGTGCAGACCAATGTAGATCCCATGCTTGCCTCTTCAGTCTATGTGAGCCCATATGAGCCCCTTTATTTAATTCAGTGAGACATGTTCTCCAGGTGTTCTTCATACTCTCTAATCATTACTATCTTTCCTCTCACTGTTTCACGGGAATCCTGAGTCTCCAAGAGGAAGGATGCAATAGAGACATCCAATTTAGATTCTGCAAAATGTCTGGGTGGGTCTCAGTACTCTCTCCCATCTGCCATCAGTAGAAACCTCTCTGATGACAACTATGGCACCAATCTATTAGTATAACAGAGGATCCTTAGGAATCATTTTATTTATTTGTTTGTTTGTTTGTTTATTGTTAGCAGTTGTGTTTGGTGCTACCCTAGGTCTCTGGGCTATCCAGTCTCCAGTTTCTTGCCATCCAGGCAGTGTAGGACATGGGCCTCAAGTTAAATATTGATTGGCCTCTTGCATAAGTTCTGATTCACTATTGTTCCACCACATCTTGCATGGACCACAGATTGTAGGTGGAGGGTTTTGTGGATAAGATTGTGTCTAGGTTTCCCTTTCAGTAGCCTTCAGAGTACCTTCTCACACCAAAGAGACTGAAGAGTACTGGTGAAGATTCCATGCATGTACCTGCTTGATCTCTCTTCCTTCAATGAGCTGTGTGGATGTTGTCATCAGCCTTGGAACCCTGTAGTCAGTTTTCAGAGCACAATCTTCTCTACTAGCATTAGCTGGGGTTGTTTAGGGACTTCCACAGTAACCTCATGGCCAGCAAGTCAAAGGAATATAACCAAGTTCCACCACTTACCTGACTAAAAAATACAGACAGTTCAGACTTTCAATACACTATTGCTAGGACTTTTAGCATTCTTCATCCTTGTAGATTCATGGGAGTTTCCTTTGCACCAGGTTTCTACCTGTCATGATGTCATTTTAAACAGCTGATTAATACTTCATTCTGTCAATGTTTTTTCCCACATTTTCTTTACTCATTCTTCAGTTAAGGTGCATCTATGTTGTTTCCATTTTATCTCTATTATGAATAAAAACAAAATAAACATAGTTCAGAAAATGTCTTTGAGGTAGGATGAAATGGCTTTTTTTTCCATTTTTTTATTGAGAAAAGGAGAAAAAAAAACAAGTTTCCACCTCCTCCCAGCCTCCCATTTCTCTCCCCCTCCTCCCACCCTTCTCCCCCTCGCCCCATTCCTCTCCCCCTCCCTCTCCAGTCCAAAGAGCAGTCAGGGTTCCCTGCCCTGTGGTAGCCTAGCCAGTTTGGAAATGGCTTTTGAGTATATGAAATTACCAATTTTCTGATGATTTGCCATATTGGTTTCCATAGTGAATATACCAGTTTGCAGTCCCATCAGCAATGGAGGAGTGTTTCCCTTGTTCCATATCCTCTCCATCATGAATTGTCACTTTTGGTATTGATCTTAGCCATTCTGACAGGTGTAAGATGAAATCTCAAATCTCAAAGTCATTTGATTTGCATTTCCCTGATTGCTAAGGATGTTATAAATTTCTGCAAGTGTTTCTCAGACACTAGAGAGATTCCTCTATTTAGAATTCTCTATTTAGATCTGAGTCCCATTTTTAATTGGATTATGTTTTCTGATATCTAAATTCTTGAGTTCTTTATATATTTTTGTATATTAGACCTCTATTGGATGTTGAGTTGAAAAAATATTTGTTCCATTTAGTAGGTTGTCCATTTGTCTAATTGAGAGTATCCTTCAACTTACAGAAGCTTTTTGGCTTCATAAGGTCCCATTTCCTGTCTATCTTAGTGTTTGTGCTATCACTGTTCTGTTCAAATGTTGTGTCCTGTACCAATACATTCAAAGTTGTTCCCCACTTTCTCTTCTCTCAAGTTCAGTGTGTCTGGATTTATGTTGAGGTCTTTGATCCACTTGGACTTGAGTTTTGTGCAGGATGTTAAATGTGGATCTATTTGCATTTTCTACATTCTTCAGACATTCAGTTTGACCAGCATGAGTTCTCAAAGATAATTTATTGTTTTCAGTGTATATTTCTGACTTCTTGCTCAAAATTCAAGTGTCCATAGGTGTGTGGATTTATGTGTTGGTCTTCAATTCAATTTCATTGATCAATGTGTTTGTTTCTATGCCAATATCATACAATTTTAATAGCCATAACTCTGTAGTATGACTATAAATCAGGAATGGTGAGACCTCCTTTAGTTATTTTATTACTCAGAATTGTTTTAGCCATCCTGGGATTTTTGTTTTACCATATGTAATGCACCATATAATAAACTTAAAGTATAAACAAATTATGATAATCTCATTAGAAGCTGAAAATGCCTTTGACAAAATTAAATACCTCTTTTGAAAAAGTTCTGGAGATACTAGGGATTAAAGGGACATACCTAAAAATAATAAAGGCAATTTACAGCAAGCTGATGATTGCCAATAGCAAATTAAATGGGGAGAAGCCCAAAGCAATTCCACTAAAATTAGGAACAAAACATGTTTGTCTACTCTCCCCATAGCTATTCAATATAGTATTCAAAGTTTTAGCTTGAAAAATAATGCAAGAAAGGAATGCAAATTTGGAAGGGAGAATTCAAAGGATTGTTATGTGTAGATGATATGATAGTATACATAAGTGATGCTAAAAATTCCAGCATAGAACTCCTACAGCTGATAAACAACTTAGCCAATTGGTGGGGTAAAAGCATAACTCAAATAAGTCAGTAGACCTCCTATATACAAATGACAAATATACTGAAATAGTAACCAGTGAAACAAAGCTCTTCAAACAACATCAAATAATATTAAATATCTTGAGGTAACTCTAATCAAAGAAGTGAAAGACTTGTATAATAAAAACACCAAGTCTTTGAAGAAAGAAATTGAAAAATATATCAGAATATTGAAAAATCTGCTATTCTCATGATGGATTGGTAGCGTTAACATAGGGAAAGTGGCCATCCTACCAAGTACTACAGATCTTCATCAAAATTCCAACACAATTCTTTGCAGATCTTGAAAGTACACATGGGATTTCATTAATTCAAATTTGTCCAACATGACAACTAGCCAACAGAACAAATGACATAAGAAGGAAAATCTTTGTCAACTGTTCATCTTACAGGGGATTTATATCCACAGCATGCAAGGTCAGATTATCTCAGTTATTCCTAAATCACAAAATTCAAATAGAAAGAAATGGGAAATTCTGTCTGGGCCTCAATTCCTTACATTTCACATGGAAAATTTCAGAATGAGTAGTGATTTTCTGTTTTCAAATTCTAATAACAAAGCATGGCATTAGCTACATTATTATATTTCAATTGCCTTCCCTGTGGACCTTTGTTGAGAGAGGGACTTTAGGATTGTGTGTCTGGTTGGAAGAACATAAATGAGTTCTGATGGTAGAGTGGATGACATAAAAACAGCTACATCTTTCAAAAGTTTACCCTAGTCAGTGGCTGACATATGATCTTACATCCCTGAAACTTCCTTAAAACCTTGCAGTTGGCTTAGTAGCTTTGGGTGTCTCTTCCAGGCAGGTCAAGTAGGGTGGGGAGACTCTTTTCTCTCCAACAGTTATTTACTGCTTATATAACCTTGATGAGTGATCTTGTGAATTTTGTAAATTTCACCATTCCAAGACATGTAAGATTGTAAGGTAGGTTCATGGATTCCTACATGAATGCATTAACTTCTAAAATATCAAAATCATAAAATAATTCATGGGAAAATTACTAAACTGTCATAAAGTGAGTTTAAGTTGTTTTTTAAAATAATTAATTTTAAATGCACATACAATCTGGAAACTTTTTTAAAGTCACAAATATATTTACTTCCTTTCAACTTAAGTGTCCTGTGACATTTGCTGCCTAAAATAAGATATTTTTCCTTGCCAAATCTCTATAGCCTTGAGAGCTGTCCCTGAGTGTATTGGTAGTGATAGAAGCTGTTTTATACCTGTCATTGTCCCTTCCTATTCAGGCCTTTTCCTTTCCCCCTCTTCTTTCTTACTGATATTTAAAGTTAATGAGATTTATAGGAGATACCTCAGCTGAAAAAATTTTTAAAAATCAGTAAGGTAACATCTTTTTATATCAAAATTCTTATGACTTAGAGTCATGATACGGTTTATGATGAAAGTATTAAGAGTTGTCGAACCTCTTGGGATGCATGTAATTCTAAGACATCATTGACAGTAATCTGGGGAGTAGTCTAATCAAAATTATCATAGTGAGGATTAAGAACAGGTTTAAAGATTTACTCCTGTTAAGGGATTCTTCAATGTTAGATATTTGCCTTTTTAAAAACTTCCTCAATACATGTAACCATTACTTACTATATGTTTATATTCTATTTATATTTCATAAAAAGGAACAAAAGTTTATCTGAGACAAGGGGTACAATGGTAATGTTTGATTGGTGTTCCTATTCTTAGGGAAATAAAATAAACAGGACTAGGACATCATATTTACAATTGAGAAAAAAAACTAAATGAAAAACTTAACTCTAGTGAGGTGAACTTCGAACCTCAGGGTGTGCAGTAATATGAAGCATCATGTATGTCAATGTAATTATTGCAGTTATGAAACATGATCCAGTTTAATTCACATTTATTCAGAATGGACAATGGTTCGGAAATGTAAAGTTTCCACTTTAAAGATGTTAAAAAATCATTACTATATTAGATTCATGTTTCTGAAACTTTTTGGACATTGGGTTCAGGCCCAGAGGAATTTTGAAATCAAAATTGACAGTACATGTTTAAGTATCATAACCACTCTGCAATTATGCTTAGCTGCTATATTCTTATCCAATAACTCCACAATCTAGGAACTTGTGTGTGTATTGAGATTCCTATGGAAGTTATAGCATTAATGAAATTGGTTTTTAAATTTCCCTAGGCTCAACCTAGACATTAAGAATATAAATTTAAATTAAGAGAGAAGAACTAGTAGCTCTGAATGCTAACACTCAAATCACATCCATATTCATTTACATTTTACACAGACATCAGCGAAACAATTTCTCTTCCTTTCCTCCAAAGAAATTATATTGATAATTTTGGCACGCTCCCTGTGCTGGATCAACATGGAATGCAGTATCCATACATTACTTAGAATACAAGTCTATCGAAGGTTAATGCTTTATAGTTTGTTTGTTTACAAGGCAATTTTATAAAATGAATTTAAGATGTCTATTTGTGGGTTTAAGAAGATTTGAGGGTTTATATATATTTAATGAACAATCACTTGTTAGTGATACATATGTAAATATCATATATAACAAAGGATTTAGAAAGTATATAGCAAAAGTAGTAAAAGTAACTATACATAGTAATGTAGCTAGTAGAAACTTGCCAACCCCCACACTATTCTAGGATGTTCTGCAATGACCAGAAATAAGGATTATGCATTTCTTAATGTGAGCTTACTCTATGTTCTTCCTTCCTTCCTTCCTTCCTTCCTTCCTTCCTTCCTTCCTTCCTTCCTTCCTTCCTTCCTACTACCTTCCTTCAAACTGCCAACTATTTAGTGGTTTTTTATATACATTTTATTTTTTTAAAAAAAAAAACAACTATCTTTTGGATTTCAGTCTGATGTTCCAATTTGGGTCTCTGTCTCTGCTTTCATCGACCGATGAAAGTTAATCTCTAGGAGGATGACTCTATGTCTTTCTTTGGGTTCACCATCTTATTTAGCTTCTCTAGGATTACGAATTATAGGCTGTCCTTTATTTATGGCTAGAAACCAAATATGAGTGAGTACATCCCAAGGTCCAAATCAGGAGCAGAAGGCGAGAGAGCAGGAGCAAGGAACTCAGGACCGCGAGGGGTGCACCCACATACTGAGACAATGGGGATGATCTATGGGGAACTCAACAAGGCCAGCTGGACTGGGTCTGAAAAAGCATGGGACAAAACTGGACTCGCTGAACATAGCAGACAATGAGGACTGCTGAGAAGTCAAAATCAATGACACTGGTTTTTGATCCTACTTCACGTATTGGCTTTGTAGGAGCCTAGGCACTTTGGATGCTCACCTTACTAGACCTGGAAGGAGGTGGGAGGTCCTTGGACTTCCCACAAGGCAGGGAACCCAGACTGCTCTTCTAGCTGATGAGGGAGGGGACTTGATTGGGGGAGGGGGAGGGATATGGGAGGCGGTGGAAGGGAGGAGGCAGAAATCTTTAATAAATAAATTAAAAAATTAAAAAAAAATAAAAAACCTATCTTTTCTCATTTTATATACCAATCTGGTTCTCACTCCCTCCCCTCCTCTAGTTCTCTCCACCTTCCCCTACCTCACTCCGACATCCTCTCCTTAAAGAGGGTAAGGCTTGCCATGGGGAGTTAACAGAGTCTAGCACATTGCTTTGAGGCAGGCCCTTGCCACTATATCTAGTCTGAGAAAGGTATCCCTCCAAAGATAATGGGTTTCAAAAAGCCAGTACAAGCAGTAGGGATAAATCCTGGTCTCTCTGACAGTGACCCTACAGTCTGCCCCAGCAACACAACTGTCACCCACATTCAGAAGTGCTAATTTGGTCCTACGCTGGTTCACTAGCTGTCAGGCCAGAGTTGGTGGACTCCCACTAGCTCAGGTAAGCTGTTTCAGTGGGTAAGTCCTATCATGGTCTTGACCTCTTTGCTCATATTCTCACTCCTCCCACTCTTCGACTGGACTTTGGGAGCTCAGCCCAGGGCTCCACTGTGGATTTCTGCCTCTGCTTCCATCAGTTTTTGGATGAAGGTTCTGTGATGACATTTAAGATAGTCATCAATCTGACTTCAGGGCAAGGCCAGTTCAGACACCCTCTCCATTATTACTTAGGGTCTTAACTGGGGTCATCCTTGTGGATTCCTGGGAATTTCTCTACTGCCAGGTTTCTTGCTAGCCCCATAATGGCTCCCACAATCAAGAAAGATATCTTTTTCCTTTCTGTCTGCCTCTGTCCTTACCCACCTCAACCATCCTGTTACCTCAAGTTCTCCTCTCACTTCCTCTTCTTCACTTCTCCTCCCCTGCTACTCTGTCTTTTTCCCCCACCCCCATGCTCCCAATTTTCTCAGGAAATCTTGTTATATATGTTCTATATATGTTTCTCTAGGGTTATTCTTGTTACTTAGCTTCTCTGGGCTTATAGAATATGGGCTTATTATCCTTTGCTTTACATTTAGTATTCACTTATGAATGAGTACATACCATGCTCATCTTTCAGGGTCTGGGTTACCTCACTCAGGATAGTTTTTCTTTTAACCCACCCACTACCTCCTTTTCTCCCCATCCCCCACCTCCATCTTTTCTAAACCTTGCAACCATTGGATTTCTCTTATTTATTTTCACTTTTTGTACCGTCCCTCAACTAGCTTTTTAAAGTTTGGGTGTGAGATAGTGGAATTCCCTACAACTTTTAATACTGCCTTTCTTTTTTCAAAGATTCTCAAATCATTGTATTTGGTTTTAAAATGATTGTATATGAAACATGGACTCCCTATGTAATTCAAGGTGTTGTCTCACAATCTGCCTCCCAAGTGCTGGAAATTCAGGCCTGAAATACCGTGACTTTAATTTATCAGTTTAATTTGCAGGATGTTATTTCTCAGCAATCATTTTCTTTTATATTAAGATTTTTTAATATAATCTTTATCATTTTGCATAGCTATCCCCTTTCCCATTCTGTCCCCTCTTCCTGCTTCCTCCACCTTTCTCCCCACCCCACCTACCCATCCATCTACTCCTCAGAAAGAATAAGACTTCCCATGGGGAGTCAATAAAGTCTGACACTTCATTCAAGGCCCTCCTTCCTATATCTAGGCTGAACAAGGCAACTCTCCAAAAAGAATGGGCTCCTAGATATCAGGTCAAAAACTGGGGATAAATCTTGGTCACACAGCCAGTGGTCCCACAGACTGTGCAAGCCTCAAAACTCTTCCCCACATTCAATGGGCCTTATTTGGTCCTATTACCCACTTATGAGTGAATGAATACCATATTTGTCTATCTGTGTCTGAGTTACTTTACTCAGGATGTTTTTTCCCTAGTTCTATCCATTTTCATGCAAATTTCAAGATGTCATTGTTTTTTTTTTACCTCTGGGTAGTACTCCATTGTGAAAATGTACCACATTTTCTTTATTCATTCTTCAGTTGAGGGACATCTAGGTTGTTTCCAGGTTCTGGCTGTTATGAATAATGCTGCTATGGACACAGTTGTTCAGCATCCTTAGCCATCAAGGAAATACAAATCGAAAAGACTCTTGAGATACTATCCTACACTGGTGAATGACTAAGATCCAAAACACCAATGAAAGCTTATAATTAGAGAGGTTGTGGAGAAAGAGGAACACTCCCCAACTGATGGCAAGAGTGCAAACTTGTACAGCTACTTTGGAAATCAGTATGGTGGTTTCTGACAAAATTGGGATCCATCTATCTCAGGACCCAACAATACTATTCTTAGGTATATGCCCAAAGGATGCACACTCATACCACAAGGACATTTGCTCACTTAATTTTTGGGGAGTTAGCTTTCTCCATCCTCCTTGCTTTCCCCCACACTGGCATACCCTTCCCAGATTAAGCATTTCTGACCTGTCTATTCTGCCTCACTATTTTCAACTTACCTATAATCTATTATTGCTTCCACCCTGATTGTGTCCCCCATCACCCTCTTTGCTGTTTCCCACTTTTCCTCCAAGTTAAATAACAAAACAATAGTTTCAAGTGTAGAATCTAAATAGGAGACAGAGAGAAAATGTGGTGTCTTCTTATTTTTATATTAAAATAAGGGCCAGAGTTATCTTACTAAGCATCATTTTCCCAGTTCTGTCACACATAGACAAGATTTTGTACCATTGTGTACTTTTAGCTCCTTTGTCGAAAATCAGGTGTTCATAAGTTTGTGGGTTAATAACCTGGTCTTCTATTTGATTCCATTGGTTGACTTCTGTGTTTTATGCCAATACCACACTGTTTTCATTATTGTAGCTCTGTAATAGAGTTTAAAGTCAAGGGTGGTAATGCCTCCAGAAGTTCCTTTAATGTATAGGGTTGTTTTGGCTATCCTGGGTTTTTTTTTTTTGGTTTTTCCATATAAAGTTGATTAGTGTACTCTCAAGGTATGTGATGAATTTTGTTGGGATTTTAATGGAGATTGCATTGAATTTATAGATTGCCTTTGGTAGAATTGCCATTTTTACTATGTGGATCCTACCCATCCAAGAGCATGGGAGATCCTTCCATTTTCTGGTGTCCTCTTCAATTTCTTTTTTCAATGCCTTAAAGTTCTTGCCAAATAAATCTTTCACTTCCTTGGTTAGAGTTACACCAAGATACTTTATGCTATCTGTGGCTATCATAAAAGGTGAATTCTCGCTGCTTCTCTGTCTTTTGTGTATAGGAGGGCTACTGGTTTTTGAGTTGATCTTGTAACCTGCCACATCACTGAAGGTATTTATCAGCTGTAGGAGTTCTTTGTTAGAGTTTTTGGGGTCACTAACATACACTATCATATCATCTGCAAATAACGAAAGTTTGACTTCTTCCTTTCCTATTTGAATCCCCTTGATCTCCTTATGTTGTCTTATTGCTTTTGCTAGAACTTCAAGCACTATGTTGAAGAGATATGGTGAGAGCCTTGTCTTGTTCTTCAATATAAAACCGACCACATTGAACCTGATAGAAGAAAAAGTGGGAAGTAGACTACAACACATGGGCACAGGAGACTACTTTCTACAGATAATCCCAGTAGCACAGACAATAAGGGCAACATTGAATAAATGGGACCTCCTATAACTGAGAGGCTTCTGTAAAGCAAAGGACACTGTAATTAAGAGAAAAAGGCATCCTACGGAATGGGAGGGGATCTTCACCAACCCCGCAACAGACAAAGGTCTGACCTTCAAAATATATAAAGAACTCAAGAAACTAGACTTTAAAATGCTAATTAACCCAATTAAAAAAAATGGGGCACTGAACTGAACAAAGAATTCTCAACAGAAGAAGTTCAAATGGCCAAGAGACTTAAGGTCATGTTTAACTTCCTAAGCAATCAGGGAAATGCAAATCAAAACAACTTTGAGATACCATCGTACACCTGTCAAAATGGCTAAAATCATAAACACCAAGGATAGCCTTTGCTGGAGAGGCTGTGGAGGAAGGGGTACCCTCATCCATTGCTGGTGGGAATGCAATCTTGTGCAACCACTTTGGAAATCAGTGTTTCGGTTTCTCAGGAAATTCTGGATCAACCTACCCCTGGACCCAGCAATACCACTCTTGGGAATATACCCAAGAGATGCCCTATCATATGATAAAAGCATTTGTTCAGCTTTGCTGGAGAGGATGTGGAATAAGGGGAACACTCATCCATTGCTGGTGGTAATGCAAACTTGTGAAACCACTTTGGAAATCAGTGTGGCTATTTATCCGAAAATCCTGGATCAACTTACCTCAGGATCCAGCAATACCACTCTTGGGAATATACCCAAGAGATGCCCTATCATAGTACAAAAGCATTTGTTCAACTATGTTCATAGTAGCATTATTTGTAATAGCCAGAAACTGGAAACAACCTAGATGCCCCTCAATGGAAGAATGAATAAAGAAAGTGTGGAATATATACGCATTAGGGTACTACTCAGCAGTAAAAAACAATGGCATCTTGAATTTTGCATGCAAATGGATGGAAATAGAAAACACTATCCTGAGTGAGATAACCCAGACTCAAAAAGATGAATATAGTATGTACTCACTCATTTGTGGACTCTAACCTTTAACCAAGGTCATTAAGCCTATAGTTCACAAGCCCAGAGAAGCCAAATAACAAGGTGAACCCAAAGAAAAATATTTATAGATACTCCTGGAAATTGGAAGCAAACAAGATTGCAGGGCAAAAGTTGTGAGCATGAGGGTCGGGACAGGGATGAGGGTAATGTTGGGGGAAATGGGAGAGGAGGAGAGGGAAGGGAGAAAGGAAGGACTGACAACAGCTTGGGGGAGTGGGAGGGTGGAGATGGAGGACGGGTGGATATAGGAGCAGGGAAGAAGGTACCTACATTAAGAGATCCATTTTAGGGTTGGCATAAGACTTGGCTCTAGAGGGAATCCCAGGTGTTCATGGGGATGTCCCCAGCTAGGTCTTTGGACAGCAAAGGAAAGGTTACCTGAACGGTCCTTGCCCCACTATCACGCTGATTTTCTTAAATATTACCATAGAACCTTAGTCTGGATGGAGATAGAGACAGAGACCCTCATCAGAGCAACAGACTGAGCTCCCAAGGTCCAGTTGAAAGGCAGAAGGAGGGAGAAGACAAGCAAAGAAGTCAGGACAGTGAGGGGTTGATCCACCAACTGAAGCAGTGTGCCTGTTCTAATGGGAGCTCACCAAATCTAGCTAGACAGGGTCTGAATGAGCATGTGATCAAATCGGACTCACTGATTGTGGATGACAATGGGGCCTGACTGAGAAGCCATTGACAAAGACACTATTACTTGTTTTTTGGCATGTCCTGGCTTTTTGGACCCTAGTGTATATGGATTCACAGCTCCCTAGGCCTAGATGTAGGAGGGAGAGCCTAGGATTTCCCATAGGGCAGGGTTCCTGCCCTCTCTCAAGCAGGGTTGGAGAGGGAAGAGGGGGTGTGGGGGAGTGGGAGGGAATTGAGAGGAGGGAAGGAAGTGTAAATAATTGAATGGAAAAAAAGATATGAATTTGTCTTTCTTTATAGATAGCTAATATTCCATTTTGAATATATGCCACATATTTTATCCATTTATCCATTAATGAGCATCTAGACTGATTATATTTCTTTGCTATAGTGAATAAAGCAACAATTAATGTGAATGTGCAAGTATCTCTGTATCAGGTTGTAGACAAGTGGGTATGTGCTCAAGTGAAAAACCTTATTATAATTCAGCTAATACAAAAATTCAACCTTTACAAAAGAGTTCTAATGTGATTACCCTGCATAGGTGGACAATGTGACTCTTAAAAGACTCAATTTATTGAATGAAACTCACAATACTGTAACACGGAGGGTCCTGTTTGTTGGGGGTTTTTGTCCTGTCCTGTCCTGTCCTGTCCAGTTCCCACAGCTGTTTAGCCCCAAAGAAAATCACACAGAGATCTCCATAAGTTATAAAACTGATTGGCCCATTAGCTCAGGCTTTTTATTAGCTCTTATGACTTATATTAACCCATTATTTTGATTTATGTTAGCTATGTGGCTCAGTACCTTTTTCAGTTGAGCAGATCACATCCTGCTTCTTCAGAATCTGGGCAAGAGTGGGAGATATCAACTTCCTTCTTCCCAGAATTTTCCTGTTCTCATTGCATCATTTTTACTTTCTGTCTGGTTTTTTCACCTATACTTTCTGCCTGGCCAATAAGTGTTTATTTAAAACATGATTGAAGGAATATAGACAATTCTTTAGCTCCCAGAGTTTATTGGCCAAAGAAACCTATGAGGTTTTTCAATCAACACAAAGTATTGGTGTTGCCCTTGGTTACCCATCATGACTACACAGTAAGATCTTATTGCTGAAAATATCACTCAGTTTAGATGTAGAACATTTAAATATAAATCTTAAATCAACTGGGAAACTTCCTTCCTGCTAACTAGGTTTCATAGTGCTACAAAGAATTATTTAGGCTGGTAGGGGAAAAATTATATCAATTGTCTTACTCAAAACTGGACCATTCATTATTTAATACCTACCTAGCAGGCAAACTATGCCTACTGAGGCACTAGTGGCATAACTGTTATAAGGTGACTACTTACTTATCAGATTTGAGGACTGTTGTGCAGCAAGCAATTTTTTTAACCTGCTTTTGTAATATTGATCAAAAGTCCATGGCAGAGGAGATTATAGGAACTAAGGTGGAACCTGCTAGTGATTTTGGCTTTTCTTCTTAATGCTCATGCTGTTATATTATATTATAATTATGTTTATAACTGTACACCTAGTTTGTTCTCGGTCACATTCAGAAAGCTTTTTACAGTGGATAGCAGTGGTAGAGAGATGCATAACTTGTCAAAATGCTGAGACAGGGTACTCAGCCCTAATCGAGACTAATACATTAACTCCCACATTAGCAATGTTCAGGAAACATCAAGGAAGACAAGGTAGAAAGAACCTGAGAGCTGGAGAATGGGGAGGACTGCTGTTGAATGTTACCTTTTGGACATGCTATGTCTATAGCAATCATGAACACAGAGCAACTGTGGTTACCTGCCCAAGACCTACACAAGATCAAAACAGTCTTATCCTGGCACAGATGAGGCAGATAATCTCCAGGCACTAGTCCATACTGAGGAGATATTTATAGTTGATATTTGGGGAGGGAACATCATTCTTATTGAAGATGTGGTTTCCCTTGCTCCAATGAATGGCCCCACATCTATGCACACTTAAGCAACAATAACTGGAGTTAGTAGGTTATAAAGAAAAAGACAGAAAGCTGTGAGAATTTTCAAGATAAATCACAGCTTGATATGATTATGTTTTATTATATATGCATGGAATCCCACAAAATAAGTAAAAAACATTCTTCAAAATGTAATTGCAGATTAGAGCACTTTGGGGCTCCTTGGTCAAGAAGATAGTCTGTAGTTGTTCCTTCTCTCCTTGCTCTTTGGGGGTCCACAACCCACCTTCAAATAAATACATGAAGAGTTATTCTTACTTATGAATGACCAGACTTAGCTTGGCTTGTTCTAGCCATATTTTCTAAAATTATCCCATCTACTTTTTGCCTCTGGGCATTTACCATTCTCTATTCTATATACCTTTTTCCTTCTTATTCTGTGTCTGGTTATGTGATTGGGTGTGTTGCTGAGTGGCTGGCCTCTAGTATACTCCTTTGCTTTTTCCTCTCTCTTTCTTCTCTTCCTTCTTCTCTTAATCATTGTCTCAGTCTGCCAGCCCCATCTACTTCTCTCTCCTGCTGAGTTATTTGCCATTCAGCTCTTTGGCAAAATAACACAACCTTACAGAATTAAAAAAGTATGCAACATAAAATAAGGCAACACATCTTCACATCAGTAAGTAAATATTCCATGACATAAATGAATATAACAAATCTTTAACTGATATTCCACAACAGTAATCAGTATAGAACTGTAATAGAAAAATAGAAGTAAAATTTATCTAGCAATTGGCTACATTTCAAGGATGTTTCAATTAAAAAAACATTTTATTCAATAGAAGAAGGTTGTTTAGGTCAATGAGAAGCAGCATATCATATGTGTCTTAGTTCAGGGTCTTTCGTTCAAAATAAGGATAATATTTCCTCATTTTCCACATAAAACTTTCCTACCTAATTTTCTGTGACATGCTTTTATAGACTCTCTTGTCAGACATAAATTTTAATCCCTAGTATTACACACACACACACACACACACACACACAGAGAGAGAGAGAGAGAGAGAGAGAGAGAGAGAGAGAGAGAAAGAGAGAGGGGGAGAGAGAGAAAGAGAAAGACAGAGAGACAGTCAGACAGACAGACAGACACACACACACACAAACACACACACACACACACACACACACACACACACACACCTTTATTCTGTGAAATGCAAGCTCATCCCTAAATTTGACTTATCTCATAAAACAACCTAAATCCATAAGTCATTTTTCTTTAGCGGTTCTGAAAGAAAAGCAAAGGCCTTTATAGCATTCTAAATGCTAAGACAATTTTATATAAAGTTCATATAGGTAAAAGAAGTAACAAAATATCTTTTTTCATTTTTTTAAATAAAGGGAGGTGAGAAAGAAAGATTTCATATCTGAGATATACCAAAAACTTCATGAATTCTGGTATTTTATCTCACATCTGTAATCCTAGCCTATGAGGAAAGAGGATTTCTGAGAGTTTGTGACTATCCTTGGTTATGTAGAAAAATCATATCTTAAAAAGTAACAGAGAAAGAACAATGGGTAGCAATATCATGAAGCAATATAACACAGCTTTGTATTACTTCAAGAAAACTCACACAAACCAGTATAACAGAACTGAAAATATAATGAAAAATGAGATACATAAAATTATGGTAACTTTGCTCATGAAAATGTGCTTATAACTGAGGAAAGTATCTACGTTTCATAAAATACAATAAGCAAATCAAATGTAGGAAAATACTCTGAACATAAAATTGATACAATTAAGGGAAATAAACTTTAAATTATGATTTCTAATAGTATTAAAGATAATGGAAGAAACATAAATATTGTAAAGGAATTATGGGGTAGTAAGTTATCATTCTAAAAATTACCAAACCCATTTTCCAAGTTGGAAAATATTGGCAGATTTGAAATATCTGCAACACATGAAAATAAAGGGATAATATACCAAATATCAAACTTCTGTAAAATCTATAAGAAAATAGTAGATCCTTAAGTAAAGACAAACTAAGTAGATACAACATTTCAAAATTACTAGCAATCAAGTTAATAATGTACATTAAAGCACCAATGAAAATTTTTATCAGTTTAATTTAGCATGTATGATGCAATATGTTCTATATGGAGTAAGTAGACAGTGGATAGCCTCTTAATGAAGTTTATTTAAAGTGATACGTAATAATATCTAGTGTATAATATTTAATCTACCAAATCAAATCTCAGAAAGTATTCTAAAATGTGCAAGTAAATGCACAAGGATTTATATTGAAATATGTTATTTTTTTACAATATTCTGGTTATTTATGTCACCATTATCTCTAATAGAAAATAAATGAAAATATGCTTCACCTGAATCTGAAGATAAAAGAATTTCATTACAGCCATAGGGAAAAATATTATGCAGCTCTTTGTAAAGTAAGGCAGATCTAAAGTTATTGGTGTATCATTTTGGTATATATTTAAGTAGAAAGATTTGAGATCATGTATATAACCAGATTTATTGTAATTAAGGATATTTGTGAGACAAAAATATACAATACGTGCATAGAACTGAATTTACAGAAATATACACTACCCTGTTATAAGGACACAAAACTAAGAATTGAAGAATTGTACCACTGTAGGAAAGAGAATGACTTAATTATTCTATGAGTCCATTACTTTTTGTCTGAAAAATGGTGGTGATATTACTCCTTTCAAAAACTTACTGTGAGGAATTAATAAAGTAATGGGTATAAGGTACTTAGAAGGAAACCTGTCAGGAGATCTGAGATTACTATGTAACAGCTTGTAATTGGTATTTGTTTAAATACTTTTTTAATTTTATTTTTTTAAAAACAAAAAATCGTTGTCCATTTTACATACCAATCCCAGTTTCCGATCCCTCCCCTCTTCCAATTCCATCCACTTTTCCCTCCAGCCCAACCCCCATCCACTCCTCAGAGAGGGTAAGGCTTTGTGGAAGGTCCAAATCCTTCCCTACTATATCTAGGCTGAGCAAAGTATTCATTGAATTTCTATGTCATAAACAAGAAAAGGATGAGAAACTAAAATAAGTAGGGAACTAAAATGCATCAAAATTCAAAAAGGTTGAAAAGATGAAAATTTTGCTGTTGTTGAATTTATATCATAAGCTGATGTAGGTGAGTCTTCTTCTTGTGTTGCTTTCATTGGTTAATTAATAAAGAAACTGCTTGACCTGATAGGTCAGAACATAGGTGGGTGGAGTAGACAGAACAGAATGCTGGGAAGAAGGGAAGTGAGTCAGTCGCCATGCTTCTCCTACCAAAGACAGACAGTGGTTAGAATCTTCCCAGTAAGCCACCACTTTGTGGTGCTACACAGATTATTAGCAATGGGTTAACCAAGATGTGAGAGTTAGCCAATAAGAGGCTAGAACTAATGGGCCAGGAAGTGTTTAAATGAATACAGTTTCTGTGCAATTATTCTGGGGTTAAGCTTTCTGTGCAGGAGCCAACCTGGACGAAAAGCGGGCCCGCTCGCCTCTTCACTACAATAAGCCACTTAAACAGTAATTCAGAATACATAAATTGTGGCATTGGTAAAAAGTAAAACACCACTTTAGTGTTTTGTTGCTTGTCTTCCAAAGAATTAAAATAACTTTTTTTCATTTAAATCTGAGTAAGTCCTGTAATAATATTTCACCAAGTAAATATGGCAGAAAAAAACACTGTATTATGAAGATTAGGACTTCAGAGGCCATGTGGCTTCTATATTTGCTCATTTGTTATAATACCCTGATGACATCATATTGGGAAATTTTATGTAACTTACAAATTATAAAGGACCATGTAGATCATAACCAAAGCAAAGAAAACTAATAACTAGAGGCTATTTTCAGACATGACTGTGAGGGCACCTTGTGCCTTTCAATCTGGCTAATCATATAACATACATAATTTTATCAAGGAAATAATGGAATAAATGCTAGGATAACTCACACAGGCATGAAAACTAATAAATTGATGTTGCATAATCAGAAATTGTCAGGGTTATTTTATATACAATAGTCAATAGTTGATGCAGAAGATATGCAACCTCATGGATAAAGACCACAAGGAGAGAGTGGTCTACTACCCCAGTGTTACAATCACTGCATTTGACATATTAGGTACCATGAGGCCCTGGGGGGAGAATGCACATCTACTTGACCCTTAAACTGAATGTTAGTACTTTTGTGAGCCCAGACAATAATAATAGAAATAACTTACATGTAACTCATAGTAGTTTGAGAAATGGCAGAATGTTGATTGAAGCTTCTTACCCGTGAAGAAATGTGTTGAGTAGCAATACGTAATTGGTATCATATAAAACAATCCTAGAAGTTGGTCACTGGTGGTGTATACCTCTAATCCCAATACTCAGGAGGCAGAGGCAGGCTGTGAGGTGATCTCTGTGAGTTCCCAGCCAGCCCAGTTTACAATATGAGTTCCAGGACAGGTTCCAAAGCTACACAGAGAAGCATTGTCTCAAAAACAAAACAAAACCAATCCTAGAGACAAAATTGCTTATATGTGTTTTGTGCTTCAAAGTTTCATGAACTGCAATCTTGATCTTCAGAGTAGTTCTGTTGGAAAGTAATTAGGAACCTTTATCCAGTGAAGTTTAATATGAGTATTTAGGTCATTATGTATATTGCTCTTGGAAGGAACTGCTGCAGTTGTCTTGGGATGCTGGTTAGGTCTCTTCTCTAGAAAGATTGCAATAAAAGAGCCTCTTCTCCCTGAGTGGTATTCTGTTTTCCTGTATTGACATGAGATCTCTCCTCTCTTGTATATACTTCCATTAGGATACCATGAGGTCTTCAGTATATATGTTTTCAGTGTCCAAAACTGTGGGTAATAAGAAGCTTGAGCTAATAATCCAACCATTTTATAATAAATGTAGGCCTCTGTGTGTTTCTTTGGGATTGAGTCTGCTGAGGGACTGGATAGGACAGAAACCTCTGTCAACAAGTTTTACCTTTTATGTAGTCTTTCCCTTGGCATTGACTAAATGTTAAATCAAGGCATACTATTTTATAGAAAATTTGCAATGTAGTGCAGGCAACGTAGATATTTTATTCATTCAAATTTAACTCAACTGTATATATATATATATATACATAATGTGTACATATATTTCCCAATTATAAATATTGTTCATATTATTTGCTCTTTTGCATATTAAATAAAGTGTTTCATCCAAAACTTCTCTTCATCTATTTCTACACACCCTACCATGTATAACCACAACAGTTATAAGCACATATCTCTGACTTCCTGATGTTATATGTACAATAAAGAGAAATAAAGATTTAAGTATGACACAAAACAGAATGGGAAAATGTCCCAGAATGGAAAAATTGCTTCAGCAGTTCAGAGGAGAGTGATTATAGAGAAACCTAAAGGGACTCTAAGAGAATCTGAAAGATCATATTTTGAGACCATAGAGAGATGTTGAAGGAGCTGTGGGCTGCATTCCTGCCAACCGGCTCCCGGCCACCTGGCTAGCTTATGCCCAGAAATAATTACATGGAAACTGTATTATTTTAAACACTGCTTGACCCATTAGTTCTAGCCTCCTAATGGCTAATTCTCACATCTTGCCTAACCCATATTTAGTAATCTGTGTAGCACCAGTCTTACCTGGAAAGATTCAGCATGTCTGACCTGGCGGCTTGCTTCATCGCATCTGCCCTGGAGAGGAGTGGCATAGAGTCTGCCTCACTTCCTCCCAGCATTCTGTTCTGTTTACTCCACCTACCTATGTTCTAACCTATCAGGCCAAGCAGTTTCTTTATTGATTAACCAATGAAATCAACAGATTGATATATGACACTCCCACAGCAGAGAGAGGTTTGAAACAAGAATTATAGAAAATGTTCAATTGAAATTGAGCATGACTTGATTGACTTTTGGAAAGATAATATCATGTCTACCTTTATTCCCCATTATCCTTTGGGAAAATTCAAAAATCTTTTTCATGATCCCTAAAGCTTAAGTGGGATGCTTTCTTTCTAAATCTCTTGGCTCATGTTATGTTATTTGTTCTTATATACTATTTACACACTCATTATACTATAAATATACAAGCTGTTATTGTAATCTGTGGTGGTGTCCTAGTAGTTTTATATGAATTAAAACTGATCTACATTTTTTTTTTTTGGTTTCTTGAGACAGGGTTTCTCTGTAGCTTTGGAGCCTGTAGTGGAACTAGCTCTTGTAGACCAGGCTGTCCTAGAACTCACAGAGATCCACCTGCTTTTGCCTCCTGAGTGCTGGGATTAAAGGCATACACCACCACCTCCCAGCTAAAACCGACCTACTTTTTCAGAATGATAACAATAATGTTTAGAATTAACTGTACTATAGAATTAATTGTGCCTACCTGTTGCCAGTAGACAATAATATAAACAAGGGTAGGGATATATATACTTTGATTACAACCATCCCTTTCTTAGTACATAGGACTCAATAGGCCCACACTAGGTTTTATGTAATTTTCTGCTTGGTGAAAAATATAATGAGAGAATGAAGACATATATGGGGAGTCTATTTTCTTATTATGAAAAAAATTATTCATGTTTACTGTGCTGTGTAGAAAGTGTAAGGACATACTTCTAATTTTTCATGTAAAATGCCTTTTTCCATTGCTAGGATTGAATTTAGGGCTTCACATATGGTAGGCAAATGGTCTAGAATTGAACTGTAATTCCAGTCCTAAAATGCCTCTTTTTAATTGTGTTTATAATAGGCTGTTCCGATAATTGTTAACATGCAATAGCAACTACTAATGTGTATGACTGTAAAATCTTCTTATGGCCAGATTAAGAATGTGTTTCTGAAGCACTAAATGCTTTAGATACTTCAATATAAATTAATAGTTTCCTGTAAGTCAATCATGGTAATAACTTACTTAAAAGGTTATGATGATGAGGTCACAAAGTTAGAGAGAAGTTCAAGTGCATTTAAATGCCAAGAGAACAATCCTAATTGTTCTGAACTCTTTTAAGATTCTTTTTTTCAAGAGTAATTTCATCTCTCAAACAGAAATCATTGTACATTTTGAATTTATTTTCCTTTTTCAATAACTATGATAGTCAAAAAGTGCCAGAGTAATATTTCTAAAAGTATTTCCAATATAAAGACAAACACTAGCAGTTCTGAAAGGGAAGGCACTACATTATATTTATGAGGGAACAAATTACTATTACAGCTATATTTGTTTACATACATCAACTTAAAATGCAAGTGGATTTCATATAAAATAGAGACCAGAGAAAATTCTCTCAACTGTCTATAATTTTTAATTTAAGCAGTTATTTGAATCCATTATAGTAATAATACAAAAGAATTGCTATTGCACCCTGTTGGGAAGACTTGGTGTCTGAAAGTTATGATTAATCTGCATTAGGCCTACATTTTATTTTCAGAATAAGGTCCAGCAACATTGATAGATCTTTTATAATGAATGATATTTTGTATGAATATATACTTCATTGAGAAGGGCTTGTTATATGGAATAAAATGTAACTTTCTGAAGCCCTCTATTTTTCATGCATTTTGCTTCTCATTGCCCTACTGACCAGAAAAGTGGCTACACAGGTTCCATTTAGATGCTAAGTAGAAATAGGTATGGAGATGACATTAATTGGCTTTCCAATTGTTCTCCTCAGCCTTACTACAGTGTGTGAAAAGTATCTTTATTTGACTGTTGTGAACAGTTGTATCCAGAATTTTGGCTCTCAACTGCTAACATTCAGATTCTAGTGAGCTTCCTCCAATCTGGAATGTGGCTGCTTTTCCCAGTAGAGACCAAAGCTGACCACAAATGGGCAATCTCTAGCAACAAGTTGGTGCCTTACAATTTTTGAGACCTGTTTATGGTAGCTCTTTGGGAGAAGCCTTCAGCTACCATTCCTATTTCCAGTCATTTCAGTAATAAGTTAAATTCTAGCAGCACTCCTAACCTCTGGAAACTGATCTCTGCATGGTATGGTTATCAACAGCAATAATGGTTCACCACAACAAATATATATTGAAAGTACACCTTTGAAAATATCTTCCCATTAGCCAAGCAACCAAATAAAACTCCTTCATTTCAGATGGCACACATTGATTTTCTTTATGTAATTGTTATTGACTTAAGTCTTCTAATATTATTGTACTTATGCTCTTACTTATGAGGGTACTTAGAAACAAGATTGAAATAAGTGAAATTTCCATTGTGCAGTCTTTTCACAGAATGAAACCTATAGATTAAATGTACATTTTAAAAATCAAAGCCAAAATATCTATATTATACTCAAAAACACTGTTCTTCTAGGTATGTGGTAATAACCACTGAAATATGCATGTTGATTAGTGAATTTGTGAATTTACTCCTCTGTGAACACCTCTTAGCTTCTTTAAGTCAGTGTCTTTGTTATTCATAGTGCTGTCACAGTTCCTGAGTTTCTGTAGATGCTACATAATCACAAGAGAAATTAAAATTATGTTGTTGTTCTCTTGCAACACTACAACTCCCAGCGTTCCCCTGGGGACACATTTCCCAGAAGCCTTTGCATCCTCCGTTAAAAGCAAGGACAAGCCACGAGTTCACCCCTTTTTTGCCCCTTCCTTCCGCTTTCCCTAGTGTGTCTGCACGGTTTCCCTTACCTTGTTATCCTTCCCCCTCCCATTAAAAGTGTACCACGTGGGACCGCCGCGTGTCTGTGTCTTTTCCTCGCGTAACCCTCGTCTAACCCGCAGGAATTAAGAACAACATTTTGGTGCCGTGACTCGGAATTAAGAACAACATTGTGGTGCCGCCGCCTCGACCCGGAGACCTCTCCGTCCGGGGCCCAAGGCTTTTGCCTCTAGGTTTCACCGACAAGGTCTAAAGAACCGACAGCCTTCGCTCACCGCCACCTGTTCCCCACGGCCATTTCCACCGCTTCATCCTGATCCATGAGTTACCCTGGGTTGACTTCCTTCCCCCTGGGGCGTTCAAAGACTGTCCAGCCGGCTTTCTTTGTGCACCCCGGGCTAGGGTTAGGTTGCTAACCTGCCTCCCCCAGTTTTTTGCCCTCGGCTGAAACGCTCAGTCCACGCACCCGGAGTTTGGTGCTCTGGGCTTTTTCTCTTTTTTTCTTTTCTTCCTTTTTTTCTAACTTTTTCCTGTCCCCTTCGGGCCGCTCCTTGCGGCGCCTTCAGGCCATACGCAGGCCCTAAAGAGTTAGCACACCCCAAAAACGCCCCGGACGCCAGCGCTCTTGGCTTGCCGTGTTCGTGGTAATTGTCTCCTCCCAGCCGGGGCTTTTTCTCCCCCCATATGGTAGCTGGGTTCGGGCCAGTTACCTTTTGCGGACAGACTTCATTTCAGTCATGGGCTCTGTAACCAACCCCCACATCTGGAAGGCTGGTGCAATGCCATCCCTCCAGGGACCCTCTGCTCCCGCCGCTGCTATGGATCCCGCGGACAAACCTCAACCCCCCTGCCTCCACACACCCCCCACCGCGCCTCGAGGGGCCACTCGCTCTCGCTCCGCCCAGTTGAGCGACAGCGACAGCTCACCCATTACCGTTCCTTCTCCGAACCAGCCTCACCCCACTTCTCCCGCAACAGGTCGTGCGTGTCTTCCGATTCTTCCCTGTCTCCTCTCCGCCACAGGCCACACAGGCAGCTTAAAGCGTCTCCTCCCTGTCCTTCGCCTCCCCCTCGATCTTCCAAAGCCCCTCTAGGCTCCCATTGTCACTAACCACCACTCTCCCTTTGTTACACCTAAGGATATCAGGCTCCTAAAAGCTACAGCAGCCTCCTGTCAGATCTGCCAAAAGTCAGATCCCAGGACCAAATATTCACTTAACCGTTTATCTCCACAGCTCAAGATAATCCTTCATACACGGTGACTCAAACCGGACCCTGTACTCTTAAGTTCCAAAGGACGCCGGATTCAGCCCCCCCCCCACTACAGTCTAAGGAAAACAATGGTCCCGATCCATCGCTGTGTTAACATACCCTCCCTTCTTTAAATTCATAAATAACCGTCTAGCTGTCGTTACAGGTACCCCCATCAAATACGGAGTCAAGTGGTAAGCAGATTCTCCTCTACAAAGCTCTTTAACGTAACAGGCCAGCCGCTGACTGCAGCAGTGGCCCCTGAAATGTTAAGAGATGTATGGTCAGAATCTATTTCTTTTAAGACAGTTTCCTTAAGCTCCGGGATGCCAGCCCAACGGATCAAACACAAAGGAATAAGTATCACTTAATTTTTTTTTTTAATCATTCTTAACCCAGGACATCCTAAGACCCCCTCACCTGGATCTCCTCCCCCCCTCACCCCAGCTCCCCCCAAAAAATCCCCCCCTTCTTTTAATTTTTTTCTTTTACTAATGCAACTTTTGCCTTCCAGCATCTTAATGATGATCCAGCTACTCAGGAAAATCCACACAGATTTCTTCAATCAGCCGCCTCAGACGACAGCCAGGACTTCAAACATCAGTGACCAACTACACCAGCCAGCAACCCTGGACATCATTGACCAACTACACCAGCCAGCAACCCTGGACATCAGTGACCAACTACACCAGCGACCACAAACGCCAATGGGACATTGCCAAGATAATCGGACATTCCCTGGACCCCTCAATGCCCAAAGCCAGCAGGAAGCAGCCATGAGAGACTGGACTACGCCCCTATTCCCTACCCTTTAAGGTCCCCCAAATTTTTTTAATCAAACCAAAAGGGTGAAATGTTGTTCTCTTGCAACACTACAACTCCCAGTGTTCCCCTGGGGACACATTTCCCAGAAGCCTTTGCATCCTCCGTTAAAAGCAAGGACAAGCCACGAGTTCGCCCCTTTTTTTGCCCCTTCCTTCCGCTTTCCCTAGTGTGTCTGCACGGTTTCCCTTACCTTGTTATCCTTCCCCCTCCCATTAAAAGTGTACCACGTGGGACCGCCGCTTGTCTGTGTCTTTTCCTCGCGTAACCCTCGTCTAACCCGCAGGAATTAAGAACAACATATGTAATTACAATAGTTTCAGGAATAAACATAAAGGTGAATGAGTACATGAGTATTGCCTTTGTTCAATCCATATTTTTTTAATGAAAATAAGCTCTTTTCTCATACAATATATTCTGATTATAATTTCCCCTACCTTTGCACCTCCCTATTCCTTCCAAACTCCTCTCTCCTTTAGATCCATATCTTGTCTCTCTCTTTAAAAAAGAATAGCCTTCTAAGAGATAATGACCAAAAATGACAAAATAAAATAAAATTAGATGAATGGAAACAATATCATAACCAAGTAGGACATGGCAACTCAACAGGAGAAAAAGAATCCCAAGAGCAGAGCGGGCACAAGAGTCAGAGACACACTCGTTTACACAGCCAAGAGTCCCATTAGCATATTAAGTTAATAGAAATAATATATACACAGAAGATGTGTCATGTTCCCTTGATGGCTGCTTCAGTTTTTGTGAGCTCATTTGCATCTTTCTTAGTTGATTCAGAGGACTTTGTTCTCCTTCCTGGTGTCCTCCATCACCTCTGTGTCTTATAAATTTTCTGACTCCCTGTGGGATTCACTGAGTTCTGAAGGAAGGGATTTGATGGAGACATTCAATTTAGATTCTCTCTGCGTAATGTATGGTGGTTGGTCTCTGCATCTGTTCCCATCTACTGCCAGTGGAAACATCTCTGGTGATGACTAGATAAGAGACTGATCTATGAGTAGAGCAGAGTATTATTAGGAATCATTTTATTGATTTTTCCAGATCAGTAGTATTTGGTTTTACCCTAGGTCTCTGGGATATCTAGTCTCTGGTTCTTGGTTACCCAAGCAGCATCAGGTATGGGTTTCTTCTCATGGAATGAGCTTTAAGTCAATAAGACATTGGTTGGCTACTACCACAAGTTTTGTGCCACCATTGCTTTTGCATATTTTGCAGAAAGGACAGATTATATATCAAAGGTTTTATGGCTGGATTAATGTTTATGTTTCTCTTTCAGTAGCCTGTAGAGTACCATCACACACCAAAAAGACAAAACATAAAGGTGAAGACTTTGTTTAGGCACTGCCTTGACATCTCCATGCTTAATTTGTTGTGTGGGTATTGTCCTTGGCAATGGACTCTGCTGTCAGTGTGTGGACAGCAACTATTTGTTTTAGCAACAGCGTGGGTTCTTTGGGGATTTCCACGGGATGCCCTTGCCCAAAAACGGTTGTAGAATATTATGCTAACTATGTGAAGATGTGTTACATCTCTTTATGCTGCAGAATATTACTTTGTGTAAAAGCATATTATTTGTTTATGCTGCATTTGTTTAATGATCTGAGAATATGTGTTTAATTATGAAAAGATAGGCTACATTGCCTAATGCACTTGATTGGTCTACTAAAGAGCTGAAAAGCCATTATCTAGGCAGGAGAAAGGATACCTGGGACTGGCAGGGAAAAAGAATAAATGAGAGAAAAAGGAATGAATGAGAGAAGGAGGAGGACAGAATGAGAGATACATCTCGGGCCAGAAGCCAGGAAGATGCCAGCCAGCCAGCCAGAGAGAAGCAGTGCAAGTAAGATATACAGAAGTAAGAAAGGTAATAAGTTCTGAGGCAAAAGCTAGATGAAGAGAAACAGGTTAATTTAATTTAAATAGCTAGCCAAAAACATGCCTAAATTAGGCCAAATATTCAAAACTAATAATAAGTCTCTGTTTTAATTTGGGAGTTTGTCAATGGACCAAAAGAAAAGGTTTGGTACAAACAACCTAGTCTCTAGTCAATCTAGTCTTGAACGGGAAACCTTGCCAGTCTCTAAGATATAGCAAGTTGGAACTCCATATCCCCCATTACTAGGAGTCCTCATTAGGATCACCTTCACAGATTCCAGGAAGTTTCCACTGTACTAGCTTTCCACAAAAAACACAAATGCTTCCACACACAATTCCAGCCATCTCTCCTGTCAGTCTCTTCTTTCACCACATTCCCCCAAACTGGATCCCCAAATCCAGTCCCTGCCTGCCCCGAGTCTGCCCATGAAATTTATTCTATTTTGCCCTCCAAGACAGATCCATGAGTCCTCCTTGTCACCTCTTCTTTACCTAAGTTGCCTGGGACTATGGATTGTATGTTGTTTATAATTTATTTAACAGTTAATATCCCCTTATAAGTGAATACATACCATATTTATCTTTCTGGATCTGTGCTACCTCACCAAGGATGAATTTTTCTCAGTCCATTGATGGACCTGCAAACTCCATGATGTTATTTTTTTTTTTGAATAGCTGAGTAACACTCCATTGTGTATTTATACCACAATTTGTTTATCCATTCTTCTGTTGAGAGACATCTCGGTTGTTTCTACACTCTGGATATTATGAATCGAGCCACTGTGAACATAACTGAACAACTGTCCCTGTTGTAGGATGGAGAGTCCTTTCAAGAAACCAAAAGTGATATACCTGGTTCTTGAGGTAGATTCATTCCCACCTTTCTAAGGAACAACCATATTGATTTCCATAGTGGTTATACATGTCACTTCCACCAGCAATGGAGGAGTGTTTCCCTTGTTCCTCATTCTCATCAGCATGCACTGTCACTTGTGTTTTTTATCTTAACCATTTTGACAGATGTAAGATGGAATCTCAAAATAGCCTTGTTTTGTATGTCCCTGATGGCTAAGGATATTGAACATTTCTGTGTTTCTTAGCTATTGGAGATTCTGCTATTAAGAATTCTCTAGTTAGATCTATACACTAATTTTAATTGAGTTATTTGTTTTTCTGATATCTAATTTATTGAGTTCATTATATATGTTGGATATCAGTCTTCTATTGGGTATAGAGTTAGTAAAATCTTTTCCCATTCTGTAGGTTGACACTTTGTTCAACTGACAGTGTCTTTTGATTTATGGAAACTTTTCAGTTTCATGTGATGCCATTTATTAATTATTGATTTTAGTTCCTACTCTATCAGTGTCCTGTTCAGAATGTTGCCTCCTGTGCCAAGGTGTTCAAGGCTGTAACTCACTAGCTTATCAAGATCAGTGTGTCTGCTTTTATGTTAAGTTCTTTGATCCACCTGAAGTTGAGTTTTGTGCAAGCGATAGATAAGGACCTATTTGTGTTCTCCACATACTGATATTCAGTTATACAAGCACCATTTCTTATAGATGTTTTTTTTTACTTTTTATTTAAATTTTTTAA
Source organism: Microtus oregoni (assembly GCF_018167655.1). Taxonomy (NCBI): domain Eukaryota; kingdom Metazoa; phylum Chordata; class Mammalia; order Rodentia; family Cricetidae; genus Microtus; species Microtus oregoni. Next base: position 2,829,664 of record NW_024544721.1, read on the forward strand.
TTGTATTTCTGGCTTCTTCTTCAAAAATCAGGTGTCCATAGGTGTGTGGTGTTAGGTCAAGGTCTTCAGTTCATTTTCATTGATCAGCATGTCTATTTTTATGTCAAAGCCATGCAGGTTTTATTATTATATCTCTGTAGTCATTGAAATTGGGAATGGTGAGAACTTCTGCAGTTCTTTTACTGCTCAGTGGCAAATTTAAATTTAGGAAGTAGCAACAAAAACAATTTTATAATGGGGGTCATCACAACATGAGAAAATTATAGAGTTGCAACTTTAGGAATATTGAGAACCACTCTTTAAAGTCATAGGTTTTATGGATGGGTTTCTATCCCAGTCCTACCTCTGACAGTTGCTGTGGAATATTTCTTTACACTGTGTGAAGATATGTCCTCATGATTGGCTTAACAAAAAGATCAATGGCCAATAGCCATGCAGGAGATATAGCAGGGAGAACTCTGGGAAGAAGAAAGATAGAGTCACCAGCAAGACAGAAAGAAAGCAGGATGGGGAAAACAGAGTAAAAATTACTGAACTACATAAAATAACATATATTAAAATATATGGGCAATTTAATTTGTAAAAACTAGTTAGGAGCAAGCCTGAACTATTGGCCGAACTTTCATAATTAATAATAAAGTTCTCTGTTGTTGCCTATCCTCCTGAAACTTTGGTGAAACTCTGAAACACAGCTTGCTCCAATACTGAGGGGAATTAAAATGTAAGTGAACAGCCACATGGTGAGATGCCCCACTCTCTAGGACCTCCACAGTGGGCAAAAACCCCAGGTCCTCCCCAAACTCCCTTGGCTTTTCTAGCCAGCCAGCAAGGAGTTTCTTGCAGCTAGGCTCCCCCAAAACCCAAACCCATTTACTGGACCCTGCAAGCTACTAGCCACACCCTGCCTAAGTGCTATAATACTAAGAGGACCAAGAAATTGCTAAAACATTGAGGGGATTAAGAGAGAGCACCAGGACAGCAAACCAGGAGAGAAGACCAAGAAAGGAGGCTTAGAGAGACCTCAGAGGATTTCCGAGACAGATATTGACAGTACAGAACAGATCAAGAAAGACTCCCAAGCACTCAGACAGCCACTACAAGAATTGAACCAAGACATTTGACAAAATCCAACACCCTTTCATGATAGAGGTCTTGGAGAGATCAGGGATACAAGGAACATATCTAAACGTAATGAAAGCAATATATAGCAGATGACAACCAACATCAAATTAAATGGATAGAAATTCAAAGAGATTCCACTAAAATCAGGAGCAAGACAAGGCTGTCCACTCTCTCCATATCTTTTCAACATAGTTTTTGAAGTTTTAGCAACAGCAGTAAGACAAAAAAAGATCAAAAGGATTCAAATATCAAACTTTTGTTATTTGCAGATGATATGATAATGTATAGCTGATAAATACCTTCAGTGATGTGGCAGGATACAAGATCAACTCAAAAAAAAATCAGTAGTCCTTCTATACACAAATGGTAAAGACACTGAGAGGGAAATCAGAGAAACATCACCTTTCAAAATAGCCATAATAACATGAAATATCTTGGAGTAACACTAACTAACGAAGTGAAAGGCCTATTTGACAAGAGCGTTAAGTCTTTGAAGAAAGAAATTGAAGAAGATACCCCAAAATGGAAATATTCCCCATTCTCTTGAATAGGTAGGGTCAACATAGTGTAAAAATGGCAATCCTACCAAAAGCAATCTATAGATACAATGCAATCCCCATCAAAACTCCAACTCAATTCTTCAAAGACCTTAAAAGAACAATAATCAATTTCATATGGAAAAACAAAAATCCTAGGATAGCTAAAACAATCCTGTACAGTAAAGGAACTTCTAGAGGCATCAACATCCCTGACATTAAGCTCTATTACAGAGCTATAGTCACAAAAACAGCTTGTTATTGTCATAAAAACAGAGAGGTTAACCAATGGAATTAAATCAAAGACCCAGATATTAATCCACACACTTCTAAACACCTGATTTTGGACAAAGAAGCTAAAATTATACAATGGAAAAAAGAAAGCATCTTTAAAAAATGATGCTGGCATAACTGGATGTCAACATGTAGAACAATGAAAATGATCAATATATATCCATGTGCAAAACTCAAATCCAAATACGCTGAACCTGATAGAAGAGAAAGTGGGAAGTAGACTTCAATGCATGGGCACAGGAGACCACTTTCTAAATATAACCCCAATAGCACAGACACTGAGAGCAACAATAAGTAAACGGGACCTCCTGAAACTGAGAAGCATTTGTAAAGCAAAAGGCACAGTCAATAATACAAAAAAGTAGCCTACTGAATGGGAAAAGATGTTCAACAACCAAACATCAGACAAAGGTCTGATCTCCAAAATATATAAAGTACTCAAGAAATTTGACATTAAAATTCTAAATAACTCAATTAAAAAAATGAGTTACGGAACTAAAAGAATTTTCTCAATGGAAAATATCAAATGGCCAAAATATACTAGAATTGTTCAACATCCTTAGGTATCAAGGAAATGCAAATCAAAACCACTCTGAGATACCATTTTACACATTTCAGAATGGCTAAGATCAAAAACACTAATGATAGCTTATGTTGGAGAAGATGTGGAATAAGGGGAACACTCATCCATTGCTAGTGGAAATGTAAATTTGTACAACCACTTTGTAAATCAGTATAGCAGTTTCTCAGAAAATTGGGAATCAACCTACTTCAGGATCCAGCAATAACACTCTTGGGCATATACCCAAAAGATGCTCAATCATACTACAAATGCATTTGTTCATTATTTGTAATAGCCAGAACCTGGAAACAACCTAGATGCCCCTCAACCAAAAAATGAATAAAAAAAGTGGCACATTTACACATTATAGTACTACTTAGGAGTAAAAATAATGACATTTTGAATTTTGCATGCAAATGAATGGAATCAGAAAACAGTATCCTGAGTGAGGTAATCCGGACCCAAAAATATGAATATGGTATATACTCACTCATAAGTAGATTCTAGCTACAAACAAAGGACATTGAGTCTATAGTTCATGATCCTAGAGAAGCTAAGTTATAAGGTGAACCCAAAGAAAAACATATAGACCCACCTGGAAATTGGAAATAGACTAGATTGCCTGAGAAAATTGGGAGCAAGAGGGTGGGAGGATAAGGGAGGATAGAATGGGAAGAGGAAGGGAGAAGGAGAGGGTTGAGGAGAATTTGCGGAAATGGGCTAGTGGAGATGGGAGGAAGGATAGAGATGAGAGCAAAGGAAGCGATATCTTGTTTGAGGGAGCCATTATAAGATTAACAGAAACCAGGCTCTAGAGAAATTCCCAGGAATCCACAAGGATGACCCCGCCTAAGACCCTAACCAATAGAGAAGAGGGGGCCTGATCTTGACTTTCCCTGTAATCAGACTGATGATTATCTTAAATATCACCATAGTACGTTCATCCAGCAACTAATGGAAACAGAGGGAGAGACCCACATCGGAACACTGGACTGAGCTCCCAATGTCCAGTTGAAGAGTGGACATAATGAGAATATGATCAAAGAGGTCAAGACCATGATGGGTACACCCACTGAAACAGTTTACCTGAGCTAATAGAAGCTCACCAACTCCAGCCAGACTGGGAAGGAACAAGAATAGGACCAAACTAGTTCCTCTGAATATGGTTGACAGTTGCATGGTTGGGGCAGACTGAGAGGCCACTAGCAGTGGCACCAGGATTTATTACTACTGCGTGTACTGGCTTTTTGAGGTCCTATTGTCTTTGGATGGATACTTTGCTCAGCCTAGATATAGTAGGAAGGGCCTTAGACCTTCCACAAAGCAGTGTTCCTTACCCTCTCTGAGGATTAGATGGGGGTGGGGTGGGAAGTTTGTGGAGGGAATGAAAGGAGGGGAGGGAGTGGAAACTTGGATTGCTATTTTTTAAAAATATCTAATACATTTTCAAAAATTAGTGGAATCTAGGACATTGACCTTGTTGCTAAGAAAGAAAATAAAAATAGTTTGGTGAGAAAAAAAAAAACAACAAACAAAATCTCCATGTCATTTTTTGTGTGCTGGCCGCCCAAAGAAAAATCTACTTATAGAAAGGCTTGCCTGGTTACAGAAGACAGTTCAGTTTCCATATCCTCCATTACCAGGAGTTTATCAGTCAACCTTATAGATCCCAGAGAGTTTCCACTACACTAAGTTTCCACATAGCCCTCCCCTAATGCCCTCTAATTTCACTCTTCTCTCCCTACACTCTCTTCCTCTATCTCCTCACACCTGCTCCCTCCTATTCTCATCTTGACATGCCTGCAGTTCACCTGCAAAATCTATTCTATTTCCCCTTTCTAGGGAGATCCATGCATATTCCCTTGAGACTTCCTTGAGTCTGTGGATTGTAGGATGATTATCCTTTACTTTATAGCTAACATTCACTTGTGAGTCCATAACATGTTTGTCTTTCTAATTTTGGATTACTTCACTCAAGATGATGTTTTGCCTGAAATTTTTATGGTATCATCCTTTAAACGATTAAGTAATCCTCCATTATCAAAATGTACCACATTTTCTCTACTCATTCTTTGACTGAGGGGTATCTCGGCTGTTTCTAGTTACTGGATATTATGAATAAAGCCACTAGGAAAATAGCTGAACAACTGTACTTGAGGTAGAATGTATTATCATTTGGGTATATGCCCAAGAGTAGTATAACTGGGTCTTGTGATAGATTGCCACCTTTTTAAGTAAGCACCATACTGATTTCCTTTGAGGCTAAACAAGTTTTCACTCCCACCAGCAATGGAGGAGTGTTTCCTTTGATCCACATTCTTACCACTAAGAACTGTTATTTGTGTTATTTATCTTAGTTATTCTGACAGGTGTGCGATGGAATCTCAAAGTAGTTTTGCATTTCCCTGATGGCTAAAGATGTTGAACATTTCTATAAATGTTTGTCAGCCATTGGTGATCCCTTAATTGAGAATTTTCTGCTTAGATCTGTAGCCCATTTTTTAAATTCTATTATTTTGTTAGATATTCTATTATGAACTGCCATCTATGGTCTCCTAGAATCTGCCCCACATCTGTCCAGACCCTCTGGCTTTTAGGGTCTCCATTGAGAAATTAGATATAATTCTAATAGGTCTGCCTTTATATGTTACTTGGTTTTTTCCCCTTGCAGCTTTTAATAGTATTTCTTTGTTCTGTATTTTGTGAAGCCATATATATTTTTTTTAATTCCAATCAAATTATTTGAATAATATAAATTAAACAAATAGAAATTATGTGCTTTATTGTAGTTGCTTATGTTTCCCTTTAGATTGGCCATTCTGAAACTAGCAAATTAGTGTTTCCTTGTCATAATTTCCACATTTGAAGTGTAAATGCATGGTCTTATGTGCAAAACTACCTGAATATTCTATGATTTCTAGTGGTATAAATGTATGTAGAGGATCTCTAACATTGGAGAAATGCTTTGTGAAATATACCTACAATATCAAGATATCGAACTATAAAATCAATGTATCAGTTCTTAGGATAAGGGAGAATTGTGGCATAGTCCTTTGTACTCTGTTAGAATAGAAAACAATGCTTTGAAGTTAGCACAGGAAAAGATGTGCACATCAAGTAAAGGAAGGAACAAAGTACAAAAATGAGAGGAAAATGTAAAAGAAAAGGCAATAGAGATGAAATACTTTATTGGTTAAATACGCAGCTAAAAGGCCAGGAACTTGAATCTCCATGTATTAAATCTTTAGGTATTCACTGGCTCTCCTCCAGTGTCTTGAAAAAAACTAACAGCCAGAGAAAGAGTGAGATATTCATAGTTTTAAATCCAATATTCCATTCCCATGATTGGCAGGGGTTTCCAATTTTCTGTTTTGTTACAATTTCCTCTCTGTTAATGGGGAACTCTTTCAAAACTTAATCACTGATTACACAATTTCCTTAAATTCAGCAATATTTCCAGTCGATAAATTCACTGACAAGATGGTTCTCTTTCCCGTTTGAGAAACACACACACAGAGACAGTCAGACAGACAGACAGATATTCTCTCTCTCTCTCTCTCTCTCTCTCTCTCTCTCCCTCCCTCCCTCCCTCCCTCCCTCCCTCTCTCTCTCTCTCTCTCTCTCTCTCTCTCTCTCTCTCTCTCTCTCTCTCTCGTTCTAATGTGAGGGTTGAGGATGTGTCCTATAAGTTTTATTTGAATTGTTTTCCCTTCCATAGTTAAGGGTTTGGGTAACTAGAAATGTAGAATCTTTACTTTTCTAAGTTTTATAAAATTATCTGTTTTTATATGAACAACTTGTTTGTCTTGAAGTAAGGTAGTGGCTTTTAGAAGTATTATTTATTTGCTGATGGCAAGACAGGTTTGTACTCACTCTTCTTTACAGTTTTAAACATCCCAACAGAGAGACCACAGAGAAAGCAGTTGCCCCTTGTTTTTCATCTTTTTTTTTTTTCTTTGTTGGAAAGGTAATAGGGCAGGACTGGAGGTGCCTGTATTTTGAGCAGCAACGATCCAAATGATTGCTTGTAGCTGAAGGTAGCTTTGGAAAGAGAGCGATGGGAATAGGTGCTTTTATTATTACTCTCCCCATCCCAAAATGTTCAGATTCCAATACTACCAACCCTCTCTGGTGTGATGGGCCACCGATGCTCCCTCTGCAAAAACCTGTATCAAAAGCAGGAAAGATGGAACGATATGGTGCTAACATCTCCCCCTGGCGTCACCCTATACTAACTTTTTTTTTTTTCTTTTCTCTTTTTCTTTCTTTCTTTTTTATTTGGAAACTGAAAGCTGTCCCTTTGCTCTGGAGTGCAGGGATCATACATTCCGGAAGCTGTCCGCTGGCAGCTGTTGCCACCCTGGGAGGAGAACAGCTGGAAGCTTTGATGCGCTGCAAGATCAACTCTTCCGGTTAATTAGCGCCAGCCACAGCTCCAAACGTGCCTTACTGCAACCCCTAGTGGGCTCCCAAGGCAGCAATAGCTGGTCGTTCTTGCAGAGGAAAATTAAAAAGTATGCGTGCACACAAGCGTATTTACACACAACCTTCTTTTGCACTCAAGAAAAACATCAGTAAATGTCTTTAGGTCAAAGACACCGTGACTCCTGGCGATAATCATTTCTTTAGCTTGAGGTAGAAAGACCCCAGGAACACAAACCGGGCTTGCAAGCCCTGATGCGCTCCCAGTGCCTGGATGTTTCAGGGGTTGAGCTGTAAGGTTAGCGCTCGGGAGTCTGCAAAGACTCAGGTTCTTTTTCCAGTTGATGTTGCTCCCCTAGCTAAGCATTTGGTATCTCCCATGGTCTCTTGCTTTCCCTTGAAAGCCTGGCAGAAGGCAGTTATGGGCGTCGCCGGCGCCCTTCCCGGAACAGTAAAGGCTTGTTGGAGATGGCGCCAAAGCCTCCCCACTTCAGTCACATCTGGTCCAGCCATGCAGATGTTAGCGGTTGGAGAGTGCCTCCTTGCGAGGCGCCCCAAAGTCTCCAGCATGCCTAGTGAGTCTCCTAAAGCTCCCCAAGCGAGTTTCTGGGTGTGCAGATTCCACTTCTCCGCTTTTTCGAGGAAGCTGAAGTGGGTGGGAAGGGAGGGATCCCAGGCTTGGGGCAGGGGAGTAGGTTTGCTTGGGTTAGTGCCCTCCTGCCCAGCTAGGTGAGGGATAAAGCTGTTTGGGGAACCCGGGGGCCAGAATGGCCAAGCACAGTAGGATTAAGAGAGCCTTCTACACACACACACACACACACACACACACACACACACACACACACACACACACCCTGTTCTTTGAGGATATTGTTAGGTCTGACCTGTCTTGTGGTCCCTTGGTGCACTGGGGTCATACTGTCAATGGATGACAGTTTGGAGTTGCTCTCTACACAACACCAGTGAGAGCTTTTGGGTACCCTAGTACCACATTCACCTGCTTGGCTTTTCTGAAGAGCAAGAAGAATAGGACATTAAGAGGAACCCATAAACAACCCCCCCTTTGGGGTTTATCCCATACACACTAAAGTTATACTGGCAAGAGACTTCTCAAATTTCTAAGCTGGTCCTGAAGCTTTACGCAATGAAGCTGCAATGGAGAGTTTTAGCGCGTATGTTCGTGTGTGTGTGTGTGTGTGTGTGTGTGTGTGTGTGTGTGTGTTCGCGCGCACGCCTGCTTGTCTGCTTATACATATCATGAATGGGAAATACTGTCCCGGGTTGATTCTGAGATTAACAAATATTCCTTCGAAGTCTCCATTCCACCTCATCTTCGAGAGAAAATAATGATAAATGCTGGTCATGTGAGAAGAGAAATTATCCTAGTGTGGTCTGAAATCAAAATTTTGTTTGTCCATATTGCCTTTTGCTCTGGTACCGAGCTTTTTCCTGCTCTCTCCACCCTCAAACACTCCTGATCATTCTCAGTTCCACTTCCCTTCCTCTGCTTGTTACCTGCTCCTTCAGCCCTCCTCCTCCAGCTCCTCCCAGCTCAACCCCCACCTCCCGGGGCTCAGCTGCGGCTAAAACCTGGAGTCTTGGGGAAAAGAAAAAAGAAAAAAAAAAAAAAGCCTAGGCTGTGAAGCTGTCAAACCGGGCATGCTCAGTAGACAGGGCAGGTTTTTTGGTCTCGAGTAGCGGAGAAACATTTTTTGCACAAGCGCGACCAGCCTTAGAGCGCGGCGGCGGCGGCCACGGCAACATCAGCACAGCCATCAGCGGTGCAGACGCCGGGCACCCGGGAGCGCGGCGAGCTCCGGCTCAGCCTGGAGTTTATCTCCCAGTGCCCCGAGGCTTAGCTTACCTCTTTTGATCTCCCTTTTCTCCTCTTCTCTCTCTCTCTCTCTCTCTCTCTCTCTCTCTCTCTCTCTCTCTCTCTCTCTCTCTCTCACACACACACACACACACACACACACACACACACACACACACACAAAATTTCATTTCGCATACACATATGTATACACACTAGCTTGAAGAAAAGAATAACAACAAAAACAAAAGAAAAAAAAAGCGACCCGGGAGCGAACACCCTCCTGGCAGCGATCGTCCGCTGGCAAAGATAGTAGCCAGGTTCGGTTCTTGCCCCCAAGCGACCGCGGGCTGAGAGCGCCGCCGCAGCCAGCTGGAGGAGAGCGATGCGGGGGCCCGAGCGGCAGCTCGAACAGTAATGTGGATTTACAGTCATTTCCCGCAGGAACCAGCAAAGACGCCCGAAGTCCAGGGCACTTTCAGCACGGAGCGGAGCTGAGCACCTGGCGAGGAGGCGGGGGACCGCACCTGAGGACACCACTGAAACTTGCGCCTGGACTCGGTAGGTCCTTTTCTTTTGGATCTTACTTACTTCCCTCTTTATCCTGCCTATCTTCCACCCCAAGGACTCCTGGCGAACTTCCCTTCTAGGACGCGGTTGCGGATGGTGACTTCTGGTCAGGAAAAGCTGGTTGCGCCGGTTCTGGGACTCCTGATGGAGGAAACAGAGCCTATGCAACCTTTTCACCAGATCTAGTTTTGCCCCAGGGATCTGGACCACTAAGGAGAGATGGGAGGTTGGCCTTGTTGTCAGTTCAAGCTTCCAACAGGCCCTAGGGACACTGTCCTTCCAAGGTTTGGTGGGTTTCCCAGGTGGCACTTTTGCCAACCAACTCCTTCAGTACTGTTAAGAGGGCTGCTAGCCTCTGCTTTCGCGCAGACCAAGGCACTCTAACAAGTGGACCAAGATGCTTGGAGGGGCAGGTGGGAAGGGTCTATCCAAAAAGAAAGGAGACGATCACCTCCTGCATTCCTTCCACCTGGAGCATCCACCAGGGTTCTGCCATTCTGGGTCACCTCCTAACGTCTCTGTAGGAGAAGATACCCAGGGGCAAGAATGCACTATAAAACCTGTTTGCTTCTGAATTGGTATTCCAACCTCACTCAGGGAGTTCGAGTTCTAGGGGATTGCCAGGACCCTCATTGAGGCCCCACCCAATGTGTCTTCTTACACCCCATTCTGTGTCAAAGGAAATAATCATTACTGGGCATTGAGTGCTTCAATAGCCGTCGGTGTTGGCTTTAACTATGCGCTCATCTGTGCGGGATTGTGTGTTTTTGCGTTTCTTACTGAAAACGTGGTGTCTGGAATCCAGCCACGGCTAGTACATCTGCCGAGAGCCAAGCACCCGCTAGGCATGCCTGGGGAAATGTAACCTCAGCTTCTCCCATTCCAGGAACAGGCGTGTTGCCAATTCAGTTTTAAGATGCTTTGCCTAGAGGTGCGGAAGGCAGCCCTAATGCTACTTGGTGAGTGGATGAGCTCGCAGTCAGTAACCTATTTAAACATTTCTGCAAACTGGGTGCAGCTGATGTTTACAATTGCAGAGACAGCCGATCTCACTCCACTAGTGGATGTCCTCTCCACGTCCGTTTCACCACTGGGAGAGTAGGGGCGGGGGCCTGAGCTGGCTTGTAGCTAGTACTTGCCATAGGCAGCTTTGGGTTTAGCAGATCTGCATCACTGCTACTGGAGATATGCTAATATGGTAGAAAAACTCTACCCCTTCGGTACAAAGCAATTGTTCAGAATATGCCTCAAAGTTCACAGGCTTTTCTGAGCACAATAACCCAGTTGTGTATTTATAGTGGTCCAAAGAAACATGAAGAGAAGTTCTCTGTGTCACAGAAGAGAAATTAGATGTCATTTGAATGTAGAGACCAAAAGGAAATGAAATGCCCCAGTGAACTTTAATAGGTATCATTAGATAAACATTTAATTGATCGTATTTGCGGTAAGGATTGCAGGCAGTTTCCTTGAATTTGAGATTGTTGTTCTATGATTATAATTAGCAAGCCAAGTACTCTGCACTGAAAGCATCAATTGCTACTTTAGTTTGTTTCATGAAGACATTGCAAATGTCTGCTCTATTGTATCTTTGGCTGAAAGAAAACCACTACCTCTCTTCCTCCTCTCAAATCTTCTGACCTGTAGCAGAGGGTACTGGAACAGTGACAAGCAACAGTACAACCTAAAAGGAGAAAGCTCCTTTTAAATGAAAAGACTATCCACAGCTTTAAGTTCCACTCAGTAATTATTCTGCACTTGTTTACTTGCCTACCCCTGCACTGCACATTTCCAAATATCTGGGGTGGGGTGCAGAAGGATTCATATGACCTCTAAAGTAGGTATTGGAATATTAAAATCCAAGTTTTGACATTTTTATCCCAATTTTCAAGACTTTTTCAATGTTCTATAAAAGAATTTACCATTGCAAAGTTCTTAAAGGATAGTTAAAAGGTTTCAGGTATGCTACAATAAGGTTGCAAACTTTTGATACAAATAAAATAAAGTCATGATGTGCATTTGCAAAGGGGTTCTGGTCATTTATAAAATGAGCCCATGATCTAGATGTTAATTAAAACTTTGCAGGTTGTCCAACATAATTTTAAAAATCAGGTGTCTCTGCAAAAGAACTACATAAAGGAATACTTAACAGTTTCATAATGACAATAACAAAATTCACTCTCTAGAACAATGACAAAAATTAGGGATAAACACTTGGGATTAGATGATATGGTATTTGCTTTTACATCTAAGATTCAATTATGGATTAAGAATAGATAGGCATATCATTTGATAATTATAGAGAGAGGCGTAAAAGAAAACATTGTTTTGCAGAATCATGGTGCTGTACTGATTGTTAACTGAGTGTCCAAATATTCAACATGTAGGTGTATTAAAAAGGAAAATCATAGTGTATGGAATTATCAGCTCCCTCAACAACCCAATTCAAAGTTTGGATGTTCTAAAAGTCTCAGTGTTTGAGTTCAGCTATCATATGTGTAAATAGCATTGACATACTCACAGCTTCCTTTATGATCATTGTGTCTTTCTTCCGCCCTTTATACAGTTTCTTGATGAAAGAGAACTATATAGCAGTCACATTTATTCTGTATGATACTATCCTAAATGATGAAACTGAAAGTTATTATTTGATGTTGCTGTTGAAAATAAAAGCCTATTGGAAATTTATTTTCTGTGACAATCTTAAAAACCTTGTAAGTGAGAAATTTTAGTGACAATTAACATAACAAAATATTTTTTTACATTCTACATTGGAGATATGCTTTCAGAATTCATGAGGGAAATTTTAGTGACAATTAACAAAATAATTTTTTTCATATTCTACTTTGGAGATAGGTGTTTAGAATTTATGTAATATTTTCATGAAGTTCGCTTTTGCTGAAAGTCTGTCAGCTTCAGATTTAAGTAAAGCTATTTAGTCTTCAGTGTACATTATGATTGATCAATTCCCTAAGGTTTCCTAAATATGTTAATCTGTTAGTTATGAATATATTTACTTATGTATGACTTGAGGTCAAGGTAAGACTGGTACTTTGAGTACCTGACTCAAAGATAGTTCTTTTTTAATTAAAATATTTTGTCACACTGTTGATATTTGTTCCCTACTCGCGTGCACTAGCTTGTTCGTGTGTGCTCGCGCGCGCGCGCGCACACACACACACACACACACACACACACACACACACACACACTTCCTTGGAAGGAATCTTGTGTGAACATCATTGGACATAAAACACAAAGGCTAATTTTATTAAAGTGTTTTATGTGTATGTGTGTGTATTTCTTAATTTTCTGTCAATTTTAAACCTGAACAATCATTTGTGACTACTTTACAAAGCTTCTCATCATGTATCATGAGGAAGGAAATCAGAATTGGATTACTAGGACAACTACAGGCAGATGAAATGATAAAATCTGTTATATCATGAAGAATTTTACAATTCTGATTACCGGCATATATTCATAACTTTGAAAGTGAATGCTATTATAAAAATTAAAAGAATTCAAATTTCACAATTGCTCACATAAACAACAACTGATTTCAGTTACCTGCAGATTCTACTAGACTAGATTATTTTATTTAATGGAGGTTGAAATTTTTTCCTACCTTAAGAAAATATCCTTCTCACCTAATATAATACTTAGCCGTTATTGGTAAAATTAAATTAATGCATGACTAACATGCCTTAATGTGTTATTTATATTTCTTTTGTTTCTTTTTTTCTGTTGATTCCTGTTAAAGCAGCAGAAAGTAAATACCAATCTGTGCCATGCAGTTAGAGCAGGTGAATGCTATTAAAGGCTGTGCACAGTTTTTGATTATTGCAAACAATATGGATGGTTCAACTACAACTGTCTCTTTAGTAACAGTGTTCTATTATGCAGTTTATATTATGTATAGTGATATTGTAGTTTTATACACATGATGTGGTATGGTTCAAAAAAGACAAAGATATTGCTTACATTTAAAACTCATGGAAAATAGGACAAAAAAATTGAAATATTGGTATAAACTGAAAATTATTACAAAACATTTATGTTAATTTATCTGTGAATATTGTCACATACAATTTGAATAAACTAGTTTTACTTAGTGATAGCAAACAAATTTACAGATGATGACCATCACTGATATTTTAAAAATACTAACATTCAAGAAAATTTAAAACTATTAAATTCTTATGTAACTTCAATACTTATTTCTAGACCTGAAAGTATAATCTTGGATAGTTTACAACTTTAAAAAATATTCTGAATTGAACTTCCTGCCCAAGCACCTACTTTTGGTAAACAATAGCATATGGTAAAATGTGCATATATGCCAAATAACCACTACCTCCTGGATGATGTTTTTAATGTGATGTAATGATTCTGAAATATTGGATTTTTTTCTGCTACCCTAATCTAGCTGTAAGAGTGAAGTTAATTAGAAAATTAACACATCAATATGTGTTTGGAATCTTTTTCCGGATTAATGGATCCTCTTTGTAAAGCTATTTTTATGGAACCTTCTTATTTTTGTTTCTCTCAGGTCTGCAACACATAATATGTTTTCTGGATATTTATGATTTTATCTGGGTCTCTATGTAAGACCCAAATGTGTGCAAGCAACATTCCAACAGCCAGGGGTTTGGGACAGTTTAAACTAACCTATGGTTGATTGAAACAATGTTTTACTCAGTGTCTGAATGTTTTGGGGTCATTTAACATGTTGATGACTATCAATGCCTTTGTAGAAAAAGAAAATAAGTAAAACTAAAAAATACGTATAAATTATCTTCAACACTTTTGAATTTCTATGAGACACATAATAAACCAAATTTCATCCTAGAGCCTTCCACGAATTATATGAGATACCACTGACATTCCCAAACTATTACAAGATCAAAAGTAAACCAACTGGCCTTTACAAGAAGCCAGAAAATGCAAAACTTTTTAAATCTGCAATTCTTTACCTCTCGCCCCCGGAGATTTATCAGTTTCAAAGATAACAGGTTTGATATGTTAGCGTCTCATGATTTCCTATCCCTCATTTCCCAATAGTCTTTCTACTGCCAAGAAAACTAGATGGTACAGACATCTGGGAGTTACACATTTAGGGCAGGAACTTCCTTTTTAATTTTACGTTAGCTTGTTGGTTCCTGAAAGTAACTGTAAAGGTTGTAGTATTGAACTTGTCAGAAATAAGTGATTAAGCAGGACAAAATATCAGCCATTTTTCTTAAGATTTTACTTGCAAACTTCTTCTATACCTACTCAAGCAGTTTTAAAAAATAGTCACAGAAATAGAGGTTTGATTTGACATTCTTATTGGTATTTATGTAATCTACAAAACATTTTTGTTCTATTAGAACATTCACGGCTGTAAAATAGTTTTGTAATAGCTATTACATTGAAAAATATGGTTTTTTTCTAATTATGATTCTGTAGACTTTGAAGAACCCTATTTAGTGATAACAGTAAACTAAATACAAGTGGTGTTTGAATTTTTGGGTACAACTGGTTAGTTTTCCTTTTAAAATAGAAATACAATTCTGTTAAAATATCTATAATCTATTTCTCTTTTTATTAGATAACAAATGTATTTGAATTCGTTCATTTGAAATTCAGAAAGGAGTCATTTTACCCATCACTATAAAGCATACTAAATGTTTTAATTTTAATTAACTGTCACTTGATAAGTAGTCGACAATGAGGAAATTGCCTTTTAATGTTTCTCATATTTTGTTGTAACAATTTTGTGGCTGATTACAACTTATGAAATTGAATTTTGGAATCATAGTCTCTAATATGAGCTAAACTAAAGCCTATGCTGTCTTTTGCAATACCTGCTGTAGGTTCTGAAAATCGAATGGATTTTCTTATGAAATATTGTTTCAAACGAAATTTTTTTATATTATGGCTAAGAAAAAGCAGTTTTTTCAGTGAGGATTGTTGTAATGAAAAAGAAATGTTTGTTGTCTTATAAGGGTCAGAAGGTCTTTTATGTTTTAAATGCAGCTATTTAAAATGCAAATATTCTAGACAGAATTATGAATGATAGATTAGGACATTTATTTAATGTGTTAGAAAAGCAATTATTTGCATTTCTATCTCACAGACAATATTGGGAATATCAGTTTACTATTGCTGAATTTTGAATTGTATGTATTTTATTAGCTGTTTTGTTGGTGTTTGCTTGTTTGAGCTATAGCTGTATAATTACAAAAACAAAAATTAGGTCATTTGTCACTGATGAACTTGCAGAGTACCTAATACCTGAATCTATTAGATCCTGTTGGTTTCCTCTAAACTTTTTGTAAATACTTGACATTTGGGGGGATAATGAAATAATCAGTATATTAGCTGTATGACTCATAATATCTGATCAGTCGTTCTTTGTTGTATGCTCAGGTTTAAAGGAGTTATAGCTTTCATTTCTATTTTCAAAATATGATATACTTACTATTCAATTGTTTTCCTATTTAGGTGAAATATATTATAAGTATTTACTGTGCTGGTGCAGATATAGTCACTCTCAGTAGAATTCAAATATGGTTATATTCAAGGAAGTCCATTTTCATTTTTTTGGAATTAGTTTAGTGTTTTTAGCTGCCTATATGAAATGAAGATTTGTATATTGGCCAAAAGAAAAGTAAATGATTCTCCATTTGCATACTTCAGGGAAAATCTTATTACTGACTAAGGTCAAAGAGAAAAATTTCCAGTTGCATGATTTTGCATAATTGGTGGATCTTAAATGTGTCTATTTCATCGAATGTCTCTATCTGGTTTAGACACCTGTCAAAGAGAAGGTGCCAGATTAGGTGGACAATTGGTTTATTAGATATCACCATCCCTGAATCCCAGCTGCATGCAGAAATTTAAAGAAATCTCTTCAGTTTTTCAGCTAAAATAGAAAAAAAAATGATACTACAGATGGGCCATCTCAATAATCCAGATTTTTTTCAGGTACATTTAAAATTAAATGTCCTAAGAGATGATTAATTCAGGAAAGTTATTGATAATGAACTCCTCTTATGCTACACATCCTTTGCACCCATGATGATGCCTTATTAAAGGTGTCTTAATCTTGCTAATTACCACCTGTGTTTAAATATAGAGGTGTATAAATATACTACAACCACACAGTTGCTGGAAGCATTCTAAACCTGAAATTTTACCTCTATTCCTAGCTAACTTAGTTCCTAACAACAAAATGTTTCTGATCAACATTTTCAATTTATAGTCTGTGCATTATGTTCCCTACTTTTAATGCTAATGATTTCCTTTTCTAAAGCTGTTTTGCTTAATTGCAAACTTTTGAAAGATATTGATGTGAGATCTGCTCCGTTAAGTAGCCCCAAAATGTGTGTGCTGATGTGTAAGGATGAAATTGTATTCTGTGGAGAGTATTTATTAAACATATGTACATTTTCACATCAACTTTGAGAGCATTGTGTACAGAAATGTATCTCCTCTGTTTGCTTATTGTACAGCTTTAAAGAATATGCTTCTGTGACTGAGCCTCATTGCATTTGTAAAGATGTAAGCAACATAGGACAACGGCACAATTGCTAGGCAAGTTAAGTAAAGAAATTCATTTTGAGAAGATAGTTTTAATTTTACTAATGAGATCTAGTGAACTTAAAAATGAGAGCTATGCAGTTGAGTAAAAGTTGGATGACACACAAATTCTCTGAACTCATATTTTTTCTTTTTAAATGTATTTATGTTTATATTATGTACACATGTGTGCATACATATATGCCTACATGAAGGTCAGAAGACCAAGTACAATAGTCAGTTTTCTACTTCCACCATGTGGTTACTGGAAATTGAACTAAGATTGAGCATGATGACAAATGCCTTTACCCTTTAGCAATTTTACCAGCCCTAGATTTGTATTTTTATGGAAGGTTTACTTTGATCTACTTCAATATAGATATTATTTTTATTTCTCGTGTTTTGTGTAATAAAATCTCAATATTTAAATTTGGTTTGGAATTCGTGAAGTATTAACACAAGTTGCTTTTTATTGTTTTTTTTGTCATTTTCTCCTATTTGAGATATTACCTTGACAACTTGTGAAAGTGATATAATTTAAATATAAACAATTAGAATGCAGTGCAAGGGCAGTATTTTAATGGTTAATTTATCACAAAGTGGGAAATATTCACAATGTATTTTGTAAAATACAACATAGTTTTAAAAATGTATAAAATATAATGAAAGAACACTGATCTCACACACTCAGTAAAATACTTGGTTGCAGTATTTGGTTGCTGAAGAAGCATAACAATATAATCAATATTTACACAGAATTTAGGAACAATAGGTACACTTTCATGCATTTTCTCTAAATGCACTTTACATGTCATGTGGTGGCTTTTCTTTCAACAAACGCTACAATTTTTTGTAGATTTTGTCATACATCAAAAAAACAACTTTTCATGTATAAAGCTTTTTGTCTGATCTTTTTTTTTTTTGGTAAGGGATTCACCAAGAGAAATAATTTGAATTTTCTGGAAGCTCAAACATGATAAAACTTTATCAAAGATGTATTGCTTATATTAATCCTGTTGTAGATTTTCTAAAAATTATTAGTGTGAAATAAGTGTGTGGGTGCCCATTCCGGGCCCTAACGGGTGTCAGATACCCTGGAACTGAGGTATGAGTGGTTGTGAGGTGCCTAATAAAGATGCTGGAAACTATAATTGGGCCCTCTAGAGGAGCAACGTGTGTTAATAATTGCTAAGCCATCTTTCCAGTATCCTTAAATTAATTCTTAATGGGTACCCCTGAATATTTTAGTTAGAGAGTAGGACTCACATTCTATATGGCATAAGGACAGTGAAAAGGGTACAAATTAAATTAGGCACAGAGAATACCTATCAAGAACTAAAGTGTTTCATATGCAGATCTGGAGATCAGGGATCGAACATAATATTTCATTTTGTGTGCCTGCATGTAACTGATATACAGACAGTATTTAGTACTTAAGTACTGAATGGAAGAATTTTCCTGCATAGAATGTTATTCCAGAAAATGGCAATGTTTCTGATGTTTCTTTAAACCCAGGAAATTTGTTATATTTAAATATATGAAACCTACCCTGAGACTCGTTATAAGGGTCACAAAAGAAAAAATTGTTTGAATGAATAATGAGGTCAGGTTTGGAATTATTTAATGTGCAATAGCATAAAGACATCCAGATGGAGTTAGATTTTTCATTGATACAAACTGAATAATTGATTATCAGTTCTGAAGGTATATATTTGGGAGCCATCAGTCAATCGATGCAGTCACTAAACTTAGAAGAATGGATAGTTAGGATCTCTTACAGACTGTAAAGAAAATACAAAGGAAAATATGACATTTGGAAAAACACTGCATTTAGGAAGTTAGAGATGTAAGAGGAAATATTCCGTAAGTAGTTATGATAAGAGTTGAGTTAGGGGAAAAACCAAATAATAAAATAAAAGCTAAAGACAAAGGATCTTGTAACGCCACTAGGAAATAGGCATCAAAAGTATAATTCATAGGGGAAAATACGAATGCAAATAAGTGTTGTTTAAAAAACTTCAATTTCAATAATCAAAAGAAATTCTATTAAGTAGGTATAAAATTTTAGTTATGCAAAGTGAATA
The DNA here is from genome assembly GCF_018167655.1 of Microtus oregoni. Taxonomy (NCBI): domain Eukaryota; kingdom Metazoa; phylum Chordata; class Mammalia; order Rodentia; family Cricetidae; genus Microtus; species Microtus oregoni. The sequence continues at coordinate 2,848,630 of NW_024544721.1, forward strand.
ATTTCTAACTATCTTCTGTAGATTATGACCATCAGTGCTAGAAACAATACAGAAAATATATATGAGGAATTTTTGATAAGATAGAGTAATTGTGAAAGTCCTAATTCTTAGAGTTATACTGGCAGGTAAAAGCTATAATCAAGCCAATTGACAAATGGTTAACTCAGTTGATTCCACCTGCAAACGCTATCATTTAACCTGAGTTATTTTTCACCCCACTAATCATTAACATCCTAGAGTAAACTATCATTGTTTTTTAATTGGGACTAGGTAATAATATTCACAAAGATTATTATATTTATTATTGCCCCCTCTATGGTTTTCTACACAGAAGCCAGTATGATTTTAAAATTTCATTAACATCCATGCTTTGTCTCATTCAGGCCTGTTAGTCAGAGCAATAAAACTTGTCACATATAAAATATAATTTAAAGATTGAAGGAAAAATTAAGGCCTACAAGACTCTACCTGATTTGGGTATCGGACTACATACTGTATTTCCTATCTAACCTTGGTAAATCTTTGTATGTACTTTGACTTTTGCTTTGCTGCTTAAACATACTATGATTTTTGTCATCCGGGACCTTTGTGCATAGATTTTGTTTTGTTTGTTTGAAATAATTTTTCCAGATTCCTATAGGTGTAACTTCTCATTTTATTCACTTGTTTAAAGAATTATTATTTCATCATAGCTACCTAGTCTATCTTTTACATTGATTTCTACTGCACTCCTTCATTATCCTCTCCCCTTTTCCATTTCTATTTTCTTCCATGTTAGCTAGAATTACTCGGCATCATACTGTGTTTTTCTGTATACATTATCACCTTCTTTAGCATATAGGCTCCATGAGGCCATTAGCTACTTGCCTTTTGTTTAGCACTACATCCATGTAATCTAGAACGTGCCCAACAAGTAGTAAGTGCTTACTAAATATCAGTTTAATAAGCAAAGAGATAATAAAAATCTGATAGAATTTTAATTGGTAGAGATTTTACAGTTTTCATCAAAACCATTAAGAATTTTGTACCTAGTGGCTATTCTTGTAGATTAGTGGTGGAGCATTTGTCTACCATATGTAAGACCGACCCTGTGTTCTACCACTAGTACTGCAAAATAATATTTTATTTTTCATTTGTCAGAGTAACTCTACTTTTGAGAATTTGTTCTAAGGAAATCACATGAAATATAAAAGAAAATTTATTTGCAAAGGTTTTTTCACCAAATTTTTTAGAGGGTAGAACAAATATTCAACAAGGGGATTGCTAAATTATTTATGATATATTAAAAAAATAAAATATTTTATTATTACTAAAGATTATGTTTACAAATATTTTATATAAAAGGAAAATTTATATATTTTACTGGCAATTAACAAAGTTAGATAAGAAACTATATGTACTCAATATACATGCAAAAAAAGATTGAAAATCATTGTGCAAAATTATTAAAAACAAAAAGAACTGTGTTTGGAAGAGGTGGATAGGGATGGTATTTTTTATTTTTCTTTTCTATGCTTTTAGATGTTCTATAATAGATTATCTATCTTTCATTATCAGAGTATATGCACAAGAGAAAGCGGAAACACAAACACAAAATAATTATTGATACATTGCAGTAAGGTGTAGATGACAGATTAGAATAAACCATTCTCGAGTGGTGGAGCTAGAGGGAGAAAAATAAATCAGATAGAACGGTTCTCTGACTGTTCTGAGGTCCACAGGCAAGTGGAATTATTGAAAGCCACTAATGCAATTTAGTCTTCATTCATTAGAGAATCAGGGAGGTCTGAGTTTATCCTGTCAGTATTTGAAGGGGATGTTAATGGAAGATTAGGCAAGTTAAGACTTCTTCATATTGCTGTGAAAAGCACTAGCAATTTGCTTTATGTAAAATAGAAGTGATTACTCACTATATTTCTTCATGTCATGTAGTAAAAACAATTAAGTAAAGTTAGACTACAGATTACTTGGCAATTCAGCCACAGTCACCTTTAATGGAAAAGAAGAAAAATAGCATTGACAAATTTTGGCAGGTCTCATCATTAGAAGTACCCATATTGCTAGAAAGAAAAGAAGCTGCAGCCAATAATATAAACCTTAAAGTTCGTAGGCCCAGAGGAGAAAAGTGACAATACAGAGTAGAGCAGCATTAATTGTCTAAGAGATCATTGTAATAGGGAAACTATCTCTGTTATTAACACAATTATTTTCTACAAGGTCTTTGAGTAAATGCTTCATTAGAAAAATAGCATTTGGGTTTTCAAAGCATGGGAAGCAACACAGAGAGATAAAGTCATGCCTAAAAGATAGTATAGTGACTTACATGCAACCTAAGGCCCTTGAAAAGAGAAATGGTGTTAATATAGCTGCTACAGCTAAAATGATTAAGTAATTGAATAATTATTTAAAAGAAATAAAATTGACCATTTTATTAATTTAATAGAAATTATACTTTTGAAATCCTTTGAAGATAGAAATTCTACACATATATATCTATATTTCATATATACATATCTATATTCATTATTTTTTTGCTTTTTTGAGACAAGGTTTCTCTGTAGCTTTGGAGCCTGTCCTGAAACTAGCTCTTGTAGACCAGGCTGGCGGTGAACTCACACACATCCGCCTGCCTCTGCCTCCCAAGTACTGGGATTAAAGGCATGCACCACCACTACTCAGCTTCTGTATTCATATTTTATATTAACATTTTGAATCAAGCTTTAATGTCTCATACGCTTACCATCAATTCACTTATGATTTTCCAATCATAGCTGGCAATTATTTAGAGATATTAAGCTACTTCTTTAGCTACTTCTTTATGAAGGCAGTAGAATATTATTCTTTCACAGAATCAAATAAGAGGTACTAGCAGTTCTGAAGACTGGACTAGATGGTGTTTTAATGAGCTATCTAGATTTGGAACCAGGGCTTGGCTGTCAATATGAAGCCCATTCCTAAAGCATAAGTCAGTTATGTGAGCTGTCCTTTTAATTTTGTATTAATTAACCAATTAAACAATTTTTTTCAGCCTGATCACAGTTTCCCCTCCCTCCCTCCTTTCCTCCCAGTCTCTTTCTTTAATCTACTCATCCACTCCCTCTCTCTACGCTTCAGAAAAGTGCAGGCCTTCCAAGTATATCAGTCAGCCATGAGATATCATGTAGCAGAAAGACTAGGCACCTTGTAGCCTATTAAAGCTAGATGAAGCAACCCAGCAGGAGGAAAAGACACCAAGAGCAGACACCAGAGTAAATACAGCCCCCACAGCTCAGGAGTGTGGACTGTCTCTCTAATGTTTATAGCTTCTGCTATTTTGCCTCTGGTATACATTATTTGCCTCATTCAAAAGACAATATGCTCAAGCATTCCAACTTCTTTTTGTTAAATGACAGTTCTCACACAAAGTCATTCAACAGTTTCTTCAGTTTGGAAATGAACTCTTGGGTGAGATAAGAGAGTTGTAAAAGGTAAGGGAAGTGGAACATGTTGGAGGCTGGTAAGTAATGTCAAGTAACATGGGGTATGTGATATAGATCAACCTATACACTGGCCTTCTATAATCTTAACTGGTGCTATACACTTCTAAAGGCTGAAGCAGGAAAGCAATTCAGAAGTGAGCAGAGAAGAGCTATATCTTTTTAAAGCCAGTTTGCTTCCCATTTCTCTGTGTACCTCACCAAGCCAAAATGCTACATATAGGACAGTTTATTTTTTAAAGTACATTTTTTTTGCTAACTTCCTTGCAGAATCAGCCTTATGGGTATGAAGCCAATTTCTACAGACTTGCTCTGCTGTGTGCAACAGAAGAGACACGAATAATTTTTATAGTCTAGAAGTCAGTACTTTCTGAAGTGTCTTCCCCTGAAAGGTTCTAACTTAGCACTATTACGGAACTAGATCAACACTTGAGCAGAACTAGGTCTTTTTTGAGCAGCATTAACACTGTTGAAAAATGCACATCGAGCAATTAGATTGCAACTAATCAGTCTATTGTGAAAGTCTATTGTGAAAGTCTATTGTGAAAGTCTATTGCAACTACTTCAGTCTATTGTGAAAGATTTATATATAGTACATTGGGCATGGAAATCATTAGTAATAATATCATACTCATTACAATGTCATTTTAGTGATTTCTTTGTCAGGTGACAATGATGTTATTGGCCTACATTTCTTTTAAAAATGCATTTAAATGTTGTCTTTTATCTTGATACACTCAACACTTTTTAGAAGACTTGTTCTCACTTTTGAGAATTTCCTCCAAATGTAAAAGTATTAGATTTGGGAATTAGATGATTGATAAATTGGTGCCACAAGATTAATTGAATGTCAGTCATAAAATATCAAAATGTTAAAGTTTAAAGTTGACATTTTCTTTTTCTTCTGCTTTGTTTCACAATACTACCTTTTCTATAGTGGAATTTTTAAAGAATGAAAATATATCTCTTGATACATGTCTATACATTCATTACAGAGAAGTTGGATAATGCAATATGCACAAATGAGAATTGTGTATTTTTAAACAGTTTTCGATAAAATTTGCATTACAAACTACTTTATCATGTGGCTTTTATTTACAAATATTTTGAGAAAACTTTCTATTAAAAAATGCATCACACACACACACACACAAGCCTCTCTAAGCTCTTCAGAACATTATTTAGAAGCATAAGTAGGATTTAGATTAAGAAACAATTGACATGTCTTAAATATCCCTATACCATGCTTGTGGTTTACTTAGTAACCCATTATGTTACTATAACTTGATCTATTTAACAAAATTATAAATATTAGAATTGAGATAGTCTCTATTACTTTTCATGCAACTTATTATATACAGCTCCTTGTAGATAACTGTTATTATTTCTTTATTACTATAAAATTTAGAAAAAAAATCAAAAGAACTGCATTCTTAAACGTTTAAAAACTATTGACAAAATGCTTCCCATAAATGTGTCAATTTACATTGCTTATTTTTTAAGTTCATATGTTAACCATCATTAGACTATATATATTGAATATTATGTAAATCATGGGAAGACGTGTATCTTTAAAGTAGAGCATGTTAGGGTGGTTTATTTTATTAAACCAAAGCTTTTGTCCAAGTACTAGGCATAGTAATCAATAGACACATTTTACATCCATTTTTATAAATGTTATATGATGATAGCATTGTGAGGCATTAAATCAAACCATGAAGCAAAAAGGAAAAGCCATGTATCCTGATGCTGGCTCTGTCACATGCCATAGATATGACTCAGAGCAGTTAATGCTAACTATTGAAGTTCTCTGCACCCCAGCTTTCCAAATTTGCAGCACTTATTTGGAGAAATAGATGAAGTGTGTATATGAAGGCTGTGGGTATAATAAAGTGACTACTATACCTTAAGAAACTACAGTTACTATAAAGTTTATGTTGTTAATATTTTTATGATATCGTATCATCTAAAATGCTGAATAAAAATTAAATGATGTTATATGTGGATAGACAAGAACTCTATATATTACTAGGTATATACTCTGCAATTAACAGTCTTCAGCCTGGAGTGTGACTCAATGGTAGAGTGCTTGTCTATATGCTTAAGAAGTTAAGTTCCATGCAATGCACAGTAAAATAATAAAATCAAGACTCCTTTTACTAGCAATGTAATTAATGTAGTTGAAGTTTCAAGCAAACCTTTAAACAAAAAACCTACTTCCCTTGTGAATGAGAAAATAAATTATGCTGGTATAGTTAGTCCCATCTCCAGACTTACTTCTCATCATATATACATACATGTGTGTGTGTGTGTGTGTGGGTGTGTGTGTGTATCAACACCTCTCCCTCATAGAATTACTGCATTGGACCTTTTGTACATATTTCTGATAGATAATTTGACCTAATTTATTTGCAGGAATCACAAGGGTGACCTTTATTCTGCTTAACTTCTCTACTGGATCTAATAAGGTATGTTCAATCTAATTTAAAATTTTTGAATTAATAGAGTATATTTATTGAGGTTCATTTTAATTAAAATGCATACTTTAAATTTTCTGAAATCTGTTCATTTTATGAATAAACATGTCTATGTACCCCATTACTAAGAGAATATTTGCTAAGCAAAATGTTCAAACTGTCCTACAAGTTTGAATTAATGATGTGACCTTTTTTATACACAGGAACTAAAGCCAAGCGTTTCCATGACTAATGGGACTCTCTGTAGAGTGGGTGGGAATAGCACTTGCCAATGAGGATATTTGCAAATTTAATAGTTCTCATGGACTACAATAAATATGTCATTTCTATCAATGAAACAAATATTTCCATTCAAAACATGTACTACAGAACAAAATTTGCCTTCTGGAATACATGTTATGATTCTTTTAAAAGTCACAGGTGAAACATTTAAATATGAATTTTTGAATATTGACTAAATTATTGCATTTTTACCATTTCATTTTTCTTCTTTTCATCATCTCTCCATACACACATCCTAGGAGCATTCACTAAGAAACTACCATGAAAAATCATTGTACTCTCTCTTCTGATAAATAACTAATGTAGCTATTATTCAACTAGAGTACTGAGTAAGTGCTTTAGAGTCAGTTCTTTGCTTCTTAGAAAATATAAGAAAAGGTAGAAAGATTTGTGACATATCTTACAGTTCTTTTTTTAATGTCTCTCTTGTTTCCTTCATTTATAATGTTTTTAGCACTGCCATAAAATCTTCTGTATTTGCTTTTTTTCATCATTTTTATTGAGCCATACATGTTTCTCTGCTGCTCTCCCTCTCTCTCCCTCCCCTTCTATCCTCTCTCATGACTTTAATTGTGTTAAAATGTTAGTCATTATTCAGTTCTTAGTAACTGAGAAATAGATAACACTGCTTTTCAAAAAGCATTTGGTACCTATCTGTGGCAGTGCTATACACCATAAATCGAATATGAATTCTTAGTCCAGGTGGTAAAAAAGAAAGGATGACCTGAATTTGTGGTGATCTGGTAAGTCTTTTACATCACTTGATCCTTTTAAAACTATATAAATATAGAAGTATAACAAAAACAGAGATTTTTAAAATCTTAGAATTTGTAAAATTTGAAAAATATATTAAAAATAAAAATATTGCGTTAAACATATTATTAATTGGAGTTCAACTAGTTATAATGAGCCTATAGCATGAACTTAAAATATATTGGCCAATTGTCATGAAATTACACATAATCCTATCTGCAATTTTTCTAAATGTACTATCTTTTGGGGACTAATAATATGAAAAGATTAAGATAATTATGCAACAAAAATTATGATTAGAAAATTAAGTAACAAATGTACAAGAAAGTTTCTATAGGGAGGAAATCAAGATTTTCACATATTATATCATTTGTGAAAGTAATTCTTTTAATTTGGAAGATTTATATGTACCTATTGTGTGATATTAGTATATTTTCCATAAGACAGAAGCTTTATAGCTCATGTGAAAAAAATAGACCATAATTAAAGGGAAATATCCCTGACAGACCTGAAGGATGCACACTTACAAAAATTATTTGCACCAAATAGATGGTTCAGAGTGCATCTAGGTTTCATTCTTTAGAAAGAAAACATGAAATAGTAGAAAAGTCCTTGTTGTTGACCAGAAAACCTGGACTCTACTCCTAGTCTTCTATTAATAATAATTTCTACTTGGGTTATTTCTCTTTAGTTTTCTCATCTATCCTAAAAACTTTGAGACAAATAATAACTTTCTTACTGCTCAAAAATCCTGTAGTTCAAAATTGGGGTGGGTCGTTGGGTCTAGAAAGATGGGTACCTTTGTAAATTTCTTGTAGCTTAATTATTAGGACCTATAAGGGTTTGATCTTTTGAACCCACTTTAAAAAAGCATGGTATATTGTAATACATAGAAAGTCACTTAGGGCTTGCTGGATAATAGATTCTCCTTGAATCAGTAAGATAAAAGAGGTTCAGTGAGGGATCCTCTCTGAAAAAGTTTGAATGAGGTTGAGAAAATGCTGTGGTTTGCATGAGAATGGCCCCCATAGTCTCATATATTTGAATGCTTGATCCCCAGTTGATACAACTGTTAGTGAGCCATTGGAAGGTTTGGCTTTGTTTGGAGGAGGTAAATCAGTGGGAGTGGGCTTTGGGGTTTCAGAAAGTTATTCAGTTAGCTTTCTCTCTCTCTCTCTCTCTCTCTCTCTCTCTCTCTCTCTCTCTCTCTCTCTCTCTCTCTCTCTCTCTCTCTCTCTCCCTCAAGCTTATGCTGTTCTAACACGGTGCATGCTTGCTTGCTGCCATGCTCACTGACAGGATGATCATGGACTCACCCTCTGAAACCATGAGCTTTCCAATTAAATGCTTTTTTGGTTGTTTTTATTTATTTATTTATTTTAATTAAAAAGTTCTGCCTCTTCCCCGCCTCCCTTTCCCCCCTCCCCCCACTACCCAGGCCCCACTCCCCTCCCCCTCCCTCTCCAGTCCAAAGAGCAGTCAGGGTTCCCTGCCCTGTGGGAAGCCCAAGGTCCTCCCCCCTCCATCCAGGTCTAGGAAGGTGAGCATCCAAACAGGCTAGGCTCCCACAAAGCCAGTACTTGCAGTAGGATCAAAACTCAGCGCCATTGTCCTTGGCTTCTCAGCAGCCCTCATTGTTCACCATATTCAGAGAGTCCATTTTTATCCCATGCTTTTTCAGAACCAGTCCAGCTGGCCTTGGTGAGCTCCCAATAGATCAGCCCCACTGTTTCAGTGGGTGGGTGCACCCCTCGTGCTCCTGACTTCCTTGCTCATGTTCTCCCTCCTTCTGTTCCTCATTTCGACCTTGGGAGCTCAGTCCATTGCTCCAACGTGGGTCTCTGTCTCTGTCTCCATCAGGCTCAACCTCCTTAGCGATCAGG